>NC_083529.1:0-2460833 GCF_032362555.1 Amyelois transitella
CTTCCCGGCTGATAGCTCGGTTGTCCGCTGCACAAACCAGCCGAAACTAACACGGAATAAGGACTGACTGGTGAGGAACAGAGTGGCATAATAACTGGAGGCCCACTGAGTCGGAAGGCCCGGTAAAGGACGTCGAGAAGAGAAGGGAGTGAGGCGATAGACGAAATCTGGAGTCGGAGCGTGCTTTTCGGCGGTTTGGTGGGTTTGGGCGAGGGGCTGAAGGTGCTGATCGGTGTAGGACCTGTCGAGGGCATCACCTCCCGAAAACCATCGGGATCGGGTCGCGGGTTTGGCTACCAGAACGAAAACTGTGATCAACCAATCAGCGAATTTTCCAAAATTGCCGCTCAACCCACGGGAACTGTGAACCAGACGTACCGGGACTGGACCTGCCAACTGCGAACGGGAATTTGTGGACTTGGATCACTATCCTGGGACACTCCGGAAGCCAGCAGCGGAGGTTTTTCTTCCCGGAATCGGCGAATGACGACTTCGCGGGGACAAAATAGGACCTAGGATAAGGAAATTTCATGCTGAAAATATACGATTCGAGGGATCGTTTACCCCCCCAGCACCCACAAAAATTTGGTTCAGATTGGATCGGTAATTTTCGAGTTATAAATTATTTTCTCCTTAGGCTCTTAAAGCAGTTAGCATTTATCGTAAATATAAACCCAAAATTGACTTTTTAAACAGACTCTTTTTCAAAATTTAAACCCTACAACCCTGTAAAGGCGAGCAGAAAAATAGATTTTAAAGTGATACTAAAACCCAAAACCCCCCCTAACATCCCCTAATCGATAGGCAAAAATCGAAAACCAAGAGGTCACTAAAACAACCAATCCCGGTCCCCTAGGGTGGAGTCTTTTACTAATTCTCATCCCTGATCATCCCTAATCAGTCTGGAGTGAACCATCCCTCGAATTTTACCCCTTTAATTAAGAAACCAACAGAGTTTGCAGTTGGCAAAATAGTAAATAAATAGAAAACCGCTTGTAATTGCATTAAAAAATTAGTATTAGTATAAAATTCAACCAAATAAAGTAAGAACAATTAAATATCTGGACTATATCAAATTGTAAAAACAGGAAGGCCTATAGTTTTTAAGAAAATCTATAAACTGTGTAAAGTGGAAATAGGCCTAGACCGCAATTACAAAATTGTAACGGGTGAGCGACAGAAGGCATCGAACGAGCCTATTGTTCTCGGCTCGCTAAGGAATGCCAAGGTCGTGCACTCGAGCCGTATTATTGTTGCTTTGCGCGGGTTCCTTCCTTACGGGGTAGACAGAGCCTAACAAACTTAATTCTAAATAATAACTTAAAGCAAAATTTTGTAGTTGTAGCTTGTAGTACAATATTGAACTAGTCAATTATTATAAAACCGCTAAATAGGTATGAATTAAATATTAAATAGATACAAAATAGGTTGAGTGCGGCCGTCGACCGCTCCGCAGGTCACGCCTCCCAGTGACGTAGTAGACGGCATTCCGCCAGCCTATTGTTCTCGGCTCGCTGTGGAATGCTATTGTCTCGGCGTTGCGTTTGTTGATATCGGAGTGCATGAAGTGTATGGGACCTTTGCGGGTTGGACAGAGCCTAACAAGAAAAATTAAAATCTTAACTTTTAGAATATCATAGGGTGGAATATGGTTTAATATATGGTTTTTAATACTACAAAAATAGTAAATAAAATATAAAACAAGAAATAGGCATAAAAAATTGACAATTAGCAAAATATAGGTCGGCATTATTAATTAAGTTGACTCGTATAAATTACGGCGGCACCTATTGGCTAAGTGATTTAAATTGTATTAGCTTAAGTGTTTTACTATTTATTTATTTATTTACACATCTACATATTGCAGCCCCCATATACAGGGCTGCAACTAGTATTGACGTTGATTGTTATTCATCAACTTTTAAACTTTATCTTTACTCTCTGCTTTTAACTTTACTTTTACTTAAATTTTACTTTTACAATATATATATACAACTTTTACAAATTTACTTTTAACATATTAAAATGATACGAACACCCAGGTCGGTGACTTTTAAAAAGCCACTGAATTACTGCGACAACAACACATCGCCCACTGAATTGCCTAGCGACTCCTCAATAGATTCCTCCGCTAGATTACCACCAGAGGAAGAGTGGGCCACTCCCAACACAAGAAGAAGGGAAAGATACTTGCAATATCTTCCTAACACACCCTACCTTAAAGAGGGAGAACGCATGAAAATATTGACGGATGACGATAGGGATGAACTTTGTGGTCGCATCCGAGGCCTCCTTAACGACATGAAGGACGAGGTTGAGCACGCGCTAAGGCTCAAGAGAGCTACAAAGGACTCCATCCAGAGCAAGATAAGAGAGGTGGATGACCTGACGTGCGACCTGGCAATATATCAAGAACTGAAAAATCTCACGCCGGGTCAACGTCCTAGTGTGCGAACACAGACCTCCCCTATCCCTCAGGAGGCGATAAGCAACATTGACCTGAAGGACTTCCTGAAGCCACTGATGGAGAGGCTCGAGGAGAACTCCAAGGACATACAGGAAATTAAAAAACTGATGGACCACCGGAGTCAAGACAACTTACCCGCAACAAAAAATCCGCAAACATACGCACAGATTGCAGCCTCTTCTCAGGAAAAGCCCGTCACCCTTCATTCCGTTATTGTCGACGATAAGACAGGAATGGACACGGGTGACGTGGTTATGGAACGGATAAGAGAAGTGGCAGGTGAGGGCGGAGATTGGGTGAAAATTGAAAGGGTGAGGAAAACGCGTGACAGAAAGATAATAATAAGTTGTGAAACAAAGGAAGGCAGACAGAAACTCAAAAATAGAATAGAGAAAATAAATAATTTGCAAGTAAAAATAGTAGAAAATAAGAACCCATTACTCATCCTCAAAAATGTACTAAAACACACAAATGAGCAAATAATATCAAAATTAACGGGGCAAAATAGAAAAATATTTAATGATCTCAAGGAAGAGGACAAAACCATTGATATTAAGTTTAGGAAGAAGGCAAGAAACCCTCTACTGGAGCACACCGTAATCAGTGTCCCCCCAAAGCTGTGGCGCGCGCTGGTTGAGACCGGCTCAGTGCGCATCGACATGCAGCGGATCCAGGTGGAGGATTATTCTCCCCTGGTTCAGTGCTCGATGTGCCTGGGCTACGGTCACGGTAGGCGCCACTGCAAAGAGAAGGTGGAGAGGTGTTGCCATTGCGGCGGAGAGCATCAGAGGGCGGTGTGCCAGGGCTGGATGGCGGGAGCCGTCCCATCATGCCTGAACTGCCGCGCGGACGGGAATGCGGTGAGCAATCACAATGCGTTTAGTTCCGCGTGTCAGGTCAGGCAGAGGTGGGAGGCCCTCGCCAGGTCCAGAATAGCATACGCGTGAGCGTTAATTTCGCGTATCTACCGGCGTGTCGTGGCTGTCCGGTATTGGTATTTTGATAAATCGCATTATTAAAAGTGGCAATAATCTGGGGCAAGTTGCGGCGCGTTGGTGGAAACCCACAGCGGAATTCCGTTCGCGACAAATACATAGGGGTGGCTCCGCCTCAGCGGATAATAAATTATTCTCTGAGGTGAAGATTTACCCTTTGGTTTTTATGCTTATATAATACTGGTTTTATAATTTATACAATTTTATAGTAGTAATTAATTATAACATATTTGACAATAATAATAGATATTCAATAGAAGGCTAAGAATAAAGATAAAGAAACCTGACCTGGCAGTGTGATATTAGTCAATAAGTTAATAAATAAGATGACGAAATTGTTTTACAAGAATACAAATATATTAACCAATACAAATATATATATGATATCAGTAAATAAGTTAGTAAATAAGATGACGAGAAAAATTTGTATACAATATAATGTAAAATTTTTAAGAGAACCAATAATTAAATTTTAAGAATGTACCCTATAGAAAAACATTATGAAGTAGCAAATCATGCTCTTAGTAGGTGCAAAAATGTAAATAATTAACATAGTGACCAATATCGACAAATAATAATAATTTAAAGTAAGTAACAAATGTTGACAATACTACTCTGCGCGATCCAACAAATATGTAACTATTGGGTCGATAAGTAAGAATAAAATAGCAATAAGTATAGATTAGCTCCTGGAAATAGTATCACTATTTCTAGGAGCTAATTTATACTTACTTTACTAGCTAGTACTATAATAGAGAAACAACAATATGTAGCATAAAAAGTAATGTGTATATCCAAATATTATAAGTAGATGGAAGGAAGTATTATAAGAGTAGTGTTAAGATAAGTTTATGTTTTAATCATATATTATGTCAACAAAAATGTTTAAAAATGGCTCTGATAATGTTAGAGGGATATTGGCAATAAACTCCCCCTGGGTGCGGTGTAACACCTGGGGGAAAACATAAAAAAAAAAAAAAAAAAAAAAAAAAAACCTAACCTAACCTAACCTAACCTAACCTAACCTAACCTAACCTTTTTTTTTTTTTTTTTTTTTTTTAACGTGTGGAAAGACCTTCGTCTACCCGGCCGGCTACGGGAAGTCGGTCGGGTTATGTGGGGCTTGAACCCACTAAAACCACACGGTGCCATCGCCTACCGCTTCGTTGCCAGGAGTGTGAGCTGCCCTCGCTCATACTCCTGACGCGGCGGCCGCTTCCACGGCGGCCTCGGCTCGGCCGCTCTCCACTGAGCGGCCAGCGGGGTGACCCGTCGGCCTTCAATTCTACCCGCTAGAGGAGGGCGCGCCTGGCACAAGCGCGCCTTCGACCCAGGGCCGTTTCGCCAGGCAGCGGAATCCCGTTTCCGCCGCCCGACCGGCCCTTATTGTGGGGGCAGCAGGTGCAGGGCGTATGCCCGCCTCCTGCGCCCAGTGCGCCGGCGGCGTATGGGGAGGTCGGACGTGTCCTCTCTCACCCTTTCCGCCGCCTCTTTGCGGAGCATGACGCTCTCCGCAAAGGTCTGCACTGCTGTCCACGACCTCTCGCTGTCGACCATCTGTCTCACGACAGCCGGCAGAGAAAGGTCGTCCCCCACGACCGCGCGAAGCTCCGCACGGTCTTGGTCCCAGGCTGGGCAAACCTCCAAGGTGTGCTGGGCGTCCTCGTCAGCACATCCGTCACAGTGGTGGCAGACAGCAGACGGCTCCCGACCGATCAGACACAGATACCCTCCGAAACAACCATGTCCGGAGAGCATCTGGGTCAGACGGTAAGTCAGGCTACCGTGCTGCCTCGCCAACCACTGTCCCAACACCGGACGGACCGCCTCGACGGTTCTACGCCCAGCAGTCGGCTGCTCCAGCCTTTGGGACCACTCTTCAATGGAGCGCTGACACAGCTCATTGCGGCGTCCTGCGATCTCCCTCGGTGCTAACCGGTGACCCTGGGCCACGGCCTCCTCGCGCCAGAAGAACAGCGACGCGAGGGTTTTCGCCTCTAGGTCCCAGGGAATGGAACCGGCCAGCACAGACGCTGCCTCAAAGGAGATCGTGCGATATCCCCTTGCGGCTCTCGTCGCCATCAGCCTCTGTGGCCTCCGCAGGGAGGCGAGGTTTTGGCGAGAGAGCGCATCCGCCCATACGGGGGCCCCGTAAAGGGCTATTGATCGCACGACCCCCATGTACAAGCGCCTGCAGGACGCTTCTGGACCTCCCAGATTCGGCATGAGCCGAGTCAGCGCTCCGGCCGCCGTCGTCACGCGCGGCGCTAATTCCGCGAAGTGGGCGCCGAAGTTCCATCTGCCATCAAGAACGATGCCCAGGTAGCGCATCGATTGCTTGATGGCAATTGAAACACCTCCAACCGTCAGACTGGCGTCTGCAGGCGGCTTCCTCCGAGGGCCATGGAAGCACAGCGCCTCGGATTTGTGGAGAGCCACCTCCAGACCCAGTCGACGGATCCGGCGCACCACTTCAGCGACTCCCGCAGTGGCGAGCAATGACGCCTCCCTATATGTGGCGCCGCGGGCGGTCACGAGTGTGTCGTCCGCGTAGCAGACGACCTCCACCCAGGGCAGAGTGACCGTCCGCAGCACCCAATCGTAACCGATGTTCCACAGGAGCGGTCCTAAGACAGAACCCTGTGGAACACCGCGCGTCATTGAACTCTTCGTCCAACCGTTTCGGTCAGGGAAGATTATCCATCTCTCTGAGAGGTAGTCCTGGATGACCCGACGCAGGTAGGTCGGCACCCCATGGTATCGGAGTGCCTCCACAATGCAAGACCAGGGGAGGGAGTTAAAGGCGTTGGCGATGTCCAAAGACACCGCCACGACCACCTCACCCTGGGCAACCGCATCCTGCGCCAAGGACTTCACCCTCAGCACGGCGTGAATCGTCGACCGCCTCCGGCGGAACCCGTATTGGCGATCCGCCAGGTCCGGTCCGACTCTCTCCAGGTGCTCGACGAGGCGGTCAGCAATGACCCTTTCCAGCAATTTGCCGGCCTCATCGAGCACGACGAGGGGACGGAACCCGGTCGGAGAATCCGCCGGACGTCCCTCCTTCTGCAGTAGGACTAGTCGGCCCACTTTCCACGCCGCGGGAAACCTTCCCTGCTCGAAACAGGCTGTGAACAGCCCCCTCAGCCGTTCCCCCAGAACGTCCAGAGCGAGGACGAGGGCACGACCCGGAACTCCATCAGGACCCGGGGCGACGTTCTTCGCACGCAGCCGTGTAACGGCTGCAGCAAACTCATCCCGGGTCACCTCCGGGATCGCCTCCACGCCCTCGCTTCTTTCCGCCAGTGGCGGTGCCATACTGGGGGGCTGAAAGGCCGCTCCCTGCGGGAACAGAGCGGCCACCACCTCACCGAGGAACTGCGGATCCAAGGTCCGCGTCAGGGGGGCCGCATACGGCCGGAGCTTATTCCGGACCAGCCGATACGGGCGCCCCCAAGGATCGCGGTCCAAGGTACCCAGCAGCTCCTCGCGTGCTGCCTCCTTGGCAGACGCTATCGCGGTCCTCAGCGATCTCTTCGCCTCCACTAGTGTCGCGCACAAGGCGGCCTCTTCGGACTCGTCCCTGCGCCTTCTCCTCCGGTATCGGGCGTACTGGCGTCTAGCCCTGAAACAGGCTTCTCGCAGACGCGAGAGCTCGGGCGACCACCAGTACACCCACCTTCTGGGAGGACGAGTACTGGCCCGGGGCATCGAGGCGTCGCAGATTTCTGCTAACGCGCCCCGGAACCACTCGGTTTCGTCCTCTACCACCACATTCGCCGGCGCACGGGACCAACCTTTTACAATGGCCGCCTCGCGGAGAAACTCCTTGTCGAGGCGCTTCAGCTGCCACCTCGGGCCAGCCTCGTTCGGAGTTCGGCTTGGGCCGCTCGGAGCGACCGAGGACGCGGAGAGATCAAACCGTATGTAACGGTGATCAGAGAGCGTCTCCACGTCCTCCAACACGCTCCAGCCCTCGACACGGCGCGCTAGGTCTGGGCTCGCGAACGTAACGTCCGGTCGCGAGCTACCGTTCCATCGCACGCACGTGGGTGCCGTCCCCCGATTCACTACCGCTAGCCCGTTAGTGATGAGCCACTCCTCGATAAGTGCACCCCGCGCATCTGTTGCGGGGGATCCCCATGCCGTTGATTTGGCATTGAGATCTCCAGCAACCAGCACGGGGAGAGGGTGACTCCTCAGGACCAGCGCCTCGACCTGGGTCAGGAATGACTCGAACTCGTTGAGCGGACGGTTGGGCGAGAAATAAACTCCAACCACAACCAAGTCACCCAGACGAGCCGAGACCATTCCATGACCTCGCACGACACATGTAGGAGGCGAAGAGCTCGCCGAAGACACGATCGCCACCGCACTGTCTTCGTCCCGCACCCAGTTATCCCGGGGCGGGATGAAGTACGGCTCAGAGACCACCGCCACGTCTATCAACCACTGCGCCATGCTCTGACACAACAGGTCCTGTGCACTGGTGCAGTGGTTTATATTCGCCTGGAGAACTTTGAGGGCCATAATTATTAAGAGGCCCCCGTTTCCATCGCCTCGGCGCTCTGAGCCGCACGAGCAGGCTGCGTCTGGGCCGTAGCCGCGGACGCACCCCGCTTCCCACCTCTCCTTTTTTTATTTTGGCGCGTGCTGGAGCACGCCTTGCTCCCCACGCGGTGCCCCGTCGGCTTGCCTGCCCCCGCGCACAAGATGCACTTGGGGGCGGCATTGCACGCCGCGGCCTTGTGACCCGAACCTAACCTAACCTAACCTAACCTAACCTAACCTAACCTAACCTAACCTAACCTAACCTAACCTAACCTAACCTAACCTAACCTAACCGAGTTGCGCTCTGTCCGCAGTACCGAGCGCCACGAAAGTAAACCGCTCCGCGCTCGAAAATAATTAAAAAATCATCTTTTGACGAATTTCCACAAGTGCAATATATTGTTGGATCCGCGCTATTGTGTACAAACGAACAGTGAAAAAATACTACTACGGTAAACAAAATAGTTATAATAAAATAAAGTTGCGGGCTAGACGCCTCCTCGCGCTTCGCCGCCTAAAACTCGCGATTTATATCGAAAAGTTTGCGAACTGGAACTGTGGAAGTGTGGGCAGTGACGTCGACCTTCCCTGTGCGGAGTCCCAGATTCCTGCGACCGAAGACGTCGACACAGCGAGACCGTTTGTTGGAGCCCCCGAAACGCAAATCTTTTTCCCGTTAAGCAGCTCGGTTGCCCGTTGCGCTATAAAACTAAGATTAGGACTAAACAAGGGCCGATCGACAAACAGCTGAGTGGAGTATTCACCAGGGTCCGGCTGCAGTGGGAAACCGGGCTACGGACGTCGGGAAGCGGAGGGAGCGAAGAGAACGGGCGTTGGAGGGCGTCCTTCGGCAGATCGGTTGATCAGGGTGAGGAGCTGCATACGCCAACCTGTGAGGGACCGGTTGAAGACCTTACGTTCCAAAAATTAGCAAGATCGGAGTAAGGGTTTGGCGTCTACAACGAAAAATACAACTGGAAAAAAAGAAAACAAAGAAGAAACCGTCGGTTATCTGCATTAAGAGCTAGTGATAGTTACAAACCTTATTGAAATTAGAAAGGACTATAAAACATCAAAATTATTCTTAACTGTTAAAACTGAGACATCTATAGTTTTTAAGTAAATTGACAAATTGTAAACGGTCGAAATAGGCCTAGACCGCAAATAAAAGTTTGTAACAAGTTTGCAACGGGTGCGCGGAGTGGGGACAGCAGGTGGCTATCGACCCATTACGTATCGCGGTGCGCAATAGAGGCAATCGCGATAAGCTACACACGCATACGGTCCACACATTATAACCGCCAAATCGACTGAGAACATTTAAATAGGTATTTCTCGGACCTTATTGACTTACAAAATAAACCTTAAGACCTATAAATCAGATAAAACACGGAATTACATACACAAAACACATAGTTCAAAAAATTTTTAATTCAACATAACTACATCATCAAATAAAACTAAATCGACAAATTTAAAAGGCCCATGAAATATATAAAAAATATAGACACACATTCTCTTTAACATACAAAATAAAAAATAGCCAATATTATCAAAATTATTAAAAATTGTATTAATAAAATAGTAAATAGACCAATAAAGCAATAGTAATAATAAGCCCATACAAACTCATTTTAGTGTATATTAAACCGATACGTAATGGGTCGAGTGCGGCCGTCGTCCGCTCGGTAAGTGGGTCACGCCTCCTTGTGACGTCACACGGCATTGAACGAGCGGATTGTTCTCTCGGCTCGCCGTGGAATGTCAAGGTCGTGATCCACAATTGTGTTGTTGCGGGAGCTTGCTGCGGGGTAGGCAGAGCCTAACGGGTGTAAATAATTGATTGAGTGCGGATTTGTTTGTATTGAATTGTATTGAGCTATTATACCTACTACCATTATAACTATTAACTAGAATTAAATAATATATTATTTATCCGCTATTTTAAAAACTTTGTAGGTCGGGTGCGGCCGTCGTCCGCTCCGCAGGTCACGCCTCCTAGTGACGTAATAGACGGCATCCAGCGAGTCTATTGTTCTCGGCTCGCTGTGGAATGTTATTGTTTCTGTTGTTTTGATCGGAGTTTGTTGAACCGCGCGAGTTCCTAGCGGGGTAGACAGAGCCTAACAAGCTTAAATAAGAAACTCAACGTGAATTTTGCTTTGTCGTATTGTATTAGCTATTGTACACTACTACACTGACTATAATTATATATTTATTATCTATTGCAGAAGTACTAGTTATTTAATTGCTATAACTCGAAAAATTTTATCATATTGAAAATCATTTTACTTAGTATATATTTTACGTATCCACGCATTGCAGCCCCCCTATACAGGGCTGCAACCAGTAGTGACATTGGTTGATATTCATCAACTCTTAACTTAACTTTTACTTTACTTTACTTATTTTTACTTCTACAATATATATATATATACAACTTTTACAAATTTACTTTTATAAATAAGATATTAAAATGATTAGAACACCCAGGTCCGTGACCTTCAAAAAGACAATAACTTATTGCGACAATAATTCGTCGCCTACCCAATTTCCCGACGAGTCTCCCTCCCATTCAGACATAGATTCCCCTAATAAAGTACCACCAGAGGATGAGCGGGTCACCCCCAATACAAAAAAGCGCAACAGATACTTACAGTACCTCCCTAACACGCCTTACCTTAAGGAGGACCAAAGAAGAAAGATCCTGACGGATGACGAAAGGGATGAATTCTGCCGTCGCATCCAGAGCCTCCTTACCGCTATAGACGAAGAGGTCGAGTCGGCGCTTAGACTCAAGAGAGAAACAAAGGAGTCAATAAAAAACAAAGTGAAAGAAGTGGATGAACTGGTGTGTGGATTGGCGGTCTACCAAGAGCTGATAAACCAAACGCCAGGTCAGCATCCCTGTGTGCGGACGCAGACTTCTCCTATCCCTCAGGAGGAGACAAAAACAGGGGACCTCGAAAAGTTCCTGCAGCCGTTTATGAACAGACTAGAGGAAAACTCCCGGAACATACGCGAAATAAAAAATTTAATAGACCGGCAAAACGAAACCAGGCAGAGTGCATTCACCCAGGCTCCGACGTACTCACAGGTTGTAGCAGCTGCTTCTCAGGACAAGCCCCTCACCCTGCATTCCGTTATTGTTGACGACAAGACAGGAATGGAAACGGGTGAGGAGGTGATGGAGCGGATCAGAGAAGTAGCTGGGGAGGGCGGCGACTGGGTGAAAATTGAGAGGGTCCGCAGAACGCGGGACAGAAAAGTTATAATAAGCTGCCGGACAAAAGAGGGTAGACAGAAGCTGAAGGACAGAATAGGAAAAGTAAAACACCTACGAGTAAAAGAAGTCGAAAATAAGAACCCACTTCTTATTTTTAAAAATGTGTTAAAAAACACCAATGAACAGATTATCTCAAAATTCACCGAGCAAAATACAAAATTATTAAAGGATATCAAGGAGGAGGAAAAATGTATGGAAATTAAATTTCGTAAAAAGGCGAGAAATCCGTTGCTGGAACACATCGTGATAAGTGTCCCCCCCAAGCTGTGGCGCGCAGTGGTCGAGGCCGGCTCAGTGCGCATCGACATGCAGCGGATCCAGGCGGAGGATTATTCTCCGCTGGTCCAGTGTTCGATGTGCCTGGGCTACGGCCACGGCAGGCGCCACTGCAAAGAGAAGGTTGAGAGGTGCTGCCACTGTGGTGGCGAGCACCAGAGGGCGGTGTGCCAGGCCTGGATGGCGGGAGCCGTCCCATCATGCCTGAACTGCCGCGCGGACGGGAATGCGGTGAGCAATCACAATGCGTTTAGTTCCGAGTGTCAGGTCAGGCAGAGGTGGGAGGCTCTCGCCAGATCCAGAATAGCATATGCGTAGGCATCAATTTTGCGGATCTTACCGGCGTGTCGTGGCTATCCCACATTGTTATGTTGATGAATTATGTGTCATTAATCAGAGCAATACTTCAGGCATGCTACGGCACGTTGGGGACACATTGTTATGTTTGCGCAACAAACACATGGGTGGCTCCGCACCAACGGATAATAATTATCCGTTGGAGCGAAGACATACATGGTTTGTTTACATGCTTTTGCTCTGGGTTTATCACACTACAAGAGGACAAAACCCTTTAACAAACTGACAAAAAGAAAATATATGTAAACATGTAAGGGATATGTTAGCGTTAGGAAGACAATTGACCTGGCTGTGTATATAATAGTTAAGAATAGGTAATAAAATATTATTTAAGTATACAAACATTTTAACATGCAATTTGACGGAAGCTTTAATAGTAGAAACATAGATTATTTTAACAATGACTCATATGCAATACAATATATAAATTAATTGAACAGAATGACAAAGCAAAATTTTAATTTTAAAATTTAAGTACCTTCAGTAAGTTATGACTATGTAGCAAATCATGTATATCATGGATATAATAAGTTTATATTAATTCGAAATTGACCAGTATCGGCAACTACAGCTGTAGTATAATTATGTAATAATAATAATGTTATACGATAGAAAATGTAAAAAACTAGGAAATAAACAGTAGATGTATGAATATTGACAAGGAACTTACACAGCAATACTGCTCTGTGCAATGTAAAAAGATTATGACAAAACTAAAAAGCAATAAGAATAAATTAGACCAAATAGTTAGAATAAAACTAGCAGGGAATTGACATGTTATATAAAAAATTAATAAGTGTAAAGGAGTTGACTCTAAGAATAGTAATAAGTTAAGTTAAGTTTTCACACATAATGTTGATAATAATGTTAAATAATGTCTCTGTTTATGATAGAGGATACTGGCAATAAACTCCCCCTGGGTGTGGTGTAACACCTGGGGGAAAACTTAAAAAAAAAAAAAAAAAAAAAAAAAAAAAAAAAAAAAAAAAAAAAAAAAAAAAAAAACCTAACCTAACCTAACCTAACCTAACCTAACCTAACCTAACCTAACCTAACCTAACCTAACCTAACCTAACCTAACCTAACCTAACCTAACCTAACCTAACCTAACCTAACCTAACCTAACCAGGTTAGAGTCTGCTTCGAGCCGTCGTGGAGTGCAGACGTGCTCCGACGCGCTCCGCAAAATATTAGTGGAAAAATAGTGCTAAAAAAATAAAATAAAAATAAAATTAGTGAAAATCAAAAAAAAATAAGTGCTGCAAAGTGTTCAGTGTAGTGTCATAAATACCTGGACTCCAATAATCTTGGAAATCTTGAAGGGATCACACAGCTTTTTCCGGATTTGCCACGTGCCTGGCCATACAAACCAGGACAAGCCCTGCAAAAGGTGAGGAATCACGTGAATCCCCTCACTGCGACAAAGCCTACTTCGGGCTTCGTTTCCAAATCGGAAATTGATAATTTGAATGTTTCACTTATTAAGTGTTTTAAATCTTGACCCCCTTTTATTTTACATATTTAATTTTCTCGACTGGCATTTTTGCCTCTCTTTTAAGTAGTCACCGTTTACTTTTACAACTTATACAAACTTACTTTTTAACCCTTGACATTGACAATGATTCGTACTCCCAAGTCCGTTACCTTTAAAAGGACGCTAACGTATCAGGAAAAAACCCCATCGCCCCCACAACAACAGCAGAGTAACTCTTCCCCCCTATGTTCCCAAAACTCAATACCCTCAGCAGACGACGTATACTCCCCAAATGCCAGAAGGAAGGACAGGTATGTGCAATACCTCCCCAAAACCCCTCTCTTGAAGGAAAAACACCGCATGAAGCTCCTAACTGATGACGATAGGGATGAGCTCTGCGGTCGTATCCGACAACTCCTAAATGAGGTGAATGAAGAGGTTGACGCAGCCCTAAGAATAAAAAAGGAAACTAAAGACTCCATCAAGACCAAAATAAGGGAGGTGGACGACCTGGCGTGCGACCTGGCCATTTACCAAGAGTTAAAAAACCTCACGCCAGGACAACACCCCAGCGTGCGCACACAGACCTCCCCTATCCCACAACAGGTGACACAAATTGGCGAGTTAAAGACTTACCTAAAACCACTGGTGGACAAACTGGAGGAAAACTCAAGAAACATACGAGAGATAAAAGAAATAATGGACCGCCAGAACCAACGTGACGCAAGAACATCCACAATAGCCTCACATACCCCGACATACGCACAGGCCGTGGCTACTTCTCAGGAAAAGCCCGTCACCCTCCATTCCGTTATTGTCGACGACAAGACAGGAATGGAAACGGGTGACGTGGTCATGGAGCGGATAAGGGAAGTGGCAGGAGAAGGCGGGGATTGGGTGAGGATAGAAAGGGTGAGAAAGACGCGGGATAGGAAACTAATAATAAGTTGCGAATCAAAAGAGGGTAGACAGAAATTGAAAAATAGAATTGAAAAAATTAATAATTTGAGGGTAAAAGAAGTTGAAAACAAAAATCCTCTACTCATCCTCAAAAACATGCTAAAAAACACGAATGAACAGATCATATCAAAACTTGCGGGGCAAAACTCCAAATTATTCAAGGACTTCAAAGACGAGGACAAAATTATCGAAATTAAATTTAGAAAAAAGGCGAGGAACCCGTTGTTGGAGCACACCGTAATTAGTGTCCCCCCAAAGCTGTGGCGCGCAGTGGTCGAGGCCGGCTCAGTGCGCATCGACATGCAGCGGATCCAGGCGGAGGATTATTCTCCGCTGGTCCAGTGTTCGATGTGCCTGGGCTACGGCCACGGCAGGCGCCACTGCAAGGAAAAGGTGGAGAGGTGCTGCCACTGCGGCGGCGAGCACCAGAGGGCGGTGTGTCAGGCCTGGATGGCGGGAGCCGTCCCATCATGCCTGAACTGCCGCGCGGACGGAGATGCGGTGAGTAATCACAACGCTTTCAGTTCCGTGTGTCAGGTCAGGCAGAGGTGGGAGGCTCTCGCCAGATCCAGGGTAGCATATGCGTGAGCGTTAAGTCGCGGACTTACCGGCGTGTCGTGGCTATCCAATATTGGTAGTAATAATATTGCATTATTAACATAGCAATAGTACAGGGCATGTTACGGCACGTTGGTGAAACCTGAGGCGGAAATCGCTCGCAACAAGCACACATGGGTGGCTCCGTACCAACGGATGATAATTATCCGTTGGAGCGAAGACACATGTAGCTTGTTTATATGCTGCTATTCTTGAAATGTGACACTATTATGTTAGCTATATAAGTAATTAAGTTTGAACAATTGACAGAAAACATTTGACGTAAATACAAATAGGTAGGTTAGGGTAACGACGAGTATAACCGACTTGGCTGTGATAGTATCTAAAATTAAGTTGACCTGCCAAAGTTGTAATAATAAAAATTTTATTTTAATGAGATGACAATACGATAGAAAGCAATGTATACAATTTTAATATAAAGACAAATCATAAATTGATGCACCCAACATAAGAAATTATATTTAGCAAATCATGCTTTTTGGTAAATTATATTTTCCAGTATCAGTAAATTATAAGTAGACAAATTGCAATATGTTATGATAATTGTTATGATAATGTATGAAACAAGTGAAAGAAACAGAAGGTTTTAAAAGCAAGGAACTTATACTGCTCTGCGCGATCAAATAATAATTATTACAATCGCTTAGTTAAAATAGGACAAAATGTTATCAGCAATAAAAATTAAATAAGTTAAAAAATGTTTTGACGTAAGCTAGTTAAACACTGTAGAAAAACTAATATGTATTATAAAAATATATTTATAATTATAAGAGTAAAGAAGCAGACTATAAGAGTAGTATTAAGTTTAGTTTAAGTTTTTCACACACAATGTAAACAAATGTGTTTAAAAATGGCTCTGTCTACGATAGAGGATATTGGAAATAAACTCCCCCTGGGTGTGGTGTAACACCCAGGAAAAAAAAAAAAAAAAAAAAAAAAAAAAAAAAAAAAAAAACCTAACCAGGTTCGCTGTGACCGGCACCGAAAACAGCACGAAAATCGGGTCTCCGCACTTTAAAATTCATAACTTTGGCAAATTTTGTGCTACAAAGAAGTGTGATACGTCAAAGTGATCAGTTTGGAAGCGCGCACCCGTACATATATCGGGTTAAAGTGAAAGTGCAGTTTTTCATCAAACACGTGGTAAAAACGTGCTTTTCTATAAGTGAAAATCACAAAAGTGAAAACGCCGGCGCAACAAGATCGACGACCCCTATTTTTTTTTTTATGTGATCATCACCTGGGCCACAGCGAGGCGCAACTTTTGACACCCTCTGGAGATCTCTACCCCCACCCCCTGGGGCAGGAGAATTTTTTGAAAGAAAAGTGAGGTTAGGTGTGCTCATCGAAGGAGGGCCGCGCGCGCAGATTTGAAGGCGCCCCATCGAGGACCCCATTGCACCCTACCAGGAACCGTCTTCAGAATATTTTTCCTGTCAACCAACAAATATAACACTACATGAGAAGACATTAACTTTGACCCCCTTCACCGCCTTTATTAATTAAGACGCGCGGAATTTGAAGACGCCATCAGCACCGGGACGCAGCGCCAGACCTGGGGGAGAAAGAAAAAAATTTTTTAGAATAAGAATTTTACAAAATATTTTCAAAAAACCAAAATTTCAGATTATGTAAGTTTTTATACCTTTAATTTTTTAAATTGGTTATTTTAGCATATCTATAAGCTGTCCCCCTGTGTCCGGAGCCCGAATCTGAAAAAATTTTTGAAATCGGACAGTAAACGGCCGAGATACTGCGTTTTCAGGTTGGGTCCTGAAGACTCCTGAAAGGACCATTGGGAAAATACTGCAGTCGCGCGTGTACATCCGTCGAGGGACAATCTGCGCCTGGAAATTTTTCCCGGTTTGCTGGGACGTAGGACGGCTGAGATCCCCCGTACCCTGGCACCTCCGGAAACCAGTCTGGTCCCCGGAGACTGTTTTCGTGTGGACGGTTCTCGGCTTGTGGGCGTCGCAGAGAGCTGGGATTTTCGGCGCCGTGAATCCCCCGACCAGACGGTGCCCTTCCGGTAGCTTTCAGGAGTTTTCAGGACTTTCAGGAAATTTTCCTGAAAACCTGCGGAACGTGTTCCTGGGCCCGAGCTCTTCGAATTGAGCCCGGGAACGGCTGGGATCGGTTGGACGGTTCCGCTGCAATCTCATTTTTAAAATTGCGCGGCGGCCATCTTTGGAAACTTTACAATCCGACTGTGGCCGAACCCTTCCACCGAATCGGGCCGAGCTTGGGGTCGTTTTGAACAGCTCGTCGGGCACTATTGCGGAGTGGTGTTTTCGGGGGCAAAGTCTGTGGAAAGATTCCTGAAAATTTCCGGGACTGGGATCGCCCTGAAAATATTTTCTTCGGGTAGAGCGGCCCCGGTTTCCCCGGAGGGGAGAAAGCCCCGTCTTCCTACGACAACGGGGAGCCGAGCAATACAAATTCAAAAAACGACGGTGGCCATCTTGGACGCCATTTTGGAAATTTTAAATTAGGCACAGTTCGGCCCCTAATTGTCCGACGGAGACGTGGTTTCTTTTGTTAGAAAGGGCTCTTCAAGACCTTCAACCACACCCCCTCTTCAAGACAAAATTCCTGAAAAAATTTTCTTAAGTTTTCAGGAAAATTTTCGGGTTCCATATACTTTTCCCGGACGTAGACGCATCGATTCCATAGTGTGGGAAAACCCGAGCTACTAGGACGTCAAGAAGCTGTGTAAATAATAAAAAAAAAAAAAAAAAAAAAATCAGAGGCGGCCTCTTGTCCGCCAAATTGTAAATACTTCACATAGCTATAAAATCGGCCCCGTTCGTCCTAGAAGATTGGGATTTTGACTGTAGTGACTGGCTCTCTGAGCACTATCGACTGGCTCTACATAGAGTCACAAAAAAAAAAAAAAAAAAAAAAAATAGAGTCGCTCTACAAAAATTGATTTCTATTATTTTTACATTTTTATTTTTTTATTTTAATTACTACTTATTGTGTTTGTATAACTTAAATTAAGCTTTTGAGATAAGAAACTATTGTTTCCTAATAATATTGAGCGGCACTTATATAAAAAGTGACTTAGAAAATTTAGATTTAAGTATTGACATTGAGAATATTTACAACTTATACAAAATTTTATTGTTATAATTTAGATTAAGGATAAATATAAAAAAGGAAGAGAAAATAAAACATTAATAAAAAGAACAAAATATAACTGAAGGAAAAGAAAAACCTTCTCAAAAAAGGAAAAAGAATATAAAAGTTAAAAGGAAAATAATAAAACATAAAACCGACAAGTACCTTATAACATTAACAAAGGACTGAGTAGTAATTAAGTGACTGATATTTTATTATAATAATCTAGTTAAAATTATTAAAAATCATTCTTTGTTTATTATTTATTATTACAACTTTTGTGTTTACAACTTTTACAAATTTATTTTAACATTTTAAAATTGACATACCCACTGTACAATGTATTGCCCATACTCCCCCCCGAATGCGCCGAAGGTTCCAGTGAGGAAAAGTGTTGAAAACCTCGAGGCTGTTATCACAAGCGGTAGTCCACCAAATAGACCAAGCACTGCAAAACAACCAGCTGCGAAACCAAAAACTAAACCGGGGTTATCACAAACCAAAACGGTAATAACACCGACACCGAAACCGGTACAGCAAGCCGTGCCCAAAACAAAATTAGGAAGAGCAAATGCTATAAAGGACATGGCAATAGGCTTGCTGAATGAAACCAGAAACACAAGATCAGACATAAAGGCAAATGTCAAAACAGCGCTGGAGGACTTATTCCAGATTATACTGGAATATGAGGAGGTCCTAGCAGAGGGAAGGGGAGAAGATAAAGGTGGGGAAAATAGAGTTGAAAAAGCGGCCTTCAGTGGTAATGACGACATATTGTTGCAGATAGCGGAAAATAAAGAAATTTTAAAGGATAATACAATAAAGTTGGAAAAAATTATGAAATTAGTAAATGAACAGAATAAAAACGAAAAAGTATTAGGAAATATAAAGGAACAAATAGAGAAGCAGGAAGTAAATTTAAATATAATTAAAGAAAATAGCAATAAAATTATGGAAAATAACGTCAAACCGACATATGCCACTGTAGCCGCAGCAGGAGGGAACCAAAAAGTGCCCGGAGTTCCGGTGCATCCCACGCTGCACTCGATAGTGGTTGCATCGACTGTGGAGGAGGAGACGGGGGATGAAGTCTTGGCAAAAGTAAGGAAGGCAGTAAACGCAAAGGAAGGTTGGATAACCATAGAAAAGGTCAGGAAGGCACGAGACCGGAAGGTTGTGCTGGGCTGCGAAACAGAGCAGGATAGGGCTAGGCTGAAAGAGAGGTTGCAGGCGGCCGGAACTCACCTCGTCGTCGAGGAGGTGAGAAACAAGGACCCGCTTCTGGTTCTGAGGGGCGTTCTCAGTGTAAACTCTGACGAGGACATATTGGGGGCGTTCCGGAACCAGAACCGGGGGGTCTTTCACGGCCTCGGCGAGGGGGAGGACCGGCTCACTATACGCTATCGCAGGAAGGTGAGGAATCCTCACTGCAGCAACGTGGTGCTCAGCGCGGCGCCCGTGGTATGGCGGCGGGTCGTGGATGCGGGCCGCATACGCATTGACCTCCAGACGGTGCGGGCCGAAGATCAGTCTCCACTGGTTCAGTGCACGCGCTGTCTGGGGTATGGACATGGTCGGCGACTCTGTAAGGAGCCGGCCGACCTGTGCTGTCACTGCGGGGGTCCGCATCTGGGAGCCGACTGCCCCGCCAGGGTCGCAGGGGACATGCCAACATGCAGGAACTGTATGTTGGCCAAGGTCACTGGCGGGCGGCACGTTGCTTTCAGTGAGGTTTGCCCGGTTAGGAAAAGGTGGGACGAACTAGCGAGAGCCACTGTGGCGTATTGCTAAGGGCAGCCCAGCACAACAGCTATACAAAAGCGTCCAGGCAAACCTCCAGCGGAGTAAACTAGCAACTAGCGAGCTCCTGCTGGAGGCAGACAAACAGAGGATGGCCTTCGCCATGGTCCAAGAGCCCTACACCGGGAATACGGGAAGAATGAAGGTTGAACCCGGTACTCGGGTGGTACAATGTGCTGCGGCCGGCCCACAGTCTGTGAACAAGGCCGCCATTGTACTGCTCGACGGGGGCATCGACATCACCCTTTTTCCGACCCTCACGACCCCAAACTTCGCTGTTGCGAGGCTGAGGACGAGTGCGTGGGAAATTGGGGTGGTGTCGATGTACTTCGACGGGGACGGCCCCATCGACCCGTGTATCCGGTGGATGGAGCGGATCATGGCGGAGATCGGGACGGACATGGTCGTGATGGGGGGAGACGTCAACGCATGGAACCCGTGGTGGGGAAGTGTGCGAACGGATCACAGGGGGGAGGACTTGGCGGCGGCGCTAGGAGAGATGGACCTGCACATTCTCAACAGGGGGTCCGAGCCTACTTTCGACACGTACAGAGCTGGGAAACGCTTTCAGAGCTGCGTCGACATCACGGTGTGTACGGAGGGTATGCTCGGCCACGTCGACGGCTGGCGAGTGGACACGGGCATAACCAGCTCTGACCACAACGCTCTTCTATTCGAGGTAAATCTGGTGAAGGCGAGGGGGACGGACATCAAGCGCACGACTCGCAAATATAACACAAAAAAAGCTAATTGGGACCAATTTCGTGAGAAACTGGCCCAATTATGGTTGGAAAACAACATAAACCATTCGGAAATTGTCAAAATTAACAACACAACACATTTGGATTTAAAATTATCAAAATTGAACAGTACAATAGAGCGAGCGTGCGAGATGTCAATCCCCAAACTCGCCTCCACCGGAGGGCGACTGAAGATGCCTTGGTGGAATGATGAGCTGGCCGAAATGCGGAAAGCCGTGACCACTAAGAAGCATAGGGTGGCAAGCGCCGGGCCGACCCGCCGTGCATGGGTGGTCGAACAGTACCTGAAAGCCAAAGAAGAGTACCGCCTGGCGTCGGAGCAGGCTCGAACCGCCAGTTGGAAGCGGTTCTGTGAGAAACAGGACCGCGAGACGATGTGGGAGGGGATCTACAGGGTGATTGGCCGCACCGCAAGCAGGGAGGAGGACACACCTCTCGTGCAAAACGGGAGGGTCCTTAGCGGGGAGGAGTCGTCGGGACTGCTGGCTAGAACCTTTTTTCCAAAAGATGATCCGGGGGAAGACGACGCGGAGCATAAACTCACGAGAGAGAGCTCCAAAATTGTGAACGAGGGGAAGCAGGGTGAGACTTGCGACCCACCATTCACAATGGAGGAGCTGGAGAGCGCCGCGTCGAGCTTCAACCCGAAAAAGGCGCCGGGTCCCGACGGCTTTACCGCCGATGTCTGTGGTGCGGCCATCGCGCTGGGCCCCGACATCTTCCTGGCGCTGTACAACAAGTGCTTGAAACTCGGACACTTCCCCGCTGCGTGGAAGGAGGCGGTGGTCGCCGTCCTGCGAAAGCCGGGAAAGGATGACTACGCAAATCCAAAGTCTTACCGACCCATCGGATTATTACCGGTGCTCGGTAAGATTTTGGAGAAGATGCTGGTGGCGAGGATTCGCTGGCACGTCCTCCCCGGCATGAGCCGCCGTCAGTACGGCTTCATGCCGCAGCGCTGTACCGAGGACTCCCTCTATGTCCTGGTGGATCACATCAGGCAGAGGATTAAAGATAAAAAACTCGTCCTGATGGTATCCTTGGATATAGAGGGAGCCTTCGATAACGCGTGGTGGCCGGCCATTAAGTGCAGACTGGCGGAGACGCAGTGCCCTCCTAATCTACGCCGAATGGTTGATAGTTATTTGGGGAATAGGAGGGTTCGCGTTAGATATGCCGGAGCGGAGAGTGTCAGCGAAACCTCGAAGGGATGTGTCCAAGGGTCAATAGGGGGCCCGACCTTCTGGAATTTGCTTCTGGACCCGCTGCTCGTGGGGCTGGATGGCCGGGGCGACTACTGTCAAGCGTTCGCTGACGACGTGGTCCTCGTATTCTCCGGGGACACGGCCCAGGAAGTCCAGGGACGTGCCAATGGAGCCCTCGAATATGTTCGGAGGTGGGGAGTCGAAAATAAGTTGAGGTTTGCACCATTGAAAACAAAGGCAATGGTGCTGACCAATAAACTTAAATACGACACCCCAATTCTGAGCATGGGCGGGGTATCCATTGAAATGTCCCAGGAAATCAAAATCCTTGGCCTCACCTTGGACAGCAAGCTCACGTTTAACGCCCATGTGGCGAACATATGCCGAAAGGCGTTAAACTTATATAAGCAGCTGTCCAGGGCGGCCAGGATTGGCTGGGGCTTGAACTCGGAGGTGGTAAGGACCATATACGTGGCGGTGGTCGAGCCGGTCATTATGTACGCATCTAGCGTGTGGGCAGCGGCCACGCACAAGCTGGGGGTGCAGAAGCAACTAAACGTGGTGCAGCGAGGCTTCGCACAGAAGATCGTCAGAGCGTATCGCACCGTCTCTCTGAACGCGGCGCTGCTACTCGCCGGACTGCTTCCCCTGGACATGAGGATCAGGGAGGCAGCCCTTCTTTACGAAGTGAAGAAGGGTATATCTCGGCGAGTGGTAGGAGACCGGGAGATAGAGAGGCCCGTCGATTTTCTGGAAGCGCCTCACCCGGCCGGAAGATTGGGACTCAAATTTTCGTGCCTGGAAGACCGTGCGCAGGTTGACGAGCAGCAGCACGCGCAGCTCCACATCTACACGGATGGGAGCAAGCACGATGGGAAAGTCGGCGCGGCGCTGACCGTATGGGAAGGCGCTGCGGAGACCAGTACCAAGAAACTGAAGCTCGACAACATGTGCACGGTGTATCAGGCCGAACTGTTGGCCCTTTCTGTGGCGACCGAGCGGGCCCTTCGGAGCTCAGCGCTTAGCTGCAATATATATTGTGACTCCAGGTCGGCTCTCGAAACTGTCTCTGACAGCAGTTCCCTGCACAACCTGGCGTTAACTGCGAGAGCCAACATAAAAGAGGTCATGATGTTGGGCAAAATAATAAACTTATTTTGGATTAAGGCTCACGCCGGGCTGGAGGGGAACGAAAGGGCTGACGACCTGGCCAAGAGCGCTGCGCTCGGCAGGGTTCGACCCCACTACGACAGATGTCCGGTCTCGTTCGTCAAGCGGCAGATCCGGATGGATACGATTGACGAATGGAACCGACGCTACGTGGAGGGGGATACGGCATCCACCACAAAGCTATTCTTTCCCGACGCAGGAGAGGCGTATCAAATATTAAGGAAGATTGCGTTGACCCCCGTGCTTGTGCAGGTGTTCACGGGACACGGCGGGTTCTCGCAATATTTGAACAGGTTCAAATGCAAGGAGAGCCCTACCTGTGCCTGTGACCCTGCAAACGAGGAGAGTATCGACCATGTCCTTACCGAATGCGCTGTATATGATAAAGACAGGAATGACCTGGAGATTGAAATAGGAGAAAAAGTCTCAAAAGAAAATCTGGCAACAATAATAAGAGACAAAAAAATAAGAGATAAATTCTTAAACTACTGCACAAAATTGGCCTTAGGAATAATAAAAAGAAATAAAAATTAGAAAGTTAAAGAAAAAAGAATAGAATAATAATTGAATAATAATAATTTTAAATACAATCTAATACAATATTTAATAATTAGGAATAAAAACACAACAAGAATAGATAGAAAAGACCCCTGTCCACCCACACAGGGTCCCTCCTGATGGAGTTTCCATGAGCAGGTGGTGTTTTAGCACGGTAAGAGTCCGGCACTACCTGGGTCCTCCTTCCCAGGCTGTCCATGATGGATTTCACCACCTGCTCATGTAAATAAAATAAAAAAAAAAAAAAAAAAAAAAAAAACCTAACCTAACCTAACCTAACCTAACCTAACCTAACCTAACCTAACCTAACCTAACCTAACCTAACCTAACCTAACCTAACCTAACCCCCAAAAACACCCCTCCTCAAAGAGGAAAGAAGAAGACCAAGACTGACGGATGATGAGAGAGACGAACTGGGCGGAAACATCCGTGATCTACTAGCAGCGGTTATGGAAGAGGTTTGCACGGCGCAGAGGATCAAAAGGACAACGAAAGACTCAGTCGTCAGTAAACTGAAAGAAGCGGATGGCCTGGTGTGTGATCTGGCTGTTTATCAAGAACTTCAGAATATCACGCCAGGTCAGCGGCCCTGCGTTCGTACACAGACCTCCCCTATCCCACAGGAGTCGAAGACATCAGAGCTGGAGAACTTCCTTCAACCACTGGTGGACAGACTGGAGGAAAACTCCAGAAATATACAAGCAATAAAAGAAATGATGGACCGCCAAAGTGAAAATAAGGAAGAAAATAGACCAGCGCAACCCTCACAATCTCCGACATATTCAGAGGTCGTAGCCGCTTCTCTAGGAAAGCCCATCACGTTGCATTCCGTTATTGTAGATGACAAGCAGGGAATGGCAACCAGTGAGGAGGTCATCGAGAGGATAAGAGAAGTGGCAAACGAAGGCGGAGAATGGATCAAGATTGAACGGGTGAGGAAAACAAGGGATCGAAAATTAATTATAAGTTGTAAAACAAAAGAGGGTAGGGAAAAATTAAAGGGTAGGATAGAAAAAATTGACAACCTGCGAATAAAGGAGGTAGACAACAAAAATCCTCTTCTGATTTTGAAAAACATTTTAAAAAGTAACAAGAATGAACAAATAATTTGCAAATTGACTGAACAAAATAGTAAACAACTTAAAGTGCTCAAGGAGGAAGAAAAAGAAATACAAGTAAAGTTCCGGAAAAAATCGAGGAACCCGCTGCTGGAGCACGTGGTGCTAAGTGTTCCACCCAAGCTATGGAGGGCGGCTGTCGAGGCCGGCTCAGTGCGCATCGGTATGCAGCGGATCCAGGCGGAGGACTATTCTCCGCTGGTCCAATGCTCGATGTGCCTGGGCTACGGCCACGGCAGGCGCCATTGCAAGGAGACGGTGGAAAGGTGCTGCCATTGTGGTGGGCAGCATCAGAGGGCGGTGTGCCAGGCCTGGATGGCGGGAGCCGTCCCATCGTGCCTGAACTGCCGCTCGGACGGAAACGCGGTGAGTAATCACAACGCTTTTAGTTCCGAGTGTCAGGTCAGGCAAAGGTGGGAGGCTCTCGCCAGATCCAGGATTGCATACGCATAGACGATGATACGTGGTCTCTCGGCGTGTCGTGGCTGACCGGTATTGCAATATTAATGATTAGCATTACATAAGGCAATAAAACAAGGCGGGTCGCGGCATGTCCCTGGGGCCATGGTCAAGTGTCTGGTGCCAACGCTACACTAATGTGGTTCCGATCCAGGGAATAGTGCTATTCACTGGATCGAAAACATGTGTAAATAATTTTATGCAATGATAACAAAAAATTTTAGAAGTGACACACATAGGTTATATTAACGTAGTAAATTAAGATTCGGCTGTTACAGTTTTTAGATAGTTTAAGTTTGACGATGAAAATATATATGTATACCAATTTTAATAAATGACTAGAATAATAAGAATGACGGTAGTTTATATAAATGTGATATTAGCATACATAAGGTATACAAATTGAATAGAAAGTACAAACTTATTAAGAAAGAGCAAATCATGCTCGTAAAATGTTTGTTTACGAAAATTATGTTAACATAAAAATAATTGAGTTATTGACCAGTAAAACAATACAAAGTGTATAAATAAATAGTTGCAAGGAAATTTTATAAATGATATTAATTATAGCTTAATAGGCATTGTTTATTGAGTGTCTCCTAGAATAGTTTAAATTTATGACAAGAAGTGAAAGCAAGAGAGACGTAGAATAAGATATTATCAGCGACAAGAAAACTTGCGAAAATACTACTGTGTACAGACAATTATATATGATAAATTGTAAAAATAGAAGTAGGCTAAGTGTAGTATTAAGTCAAGTTGTAGTTTTCATATACTATGTAGATAAAAAATGTGTGACAATGGCCCTGATCATGTTAGGGAATACTGGCAATAAACTCCCCCTGGGTGTGGTGTAACACCTGGGGGAAAACTTAAAAAAAAAAAAAAAAAAAAAACCTAACCTAACCAGTCTGCTTCGAGCCGTCGTAGAGTGCAGACGTGCTCCGATGCGCTCCGCAAAATATTAGTGGAAAAATAGTGTAAATTAATAGTAAAAAAAAATTTAAAATTAAAAAATAAGTGTTTGTGCGTGTTGTGATCCAGCAAATAAGTACCTGGACTTGATCAGCTCCCTTGGCTGGACTGGATCAGGAAGATTTCCACGGATTTGTTCTAGTGTCCGTGAAGTGCCACGCCTAAAATCGTCAGGAGGACTATCCAAGTCTCATGACAACGCCTTTCCAGGCCCATGTAAATATTATTTTAAATTTTTGACCCTGACTTTATAATTTTAACATTTTATCTTTACTCCCTTTCTTTCTTTCTTTTACAATTTTACAACTTTTACAAAATTCGATCTTAAAAACATGACGCAAACATCACCAAAGTCTGTGTCCTTCCAGACACATGTCCATAACATTGACAGCACCCCCTCACCCATACACGGGCACCTTCGGAGCGACTCGTCCTATGAAGGCTCCCCCGTCAATACCTCTGTGGAAGGGAAATGGGCTACTCCCATAACAAGGAGTAAGTTCATCCAGCACTACCCAAAGACGCCTCTATTAAGAGAGGAAAATAGAAGAAAACCTCTGACTGATGACGAGAGGGACGACTTGGGCAGCCGGATCCGTGCTCTATTGGAGGAGATCAGGGGAGAGATCGAGTCGGCGCCCAGGTTAAGAAAACTAATAAAGGACTCTGTCGCAAATAAAATAAAAGAAGCGGACGACCTGGTTTGTGACTTAGCGGTTTACCAGGAGCTACATAATATCACACCGGGTCAGAGACCGTGTGTGCGAACACAGACTTCCCCTGCTCCCCAGGAGGATGCAAAAATAGGAAAGCTGGAAGATGTCCTAAACACGCTGGTCAGCCGACTGGAGGAGAACTCCAGAAACATCACGGAGATCAAAGGGTTGATCGACCAGCGGAGCGGATCTGTAACAGCAGATACAACCACACGTGCTCCAACCTACGCACAGGCCGTGGCTAAGGCAAGGGAGGCGCCCGTCACCTTACACTCCGCGATTGTCCACGACAAGAAGGGAGTGGAGACAGGTGACGAGGTACTGGAGAGAATAAAGGGAATAGCTGGAGAAGGTGGCGACTGGATCCGAATAGAAAGGGTAAGAAAAACCAGAGATCGGAAGGTAATTTTAAGTTTTGATACAAGGGAGGGTAGGGAAAAATTAATAAATAGAGTTAATAATAAAAATGACACCCTACAAATCAAAGATATGGAAAACAAAAACCCTCTTCTCATTTTTAAAAATGTAATAAAAGTAAATACAAACAAGGAAATTTTAGAAAAGCTGGTTACCCAAAATTCTAGAATTATTAGAGATTTAAAAGAAGAGGACAAAAACGTAGAAATCAAATTTAGAAAACGGTCCAGAAACCCCTTGTTGGAGCACGTAGTGGCAAGCGTCCCCCCCAGGATGTGGCGAGCAGTGGTCGAGGCCGGCTCAGTGCGCATCGATATGCAGCGGATCCATGCGGAGGACTATTCTCCGCTGGTCCAATGCTCGATGTGCCTGGGTTACGGCCACGGCAGGCGCCACTGCAAGGAGAAGACGGAGCGGTGCTGTCACTGCGGTGGCGAACACCAGCGAGCGGTGTGCCAGGGCTGGATGGCGGGAGCCGTCCCACCGTGCCTGAACTGCCGGGCAGACAGAAACGCGGTGAGTTATGATCACAATGCTTTCAGTTCTGCCTGTCAGGTCAGGCAAAGGTGGGAGGCTCTCGCCAGATCCAGGATAGCATATGCTTAGGTATATTGTTTTGGATTTCGCGTACGCGTCGAGGCACTCCTATATTGTCAATTTGATGTAAGGACGTTCATTAAAGATGCAATAATCCGAGGCATGTCGCGGCGCGTGCGTGGGGGTCTGGGACAATATGCTTGCGCGTCAGCAAATGTGCGTATGTGGCTTCGCACTAACGAATAATAATTATCCGTTGGTGTGAAGGCATGCGCAGTTGTGTATATGCAAACATAAATTGTATATAAAAGGACAATGCCATGTATTAATCTGTGATGTTTTAATAATTGATGTTGATGTATCTACATTAGTAGAAATAGGATTTTAATTGTTTTGTTTTTAAAGTATGACTAACGTAACGACGTTAATGTATACATAGGTTTTAAATATTGTTTTAATAAATGACTTATATTAAGCTGACAAAGAACCCTATAGATATATAGGATAGCGAATCAAAGTTGCAAATCATGCAAAATAAAAAACAAAAGAAATATAGGGCGTCTTAAAATATAGTAAATGGTGATTAATATTAAGTTTTGACCAGCATCAACAAAGATGTAATTAATTTAAGGAAGTGAAATAATGAGGAATAAATAGATATTAAGTGGTATATTAGCATGAATAAACGCATCATAAAGTGAAAATGGAAAATAACGGTGTAAACAAACGAATAAGGGCATGTGTCGGTGGTTGAATTACAATAAGTAATTCAACTACCGACATTTGTCAGTGTTTGTTTTATATTGACATGTGTCGGTGGTTGAATTACAAAAAGTAATTCAACTACCGACATATGTCAGTATTTGTTTTATATTGACAGGTGTAGGTAGTTGAGTTATAATAAGTAAAAAAAAATAAAAAATATGACCATATTGAAATATGAAAAGAATTAATATTGAATAGTTAAGTAAATGACTGTACAACATAGGAAATGACTGTATAACATAGAACTAAGATAAGATTTTAAAAATTGTAATAGAAGCAGACTCTATGTATAGTTTTATGTTAAGATAGTTTTCGTATACCATGTAAAAAACCATGTCAAACAATGTCTTTGTTTACGACAGAGAGATGCTGGAAATAAACTCCCCCCGGGTGTGGTGTAACACCCGGGGGAAAACTAAAAAAAAAAAAAAAAAAAAAAAATAACCTAACCTAACCTAACCTAACCTAACCTAACCTAACCTAACCTAACCTAACCTAACCTTTTTTTTTTTTTTTTTTTTTTTTTTTTTTTTTTTTTTTTTTTTTTTTGTTCTCGTAGGAGGAAACCCATTTACAGGCGACCCAGGGGAAGGGGATCTCCCCTGGAGTGTGGGACTCCCGGGTCGCTAATCGGCCCAGACTACCCACTAAAACCTCCTACGGCGTTTCCGCACCAGCCGTTGTTGGGGGCGCCGTGGGATCGCAAGCATTCTACCACGACGCCCCCCGGTTTCGCCTTACGGCGCGATTAGGGTAAACGGCGGGCGTATTGCGCCCGCCGTCTGCCTCTTCGTCCTCGCCGGCATGGGAGCGCTTCAGCTCTCGCTTCACGCTCCCTCTCAGCGGTCTCCTTCTGCGACATTACCGTCTCGCAGAAGCAGGACATCGCGTCCCAGCATCTCTCGCTGCCCAGCATCTTACTGACGATGCAGTGCAGCGAGAGATCGCGGTCGCCCAGGGCCACTGCTAGGGCCACCCTTTCTGTGGCCCACCTCTCACATTCTGCCAGGGTGTGTTGAGCCGTGTCGTCCGGCTCCCCACACTCGTGGCAGACCGGGCTTGGCTCTCTGCCTATTGTATGCAGGTAATGACCGAAGCACCCGTGTCCGGTCATCACCTGCGTCATTCTGTACGTCAGTTGGCCGTACTTTCTATCCATCCAATCTTCGAGCGATGGGAGGAGCGCCCCGATGGTACGTATACCATACTGGGAGTTTTCTAGCTCATCTCGCCACCGCTCTTTCAACCTGTCTACGGCCAACTGACGGGCCCCTCTCACTTCTCTTGGGGCGGGCCTTTCCCCGAGAGCTCGTCTTCTCGCCCGCTCCCAATAAACCTCCGCCTGAATTTTTGCGTCCATGTCCCATGGTGGGGTGCCGGCCAATACGCATGCCGCCGCCCAAGCCACCGTTACGTAGGCCCGAGCTATGCGGTTGGCCACTACTCTTTGTGGCCTTCGCAGCTGGGCCACGTTGGCTCTGGAGAGCTTATCTGCCCAGATTGGCGCCCCATATAGTGCCATGCTCCGGGCTACGCCCGCATATAGTTTCCGGCACCGGGCGCTAGGCCCTCCGACATTGGGCAGCAGCCGGCCCATGGCCGATGCTGCGCCGACTATCCGGGGTGCTAGTTGTTTAAAGTGCTCCCGGAAGTCCCAGCGTGGGTCCATGGTTATGCCCAAGTACTTAATGTACGGCTTCACCTGGACCCTTTCCCCACCTATTGGAATGGACGCTCCCTCAGGCGGTTTCCAGCCCCTTTTGCCAAAGACGATGACCTCGCACTTGCTGAGGGCCACCCTGAGCCCCAGCAGCCTGACGCGGGTGACCATCAGGTCTGCTGCGACTGCAGCTGTCCTGAGGGTGCTCTCCAGCTTCTCACCCCAGATGGCCACCATCGTGTCATCCGCATAGCAGATGACGGTCATCCGGGGGAGTAGGCTCCCGCGGATGGCCCAGTCAAAGCCGATGTTCCAAAGCAGGGGTCCTAGCACTGACCCCTGAGGAACACCGCAGGTCATCGCCCTGGCTTTCCTCCCTTCTCTGTCCTCGTAGAGCACCACCCTCTCAGAGAGGTAGTGCCCTACGAGGTTTCTCAGATAGAGAGGCACTCCGTGGTATCGGAGTGCCTCCTTTATTACCTCATATGGGAGGGAGCCGAAGGCGTTTGCGATGTCTAACGAGACACCCACGGCTCCTCCCTTCCTTTTTATTGCGTCCTCCGAGAATTCGCGGAGGGCCCCTATCGCATCAACGGTCGACCGCCCTTTTCTAAAACCAAATTGGCGGTCCGACACGTTTGGTCCGACATTTTCCAGATGCTGGATAATTCTGGAGGCGACAATTCGTTCCAGCAGCTTACCAGTCTCATCCAGCATCAGTAGGGGCCTCCATCCCGAAGGGGAGTCCTCGGGTCGGCTCTCCTTTCTGAGCAAGCAGAGTCTTCCCTCTTTCCACGGCCTGGGAAACCGCCCAGACGACAGACAGTCGTCGAATAATTGTCTGAGGCGGCTCCCGAGGTGTTTTGCGACCACCGGTAGAATCAGACCGGGGACGCCGTCCGGGCCTGGTGCCTTTTTGCAGGCTGTCAGACGCGTCATACCCCGGTCGAACTCATCATCCGTCACCGGTGGCACTGGGGCCGTGGTGGACTCCCGCTCGGGGACCTGCATACTCGGAGGAGCAAATTCTTGGGCCGAAGGGAAAAGGCCTTCAACAATTTTATTGAGGAGGTCCGGTTCCAAGGAGGCCGTGGGGGGGGCGTGGCGCATTTTGTTGCGAACTATCCTATATGGCCTCCCCCATGGGTCCCTGTCTAGCGTGGCCAGAAACGCTTCATGGGCGTCGTCTTTCGCTTTGGCAATTGCTACCGACAGGGCCTTTTTGGCCTCCTGGAGGGCAGAATAGAGTCGGGCCTCCTCCCCGTATTCGCGGTTGCGCCGCCGCCTGCATCTGGTGTATTCCCTGCGGGCACGGTTGCTGATAGATCTGAGTACAGCGATGTCCTCAGACCACCAGTGTACCTGCCTTTTAGCAGGCGGCGGACCAGACCTCCTCATGGATGCGTCGCACACCTCAGTGAGCGACGCGCGAAAGCCACGTGCCCTTTCCTCCACACCAAGGGAGCGGCTTGGTATGGGTTCTCTCCACTCTATTATCATGGCAGCCTCTTCAGCCAGGTCCCTGTTGAGGCTAGCCATATTCCACCTGGGGAACCCCTGACGTCTCCCTCTGCCTCGAGTGGGCTGTTGGGAATGGGGCGTATTGGAGACCGACATCCGTATGTAGCGGTGGTCGGAGAGGGTCTCCACGTCCTCCAGGACGCGCCAGTCCTCAATGCGTGCAGCAATACTCGAGGTCGCGAGCGTCACGTCCACTATCGAGGCACCATTTCGCCGCACGCATGTGGAAGTGTTGCCCCGGTTTAGGACTTCAAGCCCCATTCCCACCGCCCAATCATAGAGTGTTACCCCTTTTGGGCTGGTTATGGGAGAACCCCACGCAGAGTGTTTGGCGTTAAGGTCTCCCATTAGCATGATCGGTGTCGGCGCCGCACCCTCGACCACTTGCCCCACTCTCTCGAGGAGGCGCTCAAAGGCACGCAGCGGTTCATTGGGGGAGAAATATGCTGCGACAATTACAATATTTCCCCATTTCACCGCTACGTACCCCCTGCCGTTCTCAATCTTCGAGAGAGGTGGGCGATTGCCAGTTTGTGGGATGGTCACCGACACCAGCCCTTCTGTGTCTCCAGCCCAATTAGGGAGGGAGGGGACGCAATAGGGTTCCGATATGACGGCAGCGTCAATGCCCCACTCCGCCAAGTGCTGGACCAAGAGGTCTTGAGCACGAGCGCAGTGGTTGGCATTGGCCTGCAGCACCTCAAGGCGGGGAGCAGGCCGTACCGGCATCAGTGCTCCATGGCGCGGCCCTCCGAGGCCTCGGTCGTTGCCAGGGCCGATTTGCCTCTTATGCGAGGGGGGTTGCAGGCTTTCCCCCCCATGACATGTCCTGGCGGCAGTTTAGCGGCATGGCACACTGCACACCATGGCTCTTTGACCTGGCATTCACCAGTGGTGTGGCCCGTTTTGCCGCAGCGGTGGCACATCGATGATCTGTCCACCGGGGATGGACAGAGGGCCCTAGTGTGGCCCATGCCCATGCAGCGGAAGCATCGCATGGGCAGGGCTTCAAGCCCTTTGACTTTGGCGGCCGACCATCCGACCAGGAGGCGTCCGATCTCTATGAGAGAGTTGGCAGCCGCCACAGGGCAGGTTAAAATGGCTGCCCCAGTCTGGTCTGGCGCCATACGGATAGCGCCAACCTTAATTTGCCCCGGTGGGCATTTCCCAGCTGCAGCTGCAGCTTCTCTGAGGGCCTCCAGGGTCACTGCCTCATCGAAGCCGGAGACCTTGACTTGTGCCGTTTTATACGGCCGAGATATCTCCGCTTCGTTGCCTATCAATTCCCGGACCTTCTCAGCAAGAGCGTCCGCTGCGGCCCCGCTGTCTGCTCCAGGAACCTCTATTATCCGAGCCCCCGTAGCACTCCTGCGCACCGAAACATGGTCCACCCCAATGGACGGCAGTTTGATGGTGGTGACCTTGGCCATTATCGATTTATAGTCCATATCGGACTCCGGCTTCAGGGTCACCACCACCGCTGCTGACTTCGGTGGGGTGAATGCCTTCCTTGGTGGCGGTTTTGCTGCCGCTTTGGGGGCTTGGGTTGGTTTCCCCTTCCCTTTTCTTTTCCCTTTTTTCTTTTTGGCTACTGTTGTCCACACCTCCGTGCCTCCGGGGTTCGGAGACGCCTCAGTGGGAGGTATTCGGGAGGGGCCTGGCGTTGGCTCACGTGGCCGAGCTTTGGTTTTGGCCTTGGCCTTGGCCCTGGTTTGCGGCACCGGTCCGGGTCTTGCAGGTGGCATGAGGGTTGACCCTGTGTTGCCCTCCCTGCCATCTAGATCCCCAGCTTTTTGTTTTTTTCTGTCAGCCGCCAGTGGTGGGCGCAGAATTGGTTCTGGGGCGAGTATGCCCCTCTTTTCGGCTTCATTCAACCGGGTCGTCACCATTTCTCCTATTTTGAGGAACAGGTTCCTCTCAATGGACACCTCAAGCTCTTTAAGGACGTCCTTGATTTCCGCCATTGTGACTGGTCCTGAGGTGGACGGCCCGGTAGATTTTTCGGCATAGGCCTTCCGAAGAGCCCTCGTCTCCTGTTCCAGCTGCGCCAATTGCTCCCGCATCCTTCTGTTGTCAGCAGTCAGAATTCTGACTGCTGCCGACTCCTCCTGGTGCATTTCTATTTTATCAGCTGCATCTAAGATGTGCTGACAGGCATCCTTCATGGATCGCCACACTGTGCCTTTGAGGTTGCCGGATTTACCGGCTTCCTCCAGTACATTCCCAACAGACGTCCGTACAACGTCAAGTTGTTCGTCAACGATGCTGCTGGCGGGCTTGGGTGGCGATGTCTGTGTGCGCCGACCAGCGTGACGGCCCCTCGTAGCTGTGTTAATTTTGGGGCCTCGCGATCTTAGTGCAGACCCCTCCAGTGCCTTCCGTTTACGGGGAACACTGCCCCCGTCGTTCTTGTCATCCTCCGTCATGATGACCTCCGGAAGGCTATCATTGTCCTCGTCGGATGTCGGTGCGAGGATCAGTGACCCTCGGCTTGTCGACCGTGTCGACAGTTGGGAGGGACTTGCGTCCCTCTGGCGGTAAGTGCCCCCCCCAGATACGGTGGGGCAGCCCACGCCCGAAGGCGTGGGGAGGGATTCTCCGACTCCTTGGGAGTCGGTACCCTCCTGGGGTATGATCGTTTTCTTAGACGCCATATTCATGTGTTTCCTTTTTTTTTAACAGGGTGAGGTCCCTGAACTCCTCCACCTCTTCAGTGGGCGCTTGGGACGGGGCTCCCCCCCCGCCATTCATCCCATCGGCACGCCCGACCTTGGGATTAGGGTTATTTTTTATTGAGGTTTTCTTCCTCGCGACAAACGTCCTCGGCCCCATCAATTTGGGGTAACGAGTTGCCCGGCGCCGAGCCGAAACCTGACGCCGCGCGAGCCACATCCACTCACTGTCTGAGGGCAGACAAGAGGGAGCAACTGGTAGACGGACCTGGACGCAAAAGCGTCTGCCCAGAAGCCGGTTAGGCTATTCAGCCCGTCCATGTGTCAGGACATTTGCCGATGGATAACAAGACCCCTAATAGCGGGGAGTTATTAACCATCGCCCAGGGTGCACCAGCCCAGTGTCTTGTCAGCCCGCCGCTATCACCGGATCAAAGATCAAGCAACAGAAGCAAAGCTTTCAAGGTACTGAGCCAACGTGGAGGTTTCCTGACCGTAGCACCCCAACCTAACCTAACCTAACCTAACCAGTCTGCTTCGAGCGCTCGTCGAGTACAGACGTGCTCCGGTGCGCTCTGCAAAATAAATTTGCAAAAAATAAAAAATTATTGTGAAAATCAAATAAATTTGTGTAGCAAAGTGTTCTGTGTTGTGGCAAGTGTACCAAGATACCGGGAACCCTCAAAATCTGGACAGGATCGAGCGGATTTTCCGGATTTGCGACGAACCAGACCAAAATTCAGGACAGACCCTTGCGCAAGGTGAGCGCGTGGATTTCCTTAACGCCTAAGTCAGGCCCTCGTATCATTATAAGAACCCATCGGTTTAAGGAATTTTAATTATACACTGTTTTAAATTTTTGACTCCTACCTCCATCTTTCTAACTTTATACAATATATTGTATATTCTCAATATCTTTACAACTTTTACAAATTTACGTTTTAAATCATGACAAACCCAAGACCAAAGACCGTCACCTTTAATAAAACCCTCAATTACAATGAGGATGACACCCCCTCACCCACTCAGATTCAGAGTGACTCGTCCTTGTCGGATTCCCCCTCAAGGGAACCTGCCGTGGAATGGGCCACCCCCATAACAAGAAGTAAATATATTCAGCATTATCCCAGAACGCCGCTTTTAAGAGAGGAGAATCGACGGAAGATACTGACTGACGATGATAGGGACAGGTTGGGTCGCAACATCCGAGATCTCCTGGAGGCAGCTATCAACGAGGTGGAAACTGCGCTGAGACTGAAGCGTACGACGAAGGATTCAGTCATACTAAAATTAAGAGAGGCGGATGACCTGGTGTGTGACTTAGCAGTCTATCAGGATTTGCAGAATCTCACGCCGGGCCAAAACCCAAGCGTACGCACACAAACTTCCCCTGCTCCTCAGGAAGAGGAAAAACAAGAAAAACAGGAGGACATGACGAAGTTCCTAAACATGTTGGTCGATCGACTCGACGAAAACTCCAGGAGCATAAAGGAGCTTAAGGAGTCGATCGACAACCGGAACGAAGCAGGAACAGGCGCAGCCACACATGCTCCAACCTACGCACAGATTGCAGCTACAACGAAGGAATTGCCCGTCACCCTACACTCCGTGATTGTCACCGACAAGAAAGGAGTGGAGACGGGTGACGAGGTGTTGGATAGAATACGGGACATAGCGGGAGAAGGCGGGGAATGGATACGAATTGAGAAAGTTAGGAAAACCCGAGACAGAAAATTAATAGTTAGTTGTAAAACAAAAGAGGGTAAGGAAAAATTAAAGGCAAGAATAAAAAACATCGATAAATTAGAAGTCAAGGACGTTGATAACAAGAACCCCCTCCTTATTTTTAAACATATAATAAAGTGCAACACAAATAAAGAGATTATTGAAAAAATAGTAGAACAAAATAGTAAAATTATTCGAGAATTGGAGGTGGACGAGAAAAACATAATAATCAAATTTCGCAAAAAGTCCAGGAACCCGCTGTTGGAGCATGTTGTGGCAAGCGTCCCCCCCAGGATGTGGCGTGCCGTGGTCGATGCCGGCTCAGTGCGCATCGATATGCAGCGGATCCATGTGGAGGACTATTCTCCACTGGTCCAATGCTCGATGTGCCTGGGCTACGGCCACGGCAGGCGCCATTGCAGGGAGACGGTCGAGAGGTGCAGCCACTGCGGTGGGGAGCACCAGAGGGCGGCGTGTCAAAGCTGGATGGCGGGAGCCGTCCCATCGTGCCTGAACTGCCGGGCAGACCGGAGCGCGGTAAGTGATAATCACAACGCCTTCAGCTCTGCGTGTCAGGTCAGGCAAAGGTGGGAGGCTCTCGCCAGGTCCAGAATTGCATACGCGTGAGTCTGGTTTTGTGGTATCTCGGGCGTGCCGCGGCACACCGATTGCAAAGTTGATGAAATATAGGTCATTAAATGATGCAATAATGACAGGCATGCTGCGACACGTGCGAGAAAACCGGAAAACAAGACTCGGCTCACATGATAATGCACAGGTGGCTCCGCATCAGAAAATAATTTATATTTGCTGACGCGTAAACACATAAAGTGCAATAGTATGTTAGAATAGTATAATTATATATAAGGGATTTTAATTGGGTGATTTAGTATCTAAGTAGTTATAAGTATACATATACCTGTTTTAAAAGTTTTTGACTCGATAATTTTTTATCCAAATAATGATAATCAATGACGGTAGAATTTTAATAAAAGACGGCTGTAAGATAAATATTTGACAAGTACCCTGTATATATTAAGCCGATGACTAAGAAATTGCAAATCATGCTCATTAATAATAAAAGAGTATAAACGAAGTTGATTAACGAATATTTAGCAGTAACCACAAAATTAGGTAAAATAAAATAACAAAGACGTGACAGAATGTGAATACATAGAAATAATTGTTATAAATAGATAAAAATGACTCAAGTAAGAAAATAATGTTTGTAAATGTTGCAAATAGGAACTAAGATAATTGATAAAAAATATGTTATGTATAAAGTTATGTTTTATAAGTAAATGACTAATAAATCACTATTGTATTACAAAGAAGCAGACTAAGTGATGTATTAAGTTAAGTTTTAGTTTATCGCATATTCTGTAAATAATAGCGTCTTACAATGTCTCTGTACCCTTATAGAGTGTTACTGCAATAAACTCCCCCTGGGTGTGGTGTAACACCCGGGGGAAAACTAAAAAAAAAAAAAAAAAAAAAAAAAAACCTAACCTAACCTAACCTAACCTAACCTAACCAGCGCTCATACGTTTCACAGCAGGAGTTCTTTAGGCACTTCCACCTAAACTCCTATGACGTTGCTCTTCTCTCTGAACCGTATGTTGGTGCTTCCTTGGAGGTAAAACCCCCTCCGGGCATCACAATCCATCAGTTCCCGAAAGGATCACGTGTCAAAGCGTGTATCGCCACCACATCAAAAGTGGCCGCGCTGGGACTTACGCAGCTATCCACCGCAAACTTGGTCGTCATTAGAGTCAGTCTGGGACTCAACAATTTGGAAATTGCATCTTTCTACGTCGAACCTAACGTGGATAACGATGACACCTTAGGTAAATTGGACCGGTTCCTTAGTACAGCAGGCTCCGCCTGGAGACTGGTCGGCGGCGATGCCAATGGCAGTCACCAGGAGTGGGGCGAAAGATCAGCGAACTCTCGCGGGGAGGATCTCGTTGCGGTAATGGCATCGTACAACATGTCCGTTTGCAACGTGGGTCACGACCCTACTTTTGAGGCCATCCGGCACGGCGCTCACTGCTCCTCGATAGTCGACGTTACCTACGCGTCTCAAAGCCTGGCAGACGCGGTACACAATTGGGGAGTCAATCGAGACGCTTGCCCGTCCTCGGACCACAATGCAGTTGACTATGAACTGTTCACTCTGTCCAGACCTGATAAGCCGAAAAGTAGCACCACCTTCAGATTCTCTACATATCGAGCCGACTGGAGCAGGTTCCACGAAAAACTCAATGAGAGATTGGAGCCGCTGGTCGATTCGACTGATTTCGGCTCCCTCACTGACACCGGCCTGGATCGTGTGGTAGACCGTCTTACCGCAATTGTTCAGGATGTCTGCTACAGCGTGCTTCCCCGCAAACCGGGCCCCAAGTTTTATAACCCGTGGTGGTCCGACGCATTAGAACAGCAAAAGAAAGAGTGCATACGACTCCACCACCGTCTCCATGACCTCAAGAAAGCAAAGAAACCTCTAGATGATGCTATTAAAGTATACCGGGAAGCAAAGCAGGAATATGCACGGACTTTGTCCAAAACATCTACGGAGCATTTCCGAAAGTTTTGTGAGTCTCAGGGCAAGGAAGACGTTTGGGCCGTCACGAACAGAATTATCAAGGAGTCCCCGTTGAGAAGACCTCCACAAACTCTTAAATGCGACGGGAGTTTCACTGATAGCGGCCTTAACACAGCCGCCGCACTCCTACGACACTTCTATCCCGACGACACCTTGGATAGGTCGGATCAACATAAAGAAATGCGCGCTACTATGAACAAACTACCTAGCGCAGAGGACGACTTACCATTCTCTGTAGCGGAAATCAGGGAGTGCTTCTCTCACATCAGTCCGAAAAAGGCTCCTGGAGCCGATCACTTGACGGCGGACATTTGCTGCGCAGCATTTGAAGCACAACCTGAGTTCGTTACAGCTCTCTACAATAGGTGTTTGCAGACTGGTCACTTCCCGAAGTCCTGGAAGAGAGCCGTGGTCAAAATTCTGCCTAAACCCGGTAAAACAGACATGGATTCGCTAAGTTCTTATAGACCCATTGGTTTGATTTGTGTGTTTGGAAAAATATTGGAGAAGCTAATCGTGAAAAGGATAATATATAAGGCTGAATGTGAAAACTCTCTAAGCGACAGACAGTACGGCTTCAGAGAGCAGGTCTCTACGACGGACGCTCTTGATAAGGCCTTAGAAGTCGTAAAGAGAGCAAAATCGAAGGGTCTACAAGTAGTCGCCGTCTCGCTCGACATAAAAGCAGCTTTCGATAACGCTTGGTGGCCGGCTCTATTCGCTCGCCTCAAACATATAAAATGTCCCGACAATATTTACCGCCTCGTGCTGGACTACGTTTCAGACAGGATCGTCACGCTGGACTACGCCAACAGTACAGCATCTAAAAAGATGACTAAAGGTTGCGTCCAAGGCTCTGCTTGCGGCCCGGTGTTCTGGAACCTAATCCTGGACGAGTTGCTCACCATGCCACTGCCACAGGGCACCCACATACAGGCCTTCGCAGATGACGTGTTGCTGATAGTGGAGGGCGCGACGCGGGAATACGTGGAAGCGGCCGCCTCCACCAGCCTCGACCTCATCAGCTCTTGGGGGGAACGGGTCAAACTCAAGTTCGGTCCGGACAAAACCCAATGCATTTCGTTTTCATTAAAAACCAATTCGGCTACCATTAAAATGCGCAATAGTGTAATACCTTTAACTGATCACATAAAAATCCTGGGCGTAATTATAGATTCTAAGCTAAACTTTATCCAACATGTTAACTACGCTATTAATAAAGCCAGTAAAATATTCAAAAACCTATGTAAGTTTGTCCGACCAACTTGGGGCGTTCACCCCGAGAATGTCGAGTGCATATATCGGCAAGTCATCGTCCCTATCATCACATATGCTGCAGGTATCTGGGGTACGGCCACTAGATTTTACTCTGTGCGCCGAGCCCTCAGATCTTTCCAACGGAGCTTTGCCATCAGAGCAATTCGCGGCTTTCATACTATCTCGGCAGTTGCGGCACTTGCGTTAGCTCAATTTGCTCCCCTCCACCTAATAATAAACGAAACATTCCACATCCACAACATCAAACGGACCGGAACATGCAAAGAACTGCCTGACGATATAATACTATATCCAAAATCCAAAGTCAGAGAACTCTTACATCCGGCTAACCGGGTCACCATAAATTACGATGAAGCTACCACGCAGGAAGAAACCACTGCTCTAATAAATCCTGATGCTCCAAATATTTTCACGGACGGTAGCAAGAAAGAAGACGGAAAAGCGGGGGCTTCGTTCGTGGTGATGCGGGAAGGACAGCAACCTGTAATCAAGAAATTCAAATTGTGCCGCACTGCCACAGTTTTTATGTGCGAGCTATTCGCCATTGCCGAAGCTCTCAAGTGGCTCACAAATGTAAACGCTAACTTTACTGAAGCTCTCATCTTCTCGGACTCCCAATCATCCCTCAAGGCCATTCAAGACCGTAGCAACACCGACCCATTAGTGAACCAAATTCACCACCTCATCTCTTTCCTCTCCTCCATCCGTATAATAGTCAAATTCGTCTGGTCTAAGGCTCATGTTGGCATAGTGGGGAACGAGATAGCAGACGCTGCGGCTAAGGAGGCCGCCGAGAAGAAAACCGCAACTCTGCTAAATCATTTCCCACTCTCACACGCCAAGCGTCTTCTGCGCCAGCACACTTTAGACGCCTGGCAGTGCGAATATGAGTCGGCCCCGCAAGGGTCCGTAACAAGGTCCTTCTTTCCATCTATCTTTGCAATAGCCCAATTCCGACAGTACATTAAACCTTCGTTCTCCGTCACTCAAATCTTATCAGGTCATGGATATCATAAGACATACCTACACAAGTATAAAATCACTGAGGACGATCGTTGTCCTTGTGACGACGTGACTCCTCAGGACGTCCACCACCTGCTTAAATCCTGCCCAATATTCCGAAAGCACCGAGAAACATATATAATGACATGCCTCAATAAGAACTTAGAACCATTTAACATGAACACTGTACATAAATCTGAAGACGCCGTAAAATATTTAGTAGAACACATAAACCAAATAGTAAACCATTTAAAACGGATCAACGGCACCTAGAAATACAAACAACATAGCTCAAAATTGTTTATAGCGACGATGTGGCATCTGTATCAAATAGCAGATGCCCATCAACGCTACTCTCTCGATACAAACATATAGTATACCCAATCTTACAAATTTGTTCTTAACAGATAAAATTTTAGTGTATAAAAAAAAAAAAAAAAAAAAAAAAAAAAAAAAAAAAAAAAAAAAAAAAAAAAACCTAACCTAACCTAACCTAACCTAACCTAACCCGCCGGTAACCTAACCCGCCGGTAACCTAACCCGCCGGTAACCTAACCCGCCGGTAACCTAACCCGCCGGTAACCTAACCCGCCGGTAACCTAACCCGCCGGTAACCTAACCCGCCGGTAACCTAACCCGCCGGTAACCTAACCCGCCGGTAACCTAACCCGCCGGTAACCTAACCCGCCGGTAACCTAACCCGCCGGTAACCTAACCCGCCGGTAACCTAACCCGCCGGTAACCTAACCCGCCGGTAACCTAACCCGCCGGTAACCTAACCCGCCGGTAACCTAACCCGCCGGTAACCTAACCCGCCGGTAACCTAACCCGCCGGTAACCTAACCCGCCGGTAACCTAACCCGCCGGTAACCTAACCCGCCGGTAACCTAACCCGCCGGTAACCTAACCCGCCGGTAACCTAACCCGCCGGTAACCTAACCCGCCGGTAACCTAACCCGCCGGTAACCTAACCCGCCGGTAACCTAACCCGCCGGTAACCTAACCCGCCGGTAACCTAACCCGCCGGTAACCTAACCCGCCGGTAACCTAACCCGCCGGTAACCTAACCCGCCGGTAACCTAACCCGCCGGTAACCTAACCCGCCGGTAACCTAACCCGCCGGTAACCTAACCCGCCGGTAACCTAACCCGCCGGTAACCTAACCCGCCGGTAACCTAACCCGCCGGTAACCTAACCCGCCGGTAACCTAACCCGCCGGTAACCTAACCCGCCGGTAACCTAACCCGCCGGTAACCTAACCCGCCGGTAACCTAACCCGCCGGTAACCTAACCCGCCGGTAACCTAACCCGCCGGTAACCTAACCCGCCGGTAACCTAACCCGCCGGTAACCTAACCCGCCGGTAACCTAACCCGCCGGTAACCTAACCCGCCGGTAACCTAACCCGCCCTCCCGGGAAAATTCATTGCTTTAGATCCTTTTCAACGTGAAACCACACCGTGTGCTACTTTGGTTACAATGCCATCTAGCAACTAATTGTCGTAAACTTTTTCACAGAATATTTCAATTCATATGAATCAACAACACAACACTTTGACAAGGCTAGCGATGATATATGTCAACACGTTTAAATCAAATCAAATTAATTTATCAATATCATCATTCAATACATATAATAAAACAGTAAAAATATTTTGAACTACTTACACTTGTAAGTATATTAAAAAAAATATTAGGATTAAGAAATAGTAACAGAGCAGGAATTAGAAAAAAAAACTGTCTGTTTGTACACGCAAGCTCCGAAATACTGAACGGATTTGCCGTTGAATCTGATAATGTGCCTAAAATGCTGGCTACATTGCCATTTTGAATTGCAACACTGTTTTGGGCAAAGTACAGGCCAGCATTTTGGTCACGTGTAGACTCTTTTAGTGTCTGCGAACTGATGATACAAAAAAAGAAAATGACACAGCTCACCAACAAGCAGGAACAAAAGAAACCAAGATGCAGGTGTAAAGCTGAGGTGTAGCTGTGCTTGCAGTGCGTTCTTTGACCTTAAGGCTAATTGACAAAGATCTGTGTCCAGCAGTCCCAAAGCCATAACTTTTCACCAACAACGTTAAGCGTCACGTTGCAACTTGTCCGGTTATGTAGTTAAAAGTATTTTTTTAACAAACAAAAAGTAAAGTTATAAGAAACAACACCAAGACAGTTTTAAAACGATAAATCACACAGAAAGCATCCATACGTGGAGTAACAAGCATAAAATTATGACTTTTCACCTTCGATCAACTATAAGTACGTCAATGCTTTTCACCGAAGAAAGTAGGTACGTAAGCTTCACACTTTTGAGTTATGTTTAAAACACCAAACCACCAAAACATGCGAGTTATCGTCTGTGATCGTGAATTATAATCTCACTTCTGAAATGTGAGTGGAAAATTATTATTTAAAACCATTTTAATCGTCAACAAACAATATAAAGTCCACTCCACTTGAAAAATAGCGCCCAAGCGCGCTCACAATCCAACGTTAAAGTGAAAAATAGTGACGTGACGCTGAGTCGATAAAAGTAGTGGTGTTCTGAACCAGTCGGTTGATTTCTTGTGGATGACTTATCCATGCCCATCGTTTGCCCAACTCGAATCAAAACAAGTCTGACTAATCCTACAAACATCTCGTGTTGTTTACCTGCAAGCAGTAGCAGAAACAAACAAACAACTAGGTACTACTTACTGGACTAATAAAAATTATACCTACCACTATCTATATCTAGCCAAAATTTAGCTTTCAACATAACACGTCGTAATTTTTGCAAAGTACGTAATTTGTTAGTCAATATTTTGTTGTTTAGGTATGTTTGTAATGTACCTATGTTTTTCTACTTCATGCTGTGGTCTACTCAAATCTTAGTATGTACCTACCTATGTTTATCTACTGACCGAGGCCTTTCAGTCTTTTCAAGACTGTTGGCTCTGTCTACCCCGCAAGGGATATAGACGTGATTACATATATGTATGTATTTATGCATGTAATTCATATAGATATAACGGGATAAGTTTTCACCAGCCTTTACATACAACGCGTGCCTAAATGCAGTTTGTCCTTAAAAAGATTCTGGGTACCTATGTATAGTTTAGGTAAGTTGGTAAAAATTTTAAGTGGGTGGAGTGAAAGAAAATGTGATGACCTACATTGAAAAGGATATGTTGAGATGGTATAAGGTCAGATTGAAGAAAAAATGTAAGAAATAAAGCAGCACTGACTGAAGAGTGGGACAGGGCCGGCTTTGTCGAATTTTAAAGAACCAACATTTTTATGATTTTAAAAAAAGGGAGATAGAATGTCTTTAAGAAAAGGGATAAGGGTACCTTTAATCGTCATAAGCTGAATGTCTTCAAAAGACTGATAGGCCACATTCAGTTTTTGACTGGCTGCCACTCACAATCAGCTTTTTGGCTTCATGATAGAAATTGAGATTTAAAGAGTGACAGGTTATTAGCCCATTGCCTAAAAGAAGAATCCCATGTTTTACGACAACCATGGGAATTAAGAAGGAGTGGTCCTATTCTTTTTTGAACCACGCATAAAGTCTGAATCTGTATGTATGTGTTTTTGTGCATGTACGAGGTTAGTCACCTCAACCTCACTACGATCTATTAAAATTGGAAGTGTTTCAAAACAAAATCATACGATGTTTGTTTACAATTGTAACGCGTTCTCATTGAGCGACGCGAAAGGTGTGGCGCCCCGCGGCCACGTCACCTGGCCTCGACTCACGTTCACGTATCGTCAGATTATTTTGTACGCGCCATCGCCATAATGCTTCGACGCAAAAATTATTACCGCAAACATGTTTTGTTAGTCGTATAAAGCTCTTGGAGCGTGAGTTAGGAGTTTAGTCTTCAAGAATCGGTCAACCTAGGACTTACAGCCATTGTAAGTGTTAAACGTGACAAGTTGTAAGTTTGTGAAGGTGAAATTACTTTGAGTTGTGTTTACAAACGGACGACAGTGAGTGAAGTTATCGCTTTTAATTTTTAGTTGGTAGCCCCGCCAATCATCCGATTTGACGTCAGAGTCAGAGAACTGTCATCGATCGATTTATTTTGGTTGGTGCGATTTGCCAAAACAAAGTTGAGGAAACGTAATTTCAAAGTATTATTTTAAGCTGTAGTTGGGTGCGATAGTGAAACATCTTGTTCGTGCCGCCGTTGCTGCGCCGTGATTAGTGGTAGAGTTTTCTCGAAAGATAATTGACTTTCCTGTGCTAATAAAGACAATTTTGACTTGGTGCTTCGTATTATTGAATTACGAAATAGGCCAGAACTTATAGGCCTCATTACGTACCTAGTGTGAGTGAACATAGTGCCCTCGTCAAGATGTCCTCTCTGGGCAGTCAGTGGCGCATTCTCCGGCACTACCTTTCCATGACAAACCTCAATGCTGAAGTGGAGAAAATCATCCAGAAAGTAAAGCCCGCCACCCCGGAGCAATGGGAGAGTATGTGCATTTTTGTGGTCCACTTAAAGTTAATCATAAATATACGCCAGCTAACAGTCTAAACATACCTTATTAAATTAAATTGACCTGGATGCTTGTATCAAATGATAACACAGTTCAGCTATCACCTCGCAACAATTGTTTTATAACTAGTAAGCAGCTGTGTGTTCCTTCGAGGCATCAAAGACATGATTTATTGATGGTGTTGAAGCCATTTACTTACTATCCCTCAACATTCTGACATCAGTGCTAAAATTATTCCTCATTTATTTTTATTACATTTTGGTTACAATGGTAAGCAAGTGGGTAGGTTTTTACCTTGTACATGTGTTCTCCATGTTCCAGATTTTATAAACAAATTGGAAAAGGCTCTTGCTGCCAGACCGGTCAGCAAGGTAGCTGCGATAGAGCAGACAGAAACAGACAAACAACAAAATGTTGTGCATGCATCAACTGTTGAGGAAACAGCAGAGAAGGCAATTACAAAAGAAGAGAGAAAACCAGAAGAAAAGTTAAAACGGGAGGAGAAGATGAGCGATGACGGGCTGGTGGTGGGGTCAGAAGCCAAGGACATCACGCTGGAGTCGCTGTGGCAGGGGCTCAAGCTGAAGAAAGACTTGCACTTTGGCAACATCTCGCAGCCAAGCTGGAAGTCCAGCAGACCTGTCGTCACTAAGGTTTTGACCCCTTATCATTTTAAATTAAATTTCTCATTAACAAAAAATAGAAATTATTTTATTTCATTTGTTTTATTTGAAAAAACAATTTATAAAACATTTTTATTGAAAAAAACATTTAATAACAGGGATACACTTATAAACTTGGGATTCTTCTTTTAGAGGATGGGCTAGTGACCTGAGATTTATTTCTCAATTCTATCATTAACCCAACTGGCTGAACATGGCCAAAGTCTTCAAGACTGTTGGCTCTGTCTACCACGCAAGGGATATAGAGATGATTATATGTATGTATGTTATAATAGTCAAAATAAACTTTGATTAATAATATTTCTAACTTATGGGGAATCATATTGTACTTTTTATTATTTTACTCTTAATCTTCAAGCAAGTTTATTTATTTAATTAGGTACAAGCAAAGACTACAGAATACAGCATTTACTGTTCTTATGAGTGTTGAGGGTGATAGTGTTACTTTAATTTGTTCTTCAAGAAATATTGTAACATTTACACAAAGAGCCAAGAAATTTTTAGATAACATTCTGATATCTTCTTTGAACCCAGAAAAAATGAGGTAGACACAATTTGCATAGTTAGATAAAGATGTTTTTTGTGTTATCTACTGAACTATCAGTTCTGATAGTGCGCCGTGCGTGGAGGGAGAGTGCTATGACAGTTCACGGTCGTGTTATGCAGACTAGTGTTGACATAAGAGTGAATTTTATTTGATGTTATCTCAATAAATTTTTGCAAAGAAAGATAGGGCGTCAGCAGAGCATCTCTCGAGAGAGAGTAGGAGATATTAATTTTGTTATTCTTTTATTTCATTGGAAAAATGAATAAAACCCAACTTATATTATAAATAGGATAGTAAGTTTTTTTGTTTGTTTATGACCTCTTCTAAATTCGTCGCTCTTGGTAGGTGGGGTTTAATTTGTTGCTTTTTCAAGTGCTGATAATGCCGTTTTTTTGTAGATGACGTTAAATTCGTCGCTTCTTGTAGATAGCACTAAATTCACGCGGGCAAAGTTGCGGGTAATGCTAGTTGGGTTATGAAAGAGAGAGTTCGAAAAAATGCAAGGGCATAAATTTGTTTTTTTATATTTTTATTTATTTGTCTTATACAATGATGCATAAATCAATAAAGTTTAACCAATTTTACATTAAAGACATAATAAAAAGATTAGGAACAGTAACACTAAATTAACTGTTGGTTAGGAATTATGATTTTTCACGTTCAATGCATTGTATCACAAAGTATCTGATCTGTTTGTGAAAATGATGTACCAATGTGCACCACATGGCCCCCACTGCGCCTCAGTATGTGGCCATGCCATCTGAGTCGTCCTTCTCGGGCCTTTTCTGCAATTGGTGCGACATTAAAGCTTCCGCGGATTTATTCGTTGCGAATCCTATCTAATCTGAGTTTTCTTCTTCCTCCTGGCTATAGTCCCGGTTACATCTTCACCTCTCTCGAGAGTAGCCCGTGATACGCCTCTGACCATGGATCCTCGATTGGGTGGGTCAGGTTTTTACACGAAGTGAATCCCATCTGACCTCCGGAACCCTTGCAGGTAAATCTAACCCGTATTGGATCAATAGTTACACATCCAGTTGCCTGAATGTGCTGGTTTCCTAAAGATGTTTTTCCTCACCAAGAGCATCGGTTAGTATTCAAACTTATGTACATAACTTTGAAGAGTCATTCGTTCGTGGGCGCGGTGAGGATTGGATTGTGCCTTTCTGCGCATCACGCATTTTAACGGGCACTCTACCGATTCGACCACCGGCGCTCTAAATCCTATATAGCCCTATCTACTGCAGGAAATAAGTTGACTAAATACCTTTGTTATTTACTAGCTATTACTCGTATGTACATAGAAGTTACCGCTTTCAGACGTCGATCCACTCCCGCACGGCGTACGTGATCTCCGCGCTGGTGGCGGCGCGCGACGCCGACGCCGCGCTGCGCCGCGCCGACCACTTCATAGCGCACCTCAAACAGTTCCCCGAGGCCAGGGACCACGCCATCAAGGTAATCTGATGGCTGTATTCAGGTCAGGAGTGATGATAAGGCGATCCCCAATTCTTGGGCTATTCTAATAACGCATTGTCGTCGTCACGTAACGTTAATTGCACGAAACATATGTTCCTTATATCATTGTTTCCATGGAAGTTTGGTACCATGGATAGATAAACCGATAGTAGATGCCGTGTGGTACCCAAGTTTCGAACGTACTTCGAGGCTTCGAACTCAATCTGTGTAATTTGTCCCGTACCTATATATACCTATAGGTAAATATTATTGATTTGTTTTTTTTTCTTTATTTCTTTGTTAATTTATTTATTTTGAAGAGACTGTTGGCTCTGTTTACCCCGCAAAGCATTAAGACGTGATTATGTATGTGTATTTGTATTTAGGAGGGCGCGGTGCGCGCGCTGCTGCGAGTCGAGCACCGGCTGGCGGACGAGTGCGCGGAGCTGGGCGGCGCGGTCAACGAGGTCAGTCTACTGTTATACATACATATAATATTGTTTGTATTTTATTTATTGTAATTAAATTAGTTTTTTAGAAAGCTTTAAAACTGAAGAAGAGTGAAGAACTTTAAAAATTATATGATTTTTCTGTATTTGGTCTGTTGATGGGAAATAGACGCGTAATTTCCATAGGCGCTGTCTCTGCTGGGCCACTGCCCCCCGCCGCCAGCGCCCGGGCCGCGCGTGCTGTCGCTGGACGGCGGCGGCGTCCGCGGGCTGATCGCGCTGGACGTGCTGCGCGCGCTCGAGCTGCTGAGCGGCCGCCGCGTGCACCAGCTGTTCGACTTCATCACCGGCGTCAGCACCGGCGCCATCATCGCCGCCGTCATCGGTCAGTCGCTGCGTTACTGTGTCGCGCCATGGCAGTCACTGCGTTACTGTGTCGCGCCATGGCAGTCACTGCGTTACTGTGTCGCGCCATGGCAGTCACTGTATTACAGTGTCACGCCGCGCTCAAGGCGCTGAGCGCCGCGTGCATCAGCTGTTTAACACACGTATAATATAATAATTTTTTAAATGATAAAATGATCTTTGTCCAAGGACACTTTTCTCTTTATTTTTACTCTGTTCTTGCCAGTTCGGCCACACATCTCATCAATATAGGTTAAAAATAATAATAATGTTCCAGGCAGCGGCATCGGCAACCTGGACACGGCTCGCGAGATGTACCGCACGCTCTCCAAGCAGATGTTCGGCAACACCTCGCTCATCGGAGGTAATGTTGATAAACCTCACATACTAAAAAAAAAAAAAAAAAAAAAAAAAAAAAAAAAAAAAAAAAAAAAAAAAAAATACACAAGATACAGTACAGACAGAAAATTTAGAAAAATCATCAAAAAACATAAATAAAATTTGCATGATTAGTAGTAATAATAGCAATAAGATGTTATCAATTGCAGAGAGCACTTTCGGCAATTGTAAAATTTGTCACTACATAAAACCTAATTGTGGAATTCAAAAGTTATTAGAAAACTTACATTTAAAACTTGAAGAGTACTCTCTAAGGGACTTTTGTATTATTTTTATTGGTCAAGATGATTTCAAGAAAACTGACAATTACTTTGACTTAGTATTAAATATAAGAGAGATACTGCAATCAATTACTCACACAAATATTGTTTTATGCTTGCCGACATTTTTATGTAACAATTTTTCAACAATTTTTAATTGGAGATTAGAATTATTTAATAATTTACTATACTTGGACAATCATACACATAAATATGCTTATTTATTGGATTCAAATTTAAATTTATCCTATGACAATAAAATGTTTTCTTTTCATTTAGGTTCTATTAATAATGTAGGCATGAGACAAATATTTTTGGATTTAGAACAATTATTTATAGATATTTTAAGTTATGACAATAGTGATGTAACAGGCGAGATAAATATTGGTACGCATTCAGATTTTTTTCGACTTTACTAACAATGATGACATCTTAACTATCTTACACCAAAACATTGCAGGGCTTTTAAATAAGTCAAACTTGTTAGCTGTTCATTTAGAAGAATTAATTGATAAAAAAATCGATGTAGATATTGTTTGTGTGACTGAACATTTTATGGAGTCAGGCTTTGAAGATATTTTGAACATCTCAAACTTTCGTCTTGCGGCACACTATTGTAGGAATGGTATAAAACGTGGTGGTTCATGTATTTTGGTAAAAAATTGTATTCATTTTAAAGAGTTAAAATGGGTATCAGAACATTCGGTAATTGGTGTTGTTGAATATTGCGCAATAGAATTAACTCAGTATCGATTAATTCTATTATGTGTTTATAGACCAGCAACTTCAAAAGATTATAATACTTTTTACGCTCAATTAGATCTAATATTAAAGACATTAAGTATGAATTCGAATAAACAAATAGTAATGTGTGGGGATTTTAACATTAACATTTTAATAAAATCCGACTTATCTCAAGATTTTGAAAATTTCCTTAGTTGTTACAATCTTAAGTTACAAATACGTGAAATCACTAGACCAATGACAAAAACCTGTCTGGATAATTATGCACACAATTTAAATTTGTCATGTAGAACTAAAGTAATTGAGCTAGCATTATCTGATCATACAGCTCAAATTATTCATATCCCGGTTAGTAAAATTAATAAATTAAGTTATTGGTACGTTAAAAAACGAGTTTTATCTCTGGAACACTTATGTATTTTTAAAAAATACATTAATGACTTCCCATTTTCAGGCATTTATAACACCGATGATCCAAATATTGCTTTTGATTTTTTTCTAGAAAATTTCCAAATGTTGTATAATCTCTGTTTTCCTTTTAAACGTATTACTTTAGGAAATAAAAAGAAATTAAAGTGGATCTCTAAAGGTATAAAAACTTGTTGTAGGAAAAAAAGACTACTTTTGTGGAAATATAGAAAATCGCCATCAGTAGAAACTAAACAGACACTATCAAATTATTCTAAAAAATTGAATAAAATTATAAATTTAACTCAAAAATCTCAAAATTCACATTATATCACCAAATCACAAAATAAATCAAAAGCAGCTTGGCAAATTATAAACGATAGAAATAAAAATAATGAATATATTACAAAAATTGAAAAAAATGGAGAAGTAATTTCAGACCCAAAAACAATTGCAAATGCTTTTAATACACATTTTATTGATAAAATAGAAAAATCATCAAACATGTTATGTGACAGAGTGGATTTACCGTTACAGCCACAAACTATGTTTCTGATGCCTATACTGACTGAGGATGTTGTTAAAATTATACAATCACTTAAAAATAAAACTAGCACAGGTTATGATAATATTTCTACAAAAGTTATAAAATTTGTTTCTGATGATATATCGGGCCATTTATGTCATTTAATAAATTTGTGCATCACTGCTGGAATCTACCCAAATAGCTTGAAAACTACGGTTATAAAACCACTACATAAAAAAGGAGACAAAAAAGACATGTCTAATTTTAGACCAATAGCTTTGGGTTCAATTTTCACAAAAATTTTTGAAAAGTATTTATTTGAATGTATTTTTAATTACTTGACAAAATATAACATTTTATGTGACGAACAACAGGGATTTAGGAAAAATAGAACAATTAATATGGCAATTTATGATTTATTTGACATTGTTATGAGAAACGTAGATAATAAGACACCCGTGTGTGCACTATATACAGATATGACACAAGCATTTGATTATGTCAATCACAAAAGATTATTGAATAAAATGAGTATTTATGGTATTAGAGGAAATGTTTTAAATTTAATTGAATCATACCTTCTAAATAGGAGTCAATATGTAGAAGTAAAAAGTTTATGTTTAAAATCAAAGAATGAAGAGGTTCACAGATCTGAATCAAGAATAAATAGATTCGGAGTACCTCAAGGAAGCGTACTGGGGCCACTGCTGTTTCTAATTTATATCAATGATCTTCCAAAATATATACGACATAAAATGGTTTTATTTGCTGACGACAGTACGGCCATAATCAAATGTGACGATACGAATGAATACGAATGTGACATAAATACAGTTTTAAATGATATTATAATGTGGTTAGACTCAAACAATCTGAAAATTAATTTGCAAAAAACTAAATTAATGCAGTTTCATCAAAGAAAATTACCACCTAATCTGAATATAAATTATAATGGCTACAGGCTGGAGGAGGTACAATCAACAAAATTTCTAGGACTTTCGATTGACAGCAAATTAACATGGTCCTCTCACACTGAGCAAGTATGCAAAAAACTTTATAAAGCAGTATATGCTTTGTTCAAATTGTCAAAAAAAGTTAACATTGAAGTGGTATTAACTGCTTACCATGGTTTAGTTACACCTCATTTACGATACGGCGTTATTTTTTGGGGTAACTCGAGTGGTAATGACAAAGTTTTTAAGGCACAAAAAAGGTGTTTAAGATCGATGTACAATTTGCAAAGTACAGTCAGTTGTGTACCGATATTTAAATCACTGAAATTATTGACACTTCCATGTATTTTTATATTAGAATTATGTATATTTGTGAAATTGAATTCGAATTTATTCAAAAAACTTTCCGACATTAGGATGAGGGTAGATCACATCAGACCCCAACACAAATATAAGTTGGTAACTGGTGGATTTAAAACTGCCATGATGAATAAAAATGTTATCGGAATGGCTCCCATAATTTTTAATAAAATACCCGACAACATTAAAATTCTCGATTTTGTGACATTTAAAAATAAATTGAAATCATTTTTGACAGACAGATGCTATTATAATATAAATGACTTTCTAAATGACGATTTAAAGGACTGGAATTAGCCACTTTGACGTATTGCTTTGGGATATATTTGTATGTGTTTTTTTTTTCTTTCTTTTTTAATGGTTTGGAAGCAATTGGTATTTTTTTGTTCTTTTTTTAATTTTGCGACTAAGTACCTTAATTATTGTACGTCTATTATAGACAGGCCACAGTGACACCTTACATGTTTATCATTTTTATATCTTTTATACCTGTGTACCACAATAAATATTTTTGAATTTGAATTTGAATACTATGTACATACTTTAATTACACATTTTTCCCCTTTTTTTTCAGATTTTTCTGTTTGCGTATTTCAGTTTACAAAATAAAAACTTGAAATATCGCGTTATTTACGAGTACGAGTTCCGCCGCGGCACATATACTCGTAGCATAGTGAGTGAACTATTTAATAAAAGCAGTGCGGTTGCAGGCACGTCGCGGCTGGTGTGGTCGCAGTCGTACTACGACACGGAGGCGTGGGAGCGGCTGCTGCGAGACAGCCTGCGCGAGCTGCAGCTGTCCGAGTGCGCGCGCCGCAACACGCCCAAGGTTTCTATCTATTTCTTCTCGTATAATAATACGAGTGTTCTAATTCAACATTTTATTCATTATTATGGGACTTTTCAACATCACTTAATAATTTTATTGTAATATCGATTGACTTAGATATACTGCCCCCTCCAAAGTGTCAGTGCAGAAGAAGCGGTAACAAACTGCACTGCAGTATTCTGTACACTGTTTAATTTACCGACCGTGTTTTTTAAATGTATGTTACCGCAGAACTCCGGATGTATATTCCAATTTGAAAAATTGGTATGTTAGGTACCAACTCGCTAATTGCTTGGGAAAAACTAATGTTTATTATATTTTCAATTATTTTTAGCTTTTAAATGTTCATTTTATGTAATTTTTGTATAACTTATATTTATTCAACGTACATTGCATAGAATAAATTAGACAGACAGTGTCTGGCAACAGACGTAATTTGTGAGACATCGTGATGATTCACACTTCATCGGCGTGACAGTCGGCCATGAAGACTGCGTGCCAATTTTATGAAACGTAGAGCTATTGATTAATGTGTAACAAGAATACGGTGGATAGTGGTGTTGCACTGGTGATGTAATGTTAGGCATAACCTGCTATGTGTGAGGTTGAGTTGATGGTGAGGAAAGAATGTGTGTAATTTAGTTTTATTTTATTGGAACCAATTAGTATTGAATATTATAATCATAGATGAAGAAAAGTAAGTAAACGGAGTTTATACCTATACACGAGTATGCGCGTGAGCACACACTCACCAATAGCGTGACAGTCGGCCGTCATGACGTGGCGTGCGTTGCAGATGGCGCTGGTGTCGTGCGTGGTGAACGCGGGCGCGCGCCTGTCGCCGTTCGTGTTCCGCACGTACGAGTGCGGGTTCCGCACGCGCTCCGCCTTCCCCGGCACCAGCCGCGCGCGCGTGTGGCACGCCGTGCGCGCGTCCGCCGCCGCGCCCACCTACTTCAACGAGTTCAGGTTCGTCTATATCTCGCAGGGCACCTCGCTCGGACGAGTGGAGTTAGTTGGTTGTACTGATAGTGTTTGTTTAGTTAGCGCACTGGCAGCTTATAAAAAAAGTTAATTTTTAAGAGATGAGTGTCAATTGTTTTTTTTTTTTTCACATTACCCACACAAAAGTTAGACAAGATAGAAGTCACGTTTTATTTTATGTTTATTTCAATGTTTTAAGTTTTATTTTACAATATATTACCTTTACAAATAATAGTGAGTTTTTAATTAACCATTTGGTCCTTCGAGCCGGATGAACTGTGAGTAAAAGTGCAAAGTGTTAGTTACAGACTTAGCGGAATTCGTGAGTAAAAACACTTATTTTCTAGTTGAAAGACTGCAAATATTGTTTCAATCTTACAATTAACAAGGACCTTTTCAGTAAAATCAATTATAAAAATCAAAGTGAGAAAGAACTTAGTACAATATTGAACTGTTTTAACTTAATTTCTAGAAGTGATATTGGACTTGTATTTTGTTTATTCCCGAACTTTGACGCCGTGTAGTGAACATTTTTGCTGTCTTCTTTTCATACCTGCCTACTTAATTTGTGAAATCTATACAACATGGCTAATAAGAACATTAAACAATATGTTACACAGATTATTCAAAATTCAATTAAGATTGAAAAGTTACTTACGAATTCGAAAAAATGTGCTATAGACAAACGAACGAGAGGGTTTTTAGATTCACGTATGGAGGCGTTACAGGATTATTGGACTAATTATACAAGGATTTATGATACTCTTTCTGGACTTGTAGACGTTGAAATTTTAGAATCGGAACATGGCTTAGACTTGGAGAAAAACTTCGAGCAAACTGAAGAATGTTATTTGGAGTTATTATCTTGGCTTAAGGATAAGTCATATGAATTTAAACTTGATCAATGTGAAACCTCGAATTCTCACACTCACTCTGAAAGTCCTAAGATGAGGCCAAAGCTCCCACCGATTTCAATACCTCTATTTTCAGGCGATTATAACCAGTGGATGAGTTTTAGAGACTTATTTCGCTCACTGATTCATGATAACAATCGTTTGACTAAAATCGAAAAACATCATTATCTTAAGTCTAGTCTATCCGGAGAAGCCGAACAACTGCTGAAAAACTACTCGCTTACTGAAGCTAACTACGATGATGCTTGGAAAAAATTGAATGATCGATATGAAAACAAAAGAATGATTGTCAACAATATCCTCACTCGATTTTTGAGTCAAAGGACATTGACCTCAGAGTCCGCAAAGGGTATAAAAGATCTTTTGGATACCTCAAGTCAATGTCTCACGTCCCTCACAAACTTGAATGTCGATTCCTGGAATGCAATAATCGTGCACATATTAGTCTCAAAGTTAGACCTTGAATCTCACAAGCTTTGGGAACAATCTTTAGAAAATTCCACAAGCATTCCAACATATGAGGATTTAATCAGTTTTCTCGAAAAACGATTCCGAGCTATGGAAATGGTGAATATAGCACAACCTCCACTAAGAAGCACTCCAAAACCCGTTCAACATAAAGTAACTAACGTCAAAAGCTTTGCCACTGAAATTGATACTACTTGTACTTACTGCTCACAGAACCATTATATTTGCCACTGTAAAGATTTTGCCTCTCTTTCTGTTACTGAACGTCAAGATTTTATAAAGAAAAACAACTTATGTTTTAACTGCCTAGTAAAAGGACATTCAGTATTTAACTGCAGACAGAGTACAGTTTGCAAAAGGTGCAGACGACGTCATCATACCTTACTTCATCTCACCGCACCTAAGGATGAGAATTCAGCTGAACCTGATAAAGAGAAAGATACCCCAAGCTGCACCTCAGAAAACAGCACTACGCAGAAAACCTCCTGCAATATAAGTGTGAACCTGAAAGCTGAAGCAAACGATTCCCCGGTTATTCTACCTACAGCTATAATAAATGTTGAGTCACAGAACAGCGGTACTTACCCGTTAAGAGCTATGATTGATCAGGGGTCTCAAGGTTCATTTATCTCCGAAGCAGCTGTGAAGTTGTTGAAACTTAACCGTACTCCAACTACAGGCAAAATCTCAGGAATCTCTAATACATCAGTGGTAACTTCAAAGTCTATGGTCTCACTTACAGTCCATTCAACAAAAGATCACACATCAACCTTTAAGGTTAATGCCTATGTTTTAAAGAAACTCACTTCATTGTTGCCTTCACGGGAATTGCCACAAGATACTTGGCCTTCATCTATGCAGTTGGATCTCGCTGATCCAAACTTTCACAAGCCAGGGTCTATAGATGTTCTTCTCGGTGCCGACGTGCATGCACACATTCTCCTAGAAGGCTTACACAAGTGTAATTCTCTTATTGCACTCAACTCTCGCCTTGGTTGGTTAATATCAGGCAGAGTTTCACAAACTGATTCAACAGCATACGAACATATAGTCGCTATGCATACTAAAGTTGAGAAGGATCAGTTACTCAAAAGATCCTGGGAGATAGAAGAGAAATTACCTCACAAAAACCCGACGACTAAATTAGAAAAACAATGTGAAGAACCCTTCAAATATACTCACACTCGACATGATGTCGAGCGACACGTCGTGCGGTTACCACCAATCCAAATGGAGAATGATCCACCCACAAGCCTTGGTGTTATCAAACCTCTTGCTTTCAGTCGCTTACAACAGAAGTATAAACGTTTTACACATAAACCTGATTTCAAGAAAGAATACAACAAATTCTTCAAACAGTTTGAATCACAAGGTCATATGATGATGGTTCCTGAAAAGGAATTAGATGCACATAAGGTATACAACTTACCTCACCATACTGTCTTTAGGCCGACGAGTCTAAGTACCAAGCTATAGCAAGTCTTAATATCTATTCCAAGTAGTATTAGACGGAAATGCTGTAACTGAAAAAGGAAAATCACTAAACGATGAAGTTACTTTTGGATGTTCTCTTCAAAAAGACACTTTTGGCTCGTGGTGGATTTCCATTAGAAAATGGTCATCGAACACTAAAGTGGTGTTATATCAAATCCCAAAATATCACAAAAGTGACTTCCAAAGTGCCGTTAATATTAAGGTTTAATACACTATCAAAACTCTGGGCATCACCTGGAAATTATCTTCTCGAGCTATTAATTAGAGCGCATTGAAAACATACAGTTCCCACGATGGTTCCAAGTTTCAGATGACACATGTAGACGGGAGCTGCATGGTTTCAGTGATGCATCTTGTGCTGCAGTGTTGTATCTCAGAGTCTTGGCAGATGATTGTCAAGTAAGAGTCCGCCTTGTGACTACAAAATCTTAAGTTTGCCCCGGTAAAACAAATTTCTTTTCCACGCCTAAAACTCTGTGGTGCATTACTCTTAGCTGAACTTGCCAACATGTATAAACCTGTCATACAGACACATACACCATAGGCTGCCACCATAGTTTTGTAATGGTTGCGTAAAACTCTAAACCAGTGGACTATGTTCGTTGTAAACCGCATATCTAAAGTTTTGTCACTCACTCACTATAATATCGCTCATATCACATCACATGGACTATATTCCAGTGAATTTCAACAGTCAAGATTATGGTGGAATGGCCCGCAAATTTAATACGATGAAAATGAAATTAAATATATTTTTGTCGACATTCCTTTATTAGATTTAGAAGTATAACACTAAAATCTTATCCAATGTTAATTGTATAGAAAATAATGTAACTTATTATTTAAATAGATTCTCAACCTACTCTTAACGTTTACAAGTTACTGCATATTGTTGTCGATTTTTTTATATTAATATATAGGATTATATAAATGTATAATTAATAAATTAAACATTTGCTGAACCTGTTTATTTGACTACGAATGAACTTTATGATGGTTTTAATCGTTGTATCAAAATGTCACAATCCATTTTCTTTGGAAATGAGATCTTTAAGTTGTTATCAGCTAACAGGTTGAAAAACTTAGTATTAATATTTACGCTTAATCAATTTATTGTCGAAAGTATTGTTCGTATAGAAGTTCATCTCCTTTATGTATTATATTCTAAAGCATATGAAAATCCGTATACCCTTAAGTAATTATTGCACTTGTTTTTGAACTTATTGTTACAAATGCTTATTTGAAATGTCTGCAAATGGGACATCAACGAACTTTCAATTATACGATAGTACACGACTGCCACTAGGAAAATTGCTTTTGGGACATCTTTCAAAAGCACTCAGGGTTAGATGGCATAACAAATGTTGTAACATTAAAGTACAAAGATAGTTTTCACGAGACCAATCGTAAAATTATGCCCTTTGCCCTAAGATGAGCCTAAAAGTCAGTAGTTTTATATTTTCTTTGTTAATTTCACGTTAGATTTTTATTTTCTTTGTTTACACAATTTTAAGGACTTAAGTCGTCCTTGGCCGCCGGAATGTTTGTTTAGTTAGCGCACTGGCAGCTTATAAAAAAAGTTAATTTTTAAGAGATGAGTGTCAATTGTTTTTTTTTTTTTCACATTACCCACACAAAAGTTAGACAAGATAGAAGTCACGTTTTATTTTATGTTTATTTCAATGTTTTAAGTTTTATTTTACAATATATTACCTTTACAAATAATAGTGAGTTTTTAATTAACCAGATAGTGATCCGCCCGCAGGCTGGACGGGCTGCTGCACCAGGACGGCGGCATCATGGTCAACAACCCGGCCGCCGTGGCGCTGCACGAGGCGCGCCTGCTGTACGGGCCGCGCAGCATGGCGCGGGGCACCATCATCTCCGTCGGTATGGGACAAACAATATATGCTACCTCCGACAAAATAACGCTTGTCGCGCTACAATTATTCTATTTATCCTACTAACTGAATTGAAATAAAAATAGAAAAATATTGTCATTTCTCTTAACATGATTAGTCGGTGACAGGCATGGTGTAATAGGAAAGATGCAAGTATGATATTAACGAAAGTTATATGTTTAAAATGTTAAAAAAATATAAAAGGACTACTTCAACATTTTTATTTTAAATTATGTTGATTTTTAACAATAATAACGAATTAAAATTACGTAAAACGAAACTCATTTCAAAACACCAATCAGCGTTCAGTGGCGTCACTCCCGCCATGTCAACTTTTGAGGTTAACTTTGCGTGTGAAATTTATTATTAGCAGTGTTTGTTATTTACATTTTTAATAAAAATGGAAGTTGGATTTATTAAAGCAAACTCCAGGAATTCACCAAAAGTTAGTGTCGACATGGTAGTAACTTTTTTGTCGTGAGTCCGTTTTCAAGTGTAGAAATTAAAGGGACTAGATTACTACGATAGGCATAAATCATAGTTTTTAAACGTTGTTTGCATTTTATTCAGCAATTTCGTCATATGCTATTGGAAGAAGTCTAAATTATCTACATGTGCTTCTGGAAAATCTTTTATAAAAGCCAAAACAATGGGTCAAGTTTCAGTCATTAACAGTTTCTCTCAAGTAAGCAGTTTTTTAATTTAAAGAGATTGAAAAGAAGTTAAATGTGTGTCACAATAATAACTGCATATTTTTAGGTGGATATTTTAAAAGAATATGTAGATTCTCTGTCAATAAAAAAAACTGTCGGGCAAGTATTCTTCGCTACTTTCAAAATACAACTGCAAATGTTTTTCAGCAAAAGGAAAATAGCACTTTTCTGTATAGCACACTCAAATTTTGAAATATCAGAAGAAGTAGATACCTATGTACCATGTGCCATATGATAACAGCATTGTATCTGTTATGAATATTGCAAAGAAATTCCGGATAGATGCTGTATTTTCGAAATTAAAAGATATACAATAATATTTAAGCACATTTTTTTGTCCAAAACTTGCATAAATTTATTGAATAAAACTATGCTTCGAAAATACTTATACTTCGTATAAGTATTTTCGAAGCAGTAATTAATACTTATACATAAACGAAGGCAAGCACGACCAGCGACTGACTGGAGTGACGTCATCGGAAGTGTAGGTCCGTTTTGGCGCGAAAATTTAAACATTCCGTTTAAAGCCGCATTTTTTTACGATAAATTAGATTGTTTTAATTTTTTTATTATGTTAAGACCTATTTTACATGGAATTCTTTTAAATGAAATCAGAACTAAAATTATTGCATGTTCCCTATTGTTTTTGATGAAATCTATCCAAATTAGCGGGCGCTATAAAATGTCATAAAATTTTGATCATGACTCGCTAACGAGCTAATGCTCTTAATGATGAGTAACAAATAAAAGGGTCAAATTTATTAGGAATTTAAATGCATCGGCCTGATGGTGGTGCACGCAAACGAAGCTCCCATAAAAACCATTGTTTCGGTTTCAAGTGATTTTGATAAAATTTTGTATGATCTAATCAAATATATGTAGGTTGCTTGCCCTTGCAATAGTTACGTAAGTCAGTAATCACTTCGTGGATAAACTAGACACACCAGATCCAGAATAATTGTAAGCGCAGGCGGCCCCCGGGCTCCTCACCACGCCGTGATAATGATCGTAAAGTAATATGCAGTTGTTTAAATATTATACCTGTTGTAGGTACCGGCAAGCCTTTGCAAGCCCAACACGACTACAGCCGCCTCGCCGCCGCCGAGCCAGCCTCCACGTCGTGGAGAGAAAAATTCAACAAAATTCTGGACTCCGCCACAGACACGGAAGGCGTCCACCAAACATTAAACGATCTGCTGCCGGGGGACAGCTACTTCAGATTCAACCCGCCCCTGATGGCGCCGTGCGCCATGGACGAGATCGACGACGCGAAGCTAGCTTCCCTCAGGGCGGACACGGAGGCGTATATCAGGAGAAACCAACACAAGTTCGAACGCGCGGCCGCCAGATTGATGCGGCCGCGCCCGTTGCACATGAAGATCGCGGATTCTATCAAACACAGGGCGGTCCTGCTCGGCATGACTGACTGACGAAGACTTCCCCGCCGGCCGCCGTCTGGTGACTCTGATGTCGAAACGTGTTAAAGACTTTGATAGAAAATTATGTGTTTACGAACCTACTATACCGTAAAGTTAGTGGTAACTTTTAACTATAGAAAATGTTCCTTTGAAGGATAAAAAATACAGTGTTTGAACTCTAGCAATATAATTGCAATAGTGACTAGTGATTAGTGTAGTGACATACAGGTATAGCTAGCTTTTACAAGATTTATACGAAGTTTATGTTATTTCTGTTTATCTCGAATGTAGGTCATATCGTTCTAGTCAGATTTTAGGTCTTACTCAAAATAGTATGTCAAACATATAGCTTCGAGTGACACACATTATATAAAAATCGTTGCTAGTAAATGTTATATTTTTATAGTTTTTTTTTCTTTAAATGTTATAAAATTCACGTTTTATAAAAAGTAAGTTATGCAATTGTGATATGTAAATAAGTTAGATTATAATGACAATAAAAATTTTAAAATCAAAGATTGTTGTATTTTCATACTAGCGAAAATAATCTTTTTTGTGATTGCCACGAATATATTCAAAACCTACTGAACCGATTTCAACGAAATTCAGGACAATTGTTTTACTAGGAGAGAGTAAAACAAAAAGCAAATCACAGATTATGAAAATGCGATTATGAATATAGGTAGGTGTAACCGACGCAGATTCCAATTCAATGGGGCAAGATAAAAAATCGAATATCAAAAACTAATAATAAATAATTTATTGATCATTCTACATAACGAATCTCTTTTTTCGGTTAACCTCAACAGAGAAAGAAATCCAAGAAGGGATCTTCGCCTTGCCATTACCTATTTATGAACAGCGATTTACCTCATTATACTTTGTAGATAGCCCTGCGCTTCGGTCTTTCACTTCGAGGCTAACCGAAGTGATAAATAGTTGTAACATTATTCCTTAGCAACATGTTCGTCAAAATCAAAAATAATAAAATTAACTAAGTATTTAACATTAAATGCATCTTATTGACTAACTTCTTAGTTCACTTATCACCCAGCACCCTCCGACAGTACTCCCCTATATGTAGCAGTCCGAACCGCGAGGCGACCCTAGTGTTGCGCGCACATACATTAGTGTTGATGCTAGCGGAGTGGAGCTCGGCAACTTGCGTGCTGCACGCCGCGGCCGGGTCGCCCGATGTGGCGAGCTTGCCTAACCTTTAAAAAAGCATACATATTTTTAGAGGGTAGACAGCGAACATATTATACAGGTGACTTTTAATTCAACTGCATTAATTTAACCGTTAAGTGTACTCATCTAAAGGATATTTAAAAACATTAAAAGAAAAATACCGGTTCATATTTCAGAAAGTACGAAAAAAAATAAAAGTATCAAAATCCACGATCCTAAATATCTACCTACGTCATCACCCCGGCAGGCGGAAAAGCGACGCGTTAGATTCAGAGGTCAACGACACAATTCATTCAGCTGAGCGATCTCGACAACTCTGTACTTTAGTTAGTAACTTCGTACAATTACCATGTTGGTAGATAGGACACCTTACACTTACATACAATTTGGGATATCGTCAAATAATACTCGCAATACCTTTTAAATTATTGTTTCAAACTTTTCCTTGATACTTCGCCGGCTTAGGTCGGTCAAAACTACTTACGGCTAATGTAAATTGTCATTTCTACAACAAGAAAAGAAAGGTTTTTATTGTTTTATTGAAGTAAACATTTGTTTTTTAACTTCAAGACATTAATGGTTAGTAGTTTTAGCCTATTTAAAAAGTTGGAATCACATTATTTACATTAATTGTTTTAAAATCAAATTATTTACAAATTAATTACTCACGACTTTAGTTCTTGCACATACACTACATATACTTCAACAATTGTTCAAAATTCAGATCTAGGTATTGCCGATTCGTGTATCGGCCTCGTGGGTTACTCGGTCGCGGCATGTTTACTAACACACACTAGACAAGAGTATATCGAGCCAAGGCAGCTTGAATGAAACTCAGACTCCCGGAACGAAGACATATATTCAGATATCACCTTTCTATTTATGTTTGTATCAAAACAAAACCATATCGCGTTTCAAAACGGGATAACGCCATCTATTATTATAAAATTAAACTAAACTTATACATATATTAAAACCAAAATTAGACATATCGCCCACCAAGGACCTTTAGTCCTTCACAAACTGAAAAACATAAATCAAACTTAACTTGCACAACACGTGTTCCCTTTAACAAACTAAAGGTATGTGCATCTATCATCAGATAATATAAAGTATGTTAATAGCAAACAAATAAACCATCAAAAAGTATCATTTAACTAGTGGACTGTAAACACTATGTACCTAGCACTTGGCAAAAAAGTAATAATCATGTTAACGTACTTGAGAAAGGAAACAAAACAATATACTTCATAAAATGTGAAAATACAAATTTCTAAAAACTAGATTTACAAATCATGTTCATCATTAACTGGTAAGGGGCAAAGTTTTGAAATTGGACGTTGAATAAGAGAATTTTTATAACGCCATGTAACTACTCTTGTTAAATTATCTTTACCAGGATGCACATCTTCGATCTTGCCGTATAACCATTTGGTAGGTGGCAATTTATCTTCACACACTAATACTATGTCACCTGACCTCAGTTGTAGAGATCTAGTTTTCCATTTATATATTTGTAGAAATCATACATATACTCTTTAGATCAATACTTAGTACGAATATGGTTACAGATTAACTGTTGTCTTTCATGAAATGGTTTATGATGGGCATCGGCTACTAAGAGTTTAGCCAAATGTGATTCGCCTGATACTATAAACGGGTGTTTGCTACAATCAGGTAAGTCGGATTTTTCTTTTCTTCTTCCAACCCTTATTAATCCATTCTTATCTATATACGGATTAAGTGTAGACAATTTACTTTTCTTACTAACATTTTTATTTTTCAGAAGCATGCTGATTTCATCGGCAAACCAACGACGTTGATGCTGAAGTATGCAACAGGTAAGTGATTCCTGGATCTCCTTGGCGGTAAGATAAAGTAAGTGTTTAGATTCTTCAGAAGTGGTATTTTTTAGATGTAGAAATCTCCTGCAATAAGCTATTACCCTTATTAGTTTCCGTAAGCTTGAAAATCTAGAATAAATATCCTCTATTTCTTCAAAGTTTTTGACACAAGTAGTATGTACTTTAACTTGACGCTTCTCTAACTCTGTCTTAGTGCAAATAGAACGTGGTTTGACATAATCAATTTTGCTATTTTGTAACCAGCTTGGACCATTCTTCCATAACGAGTTCTGTAGAAACTCTGACGGTGACATACCACGTGACGCACAATCGGCAGGATTTTCCTTTGTCGAAACATACGACCACTGCGTAGCATTAATTATTATTAAGGTAAGTATTTCTGAAGTCCTGTTGGCGACAAAAGTCTTCCAACGACTTGGATGGTCGGACAACCAAGCTAACACGATCGTAGAGTCCGTCCAAGCATGTATATCTGACTTATTGATGTTCAGTGTTTCAGATACTTCCAGAAGTAGTTTAGTAACTAGAACAGCAGCGCACAACTCAAGTCGCGGGATGGATATCTGCTTGATGGGTGCTACTTTCGTCTTAGCGGTTACCAGGTGAGTATAAACTTCATTTCCCATAGTAACGCAACAAATATAAACCATAGCAGCATAGCCTGCATTAGAAGCTTCACTAAACCCGTGTAACTCTACTTTGATATCACTTTTTTTCTTGCATCTCGGAATATGAAATAATTCTAGCTTCGGTAATTCATTGCGATATTGTGACCACTCTTGTATCAGCTCCTTTGACAATTTGTCATACCAGCCCAGTCTAGCAATCCAAAGCTTCTGGATGAACATCTTTGCTGTAATAACATATGTACCCTGTATGATACCCTCTTCAGATCGCCAGACAATCCGCTGAAAATCGGTATGCTTTGCAGCTACTTTCACTTGTCGATAAATTTTTATTATATCAGCAGTGAGACATATAGGGTGAGAACGCCAAAGCATTATCAAGTGGCGTAATTCCATTTGTACGGTTGGACCAACCATTAATGTATCATTTAAGGATAATCCATTAGCGCTTCTATCAGCAGCATTAAAAACCACTCTGGTTTTTGTTGTTGTTCTATCCATACGAACAACCGCATGATGTGGTAACCATACCTTACCCTCCATATTTGATGACTCATCATCAAAAATCTCCATATGACCAAGTTTCATATATTCATCTATGACCTCAGAATAATTGTTCTTTAATGTGCTATTCTTATCCAATCTCCTTTCTAGACCAAACAAACGTTTCACAGCGACGGACCTTGTATCACCGTAGTCTCGACGAACATTTGGACGAAACGGTAACTCCACCACACAACGACCAGTCTCATCTCTGCAAGTTGTAGCTTTGAAATGATCTTCACAATCCTGTTCTTCTTGAGTTAATATCTTTTTGTTTGAACTAGGTTCAGATTCGATTTCCCAAAATTTCTTAATTAGTTCATTCTCTTCTAACTGGATATGAAAGCTCATTATAATGTTGTGACATGTAGATTCTTCATTATCATAGCCGTCAACCTGACCCGACAACACCCATCCAAGGTAAGTATCCTGTGCAATAATCAAATCATTAGGACTTTTAATCAATCCCCTTTTCAGGATAGCGCAATACACCTCGGAGCCTAAGAGAACATCAATTCTATTAGGCGAATTATACTGCGGATCAGCCAAACTGATGCGGCCAAGTTCAGTCCATCTGGGTGGAGTGAACTTCCTTTGTGGTAACACTGTAGTCACCGTTTGAAGGACGTGAGCCTTCACTTGCAACTTAAAGGTTGGGTCACAGAGTGACTGAATCTTGACCTTAACCACATATTTTGAGGTTAAGCCACTCTGACCACCACCTAATCCTGAAATACTAGTTTTCTCAGCAACTTTATTCAACCGTAATAACTGTACGGCTGCTTCCGATATAAAAGATGCTTGTGATCCTTGATCCAGCAGAGCTCTTAATATCAGAGGAGAACCATTTCTTGACTCAGCCTTTACCAAGGCTGTGGCTAATAAGGTTTGGCTTGAAACCTTTCCTGTCACAAAATGGCTTGTAATGCTTGTGGTCTGGTTCATGTCAATAGACGGTTCCGGTAGACTTTGTTCAGTCTCTGCCTGCTCGGTAGCTACCGCTACTGTTGGTGAGTTGTTTCCATGAAGAAGTGTGTGGTGCTTTCTCTTGCAGATCCGACATCTCGTAGAACCACGACAGGTTTTCGCTGAGTGGCCACTGCCGAGACAATTGAAACAAAGTTGAAGATTTTTAACAATATTCTGACGGCTAGGGATTTCTTCGCTAATAAACTTACTACATGAATAAATCTTATGATTATCATTACAATGAGGGCAGGTAGACATTGAAGTAGTGTGCAAGACTTTCGGTTGTGTATGATTGGGACATGACTTAGACTTACTTTTAGTGGGCTCAACAAACTCTAACGCGCGGTAACGTGATTCTATGAAATCTTTGAATAAACAATAGGATGGCAAATCTATACTACAATTATTAATATGAATTTCCCATTGTTTTCTAGTATCAGCGTCCAATTTCTGACTTACAATATAAATTATAATTACATCCCATGTATCGACTTTAATATCTAAGTTAGTCAGCTCATGAATACAATCGGAAGTTGTATCTAACAAATCTTTCAACCCTTGAGCCGACTCGCAACTCATGGACTTTTGGTTAAACAAACGCTTTAGAATACAATTAGATAAATACCTCTTATTATCATATCTACTTTGTAACAAATCCCAACACTTTTTGTAGTTATCATGCGTAATTGGAATGTGTTTAATTAACTGTTCAGCTTCACCTCTTACTTGCGTCTTCAGATAATGTAGTCGCTGAACGTCGTCGAGTGCAGAGTTGTTATGGATGAGTGACGTAAACAAATCCTTGAAAGACGACCATTCGGTATACTTGCCACTGAAAATTGGTATAGTTATCTTCGGTAATCTTACAAGTGATTCTTTATTTTTGTCTGAATTCTCTTTCAAACTCGATGACGCAGTAGACACATTCGGTGATATGGCTTTCAGTGCAGATTTCAACTCGGTTTTATAACTCAAATACATTTCATAGCCTATATTGTATATGTCACTTTCTATATAACCTTCAGTATCTTCATATGTAGCTATAATGTATTCATGCTTGTCAGAGAATTTATCTATAATTGTTTCCAAACTTTCTAATCGCGTCAAAACATAAGATTCAGTAATTCTTTCTTTCGGAGCCTTCTTAAAATTACTTCTTCCCTTTTCTATTTGACTGAATAATTGTTTCATTACTCTTATACAGCCCTCCATGATTGACAGATGTAATTATAAATGTCACCAATTATTTTTTCAAAATTTGTCTATGTGTTGTTTTTTATTGATCAAAATTTTCTAAGTGTTTGGACTTATTTGTCACCGCTATGAAATCGGGCATAGATTCCTCGTCTCGTCACTTTTTACCGAATTATTCTAAGTCCCAGAATCTACACAATGAAATTTTACAAGTCCCACTACTTCTATCTTGAAATTTTTCTAAGTCTTTACACAGTTAAAAGTACTTACAGTTTTTCTTGCTCACTTACTGCACTTCACTGTACTAGCCGACAGATGGCGCTTCATGCACCTGATCTTCTTTGGATTGGTTCCACACCACTAGCTTTACTCTATACTTAGGAAACTGCCAAATGCTTCACATTCTTCAAAATGTATCCGACTCGTTAGGACCCTTAGACAAGAGTATATCGAGCCAAGGCAGCTTGAATGAAACTCAGACTCCCGGAACGAAGACATATATTCAGATATCACCTTTCTATTTATGTTTGTATCAAAACAAAACCATATCGCGTTTCAAAACGGGATAACGCCATCTATTATTATAAAATTAAACTAAACTTATACATATATTAAAACCAAAATTAGACACACACACTGCAATCCAAAACTTCGCGGATTCGGAAACAAAAGCAAGTGATTTTTTCGGGAGCGACAAACGCGTGTACGCATCTCGATTGTTATCGGGTCACTAGGCCAACGCGTGTCAGGTGCCGGCGGGATCGGGGTTGCGGTTGGGGGTCGGGGGTGAGACTTTACGTGCAATTCGATAGGATTTTAATCTCAATGTAATGGTATTTAGGTTGAATATCGCAATGCGCTATGGCCATGCGGAGTTCAGGAGTTCAGGTAGATAGCGTAAACGGTTAGTAACCATTTCGCACTGTGAATCTTGACTTGATCTTGATACTAGAAAAATAATTTATTTTTCAGACATTTATTTACATGTTTAGTTTTAATTTCTTTTTGTAGTATTGGTCTTTAATAAAGCGTGTAACGTAGTTTTTGAGGGTTTTTTAAATGTGAAAATGATGACTGCTGCTGCTGTTTAATTTAAATAAAAATAGGCTTGAACGGCTCAGAAGCATGGGTATAGTCTATGTTTAAAAGGATGTAGTTGTTTTAAATGTCACCCTGTGTGGCGACATCTCTACGCCACTCGTAACAACATCCAATCAAACAACTACTGTCAATCATCGCGAAGAAATTGACGCGCTCAGCCAATAGCAGCGAAGAATCCAAATCGCGATTTCAGAGATTTCATGGATTGGAGCTATATATACAACCTCCGACACAACATCGTCGGAGCCACGGTTCCCCAGGCATAACACCTAGCCTGGCGGAAGATCTTCCCTTTGGTGGCGGTCGAGCCGAATCATCGCTCCTGCTACACCCTGTATTTTTAGAGGGTAGACAGAGAATATATTATACAGGGTGACTTTTAATTCAACTGCATAAATTTAACTGTTAAGTGTACTCATCTAAAGGATATTTAAAAACGTTAAAATAAAAATATCGGTTCATATTTCGGAAATTAAAAGTATCAAAATCTACGATCCTAAATACGTCATATCACCCCGCCGGCGGAAAAGCGACGCGTAAGATTCATAGGTCAACGACACAATTCATTCAGCTGAGTGATCTCGACAACTCTGTACTTTACTTGATCTTGATACTAGAAAAATAATTTATTTTTCAGACATTTATTTACATGTTTAGTTTTAATTTCTTTTTGTAGTATTGGTCTTTAATAAAGCGTGTGACGTAGTTTTTGAGGGTTTTTTAATGTGAAAATGATGACGTTTGTTGTGATGATGATGTTTTTTTTTTTTATAATACAGAAACCTCCAACATAATTGGAGCCTATAGCTACTAGCCTGATTCATACAATTTCTCGCGTTTATGCCTCTCGTACTTTCATTCCTCATACTACTCATTCATTCATCTTCTTTTATCGCTTATACGGGTGGGATTCCCGTCTTATGTCTGTTAGTCTATCTTACTTTAATATTTTTATTCCTCTTTTGCGCTGTATAGTCTATGTTTAAAAGGATGCAGTTGTTTTAAATGTCACCCTGTAGTTATTATGTTGACGTAATTAAGTGATACCTACCTTATATCCTATTTCGAAGTCAATATATTCATACATGAAATTTAGATTCTTCTAGGACATAACAACGACAAACACTGTTTTACTTAGCTTTCAGAGCAGCATGCAAGTTATAACGAATCGACCTTTGAATCTTTTAACTATTGGTTCTGCCTACCCCACAACGAATAAAGACTCGAGAAGTATATTCTAACTTTATTTTATTCTGTTCTTCGTTATTCTATTCTACTCTATTGTTTCCTATTCTACTCTTTACTTCTCTATTACTATTCTGCATTCTACCCCATTCTGCTCTACTCTGTATGTATTTGTACGTATGAAGTAATCTCGTTACCAGAACTCGTTCCCGGGATGCGCGTTGCCGTCCCACGCGTACGTGAGCGCGGCGAGCGCGCCCCGCCGGCGCCCGCGCAGCGCCGCGGCCGGCTCGCGGGACCACAGCCATATAGATATACCCCCTGTGAATAATTTGCAGTATAATCATTTTGGTCGAACCGTTAAGAATTTTACAAATGGATATCCGTAAGTTTATAAATTAACCACGAGAGGTATTAAATTGATTAATTTGCGAAAACGTGGATGTAAAATATTACAATTTGTTAAGTATAATTTAAAATGAATATTGGTTAAAACTCTTTTACTTCGTTACAATAGTTGCCACTGGCCACTTACAAAAAATAAAAATAAAATTTTTGAGTTCTCTTGGAATTCTATTAAGTTATAAAATTAGATCATTCTGTTGTCTTTAGTACAAATATTATCCGTAATTGAAGTTCAAGTTTTCTAAGTGTAAAGTGCAGTTTCAATTCATCAAGAGTTAAATTTAACTATTTTTCAACAAGTGCTTGAACACACTTCATCTCTTGTTTAAAATCCAACGAAAGTTTATAAACGCTTGTATGTAGGTATTATACAATAAATACAAGAATACTATCTCACCGTTGGGATGCGACTCTTGTTTGAAAAATAACTTGTACTTCTCCAAATTGTCTTCAGAGTCTTCATATTTCTGGAACAATTCTGAAACATTTCAATGTTTTATGAATATTTTTAACAGTTATTTAATTATTAATTTCTATTTACACCAGCAAGAAAGAACGTGGTAAATCAAGTATGCATGCATCTAAGAACCATTAACAACAAGTTATAAAATAAACAATACCTAATAATTAAATATAGGAATCGGTAGATTGAATTGGGGTCAATGAACTGAAACGTATATATTAATATGGCCATGCCTCCGTCCGGGATTGCGGGATTTGTAAATTATTAAGATTTTTTCCGGAATTTTTACAAGTGGGATGAAGAATATATTAGTGGTAGCTGTTTTCCCCCGACTTCGCTCACGTAAATTGTAGTCCTATGTTACCCGTGGCCAATGTAGTTTACTGTAAGTGTAAGTACTGAAATGGAATCCCGGAAAAGAGGCTTATCTATGTTATGCTTTCTATGGTAATTCATGATGCAAGTACATAAAATCAATCCACCTATTCCGATCTCTGCTAATAATATAGAAAAACATCAACAAAAATCCGCGAGTTGACTGTAGACAATAAGAAATAATTTTGTTATTTATTAACATAGATTTAGTCATTAAGGATCTGAAAAATAATAAAGATTTTTATTAAAATTATTACATTAATTAAAAGATTTTTATTTATGCGTCACGTGACTACAAACACGAATCAAAGAACATGACGTCATTGTTCAAATGACAGCGAGCGCAGTGACATTTAGTGACAACTGACAAATCATGTTTGAGGTTATGCAGTGGTGAATCTTACACGCGCTTACACAAATTTACGGTTATTTCTATTTAAAACAGCTAAGAATGGAGAAAGATTATGTTAAAGCAGATAACACAAATATGCCGAGAGTGGATTCACTTAGGTTAGAAACGTGTTTGTCATTTGAAAAGTTTTTGTGCAAAATTTAAATTACAATTTTGAAGTTGTTATTTTGGATTATACAGTCGAAATTAAAAAGAAATATGAGGAGCAGAAGTTTATTTAAACCCTGCTGATTAATTTAAGACAAGACTAGTCAACTCCCCGATTGTTTTGAACAATATCGATCATAACTCGTTTGCGGTCTAGAATAAATTACGAAGGCCTCCGTGACAAACTACTATAAATGATGCAATACTGCTGCAGTGTAGTTTGTTCCGCCGCTGCTGCTACACATGCGCTTTCGAAGCGGTAGTAGATATAATTAGACGTCAATGAGTGATACCTTGTTTCCAATTTTGAAAATAAATGAGGAACTCACTGAGCACCGCGGGCGCGGGCTTGATGTAAGCGAAGTTGACGTCGGCCACGTGGCGCAGCCGGCCGCCGCGCAGCAGCCGCTCCGCCGATATCAGCATCGACAGCACGAACAACTCCTGCTGGTGAGGCGAGATCTTCCACACGCCCAGGCCTGGAATAATGACAATACATATTAAAGAAGACTATTACTAGTTTAATTTAATCTATATGTTACAGCCATAGTGATTAAATAGCTATTACACTATACATAATGACTGGTCATTATATATAAAAGCCAAATTCACTAGACAATGTAATAAATTAATCACTTTATCTGGACATTATTTATAATAGTACAGTATAGTAGTACAGTGAACCGTCGATGAAAAGCAGCAGCTTCCAGTTCAATAATATGGCCAAGGCCAAACCAAATCTTCTTGCCTGAAGAAAAGTTGAGCGAATTTTTCTACCGCGATGTGTAAATTACTAGATAAAAGTTGAGCGAATTTTTCTACCGCGATGTGTAAATTACTAGATTAGATGCACGCCATCTGTTGGCTGAAATTCGCAACATACCTGCTCCGATGATATTGACGAACGCCATCCTCCCGTCCTCTTGCGCCCGGCTGTCGGCCTCCAGCAGAATGACGTCGGCGAGTACAGTGAGCCGCCGATGAACCGCGGCGGCGTCGAGAATGATGGTCGCGGCGCCCGGACGCCGACTGTACCGCGCCGAGAACACGCGCCCGTCGCGCGGAGACACCGGCGGTTTCAGGGAACTCACTGAGGTGAATGTGGCGCTGGGGAGCTGGAGAATCACAAAATATACAAGCCAAATAAATCTCTTTCCCGTAGATGTCGTAAAAGGCGACTAAGGGATATGCTAATAAACTTGGGATTCTTCTTGTAGGCGATGGGCTAGCAACCAATAGTGAACTATTTGAATCTCAATTCCATCATCAAGCTATACAGCAAAACGTGGCCGTTTGGTCTTTACGAGACTGTTGGCTCTGTCTACTCTGTAAAGACGTGATTTTAAAAAAATCCACACGAAAAAATACGCATTCTAGTAAAAATTTCAAAATAACATTTGGAATTCCCGCTTATTAAAAAAGTTAAAATTAAGTAGTGATGCATGCAACCAAATGCATAAACAACTTTTCTGAAAAAAAATTACGCATTCATTCATTATCAAACGAATCATGTTGCAGATAAGATTTATATTTCGATAAAGCTACCTCAAGATAAATAAAAATAAAACATTGACCAACATCACATTACCTGATAGAACCTCTCCCACACTGGTCTCATAGTACCCTCCTTTTTCCCGTCGGCTCCGTATCCGTTTTGCTCTGTGTTGTGCTGCTCTGTGATCAGCAGGTCCTCGCACTCCATGCGGCCCGGACGTTGAAATCGAGGGCCTATGATACCTGTACCAATAAACCAGCCTATCAGCACTGAAACACCTACAGCTACATACATACATCCATATAATATCGTCAATATCTCTTGCAGGGTGCGCCTTTGGCCTTCATTCCGATTGGGTAAGATATGTTTTTAGATGAAACGACCACAGAACACAGGCAGCGATCGTCCATCCCGTCTGACTTCCGCAACTTTTGAAAGGAAACCTTTTGTTATTTAACCCATTTTGGCGAAGCTTGACAAGGCAATATGTTCTAATGTCTACTCTCATTTTTATATCTTTGGTTATCTGAAGTGATAGAAAACTGGAGAAAAAAAGACAGCAATGTGTTGTCAATCAATGTTATCGACAATGTAAGTGGATAAAGGCAGGGTAATTTTACTTACCCATTATAACGGCGTCAGTCTCAATCCCCTCGGTCATGACAATGCCCTTATTCTTCCTGTGACCGTCGTTGATGCAGACGGTGCGGCCGCTGACGGCCAGCAAGGCGGACAGCTTGAGCTCGTCGTAACTCAGGCACTGCGACAGAACTAACGGCGGCGTCTCGCGGTCTGTACCGATGTCCTCCCAGCCGCCCGTGCTGGGGAAAACAAATATTGTTATTTGGCTGGAAGAGATTGCTTAGCGATAAGTCCAGCTTTGCTCAATATATTTTTTATGTATGTTTCGACTAGGTTTATATTGTATTTTTTACATATTATAACGACATTTTTCCATGAATAATAAATTTTCGGAACCGTAAATTGAAAAAGAATGAAAGAGATAGATAGAAATTTGAGTGAGAGAAGGACAGCCATATACTAGATGCGCACCCCACCACCACCCACGGCTCTACCGACCTTCCGGTGATCGTCGCCGAGTCATGTCGGAGTGCGCTGCTAGAGCGTTTGCCTAACAGCGCACCCTTTCTTGACTCCCTACAAAATCTTATTAGTGCCATTTAGTTGTGTGTTAGTCACCGCCTATTCTAAGAGCGGCTGACGTGACGATACACGTTCCGCCTTGCGTAGCCGAGAATCGTGGGCATCAGCTGACAGACATCATGTTTCTGCATTATGGCTGATAATTTGAAATCGCCAGATGAAATTAAATTTTTGTCTCACCTTTATCACACCGTGAGGAAACCTGCACATTCAGGATGATGACTGATTGATCCAATATGGGTTAGGCAAAGGTTGCGGAGGTCAGACGGTAGTCGCTTCGTGTAAAAACCTGACTCACCCAATCCAGGATCCATGGTTAAAGGCATACCCTGGTCTCCTCTCCCGAGTGGTGAGGCTGCAACCGGTACAAGGCAGGAGGAAGAAGAAAAAAGTCACCCTCTCTCCCCGGAGAGCAGCACCCACACGTCCTGCTTCTTCATGAAGACGAGTGCGCGCCGCGCCAGCAGCCGGTCGAGCAGGCCCGCCAGCGACAGGGCGCCGTACAGGGCGCGCTCCACCGATGACCCGTGCTTCCTACAGAGTCATACACAAAAACATATATATAGTCAGGGCAATATCCCTTGCGGGGTAGACAGAGCCAACAGTCTTGATAAAACTGAAATGCAACGTTCAGCTGTATTGAATTGAGTTTCAAATTGTGACAGGTCACTAGCCCATCTTCTACTCGGAAGTGTCAAATTTAAGGGTTCAACTTATATCCCGGGTACCTTATTACCCTTTACCCGAGGGTTTTCTTTCGTGGGAATCCAGAAAAAAAAGTAACCTGTGTTTCACAGACAAGATTTCGTATTTATAATGTGCCTAGGATGACTTCCATACTTCAAAAGTTTATTCAAAGATTATTTTCTATCCTCCACTTGAACTCAAATGTGTTAATTATTACGGATAACACACACATTAAAGTTTTCGGAGAGGAAATCCTTTCTACGGTCTGCCTGCCGGATCTTCGGGAGAGTGTGGGGCTCCTGCATCTGGTGTGCCAGCCTACCCACTGAGACCCCGGTGCGCCCTTCTTGCCATTTTGAAGACATTGAGGGAGCGCGAGGTCTTACCGCTTGTGCAAGAGAAATTCCGCCATTAAGAACAGGGTCCGCTCGTGCAGCACGGGGTAGGTGGAGCGGATGTTGCAAGTCAGATGCTCCTCGGGCACGCGGGTGCGAAGTTGACAGCATCTGAAAGCAAAATTATATCAATAAATAAAATGAGTGTTCGATAAATATAAGATAGGCTCGTCAGCGCCAAATATTCACAATGTAAAGGTGACGTTTATCCAAAATGCTTCTTTTTTACCTGACGGAGTCAATCGGGAAGCGCGCCGGGAAATCCTTGCTCCTGGCGATGACGTCATTCACGTCGCCTTGAGGCTGCGGCGGGGACAGCGCTGCGCACTCCCGCAGGAGCGCCTCCACGCCGTCCTCGGCGTCGGTAACGGAGGGCAGCTCCCATCGCAAGCCCTTGTGCCTGAAAGCACGCAGTTGTTTGCATTAAATAACTCCTTCGGCGTTGGGTATGGGGTCGATAAAAAACTATAGGTTTTTAGAAACTTATTTATTTAAACTTGTAAAATTTCGCGAATAATATTATTATGAGTCTGGAGAAGAACATAACATAAGGTACCGTTCAGCCCGGTAAAAAAATATAGTTCCCGTGGGATTTGCGAAAAACCTATATTCTGTAGTAAAAGGTAAAAGCAAATTATGTTTATAAAAAACGCAAGATTTTAATTTCATCTGATTGTATTTATAGGTACTTACTTATGTTATCAAAATGAAAAATCTAACTTACCAAGTGCCGTGAGGTGAGCGTTACCGATATAAGAATAGGACCACTCCATCTCTTCCCACAGATGTCGTAAAGGCGACTACGGGATAGGATTATAAACTTGGGATTCTTCTTTCAGGTGCTGAGCTAGCAAACAGTCACTATTTGAATCTCAATTCTATCATTAAGTCTATCAGCTGAACGTGGCCTATCAGTTTTTCAAGACTGCTGGCTCTGTCTACACCGCAAGAAATATAGACGTGATCATATGAATGAATGAATGAACTTACCAAGCAATATTTTTGAGCTTGGAGATAACATCATCGCTTCTGTCTGCCATATTTATAATTTAGTAGATGTTTGTTTTTATTATTTCTCAGTCGTATGCGTGTCCAGACACCTTACACAAATTTTGTCCTTTTGTGCGCGTTCTCGGCCGGGCAGTTCCCTAGAACTGGAGATACATATTCTAAGAAACCTTATACATTATAATAGATTTGAGTAAGCAAGATGAGGCCTATGGTGGTGAACGCAAGCTCAAATAATGCCTCCTCACTCTTGCCTTGGAAATCCCCAAGTTGTATGTATCGCGGAAGAGATGCAGCGAGGGAATTCTAAATGTGCAGAAACAGGCCTATGGCCCAACTTATTTACTCGATGCCTGTTAGCATGCCTCCGTTGTCTGTCCTTATCAGCAGAGATCGGAATAGGTAGATTGATTTTATGTACTTGCATCATGAATTACCATAGAAAGCATAACATGGATAAGCCTCTTTTCCGGGATTCCATTTCAGTACTTACACTTACAGTAAACTACATTGTCCGCGGGTAACATAGGACTACAATTTACGTGAACGAAGTCGGGGGAAAACAGCTACCACTAATATATTCTTCATCCCGCTTGTAAAAATTCCGGAAAAAATCTTATTAATTTACAAATCCCGCAATCCCGGAGGCATGTCCAAGTCCATATTAATATATACGTTTCAGTTCATTGACCCCAATTCAATCATTCAATCTACCTATTCCGATCTCTGCTTATCAGTGTTTGCCTATAAAAGGTCACTATGTCAAAAGCTCTGTTCCTTATTTTAAAGCCAAAATACCTACCTAAGTACTTAGACCGCAAATAAATGAATAAGCAAGTTCTCACTCGAGTTATTCTTAGAAGAAATGTTATTTATGTAATTTTCATGTTACTATTGTGTAATTACTTGTACACGATAGTAATTTGTATTCCATATGAAATTGTAAATCGTGTGTAGCAACTCAAATAAATGAATTAACTATCTATCTATCTAATTACAAATGTATTTTATGAATCAAATTAATTTGTGGTTTAACTTGCCGTTATTTATATTTTACTTTGTTACATACATATAATCACGTCTATATATATACGTCATATTGTTGCGAGGTAGACAGAGCCAAAAGTCTTGAAAAGACTGATAGGCCACGTTCAGCTAATTTAATCTTGAAGCCGGATCGGCTTTAACTTGGGAATTCCAAGACTCTTTCCCTTTATTTACGTCATTGTACTCGAAGCAATCGGTAGATACACCGAAATGTGGAGTCGGTCGCCCGATGACTACGTAGGTACCTACCTATAACATTACACGTTATTATTTTTACGTATTATAACAAAATGTAAGTATGTCAATAAAAAAAATAATAAATATTATTTATTGACATAGGTACTTACATTTTATCATTTTATAAAGCACTAGCGACCCGCCCCGGCTTCGCACGGATGCACAGCCGATACCAAATATATCTCTATTAGAACTAATTAAAGGACTGCCCGCAAAGCGGCTAACTAAGTCTTGCTCCCGGCAAAAGTGTCACTTCTGCCTGCAGTCCCGGGCCCTGCAGCAGAAATCGTAATATTTTAATTTCACCACAACTTCAAAACCAAACGTCCAATTTTAATCATTCAAAGACCAAATATTATCTACATAAACTGTACTTATTGATGAAATTATTTATTTTGATAAGGATTAATAGCATGAGTAAAAAAAACGCGTTTAAATGTACTTAGACCAAAAAAAGTTCAAGATTTTTAAATAAAAATGTGGTTGTTGTGCCTCACTCGACATAGATAGGTATAGTGTGTCGCGGACTTTTTTGTAGATATTTCTCTATCTACAATAATTAATTAAAACATTTTATGATTCTATCTATAAGTAACGTTTTGGTTGATTTTTTTCAGTTTGTGTCCGAAAAATCCAAATATATTACGGAACCCTATTTTTTTCCAAAATAAAATATAGTCTATGTTACTCGTGGATAATGTAGCTTTCGAATGGTGAAAGAATTTTTAAAATCGTTCCCGTAGTTTTTGAGCCTATTCATTACAACCAAACAAACAAAGTTTTCCTCTTTATAATATTAGTGTAGATTAAATATATTTTAACATATCTTACGACCACTCCATCTGTACCATGGATGTCAAAAAGGGCGACTAAGGGATAGGCTAATAAACTGGGGATTCTTGTAGGCGATGGGCTGGCAAACTATCACTATTTGATTTTAAACAGCTAAACGTGGCCTTTCAGTCTTTTCAAGACTGTTGGCTCTGTCTACCCCGCAAGGGATATATGTAGAAATCATAATATCTAATCTTCCGAATTATTAGTATAAATTAAATGCAGCACTGCGTGATCAAAATCCCGTATTCTCAATACCTATTTGATGAAAAAATTTGACATCCTCTCTGCACCTGCCTACGTACCTATCTTACGTCATACATTGGCAGTTGAATTGGAACTGGATAAAACAGAAATATGAACACAGAGTTACCCATTCATTCGCAACTAAACGATAAGATAATTTGAGATACCTTATAGTAAATAACACACGCGAATCCGATAAAACCTGCTTGACGTCCGCACTGTAGCGGTTATAGAAACTAACTGACTCATCGTTTTCGCAAAGCAAAACCTATCAGTTTTGCATTTACACGGAATTGACGATAATACGTCAACAACATAAGTAGCATGGCGCTATCTCTCGGTCTTGTTTCGACTTGTTAGGTTTTAAACAATGGTTTATGTAAATAGAATAAATGTTCAGCCGAGTCGAGAGCAATAGCCTAATGTTTTTGATACTAACGCAGAAACAGTATATTACAGCCGTCCAGTTGGTAGCGGTCTTTTAGTCCGGCCGAAGCTGCTGGCTCTGTCTTTCCCATAAAAGACAAAGACATGATATACATATATGTATTATTAATTGCCGTGTGGTTAACGGCACTTTAGATAACGACCACTATATATTTCCAATGGATGTCGTAAAAAGGGACTAAGAAAAGACCCATTAGCTTGGGATTCATCTTGTAGGCGATGGGCTAGCAACCTGTCACTATTTGAATCTCAATTCCATCAGTTAGCCATACAGCTAAACGTGGCCTTTCAGTCTTTTCAAGATTGTTGGCTCTGTCTACTCTGCATAGGGTACACACATGATTATATCTATGTATGAATCTATATATCTAGTAGGTATGCAGACGTCGCTTACGGATTGACTGATCTGATTTCACTAGAGCCTGAAAAAGAAACTGAAATTTCAGTACCTAATAATTTTTGGCATCCCGTCCAATTAAAAGGTCTACCTAGTGATGTGTCAATGTGCGAACTAGTGCGGAGTCACACTTTAATCTTTTTATCGCTTGCGTATTTCAACAGCGGACGATAAGCAAACTTTTCGTTAATCAAATCGGGATAATTATCTTCATGGTTACAGTAAAGGTTTACATACACACCTGTTCCCCACAGAGTGAGGTAGGCTATGAAGTACCACTTGCTATGATACTAAGAGATGTTTATTGTGTCCTGTTCCTAGGCAGGTACACACCGAAGAACACATATTTTTCTTTCATAGGTACATTTCAGAACAAGCTCATAGCTACAAATTATTTAAAAAAATCGCATTAAGATTGATTACCTTTTTTAAAATATCTAATCATATAGACAGACAGATCATCTGTTTATCCGTTTTCCGGAGAGTAAGAACGAGCTGGTGTCGCAACAATTAAGTTGGTAAGTTACAATACTATTCAAGTATCGCTAAGTTAGTATTTCATAAACTAACACAAGTTTATGTTACTCAATCTGTGTATTTAGTCTGGGATAAATTTATTCAACGATATTTTATTAGTTACTGTGTCGCAACTCTCAGGATACATCTATATTTAGAGGATCTGTTGAAGCAACACAGATATATCCTACGAGTTGCGACAAGGTAACTAACAAATGATACAGCATGTTAATGAGGTTTTGACGTAACAGCAGACAACAGGTCCGGGCCTCCCCACGCGCACTAACTCGCTTTCACCGCAGTCGTTCGGAACCCTCAGCGGAGCCCTACCGTTTGCTAAACCGCTCAATATGAAGAGCTTCATAATTTTGCTCGTTGCGGTAAGATTTTTTAACTAATCGTAATTCTAATGAATTAAAAATTTAGATAAAATGTTTTAGTGAACGTTATTGTAAAGCAGTGTGTGTTAGGGTCTAGTTTCTGGTTGAGTTATGAAGTGTGTTATTTGTGTTGTTTTAAAATAAGTGGATTTAAGTTTGTGGAATTAATTATGCGTCAAGATTGTTGTACTTATTTGATTTTATTATAAGTTCTCGCACAAAAGTAGAAAGATAATTTCATTACTTAATTCATGATGGAGATCACGTATAAATCTGTGACGACATCTTTAGGCCACAAGTGACAACAATGAATCATGTAATAGTATCAGTCAAAAACAGCGAATAGTCTAAATCCCGCAAGCAACGATTACTCGGATTGGAGTATACCTATACAACCTCCGACACATCATCGTCGGAGCATCCCAGGCATAACATCTAGCCTGGCGGAAGATATTCCCTTTCGAGCGGTCGAGCCCGAACTATCGCTCCTGCTACAAATCATTAATATTAGAATTGTTAGGCCACTCATCGCAAGATGGCGCTACTGATTAAAATGTCCAGTCTGTTGAACTAGAAATCCTTTATTAATCGGAGTGGAAGATTGACAAGAGTCTTAAAAATACTAGGCAAAGCTAAGTTATCAAGCTACCCGATGGTCCTTACTCGAATGTTGTTTCTTCTTTTATTTCGATTCTTTAAGATCTTGTGGAAATCTGATTGTGATCAATTTGCTTTCCGATGCATCAGAATTTTATCGATAATACTAAATATGATTTTGTACTGTCAAAGTTAACTGTTGAAGGCATTATCTATTTATTTGGTGGTCTTTGGACCAACATTATGTCGTGAAGCAGTAAAGTTATACACCAGAGGATGAGTGACCTGAAAAAATGTTTGTGGTTCAAGGAAAATGGATGATGATGCCAATTACATTTTATCGCTATTTCATAAAGAAGATGCTGAACTAAACTTTATCTCGTTTTCAGATGCTGGTTTTCCTGGCGACTGTCGGCGTGACACAGAGCACAGTAGCCCAGCCCAGAGCACCCAACTTTCAGTATTTCGAGAGGCATGTGTACATACTTATTCCACCGCAACCTTAGAAATTGGAATAATTGGACTAAAAGTATTTCTATGATAGAAAGAAACCTATGCATATTCCCAAAAAAAAATCTTGCTCTTATCAATCTTTGCTTGTTTAACAAGTGTCAGATCACCTGATGCTGCACACGTTGGGAGCCAGATTCTTGTCTAAATCGCTTACCTGTCGTCAGACCTTCAAACTTTGATTTTTTAATGTCATAAAATACTTATCAAATACTATTTTAAAGCCTATTCACGGCTTTAGGCTATATAACATCACACTGCAACTATAAGGAGCAAAGAAATAATGGAATATGTGAAAAAACCGGGGTAAATTATTCATCCTTGAGGGATTCAATGATGCCCAAAATAACTATTCCACCCGGACGAAGTTGCGGGAAGAGCTATTTGTAATAATTTGTCTTGACTTTTACGATTTCTAACTTGAGTCATTAGGTTGAACGCATTTAAAATATATTTTGATAATGTTCTTAGCACATAGCATTTCGATGATTTTTTGGATGAATGTAGTTAATTAAAAAAACTATGTGCCGCATGGTTCCCGACCAATAGAAAAAGAAGAGGTTCATTTCATCTCTTTCCCATGGATGTCGTAAAAGGCGACTAGAAGGGATAGGCTTATAAATTTGCCAATATTCTCTTTGAAGATGGGCTAGCAACCTGTGTATATGTATGTATGTAGTTAATAATCCGAGCTCAAACATAGTTTTGTCTCTAAAAATTCCGACGGGAATTAGGAAATCTAGAATTTTAATTATTAAACGCGGGCAGAGCTGCAGTCAAATCTTGTATAAGTACAAACATTGTTGATGGTTGATGTTGCTTGTTCCACCTTCCTCGTCTTACAAACTAATAACAATTTATATTTACAGGCCAAACTACCGCTACCCGTACTACGACGAGAACGGCCGCGGGAAGCTGCTGTACGGCTACGGGGGAGCCGAGCTGTATCAATACAAGTCCTACTCGCCGCTCGAGGGCATACATTGACACGAACTCTCGACGCGAACCAATGTATAACATGGATGCTACTCGTCGCTAGAGGGCGCTACTTTAAAATTTGTTTCTACTACTCGTTGCTAGAGGTCTCTGTTTAATAGTTCTGAAAAAAATATTTTAAATACTTGGTAATTATTGATTGCAAGCAAAAATAGATATTTTTATTGTCATTAACAATGTGGAACTGTTTTCGGTACTTATTTCTTGAATAAACAGTGATGGATCTTGAAGATTTTTTATCACAGGTTTTTTAAAATAATTAGCATACTTTAGTTTTGTTGTGCAAAAAGCTAATTTGTAAGTAGGTAGTATAATTATTTGTTTCGAATTATTATGTGTTACGTTTCATTATAATTTGGCAGAGAGTGTATCTATCGTGGCATCTCTCTAGTTTGAATATTTTAGTTTGCGGCAACCAAATAGGTATTTTAGGGGAAAATTGTGGGTGTTGTGATATATAAACATAATACTAAGTTATATTTTTTTAATACATTTTATTATTTAATAATTAACACCTTTATTTTTATTTTCTAATAATCATCACACCTCCGTAACCATACCAAGCAAAGGGGTAGGCAGTTAAGTCCAGTAACTGCCTGCCTACATCTTTCCACGATCCCTGCAACGGCACCTAATCCATATTCAGCTTGTCGGTTTAGGGTACTCTTGACCTGACCAGAATATTTCTGATTTGATCCAGCAAGTTCTTGTAGGCTTTCCACTTTCAACGGTCGCATTTACAATCACTTTTGTAGAATCATATAACTTAAAAAAATATGACTGATGATAATTTATATTTATATGTGAAATAAATGACATTATCATTACAGCATACAAACGCGTCTAACATCGAGACGCGAAAACCTTGAGAGGATACGTACATTATTTGCTTGTTGTTACTTCGCCTCTTCATTATACAACATCGGCGCGCACGCCGGTTAGTTTCCCGCGGATATTAAGGATCTTAGCATCATTACCGATTTTGTGGCACCTTAAGTCTTATTCGCGAGTCGATTCTAATTTGATATATGAGATAAAATTTTATTAGATCCGTAGTTTAGTGAGCTACTGCTTTATCAGAGGCCACCAATAAGTGACATTTGCTGGTACTGGACACAGCGGACAGAAAAAGAGGAACTTTGTGGAGGCGACACTCAGTATAACTTCAAGATACCCCCATTTAGTCAGCCTGTAATATATCTCAAGCATGTTATTATGGAGATTGGTTTCATTGCTTGCTGCAATGATAGCTGTGGATTCATTGAGGGTGTATTCAAGTTTCTGGGCGCCCCTGTTTGACCCGCGAATACTGAACTACAGAGTGGACGCCCCGTTTTCGCCAGACGCGGGGAAAAATGCAAGAATGGCTTATGAACAAAAATATGGTGCTAGAGGAGTGAATTTGATTGCTGATTTAGGGAATGGAAAAGGCCCTGGTGGATATAAAGAGAACAAGGTAAAGTATTTTGTAGTAGTTTGTGTATGTGTGATAATGTGTGGTACCGACAAGATATGAAAAAAAACAAATAAGTAATATTTTAAATTGTAGTTGGTATGTAGTTATTTGAGCTGAATAGCCATTAAATTGGATTAAGCGGTAGTAAATACATTTGTTTATAGTAAAGCTTAAATTCCATCATAACATCCCTATTATGCCAGTGCAACAGAAGTCGTACAGATAGTTTTGACTGTAACATAAAATAGTTTATACATAATTGCTCAGAGAAAATGCCAAAGGTCTATTCTTTTGGTAAACATGTTGAAGTTACTAGAAGTGTGTGTATGAGCACAACAACTATCCTATATTAGCAGGGCCCTAGCTTAGGTAGTAGTTAGTTAGGGATGTATTCCCACAGAACAAAAATATGCAGAGATTAAATGTAATATTTAGACTTTGGAATGACAAGTACAAGTCAATGATACTTTTGCAATAAACAGAGAATTAAATATGAAATTGATTTATCTTTTTATTACAGAATCATGAAGCAGTCCATTTTTATTACACATACCCTGGAGCAAGGGAAGAGTAATGTTCTATCAATGATTTAACAATATGAATAAAAAACTTATGTAAGAAATTAAATTTTATTTTCCCTTACCACCTAAGCTTAACAAATTATCCCGCCTATCATATCCTGCGTTTCTGTGTGCTGATGTAAAGCACATTGTTTCCTCGGATGAATGCATCTCCGTACTTGTTCTTCAACTGACCGTTCACATACTCCTCCGTTTGCTCGAGGGCTATGTTCATGTAGCCATCTAAGCAGGCTAGCACACCTGGAATTTTGTACATAATTTAATTGTCAGGCAAAGTTTTCTTGGAAAACATTGCAAGTAAGCCTGCACATTCATGCCCTATCTAGAATTCTAGACTTCTGCAGTGTAGGAAACCTTTTTTAAGTACGCCATAGCAACAGCTGCCATGACTTGTTTAGTAGAGAAAATTATCAATACATATTTATTGTTAAATATTTTTATTTTATTTCCAGATATATAGTGCTTTTAATTCGATTATTTCTCTCCGCTGTTTTCCTTCTGACTTCTGTATTGTATAACTTCCTTTCCACTATACTTCCTACATATACACTATATTGCTAGTGGAAAGACGTATCTGCCTATCCCTTCGTTGAAGAGGCGTGATTATATGTATGCGTCTAGAAGTGAAGATGCAAGTTCCGAGATAATCAACAATACAATGATAAATCTTTTACTACTTGTCATAAGCAGTAAATTATTAAGGAAACAGTACACACTGTACTCACACGGTCACTTTATGACCAAAACAAATATGAACGACAATCCATTGAAAACTAGGTATTTACACTCGAGACAAGGCTAACGACTGCCTATAGATACGTTTAGCAAAGTATTTGCTCAAATTAGAGTTCAAGGTTTGAGTACATTGTATTGTAAACAAATAGTTAATTGATCACATACCTCTGTAATCGACGCCGCTGTTCAGTTTTACGACAACGGGGCGCCCGTGGATTTGCTGGATGAACGAGGATAGTGCTTCCTTGCGGCTCATAGTATATTTAATTACGAATATTAATTTCCGAAAATCTTTAAAACTGCTTCAATTGGGAATTTGTAAAGCCGCCGACAAGACAACACTCAATATTTTTAGGTTAGCGAAACTAAACGTCAAAGTCACTTCCTATAAATTATATAAAAATGAAAGCTGGGGCATGTAAACTACACACATACAGCCATAAAATATATTTTAATAAAATACATTTTTTTAAGAAAGATCAAATTATAATTTTAAGACCTGAACCAACGCTATTAGAATAAAAAGTTTTTATGGTACATAGTAAGTATATGAGGTAGCTGCTTAAATAATTTATTTATGATTTCTCAAACACCAAACTGCCAGGAATCAGGATAAGTTGCAGTAGTTCACAGCAACTGATAACATTTTCTTCTTTCTAGCTTATTTCCAGTAACATCTCTTATTCTCACTTGTGAAGAGCCCAAGGTGCACTTGAACAATGTGCTTCACTTAGTTGCATTTTAACATCTATGAGAAAGAGTGGTCCAATTCTATCAAAGTGCAAGTGACCACATAGCACAACACAACTGATAACACTATGACATCATTTATAATGACCACTCAATTGCAAATATTCCTGATCGAGCTGCTGCTGTTACTGCTTATATTAATAGACTTGCACCCAATAATTATCAAAATTAAAACAAACAGAAATACTTGAAAATTTTATTCCCCAACCACTGCTAGTCATCATAAAGAGACGTCCAGATGTACCCGCTGTAGCTGTTAACCTCGGTGTCGATGAGGGGGTACGGGCAGTTGCTGGCTTTGTAGTAGTCTGACGGCGCGTGCATCACAAACTCCATCACTTCCAGCTTGCGGGCGAGTTCTTCTTCTGGTCCTATAATTCAAGTTTATAAGTAATGAATCTTATGCAATGAGTTTTTTATCTGATAGGGGAAGACAAGCCAATAGTCTTAAAAATTATGCCATGTTTAACAAATTTAAACTTTCGTGTTGCTCATTTTATTCATATACTACTTATAGATATATATATACATAGATTGATACATGGACATTTAATACCTGTATTATTTATAAATAATGCCATGTTTATCAGAATGGCTTAGTTTTAGAATTAAGATATAGTGACAGGTTGCCGGTCTATCACCTAAAAGTATTACTAGTTTATAAATTCGTCCCTTTATTGACTTTTACAATAAAAGAGTTAACTTACCAATAATATATGTAGCAGGATCAAATCCTTTGTCAGGCGGGGGGCTGGCCTTGGTAGGGAGCAGCCATGTGACGACAGCACTCTTCTCGCAGTACTGGTCCGTCATAAAGCCACGGATCTGAGCATAGTACAGCCCGCCATCTACATCCACCATTGAAACTATGTCGCCTACTTGTAAGTAGTTGCCCTGTATGGAAAAGGGGGTTTTATTAACTTTTTGTGGTTACAATTAGTAATATTGTTTCTCTTCTAAGATATGAGTAATGCATAGATTGTCTTCTTAAATTTAAGAGCTAACTCTTGTCAGTGGAGTTAAATGGAGCTTTCTCCACTCATCTCTTCTCTCTGTTTTTTTTTTTTATTGTTGGTCTGTTAATGTTAATACAAGGGGCCAAAAAAAGTTGAAGGAGGATGCCTTTGGGCTCAACTCTTAAAACGGGCCACCGCCAGAGAGGTTGGGGAGGGGGTGGGGAGGGTGGGGGAGGGTTTGTATGACCCCCCCAAGTATTTTTTTTTGCCGGAAGCCCCCCCTTTTTTTTATACGAATTTTTGAAAATCTTAAAAATTGCACTAAACAAGGCAATATTTTCGGTTTGTCATTGTAAACTGTGTTAATTTAGTATTAAATAATTAGTTTGTCCATTAAACATGTACAACACATTAATTAATATATTTTAGCACAAAAAATATAGTCAAAAACTTTGCTTAAAAGTAAAAACAAAAAAGACACTAACTATGAACAGAACGCAATCCGCCGTTTTGGTTATGTGCTACTGTCATCTTATCTACTGACTTCGAAAGTAGCTGTCGGTAAACGGACAGCAGGGGGTGCAGGGGGGCGCAGCCCCCCCGCACGGGGGTGTCGGGGGGCGGTAGCCCCCCGCAATGAAAAGAAACAAATTAGTCACATATCAAACTCGGTTTGGTTAGGTTAGGTTAGGTTGGTGTAAACCACCAAAGCGGAGCGAGCGATGCGAGCGGAGCGTTCAAACTGAGTAAAAAAGTATAATAGACAGTACGTATAGGTTAGGTTAGGTTTAACTCACCTTCACCCCTTTCATCCCTTCTGACTTTCCCCCCCCTTGCCCATCTGGCGGTTAATGACCTTTAGCACACTTTTTATATGAAAACTTTAAAAATTCGTAAAAAAAAAACTATAGGCTTCCGGCAAGGGGGGGTCACGGGAGGGGGTGTTAACCCCTTCCCCATCCCCCTGCCCCCTCCCCACCCCTCTCCGGCGGTGGCCCGTTTCAAGAGTTTAACCGTCAGCAATAAAGGCTTTAGAAATTTGAAATGTTAATATTAGTAAAAAATAAACCTAAGTAGTTTAATAATTCATTGGAAGATATTATATTATGAGCGGTTCTTTTTTATAAAACAGAATAACTAAAACATGTCACATTATTTGTTCTCTGTAATAAAGTCTGCACAGTAATATGAGCATCTAACGAGACATACCTTATAGAACACTGAATCACTTGTAACCACTGTTGGTGTGGATATGGGCGCCTTGACAGGAGGTCTTTTGAACAGGCTGCGTCTACCTCGTCCTCGCAGCGCGGGCGGCTTGGGAGGCGCTGGGGCCGGCGTCTTCGGCTTGTACCTCGTCGAACGAGTACTTTTTCGCGTCCCCTTTCCAGTAGCTTTCGCAGGGGTAGAGTCATCTTTACCATTTTTAGAATCTGTTTCTTTTATTTCCTCGCTTTCTACTTTGATTTCTATCTCGAATCTGTTGTCTTTAGCAGCGTTGGCGAGGTGGCAGTCGTTGCAGATCTGCCCATTTTCGGCGCTCCGCCAGAGGAGAGAATCGTTGGTGCTGCATTTCACACATACAGGCTTTGGCATTTTATTTAAGTAACTTTAAACTTTTATAGTAAGATAAATATTTATTAAAAGTCATCAAGTATTCGTTTTCAAATCACAATTTATGTGTTTCATTTAAAATTTAAAAACAAATCAAACACAAACTTCACAACAAACGCAAAATTCATTTCTTTTTAAATAAATGTCATTGTCAATGTCAAATATTTTGATGGATACATTTTTTTTAAGTGTTGCCCTTTATAAAAATGATATACAGACAACGAATACATAGTTATGCTATTCGACAACAGATGGCGTTAAGAGCTTGCTGGTACCAAACTGGTATTGGTATCTAAATTCTGAGAGGGTTCCAGAGGCTCTTCAACGCCATCTATTAGATAGAGATTATGGATTTGGTAAGAACTATGAACCACACCAACTAACTCAAATTTGGGATATCTAGCTCAATCTATGTGACTTGTCTCGTATACTTAACTTACTTAGTTACTTATTGTTATCTATCTAAATGTTTAAATTTATTACTTTTTACACCTGGATCGTGAATTTGGTCATTATATAAAACGGAATAGTCGCATAACACAGATCTATCTATTTTCAAGGTTTTTGGCATTGTTGTTTTTCCCAGAATATCCTAAAGGAATAATAAAGGAAGAATAGGACCACTCCATCTCTTTCCCATGGATGTCGTAAAAGGCGACTAAGGGATAGGCTTACAAACTTGAGATTCTTTTATTAGGCGACAGGCTAGCAACCTGTCACTATTCGAATCTCAATTCTATCTTAAAGCCAAATAGCTGAACGTGGCCTATCAGTCCGCTCAGGACTGTTGGCTCTGTCTACCCCGCAAGGGATATAGACGTGATTATATGTATGTATGTATGTATGTATATCCTAAAGGGTAGGTAGAGCTAATTTCTACTCGATCAGCTGCGTGGCTTTATGATGGAATTGAGATTCAGATAGTGGCCGATTGCTAGCACATTGTCTGAAAAGAATCACAAGTTTCCTTGATTGACTTTTACAGTCGGCGAGGGAACAGAAGCAGCCGGCACACAATTCGTTTGTCGCTACCAGACCAGCACGGAGCTTAATGTAGATAATTGTGCTTATTCTCCCACACCTCTACTTTTTATGACATCCATATAAAATAGACGGAGTGGTTATAATTCTTAATGCCGGGAACCACACGGCATTTCTGCAAAATTTCAAGAAGATACGTTGAGTAATAAGTGGTAGTGTTTTTTCAAGTATTCGAATCGAAATCGAATCGCCAAGAGGTAAAATAATGATAACTCGGTTATAAAACAAATTTTATTAATACTCGCATAATACAATAAGTTAATTATATCTTACGGAATGTCATTACAAGGTACAAAACTTGATCAACACATGCTCTAGTACACTCAACCACACATTTGATAGAATTTGGCTTAATATGAAACTATAGAAGTGGTACGTACGAGGGAATGTGATGTCGCGACTCATTGTTTTCAGATACGCTACAGCTTTACAACAGTGTCACAATCTGCGTGCGGTGCATGATGACGACACATCATTTCCATAGTTTTAAGCCCAACATGGCATTTCTGCTGTCTTGAATTATTCCAATTTCTATTACACGTTTCACTAAGTTAATAGGTGGACATTTTCTTACAAACATTTTTACAATTATTTTTAAAACAGACAATAAGTACAATTATAAAATGTATAGGTAAATTAAGTATCTATTGATTTTATGTTTGTGAATAAGTATGTCGCAAAAAAGGATTAAGTATACCTAATTTGAATTTAGTAGTCACAATTTTAAACATTTTCAATCTTAGTACCTCTAAGCCTTGCGAAATAATTTAATAACCAAAATAATGTTAAGTGTCGAACAAAGTCACACCTATAGAATTAAAAAATTCATTGGAGAGGTTTTAGAAAGCTATTTTGTACCTATTTAGTAGGTATCTACCTATGTCAGATATACAAAGGATAATGCTAATTATATAATACCAAGTATATGGTACGGATATAAAATATTACAGATTAATGTTAAACAATCATAACATTTATTTACAAAGAATTAGTTAAGTGGGATCATTATGAAAAGAAAATCTAAATATGACAAGTAAGTACCATTTGAAACATATGGAAATGTTATTAATTCAGTATACATGTTGGCAAAGGATTTATTTCTGTAAAGATAGATTAGATAGATTGGCATTGCTTTTCTGAAACAAAATTATCTACCTGATTAAAACAAGAGCTAGAAATTTTATTCTTTATTACTAATCACAAAATTGTGTGGTCTTACTAGAAAGAATATAAATAATGCATTAAGTACGTTTGCGGGAATGTGAGGTTCCTACCGACCATCTCGTCTCAAGCGAACCGAATCGTGTTTCCTTACGACGAGAGAAAACTTAGGAGCTTCCATTATTGAGAGTGAGTGCGGGTGGAGACAGGACCAGGAAGCTCGTTGCGTTGGCTGCGATGGACCTGCTCCGATACCCAGTTGCTGGCTTGCTGTGAGACTGCTTGCAGAGTGAGGAGTGATACTGAGGATTGGAGTTGATGATGATGGAGAAGGTTGCTTCCAATCACGTCGGGGTATAAAGTCACATCACAACACGTTTTGCGAAAACACACAGTTCACTTGTCTAAAAAGTACGTTTCGGAGAGTCGTTCGAGGCAAGTTTAACAGACGAAACGAGCCATGTTGCGGACATCTGTTTCGTTAGGACACTGGTCGAGTCACTTGTTGCCAGGTCACTTTCAGATATCACTGTATCCTTACGAGACAAGTGTAGGCACTGACGTGGCACACATTATGTGAGGGCACTTGTTGCTAAGTCAATAGGTTGCTCACTCTGTCTCACGCTGACACGACACATGTTGACACGACACACGTTGACACGACACATGTTGACACGACACATGTTGACACGACACATGTTGACACGACAAATGTTGACACGACACATGTTGACACGACAAATGTTGACACGACACATGTTGACACGATACATGTTGACACGACACATGTCGACATGACCCACGTTAACACGACACATGTTGCGTGGTCACTTGCAGATGTGTGTGTCGGTCCGCACGAGACAGGTGTCGCAGCTGACGCGGCAGCACCAGTGGAAGCGGCAGCGGCACTGCTGCCGCGCCACCGCGCGCGCCGTGCTGTAGCCGCGCCCGCAGCACAGGCTCTCGCAGCCGTCTTCTCCTGTAACAGGATTATGTGTATGTGTGTATATAAATACACGTGACATCAGCATTATGTCAGTGTAGTCAAGGTGAATTCACAAAGGTTGCTCTTAAAGTAATATGTTATGTAAATAGTTAGTTGGCTAATTGAAGCTTTTCTATTGTATTGAGTTTAACAGTCGTAAAAATAGAATAGGTAAGTTGGATTCAATAGATAAATGCCCTGCTGCAATCTGGAAAGGAAGATCCTCTCCAGCGCCTCCGAGATAAAAGCCAAAAGGATTACGGTAAAACATGAAGTGAGATTGGATCCCCAAGGTACCTAATTATAAATCAATACGTTCTCGATGCGACATAACATCACCAAAGTATGAACACAGACACTTAACATGTGTAAGCGCCTCTAAATCTCACGCCAATTGGGCTATCGAGCTATTGGGTGAAGTAAGGTATCCGGTTACCTCTAGAGGTGCGGTTGCAGTGTCTCCCGTGGGTGCCGGGCGCGCCGCTGGCCGCGTCGGGCTCGCAGTACGACGGCGAGGGCTCCAAGTACACCAGCTCGGAGCGGCGCGGCTGGCGCTCTGACTTCTCGGGATGTCTTCTGGTGAAATATTTTATTTTAATAGGATGACCAATAGCAACTTACATATAGTACTTACATATACAGTTAACCAGCAAAAGAGCCAGTTAAATGTCTTCAGTTTCATGATCAATGTTTTCAGTTTCATGATCATATTACTAAAACTTTACAATCTCTTTCAACGCACTTCTCACCATCCTGCCCCACCCGTTATCAACACTACTTACCTTTTAATAAAGAACTGCGTCTTCCCCAACCCCAGCGCCAGCCCGTCCGTCCTGGGCACCACCAGCTTGGCTTTCCTGTACTTCTCCTTGAGGGCAGCCGCGACCGCCCTGAAGGGGGGCAGCGCGCGCCAGCACGTCTGCACGGTGCACGAACCCGACACGCCGTGGCATTTGCACTCTTGCCGGATCAGGTCTTTCACCAACTAAAGAAGAAAGAATAAAAAGGATAAAACTTAAGAAACTGTCGATTTGCTAATAAATACTTAAGAGGCAAAGGTCGGAGTAGGAAGGCGAACGTAACTTGATCAAATTAAAGACGTCCTGGCAAAGGGTCAGGTTAAGAGTACCCGAAATGAGCGAGCTTGTTTGAAGAGAGTTATGGATGTGGATGAAGCGAAAGAAGTATACAGGGATCGTGGCAAGTGGGAAGATGTAGTCCCTGTCGCCTGCGCTGAAGACGTATGTATGTATTAGACACCTAATTGGGAGATGTCGGTTAACCTTTTGAACAAGAAAATGATGGCAAAGGAACATAATAAATAGAATAAAGGATCGAAAAAAACGTCCAGAATAAGAGCTTGAAAAGTTAAAATATTTTAATCTTTACATTACACACAACATTCCAAGGTTAAAAATAAAATTAAAAATGGACTCGTTAACGCCTCCGTGCGGTCTCGACAGCATAATTAAAACAACAATCATCATAAAGCAGCCAGCACCGTTTGCGTCAGACGAGGATGTAATGACTTGGACAGCGCGCGGAGAATAAGAATAAAGGTGGTGGTGGATGGAGTATTCTACAACTAGTGAAATATTTGGTCAAATTGTAGCATTTAATTTATAAGAAACGTAGGCGCGGTTCCTTTATATCAAGCACCAATTACTCCATATATTTTCGAGGTATCTTAAATTTTTGATGTAAGAACTAAGGTGTAACATACAAGTTAGTTCGATAATGGTAACATGTAGATCCGATCCGGGACTAAACTTATAATAAAAAAGAACTAAAATACATTTGAAATAACTCAGTCAAATAATAGACCACACGATAATCATAATTTCGCGAACACACTAGTTACAGCCCCGCCCCGCCCCGGGCGGAGCCCCATCCGCGCCCGGGGCTTTCCGCACCCGGTCATTTCAACATAATTGTAGTGAAGCCCCGGTCTCTATATTGGTAGTCGTGATAAATATTAAGACGGCTTAAAAAACAATGACCACCCACCTAAAACAAAGCATGGAAGAAAATTAAGAGAATACGTCGTCCTTACACGTGTAGTAGAACAAGAGAATACAATACGCGGTTTATACATAATTTGTATTTGTATGGACTCAATTGTCTGAAATAAATGATTTTTATTTTTTTTTATTTATTATTACTTGAACCAAAATGAAGCTATAGTCGTCAGCCCTTGATTTGTGCAGGCATTCATCATTCAAGAGATTTAAACTTCGTGGCGCACTGTTTGAACATTTTTTCTGATATGGGATTGCGAGGCCTAGGTTAGGGAATAGCCTCGCAGTCGGAGGCTCGGGAATACAGCTCAGGGTTGAAAAGAAGGCGATATTTCTCAATGCAAGGAGTGCACGACGCGTTGTTATGAAACTTTGTCAAGGAGGTAAGGTTTTGTATATTAAGGATTGATATAGATAAATTCTTTATTAATACATACATATGGTCACGTCTATATCCCTTACGGGGTAGACAGAGCCAACAGTCTTGAAAAGACTGAAAGGTCACGTTCAGCTATTTGGCCTAATGATAGAATTGAGATTCAAATAGTGACAGGTTGCTAGCCTGTCGCCTAAAAAAGAATTCCAAGTTTGTAAGCCTATCCCTTAGTCGCCTTTAACGACATCCATGGGAAAGAGATGGAGTGGTCCTATTCTTTTTGTATTGGTGCCGGGAACCACACGGCACTCTTTATTAATACTATTTGTAGATTCAAAATCTTGCTAAAAAGAATCTGTAATCTAAATTAAATCGAATAATTATGATTAATTTTTGAATGTCATATATATTTGTGGAAGACGTTTAAAGTGAAGCCTTCTTTGTTTAATTTCTTTCTCACCAGTGTGTGTATGTATGTACATGTATCAAGAATATTCATTTACATATAATTCTCAATGACACAAAACCACAACCTTTACTTACCATCTGCGATTTCTAAGACTTTTGTGGTAATTTCTAGGTATCGAGGAAACAGTGGCACTTAGAAATGATCGTACCTTCATTATTGATTCTCTGATTGCAGCCCAGCGCCATGTAATGAGGTACGCTGGTCTCAAAGCCGCAGGCCAATGCGTCTGATTGCGAGAAATTACCGGGTTTTCATGCCAATTTCAGCAAAGCAATTGCAATGAAATGATATCTGCGGATAAATGGTGCTGTTTTGCGTCTGTTTCACATACTAGGCGGTTAATTTTACTGCAAACCTTGAGCACCGTCGATTGGTAGCAAGTCTGTGTGTCTTCTGCAGGCCTCACTTCGGAGAGTGTGCACTGGAATTGCATAATATAATTCCTCATGCACCATTCAAGTGTCGGACGACGCGTAGTCCTATTCTTTTTATACTGGTGCCAGGAACCGCACGGCTCATGACATTTTAAGCCGTCAAATATCCGGTATGTTTAATTCAAAAGCTTTAATGACTTACTATAATTAGTGTTCTACAATAAGTTACAGTGTAATGCTCTTGCAATTAAGGACGTCCTGGTAAAGGGTCAGGTCAAAAGTACCCGAAACCGCCGAGCTTGTATGAAGAGAGTTATGAATGTGGATGAAGCGAAGAAAGTATGCAGAGATTATGGCAAGTGGAAAGAGGTAGTCTCTGCCTACCCCTCCGGGAAAGAGGCGTGATTTTATGTATGTATGTAATGCTCATGCAGGAGAGTGCGTTAGTACCTCGCTCACCTTCCGGCCCACGCGGTTGTTGTGCAAGTTCATCAGGCTCCTGGCGTCCGCCTCCAGCTCGCGCGCGTCCAGGAACTTCCTGGCGAACCGCGCGCCGAGCGCCACCTCCCCGCAGCCGCCCCACTGGAACTGCTCGGCGCCGGGGGAGGTGGTCACGGCGGTCAGCGAGGCCGCGCCGCGACGACGACTCGGGGATAGCCTAATCAGAAAATTGACAATCAAAATTGAGGTCAGAGATAAATATATCAAATGCCGCACCCCGCATCTATTGCGGATGCAAATGGAACTCTTACAAAACTTTGATATCCTGGAAGTTGTCATGCCAAGTGCACACACACTTTTTACCTACTCCTAAATGTTTAGTCTATGTCTGTGCTAAACTTTTTCAGTCCAGTACCTAAGTTTTATAACTTGTTAGCTTAAGCTTATGAGGTAACAAGTGAAGATGGACGAATTAATTGGTGACATATAGATACTTTTGGAGGAATTGTCTTGCATTTTGCGTAAATCTCTCGCTATTATTCAAAGCCACACCGAAGGGGCGTTGCAAGCTTTTGGCTTATCAAGTCCGTAGTAATCACTGTCTCTTATAAAGCAGTACCTATTGGAAGAGCAGCCACAGCCGGGCAGGTCGCCGCGCGCGCACGCCGCGCTCAGCGCATGCGTCGCGCCCGCCGCCGTGATCGCGTATGTGAACGCCGCTTCGCGTGTCGCTGTAATACAAACCATCATACTACAGTAGAACTCCAATTATCCGAATTAATCGGATAATCAAATATTCGGATAATCGGATTTAAAAAAATTGCCATTGGAGAGAATAATTTTTTTTATTGAATTAAATGAAAGAAACATGAAATTTTCACATGTTTTAAATATAAATAAAATGTACTTATGTACAAGTTTAGAAATAAAAATCCTTGTTTTTTAAACATCTCCGTCAATGTAAGCTGTTTTGCGGTCTTCAACCGTTTTCGGATTGATTGATTTGATTCGGATAATCGGCGATGCGGATAGTCGGAGTTCGGATAATTGGAGTTTTACTGTATAATGATTACTCTACAAAATGTGTGTACTTTTATAAATTATGACGTGTTATATTGCAATACTATTGTTTTCTCCTTTAAAGTGCAGAACGGAACGCTATTCAAAATCGACGCCATCCCCACGTTAGTCTACTTAGCGAATGCATTTCCTGATGTTATCGCCAATGTATCCGGTCGTAAACTGGTAAAGACATTAGCCGGTAATGTGATGTATCGATGTATCGATACTCCAGTACTACCAATTAGCGAATCGCTGCGAGCTTCGATTCGATATCGATGCTAATTTCGATGCATCGGTAGACGACGATTACGCGAGATGATATGTTATCGATTTCGTTGTAACTCCAAGTTAGAACTTAGTTGCTGGAGGCGAAACGTGATCAAGATATGGGTTTTAATGGTCACTATTTTAAAATACTGGTTTTTATTGTGTCTGCAGTTTTATCAATAATGAGGTGTGTTTAGACGTACAGTGGAAAGCATCAAGGAATATTTATACCATACATACATATAATCACGTCTATATCACGTGTAGACAGAGCCAACAGACTTGAATAGACTGACAGGCCACGATTAGCTGTGAATTGAGATTCTAATAGTGACAGGATGATGGCCCATCGTCTAAAAGAAATTTCAAGTTTATAAGCCTATCCCTTAGTCGCCTTTTACGATATCCATGGGAAAGAAATGGAGAGGTCCTATATTTTTTTTAAGGTATCGGGAACCACACGGCATACCAAATGTTGTACCAGTGTTTATAAATTAAGTATTTAAGTATGTATATAGTCACATGAACGCTACAAAAGAAGCTGGCGCAGTGACAGGCACTTTTTACCTTTTTAAGAAACCTCTACTCGTTTTATATCATTAAATTTTATACCAGCAAATGTTTAAGATAATGTTCAGTCAACACTTACTCAATAAGGCATTGTGCAATTAAAAATAATCGTTTATCCATTCACAAACCCGTTCTTAAAGGATAAAGATATTCCGGTCTTCCTCATAAATCTGAAGAGCTATCACGATAAATATCAGAAGCGTATAAACATCAACACTAAACATAAACACAAACACATAAACTCTCACGCAGCTTTCTCGATTGATTTCTCGCTATTGATGGTTTACAGCCATCGAATTTGTTTACGATTCACGTCGTCGGTAGCGACATACAGACAAACAAACAAAATGGCTGTCACTCAATTAGCGTTGAAGAAAAAGTTAATTGTATGACACGCGGCCAAGCAGACGTGAGAGGTAAATGTGGCTTTATATGGGACGATACGACGGCGATGAAAATTGACATAAAGTTCACTTAATAACATCCCGAAATTATAAAAATGCGACATTCTATTAAAAACAGGTTTTTGGGTTTATAAATGGAAGATGATCGTAAGAGTTTTTAATTTGAACCTCCCCACAATTTGGGATGTCATTTTCATTAGATACCATCAACAGGCTAAATAAATGCGGTTAACTTTATAGTTCAAATCGATACCACACAGTATACGAGTATTATGGGTAGGTACGTTTAGTCAAAGATTGTGATAATGCTGACTAAAAATTTATTTTAATAGAGATGATCCGCGTTTCATAAAACCTTGAAAGAAAATAAGAGAACCTTTTTTACGAAAACCTTAACTATCTGAATTGTGTAAACTTATAAAATATCGCACCATAATATTTAAAACTTGAATAGTCGTGGCGTATAAACGCACCTCGCGAGTCAATTAGCCTTTGCGTATAAATCACGTTCCGTAGGCGGAGAGTGCGACCCGACATTGGTCCACTGAGGGTACAACACTGAAGGCGCCTTGTTTATTATAAAATAAATAAATAAAAATATTGCTGTTTCTATTGAAGAATAAAATTTAGAATAGTTGGGTAATCCGGACCCATCATTTCACAGAGTTATGAATCACTACAACATAACAATCACGTCTATATCACTACAACGTTAGCTTTATTTATTAGTGTCAGTGTCATAAAATTATCACGTGGTTGCGCAGTACCTACAAACTATCAGTTTTTTTTTACAAAGAATCCATGTTTTTATATTAAGGTACCTACTACATATTAATCTTTCAAGCAAGACGGGTTTCCGACTACCTAGCGTGTTGCTCTAAGCCTTTAGCTGACCTCTTTCCGGTAATGAAGTGCGTACTATAGCTATACGAAACGATATTGTAGCATTAGCAGGTCTTCCCGTGCAGATTGTAAAGGTCAATCAAGGAAAACGCTAATAAACTTGGGTTTCTTCTTTAATTCATTTTGTTAGCAACCTGTCACTATTTGAATTTCAATTGCTGAACTTGGCCTTTCAATCCCGTCGAGTCTGTTGGCTCTGTTTACCTCGTAGGGGATAAAACGTGATCGTTTATATATGACTATAATAATCCTAAGCTTGGTTCTGGTGTAGCCTTAAGGTTGTTGAGGTCAGTAAATGACAATCGGTTTTGCATCTCGCATGGAGACGAGCGGAACTTCAGTCGAACTTAGCAATAAAATGCAATGGGATCGGAGGCGACTCTCGTGTGGTCGTGGAGTCACGCGGCGCCGGCGCCGACCACGACCGCCTATTGATAACCACAGACAAATACAACCTCGCATTCGACCCGCCGCCAACTTGGAGAAAGTACCCATTAAATTATTCATATTAATTTATTTGGTAGCTAAGTAAATGCGTAATAAATATATACGGGACAAATTAACAGATTGAGTGAGTTTGAAATTTTATAATAAATACTTATGCATGTCACTATTTGAATCTCAATTCTATCAATACGCCAAATAGCTGAACGTGGCCATTCAGTCTTTTCAAGCCTGTTGGCTCTGTCTACTCCGCAAGGGATATAGACGTGACCATATGTATGTATATATGTATATACAAACATCCAAGACCCAGGCCAATTGGAGAAATTTCGTTTCTCATCATGCCCTGGCCGGAATTCGAACCCGGGACCTTCGGTGTCACGGACAAGTGCACTATCGCTGCGTCACAGATAGACAGCGTAGGTATATTGGTTTAAAAATTAGGAACAGAGCTTTTGAACTAAGCGACCTTTAAGGTATATGGTAATCATTTCGTTTTTCTACTACTGATATTATTGCTTTTGTCTGCCTGTAACAGGTATGTAGTAAATTAACAAATAAGTCTGGTCGTTCAGTTATTTCGTTTATTTTTACGACTGCCTTACAGCGTCCGTGGCCGAATTGATAAGGTGCCCGAATAAAATTCGTGGCGGGTTTGGAGGCACAGCTTGGATTCCTGACCAAAGATAATGTAATTGGGAACACGCCGAGAGCAATAAGTAGTCCAGGGCTCACCTTTGGGCATGACGTGCCCGAAGTAGTTGTGGTCCCCCACGCCCGAGCAGTTCCAGCGGCGGCCGCTCAGCTGAGACCGGCACTCGGCGTACGCCATGCTGTGAAGAGAAAATGGGTAGCTGGCATGAAAATAAATAGTAGAAAGAATAAAAATCATAGCGAAAGGGTTAACCTTAGTATATATATTTTCGAGGAAAGGTTTTAGGATTGGAATAAGAAGGCCTGTCGGTTGTAAAAATTTTTAGGTGTTTTATAATGACGAAAGTAGTATAAACGTGGTGGAAATTTGATCGAGCGTTGAGAAGTATGGTGTAAGATTGAGTGATTGATACTATGAAAGACATTACATACAATATGTATAAACACTGACTCTGGCTACCTGTGCTTAATGTGCTTGGCTTAATGACAGAACTGAGATTCAAATAGTGACAGGTTGCTAGCCCGTTGCCTAAAAGAGTAATCCAAAGTTTAAAAGCCTATCCCTTAGTCGCCTTTAACGACATCCATGAGAGAGAGAGGGTGGTCCTACTGGGCACCTACTTTTGGTGCCAAGAAACACACGGCACGTCGTAAAAAACTAGTGACAATAATAGAAAAGAGAATGCTTAGATCATGAATGAAGTGTAAATGAGAACCGTGGAGTGAAAAGGCACAGACGAACGTACCTCAATCAAACAATTATGTAGTGTCTGCTTAGCTCTTTAGGAAAGAGATGTATATCTGTGGTTACGAGGGCGACACTGAACGTTTTTAGAACTGGCCATTTGTTATTTGGGATGGCGACGCACTGTGGATGCCCTCTGCCCCAGCTAGGGGACATAGGACCTTAAGTCATTTGTTATTTACTCGTACTCGTACCTGAGTCCGATGCCGAGCTGCGCGACGTGCGCGGGCGCGGCGTGGCACAGCGCGCGCTGGCGCTCCGTGAGCCCGCGCGCGCACAGCAGCCGCGCGCCCAGCCCGCCGGCCGGCACCGCGCGGGCGGCGGCGCCGCTTCTGGAAAACGATGTGCTTTATAATAATGACCAGCGACCCGCCTCGGCTTCGCACGGGTGCAAAATTCGGAAAAATTATACATAAAAACCTTCCTCTTGAATCACTCTACCTGTTACAAAAAACCGCATCAAAATCCGTTGCGTAATTTTAAAGATTTAAGCATACAGACAAACTGACTAAAATAGCGACTTTTTTATACTATGTAGTGATGATAAGCATTTATTTCAGGCACTTATAAGCTACATTGATACAATGGCACATAGAAATATATACGTAAAAATTATATTCGTAAAAATAGGTGATGGTTATTATTAGGTACACATAAAATGTGCTCGGGCCCATGGGCACCCGGTCATTTGGGAGGCGTTCATGGGGCCGAAGCCAACATGAAGAGGCCCTTTGGTACCTTTTGTTCTAGAGTGAGATGGGCGCAGCTATGGAGATCTGTCCCTTGATGAACCATTGGGATTTACCAACGGACAGCCCTCCACAGCTGCCATATTGCCAGGGAGGGATTTACTTGGTCTGGGTCATGCGAATGGGATGCTAGTGGATTGGATTACTGGGCTATGGAGTGAGATACGGACATCTGCCTCGAAAATCTCTCACGTAATTTTGATTAGGCAGATGGTGACTCGCTGCTCATTGGCTATATAGCAGAATTTATTATTATTACTGTTGTTATTGTGCCTGGTACTGTTACCAGGCTGGTCTTAAGAAAAATAGCGCTGGTTTTCAGTCGCTCGGATCAATATCACATGATTCGAAACGTCCGAGATAAAATAAAGGTACGTTACGTGCGCGTTTAATACCTGTAGTATTTATAAAAAGTATAGGAAAGTAAAAACAGAGATTTTATCAAATTCCAGTAGGAAGCTGCGGGCTTAAACTACTAAATAATAAACACTACTGTTTGCTGTAATTCTAGCGCTACACTAAAGCGCTTTATGAATGAGTGTACTTGAACAATGCGGTTGACGGCACAGACTAGCGATAGCATCTGGTTCCGCTCGGTGAAGGCGGAACAATTGCGGCGCGGCGGTAGACCTTGACTCGTGCGAATGATGATCCCTCATTGCCATATGGCCATTGCTTTTATAGGCTTCGTATGGGCAAAAGTCTCATTTATCCTTGTTCCGTGGAAATCTCGGAAAATTCTATATAAATTAACTAATAACAACAGAATATAATAAAAAACTAGAGCTAAAGAAAATCTTGCACAAAGGCGCTACTTTTTCAAAAGAAATTTCTGGGTCCACTATAGGTAGATATTCTTAGTGGTTTTATTTTTATTTTAATGAAAATTATTAAGCGATATGATATATCCTATAATAATAAATAAAAAAAATTTAATTTGAACTTTCCAATATGGCCCACTATATTTAAAATCACTCCTATTTATCGAAGGGGTAGGAGGCTTGGTTTTTTCACCCACCATCCCTGCATACTTCTTCCTTTTCATCCACATTCTATTCATGTAAGCTTTTTGGGCTCTTTTAAAATTTCATCTCAGTTTGTTCAGATGCAGGCATCCAACCGCACCTGTCTATAAAGAGAGTGCATGTACACAAAAATGTAAAGAGAAATCTATAAATGCGAATAGAATAGAATATATTTATTTTTAAAATTGGATACAATATATCACTTATTGACGTCACATCACTTAAATCTAATTACAACTACTACCGCTTCCAAAGCGCATGTGTAGAAGAAGCGGCGGAACAAACTACACTGCAGCATTTTCATCGGACGTCAATTTACAAATATAGATCTCTTAAAACTACATCGTGGACGAATGCACATTGTCTACATTAAAAAACATGAATGAATGTAGAAAAACATGAATGAATGTAGAATGTGAATCCTCGATTGTCAATATGCCAGCCAATTAGTCCGGGAGTAAGGGCGCATCCACACGCACCGGCGGGTAGCACGCGTGGCTGGATATAAATTGCGATTGTCAATGTTTGCACTTCCGGCTATTACCTTCATTTAACAAACCGCTTTCAATTCGCATAAAGTGCATATAATTTGGCATGTTATATTTGATTTTTTCTATCTCTGAAAAAAATATGTACTTATCTAATTAAACTGATAAATAAATATGTATGGGACTGAAAACACAGATTGACTTAGCCTCGAAGTAAGTTCGAAGCTTATGTTACGAGATACTTACACTAACTACGATATTTTGTAATAAATGATCAGAGAAAGTTCATTTTTTATCATTGCAAGGAAACCTAACCCATTTGGAACATGGTGAACGCTGCCCTAGGTTAATGTGCCTATTACCTTAGTCTCCTTTTACGGCATCCATGGAAAAAAGATTGAGTGGTACTGTTCTAAAGTGCATCCCCTTATAAAAATTAAAATCTATGGACTGGACATATATGTATAACAGAGCAAAGAACACACTTTGTGACCAAGTGTTCCGTGCTCTGTGCCTCATTTGGCACCAGGTGGGCGGCCGCGAGGCGGTGTGAATCAGTCGCGGGAGTGTTAACAGATGCACTCATTATAGGAGCGGTGTTAATAAGCTGAGTCTACGAAGACAATCTTGTATGTTGACTAGTATGTTGTTCCAGCTTTTGCTACGAAGCAATCCAGCGAACAATCAGAGAAGGGCTTCGGCATAAAAGGCACAGGTTCAAATTCCACCTCGGCCATACACCAGTGACTACTTTGTAATGAATGATTATATTCGAAGTTATGTACAGTTTGAATACTCATATAATACGATGTGACTCTGTTACCATACGATGTTTTCCCTAACCGTAAATGCACCTGCACATTCAGGCAACTGGATGTGTAACCTAACCATTATCAAACCGATAACCGGTTACTGTGTCAGGCGGGAGTCGCTTCATCTCAAGAACTACTTAACCGATTTTGATGTTATGATATGAACTTAGAAAATCTATTGACAGATCCTGCATATGTTTTAAATTTCATCAAAATCAGAGCACCAACGGTTCGATAGTTGTTGCGTTACAAACATACATACAAAAAATGTATTTCCACCCCAAGTTGATTGGTATACCTCACTCGCTTCTCTCGCATTATAACATCTTTAAAATAACAGAAAAGAATAATTTAAAGGAGGCTTGAACCAAATGTTTATTAGGTTACCAAAGACCTGCTAATTGTCCTAAAGAGGCCGAGTGACACCAGACCACGAGACTCATCGCAATGTTTGTCTAAACTAGTCAGTGTGGGCGTCAGTCTCGCCAAAACTATCAGATTTTATGTAAAAGGAACAATCGTTACTAATGAAAACATTGAGGTTACTTTAACGAAAATTGATAAAAAACTTACATACCTACATAAAATCACGTCTTTATTTCTTACAGAGCCAATAGTCTCGAAAAGACTGAAAGGCCACGTTTAGCTTAATAATGGAATTGAGATTCAAACAGTGACGGGTTAACATAACATTAACCCTACATCCTTGACCCAGAGAAAGTCAAAGCCTCCGTGTATGAAGCACATTGAGTGTGCTCAATTAATTTCTAGTTATAAATCCATTTGTCATCGATTGAGAGGATAATTACGATGGCCCCGCGGGTATGAAGCTGGAATGTTGACATTTAACGGGGATATATAGACATGTTGGAAATACAATTTGTTCATAATTAAACACTATAAGAGGTAATTTGTTGTATCAGCGATGACTGCATATAGAGTTCTGATGGCAGAAGAAATACAGTAATTTCGTAAAATAAAAAGTTAACAAAATTAATGCTATAAAAGAAGTGATAAAGGGCATTAAAATAAATTGTGTTGAAGTAACAATTACCAAGATGTAAATGTATAAAAATAATAATATTTTGTTATGGGTATAACTTTGAAAATAGCTCTACATATGTAAACGTTTACATGAAATGAAATGGATAAGGTAAAACCCATGTTTCACGGGAAACTGCAACTTACTTGAAACAAATTGTGTTATTACCAGAACAATACAACTTTTGCTTTACTCGACGTTAGAACTTTTTGAAAATACGCGCTTTACACACTCGGCTTTTATACCAAGATATCGAGATGAATTAGGTAATTTTATTGTTAAAATGCGTTATGAGTAAAAGTCTTGTAGTATACAAATGATTTGCGAATAAAGATTTTATAAAAAAATATAATTTTTTAAGGACGTCCTGGCAAAAGGTCAATAGTATTGGAAACCACCGATCTTGCTTGAAGAGAGTTATGAATGTGGATCAAGCGAAAGAAGTATGCAGGGATCAAGGCAGGTAAGTGGAGAGATGTAGTATCTGTCTGTCCGTTTATCAGTGGAGAGATGTAGTATCCCTCTGGGAAAAAGCGTTATTTTATGTATGTATGTATGTAATTCTAACGTCAAATATCATAAATAATTTTATTATTATGAATTTCTCTCAACCATTGTCATTCACGAACATGATACACTTCAAATATTCCCTCTCTAACTCTAAGTTACTCTCTTTAAAATGAAACTAAAGAAAGAGATTTAAGATAAGTTTGGTTGGTTGAAGTTCAGTTGACTGGAAGAAATTGGCATAAGTCCGCCATTGTATATATATTCAATGACTGATTTGTAATTTGTTATTTTTTTATGTTCAAAAAAGAGTTCACAAACAAACAAACCTATACGTTCATGAAAACATTTACATAATATTGAAATATCGACGAGATAAAGTCCTTCCCATTAGGTACATTCATTCACGATACCGATTACATTCAATTACGAGATGTATTACAAGATATTGTTTTATCAGGAGCGGTAAATTTTGAGATAGTCGCGATGTGAACGGGCGTGAATGAACATTTTATTTTGTTGTTAAATTATTAATATCAATAATCTAAGCGTATTTGACTGGAAGGATATCAAAAGCAACTTGAAAAATGAGACTACATATCCTCCAAATTAAGTCCCCCTGACCTGTATTCAAATCAACAATTTTTCAAGTGACGAACGTTATCTCGAAAACACGACGTAAACAAAGTCATATTTTAAGGACAAGAATATAGTTTCAATGCCAGTCTGGAAGCAAAGTCAATCAAGGGAAAAATGAAAAAGGCGTACAGGCTTGGGATTCTTCTTGTAGACGATGATCTAGCAACCTGCCACTAACTAACTCAATAGATGACCGCAGTTGTCGAGTTGTTTCTATCCCGTGAGGAATAAATGTGATGTATGCATGTAACATACATACATACATGTATCAGTCTTCAAGACTGAAAGGCTACGTTCAGCTGATTTAAATAGTGACAGGTTGCTAGCCCAGCTCTTAGTCGCCTAATACAGCATCCCTGGTTGGCCGTCTTATTCTAAAGAATCAGGGACCATACGGCACTTTAAATAAACAAAGTACTTATGATAGTAACTGTCACTTATAAAATCATTTGAAATTCACACGTTGACCAATGAAAATGAGGACTATGGACAAATAACGAGAAAACAGGAAAGGATGCAGCGTCGGGGCTCCAATAAATCACGCTAATTGGCGCAGCCCACGTGGCCGCCCGCGCCGCTAATTGTACGGGGATCTCAATGTCTGTCAGTTTGTGTTCACATTGACGTTTCCCGGTTGTGAAGGATCATTGGGAATATAGATTTTCCATGAGGATAACTATTTATATGGAAATGTTACTTTTGTTTAGATCAATTGAATAGAAGCTGGCATTTTAATTGGTGGTTCCCAGCATCAATAGAAAATAGAATAGGATCACTCTCGTCCCATGGATGGCGTAAAAGGCGACTAAGGTATAGGCTTATATACTTGGGATTCTTCTTTTAGACGATGGGCTAGCAACCTGTCACTATTTGAATCTTAATTCTATCATTAAGCCAAACAGCTGAACGTGGCCTATCAGTCTTTTCAAGATTGTTAGCTCTGTCTACCCCGAAAAGGGTCATCGGTAAAAGGCCTAGGTAGGATTTGAACCCTTACACATTACTTGCGCATTTGAACGGGGCACTTTAATCTATTCTATCGATCGTTTAAGAAACCAGTGCTATTATCTTAAATGGTATCTTTAAAATACACATTGATTAAATTTTCATGATAAAGTATTTGTACCGGTTCTTTATCACCACGGACTAAACTATTTCATATTCAAGCTATACAGACAAACGAACTGATGTATGACTCAAACTCGGACCGTCAATCAGATCGCAATGTGACGGAAATTAATGGAAGCTGCAAATGAGTGATGGGACTAGGGTCGAGTCGACTATCGATAGTAACAATCAAGTCATCGATACACACATACATATGTTCACTCATGTTGCGGAGTAGACAGAGCCAACAGTCTTGAAAGGACTGAATGGCCACGTTCAGCTATTTGGCTTAATGATAAATTTGAGATTCAAATAGTGACAGGTTGCTAGCCCATCGCCTAAAAAAGAATCCCAAGTTTTTAAGCCTATCCCTTAGTCGCCTTTTACGACATCCATGGGAAAGAGATGGAGTGGTCCTATTCTTTTTTGTATTGGTGCCGGGAACCACACGGCACACAAGTCATCGATATGACATAATATATTGTTTATTTATTTAAAACTTCATTGCATGAAATAAAATTTATAACTGGCGGACTTAATAATTGCACAGCTAGAAATAGTTACTATAAAATTTTACAGCACCATATTAGTAATGGTTGCCATTGACCCCAATCTGTACTGCACATAATGTGTTTAGAATTTATTTTTCAGGTATGAACTAACTAAAATAAATCTACTTTATATTTTATAATTTCTAAAGTATAATTGGTACGATGACGTTATAATTTTTCTCTCTACATGGTACTACGGATGTGCACCGCAGTCTAAACTGCAAGAGAGTCAAGAGATTACTACGGATGTGCATCGCAAAGTCTAAAATGCAAGAGAGTCAAGAGATTACTACGGATGTGCATCGCAAAGTCTAAAATGCAAGAGAGTCAAGAGATTACTACGGATGTGCAGCGCAAAGTCTAAAATGCAAGAGAGTCAAGAGATTACTACGGATGTGCATCGCAAAGTCTAAAATGCAAGAGAGTCAAGAGATTACTACGGATGTGCATCGCAAAGTCTAAACTGCAAGAGAGTCAAGAGATTACTACGGATGTGCATCGCAAAGTCTAAAATGCAAGAGAGTCAAGAGATTACTACGGATGTGCATCGCAAAGTCTAAACTGCAAGAGAGTCAAGAGATTACTACGGATGTGCGTCGCAAAGTCTAAACTGCAAGAGAGTCAAGAGATTACTACGGATGTGCATCGCAAAGTCTAAACTGCAAGAGAGTCAAGAGATTACTACGGATGTGCATCGCAAAGTCTAAACTGCAAGAGAGTCAAGAGATTACTACGGATGTGCATCGTAAAGTCTAAAATGCGTCAAGAGTCTGAGTCAAGAGTCTGAGTCAAGAGTCTGAGTCAAGAGTCTGAGTCAAGAGTCTGAGTCAAGAGTCTGAGTCAAGAGTCTGAGTCAAGAGTCTGAGTCAAGAGTCTGAGTCAAGAGTCTGAGTCAAGAGATTAGAAAAGTATGCTGAATTTTTTTGGGTTCCTTATTAAGTCTATACGTTTCGATTTTCTAAAATTATCGTGTAAACGGAAATTATTACACGTTTAACGCGGTCGTAACTGCAAGCATACTCTAGGAGTTCATAAACTGACACGATTGGACTTGACAAATTATCGATAAGTCTTTCGATAGTAGACATCACTAGTGCAGCGGCAGGTTTTCAATTAATTGTGCGCAAACGGCGGCGCAGGAGTCGGCATTAGCCCAGATATTAATTACAGGTGGATCGTAAATCTTTATGTGTTAAATAAGTTTTCATGAGCCGAGGGCAGGAAAGCCTGCAATGGAGTTTTGTTTATTGATCACGTAGGTATTGACTGACTGACTGAAGTGCCAACGCACAGTCTGCTTAGTTCGGAAACCAGTCTCTCACAATGTAACAATTGTTTCACATAAACATGTACTTACCTAGCGTTAAGTTTTAATGTCGGATTGTGGAGAAATTGAAGATTTATTGAATTTTAATTTGAACAGTCAAAACAGTTGGGATTTGATATTTGGCGTAGGTAAGGGATGCTTTTGTGGTCTGAGGGTGCACTCAGAGGAGATGTTCCGAACTTCCAGTGGAAACGAATTCGGGCGGAGTCGCGGTCGTACCCTAGTGTGATTTTAAAGGCTGAAGCGAGAGCAATGTTTCGGGCTCGATGGCCTTCAAAGGGAACATTTTTCGTCGATACTGCATCAACTTTTTTTTATTCATGATTATAGGACAACATCACATCATAATTGTCATATCTTTTGGTTTCACAACATTGGTTAACGTCTAATTAATTACTTAAATCTAAGTTTACTGCCGCTTCCAAATTGTCAGTGCTGAAGAAGCGGCAACAAACTGCACTACAGCATTTTATTGTCCTTGTTGTTCTTGTCAACAACGTCCACTTGGATAAGGGAATATACATTGTTATGATTAATTGATCTGATTAATAAAAATTTAAATATATAAATATGTATTCATTATAAGTATAATAGCGTTTATCTGAGTCATATTATTAGTTTAATTAAATCCACAAATATCAAATAATATTATTGTTTCTCGCAAAACTAGCAGCCAATTTGTTTTTTCTTTTTCAATTTCATTGTGGTACATTCTGTTCTAAGCCTATTCCTAACAGCCGGTTGCTATCATCCATCATATAATTGCGAGTGGGGGCCGATTCCGATCAGATTGCGCTGAGTTATGCTTCCGCCCTTATCAGCGGTGATAAGCGCCGCCCGCTCCGATACCGCACCGGTTTTCACTGATCTGGGCGCCCACGTCACTTGTTGCGATTGGGACATGACACCTTAAATAATAACCTTTAAAAATTATTATAATCACGTCTATATCCCTTGTGGGGTAGATAGAGCCAACTTTGTTGAAAACACTGAAATGCCACATTCAACTGTATGGCTTAATGTTGGAATTGAGATTCAAATAGTGACAGGTTGCAAGCACATAGCCTACAAAAAGAATCCCATATTTATTAGCCTTTTCCTCAGTCGCCTTTTACTACATGCATGGGAAACATATGGAGTGGTCCTATTGTAAAGTGGGGAATCGGCATGGCATCAAGTTATAACGACACGAACATTCTCGCTTATTTTCTTTTACACGGTGATTTCAGAAACTTCAGGATTCGGGAAAAATCCTGTTAATTCCTATTGACTGATTAGACTACATATATATATATAAAAAACCTACATACTATCCAAATTATCTAGATCCCCAACGGTTTAGTCTGGGCGTTGCCTGTCAGTTAGTCAACCAATAACGGAAGAGCTTTATATATACATACATATTTTCCGTTGGGATAGGCAGATACTATGGATTTTCTTTTATCTATGGTGTTGGATCTTTTCATGCGGTTATAGGATTACTCCTCTCCTTATTAATATAAATTCTTATGAAGATACCTACTTATCCTATTAATACTGGGAACATAATATCATGGTCACATTTACAATTTATATAAAACACTTAACAATGCATTCTGTACTTGCACAATAAAATACTCATTTAATTGTTATTGACTTCTGGCATTTTAATAATTCCAAGACAAATAACGTTTGTTAAGTAAATAATAAGTATTAAAAGCTTTACAACACTATGCATTACAAAGTCATTCAAGGTTTAGGAAAAACAGTCGTAACATTACGCACTTCCAATTTGTTTATTTAATATTTTATATATTAAACCTCTTAAACATTACCAATCAAACAAATACAATATTAATTAAAAGTAAGTTAACAGCGGGGGCTCCGCAATCAATTTAAATGAATATTTAGAAAGCGGCGATCAGCGGGAATTACCAAACAGGCGGAACCGCGGGGCAGGGATAGTGAGTTATGAATAATGCAAGTGGTTAATTTGAACAAATATGTATAGTCTGTAATTCCTCCCACGCGTCCAAATGATTTGTATACCGATGTCAGGTTGATTTCATTAATTTGTTTGTTGTCACCGTTGTGTGAATGGGGTTTTATGCGTGATAGATTTTAATTAGTTCTTAAAAAATATTCTATAACCCTTACGGGGTAGACAGAGTCCAACAGTCCTGTAGAGACTGAAAGGCCACGTTCAGCTGTTCGGCTTAAGATTGAATTGAGATATAAATAATGACAGGTTGCTAGCTCATCGCCGATAAGAAGAATGCCAAGTTTATAAGCCTTTCCCTTAGTCGCCTTTTACGATAAAGTATCACAAACAATATTTTTGCTTTACAATAAACGAGTACGTATTATACTTGTCATGGCAAGCGACGAATCTTCGAAACTAAGTGTTGATATCATCAACTACTCGTAAAGCTGATAATAAGGCTCAACAAAGGACGCCCGCGTGATTTTATATGTTTTATAGTCCGAGGCGTGTGATCATAGAGTTCGGAATGATATAAGATAGTAGAAATGCCACATTGTACTTACCTACCTGCTTCGCATGCTTCGTAGCGTCTCATCGTATTGCACGAAGTTTTCTGCGTAGTTGTAAAGCTTTAAATTAATTGTAGAATAGAAATGAAAATGTTATGGTGTTACAATCATCAGTTGCGACGTCACATTCACCAGTTCTAATGTGACAATTCTATACAAATATAAAATAAAGTTCGTTGACTGAGACAACATTTTACCAATTACTTTGATTCGTGCTTCTTCGTGATTTCGCTTCATCCATATTCATTACTCTCTTCACGCAAGTTTTGTGTATTATTCCCGCCACTTTAGAATAGAATTACTCCACATCCTCTAAATGTCGTAAAAGGCGACTAAAGGAAAGGGTAATTAATTTGGGATTCTTCTTATAGGTGATGGTATAGCAACCTGTCACTATTTGAATTTCTATTGCACCATACAGTTGGACGTGGCCTTTCAGTCTTTTCAAGACTGTTGGCTCTGTTTCCCCGCAAGGGATATGGACGTAACTATACCTATGTATGTATGCAAGTTTAGCGTACTACATTTGATCAAGGTACGCTTGTACAAGCCTCCCCTTACAACGCTCCCACTTCTAGAGTCTTTTATTATTGCGAGTTCTGTGCGCGTGAGCCGTCAATCCATTGCATTGACAATATAAAGCGTGTTTTATAGTAAACTAATTTTATGACTCGTGTAAACGACTTTTTCATTTGAATTTTAAAGCTTAAGTGTTTTTGGAATTAATGCTGGTGCTTTTATTGTCTTGCTCTCTTCTACCGATGGGGATAAAAATTGTAATAAAAATAAGTTTAAGATATTGAAGTCGGTAGATGAAATACGATTTGAACCCAAAGCCTGTGTTATAGGACACAGCGGCGGGTAACTGCACGTAGTACAAGATACAATTTATTTCATTGGAATGAGACAAAAAGTACAAAGATTTTGAAGGCATTAAAAATGTACATACAAAATTTATTTGTAAAAAAAGTATAAATTAGATCACATTCGGACACCCAACACCACCACAAAAACACCACACACATATCCCCCCGTACGGGATAGACAGGGCTAAATTTCACATCTTTAAAAGGGTTTAATTTTAGCACAAAGTGGGTAGTAATAGGTCAAGGGTTTTTAAATTTGGCTTGGAAACGTAGATTTCTAGAGATATCCCTTCTAGATATAAGGGAAATAATAGGATTTTTCGTTTTATGTAGCCGTGATCTAATGACATTTTTTGCCTGTTGCCATCTCTCTCTCCCTCTCTCATCTTGGCGTGTTCCCAGTTGCACCCTCCACATCTTCTGACCCAGAATGCTGCTTTTCTATTGTACTACTGCGTTCTGTCAAGCCTCTACACATTTTTGTCAATAGACAATATAAAATAGCAAACAAAATTGTATCTCCAACACAAAAAAAAGACTTTAGTGATACGCAGGTGGTCCTAGACGACCACGAATTCCTATTAAAACATTACGTAAGACTCCAGACTCGCCGCGGAAGGCCATATATTATGAGGACGATATATTCCGAATAATCGGATCTTATTAACATACAGACAGATTTATAGACCAAAGGGACTGAGCCGGGAGCTAGGAAGCGATTGGAGTTGTAGTGAATTTTGTTACCCAAATTTTAGTTGCTTATTTTATGAATTAATCGAACCGTATCTAGAAGGTCGTATTGTTGGCGAGAGTTTGAAGAGCGAAGTGTCAGCCAAATTTTAGTCTTATAAAAGAAAAAGGTTATAATGTTTATTGAGCCGATGAGGTACGGACCTGTCATTATCTATGTATATCAAATATATCACTGAGCTATTGCTAACACTATAACATTATAAAGAGAAATTATAGGCGTTTTTAGGAAATTATAAAAGGAGCGTAGCTGTAAAATCTGGTACTTTATGAAAAGGAAATAAGGTTTATTAGTTTCATACAGTTGTGATTTTCTGTCGTAAGAAATTAATCAAGTATTATTAATGTAGTAAATAAAAAACAAAGTATATAACTAACTTTTTATTTATTCTTAAAAACATAAATATCTATTTGGTTGTCATCGCCTGGGCTTAAGGTCACCTTCGGAGTAGGGAAGCTAATTAGAATGTGAAATAGTTCTAACACTTGATTTACGAAGTCTTTTAAACAAACTAGATCACCGAAACGGTTTAGAACGATTTTGTCAAAAATTTTAAAAAGTATTTTCAGCTTTTAGTGACCTATATGTTATTGTTGTTTATGTTTCATCAGGAGATCATTGTGTAATTGTCCTTTGTTTACATTGTAACATGTATGTGTGTCACTTTTCTATTATACTATATTTTAACCGCAGCTTCACTCGCGTAAATATATCATAATAAACAAAAAGCGACAAATTTAAATTGAACACCATCTAACAAATAAGCGACAAAATTAGCACCACCTACAAAAGAATACGAGTTTTTCGAAAATCCAACGGGAATTAAAGTTTTTAACGGGGTGAAAGGTATTTAAATTATATAATTTTTTATGTACGTAATATTTCAAGAAGATCAATTCAGTAGATAGTCCATGAAGAGGTCACAAACAAACAAATAAACTCACTTGCGCATTTTTAATATTAGTTGAGACTAGAGACTATTAGCCACGACTTGGACGAATACATACGTAACCTATAACACCCGCAGATAATTAAACTTTTTAATCATATATTTCCATGATCGGTTTAGTATTTCCGAAAATACTACCTTAAAATCAAACAATTAAAATTACAAACTTGATTGTTGGTATATTTGAAACTAGCTTTTGGGTGGGTTTCGCTCCCGTGGGAATTTCAAGAAAAAAGTAGCCTATGTCTGTTCTATCTGTGTACCAAATTTCATCAAAATCGGTTAAGTAGTTTTTAAGTTTATTCGTTACCAATACAGAACAAAAACACAAATCTTATCTTTTTATTATTAAAGTGGATTATAGGGGACATATTATTAACAAAACATTTGTTAATAATATGTCCCTAGCTCCCCGACTACATAGAGACCGTGTCCGCGGCATCTCCGGAACGACGTGATAATTTAGAAACGTGTATAATAAATTGTATAATCCGTGTAATAATGTGTAATACATTGTATAATCTGTGTAATACCGTGTAATAGCGCGCCATTGCCGAGATTATTAGGTAAATTCATGGTGATTTGTAGTCGATAAGCATGTCTATTATTTTTCATTAATTAATTTTAATAATTGGGTGGTATTCGTAAAGTGATCGTATTAAAGCCCAAAACTAAAAACCTTTTATTGAATAAACATAAAATCACGCTTCTTTCCCGGAGGGGTAGGCAGACACTAGGTACATCTTTCCAATTGCCACGACCCCTCCATACTTCATTCGCTTCATTCACATTCAAAGCTCCTTTTAGTTTATTCGTTTGCAAATCTTTACATTAAAATGTGAACAATATTGAAAGAGATAAAAATTATAAAGTCTGTAAGGGCTAATCTTCGAAAGTACTAACGGTACCGTACATGTAAAACTCTACAAAAAAACTGTACGAGTAGGTATCTTTTAAAAAAGTACACTAATTGCAGGCTATGTATGTCCACGGGTTCAGCTGAGCGGGCCCCTAGCATTTGTATAAAAGGAAAGTACTGATTCAGAATACACAAAACAACTGCATGACGAATTAAGCACCAAATTAATGTCGTCACTGACCACATCCTTTTCAACAATCGGACGATTTGTAAAACCAACACACGTGGTCCGCGGACCGTATCGCTTTGTCCGACAGGTCAGGGAGCAGGCCACAGACATAGATCTCGCTAGATACTACAAGAATACATGTGAATATAAACTGGGAAAAACACTCACCTAAATAAGCGTCAGCATTCCGAAATTTATGTAAAGTTTCCGTACGTCATCTGATTTTATTTCTTGTGATTAGAAGGAGACGCAAAGAAATAAAAAGAATATATACATATATTTCTTCTTTTTTCCCCTGATTTGAAAGACATGGAAAGAGAAACATTTTGGCCATTTGATAATTTGCTTGGAATTGCATGGTTTTCTAGATTAAGTAGGTAGTTTTATATTTTCATGTTAGTGTATATCGCGAGCCAAAACAGTGACCTTTCGAAACTGTTTTATTGACATGCGGTGTACTAGTGTAGCATAAAAACATTTTAACTAGAGGTGGTATCTAGCTAACTCCTATGTCTATGTGCTAGACCGTCCAAACGGTAATACGGTAATCGTATACAATTAGCGCGGTCTCGGTTACCAGTTTTTGTGTTACATGTTAGTAGTGATGGCAAAAGCGGGTTATATTTTTAATTTGAATTTCATGATCCTTAAGCATCTGATAATTTTGTCATTAGTCTCTTCTGAATCAATTTACGAAAATTGATGAACCTCATCATTTTAAATATCATATTTAAGGCCTAACCATGGTGGGATTAAAAAAATAAGAACATACTATATAAAGTTACGTTTATCTCCCTTGATAGGTAGATAGAGTCAATAGTCTTGAAAATCTGAAAGGTCACGATCAGCTGTATCGCTTAATGATAGAATTGAGACTAGAATTGAACTCTTGGGCGCCTTTTACGACATCCATGGGAATAAGACGGAGTGGCCCTATTATTTTTTCTATTGGTGCCGGGAACCATACGGTACTTAAGTAAAGTATTAAGTACAAAATTAGGATATCGCGATTTATTTTCACTGTGACCTCTCCCTTAGCAAGCCTAGTGTGTGAACAAGTATGTCCAAGTTGTTTTGTTCCGTCGCAATTAGCTTAATGCATTGTAAGTAGCCGTTTTGTGTCGCGTATTACAGGTTTCGTTATCCGCCGTCACATATTTTTATTACCCTGGATACTTAGCAATTATCATTAAATTACTAGTTATATCTCTTGGTTCTGCTTCTGTGGGAAATAAGTTCATAAAATATCCGTTTTCGGATCACTGTTTAAAACTTTCGAAGTTTAACAAATGTCTATAAATCAGCTCTTAACTAATATCATTTATGATCTAAGGTTCCTAAAAAATTGTTAGAGCGTTATTAACACTTGCAAACCTCTGTCTGATTGACTGTAAGAAGCTCAAAGACAAACATTTTGTTGGCTAACCATGCTTAAATTTTGTAATATCTGAACTCTTCAAATCTGAACTGTTATTTTTGAGTATGTTCATACCTATACAAAAATCTGTAAAGTAGTTTAGAAACGGGTATACTGACAGGGAAAATATACAATATAATACTATATTAGTATTATTTAAATAAAATTTAAAATAATTGTATTTCCACATCAGTACAAAGTAGTCAAGGTACCGTACCTACAGTATATCAACCTACTCGGATTCACTGCAAATTCGTCTCTATTGCGGAAACGTCATGGCGAAAGGTCAGGGTCAGGAGTATCCAAAACAGACTAGCTTGCATGAAAAGGATTATGAATATGGATGAAGCGAAAGAAGTATGCAGAGTTGAGCTTTTTCTGGGCTCTGAAGGGTTCCGCCCATGCATATGTTATATGGTGCCTTTGATTGACTCCCTAGAAACTTATCTTACCCGGCAGACTTATCCCCTACCAGATTAACATACCTTTAGAAAATAGTTATTAGTACATGACGGAGGTGGGATTCGAATCTGTGCCTTTCTGCGCATCACGCATTTGAACGGGCACCTTACCGATTCGACCACCAACGCTTGTGATTTTATATATGTATGTATGTTGCATGCGTGCGTAACTTGACATGCGGTTGACTGTACCAGGCTTTAAAACCTATGATCTCGTGAGCGTGCAAAAAGGCAGTGCTCGACTTAACTGCTTCATAAGTGACTTTGCTGATAACGCCCAAGGCGGCCTGGGTCGCAACTATATAATTTTAATAATAAAATTGGCAATTTATTTACTATTCGTTATCCAGACTTCCATATTTAAACTATACTATTTGGTATAGAGGAAATATTGAATTTTTGTCTATAATGAATAAAACTCAAAAAGTACTAAGGCCACAGATTAAGAAATAGTGACTGTGGCGGTGTAAAGAAAATTTACAAAATGTCGAGATTATATATAATGTATGCGACATAAAGACAAAGCTTTTTTCAACTACTTGTTACGGGGACAGTATAGTTTCCGTGATGTAAGGTACCCTATGTCCTTGTCAGTACTTATAAGCGGGTTTCCAGTAACTATTTTGGGAAATCCTCTAAGTACCCTCTACACTGTCCAAGGGAAAAAAATATAAGCTTAATTAACGATAATAACTTTTCATGCGGTTTTAAACAAAATTGTAATCTAACTGGTAGATTTTGCGTGATGCTTGTATTTACAGACAGATAAAAAAATTACACGTCTTGGATCCGGGATCGATCTAGTACATCCCCCGCTATTACTTTTTTGCAATTTTCAATGTACAAAATTAATTTTTGTACAGATTAATCATAATTGAATTGAGTACCTATGTAGCAAAAAACAACGAAATTTTCGAATTTAATTTTATATTGATAAAAAAAAATTAAACGTATTGACTTATGTTTAGTTTATATTAGGCTTATTTTAATCTTTTTTTTTATTTAATTTTAATTTATCTCAATGTGGAAGCTCCCTATGAGTAGCGGTGCGCATGCGACTCCATTCGGACGCTACTCCGTGCGAATAAATGCGCTTCATAATGCTAAGTGATTTCGCGGCATTAGTGGCCACTGACCGCTTTACTTGTAGATAACATAGACTACTTAGCAAGACAACTCTAGACGAACGAAACGGAAATTATATAAGAAAATAGTTGCAATTCAGAGCTACGTTCACCTAAGAATTTCAGGATAAAAAGTACTTATTGATAATATTCCAGGTTGATATCTTTTTTATTCATAAATTTGTGTACAACGAGGAAAAAGAGCTGGAACTAAGACTAAAAAGAACTTTGTACAAGAGCACTACTTATTCCTAAATCCTACTTGTATACCAAATTTCATCAAAATCTGATCAGTGGATTTGGCATGAGAGAGTAACAAACATACATTCACACATTTTAACAAACAAAATCCATACGCCGGTTACAATCTCCACACGCGTAAAGCGAAAAAAAACTCTAAATCACATTTAAAACGCACACAGAAATTTAACCATACAAAATGTATAGATTTGTAAAATTAATAGTCTATTGCACTAGCCGGTGTATGGTAATCATACATAAGTGCTTGCTATTTGACTATCTGCCTGATATGATCAACAGATAGATTGTGATCTATGCGCAGCCGGCGCTCCTGATGCCAGCGATTGCTACACACTGGTCGAGTAAAACAGCCGAGTGACGTTATGACGTGTATATAGCAAATACACTTATAAGGTAAAAATAAAATCTTTTCTGATTGGCTAATGATTGACAAAGTTTCCGTACTTGTTTGTTATTATAACAAAGCTATAAAATAATCATGCGAGTCTGGCGGAGACGAAAAAATATAGTGTGTGCGACATTTGCTTTTCTTCTCGGGCACAAAATGCTTTTTAACTTTAGTTTCTTCTCTCAGGTAATGTGCCAGTCACCTATCACTATCTGAATTACACTTCCATCACAAAGCCAACTCGCTGAATGCAGCCTTTAAATTTTTTTGAGACTATAAGCTTTGTCATACATAAAAATCTTTGACTCTGCCTGTAATTATAATTCAGTAAATGCCATTTTAGTGTCTCTACAATTGTTATTAAAATGTATAGTATATATCTGAGTGAATTGTGTCTCATGGAAATGACATTCCACTCGCCCATTGCCAGCCAAATGCAAGTGCACTACCAATGTAAAAATCTAGCGCTGTGATAGCACCGCAAATTAATCGGCCGATTAGTCGGGTTTATGTTGTGATTTATGAATGAACGGTATGAGAGATGCGTGTGCGTTTCCGATGTCTGGTTTTGCGGAGATCGTTAGATCGTGACCTGATAGTAGCTTCTCTTAATCATACTCATAACATAACGTTTAATCACGTTTATATCTCCTGCGGGACAGAGTAAACAGTTTTCAAAAGCCTGATAGGCCACGCTCAGCTGCTTGGCTCAATGATAGAATTGATATTCAAATAGTGACAGGTTACTAGCCCATCGCCTTAAAAAAACTCCCAAGTATATAAGACTATCCCTAAGTCGCCTTTTACGATGTCCATACTCGTACTCATATTTGAGAAAGGAGATATGTTTGTACAGCTTTCACGCAATTCATCCTAATCTTCTAAACGGTTTTCGATGCAATTTTACAGCTTCTTTATAAGTACCTTACGGGATAGACCGAGCCTTCTAGTCTCCAAACAGCCCGAAAGGCGCGTCCAACTGGATGCACTTATGACGGAATTGAGATTCAGATGATGACAGTTGCTAGACAATTGTGTCAATAAGAATAGGTACCGAGTTTACAAGTCATTCCCTTGGTTCAGTACGTGAATACAATTTTGGAAAAGTGAAATGGAAGTTTAAACGCTATGTTATAACTTAACTATGTAATATTAAATTTATCAACAGGAAAATATCACAGGTAATCTTTATTCTAGGAATTACCTCAGACCTCAAGAAGGTTCTCATAATAGCGTCAATACCTACTAAATAAACGTTTAGTTCCCAAGGCCAATAATCGTTGACATGCAAACTTGGAAGTTAACAAAACGCACGTTTATGGTATCGTGGGCGAAGGGGCGGTGCTGTATTCCAAATTCAAAATGATCAGCTGTCATAACTATCGAAGATTTCAAACTATTTTGAAATGTATTGTTTAGATTTTAGAGTAGAATTTGGTGAGTCGCGTGAAATAAAGGTGATTTTACATCGGATGGCTGAAAGGATTGACAGTAATGATGGGTTTGGTCGCTCGGCGTCGTATTCCGTTTGGAAATCGTGTGAAAACGTCTCGTTGTTAACGGTTGTAAATGACCGTACGTAGGTACTTGCAAAGAGAATTGCGGAAAGGGATAATTATTTCGTATGTTTAGAATCAATCTAAGGTCTAATTCTAATTCTAAAGTCTAATTTATGCCAATCTAAGGTCTGCCGCGCCGATGGATGCATGGCTAGGGGCGAGCCTAGTCTCGAGCGTGCCACTTCCGCCATGGGGTTGGGCGACCCCCAGGTAATGGCTAGCCTTACCCTGGCATTTGGGGCTTCTGCTGGGGCGGACAAAATTTTTCCCTAGCGTCTCGTGGGAATCGCATTATGAACCTTAAAAAGCATATAAATGGCGGCGATGGTGTCCGCACCCCATCACGTCTCGTTCCCGGCGGGAGCGGTATGCGGTCTGCTGAAAGCCGCTTTGCGACGATGAATGTAAGAGGAGGAATGAAGGATAAGATTGAGGAAGTATGCCAGATGATGGATGAAAGACGTTTGGATGTGTTGTGCGTGAATGAAACGAAGCGGAAAGGATGCGACGCGACGCAGCACGGCCCTTACACGGCGTATTGGTCTGGAATTTCCAGTACCAGCCGAGGCTGTCAAGGGGTCGGTCTAATTCTTTCTGCACGAATGGCTGAGTGCGTGAATGAGTATGAGTGTGTCAGCCCTCGTCTTCTATGGATTAGGCTGAAAGTTGGAATCACTCGGATCTTCGTTCTAGGTGTTTATGCACCTTGGGATGTGGGTTCGAGGGGTACAACATCAGCAAAAAGCGAAAACGAGGAGTTCTGGAATAGTGTAAGAGAAGTATTGAAAGTTACCAAGCCAAATGAGAAGATTATTATGTTAGGTGATTTTAATGGATGGGTGGGTGTAAAGCGTGATGGATATGAAAAGGTGCTTGGTGCGTTTGGTGACGAAAAGGTGAATGATAATGGAAGAAGTGTATTAGAAATTTGTCTAGAGTGGGATCTTTTTGTGTCGAACTCAATGTTTCAACATAAAGAGATCCACACCTACACAAGAGTGGAAGGTATTTTAAAAAGTATGATAGACTTTGTGATTGTAGATGAAAGATTGAAGAACAAAGTGCTGGATACCCGTGCATATCGCGGTGCTGGCATTGACTCGGACCATTTACTGGTGATATCCCGGATAAGGGGTATCTTCAATCGCTGGCGGCACAGGGTAAGGGAGCAAACCAGCGCTTTGGAAAGAGTAAAAGTAGAAAATTTGCAAGATATGGATGTAGGTAAGAAGTATATTAATAGACTGAAGGATGAATTTGAAGATTTAGATGAAATGAGCGATATTGAAGATGGATGGAAGGAATTTAAAGAAAGAATTGTGAAAGTAGCTGTTGAAGTGTGTGGTGTAAGTAGAAGAAGGAAAGGAAAAAATCACAAAAATGCGTGGATGAGTAAAGATGTGCAAGAACTTGTGCGATTAAAGAAGAAAGCATGGCTGGATTTGTTAGCAGCAAAAGCTAACTTAAGAATGCAAGAGGTTATAGATGAAGATGTGAATGAAGCACGTAAGGAATATAAGAAAATGAAAGATTTGGTTAAGAAAGCTGTGATTAGAAAGAAAGAAGAGTATAAAGAGGATTTTGATAAAAGGCTATCAGAAGACTTTCAGTCAAATCTGAAAGTATTCTGGAAATCCGTAAGGTCAGCCCGAGGAAATACTATAACCAGAGAGCTGACTAGGATCAGATGCCAGGATGGTAGCGTTGTGAAAGGAGAAGAATGTGTACTAAAGATATGGAAGGACTATTTTGAAAGTTTATTTGAAAAAAAGGAAGGAAATAAGAAAGATTTCTGCTATAGCGAAGAAAAAGAGAATGAGATGGAAGGCGAAATTGAAATGTTCGAAATTGTGGAAGCACTTAAGAGTATGAAAGCGGGAAAGGCTGCTGGGTGTGATAGAGTGTCGGTCGAGATGCTTAAAGCAGGAAAAGGCGTAGTAGCTAGTCAGTTGTACTGCCTTTTCAATTTGTGTTGGAGAAGCGGCCGAGTACCAAAAGATTGGTGTAAGGCTGTTATCGTGCCACTTTACAAAGGAAAAGGGTCACAGCTGGACTGCAAAAATTATCGTGGTATAAGCCTGCTTAGCGTCGTCGGCAAATTGTATGCTAAGGTATTGATTAATAGAGTCAGGAATGAAACTGATGACAAAATATGGGATGCTCAAGCGGGATTTCGAAAGGGAATGGGATGTACTGATCAGGTCTTTTCCTTGCGGTGCATAGCCGAAAAGTTTTTGGCCAAGAGTCAAAAAGTCTATTGCACATTCGTAGATCTGGAAAAGGCCTATGACAGAGTTGAGAGGAATGAATTGTGGTCAGCACTTTCTATGCATGGGGTGAGCAGTCTCTTAATACGAGCACTGAAATCCTTATATGAGGATTCGAGTGCTTGTGTCAGGATAAACGGAGCGCACACGGAGTGGTTTAAGATTGAGAAAGGCGTTAGGCAAGGATGTGTTGCGTCACCGTGGCTGTTCAACCTATTTATGGATAGCTGTTTGACAGATTTGAAAGAGTCTAAAAGTGGATTAAGGATGAATGAGTTACTCGTCAAATGTCTGCTCTATGCCGACGATCAGGTTATACTGGCGTCATCAGCGGAGGAGTTACAGGAGATGGTAAACTGTATGCATGAAGCTTTAAAAGAGAAAGGAATGAAAGTGAACGTAAGTAAAACTAAAACACTGGTTTTTGAAATGGAGAAAGAAATGACAGCATGTAATATTTTGATTGGAGGAGAAAAAGTGGAGCAAGTGAAAGAGTTTGTATATCTAGGATCAAAGTTTACATCAGATGGCAAGTATGATAGTGATATTGAAAGGAGAGTGAACGCGGGGAACATGGTGAATGGAGCTTTGCATGCCTTTATGAGCAGTCAGAAACTATCCAAAAAGGCTCGACTGGCTGTGCACAGGGGCGTGTTGGTCCCGACATTAATGTATGGGAGTGAAAGTTGGGTATGGCAAAAGAAGCATGAAAGCAGAATAAATGCAGTGGAAATGAGAGCGTTAAGGAGTATGATGGGTGTGAAATTGAGTGACAGGATAAGGAACAGCGTGATAAGGGAATGTTGTGATGTGAAAGAAGATGTAGTTACAGGAATAGAAAAGGGTATGTTAAGATGGTTCGGTCATGTGGAGAGGATGAATGAAAGCAGGTTGACTAAGCAGATATACAAGGAGAGTGTGGAGGGAAAGGTCGGAGTGGGAAGACCTAGACGAACGTATCTTGATCAAATTAAGGACGTCCTGGTAAAGGGTCAGGTCAAAAGTACCCGAAACCGCCGAGCTTGTATGAAGAGAGTTATGAATGTGGACGAAGCGAAAGAAGTATGCAGAGATCGTGGCAAGTGGAAAGAGGTAGTCTCTGATACCCCTCCGGGAAAGAGGCGTGATTTTATGTATGTATGTATGTATGTATGTTTAGAATCAAATTCATTTATAAAATTATTTTGCAGAAATTTGCCAGCGTACAGAAGTTCCAAAAATAAAATTGATTATATTATCTAGATCGTCAGAAAATAGTTACCTATCCTTCTTCCTCTTTGCTAATCCTACTAACATAATGAATGCGAAAGTTTGTCGCCTAGAACTATATAAAAATAATGTGTGTCTTTATTTTGAGAAAGAAACCAAGTGCTATAGATTTTTATTGAAAGAGTGTTTAATAAGATTTAGCAAGTCCACTCTGATAATCCTTGAGTTTTTATTACTGATAAACAATAAGTGCCGTGTGGTTCCCGGAACCAATATAAAAAGAATAGGACCATTCCATCTCTTTCCCATAGATGTAGGAAAAAACAACTTAGGGATAGGCTAATTAAATTGGGATTCTTCTTTTAGGCGATAGGCTAGTAACCTGTCACTGTTTGAATCTCAATTCTATCATTAAGCCTAACAGCTGAACGTGGCCTATCAGTCTTTTAAGACTGCTGGCTCTGTCTACCCCGCAAGGGCTATAGGCGTGATTATCTTAATGAATGAAGAAATGATAAACAAATAGTTGGATCTAATTTGTCGCCTTAGACTTCATATTTTACCTTAATCGTTTTCGGTCTGAATCTGATTAATCTTATAAATGTTTTAAAGTGGAATATCAAATTTTTAACTAATTTGCATAATTTCTAAGAAACTATTCATACATTTACTTCGATATTATAATTTTTTGTGTTTATTTTACTTATTGAAAATTGGTTTAGTTACCCTGCGATTTATAGTACGTAATTACAGGGTATCGCGTTTACCATTGTGAATTTGCGTTTTTGCCGCCATAATAAGATGTTGATGTACGGCCGCCATTTTGTTTTTTGTCGTGTTGGTAGCGGAGCCAATTTGGAGATTGCCCTTATGACAGGGAGTTTCGAATAAAATGGAGACGCTTCAAAATTATTATGTTTGTCGGCGATAAAGAAACACGGTTGTATCGTCACTGGGAAGAAACTGAGGTTCTGCCGGTGATGTCTTTTCATTTGCCACAATCCATGCATACCCTTCCCTTCCCTGTGTTTATATCTATGCATATTTAAATGGTAAAGTTTATCCTTTGTGTCTGTCATGCTTTCACAGTTATCCTACTAAAACGATTTAAATTAAATTGGAATAGGACAATGTTGAAAACTCAAGGTCCAACATAGACTATATTTATGCAGGTGATGTCGCAGGTATAAGGTAAATTCACATGTCACGTATTCATCTCTTATGGGGAAGAGAGCGAGCCAGCCATAAGATTCAAAGGCCACGTTTAGTTGCATGACTTAACGGTGAAATTGAGATGTAATAATAATAATTTGTTTATTTATCCTTCACAAAGGTTACATACAGAGATCATATAAAAAAGATTAGAAATTAGAAGAACAAATTTGGGTTTTCAAGTTACAGATTCTTCCAAAACGTGTGTTTTAGAAGAATCTGTAAACCTATATCAGGCGGTAGTCCTTCACGAGAGTGTTCTCGTGAAGGACTGATATAGGTTTCGTAAGAAACCTGTAACACAGGTCGCCAGGTATGACAGATTTTAATATTATAGTATGACAGATTGTAGTAATGTAGTACTACATTACTCATAATAAGAATCTAAAGTAAATAAATTATGTACACATTATTTTGCCACTATTGCACTGTTATTATGTTATTATTATTTCTTTTTGTTTGTTTTATTTTCTTTCACTGGTGCAATAAATAAATAAACATATTAGTATTATATTGCTACCTCCATTGCTTCTCAGCTCTGGTTATTGGCAGATCGCCGGTTGCACGATAAGTTCAGTGTAAAGACTTCAAATTGAACAAGTTTATTTTGGGGAATTTTGGTAGAGAAATTACAATTTCCATTTTTGTACATGTTTTTGTAGCCCAAAGGCTGATGCAATATGCAATCGACTTTTTTAGGATCGCATGAGAAAATTTGGTAAATTATAGTAGCTCATAAGCAAATTACAGAAGAAATTTAACGGGTAGGTTTCTACTCGTGTTATGATATTATTATAAAAAAAATAATTAAAAAATGGTTTTTCTTGTGTTTGTTTTTTTTTTATTATTCATTAGTTCATGTTTACTATAATCCCTTACTAATAGTATAAATGCTAAAGTCTCTCTGTCTGTATGTTCCGCTTTCACAGCTTAACCGCTGGACAGATTCGAATTAAATTTGCTATACCTACATAACGCGAACGCGTGTTTTAACTATATATAACGGTATATATATAGTTAAAACACGCGTTCAAACTTTTGCGCACATTTTTTTTTCAATTAACTCCTGAAATACTAAAATAGGGGAAGTAACATTACACGCTAACGAAGTCGCGGATACACAGCTAGTAAAGTATATTGTTTTCACTTCATTTAATATAAATTAAATCAAACAAGGAAAAGGTTTCTTTAAGCCGATGGGTAAGTCTGTAATGCCTCTTTTTGAATTTCAACTAAATATCAATAAGTTTTAGAACTAACGTGCCTTCCATGAATAGATTGATAAATGTGAATGAAACAAAAGATGTGTGATCTGATCGTGTCAATAGAAAGATTTCTCAATCTTGGAAAATGGAAAGATGGAGTCTAACGATTCAGTATATTATCTACATGAATTTTCTGCGGTCACCCAAGAAGGTTCGATTGCGCACTCCAAGTAATTAAATACATTTTGCGACACTACCACTGTATCCGATTACATTCGTAAACTCACACGCATTACTTATTGAAACTATTTTGTAATTCCTAATGGTTAGCGTTGCTTTACAGGTCGTAACTTATGTGACCACTTAATATAAAGACGCAACTTCAGGAAAAAAACGTATATAAATGAGTTAATAATGGATAGAAAGATAAAGTATAGAATCACTAATGGTACGTGTGTTTTTAAATTAAATTTAAGTAAAATTTTTACTTTTACCGTTTAATTCTTTTTTATATAGATATGGACCTCTATCTGCCTGGTACCAACAGCAAGATAGGGCTTAAGGTGGTGCCCGCAAGCCCAAATACTCGTAGTATATATTCACTCTTGCCTTGAGTTACTCGTATTGGGGGAAGAGGCTTGATTCAAAAGTATGTTCAAAGTATACATTAAATAACTGTAAAGCTGTGAATTTTATTCAAAAATTAAAAAAAAAATATAATAAAATAACGTAGATACCTGACACAAAGCACCAGCAACAGGAGTCGTGTGATCGCGTGGTTGGTCCGCACGCGACGCACCCATCCCGACATGTTTCACATCCTAAGCGTTTGTTCCGACACACACACACCGACACACATTATTTTACACATACATTATACAGTTTATATTATTATAGTTTCACTGTCGGTGCGTTAAGACGCACAATTGCACACATGTCGAGATGTTTCGACGGACGCACAGATGAGACACACTACACACTGTATGTTGGGAAGAGTGATTTATTTTTAAGTTGAACTTGCAATTGCACCTTGTCGCTTTTCCCGAGTTATCTGAAACAATGGATGACTACAATTAGTTGTCTGTGTATTTAGATTTTATTGGACATAAATTAGACGTAGGATTTCTAGTTAGAGAAGAACTGTTGGTGTAGGATAGTCTTTGGTGATGTCTACTGATAGATTTGAAAATAAACGTTTAATTTTTTAAATAACTAGTCTCATTTCCGTGGAAATGCCTAAAAAAAGTGTGATTTATATCGGAAAATTAACTATATACACACGATGGCGAAACTAAGGTAAAATTAAACATTTAGGTTCTGTATGGACCAAGAGAGGATTGTTAAAAATGATCTTACCCAAAATATGCGTATGAACAAATTTTCTAATGTATATGATAAGTTACAGTGATGATTAAATAAATAAAGATTATAATAGTAACTCTATCAACACTTTAGTATTTATCTAAATAATATCAACAATTAAGAATTTTGCAATCTGACAGGCAGACGCCAGCGTGAAATCACAGCTGCGCACGCGCAACGAAATCGCAATTAAGTATTATATTCTATTCAATAAGAGTCACAGATGCGACACGGCTTGATATCTCATCTTAATATCATTGACCCTAACAGTTTATGTAAGGCTGGGAATCCACCATTGGCAAAGATTTTTGTTTAACTTGCGTAAATTGGGTTACAATAAATATTATTGAGTCCTACATGATGTTTACCAATGACAGGTCTGCAAAAAAAAAAAAAAAAATGGAAAGGAGATATGGCCAATAGTGAATGAGTGACTGTTATATCAACTAACAGCCCAAATCATTAGGTCGAAGAGATTTTTGACACGTACTTAGATCTTTATTTTCTAGTCTAAAGGTGCATTAAGAGAGAATTTTCTGACGCGGACGTACATATTTCTGACGTCTGACGGACGTTTTTATTTACTTTACCTTCATCCAGAATTTTAAAAGATACGTGCGTAACATATTTTTGCTCAGTTATGGATTCGACACCTTATCAGTTGGCTTACACATTGAATATGAAACGCCTTTTTACTTTCTAGTATCTCGGCATAAACCACAGAATTATTATACTGTAAACATTATGCGTTGAGTAGGACCGCTGTTCTCTTTTCCATAGATGTCATAAAAGGCACCTAAGGGATAGTCCTGTAAACTTGGGATTCTTCTTTTAGACGCTGGGCTAGCAACCTGAAACTAATTGAATCTCAATTCTATCATTAAGCCAAACAGCTGAACAATAACAAATATAAATAGTTTAACAGTTGACATAATCCTTTTAACGGCCCGTCCGTCACATACCACATGTTCAGATTTACAGTTTCACCCAGTGACTGGAATAGTTGACATGCACCGGTTTCCTATACATTTGCTTGTCTATTTTAGCGATCGAAACTCAGTATGTATCATAACATCAGACTGTATCAGCCTCAGTAGCACGGCACGCGGGATACACCCGTTTCGAAAAACTATCGCTGTCCCGTTACGTCGTACTAAAAAGCGAAACAGCGATAATTATTGCGCGATATAAACGGCGTCGCGCGTGTTATCCTTCTGGGCAGGGTGTAGAAGTACGCCAAAACGAATGTCTTCAAGACTGTTGGTTCTAAGAGATGAACATGTGTGTTTTTAAATTATCTCTGTAATCTGTATCAAATAGCAGATACCCATCAACGCTACTCTTTCAACATAAATATCCAGTATACCCAATGGAAATGGAAATTTTTGCCAACTTAACAAATCAGCGTATAAAAAAAAACTATCTCTATTCCGAAAGTAACATCAAATATTACGACCATATGTTATTGGCATACCCGTTATTCATAACATTAGTTGCGCTACAAACAAACAGACAAATAAACCCGAACAATACAAATTGGAGCGGATACATGCGTTTTAGTGGCGCGTACAACGACCGTCGTAAACTATGGAAATAGACTATGGTTATTGGGACAGAGAGTCATGAAGTTTATGGTAATGTGTCTAGGTTTACCGTGCAATTATTAAAATTAATCATCAAGGTCGGTTGATATTACAGCTCTTAAATTATGAAATTAAAAAAACAGAAAATTACGAAATTTTATTGAAGGATACGTTAAATCTCCCTCTTCTTGAAGGCTTCACGACTGGACTTGGAGGTCGGGAAAATAAAACAAATACCTACCCTACATATATAATTAAAGAAAATAAAAGCGCCTTAAAAATCACTTTGTTTAACTACTGCGTTTAGTTAATTTTGACTTTTTAAATATTTTCCCTCGAATTCCTTAGTAAAAAAAAAACGTAACTTTTTACAATTGGCCAGTAACGCGTGATAAAGAGGTCGATACTATTTAATGTATGGCCCCAATCGGATGGCAAATAGTATGAAATTGATGAATGCGATTGTTTACATTAATTTCAACAAAGACGTTCAGTCTTTGGAAAGTAACCTTATCCTTACGTTACCTCGCGAACTCTGAGTCATAACAAAATGTATTAAGATTATCAACTTGATATAAAATTCACTCGACAACAGCGAGATTAAAGCAAAATGCAGATACATAATAGTGTTATCACAAAGTCTCGATTCATGTAGTACAATTGAGATAAGAAGAATACTTGAGGTATAACATAAGTAAACCAGAAAGACCTTTCAGAATAGACCCGTGACACATTATTTGATTTTGATGAGATTTGAATACATAGTACCTTCATGTTTAGATTGAACTAATGTTTTATAAATAATACAGGTATTAAACGCGCACGTAACGCACCTTTACTTTATCTCGGACGTTACGAATCATGTTACAATGATCCGTGGTCACGGAGCGAATGACCACGTCGCGTTTAATACCTGTGTAATGGATTCGTTTGCCCGGTAGACCCTGCAGCTCTCCCTGTTCCCAAAGATGCCCCTAATTAGCGGCAGGAATAAATAAAATACGGAAGATTGCAAAATACGGTCTTTATTTCCACTGACCAACAAGAACACACAAAAAAACACTATTCAAAAAATTACATAAAAAATAAAGAAATATTTCAAAAAACCTTCTTGGACATCCCCAACAACCTGTATTATTTATAAATAGTATAAAGCAACGCAAAATCAGTTGTGAACTTGTGTTTTTTAATTGACTTTAAAAAAGAGGAGATTCCCACCCTACCCCTCCAGAAAAAAGGCGTGATTTTATGTATGTATGTATGCTAGAGACATAAAAGGCATTAAAGACCCCTGGTCAGCCAAAATAATTTTCTTTTGGCAATTAATATACTCGTATGACTTAAGTTTACATTCTGATGTTACAACTGCTATAAAATCATGTATTGCGATAGCAAATCTGTGTCCGCTAACATGTATCTCTGTCTTTATTTCCGAACTTATTTTAAAAGCTTTCTGTAAGGTCGAGATTTCACATAAGTTATGTTATAAATTATTTAAATAGACAACTATGTAGATAATAATCTTTTTAAAGATTTGTAATACTGTTTTCCCTTTACGTTGTCTTAAACTATGCTGGGGTACTTTGCCAGTAAAAATATTATCTAACGGTTTAAAAGCGAATTATATACATTCTCTTATTGTCTATTCCATACTTATATTTTCTTATAGTTATATTATATAAGTTTTTCTTCTTTAACTTTTTAATATTTATCATATTATTCTGTTCTTAGTATGTATGCACCTTGACATTTGTTTTAATGTACTTTTTTTTAAACTGAATGTGTAGTTGGCGTTCTCGAAACTTCTTTTTTAATTCTGTTTTTATCATGGAAGACCTGTCATTGGCTCCAAAATATTTATTCTATAAGCCAATGATTGCAACATTTGCTGTTGGTCACCCAAATATATAAAATAAAATAAAAATAAAATATAATACAAGCTGCTCGTGTAGCCGCAGACGTGCACTGGTATTGCATTTATGTGACCTTTGATTTTATTGATAAATTAATGTCTCTTTAACCGCGATCATAAATGATGGGTAATGTGTGCAAAGTGATAATTATCAAGGTGTTTTGTAACATTAACTTTGTATTTGTTTAATTGCTTTTAATATTACATAAAATGTGCTCGTTTTTGTAATTAAAAACTACTTTTCAATGACTTTTTATAATAACAAGGTTGAATTGATTGAACGCGACCTATCATTCTTTCAAGACTGCTGGCTCTGTCTACCCCACTAGGGATATAATATTATTTATTATCCATTTTAAAGATAATGTTAAAATGGATATTAACAAACAAAAAAAATCGTTAAACGTGGATGGAGCCGCAGGAATACTATTGTTCATTATAAACTAGCTGCCGCCCGTAACTTCGTACGCGCGATTTTATGGGAGTCTATCGATTTTGATTGATTGATTGCTATCGCTGATTTTTATTTTTATACGCAAAAAGAAAATGCTTATCGGACTCAATTATTTTAAAGTATTCTTATATAAACTAGAACATCTGTTATGGGACTCCTAGAATTTATTCTACCCTAAGTTGCCCAAGAATAGCTCGTAGCTGTTCGCAAAAAAGTTTCATCACAATTCATTCACAAATCCTTCACTACTCTTTCACAATGTATTGATATTGATTTAAAAGTTACGCGTTGAATTATACTATTATAAATACTACGGGTATTCAAATTCAAATTCCTTATTGCATACCTATCATAAAGTACATCAGTTGAATTACAGTTACTTCTTATAAATAGGTACAATATGAACCCTGTTGGGCATCACAAATTTAAAATAATATGGAACGGTATAAAACGCACACGTAACATACCTTAGTTTTGACGACGATTCGAAACGTCCGATTTATAATAAACGTGCGAGTTTAATACCTGTATTATTTACAAATAGTATTGATATTGATTGGTGATATTGATATTCTGTTGATAATAATTTTCTCCTCAGCCCACTGATGGAGACGCTAACAAGCCGACAGCTGCTGTTTCCTCATTGTCTTGTTTGTTTTGATGTATTTACTGCTTTATCACCGCTGGCGGATAGCTGCTGTAAATGTGAACATTTGCCATAGCAGAAAGTGCAGTAGGACAACTGTACTTGTCATGACTGTATCCCGATTAGGGATAATTACGCCATTGTACATATTCTTCTTAAACTAATTGTTTTGGTATTTGTTATAATTTTTATTTATTTAATTTGACGACCTCTGTTAGCGCAGCGGTAGTATGCTTGTCTGTGACATAGTTGGTCCTGAGTTCAAAACATGATAAGAAAGAAAATTATGAAAATGTATTTATGTAACGTCATTAAAATTTAACGGAAATATTATTCAATATTACTACTAAGGGTTTCTTTTGGAATAATGATCTGATGATGAAAAACTTCCCATCTGTTTCAGCTAAACCGTTGGACTTCAGAAACAGATTTTATCACCCACCCGACCGACCGACGCCCCACGCCCACGCCCCAGTAAGTGGTCAATTGTATGCTGCCATGATATATAAGAAAGACTTTCTAAACCTACATTGCTGTTACTTTCTTAGCTTACAAGCGTACGGGGTCCGAATTCCGGCAGCACGTTGTACCTTTGAATTGTATTGTATTTAAACTTTCTGTTACTTTACTGTGGCGTCTTAATCTACTAGAAAATATTTCACTACCTGCGCGACGCGACTGCGCCCGCGGCTGATTTGCGGTCGCCGTTATGGTTTACTGTTTATGGTTTGATGGTGTTATAACTACAGTTGTTAGTCTATGGCAGAATTCACAGATTACAAACCAGTTCTGTAATTTAGTTTAAAAAATATTAATAATTTAATTTAACTTATTTCGTCGTCGTTAACATAAGGATAAAAAAATATTTTGAGATGCTAAAAAAGCGGACTTATCGCTTATGCAATTTCTTCCAGTCAACTTTTGTGGAAGGTAAATAAACAAGAGATTTGGCGTTGGTGCAGAGCAAAATGAATAAATGCTTAAACATAGTACAGTATAAACAGAGTATAAACTTATGAATAACGCATAATAATTTTACATTTTTAGGATAGAGTTTTATAAATGAGATTTCCTTCTGTAATTACAATAATTTGCTATAATATCAATTATATTTAAGTCAACACGATCATCCAAACACACGTTCGCTGGTGGATTTGAAATTACTGTTTGCGAAGAATGAGTTATGGGATCGTTAAATATTATCATAAATTATGCGCCTGATTACATGTTTTGAATTTAATTGGTACCCGGAGATTAGAGTCAAACATTGACCAATTTGTAAATAGACGTTAACTATCTTATACTAAATTTCGGGTATCGCTAAGTGAATAAAAAATAAAGTCTTTACGAACTTTGACAAATATTCAAAAATAGTGTGAATGGAACTGGTGGAGTGGGAAGCCTAGACAAACATACCTTGATCAAATCGGAGACGTTCTGGTAAAAGATTAGGCCGAGAGCACCCAAAACCGACGAGTTGGAAAGGAAGCGAATAAAGTATGCAGGGATCGTGGCAACTGGAATGATGTTGTCTCTGCCTACCCCTCGGGAAAGAGGCGTGTTTATAAATGTGATTTATGTACGAAGCATTGATAACTTATTTAAATAGATACACATATTAAAACTAATATGGACACCATTGTATTACAATTTCTCTATCAATGCTCCTGTATGTTTTTGTGTACAAAAATAAATCCATGTTTGTTTTAATGTGTGTGTCTATTTGTAATAAGCTATCAATGCTTCCTAAACTATGATTATTAATGTTTCAATAGAAAGGTAAATTTGATGGAAGCCATTAGTCTAAGCTCCAAACAGGTTGGTTACACGCGTTTGGATACAAATTCCGTAAAAAAAACACTTTTGGTATTTTGTTGATGCTCTATAGCTAATATGCAATGTGTAGAAAAATCTTATAAACTTGAGATTCTCCTTTTAGGCGATGGGCTAGCAACCTGTCGCTATTTGAATCTTAATTCTATCTTTAAGCCAAACAGCTGAACGTGGCCAATCAGTCTGTTCAAGACGATTGATTCTATCTACCCTGCAAGGGATATAGACGTGCTTATATGTATGTATAAGTAATAAGTAGCAATTATTTTTTACCATTCAAATACTATTCAAGTTTCGTAACTCGTAACTGTATTGTAGTACAGATTTCCCATAATTTATAACTTAAAGAAATCTGAACAACGATTATATACAGAATCAAATTTCCACAGCTTTTTCTAAATTTTTTTAACTATCGAAACCCGAGAATGTGTGTATATCTTTCTGCGAGTCTCGTAAACTAGCTTCGCTGTCGATCAGATTGGAGGCGCGTCCAAATTGTGCGCTCATTAGACTAACAAACACGAGATCTTATCTTTATGTCTGTTGTTTTAGCTTTTTGTTTGTGTCATAGTTGAGTGATTTATATATACTTATATTTCGCCTGCGTTAAGCTTAAAATACCGTAAATTTCCATCCCGTGATAAGTTTGGGAAATCCTCTCTAATATTGGTACTAGTTGATACTATTAAGACCTAATTAGACTGACAAACAGGAGATTTTATAATTATGGGTATTGTTTTAAAGTTTTTTTTGTGTCATAGATAAAGAATTTATATTTTTAGTTTGGCTTTTCCTATAAAGGTCATAGAGATCAATCAAGGGACAGGATCCTTAAGTTTAAAATAATTGACCTAGCAAGCTGTCACCGCCTGATTGCTATGTTTTTAATACATGATTGTGAATTTGCTGTAATTTAGAGATTGTATTGTATTGTATCGTATCTGAGCCTCAATTCCGCCAATTCCAGATCTCCGCAATCTTTTTAGGTAAACTTAATTCGTATTGGATCACGGTAGATGAATGTATCTTGCTCGTCTTTAACGACATCCATGGAATATATTTGGAGTGGTCTCATTCTAAAGTTATGGAAACCACACGGCTCCATTGAGATAGTAGGCTGAAACATCATCATTACATCAATTGAGACATCGAGCTGAACCGTAAACAATAATTAAGTTCCGCGCTACCCATCACACGCAATTAGCGTAGGAGTTAGGTAGGAATATATTATAGTACTACCGTAGATTACATACAGCGGTAAGAGATAAAGTTTAAGAATTCAGCAATTGATTTATGTGCAAAACATTAGGTCTTAGAAACAAAGTCATAAGTTTTTTAAGTTTAGATGTTTGTGTACCTCCAAAAGCGGACCACCTCTCCAAAACACGTAACTTCTTCCTTCATTTGATCTCAGTTATTTGATTAACATAAACTACATATTTTGATTTGTATGCAAAGGTTTAATTCACGGCTTGACATTGCAAAAGATGATTATTGGTTCCGTTCGTTTGAAAACTGAAAAGCCTAGACAAAATGGATCGATAAAAGTTAACTGGGAATACGCAAAGATGACAACTTGTACAGACTGAACCCAAAACCAGTTCAATAATTTGCAACCCCCTGTAGACGTAGTAAGACTACGCTGCCAACAGTTAGCTATCAACACCTACGCGATATAGATTTACACGTTAAACCTGATTCTAAAGATATGGCGGATAATTTAATTATTTGCAAAGCTGTGTCGTTATAAAGCCAGGAAATGACGCCATTGTTTTAGCATCTGCTTTGCAGTGTAAAAGTCAAAATTGTGTACATATAACTGTAACTAGCTGGTACTTGCGACTTCATCCGCGTCGACAAAGAAACAGCGCAGCCGAGATAGCTGTAAATTTTTTATCGAATTACTTGACAGTAATATCATTCAGGAAAAAAAAATTCTATAAATTTGTACTAAGTATGTAAAACTAAGGTGTGTTTGTTCTTTAACAAACACACCTCATTACAAACCTTAAAAACCACTTCATCTGTAATCAATGTTGACCAGTGATCAATGTTTATTGTTGTATATTTTGTTGTATGTAAAAATTCGCATTTTTTTTATGATATTAAAAAAATATTTTTTTTTTTATAAAAGTTACTTCACCTTTATTTTTTTGGTAAACACCTTTATTTCAGACTGCAGTCCATGGTGTTAGTATACAAAATATCTCACAAACCCGTGCTAGTGACACATGTATTTAAAAAAAATAAAAGTTAAATAAACTTCACAGTGTTTGCACGATCATTCTCATTATTTATACATTCATGCGAATTATAATTTAATTTTAAATTATTAAAATTTCATTTGATTTAATATTGCACATCTTTTGAAGACAAGTCGCAGTGACACTGAACTGACTGTAACATCTTTTAACCTGTATTTCCGTTATATAGAAATTTGTATTTGTATTTTTTTTGGTCCGGGTAGAGAATTCAATTTTAAATGCAGAAAAAAATTACTTATACTTAACCGTATTCGGAATTTAATTATGTCCAGTAAGAATTCTGTGAAACATTCTTTCTCAACTGTGAAAATATCGCGCCACATTAAGATAGCTACATACTACTACGTTACATTATCAGATATTCCTACAATTGATTGATGAGGGATCGGCTTATAAACTTGGAATTCTTCTTTTAGGCGATGAGGTAGCAACCTGTCACTATTTGAATCTCAATCCTATCTTAAAGCCAAAATTGCTGAACGTGGCCTATCAGTCTTTTCAAGACTGTTGGCTCTGTCTACCCCGCAAGGGATATAGACGTGATTGTGTGTGTGTGTGTATTCCTACAATAGATGAGACACACTGATCCTCAGCAGTCAAAATCTAAACATCTCAAAGTCAATACGGTCACATGTCAAGCGTCGCGGGTGTGGGAAGCGGGCTGCCGAGTGCAACATACAGACAGACAGACTGACAGGCACGACAGCTGAAGGTGTTTACGTAGTATCCAATCGTCCTATTGATAGGACCACTCGTTCTGAAGTGGTATTTCGACCAATAAATGATATTGACATAGTCCGCCTGCATGAAACATATAATCCCGCACATTCCCGAGGGAATTTCGGGAAATCCTATCTTAGTGTCCTCTTTTATAAATTTTCAATTTTCAAGCATTTGATATAACTCTTTCCCACAGAAGATATAGCCAGTTTGTCTAAAACAGCTCGCCGACCAGAAGGTCATCTATATCTGTTTTAGAGTAAACCAATTGCCGTAGTTAACCAATTTACTTGGTTCAATTGTTTCAATGGTTGATTACGCGAAAAAAATATGATTCACAGAGTCTGGGAATCGAAAGATGTCTACCGAAGATAAAGAAACTTTTCTGAATGTTGTTTCTTATTGTAGGCGATGAGCTAGCAACCTGTCACTATTTGAATCTCAATTTCATCATTAAGCCATACAGCTCAACCGAACCTTTCAGTCTTTACAAGACTGTTGGCTCTGTCAACCTCGCAAGTGATTATATGTATATACGTATCTATGTACATTTGACAAGGGATTCACTCCCGTGGGAAACATGTGTACTTTGCTCATTAAGTATATATAAATTCCTAGTGAATATTAGAATTAACCTTTAGTATCTGATCGACATAACTGCTTTAAGTAATGATTGGTCCAAGTCTTAAGCTTCGGCGTATGGTAGTTAAATTGAGTGTTTTTTTTGTACTATTCTAATTATTTTTACACAATTTAAAAATAATGTGGACCTTTTGGAATTCAGTAGTTGTTTTATTGCGAAAGGAATAACAATACAAACAAGAGGTAATATTATAAATGCGATGGAATTTGTTTGTCTGTTACCTCTTCACAGACTGATCTTTATGAAATTTTGCATACGTACAAAGACATACTTAAGAATACTTTTCGCACTAGCAGGGCTCATTTATTTATTTATTCATAATTCTAGTAGTCTGTCAATATGAAGATATACACTGTATTATTAAAAAAATAAATAAAAAAGATGCAGTGTAGTTTGTTACAAATTATAACATAAGTACCTAAACAAGGTTATAACATAAGTACCTTATTTATTCGACGTCAACCAATGTTGTGAAACCAAAAAAAATTCCAGTTTTAAGTGATGTAAGAAATGTCGCGTAATAATGAATTAAAATTTGGAATTGAATTTATTTTAATACTCCTAACTTACACCAACCAACTAACGCCCAAATAAACGAACTATTGCAAAAAGCCGGCAGTGTTTTGTTAATCCGAGTGTCAGACACCTGTTGCTCCGTGTCGGACACTGACAGGGGATTGACAGGGTTATAGATGTACTTATAAGGAAGGTTGTATGCCACAGATGTTTATTATAATATTATTGTAATGATACATACATTACATATAGTCATATCGTTATACCTTACGAGGTAGCAGAGAAAATAGTTTTAAATTAAGTTTCCCGTTTAACCGTTTTTCGTAGAATACATACATATAATCACGTCTATATTCCTTGCGAAGTATACAGAGCCAATAGTCTAGAAAAGATTTCGAGGCCACGCTCATCTGTTTGGCTTATGAAGATGAATGAAGTGGTATTATTACTACTGATGCCAAGAACCACACGGTACGTTCCCGTAGAATTTACTTAAAATATCTTTTTAACCAAGTTTCATCAAAAATGGTTCATGTGGTTAATTAGTGAAGAATTAACAAATAAACAAAATTATCACATTAAATATATCAGATATAACTTCTTGTATTCTGTTTACTTCTAAATTGAACAACAAAGCAAGCAGTCCCGGATAAGATCTAGTTGTAATAGATTGCGCGGGCGCTCTGTAAATCTTGCGAGACAAAGTGCGCGCGCGCAGCGTATCGCGTAAATCTGTACAAGTTCAGATCAGATGCCGGGCGGAGCCGCGGGCAAAACGATATGTTTTCTTCCGCTAAATCCCGCTTAAGCTAAAGAGAGTGTGTTTTTGTATGTATGTTACATCTATATGCTTTTTAAGATTCTTTATCTAAATGGCAAAAACGGAAAACATAGTTTTGTGAATACAGTACATACATACATATAGTCATGCCTATAACCCTTGCGAGGAAGACAGAGTCAAGTCTTGAAAACACTGATAGGCCACGCTCAGCTGTTTGGCTAAATGATAGCATTGATATTCTAATAGTGACAGGTTGCTAGCCCATCGCCTAAAAGAAAAATCCTAAGTTTAAAAGCCTATTCCTTAGTCGCCGGAAAGAGATGATGTGGTCCTATTTTTATTTCCTAGTTCTATATTCATTGTTATCAAAAAGAAAATAGCTGTTTGATCTACAAGAGTAAGTTCCGTTAATATTGAAATTATTTCAAACCCCGACTTATCACAACCTGTAGAGGTACAACCTTGTAGCAGCACACTTTACAAGGTTGAATATCTGAGAGAGAGCAGGAATCCTGTGGAGGGGATATTTTTATTAAATAGGAAGTTTCACTTTTGGTACCTATCACTTGTTGATCAATAATAGTAATATATATTAACTAGCTGTGCCCGCGACTTCGTCCGCGTGGTATATTTTGGCCATCATTGAAGCTCTGAAGGATGAATAATTTTCCCCGTTTTTTTCACATATGCCATTATTGCTTTGCTCCTTATAGATGCAGCGTGATGTAATATAGCCTAAAGCCTTCCTCGATAAATGGTCTATTCAACGTAAAAAGAATTTTTCAATTCGAACCAGTAGCTCCTGAGATTAGCGCGTTCAAACAAGCAAACAAACGAACAAACAAACAAACTCTTCAGCTTTATAATATCAGTATAGATAATAATAGTTGAGATCGTGACAAGTGGAAAGATGTAGTCTCTGCCTACCCCTCCGGGAAAGAGGCGTGATTTTATGTATGTATGTTGATAAATAATTAAACCTTGAATTTAAACAGATGAAACATTAAGATGATGTACAAATAAAAAATATATGAAAAAGCTAAGGAATTGATTGCTGATCACAAATACAGGACTTTGCTGAAAATCTCTACTCACAGAAAAACCCGAAGTCTGCCTTTGGGTAGAGGTAAAGTTGACCCGCTTTACCTCGCAGGAGAACCTAACCCAGTCTTCGTATCATGGCACGTGCGACGCCGTTTTTATCGCGTTTAAAACTATCGCTGTTTCTCTTTTTATTATTACGTGAAACGTGGGACAGCGATAGTCATCGCGCGATAAACGCTTGCTAGCAGCTTGGATCAAAAAAACACATACAGTCGCCTGAATGTGCAGGTTTCCTTACATTATTTTAGCTCACCATGAACAATAAGTTTATACATATATATATTTAGTGGATAGGTATATGTCTATTATCTGTATTTCTGTTAGTATATTATTATATTGTTGCTAAAAACAGTGACTTGCCGCTTTTTACTGAATCATCTAGTTCCTTTATTGTTTGCCGGTTGACTGGAAGAGATATCTTCATGGGATAAGTCCGCCATTGCAAGTGATTTGTTCCTTTTATAACTATAAACTACTATTTTCTTGTTACTGTGTAAATTTCTATGCAATAAAGATATTACAAACAAACAAACAAACAATTATATGTTCTCTTGAATGTGGTAAAAATTAACTCTAAATTAACAGTAAAAACTAACAAAGTTAGTTAAATGTAAGTTTGGCTTCTCCATAGTTTTCTGTGTTCAATCCAAGGACGTTATAAATCTGTTAGCTTTAGACAAAGTACTTGGGCTGTGTTGTACCAGTAAATCTAGCCGGGTGCATAAAACTTGACGTAGGCAGATCCACGTCTCTATTTCCAACGGGGTCGATAGATGCAGGCTTTAGGATGTGAATTACACTGACGAAGGAATGGTCCTTTCGTCAAATTGTACACAAAAATATTCTGTAGAAAAATAGTCATGTCTTATCAGATTGTTTAAATCTATGAATAATGAAATTTCTAGACAAATTTGAGTCGATTCCAACAGTTCCTCGCTGATATTTCTTTATTTAATGTTATGTATATGGCTGTTAAACATTTTACACATTAGTACCGAAGTTTCTGCCTAAAGTCCGTACATACATGCATATAGTCACGTCTTTGTCTCTTGCGGGGTAGACAGAATCAGCAGTCTTGAGTCAGCTGAATGGCTTTATAATGGAATTGAGTTTTAAATAATGACACATTGCTAACCTATCGCCCTCAAGAAGAATCCCATGTTTTTAAGCCTTTCCCTTAATCGCTTTTGACGACATCCGTGGGAAATATATGGAGTGCTACAATTCTAAAATGCCGGGAACCACACGGCACACTTGTACTTGATAAACTTGTTTATTCCCTTATTCTCGAGTGTTCGGAACCATATTGCATTAATTTGTAATCTTATTTTTAATTAGATGAATCATCCTAATTCCCACTATCCACTGACAAATACATTCGTGTAACGGTACTCTAAAGGTTGTATCACTACGTTAGAGCTGTGAGCGGCGCTATCGCTGTGAAATGTGTCTCCGATAACGTCGGCTGGACAAATTACAAATATTATAGTATCAGAGCTCGATGGATATTGAGATTTATGAGACAAACAAGAATAACACTTTCTCATCATGGCGTATTCTTGATTAAATTCTCACCTGAATTGCCAAGTTATCGTTTGTAACGTTATTTGTGTTGTAGCTGTTTCCACGGGAGTGAAGGCCCGGGTAAAATGTTTTAGCTCGGATAATTAACAAATTTTCATAAAAATCGTTCAAACGGTTTAGCCGTGAAAGCGTTACAGACAGATAGACATTCGCATTTATAATATAAAGTTTGGATTCCTAATGATAGATTCTCAATTCTATCATTAAGTTAGACAGCTGAACGTGGCCTATCATATTATCAAGACTGTAGACTCTGTCTGCCCCGCAAGGGATATAGACGTGATGATATGTATGTTTGGATTCAAACTAATTAGACTTAAGAACAGTCATTGGTACTTGGCCGCTGATTGAAAACTAGCTTCTTGTAACTTTAAGATATAACAGCTGGTCGTAAATTAATGAGAAATCGAGCTCAAAAAGACAGGTGTCTGTATAAATATACCACTCTAATGGTGACCGGAAATTAGGTTAATTTATTCCAAACTGTTAACTCTTCATCGTATTTTTTATAGTAACGGCTCACTGGTTTTTCTGATAGTTTTTGCTGACAGGTCACGGTTTGTGTAATCGTGGTCATGGATTGCTAGGGAGTATACTATCTTAGTGGAGATGCCAATGAACGGCTTTATTGAAAACAAAAAATGCCGTGTGGTTCCCGGCACCAATAAAATAAAGAATAGGACCACTCCATCTCGTTCCCATGCATGTCGTAAAAGGCGACTAAGGGATAGGCTTCCAAACTTGGGATTCCCTTTTAGGCGATGGGCTAGCAACCTGTTACTATTTGAATCTCAATTCTATAATTAAGCCAAATAGCTGAACGTGGCCATTCAGTCTTTTCGGGACAGTTGGCTCTGTCTACCCCGCAAGGGATATAGGCGTGACCATATGTATGCATCCTCACCGCTCTGGAGAGGAGCCCGGGGTATGCCTTTGACCATGGACCCTGCTTGGTGTGAGTATTGAGGTACTCTCCCGCGGGTTATATTCTCTGCGTGTCAGTTCAATTCCGTATTCTCACGGCGTGTTCAAGTTCATCAGCTCACGGTTCCTCGAGGTGAATCACATTTTTTGATAACAAGCGAAAAAAATGTTTCTTGTATTTATGCGAGTCATACTATTTACTAGTAAATTTCGTGACTCATTATTAAAAAATCAGGTAGTATAGAATAAGGAGTAGGAGCCTACCAAGTGTATATACACTATTTATTATTTTTCTTTATACGATTTGTCCTTATTTTATTATTTTAAATTTCCTTGTGAAGGAGTCCTGGGTCTGCCTTTGATTAAGATCTTTAAATGGGTAAGTGTAGAACTGATTTCTGTCATTTGATTAACAACAGGAAAAGTTAGCCCAGTTTTGATCACAGTTCTTGATGTAGGTGAAAGTGCTTGTTCCCTTAGTCACCTTTAACGACATTACGGAAAAAAGGCGCGATAATATCCTAACATGTCGACTTTTTTACATTGTCTTTTGTGCGATAAAGTGCGTGTGTTTCCCTGCACCAATAGAAAAAAGAATAGAACCACTGCATCTTTTTACCCATGGATGTCGTAAAAGGCGACTAATAGATAGGCTTATAAACCTGCTTTTGAATCACAATTCTATCATTGAGCCATACAGCTGAACGTGGCATTTTAGTCTTTTCAACTCTGTTGGCTCTGTCTACCTTGCAAGGGATATAGACGTGATTATGTATATGTGTGTGTGTATGTATGCATGTGTGTTAAAGTTTTCAATTAATAAAGAACATGACCATTTTACCAGTCAAAAAGCTATTAAACAAAAAAAGAACATGTTAAAAACCTTCAAATTCAATTAAAATAAGAAACCAATATCAACCCGAGCACGTGGGCTCGCGTATAAATATGGCAATATAATAAATCTGTTGTAAATTAACAATCAATAAAATTATCAATATTTTATCGAGAACATAAAACTTGTTAGAATATAACAAGGCGCGGGCGGAGTTTTCGAAAACATGGCATTAGTAGTTATAGATGAGACATCGTCTTACTTGACACATTTGCGATTACTCGGGAGCCCCTTTCATACATATAAATATGACTATATCCCTTGCGGGGTAGACAGAGCCAACAGTCTTGAAAAGACTGAAAGTCCACGTTCAGCTGTTTGGCTTTATGATGGATTTTAGATCCAAATAGTGACACATTGTTATCCCATCGCCTACAAGAGGAATCCCAAGTTTCTAAACTCATCCCATAGTCACCTTTTACGACATCCATGGTAAAAAAGATATGGAGTGGTAGGTATGCATACGTATGGTCACGTCTATATCCCTTGCGGGGCAGACAGAGCCAACAGTATTGAAAAGACTGAATGGCCACGACCGAATGGAGTGGTTCTATTCTAAATTGCCAGAAACCATAAAATAAAAATATTTCTACATGAGTGTAGATTGTGGAATAAACCAACGTCTTAGCCTTAACTTTAATTGCTTAAAACCCGTCCATCCTAACCAGGCGTCGTGATGTCAGCGGGTATGTGACCGCATTGCTGAAGTTTCCAACATTGCTGTTACTATATGTTCAATGGTGGGGGAGTTATCATAAGAATTTTATAAATTACTCAATTATCTCGCGTTTTAAATATGGTTATATGAAAAATGGAAACGTTAGGAGTATCCGTAATCGTCGAATATGCATGAGAAGAGTGTAGAAGAAGCAGGAGAGGTGTGTAAGGATCGTAGCAAGTGGAAATTCATAGTCTCTGCCTATCCCAATGGGAAAGAGGAGTATGTTATATATGGTATGGATTACCGATATTAATAAATCAATTCCGTTTTTAAGACGTGTGCTCCCAGGCACCAATAGAATAGGACCACTTTATCTATTTTCCATGGATGCCGTGAAAGGCGACTAAGGGATAGGCTCATAAACTTGGGATTCTTTTTTTAGGCGGCGGGCTAACAACCTGTCACTATTTGAATCTCAATTCTATCACTTATCAGAACATCTGAACGTGGTCTATTTATAGAATTTTTGCGAGAACAGAAACTCGCGGAATTTTTAGCGGGCGTAGTTTCATATATAATATGCAAAAACAGTAAAAAAGCTTAGTCTAGCCTTAAAGGAGCAACATAAAAATATTTTTTAAATAGAACATATTGTGTACTTATACTGAAAATTATCATTAATTTATTGATGCCCGTTCTAGTATTCTTTAAATCAATGTTGAACTTGCCGAATTTGAAGAATTATTATACTTTATGGCCAATTAGACTATTAGGGACATGCTACCGTCCGGCAAAGAATATAACGTATTACTTAATGTTGTTTTTAATATATTTTGATAATAATAAAAGAGTTTTTGATCCTTCTTAATTTATGTACGTATAATACAGACATCACATATTGATTACACTTTACGGGGTAGACTAGAGTAAGACAGTTGAGTTTTGAAAAGCTTGGCTTTCTATCCCTGATAATATTCGCATCTGTCAGCTAAAACCTCAAAGCCCCCTTCAACGGTATTATAAATTAAACCTTACACTATTCCTTCGTCTACTTACATGTACTCATGGTACAGTCGAGCAGAACACCGCGTCCCGCTATGTTATATAGGAAAACACGACCGCGCCCTGTCTTGTCCAATCGCTCTGCATTTACTTGTACACTTTCTACTGCGATTGTACTCCGTTTTTAACACCATTTCACTAATATGGTTCCCGGCACCAATAGAAAAAAAATAGGTCCACTCCATCCCTCTTCCATGGATATCGTAAAAGGCGACTAAGGGGTAGGCTTATAAACTTGGGATTCTTCTTTTAGGCGATGGGCTAGCAACCCGTCACTATTTGAATCTCAATTCTATCTTAAATCCAAATATCTGAACGTGGCCTATCAGTCTTTACAAGACTGTCAGCTCTGTCTACCCCGCAAGGGATATTAACGTGATTATATGTATGTATGTTTTTAATATCATTCGGAAGGCTATTAAACTTGGAGTTCTTCTTTGGTCTAGCAACTGTCACTATCTGAAACTCAATTACGTCATTAAGCCACCCAGGTTTTTGTGGCGTATCAGTCTTTTCGAGACGATTGTGCTCTGTCTAACCCGTAAAGGATAGTGATGTGATATATATTTGTATGTTTGTATTATTAAGGAATGCTAATAAACCAGGGATTCTTCTCTTTGGCGATGGGCTTGCAACCTGTCACTATTTAAATCTTAATTCCATCATGAAGCCATACAGCAGAACGTGGCCTTTCAGTCTTTCTGAGACTGTTGGCTCTGTGTACAAGGGATATAGACATGATTATATGTATATATGTTTCACCTCACTGTAAAGGAATCGGTTAGCGCTCAAACTAGCAGCCCTTCTTTAAGTTTATTCTATGCGCGACTCCTACAGTTGCCGTGGGAGGCACGGACAGACAAACAGTTGTTGTGACAACATAATTATACCCTTTTTTAACCGACCGCGGCTATTAGCAGCATACATCACCGTTCTGAGAAACTGAGGAAATTATTTGGTAATTCATTTTGAATTACATAATCACAATTTTATTTTGAAATCCTCACTTAATTTATCACGATTGAGCGTCGGTGTCCGAAAAAGCGAGATCAAATTCAAATTATACCATGTATATACTTACATACATATGATTACGTCTTCATCTTTTACGGAGTAACAGAGTCAACAGTCTCGCAAAGAGTTAATGGCCACGTTAAACTGTGAAATTGCATAATGATAGAATTGAGATTCAAATAGTGGCAGGTTATCAGCCTTAAGTTTATAAGCATATGCCTTAGTCACATTTTACGACATCCTTGGGAAAAGGATAGATTGATCCTATTCTGAAGTGCCATGAAAACTATATACACACATAATAATCATTCGTATAAGTGATATAGCCAAAGCTCTTACGGTAAGAGTAAACATCGCGAGACAACCTGAACATTCATAGGCAATAAATCCATACTTATAACATTTATAATGTTATTATTCGTGGATAGTACAAACGCACTTATTTCCTGAAACTATTGCACTTTATAATTTCTATACAAAAACATGAATTCACATTTTATTACAATATTTGATTTAATGATACCAGAAATAACATTATTATGGTAATGTTACTTCATAAGCGCATTATGCTATAATCGTGATCTTTTGTTGAAATTAATGATAATAAATGTATGTAACACAGAAATCTGAATAACTATTACTTAGATTTCTGTATGAATTGAACAATTATACTGGTTCTTAAACGCTTGTTTGAAGTCAGCAAAGTTATTGATAATACATACATACATACATATAATCACGTCTATATCCCTTGCGGGGTAGACAGAGCCAACAGTCTTATAAAGACTGATATGCCACGTTCAGCTATTTGGCTTTAAGATAGAATTGAGATTCAAATAGTGACAGGTTGCTAGCCCATCGCCGAAAAAAGAATCTCAAGTATGTAATCGCCTATCCCTTAGTCGCCTTTTACGACATCCATGGGAAAGAGATGGAGTGGTCCCATTCTTTTTTGTATTGGTGCCGGGAACCACACGGCACTGATATACGACTTATTGATAATATCTAATGAATGAGAATACTTTTTAATTTATACCAAACACGTAACATTTGTTCAATAGGTCATGTCTTTGGTGTGATTTTATGTATGTATGTATGGCATGTCTTTAGCCTTCGAATCTTGGGACTCTTGTGTCTGTCTACCCCGAGCGTTACAATTTGATTTTCCGTCTCACCTGATGGTAAGTGACGATGAAGACGAAGATGTTATATGCCTATCTAAGAGATTATCCATTTTTCCATATATCCATTTATTCTACTTTTGAATGATCGCCGACAGTATAAAAATTAATATTTTAAATTAAATTTAGCACTTGTTATATAAATTATACTAAAAAATTATTCTCTATTTAATCTAATAAAAATTCATTTTTTCATTAGTCTTAGTTATCTCGGTTTCATAATGTTAATACGAATTCTAAGTGGCTAACTGTACTTTTTTTTCGCACACATAACTAATCTCCTATCAGCTTGTAAATAAAATACCATTTTTAAAATACCAAAACCACCAATAAATGTGTGAACACTAAATTAAATGGGCTAATTCTAATTTATCGCGACTCTCAAGATGTGGCGTCAATAAAATGAAATCAGACGATCAACATTTTATTTTTTTACGTGAGCAATAAAATGGCAAATCGATTTATTGAGTTTTTATTGCTTAAAAGTGTACTCCTGCGCAGATGTTGCGCGGTATAGTCGAAAACATAGATATAATCTAATGTCTGTCCCAGAGGGGTCGGCTGACACTTTATCTTTTTCATTCTCTCGAAATTCATCTTTATAGGATTCCGTACCTAACACTGTCTGTTTGTCTGTCTGTCCGTCCGTCTCTCACCAGGCTGTATCTCGTAAACCGTGATAGCTAGAAAGCTGAAATTTTTGAAGTAGCCGCTATGACACATATTAATAAATAAAATAATCAAAGTATGAGGGGCGTCTCATACAATAAATGTATTGTTTTTTCGAACTATTTTTGCTCAATATTAATAACGGTAACTGGTAGACGTTTAAAATTTTCACAGTATATTTAGTTGCATATTATCTTTCCTAATTAATAATTACATTAAATTAAAGTTATTAATACCCATTAAGTGCCTCCATTTTAAGAGCTGCCTTACAATAAACGCGACGATGGTACGGAACCCTTCTGTTTTCAGTATTATACGAAAGATAGTGAACATCACTAAGACTTAGTGGAAAAAAATACTACGTTTTGCGCAGTCTGGGCATTCAGCCAATAATATGTGTATGAATGATTTATCAGAAATATATGGAGCAATAGCTAAATGGATACATACATACATATAATCACGTCTGTATCCTTTGCGGCGTAGACAGAGCCAACAGTTTTGAAAAGACTGATAGGCCACGTTCAGCTATTTGGCTTAATGATAGAATTGAGATTCAAATAGTGACAGTTTGCCATTAAAGCGCCTAACAGAAGAATCCCAAGTATAAAAACATAGCTTTAGTCTCCTTTTACGACATTAATTGGAAAGAGATGGAGTGGTCCTATTCTTTTTTCATTGGTGCCGGGAACCACACGGCTCTGAATGGATGAATGTTATATTTTTGTTTAATGCTGGACTTTTACAAAGATAATAGAGGAGACGAGAAATTCTTATAAAACACACAAATCCGTCAAGAGTACATATCAATTATCACTTACGGGGTAGACAGAGCCAGCAAACTCGAAATCCTGAAATGCCACATTCAGCTGAACGGTTTAGTGATGGAATTGAGATTCAGATAGTGATAGGTAGCTAGGTCATAGCAACAATTATCGAGAGTAATCAAACTTTGATTTGCCACTCAAATTTTCGATATAAAAAAATCTTTAAAACATAACACTTATTTTTGTGCAGCCGTGTTCAAATTACCAGAGTTTAATTCACATCTACAGTTAATCTTAGCAATTAAACAATAAAATTATTGCTAAATTTATGTTCTTAATAAAATAACTCTAATATTATTACATGCTAGTTGAAATAATGTATGGTTTATTTTTATTATTACGGCCCTGTGGCGCTAAGATACACTTGCATAATATTTTGTATTTACGAGTGTAAGAGTTATTTGCTTGCAAAATGTGCATTTAATTTTATATTTAATTTTCATAAACATTGCAATATTGAATGGCTAAATGTGAGTTTATTATAATAGCATTATTAATACAAGTGGTTAAAAATGGTTTTTTTCTTAAAATAATAATTTTATTTAAAAGAAATTTGATATTTTTTCCTTTTAAAAAATAACATTTTTAATTTATATGTTAACTGACGAAATGTATCCTAAATGATTTTAAAATTCGCGTTGCATTATATTATACATAGGTAAATAATAGTGTATTACACGCGCTCGTAACATACTTTTACTTTATCTACATGATTCAAAACGTCCGAGATAAAATTAAGGAACGTTACGTGCGTGTTTAATAATGTATTATTTATAAAGAGCTTATAGATTTACGAGGTTCTTTATAATTATTATAACTTCACAAATTAGCATCTAATATAGTTACTGTCAAAGCCGAATCGAATGAGGAATTAATTAATTAATAAGATTAAAGTTTGAGTTGTAATGCTACTCAAATTATGAGCATTATGTTTCCAGCAGCTGCCCTGAGCTTTCTTACAATATCCATGAATTTTTAATCAATCTATACCTATTTAAAGTACCGATTACATTCTCCGATGTTTTTTTAAGCTAACAGGTAATGGCATGCTGTGTAAAGATTTAAATAATAAATGTTGGTCACTAGTATGTATTACACTCTTGTAGACTTTTAATGTAAAGCATTTTTTGTGCATATTTAATAATAAAATTGTATATTTAAGTAGGATTAAAAAACGTTTATAACAGCATTATAAAACAGTATCATTATTTTATTACGAGCAATATATTTTTGCATAACCATTGTAAAAATATGAATTCTAAAATTTAATCTGAATATTTAAATATGTAACCAAATTTGAAATTAAAAAAATAACAAAGACCGAAGAATTAAATTATTATTTCGAACTCAGAAGTGCATTTTCTCGTTTCAACAATTTATTTGACACCTAAAATATTTGTGAAACAATAAAACACACCTAAATTATTGCTTTTTAATGGCACAGTTTAAGTGTAACATATCTCAAATTAATTAATTTATTCAAATCAACAGTTATCTCGGTCCATCTATCTTTAACGCTTGCCTTTAATTGACTAATAAAATTCGCATTTTTATTCCGATACGTGGGAATTGTCAACAAACAATTTTTATAAAACTAGTATCGGTTGATAATTTATTCGGTATGTGTGCACGGCAGTGCGAGAACCAAGTGCAATGTAAACTGAATGAAATTACGTATTATGACTACAATAGTCTTTCTAGTTATAGTTCCAGTTGTAATTATTATTACGAGATTTATGTAGATTCTGAAAAATGTGATGATTATTTTCATATAAACATTAAGAATTATAGGGAAACTAGAAGGATAATATAGTTAACGAAAATAAAAACTGACTTCAATACCGATGATATATACATAATTTTATTTAATTACTTACATTAATGTTTAAATAAATTAAATAATATTTACATAATAAAATAACAGTTTTTTATAATTTCTTTGAATAAGTAGAAATACCTTGTTATATCTTTTATTTTAACCTTTACCTGAGGGATTTTTAAGATGTTATTTTCATATGCGACTTTAGATTTCATCTTGGATTTGAGTCAAACATTCTCAATTTTTTTTAATGAAAAAACTACATTCGTTTGTAATGAAAAAATTAAGATTCGAAAAGTAACAGGTGGCTAGCCCATTGCCTGAAAAGAGATAATAGTTATCATCTGAACTTACATACATACATATAAATACATACTTTGTGGGGTAAACAGAGCCAACAGTTTTGAAAACTAATTAACCACATTCAGCTGTTTGGCTAAATGATAGAATTGCGATTCATATACTGACAGGTTGCTAGCCCATCGCCTGCAAGAAGAATCCCTGGCTTATCAGCCCATCCCATAGTCGCCATTTTACGACATCCATGGGAAAGAGATGGAGTGGTAATTGGACCACACGATAATCGTCTGAACTTGGCTGTATATCAACTTGTGTAAATGTTTCATTAGGATTTATTTCACCGTATGAATATTTATGAAACAGCAGGCGCCGGGGGAAAGAGAGAGGTGGCATTACTTCTGGTATTCTGTTATTATGCAGAAATGTGCTCTAGTGAGGCTGACTGTGTATGCAGTTTACATTTCTGTGATTTTAACAAATATTCATACTTTTGGCGGCGTGACTCTCGGCACTTTGGAATAAGTCCACTCCATATCTTTCCCATGGATGTCGTAAAGGCGACTAAGGGAAAGGCTAATCAACTTGGGGTTCTTCTTGTGGTGGTGGGCTGGCATCCTGTCACTATTTGAATCTCAATTCTATCAATAAGCCATACAGCTGAATGTGGGGGCTATAAGTATTTTGAGACTGTCGGCTTTGTTTATCCCGCAAGGGATATAGACGTGGTTAGAGATAAATTATATATATGTATGTAATTATTAACAGGAATTAATGCCAGGAGTGAATTTTTGGAAAAAACTCAAATCGATAAATCAAATGTATGCTATAAACCTTTACAAAAGAAATTTAATACTATTTTATGTTTCAGCTTCTATTAAAATAATGTAATACATAGTGGTTATGTTTTAAATGTGGATATTATAAAATTACCGATTATTCACTTTACTTTTTATTATTACTTAAAATATGTTATTTAAAGTTGTAAAATAGTTTAGTGTTAATACCATTTTTTAATTTTTATTTTCATAGTAAATTCAAATGAAAATATTCTAAATTTGCAGTATTTTTTCTTTTACATTCTATTATGAGTTAATTTTTTTTTAAGAATTTATTTAGATTCTTTTTGTTTATTCAAGTAAATTTTAGTTACTTTTGGTGTCGATTTATTTTGCCGAATAATTAAAAAGGCATTAAAAATATATTTTTTTCCTTTTAAAAACTAAACTGATTCTGGAAAAAAAAAAACAAAGCAATATCATACCCCAAATACATATTTACCTGTAATCACCAATCACAATTCACTGAACACAACATTTGAAAACACAAACACTCCCGCGTTTCCGCAACCCGCGCCCGCCGCCTGTCATCCGTCCGCTCGCCGCGAGCTCACAGCATCCACTGACGCTGGACCCACTGGCCCGAGATAGCACATCTCTAGTCTGCGAGTGTTAAAAGTAAGTTACTTTCATCGCTTGCAAGATGAATCGTAAAACATTTGGAATAAATAGAGGTTCGGATGTTTTTTTTTAAATATTGGATAAGGCACTTGTCTTCCATCTCACCTGATGGTAAGTGACGATGAAGACGAAGATGTTAGTAACATGCCTATTCAAGAGATAGCTGTTTTTTCTGTTTTTAAATTATTATTACTATGTATATAAGTTCAAGAAATGGATGGATTTTCATCAAGTTTTGATATAATTCTATTAAATCAATTCAACGTTTGACATTGACAACTTTTAAAAGTGATTTTTTTCTTATGTGTATACCAAGATGATCCTAAAGTAAAGCAAACACCTTCCGGTCGGAAAGCTATACTGATAGATCACGTCGGGGTCACCAGTTGTAGGAAGTATAGTTATTAAGTTATTTATTCCTACAGAAGATAGAAGGAGAAAAGAGGAGAGGATAATAAGTTTAAAATGTCTATATTATTCAACGTAAAAATTAAGAATATCTAACAAAAAAAAATATTTTTGACTTATCTCTCACAAACAACATCATGGCAACCGTTGCTACGGTGTATACCAAGAAGGCTGCCTACATCATGCACGTATAATGCAGCCTGAATTGCCACGTAAATATAAAAAAAGAAGGAAAAATATTTTTTATAATAGCGTACGGCTGTTAAACATGATTTACTATGAACAAAATTACTAGTAACTATTAAGAAACTGACGGCGTAAGCCCAGGCCAAAAGTTTCCTTAGCCGACGAGTTTACATAAAGAGAGTTACATTTTCTTATAATAGATTTGAGTGCGTTTGACCTCAGTCCGCCTGATGGTAAGCAAGATCAGGCCTAAGGTGGTGCATGCAAGCTCAAATAGTGCCTACTCTTGCCTTGAAAATCGCTAACTTACAAACGATGAATCGAAAGAAGTATGCAAGAATTACAAGTGGAAAAAGCTAGTCTCTGCCTACTCCTCCGGTAACGTGGTTTGATTTTATACATAAACAAAGCCGGCAATGGTCACCATCCAATTGGAAATGCTCGCCAATTTTTCACCGATCGTTTTAATGACGCGTTATCGAAGTTGCAACACAATATTTTTTCGCCGCCATTTCTGGATCGAAAGCACTGTCCGGTCGAGCTTTTTGTGAAAAGTCAACCAATTAAATAAGTCTTGTTACAAAGTATAAATTAATGAGATTATAGAAGTGACGCTCTATGCGACATTATAGGTAAGTTTTAAATGTATTCTATTGTTTTTTTTTATTGCAGATGTTATTTTTATAAGAACATAAATTTTGACTATATTCATTAATTACTTAAAATTTATAATAAATATAATCCGCAACCCCGGGTCACATTACACTCACTACACTGACTGAGAGACAATGAACAGCCCTAACGGCTGGGTATAGAAATTTGAAATATGTATATCATTTTAGTTAGTTATGTAGTTTAGAGGTGTACTGAGAGAGGATTTACCAAAATTCCCGCGGGAACCGAAATTATCGGAATTGCAGTGGCGTGGTGGTTTCTCGCACTTTAAAATAGAACCAATCCATATCTTATTCATGGATATCGTAAATTGCGACTAAGGTATAGCTTATAAACTTAGGATTCCTCTTGTAGGCGATGGGCTAGTAACCTGAATGTATGAATAGTCACTATTAGAACCTCAATTTCATCTTTGAGCCATACAACTGAACGTGGCCTGTCAGTCTTTCAAGACTGCTGGCTCTGTCTTCCCCGCAAGGGATATCAGACGTGACTATATGTATGTATGTATCTAAAAGCGAAACCTTTACGGCCAGATAGACAAAGCCAGGTCTTAAAAAGACTCAAAGGTCTCGCAGTAATATAAATAATAAATGAATATTTATACGGGACATATTACACAGATCGAGTTAGCTCCGAAGTAAATTGTGTTACGAGATACTAACTCAACGATACTTTATTTTATAATAAATACTTATATAGATGAACATCCAAGACCCGGGCCAATAAGAAAAAGTTCTTTTCACATCATACCCTGACCGGGATTCGAACCCGGGACCACCGGTGTCACAGACAAGCGTACTACCGCTGCGCCACAGAGGCCGTCAAAAGTTATATATTTGTGTGTACCTTAGATATTTTGTACTTACAAGTTGTACCGCAGTAATTATATTATATTTTGAGTTCACTTTGAAATGCGGTCTGTCATTGAATTGTCAATTGAATTCATTAAGGACTAATTTTATGTCGTTTATATATTTGTGTAAGTTTTTTTACCAAGTTTTAAAAATAAATAAATATATATATTGCTTATATAATCTCAATTATAATTAATTGAACATGATTGAACGTTGATGATCAATGAAATTGACATTGTTGAAGAAAATGCTGCATTGCAGTTAATTACAGCTTCTTCTGCACTGACGCTTTGGAAGCGGCAGTAAACTTAGTTTTAAGTAATTTATTCGAAGTCAAAAAATATTGTGAAACCAAAATTATAAAGTTATGTTTCAAATGTCCCATAATAATGTTAAAAAATATTGAAATTTTTGAATTAAATTGAATTGTCTGTGTTTTTCTATGTCTTTAAGTTTAGATCATGAGTTTACGATGGGCTATTATATTGTTTTATTAGCTACGATTTAGGGCTTCAATTTTTTGGGTATATTGGTAGATAAAAAAAGTACAAACATACGTACATATAATCACGTCCATATCCTTTGCGGGGTAGACAGAGTCTTAAAAAGACTGAAAGGCCACGTTCAGCTGCTTTGCTTAATGATGAATAATTTTGTACGAGTAGAAATTTATCGCTTTTAAAGAAAATTGTCTCGACTGCTCGTTGATGTCTTTTGTATGTAAGTTATGAAGCGAGTTAGTATCTCAACTTTGATAATGAAAGTTCGAAGATTGACTTTAAAAACAAGCCTGCCCTAGCGGGATAGACAGATCTTAATACGGCAACAATTATAAATCTAAAAAAAGAGTAATATATGAGATACGAGATCTGCATATGACCTAAGTTCTTTTAAAACACTAATCAAAAGACTGTATTCTTATGCATCTAACAATTGTGTGTACTTAAATTATACATACATACATATAATCACGTCTATATCCCTTGCTGGGTAGACAGAGTCAACAGTCTTGTAAACACTGATAGGCCACGTTCAGCTATTTGGCTTTAAGATAGAATTGAGATTCAAATAGTGACAGGTTGCTAGCCCATCGCCTAAAAGAAGTATCCCAAGTTTATAAACCTACCCCTTAGTCGCCTTTTACGATATCCATGGGAAAGAGATGGAGTGGTCTAACTCTTTTTTCTATTGGTGCCGGGAACCACACGGCACAATCTATATACATACATACATACATATCGTCACGTCTATTTCCCTTGCGGGGTAGACAGAGCCAACAATCTTGAAAAGACTGAATGGCCACGTTCAGCTGTTTGGCTTAATGATAGAATTGAGATGCAAATAGTGACAGATTGCTAGCCCATCGCCTAAAAGAAGAATCCCAAGTTTATAAGCCTAGCCCTACGTCGCCTTTTACGACATCCATAGGAAAGAGATGAAGTGGTCCTATTCTTTTTTCTATTGGTGCCGGGAACCACACGGCACAATCTTTATACATACATACATACATAAAATCACGCCTCTTTCCCGGAGGGGTAGGCAGAGACTACCTCTTTCCACTTGCCACGATCTCTGCATCGCATGCACAATCATTATAATTAGAGATATACCAATTCCCACTAAGATCGCTGACCCTTGCTCTAATTCTCGGGCAAAACAATTTCTTCCCACCGCGATAGGCTCTGTCGCGACCGCAAACCGCAGATTCACTAAGTACCGACGACAGAACAAACAATTTTATCTACGTAAATAAATAAGAAAGTGACGGACTAACAGGTATAACATACATGTAGTCACGTCTATGTCCCTTGCGGGGTAGACAGAGCCGACAGTCTTAAAAAGACTGATGGGCCACGTTCAAGTTATTTGACAGATATTATGTGTAAATTAACGGGATTTTTCATTTTTGAGAAAAAAGTTTCTTCGTTATGTATTTTTCAAAACCATGCTGCGAGTCCGTGTGGTTTGCGGCACTTTAGGATAGGACGATCTTTCCCATGGATGTCGTCATAGGCGACTAAGGGACTAAATATGCTTGCGATTCTTCTTGTAAGCGATGGGCTAGCATCCTGTCACTATTTAAATCTCGATTCTGTCATTAAGCCATACTGCCGAACATAACCTTTCAGTCTTTTCGAGACTGTTGGCTCTGTCTACCCCGCAAGACGTGATTATATGTATGTATGTTAGATATGTAGTGATCCTAATCTTAATTGTCGAGAACCACACGGCATTATAATTATGTTTTGAAAATAAATTGATAAATTAATCCTTATTTTCAGTGAAATTTTTATTTTAACAGTTTTTTTTTTGCTGACGCTTCTAAGTATGGTGTGCATGTAAGGAAAGTCGACCGCACGCCGCACTAATACGGAAACTTAAAACGCTCAGTTAGGTAATTATAGAGCGGTCACGTCCTACTGCGCTACGGGACTGACAGAGACTTTGTGCACCCTAGCGCATCACTACGGAAGTTATTATAGAGCGGTCACGTCCGCCGTGCTACGGGAATGATAGAGACTTTGTGCATCTTTTTAATTCTTATATATAAACAAACGATTCTTTGCTGGAGAGCTAGGTTACATCTTTCCATTTGGGTGGGTATTGTAGAAGGCGACTAAGGGAATGGCTCATAAACTTGAGGTTCTTCTTGTAGGCGATGTGCTAGCAACCTATCAATATTTGAGTCAATAATCAATCAAAAATCAATTCCATAATTGGGCCATACAGCTGAACGTGGCCTCTCATTCATTTTAAGACTGTTGGCTCTGTCTGCCTCGCAAGGGATGTAGGCGTGATTATATAAATAAATATATACGGGACAAATTACACTGATTGAGTTAGCCTCGAAGTAAGTTCTAGACTTGTGTTACGAGATACTAACTCAACGATACTATATTTTATAATAAATACTTATATAGATAAACATCCAAGACCCAGGCCAATCAGAAAAAGTTCTTTTCTCATCATGCCCTGGCCGGGATTCGAACCCGGGACCTCTGATGCCACAGACAAGCGTACTACCGCTGCGCCACAGAGGCCGTCAAAATATTTATCTATAGCCGAACGTTGCCTTAATTTATTCGGTACTGTTGGCTCTGTCTACCTCATGAGGGATAAATAAGTTATTATATGAATGCATGTAAACTTCTTTTAAACCTGCATCCTTTGACGACCTCTGTGGCGCAGCGGTAATGCGCTTGTCTGTGATGCCGGAGGTCCTGGGTTCGAATCCCGGCCAGGGCATGTTGAGATACAAACTTTTACTGATATGACCTGGGTCTAGGATGTTTATCTATATAAGTATTTATTATGAAATATGGTATCGTTGGGTTAGTATCTCGTAACACAAGTCTGGAACTTACTTTGAAGCTTACTCAATCCGTATAATTTATCCTGTATTTATTTATTCATTTATCCAAAATTCCATGTATTCAATCATTGAAAATGAGGAAATAAATCGTCATCGGAAAATTTATCCTCAGGAAAATATAGTCATCGGGAAATCACGCATAATTGTACATAATGACGGACAACTGCACTGATCATGATTCTCAGTAGTTTGTGATTTATTACCTGTTACAATTGAAGAGTTTGTTTGTTACTGATAAGGTCCAAAAAAGTCTTATTCATTATTATGGGATATCTTGACGGCCTCTGTGGCGCAGCGGTAGTACGCTTGTCTGTGACACCGGAGGTCCCGGGTTCGAATCCCGGCCAGGACATGATGAGAAAAGAACTTTTTCTGATTGGCCTGGGTCTTGGATGTTTATCTAGGTATATAAGTATTTATTATAAAATATAGTATCGTTGAGTTAGTATCTCGTAACACAAGTCTCGAACTTACTTCGAGGCTAACTCAATCTGTGTGATTTGTCCTGTATATATTTATTTATTTATCTTGAATATTAGTTTATATTGGCATATCTTTTGGTTTCACAACATTTAGTGCCGCTTCCAAAGCGTCAATGTAGAAGGAGCGGTAAATAACTGCACTACAGCTTTGTCGTCCTGGGTTCGAATTCAGACTAGGGCATTACAAAACGAACTTGAATGTTATCTATATAAATATTAATAAAAATTAGAATAAAAATAACTATATGAAATATACCACTTCATCCATTTCCTATGGATGTCGTAGAACGCGACTAAGGGATAGGCTTATATATAACTTGGAATTCTATTTTTATGCTATGGGCTAGCAACCTGTCCCTATTTGAATCATTGAGCCAAACCCAACCCAAGGTGGCACCCCGCAAGGGACATAGACGTGTTTATAGGTATGTATGTATAAAAAATATAGAAATTACGCCTTAACAAACATTGTTAAGCCTGATGAATGTTTTCTGAAGGCATAAGAATCGAAGATCTGGAAACCTGAGGCAGCTCATCGATATATTCATACTTCTAATAGTTTATATTAGAAGTATGGATATATCGCCTTAACAAAAAATCGCTTAGCCACGCGAACGAAGTCGAAGACATCGGATTGCATCCTCAGAATCATTAATTCCATATAAATATATAATGTTTGTAATCAATACTAGTTTTAATAAAGTAGATTCTTATTTATTGACCATTACTGTCAATTTTACACAGTAACGTAGGCTGTGAGCCCGAGGCGATCCGGGCGACGAAGCTAGCTCATTTCGTGGTCATTATCCGACCTGTATGTCTGTTTGTCTGTCATTACTTTAATGGTAAATAAGTGATTTATTAGTACGATATATTTTAATGGACTTTAACTTTGTAACTTATATTTATCCTAATTATGTCTTTAATAATAAATAAATATACGGGACAAATTACACTGTTTATTAATGTTAGTATTTTTCGTTTTCATACAATATATACATATAATTTCGTCCACATCCCTTGCGGAGTAGGCAGAGCCAACAGACTTAAAAACGATCGAAAGACTACGTTAACTGTATGGATTAAAGATGTAATTGGAATCAAATGGTGACAGGTTGCCAGCCCATCGCGTATATGAAGAATCCCAAGTTTATTAGCCTACCCCTTAGTAGCCTTTTAAGATATCCGTTGTAAAGACACGGAGTGCTTCTATTTTAAAGTGCCGGGAACCACACGGCACCATATATAGGTATAATAAATCTTCCACGCTGGTCAGGTCAGTAGCTAAGAAAAATACATAGCTGATCATATCAGCTACTTTTATCCTTATGCAGATTGCAAAATTCGAACAAGGTAGAGATTACTAATTTGAGATTGACTAGCAACTTGTCAAAATATCTAATCCTGTAGAAAGTTTAGTCTTGTGATTATTGACTCTGTCTACCACGTAAGGGATAAACACGTGACATATGTAGTATCTATGCTAATATTATAAAGCTGAAGAGTTTGTTTGTTTATTTGTTTAAACGCGCTAATCTCAGGAATTATTTTAGGTTCGAATTGAATAATTCTTTTTGTCTTTTGTTCTTTTTTCCAATCTCCTGTTTGATTTCCTTCCACCCAAAGGTTGACTGGAAGAGATTGCTTTAGCGATAAGTCCGCCTTTGTACCATCTATATCTGCTTTGTGTTGTTTTGTATGTTTTACTCTTATGGTGCAATAAAGAGTTTTATCTATCTATCTTTAATAGACCATTTATCTAGGAAGGCTTTAGGCTATTTATCATCATGCTGCAACTATTAAGAGCGAATAAATAATGGAAAATGTGAAAAAAAGGGGAAAATTATTTCTTCTTCCGGCTTCAATGATGGCCAAAATAACTATTCCACGCGGACGAAGTCGCGGGCACAGCTAGTGTGTAATAAAAGTATTGATTATGATTCTAAGAACAATAAAATGATAACATGTGCTATTGAATAACTATCATTATATGTTCTGGAAATGACTAAATCATTTATAATAGTTATGAACCAAGATATAGGTAATTTGTTTCTTATAGTAATTGCTTCAAAATGCCAGTAAATTATTAGGTTGGGATTTGATTTGTCTGTTGTTATCATAAAAAAGGACATAATACATATTATTTAGATTTCTTTGATCTGGAATAAGGTAGGTAATTTTAAACTGAAAAGATAAATAAAGATAAAAATAAACATCACAAATTACTTAGATTGAGTTAACCTCGAAGTAAGTCCGAAACTTGTGTTACGAAATACGAAAAAGAAATTAAAGTATCCGTGACGTGTTAATTCATAAATTAAAAAATATCAAATCTAAAAATAAAATAAAATCAAAAGTTATACGTGACAACAAAGAAAGCCGCATTCGAAAACAAGTCGACTGGCACGCATTATGAATTAGACGCATTTGGAAACCATTCGTCTAAAACCTCTTTATAGATCACTCGGCTGTAAGGAATAGTGTGCGAAACAGGTCCCATGTTGTAAATCTATTCGGCACTTGTTCCGCCGAGGTTTGCGGGGTTATTCCGTATTTCCAATGTAAGCAGTCGATTTAGTAAGACTCTCGTTAATTGCTCTTCCCGCGGGCATTTCGAGAAATGACCTCTCAGCAACCCCTAAACCACTTATGAATCAAATTTAAAAATCACAAGGTAACTGTTCGGATACAAAGAGGTAGGTAGCTCCTGGCGAAAGGTCAGGTCAAGATTACTTTAGTAATTACGAGAGTAATGTGCATGAAGGATGAGGACTCGTGGCTAGTGGAAAGATGTCTCTGCCTACCCCTCCAGGAAAGAGGTGTGATTTTATGAATGTATGTTTTTAGTAAAAATTCACTTTTAAAATTGTGTTCTAACTTTGATAAAAATATATTTTTTTATAAAGATGATGGAGTTAAATAGGTCCATCGTTTCATCATTTTTCAATAGAACAATTATAACGACTAATACTTGCACTGTTTTAGTTATTTAAAGCAATGTTACAGAATAGTCCCGCTGTTTGCAATGCGTCTGTTTTATTGTGCTGTCAGCTTTTAACTCTCGAAGTCTAGCAATATTGGCTCTGACTGAAATATGTGAACAAGATGTGTATTTTGGTCGAATTATCATTTTCATAGCACAATATTAGAGCGACTGCGGTCGACCTGGTGAGATGCCGGTAAAATGCGTGATGAACATAAAGGCACTGGTTCGAATTCCACCTTGGCCATGTATCTAGGACTATTTAAGAATGATAAAGATGCTCTTACGGCGAGATCTCTTATAGACGCGGGCAAATGAACCTGACCTCGTTCATTTGTATAGAAAAAGGGTCAAGATTTAACTGCTCAGACAATACAAAGGTTCTAGGATAAAATCCAGAGGTCTTCAGGATAACAGGTTCAGGTGACTATTTGGCGATGGCATGTCAGCCCCCTAGAATAGGGGGTGAGTAATACAGAGTTCAATTAGACGGGGTAGACAGGGCCAGTCTGGAAATGACTGGATGACTGAATTTTTAAATCTATACATACATATATTCACTTCTACATCCCTTGCGGGGCAGACAGAGCCAACACCTTGAAAAGAGACGTTCAGCCGTTTGGTTTAATGATAAAATTGAGATTCATAGTGCCAGGTTGGCAGCTCATTGCCGAAAAAAAGAATCCCAAGCTAAAGCCAATCCCTTAGTCGCATTTTACGACACCCATGGGAAAATTGGAGTAATCGTATACTATTTTCTATTGGTGTCAGAAACCACACGGCGCAAGAACTATACGTTTAACAAATCCTTGTTCCACAAATAACGTGCAACATTATATTGATTTACTGTCAACTAGCGGTCATTACAAGCAGTAGATCACTGTAATGATGCACAGACAGACAGACGGTGATGTATGACAGTGCAACTAGCAATATACTTATATGATTGTTGAGTACGGTTTTGATAAATTGCGTGGCTGATTGGCAGAGCTATATAGAATAACATAGGGACATATAACGTAGGCCTAGACGAACGAATCTTGATCAAATTAAGGACGTCCTGGCAAAGGGTCAGGTCAAGAGTACCCGAAACCGCCGAGCTTGCATGGAGCTATGAATGTGGACGAAACGAAGGAAGTATGCAGAGATCGTGGCAAGTGGAAAGATGTAGTCTCTGCCTACCCCTCCGGGAGAGAAGCGTGATTTTATATATGTACTAGCTGTGCCCGCGACGTCGTGCGCGTGGAATAGTTATTTTGGGCATCATTAAAGCCCTCAAGGATGAATAATTTCCCCCGATTTTTTCACATTTTCCATTAGTTCTTCGCTCCTAATAGTTGCAGCGTGAATATATATCCTAAAGCCTTCCTCAATAAATGGTCTATTAAACACAATAAGAATTTTTCAATTAGAACCAGTAGTTTCTGAGATTAGCGCGTTCAAACAAACAAACAAACAAACTGTGGCGACATCTCTACGCCACTCGCCACAACATCAAATCACACAACAACTGTCAATCATCGCGAAGAAATTGACGCGCTCAACCAATAGCAGCGAAGAATCTAAGACGCGATTTCAAAGATTTCACGGATTGGTGCTATATATACAACCTCCGACACATCGTCTGTCGCGCGGTTCCCCAGGCATAACACCTAGCCTGGCGGAAGATCTTCCCTTTGGTGGCGGTCGAGCCGAATCATCGCTCCCGCTACAAAACAAACAAATTCTCAGCTTGATAATATTAGTATAGATGTATAACGTAAGAGAGAATAACATAAGAGAGTCCGTGGTCAAATCGGTAAGAGGTCCGGTTAAAATTTGTGTGGCGCAGAAAGGCACAGGTTCGAATCCCACCCCGGCCATGTACCAATGACTATTTTAAAAATTATGTACATTAGTTTGGAAAGTAACTGATGCTCCTACGTGGAAGGAAAATGTAGTGAGGAAACCTGCACATTCAGGCAACTGGATGTGTAACCATGATCTATCTAATACGGGTTAGGTTCTCTTGCAAAGGTTGCGAGGTCAGATGGGAGTCGCTTCGTGTAAACACCTAACTCACCCAATCCAGGATCCTTGGTCAAAGGCATACCCCGGGCTCCTCTCCAGAGTGGAGAGGATGCAACCGGGACTTAAGCCAGGAGGAAATATAACAACATAGGGCGGTTATTCTGCATTGTTTTAAGAAGAAGTGATTTAGGATATAATGACAAACGAACTATTTCTGATTGGTCTGGGTCTTGGATATTTATCTATATATGTATTTTTTTTTATAAAATATAGTATCATTGAGTTAGTATCTCGTAACACTAGTCTCGAACTTGCTTCGAGTCTAACTCAATCTGTGCAATTTGTCCCGTATATATTTATTGCTTTGTTTGAAGTATATATTTTATGTTATAATACATAGGTACTATATGTATGTATTATAAAATAAAATAACGTTTGTATCCCATGCGGGGTAGACAGAGTTGACAGACTCGAAAAGACTGAAAGGTATAGCTTCATGATGGAACAGAGATTCATATAGTGACAGGTTGGTTACCCCGCAAGGGATATAGATGTGATTGTATGTATGTAACTAAATTCTTACTCTTAACCAAATTCTATGTCCTTAAAAACCTACCTACATAAAATAGAATACAAAAGTGATTCCGGTCTGACCTCCGTGACTTCCTGGGAGAGATTCCTAGTACATACTCTTAATACCGATCATAAAGCACCATTACTCATAGTTATTTGCGTCATTAGTGGTAGTTACTCATAGCAATAGTTAGAGTAATGATAGTGTAGACGTGTGTATGAGCAAAATGGTCGACTGCAGGTAAAGGGGAGGCTTAGCTAATAAAATAGAATGACATATTCGATTTAGGAATTCCAAGGCATGTTATAGATTGCGTGCAACATATTAGATCTTTTTTATCGTCAGGCATACTGAGGTCAAACCATTATTTCTAATAAAAAATACAAATGTCAGAGATTTAGAAGCATCGAATGGTCGAATGGTTACTTGATTGCCAGATTAATATGAGAAAATTTATATTTTTTATTTGTCTTTTTTTGATTTATGACTGACGCTTTGGAAGCGGAAGTTAACTTAGTTTTAAGTAATTTATTTGACGTCAACCAATGTGAAATTAAAAGATATGTCAATTATTAAGTGATATGAAGTATCCCAAAAAATGAAAAAAAAAATTAATTTGATTTAGAGTAAAAGACAGAGTCAGAGTCGGAAAATATTTATCACGCAATATTTGAAAGAATCTTAAAACAGGACAACCACATCACTTTCCTCAGATGTAAAAAGCAAGTTAGCAAATATATATTCTAAACTACTGGACCAATATCAGGGGAACAGTGATAGAAAAGAAGTAAAATAGGCTTCTTTTATATCTGCAAATACCTTCGTGAGCAAAAACCCATGTGATGTTTAGGTAGAGCGTCGCAAGTGAGAGATAGTTTAAAAATCCATGGACTGAAACTACAACCTTTATTAGGATTAGGTTTACGACGACATCAAACTCCGGACAAAAGTCTAGGAAGAAATTTAAAATAATTTTATCGCCAAAGTCTAAAGCATAACACTTATTCTTTGAATATTTCCATCAAAATCTCCCCGATTTCGTCAGAACCAAACCCACTTAAAATTTAATTGAATTAAGCTTATGTTGGCAACGCTATGTTTGTTGTGTTGGTAAGCCTGACAAAATGGTACAGGTGGTAGTAAACAACCTTCTTAGCCGAGTCCGCCCGAACTTCAGAACCACACGGCATTATGGACACTAGAAGAGAAATTTAATACGAATTTTTTTTAGCGAAGTCTGAGCGCTTATCTCAAAAACGACTTAACCAATTTTGTTGCCTAACAGATTTCAAAAATTCTTTTGAAAAATCCAATACAGATTTTAAATTTCATCAAAATAAGTTCAACAATTTGTTACGACTTCTCCTGCACTGACGCTTTGGGAGCGGCAGTAAACTTAGTTTTAAGTTATTTATTTGACGTTAACCAATGTTGGGAAACCAAAAGATATGACAATTATTAAGTGATATAAAGTGTCTCATAATAATAAATGTTTTTTTTTATTAGAATTTGAAAAGTTGTCGCGTTACTAACATACACATGTACAAAAAAAAAATTATTGTTGTTCAAAAAGAAAATTGACCACGCTCGCGGCTCACCCGGGCAATTAACATCGAATATTTACAAAGATGGACGCTTATCCTACTACGCACATTGCTCACAGATCACATTTATTTTGGAGCTTTGCAAATTTTTAAAGTTCCTTCCATGTATTCAAACTCTGTGCCCAAATACATCAAGTGCAACCTTCGAAACTCTATAAAGCGAGCATTGGTGCCATTACCGCCGCCATTTCTCACTGCTTATCGGCCATTTCTATGAGCGGCGTACCTATGTAGGACAGAACCCGGGGGTAATCTGTAAAAGGAGCCCTTCAAGGCACTTTATTATATTTACACACGTATGATCACGTCAATATCCCTTGCGGGGTAGACAGATCCAATGGTCTCGAAAAGACTGATAGGCCACGTTCAGCTGTTTGGCTTTATAATAAAATCGAGATTCAAGTAGTGATAGGTCGCTAGCTTAACGCTTAACGCCTTAAAGAAGAATCCCAAATTCATAAGCGTATCCTTAAGTCGCCTTTTACGACGTCCATGGGAAAGAGACGGATTGCTCCTATTTTTTTTTGGTGGGTGCCGGGAACCACACGGATTTGTTACCTGTAAGGACTACCATAGCTTTTTGGTACGTTGTGTGTTTTGCCGGCCGGGCTACAGGTTCATATATTGAATTTTACTGCGTTGTATGTTTTTAGGATCCTGTTATCATATTGGAAGAACGGAACCCATGAAGTATCGAAAAGCTAGGTCAAAAGTACCTACAACTGACGAGCTTCTATGAAGACGGTTATGAATGTGGATGGAGCGAAAGTGTCTAAAAGAAAAAGTGAGTCTCGTGATCGCCGGGAAGGAATTGCATACCACCAAAATTGGCCACCTTTTGTACATAACCTTAGCATTAGTTTTAAGTTATTTTTGTTACAATTTATATGCAATAAAGGTATTCTCTATCTATCTAAAAAGTATGTAGTGATTTGAAAATATGCAGTCCCTGTCTATGTCCAACCATCGGCAAAGTGGCGTGATGTATGTAAAGAAAAATTAAGACATGTTTTGATACCACTTAATTCTTATTTTTTCCATCAGGGCCCCCAAGTCTTTTGCCCGGGGGCTCTTAACAGCGATAGCCATTTTATTGTTACATTACCGATTTCCATAACGCACTAGTTAACCAATGAGTGGGATTTGCAACTTTCGATAGGAAATTGTGTAAATCGACAATTGTTTTGACGTGTTTTCGAATATGCATGAAAAGATATTCATAATTCATTTATATGTATAAACAGGTCAATTTCTAAATGTGGAGGAAGCGGGAGAGGTCTGTTAGGATAGTAGCAAGTGGAAATCCATAGTCTCTGACCACCTAAATGGGAAACAGGCGTGTTGGTATGTATGTGTGATTCCGCGCACTTTAGAACTCTTGTTCTAGACCAAGACCACTCCATTATTACTCAATGGACGTCGAATTGATCGATATTTTTATTCAATACCCATTGACCATTCTATAGCAGATTATTTCTAAGTTTACTTAGATATATAATCTCGTCTATACCTCTTGCGGGGTAGACAGAGTCAACAATCACGCAGACTGAAAGTTTAGCTATATGGCTCAATAATGGAATTGAGATCCAGTTGCTCGAATGTGCAGGTTTCCTCACGATTATTTTCTTCACCGTAAGAGCATCGGTTACCACTGAAACTAATGTACGGACAAGATTAATTGAAAGATTTGAACCTGTGCACTACACGCATTTAAGCTGGGCACCTTAACCGTTCGACCAACAACGCTCTTACAATATTACGCAACAGCACATAATAAGAAGGATTTACACAAATCAGTATCACATAAACTTAGAATTACTGTAACAGCAAACACAATGTAATGGTTTTATATAATTTATTCACGATTCTAAAGACAATTTGCGTCGATTTGTATTCAAACAGACGTAATCGCTCTGTGGATTACGAGATTACAATAAGGTTTTGTCACGATTTCGTAAACACTAGGTTTCGCCCGGAAATTTTTCTTGTAAAAAAGTCCAGAACCTATATATTGTAGAAGAAGGTTTAGTAAATCTAGTTGATAAATTTTAACAAAAATTTTGTATCGGAAGAGCTAGTTTTGGCTTGACCGTCTCAAAGGGAAGATCTTCCGACAAGCTAGGTGTTATGCCTGGGGAACCGCGCGACAGACCATGATGAGTCGGAGGTTGTATTTATGTTCCACTCCGTGAAATCTTTGCTTGCGCGATTTAGACTCTTCACTGCTATTGGCTCAGCGAGTCGCTGTCTTCACTATGATCTACATGAGTGGTGTGATATGTTAGTGAGGTCACCACTGCCTGTTCAGCAGTTTATAGATAAATAAATAATATTAAATAAATATATACGGGAGAAATTACACAGATTGAGTTAGCCTCGAAGTAAGTTCGAGACTTGTGTTACGAGAAACTAACACTACGATACTATATTTTATTATAAATACTTATATAGATAAACATCCAAACCCAGGCCAATCAGAAAAAGTTATTTTCTCATCATGCCCTGGCCGGGATTCGAACCCGGGACCTCCGGTGTCACAGACAAGCGTACTACCGCTGCGCCACATAGGCCGTCAATAGAAAACGTACAATGAAAGATTTGTTACAATATTACTCAACTAATGTTAACACTGTAAGGAATCTCGGGTCTGTATTGGTTGCCAAACTTTTTGGCAGTGCCACTAAAGATTGGTAACCTGTATTTGAACAAGTTATATAAGAAATTAGCGGACGTTTCGCACCATACGTGTCGTAAACTTGATCAAAATATTTTCATAGAGGACCTTATACTGTAGATATAACATTATAGGGTAATTTAATATTTTTTTAAGGTAAACTATATCGCGTTTCAAAATGAACTCAAAATATTTTAACGCCATCTAGTTACACCTTTTATAATAAATGTTTACAAAGGAACTATCGCCTGACGGCAAACAAAAGAACTCTTCCTCATACAAAAACTAGCTAGCACGTAATTCGACATTCGATAAGTTAAGCCTCTTTTTTACCAGTCTTGAAAAGTCTGTGAGGTATAGATATAGCGACAGTTTTATAGGCCACGTACAGCTGTTTGGCTTAATGATAGAATTGAGATATAGTGACAGGTAGCTAGCCCAGCGCATAAAAGAAGAATCCCAAGTTTAAAAGCCTATCCCCTACTCGCCTTTTACGACATTCATAGGAAAGAGATGCAGTGGACCTTTTCTTTTTCTAGTCATGTCGGGAACCACACGGCACTTTATGAATATTAAGTTTCATATATTAGAAATGAGGGTTAGTAATGACCACAGCTAGATTTGAACGTGATTTGAACCTATCTCCCGGGGGCCACTCTTTTGATTCCGGCACCCTACTAGCGCTCCGACTATCTAATATAGATTGACAAGAGAAAATTCTTTCTCGATCAAATCTAACGATTATACAAATAGGTTTGATGACCCTCCGAGATTCGATAGCGATGCCCTGAAGTGACGAAATGTCGGGTACAATTACAATTCCGTCTTAGTTACGAAATGCTGCGTGGAATCTGTTAACCGATTTTTATTTGTGTAAATTTAGTTTTGAAATTTGAGAAGACGTCGTCTCACGGAGAAACTCGACTGTCACATGTGTAATACAACTTTTTATCCGTCTCAGACAGAGCCAACAGTCTTGAAAAGACTGCCACGTTCAGCTGCTTGGCCTGGTGATAGAATTGAGATTCAAATAGTGACAGGTTGCTAGCCCGCCGTCTAAAAGAAGAATTTCAAGTGTATAAGCCTATCCCTTAGTAGACATGGAGTGGTCTTTTTCTTTTTTCTACCCCGCAACGGATATAGACGTGATTATATGTATGTCTGTATGTATTTATCCCTTAGAGCACAAAGTTTCTACTAAGTTTTTAGAAGTTTAAGTAGTTCCTTAGTCTAAGTTCTAGTTGTATTTTTTTCTTGATGTACATAAATAAGCATGTAAATAAATTAAAACAAAATAAGTTTTTAAAAAAGGGTAAAGCTACCATCAGCTACACGGCTAATAGGTGGATTGTGGCCCTTTAAAACTTATCTAGCTCTCAGCTAAAAAGGAGTAGACAGAAACCGCATTAATCCACTTACCACGATCCCTGCATATTATTTTATCCGTATTGATCAATATTTTTACAAAAGTCATGTAACGAAATTTCAACCAAATGAAATCTATTTAGATCAGTTTATAACTTAGTTGTTTTTAGTCTACTTTTCTCGTTCACGTAACATAAAATGTTACAAAAACCCTTCAAACAAAAACTGTGGAGGGTTAATGGCGAATTAGCGAACAGATAACCCGTCAGCGCGCTATCTCGTGCCGTAAAAACCATGAGGGATCGCTTCTGTCCGACAGTGGTATAACACCTTTTTAAGTGAAATTTAGAGACCCGTAAGTGAATAGGTATTAACCAAAGTTTGTGATTATCAGACTATTAATCTTATTATCAGAATATTAACTAGGAACTTATTTTGCTTGTTTCTAAATATTTTATCGAAGACAAAAATTACAGATTTAAAATCCGTAACAAGAAAAACCTTGTGGTTCACCACACTGTTAAATTGGACCACTCCATCTCTTTCTCAAAGACGTCTTAAAGCGCGTAAACTAGCTATTACTTCTTTTAGGCAATGGGCTAGCAGCCTGTCACTATTTGAATCTCAATTCCATCAATGAGCCATACAGCCGAACGTGGCCTTTCAGTCTTTTCGTAAGGATTGGCTCTGTCTACCCCGCAAGGGATATAGAAGTAATTATATGAAAAATGTATTCCAGGATACATTTAGAAACTGCGTGTGAGAGAATAAAAGGCTCTTAATTAATACAAAAACACTACGGAACCCAATCTTTAAAACAACTTTAACATCGTTCACCAAAACCTTTTGTGCTGTCTCTCATTCATTGTAAAACTATTTGTTTACGGATTAATTGGAGCGAGGTGGGTTTTGTTTGTCTGTTGTTTTGTTTCTCCGAACTGGGTGTCGGAAACTAAAATAAAAAGTCGATTGCCACTAATTAGGAGTGAGATAAAAATGGGCTTCTCACGTTGTCAGGTTATTTTTTCAGTAAAGGCTTTTTTTCAATGAAAGTTCGCTACATTCGGGATATTATACACCTCTGGCTTAATCTAAAGAAATAATATTTTACATACATAAATAAAATCAAGTGCCGTGTGGTTCCCGGCACCAATAAAAAGAAGAATAGGACCACTCCATCTCTTTCCCATGGATGTCGTAAAAGGCGACTAAGGGATAGGCTTACAAACTTGGGATTCGCTTTTAGGCGACAGGCTAGCAACCTGTCACTATTTGAATCTCAATTCTATCATTAAGCCAAATAGCTGAACGTGGCCTTTCAGTCTTTTTAAGACTGTTGGCTCTGTCTACCCCGTAAGGGATATAGACGTGATGATATGTATGTATGTATGTATAAAATCACCCCTCATTCCCAGAGGGGCAGGCAGAGACTACATCTTTCCACTTACCACGATCCATGCAGACTTCTTTCATCCACATTCATAACTCTTTTCATGCAAGCTCGTCGGTTTCGGGTACTCTTGACCTGACCATTTGCTAGAACGGTCCAGATTTGACCAAGTATGTTCGTTTTGTAAAAACTCCATATTCTATATATATTACCGTTTCCAATCTAATGCCGTATGGTTCCCGGCACCAGTAAAAAAAAGGCGTCTTTTAGGCGGTGGGTTAGCAACGTGTAACTATTTGAATCTCAAATCTATCATTGAGCAAAGCAACTGAACGTGGCCTTCGTTTGATGACTGTTTGATGGCTCTATCTACCCCACAGGGGATATTGACGTGATTATATATAGTTATTTATTTAATACATAGGCTACAATTTAAACTCTGGCGAAGATGTGGGTGAACTCAAGAAAATAAATATTATAACTTTAATCAAATTCAAGCACGTTTCACGTAAAACCATACCTCCTTTAAATAAACAATATTTACTCAAATGCCTGTCTATAAATCAAAATAAACGATACAACGGACAACCAGGTTCTTTGTACAGCCGACTATCTTAGCCTGTTGACATGTTTATGATCCCGAGGGAGCGTAATGGGATGAAAAAATGTGGAGCCTCAAAAACTATGTTGAAGCGAACAATAACGGATTCCTTCGAATCGGTATTCCGGATTTTCGATCGTAAAATGAGATCATGACATAATTTTATGAGATGGAATTTTAATTAAAGTTATTGGTAGGTAATGCTACATAACTACTAAGCTTTTTTTTTTTAAAACTAGCCATTCCGAAAGTTTTGGTATAAATATATATACGGGACAAATTACATAGATTGGCTTAGCCTCGAAGTATGTTCGGGACTTGTGTTACGAGATACTAAATCAACGATACCTACGATATTATATAACTAGCGACCCGCCCCGGCTTCGCACGGGTGCAAAATTATAAATGTTATTATACATAAAAACCTTCCACTTGAATCACTCTACCTGTTACAAAAAACCGCATCAAAATCCGTTGCGTAATTTTAAAGATTTAAGCATACAGACGAACAGACTAAAATAGCGACTTTGTTTTATACTATGCAGTGATAAATACTTATGTTAATAAACATCCAAGATTAGTCCAAACAGAAAAAGTTTGTTTCTCATCATAAATAAATAAATTATGGCCTGACCGGGATTCGAACTCGGGACCTCCGGTGTCACAAAACAAGTGCACTACCGCTGCGCCAAAGAGGCAGTCAAATTAAAATTAAAGTTTCGTTTAAAATCAGTTAATGGTTTTATAGATGTTTGTAATGATGAGCATAAAATGCAGATTTTCTAATTTAAATAATCCATTAATAATAATTTTGTAATCCAAGTAATATAACATAAATGCGAAATTACTCTTTCGCGCAAAATATACTTTAGATATTTAGAGGAAATTTGGTACACGTGTAAAATATACCTGGAATAACATAATAAATACTTTTAATTCCGAAATTATTATTATTAAATTAAATCTCAATTACAGCATGTAGCCATGCAGCTGAACGTGGCCTTTCAGTATTTGCGAGTCTATTGGCTCTGGCTACCCCGTAAGGGATTGACGTGACTATATGTAGGTATGTATATATGATCTACATGTAAGCTACTTTTAAGGCAATTTACTGATTTACAACCTAAAAAATGAAGGAGAAATAGTAGGCTCATGCTATTTCGTTATTTATTAGTACGAACCCGAAATATTCGAAAGATGAGTAATGGCGTGAACATAATCTAAAAGGACCTAATGTTATTATAATTTGTGATGTGATTATTAGAAAAAGGCCGGCTCACCCAAGTGGCCTATTTGTATGGACCATTGTTGGAGGTGCGCGTTTCCGTTGTTCATTTTCAATATTTTTTCGTACGAGTATAACAGTTAAAGATAAAATTTAAAATGACCTAGCTAACCGAACAAAATTCGGAGCTAATTGTTATTAAAAAAAAAACGAGAGACCCCGTCCTGTATTAGCATTTTTTGTACTTACGTCGAAGCGATGACGTAGAAAAAAAGGCGGCCAGAGTTTTATATAATTTTTACGGCAAAATGAAGCCCACTCGCCTGACGCACACCCAAGCACCAATAGTGTGACAGTTGGCAGCCATTAGGTATGATGCTTCACTTTTTTTAAACTTTACGTTAATTTTTTTCTACATCCATACATCGAATAATTTTTTTTAAAGTGATTTTTCTTTCAGTTTCAGTATAATTAGTACGTTTGTTATATTAAATTCAAAGATAACTCCTATATTGAAATATCTCTTTGTTAGTATTAGTCCCGGTAATAACCTTACCTCTCCAGAGAGGACTCAGTGAGGTGGCGTTTCACCATGACTGAAAAACGTGACTCACCAAATCCAGGGTTTTTACACAGAGCGACTCCCGCCTGAGCTTCGCAACCTTTGCAGGAAAACCTTACCTATCCTAACTTCTTACAAAAGTTATAGAAATCTTACTTATAGATAATTAATTCTAACTGTATGCTGATAGGAATGATATTAATAGAAAAAATGTTAAAAATATCTTTGCCGTACGTACAATGGACCTGTGCCTTCTCCTGTGCGCAGTAACTAATATGTTTGACACTTAATACTTCCTTCGAGGACCTTCGTATAATGCCATAATACCCGTCCGAGATACTTCAAACTGTGCGAGTGAAATAGCGAGTTGACTCGCTCACTGATCTTTCGTGTTGTATTTGGAGTTTATTTCTCATACATACACAAAATCATGCTTCTTTTACTTACTAATCTATTTTGTGTTAATCAATGTAATGCAAGTGAATATGCATGTGAACGCCAGTGTGCATTCATATTAAAAAAGTACATACATATATACATACATATGGTCACGTCTATATCCCTTGTGGGGTAGACAGAGTCAACAGTCTTGAAAAGACTGGATGGCCACATTCAGCTATTTGGCTTAATGATAGAATTGAGATTCCAATAGTGACAGGTTGCTAGCCCATCGCCTAAAAAAGAATCACAAGTTTGTTAGCCTATCCCTTAGTCGCCTTTTACGACATCCACGGGAAAGAGATGGAGTGGTCCTATTCTTTTTTGTATTGGTGCCGGGAACCACACAGTAAGTTAAAAAAGTACAAGAACAAAATGTGCTAAATAAAACAGAGATAATACACTAGATTTATCAATTTATTTTTGGAAAACTTACAGCTAAAAACAGTTACAGTAAGTTAGTTATAAGCTTAACGACAAAAACAAATCATTCGCAAAAAGAGAACGTCGAAAAGTCAAATTGGACGAGTATATTTTTAGTACCTGCGTGACCGAGTTGTACTCGGTCACGCAGGTGACCGCTTGTAGATCACTCGCTCAATATGAAATACAGTTTGAAATAGTTCTCAAGCGATTCTTAACCGTCCCGTCCGAACTAAGGGTGCGTTTGTACCTACTATATTATCTGTATTATATTCAGTTTTCTTTGTATGTTGATCGACGATGTCGTAATTATAAAGCACAAAGCCTTTATCGAGTTTTTAATGGGACGTTTTATTGAAATTATACGGAAAATTAAAAACTATTTCATAATAATCTTTGTTTGTTGTGAGTTAAGAGATCATATAAATTGGATTTGAATTCCAACTAATAAATAAAATGCTAGGTAGGAGTGGGAAGGTCTATACGAACGTATCTTGATCAAATTAAGGACGTCCTGGTAAAAGGTCAGGTCAAGAGTACCCGAAACCGCATAAAGCTTGCATGAAGAGAGTGATGAATATGGGTGAAGCGAGATCGTGGCAAGTGGAAAGATGTAGTCTCTGCCTACCCCTCCGGGAAAAGGCGTGATTTTATGTATGTAAGTATGTAAATTGAATGCTAGGGTTTGTGTATTATACATACAAAAACAACACAATAATACGATATTTCATCTTAATTGCTCCGTTTTTTCGCATACAAAATACTCTTAGCATAATACCTCGATTCAATACATAAGTCACGTATATTTTGACGTTCCATGTATGTATGTCTGTCCATCACTCCATATATGACCGCTCTAACAAGCTTCAAAAGTTTTGAATAATGGTCTGAGTTTTGTTTTCAAAATTATTCAATGTCAATGTTTGTTTATATTGAAGTGTTTTTTTAATGTGGGTGAAGCGAAAGAAGTATGCAGGGAACGTGGCAACTGGAAAGATAGTAGTCTCTGCCTACCCCTTTTGGGAAAGAGGTGTTTACGTTAAGAATGTAGGACCACTCTATTCTTTGCCTAAAGATATCTTAAGAGATGACTAAAGGACATGGCACACATTTGTTTATCTAAATAAATTTTTGCCGTATGATTTTCGTTTATGTGAAATAGGAAGACCACTCAGTCGGATTTACATACGAGTATGTATAGTACGAGTACCAACTTATAAAATAGATTTTCATTCGTTTATTTGACGTTAACCACACGGCATTTTAAAATATCAATTATTTAAATACAAATATTATGTGCCGTGTGGTGTCCGGCACTTAAGAATAGGACCACTGTATCTTTCCTATAGATTTAATAAAAGGCGACTAAGGCTTATAAACTTGGATTCCTCTTGTAGGCGACGGGTTAGCGACCTGCCACTATTTGATTCCCAATTCCATCATAAAGACAGACAGTTGAACGTGGCCTTTCAGTCTTTTCAAGACCGTTGGCTCTATCCACCCCGCAAGGGATATAGATAAGACGTGACTACATGTAAGTATTTATGTACATACATACATACATACATAAAATCACGCCTCTTTCCCGGAGGGGTAGGCAGAGACTACCTCTTTCCACTTGCCACGATCTCTGCATACTTCTTTCGCTTCGTCCACATTCATAACTCTCTTCATACAAGCTCGGCGGTTTCGGGTACTTTTGACCTGACCCTTTACCAGGACGTCCTTAATTTGATCAAGATACGTTCGTCTAGGTCTTCCCACTCCGACCTTTCCCTCCATACTCTCCTTGTATATCTGCTTAGTCAACCTGCTTTCATTCATCCTCTCCACATGACCGAACCATCTTAACATACCCTTTATTTATACTTTATACAAGTATTTATGTACCAAAGAGTAAATAGCGATTTGGTCGTCTGCTAAAGATGATTCAGCGCCGTGGGCCCTGCGCGGGCGTCGCTTGTGGGGCCCCGCCGTATTTATGGCGCGTCCGATGGAGATTCATGTCCTGTCTTTTAAACGCCATTTTGTTCAGGTTTCACCTAAGCACATGAGATATTTATGAATTGTGTGTTTTCCCCATACTGTAGCGGCCGCTGATGAAAAAAAGGACAATCGAAAAAAGGACAAGACGAGAATAAGACGACGCCTTGAACAGCCAAAATTCTGTTTTATTCAGACACGGCCTACCTCCCGGTAAAGGGTCAGGTCAAAAGTACCCGAAACTGCCGAGCTTGCATGAAGAGAGTTATGAATGTGGATGAAGCGAAGGTAGTATGCAGAGATCGTGGCAAGTGGAAAGAGGTAGTCTCTGCCTACCCCTCCGGGAAAGAGGCGTGATTTATGTATGTATGTATGTACGACCTAACAGACCCTCGGCCCGTTCACCATACATTTATAGAAAGATCAACCTACGACTTTAGACAACTGTTCAAATAAAAAATTGCATGTTCTTCTTGTGAATAAAAAAAAAGGTTTTATGAGTATTTTAAAGTCTTTTCGGGCTGTTTGGTCTGTCTACCCCGCAAGGGATGTAGATTTTATTTTCCTTTCCCTTTCGCATTTATAACATTATTGCATATTTTTGTTAAAATCGAATGCACACATAATTATTAAGAATTATAATTATTAAGAAATATTTGTATTAGTGCCGTGTGGTTCCCGGCACCAATACTAAAAAGAATAGGACCACTCCATCTCTTTCCCATGGATGTCGTAAAAGGCGACTAAGGGATAGGCTTACAAACTTGGGATTCTTTTTTAGGCGATGGGCTAGCAACCTATCACTATTTGAATCTCAATTCTATCATTAAGCCAAATAGCTGAACGTGGCCATTCAGTCCTTTCAAGACTGTTGGCTCTGTCTACCCCGCAAGGGATATAGACGTGAACATATGTATGTATGTATGTAATTATTAAGAACTGTTAAAAGAGACAGGTATGGGCTAAATAAATGCCTTCAATAACAAAATAGGCTTCTCTTATTTCTAGAAATTCCCACGGTAGTGAAGCCTCAGGCATGAGTCTTATCACTCATTCTATAATATAATGTCCGCATTTTAAATTTTTAAACAATTCGTTTGTCTGTTCATACGAGTTATTTTAGTACACATTTCTATAAAAACCCGTTAAATTAGCACACAGCATTCATATTCATACAGAGATGGCGGCGGTTTCAAATCCACTTTGTGTATAAGGGTTGCTTTACATTTGATTATTAAAGTGATGTGCATGAACTTTTTCACATTTAAGTGATATATACCTGTAAATTTAAATATTCAGTCATACTTATTTATTTCTTTCTTTGCTTAAGTCAGCGACAAATTTTATATATTATACTAGCTGTCCCGTCAAACTTTGTTTTGTCATATAAATATTTTTAAGGAATTTAAAAGGAAGAAAATAAGGGTGGACAACCCTTATCACTAAGGGGTATGGAAAATAGATGTTGGCCGATTCTCAAATCTACTCAATATGCTCACAAAATTTCATGAGAATTGGTCAAGCCGTTTCGGAGGAGTACGGGAACGAACATTGTGACACGAGAATTTTATATATAAGATATATATTTATACTCGCCTTAAAACTAGTACTTTCATCTCCTCTACATGTCGCTTCGCCTCCTCTATGGTTCAGGCAGATTTATCAGCGTCATAGTGTCTACCTACGGCATTATACTGAGTCAGGACCTTTTCACTGTCTATCATCGTTCGTGGTACATACACACACATGACCCTGTCTACCCCGCAAGGCGTGATTATATGTATAAATGTATTCATATTTTTTAAATGAAATAAATCAATTTTTTCTTTTGTCCTTTAAATCAAAATTTATTATTTATTGGAAAGTTTAAAATGAAATGGAACTCTATGTAATTAACTTATGTATTTAACTTTATCTAGGTCATATAAAGTTCATAATGTTGATGTTTTGTGCGATTCTATTGAAAAAAGTCCTTTTTAAATCCTGTCAAAAATAACGTTGCATGTGACCAAACCCTTATAAATACATGTCGATATCAATCGTTGCTTGTCCACACCTGCAATCTTTTACATCGAAGCATTTTTAGGGTTCGTTACTCCTTTACCTAACCCTGGAACTAGAAAGGCAGTGAAATCGTGATTCTGTATTAAGTACATATAAGGTTAGCTTTAGAGTGACAACGGCAAATTGAAATTTAAAAAGTGACATGTTTCTTTGCCTAAAAAAAGAGTCTCAAGTTTTTATAATCTTATATACTTACATTATTATATAATATCCATGGGAAATGGGACTGTGGTCCTATTATGTTATCTATGGGCGCCGTGGGGTTCCCGGCAATCCTAAACTATGTTATTCAAATTTATATGGTAAAGACCAATTTGCAAAAACGCAATCGCGCAAGTGGATTTAACAAACATAGCTACACTATTTTCTTTATACGTAGTACGGAACCCATAAACTGCATCAGATTTTCGCTTTACCAATTTTCTTTTCATGTATCAATGTATTGACGCGACTTAATATAATTAACACCCTGTACGAACAAACGATATGCAACCGTTTTGCATTTAAAACAGTTGACGTTCGCATCAATGACGGGGTATTCGACGCTTTATTTTTATAGTTTCATGTAAAAATATATAATTTTCTATTTTTATTTTTATATTTTTTTTCTGATAATTTGTGAAAGTAAAATGGGTACCTAAATATCTGTTAAAGTAGAGCTCTTAAATAAGAAATAGATTTGTTAGAGAATTTCATAAACGAGGCAAGTAATAAGTAAGAATTTATAGCTGTGGCGACATCACTTATGTAACACACCAATTGTCAATCATACCGAAGAAAATGACGCGCTCAGCCAATAGCAGCGAGGAGTCTAAACCGCGATCACAAAGATTTCACGGATTGGAGCATACATACAAGCTCTGACACAACATCGTCTGTCGCGCGGTTCCCCAGGCATAACACCAGCCTGGCGGAAGATCTTCCCTTTGGTGACGGTCGAGCCCGAAATATCGCTCCGGTATATACCAAACGTTGATTTGGGTCAAGCCTGTTATACTTTAAAAAAAAAAACTCAAGCAAAAGTATACCGCTTCTTCTGCTCTGACACTTCGGAAGCTGCAGTAAACTTAGTTTTGAGTATTTTATTTGACGTCAACCAATGTTGTGAAACCAAAAGATATAACAATCATAAAGTGATGTTTGAAATATCCCATAATATAGAACGAAATTTTTTTTAATTTGAATATAAATTCTTTAAAGTAGTCGAGAAAAGCGAGATTAAAAAAACACTTTTTTTTTCGATTAGGCCATTTTCTATGAAATAAGTACTCAATCATTTGTCATTAACTAGAATGTTGATTTCGCCCACGGTTAAATTAACCCGTCTTCTGCCAGGCACTAAAGTTACTTTAACATCATAACTTAAATTGTCGATAAAGTTGTATCGATAACTTGTCAAGTTTTTGTCCCATCTTGGGTCAGCTCATCATACACCTGGCGCTGGACACAGTTGCGTCCACACTTCTTTAATAGAATACATAGTTTATTTAATATTAATACTAGCTGTGCCGGCGCCTTCGCGCCGAATTCATTCATATTGGTTTCGGGTACTCTAGACCTGACTCTTTACCCGGACTTAATTACACTGGGAGCTAGATTGTTCTAGAAATTCAATCGAGTCACGCGCAGCCATACTCGATATTAATTGATCAAGTTATTGGTAATGAACAATTTAATTAACTTTTATGAGTGTTTGATCTGAACAGGGTTCCGCTCAAATGAAAACTCACAATTCGATTTTGAAGATTCAACACGTTTTTTAATTATAATTTTTTTATTGTTTTTTTTCTACTTCATAATTAACTCACTTACAAAAATACATTTTATTTACACGATTTACGCGAGTGAAGTAGCAGTTGTGCTTTAGTATAGTATATATGTTTATATCTTATTAATTGTGTAAACAAGCCATTGACTTTCTTTACATTTCCCTGTCGTGGGCCTGCTGGAAGAAATTTGTCAAGAAATAAGTAACGCCCTTGTACTACATATCTCTTTAGTTTTAGTTCTATTCTAATTTTATTTCCTTGGTGTATATAAATATATAAATAAATATAATCTAGTATAAATATTAATCGCTTTGTTTGAACCCCTTTCCTCAGAGTTTTTGATGAAACTCCTAGATAATTTGAATCAATTGCATCATAGAATATTTGCTTATTAAAATTTGGAACTATTAGTTTGAATACTAACCGATGCTCTTACTGTTAGTGAAAACATCGTGAGGAAATCTACACATTCAGGCAACTGGATGCGTAACCATGATCGATCAAATACTTAGAGTTAGGGTTACCTGCAAAGTTTGCGGAGGTCAGATGGGAGTCACGTCGTGTAAAATCCTGATCACTAAATCCAGGATCCATGGTCAAAGGCATACCCTGGGCTCCTCTCTAGAGTGATGAGGATGCAACCGGGACTAAAGCCAGGAGGAAGAAGAAAATTGGGAACTATCGATGCAAAAAAATCGACTCGCACTTACCCAATACTTTTTTTAATATCGACTTTACGACTAGCCACTAATTCTTTGAAGAACAAATTCTCTGTTTATCGATAAAAATGTATCGAAAAACTTACCTTCTCTATCAGATTTTATTATTAAGTAAAACTATGAGTAACGAATGTGATACTTCTAAAAGTAATAAAGACCTTTTGGATGGAAACCTAGGGGAAGCACCTGACTTTCCTTGGCTGGGAGTATTGAGAATACCTTTACGTAAGTATATTTTCATCTGTAAGAGATTGCTTGAAACACTATTTCTCAGGTTGTGCTTATTAACAGCTTTAACCCGCAGTTTCGCCCGCGTGAATTTAGCGCCATCTACAAAAAAACGACAAATTTAAATTTAACACCAATCTTATAAAAATGCTACCAAATTGCCACCACTAACAAAAAACAATGGAATTTAGCGCACCTACGAAATAATACAGGATATTTACGAGGAATTTAGCGCCACTTACAAAATAATACAGGTTATTTGCAAATTCCACGGGAGCTACACTTTGTCACGGGATGAAAGATACCCTATGTATCCTTCTCGACTTCTTATTATATTTAACTACGTGAATATTTCAAGAAGATTTATCTATACTAATATTATAAAGCTGAAGAGTTTGTTTGTTTGTTTGTTTGAACGCACTAATCTCTTTTTGCGTCGAATAGACAATTTATTGAGGAAGGTTTTAGGCTATATAACATCACGCTGCAACTATAAGGAGCAAAGAAATAATGGAAAATATGAAAAAAACGGGTAAAATTAAAGGCTTTAATGATGCCCAAAATAACTTTTCCACGCGGACGAAGCGGGCACAGCTAGTTTAATATATAACCCATGAAGAAAACAAACAAACAAATAAACTTACTTTAGTAAGGATTACGATGTGCATGTACCAGCATGAAGTCTTTTACCACTGAACTGTTTCAGAACAAAAGAACGAGCCTCTAAGAATAGCGGCAACGGGCGCTGTCTTAGTCACGTTCAAGCATGCCGTGGTCAACGCTGATGATGTGGCGAAAGTGTCCAAAGATTTGTTGAGGTGAGACTTCGAAATTACATACATACATATAATCACGTCTATATCCCTTGCGGGGTAGACAGAGCCAACAGTCTTGAAAAGACTGATAGGCCACGTTCAGCTGTTTGGCTTAATGATAGAATTGAGATTCAAATAGTGACAAGTTTCTAGCCCATCGCTAAAAAGAAGAATCCCAAGTTTATAAACCTATCCCTTAGTCGCTTTTAACTACATCCTTGGGAACGAGATGGAGTGGTCCTATTTTTTTTATATTGTTATTTTTTTTATTGGTGCCGGGAACCACACGGCACACCACACTTCGAAATTATAAACAGAAAAGAACCTTTGTCCAGAATTATTTGTCAATTGATTAGGTGTCAAATAACGTGTGGTTCCCGGCACCAATATAAACAATAATAGGACGAGTCCATCTCTTTCCCACGGATGTCGTAAAAAGAGACTAAGAGATGGGCTTATAAACTTAGGACTTTTCTTTTAGGCGACGGGCTTGCAACCTGTCATTATTTGAATCCCAATTCTATCATTGAACCTGTCAGTCTTTCAAGACTGTTGGCTCTCTCTACTTCGCAAGAAATATAGACGTGATCATATGAATGAATAACGCTGAAGTATAGCATGTTATGGTGAAAATAATTCTTGACTGACTTACCCTATCCAGGATCTTTAATAGTGGGTGGGTACCTTTCTAAGAGGAAGAAGAATTTAAACGAATGTAGTATGTATGTTAATTGGATGTAGCCCTGCCCAAGGTAGGATTTGAACTAAGCCATGTATTACTCTTTAATGTCGGCCTTTGAACTGCGCTTGACAGTGGATATGATGGATACAGTAGGTTCCGGGTTCGAATCCCGGCCATGGCATGGGAAATAAACTTTCATATAGGTAGTATCGTTGAGTCAGTAGCTCGTAACAAAAGTACAGAACTGTAATCTGTCTATTTACAAATTTCTCCTCCTAAATGCTAGAAATTGTTTACAGAAACAACGGCAGACTTCACATGGTCACGGAAGCCCACCAATCCTGGTCTTACAAGCTCAAAGACTTTACCTTACACCCCGAATATGAATACGCCACATACAACACCATAGCTTTGGTGGAGCTTAACCTTGATTATGAAGATCAGTCTGACGAAGACCTGCTGTCTCGAGGTACATACACATATAAGGTTAAATCTCACTATCTTTCTAAACTTTCCTAATTTATATTATACTAGCGACGCGCCCCGGCTTCGCACGGGTGCAAAATTTGGAAAAAATTTATAATGTATTATACAATAAATAATACTTAGTACATTATTTTTATAAATCCTGTAAGGTTAAGCCTGCGTACGCAATGTAAGCGGCAAGAAATGTAAGAATTTCCGACACCACATTAGAAACTCTGAAAATAACAGTATTTCTCCATTATTTAATAGATGTTATTATACATAAAAACCTTCCTCTTGAATCACTCTACCTGTTACAAGAAACCGCATCAAAATCCGTTGCGTAATTTTAAAGATTTAAGCATACAGACAAACAGACAAAAATAGCGACTTTGTTTTATACTATGTAATGATCATGTAAACATTTGTAGGTTGTCTTAATTATGTATTTCATTTGTAGATATACATATATTTTGTAAGTTATTTATTTATGTAGGTAGATTTCAATGTAGTATGTATTTACGTTGTGTTTATATTAGGTTAAGGTATAAATATACTTTGCATTTTATTTTATACGTACTGCGCCAATCGCCTTTCTATTTTAATTTCCTTCTACCCTAAGGTTGACTGGAAGAGATTGCTTTAGCGATAATATCCGCCTTTGTACCTCATTACCTGTGTTTTTTTTCTTTTTTTCTTTTTCTTATGGTGCAATAAAGAGTCTATCTATCTATCTTTCTAACATACATGACCTCTTTTGGGGCAAGACGAGCAAATTGTCTTGAAAATACATTAAAGGACACGTTTACGTGTTTGGCTTAATGATAGAGTTAAGATTCAAATAGCAACATATTTCGTCAAATAAATAAAGATAAAGATAAAATAGTGCCGTGTGGTTCCCGGCACCAATTAAAAAAAGAATAGGACCACTCCATCTCGTTCCCATGGATGTCGTAAAAGGCGACTAAAGGATAGGCTTATAAACTTGGGATTCTTCTTTTAGGCGATGGGCTAGCAATCCGTCACTATTTGAATATCAATTCTATCATTACCTAAGCCAAACAGCTGAACGTGGCCTATCAGTCTTTTCAAGACTGTTGGCTCTGTCTACCCCGTAAGGGATAAAGACGTAATCATATGTATGTATGTATGTAAAAAGATAAAATAAAATATGTACACACTGTACTAATTATGTCAACCATTTTGTCAAGCTCGGGCGTATTTATCATTAATATAATCCTCCGTTCTGTAATAGAATATAAATATATACGGGACAAATTACACAGATTGAGTTAGCCTCGAAGTAAGTTCGAGACTTGTGTTACGAGATACTAACTCAACGATACTATATTTTATAATAAATACTTATATAGATAAACATCCTACACCCAGGCCAATCAGAAAAAGTTCTTTTCTCATCATGCCCTGACCGGGATTCGAACCCGGGACCTCCGGTATCACAGACAAGCGCACTACCGCTGCACCACAGAGGCCGTCAAAAATAGGCTTTCAGTCTTTCATGCAATCTCGTCAGTGTTTCGTCCTCATGATAAGGCTTCTAATATCATTCACAGGAGACCTCAAACCAATCTGTTGGCCGGGGAAAGGCTTTAATACATCCAACGCACTCTATGTGACAGGTTTTACTGATGGTAAGTCCTTTAATGTCATTGTGCCGTGTTATTCCCGGCACCAATAGGAAAAGGAATAGGAACACTCCATCTCTTTCCCATAGATGTCGTAAACGGTGATTGAGGGAAAGGTTTATTAACTTGGGATTCTTTTTTTGGGCGATGGACAAGCAACCTGTGATTTCATCATCGAGACTGACAGGCCGTGAGGATAAACAGACGTGACTTGAAACTCCTTTTTTTAACTTGTGTCTGTAAGTTTATTAAACAGCTTGTTCAATATTTTTGATTTTTTTTTTTATTTCAGAAAGATTACTCTTAGAGAAGGTGGTATATAAATCTCTGTACGTGACAAAGGACATCTGTGATGAGTTTTACAAAAGATCTTCTGTAAGACGTCAGATTTTTAGTTTATTTTATTAAATACTTACTATTTACTACGAACGTATCTTGATCAAATTAAGGACGTCCTGGTAAAGGTTCAGGTTAAAAGTACCCGAAACCGCCGAGCTTGCATTAAGATAGTTATGAATGTGGATGAAGCGAAGGAAGTATGCAGAGATCGTGGCGAGTGGAAAGAGGTAGTCTCTGCCTACCCCACCGGGAAAGAGGCGTGATTTTACGTATGTATGTATGTAGGTAATACTTACTATTTCTAATTAACATGCCACGTGGTTGCCCGGCACCAATAGAAAAATCTCTTTCCCATGGAAGTCGTAAAAGGCGACTAAGGAATAGGCTTATAAAATTGGAATTCTTCTTTTAGACGATGGGCTAGCAACCTGTCACTATTTGAATCTTAATTCTATCATTAAATCAAATAACTGAACGTGGCCTTTTAGACTTTTGATGACTGTTGGCTCTGTCTACCCCGCAAGGGATATAGACGTGATTATATGTTATTTCTAACTCAGCTGGATCGTTGGTGGTCGAATCGGCAAGGTTAAAATGCGTGGTACGGAGAAAGGTTCAAATCCCATTTCGGCCATGTACCAATGGCTATTTGCGATGTTGTGTACATTAGTTTGAATACTAACCGATGCTCTTACGGTGACAGAAATCATCGTGAGGAAACTTGCACATTCAGGTTACTGGATGTGAAACCATGATCGATCCAATATGGGTTGGGTTAACGTGCAAAGGTTGCGGAGGTCAGATGGGAGTCGCTATATATTCGTCATATTTCAAAAAGATTCCGTGAAGTGGTAACAAACAAACAAACTCACTCTCGGATTTTTAATATAAATTGAGTTTTTTTTTCTTTTACTAGGTACTTTTTAGTTCGTAATAATTCGCATCTATACTTATATTATAAAGCTGAAGAGTTTGTTTGTTTGTTTGAACGCGCTAATCTCAGGAAGTACTGGTCCTATTTGAAAAATTCTTTCTTTGCGTTGAATAGACCATTTATCGAGGAAGACTTTAGGCTATATAACAACACGCTGCAACTATAAGGAGCAAAGAAATAATGGAAAATGTGAAATAAAAAACGGGGAAAATTATTCATCCATGAGGGCTTCAATGATGCCCAAAACAACTATTCCACGCGGACGAAGTCGCGGGCACAGATTCCGTGAAGTGGTAGCAAACAAACAAACTTACTCTCGGATTTTTAATATAATTGAGTTTTTTTTTCTTTTACTAGGTACGATCGCGTTCATATCTGCAGTCATAGTTTTAAAATTCTTACGGGTTAAAATAGCGTGCACTGTGGTTCCACTAGATACACACACACATGCATATTTAAAAAGAATAAATATTCCTTCAAATGAATACGGTCTTTAATACCAATGATTACTAAGTAAAACAGTTTATTATTCTATGACATATAACATAACAAAACAGAAAGAGAGGGTAATCAACGATGTCCGAACTGGGCCCGATAATTGTCGATCGAGATATCGTCGTCTCTCATTATTTGCATAAGATTTGCCTATAGAGGGAAGCCTGCGACTGCCAGACTTATGTCATTTCAATAAAGTTGAAAGTTTGTCTGCACACGACCCTAACATAGGTAGTGGTTCCTTTGAAAGTTATTGGGTAGCAATTTTATTACTTCGTTTGTGCAAGTGAGATCTAAGATATACTAGATAATCTCGCTTGCTCACACTCGCTTGTTCTAGTTACTAGCGGATTCCGAAGTTTTTCAAGGAATTTCTGTCTATTAAAAAAATATATATTGTTACTGACAATTTTTAATGTTTCAAGGTGCCATTTGAACTAAGTAACTGACTGACTAACTAACTAACTGATATCTAAGAATTACGATACCCGTGTCTTCAAACACGGAAATCAGCAATAAATATTAAACAAGAGGGAGCAAAATAAAACACTCAATAATTAAAATTAGTAAATTTTATTGAAACAGTTTACCTATAGTTTTGTTTACATATTGATGATTATATAAAGGTATACATACAGCATATTACACTAATTTACCTATCTCCTGTTATTAAGGTTACAGCTTAATTATTCGTTTTCATAAAGAAAAGATATTGAAGCTGTCCTTAAAATACTATCTAAGTAGTAGTTTTAATATAAACTGGCAGAACCTTTCACGCACTATATGGACTCGATACACAGGGTAGTTGTTTTGCACAAATGATATTGCATATCATCAATCGGATAAATACACCGCACAGTTGGTAACATGGTTTCTTGCAGCACTTGCACATAATGAGCAGCTGTAGCGCATCCTGCTATCTACACCTGTTCCCCAGGTCCAGCAGCACTCATCCAGCCCCACATATTTACAGATATGCGTCCAGACTCCATATTTGGCACAATATTTTTTTCTTCATACCGAGTTGCATTTCTTCGCCATAAATGAAGCCTACCGTGTTGCGATGACGTAAACGAACTTTTTGTCCGTAAATATCGCCGTGTTCCAGTCAAAATCCAAATACTGCCGAGCAAATTCTAAATGTTTTTGCTTATTTATTTCGGCTAAATACGGCTTTCTTGCTGGCTGTCTGTGGAATAGTCCCTCACGGTGCAAACTCGACGAACAGTAACCACTGATGTGTCGAACTGTTCCGCAAATGTTCTGGTCGGTATGAAGCCTTTATTTTCGTACTGTTCCACCATGGATCTCCGCTGTGTGGCGTGTCGCTGTGTTGATAAGCGGACGACGGTCGCTGCGCGGTCTACTTTTTACACTACCCTCTTCTTGATGGCGCGTTACCCAACGCTTAACCGTTGTTGTTTATTGTGTTATTTGTGTGAATGTGTGAGTGACAGCGGTGACTGCAAGCTATAAAGTTTTGCGAACTATGACTGCAATTATGAACGCGACCGTACATACATTTAGTTCGTAATCAATCGCATTTAAAATATCACATACATAAAATCACGCCTCTTTCCCGGAGGGGTAGGCAGAGACTACCTCTTTCCACTTGCCACGATCTCTGCATACTTCCTTCGCTTCATCCACATTCATAACTCTCTTCATACAAGCTCGGCGGTTTCGGGTACTTTTGACCTGACCCTTTACCAGGACGTCCTTAATTTGATCAAGATACGTTCGTCTAGGTCTTCCCACTCCGACCTTTACCTCCACACTCTCCTTGTATATCTGCTTAGTCAACCTGTTTTCATTCATCCTCTCCACATGACCGAACCATCTCAACATACCCTTTTCTATTCCTGTAACTACATCTTCTTTCACATCACAACATTCCCTTATCAAAAATAAAAAAATTAAAATATTAATTGGGATTTTAACATACTTTTACGTCATTCAGGTGAAAGTGGACAAGATGCAGGAACCGCAGCATTACCTGTGCGTGTTCGCTGTAAATAACACGAGAAACTGCAACTTCGACAACGGCATGGCGCTGGTGTCCAACGCCACGGGTTCTTGGACTTGGGTGAACATTACATTTTCATCTCAATTTATTTTATACATACATATGGTCACGTCTATATCCCTTGCGGGGTAGACAGAGTCAGCAGTCTTGAAAAGACTGAATGACCACGTTCAGCTATTTGGCTTAATGATAGAATTGAGATTCAAATAGTGACAGGTTGCTAGCCCATCGCATAAAAAAGAATCCCAAGTTTGTAAGCCTATCCCTTAGTCGCCTTTTACGATATCGATGGGAAAGAGATGGAGTGGTTCTATTCTTTTTTGCACTGGTGCCGGGAACCGCACGGCACAGGCTACTCCATCTCTTTCCCACGGATGTAGTAAAAGGCGACTAAGGGATAGGCTTGTGAACTTGGGATTCTTCTTTTAGGTGATGGGCTGGCAACCTGTCACTATTTGCATCTCAATTGTATCATTTAGCCAAACAGCTGAACGTGACCAATCAGTTTTAAAAGACTGTTGGTTCTGTTCACCCCGCAAGGGATATAGACGTGATTATATGTATGTATGTTTGTATTTATATAATACAGGATCTTATGTGTGTAATGTGGGGATGAACTAGTAACTATCCCAAATTTATCAGCGATTCCTTTGATTGGCTTTTGAATGTGCAAGGGAAGAGAAAAATCTAGCACACTATATTTTTAATGCTCTACCAGACCAGTATGGAAACTTGCACTGGATGAATGCACCTTTTCCCTTAATCGTCTTTATTGACATCCATGGGAAAGAGATGAATTGGTTCTATTTAAGGCTGTTATTTTCTTTCGTAAAATTTGAGTGCGTTTGACATCTGACAAAATTGGATACAAGGTATCACTTATTGACGTCGCATCACCTAAATCTAATTACAACTACTTCCGTTTCCAAAGCGCATGTGTAGAAGAAGCGGCGGAACAAAGTACGCTGCAGCATTTTCATCGGACATCAATATACAAATATAGATATCTTTAATCTAAAATCATGGACCAATGCACATTGCCTACATTTAAAAACATGAGTTATATTTCTGTATGTGTGAATAATGAATTTCCCTCTGCAGGTAGGCTTCGGTGTCTCCGGCCCAGGTTGTGCAGCCCCCGCCCGCTTCCTGGACGTGTCGTACTACATCGACTGGATCCAGACCTCCACCACAGACCCCTCACAGTATGACTATTATAACCACAAGGAGGAACCCGACTCTTATACGTAGAAAGCAACGTTCAGACAAGTATTTATATACCTTGGAAATATAACCTTTTTTTTGGTCTTCTCAAAATTGTAACACACATACATACATATGGTCACGTCTATATCCCATGCGGGGTAGACAGAGCCAACAGTCTTGAAGACTAAATGGCCACGTTCAGCTGTTTGGCTTAATGATAGAATTGACAGGTTGCTAGCCCATCGCCTAAATGAAGAATCCCAAGTTTATAAGCCTATCCCTTAATCGCCTTTTACGACAACCATGGAAAAAAGATGGAGTGGTCCTATTCTTTTTATGTATCGGTGCCGGGAACCACACGGCACTTTTGTAACAAACGCGTTTGAATTTCAACTATCTGGTGGCAGACGAACAGACAGACGAACCCACACACCGCATACATATGCACGCTGCCTGATTTACGTGCAATTGTCTCGCCAACCCGACTTTTTGCTAATTACGTTAAAAACATGTTTGTTCACTACTTAAAAGTAAATTCGAAACTGATCTTAGAGTAAGAACGAAGTACAGAAGGTGTGTTTGGAGTGCCTACATATGTACATAATCACGTATATATGCCTTGCGGGGTAGACAGAGCCAATAGTCTTGGACTGATAGGCCACGTTCAGCTGTTTGGTTTAGTGATAGAATGGAGATGCAAATAGTGGCAGGTTGCTAGCCCATCGCCTTAAAGAAGAATCCCAGGATTATAAGCCTATCCCTTATTCGTCTCTTATGACATCTATGGGAAATGAGATGGAGTGGTCATAAACTTTTTTAATTGGTGCCGGGGACCACACGGCACTTGTCCATTTTATTTTATTTACAGATATCGACCAAAGAGGAACACCAGCCTATTCCCTAAGTACCGGAAAACACAACAGGATAAAATTATGCTCGTCAATAACATTTTTTTGACCTTTGACCGTTTGACCACCCGCCATCATTTCACTTAGATAATCACATATCTAAAATTGTACTTTATTACTCACAATTTCAGTTTATTATGCAAAAGTCATCTCTACTACATTAAACAGAAGGATGAAAATAATACGCAACTAACAAAATGTTATGAGAAATCCTTATCAACACTTGAGAGGATCGATCATCTCAAACGTTATCAAAATTGAGATAATCCGGCCAATTTCAAGATCACACACAACCAAACTTAATACATTGATTTTTGCATTTTCGATTTTCTCGGTTAATCCCCCTATGGAAATATTTTAGGTTAGTTTTCTACGAGTTTTCGAACGAAACGATGTTTTTGAATGAGAAAGAGATTTTCTTTTTGTTCATTTTTGTGTTTATATTACTGTTTGTGCTCATATACCTCACTGTTTGTGACATGGTCATGGCTCGATATGTCTTCAAGGTTTTTCGTGAGTATTATTTTATCTTTTATTATATTCTTTAAGATGTAGGTTAAGGACCTCAATTCTATCATTAAGCCAAACAGCTGAACGTGGCCTTTCAGTCTTTTGATGACTGTTGGATCTGTCTACCGCGCAAGGGATACAGACGTGATTATATGTTATGTTAAGTAGATCTAGTAATTGAAATCAAGTAATTTATTAAATATATAAGCGTTATGTCTTCTTACTCTTGGCGTCATTCCAACCTCTCTGGTCTGAAGCCAGGATCTTTTGACCACTAATTTGGGCAAGTCAAGTTTTTAAACTAAGCGACTCCCGTCTGACGTCCGCAACCGTTGTAGGGGAACCTTACCCATATTGGATCATGGTAAAAGCTGTACTAGATATATGTGCATAATTCCTTAGTCCCTGTTATAAGTCCGGTGTCATTATAAATGTCAGGAACCACACGGCACACACATAAACGTTACTAACAGAGTGAATACTGGAACCAAAATTAGTGCACAAACGAAGGTAAAATAGCACAGGCGTGTTCCTATATGTAATATAGAAGCAATGTGATAGTTTTTTGTACTATTAACTTTTTTGTACGCATATAAAAAATTATAACTAACATTTGTTGGGTTAAAAAAAGCTCGTAAGTAAGATTCAAGAAATATTATTATATTCGTATATTTACCGTTATATTTATGAAATATGTTGTTTATAAATAAATAAATAGAATTGAACCAGGAACACAGCTAATGATAATAATTGTGATGAAAACATTCAAAACTTTCGTATGAAAATCAACTTTAATTCGACATATCAGCATTGGCTGCGTCAGTATCTGTACTTAAACATATCTGTTGTATAAACACAATAAGTCTGTTATCAAAAATTTGCGATAATCCACGTCTACTGTTAACGATTCACGTTTGTTAGGTTAGGCAGTTTGTGTATTAATGATAAAATATAACCTTAAATAATAAATTAAAAAATAAAACATTTTTTTTGTTTCCGCAAAAATTTGCTAAATTTTCATTAAATGTCTTATTAAGTGCAGTTCCTGAACTGAACATTATTAATATAATTTTGTTGTGAATAATAATTAAAAAAAAATGGATAGAAGTGATTTTTATGATTCGACGTGGGTGTTTTGGTTGCTGTTCTTCTTCGTAGTGATAAACTTCTTGTTCTGCTTCATGTCTGGGTGTATCGGGAAATGCTGTGAGTATTTTTTTTATTTTTATGTTGCTGTATGCTTAAGTATTAATGTTTTAAGGCTTAGCAATATATACAAAACACACGGAACGAAGGATACAACGAAAAACACACTCAAATGATCCTGAATATAATTTTATAAATTCTTAATTAAGTTTATTTGTTTCGTTTGTTTGTTACCTCTTCACGGGCCATCTACAGAATTAACCTTCTTGAATTTATTAATAACTAAGAGTCTAGCGATGGACTTAGGGTACCTTTCTACCCGGTAAAAATTAAAGTTTCCGTAGGATTTGCTAAAAACCTGTATTCCTCTGAAAGTGGCGCTAAATTCACTCGGACGATGCAGCTGCTAGTGAATTTATAAAGTAAGTTCCTTCCTCCTTTAGTCCCGGTCACATCCTCACCTCCGTGGAGAGGTGCCCAGGGCGCGCCTTTGACCATGACCCTGGATTAGATGAGTCAGGTTATTATACGAAGCGATCCATCTGACCTCCGCAACCTTTGCAGGGGATCGTGGTAATAGCTGCCTCCGTAGCATGGCAGGCGCCGTTTTTATCGCGCGAAAAGCTATCGCTGTTTCGTTTTTTATTACAACGTGAAAAGGGACGGAAATAGTTTATTACGAGATGACAACGGCGTCGCGCGTCCCATATACTACGGAGTCTGAACTTAAAGCTCATGTCTTAAATCTATTTTAAGTTACTAGCCGTCCCGGCAAACGTTGTTTTGCCATATAAATAATTTTTATTATCAATAAGGGGTACTACTCAATATGCTCACAAAGTTTCATGAGAATCGTTCAAGCTGTTTCGGAGGAGTACGGGAACGAGCATCGTGACACGAGAATTTTATATATAAGATTATTTATTTCAATTTAGTGAGCCGAAGTTAAATTCTAAAAATTATATTTATATCATTAATATGTATATTTATCAGAAGAAATTCAGCGGGACGTGTAATGAGGCGTTATAAATCCTTATATTTTGCGATTCTTCAAGATAAACTCAGTTTTATTCTTGTTGTGAAAGTGTAATTACTAGATACAAATGCTTTATTAAATAATTTTAATTATATTTGATACTTTGAAATTAATTATCAGCCGACTTGAATTTAATAAAAATTTTAATAATACACATATTACAACAATGGAAATTCTACTAATATCTGTGCTTGTCATTGTAATGTGGTTCACTGTTACTGCTCTGAAGTGCTGTCAATTACTTTGCGGTAAGTTTTTTATTATGCAAAGATTTTTTTTTAACCCATGATGATTTGCAAGCGAAATTATTAATTAAAAACATTAGAACAAATTAAAAAAATTATCGAAGGGAAGGTCATTGGATCTCAAAAGTTAATATAAGCCATCCGGCGCGGCGTTGCGTCCGAGTCACAATTTTAGCTTCATTTGGTCCACATTTCGTGGTTAGGTATATCGATACGTGGTTACATACGTACATATGTATATATAGTCACGTCTATATCCGTTGCGGGGTAGACAAAGCCATCATCCATCAAAAGAATGTCAAATAGTAACAGCTGGCTCATCACCTTAAAGAGTAATCCCACGTATTTAAGCCTACCCCTAGTCGTCCTTACGACATCCAAGGAAAAGATGGAGTGGTCTTATTCTTTTTTCTATTGATGCTGGGAACCACACGGCACAAGGTTAGGTATATAGATCCCAAATTGACTTTTTTGCAATATCTTTTAGGTACAGACATCGACCAGTAACAATTTTATTATTATCTATGGACTATGGATGGGTGTATGAATAGCATAAAGTCGAATAAATAAACGTAGCTTGATTAAATTAAGGACGTCCTGGCAAAAGGTCAGGTCAAGAATACCCGAAACCGCCTAGCTTGCACGAAGAATGATGACACATTGAACGTGGCAAATGGAAAAATGTAGTCTCTGCCTACCCCTCCTGGAAATATTCGTGAATTTATGTATGTATATATAAATAATTAAAAAATGCACACAATTGAGATTATCATTGAGAAAACTTATCAATTCTCGCGCGATTTTTTTTATCAATATTTTATCTGACGCCAATAATGATAAAATTTAATGTTGTTAATACAAAATGTATCATTGAATGTACATTAGTTATTAAAATGGCTGCTACCTCCTTGGCTGTCGTGGTGGTAATAGTCGTGACCGTGTTCTGTGCTCTGTGCTTGGTTCTACGACTAGTAATAAGATGCATCGCATTTGCTATGTGTAAGTATTTTGTAATCCCCATCTTAACATACAGACATACATACATACATATGGTCACGTCTATATCCCTTGCGGGGTAGACAGAGCCAACAGTCTTGAAAAGACTGAATGGCCACGTTCAGCTATTTGGCTTAACGATAGAATTGAGATTCAAATAGTGACAGGTTGCTGGCCCATCGCCTAAAAGAGGAATCCCAAGTTTATAAGCCTATCCCTTAGTCGCCTTTTACGACATCCATGGGAAAGAGATGGAGTGGTCCTATTCTTTTTTGTAATGGTGCCGGGAACCACACGGCACCATCTTAACTTATATGCTGAACAAGCTGTGCCCGCGACTTCGTCCGCGTGGAATAGTTATTTTGGGCATCATTGAAGCCCTCAAGAATGAATAATTTTCCCCGTTTTTTTAAAGTTGCAGCGTGATTTTATATAGCCTAAAACCTACCTCGATAAATGGTCTATTCAACACAAAAATATTTTTTCAATTCGAACCATAAGTTCCTGAGATTCACGCGTTCAAACAAACAAACAAACTCTTAAGCTTTATAATATTAGTATTTATGCGAAAGTAAGTTTATTTGTTTGTTACCTCTTAAATATACATATGTATTTAAATATACGTGATAGTTCAAGAAGGTTAGATCAGTAGATAACAGATAGTAAACAAAGATAAACCGAGAATGGTTAAAAAACAAACAAATAAACTCTATTTTATTTTATTAGTTAGGATACTAGTATTAAACGCGTATTTAACACCTTTATTTTATGTCGGACGATTCCAATCGTGTTACAATGATCCGAGGTCACAGAGCGACTGAAAATGCATAAATAAAAAAATACGGGACAAATTTCACAGATTAAGTTAGCCTCGAAGTAAGTTCGAGACTTGCGTTACATACATATGTATAATCACGTCTATATCCCTTACGGGGTAGACAGAGCCAACAGTCTTGGAAATACTAATAGGCCTCGTTCAGCTGTTTGGCTTAATGATGGTATTTAGATTCAAATAGTGACAGAGTTGGTAGCCCACCGCCAAAAAAAATAATCCCAAGTTTATGAGCCTATTCCTTAGTCGCCTTTTACGACGTCCATAGAAAAGAGATGGAGTGGTCCTATTCTTTTTTCTATTGGTGTCGAGAACCACACGACACTGACGGCGACTGAAAATACTTGTTGATAAATAATTATTTGTAAGCTCCAAAAGTCTCCAGTCATCGTTACACATAATTTTAAGCATTAGTCATTCAGACACGCTTTTTAATAAAATCGTTTTTTAAATGTACAACAGATAAGAATTATTTGATCGATATATTTTTCAATCGTTTTTTTTAATAAGAATTTGAGTGTGAGTTTGACTTAAATCTGCCTGGCGGTAAGCAAGCTTAATGCTTATAGCGTTATATTTTGAGTTATATTTCGTGTCATGAAAAATATCATTGTATTCAATTTTCTGACCTACGAATGAACCTTATTAACAATATGCCAGATGCCAAAATTAAACAAAGCATCTATGAGTGCACTAAAGGATAATTCCCAGCAATTCCCGCGGGAAAGGATATCAACGGCATTTATTAGCGGGCGGAGTCGCGGACGATCAATTAAATTAAACTCAACTCAAAAAAAAAAGTGAATCAATTTTTAAATTTTACTCAATTCAGCATGAAAGTAAAGCAAAATTAATATTATCTAATTACTCTCCGTATCATATCGAATATTATCATATCTGCGTGATAGTCAAGGCGGGCTGAAACGTCAGTAATCCAGTATTGAGCTGACTTTGTTCAGTAATAACCTGTGATATTAACACTGGTTCACACTTTTACGGATTTTTACTGCAATTTTTGATGAGAAAAATAGTTTGATAGTTTGTGATACAGGTTGGTTTAACATTATTCTACTAAAGTTGTCTGGTTTTTCAAATGTCTTTTATAAAAGCGTTAACAACTTATTGGATAGTATATAATTCCATTTTTACATTTTCTTCTGAATTTTGGATATTTGCTTTACACTTGATGGAATATTACCTAATCTTCTTAGCTTCCGTAATTGTATTCCTAAATAGTATTCCAATCAACTTCCAACTTTTTCGAATTGTCAATGCCCCAAGGAATTTTTAATATTTCATTACTTATTAAGATTTAAGTTTTGAATCCGTAAAAGTGTGAAACAGGATGAATTTAATGCTGTTAGCAAACATACTTGTCAAACATACTTGTCAATAATAGCAGTGACTTCGTTAATTCACCTTGGTAGTGGACCCCGGGGTCCGAAGCAACACAAGCCTCTTGCCACTCCAATTTCCCTATGCAGACTTCCTCGTATATTTGCTTATTTAACCTGTTTTCATTCATCCTCTCGACATGACCAAACCATCTAAGCATGCCCATTTTTAGTCCTGTCACTATATCTTCTCCCACATAACAACATTCCTATATCACGCTGTTCCTTAACCTGTCACTGAATTTTACACCGATCATACTTCATAACGCTCACATTTCCCCAAGTCCGAAATCGAACTCGTAGCGTCTAGTTGATGACTTAGCTACGTTTACCACTACGCCATCAAGCCAAAATGATAGGTGTCTTTATCATCAATCACGTGATTGTCTGATGATAACAGGTGATCACCTTTTGCAGTGTTTTGATACAACACAGACAAGGATACGATTAAATTGTTGAAGAATTTACAATATTGATCATTTGATGTATTTAATTATTTGTTTAAAAAAAAGTAAATAAATAAATATATACGGGACAAATTACACAGATTGAGTTAGCCTCGAAGTGAGTTCGAGACTTGTGTTACGAGATGCTAACTCAACGATACTATATTTTGTAATAAATACTTATATAAATAAACATCCAAGACCCAGGACAATCAGAAAAGTTCTTTTTTCATCATGCACTGGCCGGGATTCGAACCCGGGACCTCCGGTGACACAGTCAAGCGTACTACCGCTGCGCCACAGAGGCCGTCAAAGTACTAGGTACCTAAGGGCACAAAAGTTTGAATTTCAACCTTTATCCTTCATCCTCCTGGCTTTAGTCCCTGTTGCATCCTCACCACTCTGGAGAGGAGTCCGGGGTATGCCTTTGACCATGGACCCTGGATTGGGTGAGTCAGATTTTTACACGAAGCGACTCCCGCCTGACCTCCGCAACATTTGCAGGTAAACCTAACCCGTTCAGTTGTCTGGATGTGCAGGTTTTCTCACGACGTTTTCTCTCACTGTAAGAGCATTGATTAGTATTCAAACTAACATAACATCGAAAAGAGTCATTGGTAGAGGTGCAATTTGAATCTGTGCCCTTTTTGCGCATCATGCATTTTAACCGGCACTTTACCTATTCGACCACCGACGCATGTAAACCTTTTTTATACAGAGATAAATGCCAGAAACGATGCTAGGAATGATAACCTAGTAGCCCATTATATGAAACAAAATCACGAATGCAATAATACATTAGCTGGGTTTTAGTGAATTATGACATATTGTTTATTACAATAAGGTCGATATTCCTCGACGCTTTTCGTCTTCAAGTCATTAATAGCTCATAAAATACATACAAAATAATTATTATTATTGTTCAAAGTCCCGCCCCTACGTCATTTTTTTTCTTGAAAAATTGAATTGATAATTGTTATTTTTAATGAAGGATTTCAATTTTATAACTTTGTTTTACAATCAGAAAGATTAAATTTTAATTTTGAAAGATATAAACATCTGAACATTATTATTTTCTTTTAACTTCGGTCTCATCTAGACCTGACCTAACTTAATGTCACTTGATTTGATATCTACAAAAATTTTCGCATTTATGTAGCCAAAGACTATATACTATACCATCTTCTCTCGCTTCATCCAAATTCAACATTTATATATATGTAGATGATCCAAAATTCTGCCCATTCCAAACCCCATAATTGACAAGCGTGTTTGACAATTCTGCAGTGAAATTCCTAGAAAAAAATGGACTACTTGATTTTATTCATACCCTTCTTCGTGCTGTGCACCGCGTACATGGTCGCCTGCGTCTGCTTCCATTGCTGTGCGATGTTTTGTGGTGAGTAACCTTTTTCATTATAAACCGGCAATGGATGTTTCGTCAAGAATTTTTTTATTTAGACATGTTATTTTTGTACATGTAATCCATCTCTTTCTTAAATAAGTGTTTTTAACAGTCGTATTTTATTGTAATTAACGTACCTTTATTTTATCTCGGACGTATTGAATGTGCGTTTAATACTTGTATTACTTATACTTGTATTATAAATACAATAAAACAACGCGAAAGTTTAAAACCAGTTAATTAATGAGACGTCAGGAAAGTAGCACAATGTACCTATTATATAAAAGTATATATAAGTACCTATTTAGCAAACTCAAAGTTGTGCAACCGAACAGCTGACAATGCAATCTGGAAAATGCTATGATAATAGACATACATACATATATTCACGTCTATATCCCTTGCGAGCCAAACAGAGCCGAAAGCCTTTAAAAGACTGAAAGGCCACGTTCAGCTATATGGCTAAAAGATGGAATTGAGATTCAAATATTAACAGTTTGCTAGCCTATCGCCTACAAGAACAATCCCAACTTTAGAAGGCTATTCCTTAGTCTCCTTTTACGACATCCATGGGAACTATATATTGAGTGGCCCTGTTCTTAAGTGACGGTAACCACACGGCACCACAAAACATACATATAGACCTAAGGAAAATATCACTAGTAGACAAGACCAAAGATAATATTCGAGCGCGAAGACTGAACAAAGTGCACATGAAACATAAGAAAGCGAACCGATTTTTAAGACAATCTTTCAAGACCGTTGGCTCTGTCTACCCCGCAAGGGATATAGACGTGTAAATATGAATGTATGTTTGTAAAGCGACCCTTAGAACCCACTGAGAGCAGAACAAGTAACTCAAAAAAATCATGAAGAGAAATAAACAAGCTGATGGCCTTTACAGAAAAACTGATTCAAAAGTCTCAAAGTTTAATCACATATCGCATAACGTGTACTTACAAGATACTCATTCAGATTATATTTATTATCTTCACAACCATTATTTGATAGGATTTCGAGGCAGTAATACGCATTCATTACATTAGTAACTTGTTTCACGTGACTAAGTCGCGAGCCTTGAAGTGTATCACCATGGATTCAACTATGTTATTTTTTCCAATGGTTATAATGTGCTGTTTTTATTTGTTGATCTGTGTTCTATACCATTTGGTCCTAAGTATATACAGTAAGTATTTTTTTTTTGTTTATAAATCATGAAATCATAATTTGGGCTTCTTTTTTCTATAGGCGATGAGCTGTCAACCTGTCACTATTTGAATCTCAATTCTATTATTAACAGCTGAACGTTGCCTATCAGTGTTACTAAGGCTGTTGGCCCTGTCTACCCCGTAAGGTATATAGGCGTGATTATATGGGTGTATGTGTCACCATCATCAAATTAAATTGATTAAGCACATCTTATCATCAGTCATATTTAGACTTAAGACTGTTAGACCCAATGATTATGATTTTAGCATGAAGTACGATTATTTTGTTATACACAACAGATGTGTGTGATATGATGTGATGTGATGATAAAATATCAAATCACAGGCAGCTTATAAAAAAGTTAATTTTTAAGAGATGAGAGTCAATTGTATTTTTCACATTACCTACACAAAAGTTAACACAAGTTAGAATTCACGTTTTATTTATGTTAATTTCAATGTTTTAAGTTTTATTTTACAATATATTACAATATATTAACTTTACAAATTTTTGTGATTGTTTAATTAACTACTTATTTGAGTAAAAGTGCAAAGTTAGATACAGACTTAGCGGAATTCTTGAGTAAAAACACAATTTTTCTAGTTGAAAGACTGCAAATTTTGTTCTCAATCTTACAATGAACTAGGATCTGTTCAGTAAAATAAGTTATAAAAATTAAAGTGAATAAAATTAAACTTAGTATTTTATGTTGATACTAACACTGTCGATAAATTTTTGTCTTCTGAATTGTTTCTGACATTTAGATGAAAACATCTTTCTTAGGAATCTCTTTAAAGTTTTTGATTGTATATTTTATAAACTATTCAAACATTGTTACAGTTAATCAATTAAAAAATGCCATTGATCGTTCGCACCATGTTCTACCCAAAACTGTAGTTAAACCCACAATTTCTGATCTTGTGATAATAAAATCGAGGATTTCAATATTTTGTATTAGTTAATGTATGTATACCGAACCTTTATAGGCGAAATCAATAAAAATGTGATGCAACTATAAGGAATTATAACAATATATTTTTCCAGATAAACAAAGTACCTAATAATGAATAGTATCATCAGATAAAATTGATTTTTACATAGCTCGTAATAGCTTCAAAGACATTACAATTACAATAATTTCGTACATACATATAAATTACGCCTCTTTTTCGGAGGGTGAAAAAGAAATAATAGGACCACTCCATCTCTTTCCCATGGATGTCGTAAAAGGCGACTAAGGGATAGGCTTATAAACTTGGGATTCTACTTTTAAGCGACAGACTAGCAACCTGTCACTATTTGAATCTCAATTATCATTAAACCAAACAGCTGAACGTGGCCTATCAGTATTTTTAAGACTGTTGGCTCTGTCTACCCCGCAAGGGATGTAGACGTGTTTATATGTATGTATGTATAATGCTTTTTTTCTTAATTTTCAATAAACGATGACTTCACAAGTATTTACTTATAGATAATAGATATAATTTTATTGTTAACCTGCCTATTCACATCAAGCGAACAATCATTTCTGGATATTTCTAGATTATAATAGCTTTTGAAGTTCCGTACCTAAAACGTAAAAACGGGATTATTACTTAGCCTCCGCTGTCTGTCTGTTCGACACCAGGGCGTATCTCATAAACTGTGATAGCGAGAAAGCTAAAATTTTTACAAATTATTTAATTCCGTTTCCGTTATAAAAGCGTCCCCATACAATAAACGTCTTTTTTCATATCTTTTTGCTCAACGTCATCTTAATAACCGTAACATGTAGACTTAAAATTTTCACAAATATTTACTTGCATAGAATAGAATAGAAAATATATAACTTAAATCTAATTATTAGTACTACCGCTTCCAAAGCGCATGTGTAGAAGAAGCGGCGGAACAAACTACCCTGCAGCATTTCATCGGACGTCAATTTACAAATATAGATCTTTTAAATCTAAATCGTGGACGAATGCACATTGTCTACATTAAAAAACATGAATGAATGTAGAACTAATTATGTCAATACAAATGCCATACTAGGTTTACCTTTCAAAATAAAAAAGAAAAGAACAATATTGTCTAATAAAATTTTTTGGTCGATTTTAATAATCTGGTAGAAATGTGATTATAAAAAATTAACATTTAAGGAACAAAGGTGATAATGGTACGGAACCCTTCTTGCGCGAGGCCGACTCGCACTTGGCCGGTTTTATTATCTATTCCGTAAAAGAGTAACAAACAAAATTTAAGTGACTAAGTATTCTATTGGAAACTTTTTAAAGATTATCAATTTTAGTTCCTAATAAGATAATTTCAAATCTTATTTTACAAGCTGGTGCTCGCGACTTCGTCCGCTTAGACTATATAAAATACATACACAACTATAATCACGTATTTATCCCTGACGGGGTAGACAGAGCTAACAGCTTCACAAAAACTGATAGGCCACGTTTAGCTGTATTTATTTTATTACTTAAAATATATCTATCGTAAATGTTGAAATTTTATACAAAAAAAAATAATTAAAATTAACTCAAATTAAAACTAAAGCTAAAACTATGTATAAAAAAGAAAAAAAAAAGATTACAAACTAAAATTTAATTTACAAATTGTACAGTACCTGCATAGCATCAAAATGCGGGAGTGTGCCCAGAAGGCTGGCAGCATTGCCAATTTGAATGGCAATGCTAATTCTCTGAGCAAGATTTAGCTGTATAGGTACATCATAAATATAAATAAATTACTATAATTACGGATAACCGCATGATATCGATCCAATACGGGTAAGGTTTACCTGCAAAGGTTGCGGATTCAATCCAGCCGGCTACCGCCAACTATCATCTGAATGTATGCCTTTTAATTAGTAATTTCTCACCAAACGACTGTAAACAAGCGGGCTTTTATCAATTCCGTTCCAAATTGCATAATTTTAAAGTTAATTACAATATTATTGTAGGTTTTAAGACTATTATTTTTTGTGATTGTTATCTCATAATCAATAGTATCTTTATTTGCGTACGATAAGGGTAATTAAGTTGATACAACATGAGTGCAAATGATATAATGCTCCAAGGTACCTACGCCTACGACATAGGTATATTTAAACGAATTATAAAAATTTTTGCCGTGTGGTTCCCGGCACCAATACAAAAAAGAATAGGACCACTCCATCTCTTTCCCATGGATGTCGTAAAAGGCGACTAAGGGATGGGCTTATAAACTCGGGATTCTTTTTTTAGGCGATAAGCCATATAGCTGAACGTGGCTGAATCTTTTCGGCTGTTGGCTCTGTCTACCCCGCAAGGGGTATAGACGTGACTATATGTACCTATGTATAAAAATTTGCTTGTATAACGGAAAGAAAACAATGTAAATGGAAGTATACCGTGTGGTTTTCGACACTTTAGAATAGGACCACTCTATCCCTTTCCCAGGGATGTCGTATTAGGCGACTAAGGATAATGATAGGCTAATAAACTTAAGTAGGATCCTTCTTGTCGGCGATGTGCTAGCAACCTGTCACTATTTGAATCTCAATTCTATCATTAGGCCATACAGCTGAACGTGGCCTTACAGTCTTTCAAAGACTGTTGGCTCTGTGTACCCCGTAAGGGATGTAGACGTGATTATATGTACTTTTCATTTAATCGGCAATCCTTTAAATAGGATTGGGAGATAATTAATAATAGTCTTCACTTTTTCTTTCAACTGATGTTTTATTTCTACTTTTTAGCACACGTGTTCTACGTCTTCTGTCATCTCCCATTCTAAACTTTCTCACTCCCTCACTCATACCCGTCTCTTTCACATTTTAGGCTTCATTCACTTTTCATATAAAAAATGGGCTTCGTGGTTCCTACATGTAGGTATTTATATAATTAGGAACGGTGACTTTGTTTACTTACCTACATAAAAAAATTAACATATTCTAATCATAACCTAACACTCACAATAGAAAACTGGCCTTTGAACTAGTTTGCGGACAAACACAGACGGACAGTGGCGATATTATTATATTGTTAATTATCTTACCAAAAATGTATTATGAAGATTATGTATTATAGAGCCATCTAGTAGCAAATAGCAAATATTCATGCTCTTTTAAATAGTTGTTGTGTCTACTCGATACTAGAGGGCGACACTAAATAGTGGTTATTTTTTTTTTATTACCTGGGGCAGACTGCGACTGCGAATCGCCTCAAATTCATTACAAGACTTATAGGATACTTCTTCTTAATCAAAAATGTATTATGAAGATAATGTTATAAAGAGCCATCTAGTAGCAAATAGCAACTATTCATGCAATTTTAAATAGTTGTTGTGTGTACTCGCTTCGAATCGCATCAATCAGGCAAGGCAGGAAATCAGGCAATCGAAAACAATTTTTTACTTAATTATTCACTAAAATTTATTCATAATAGTAATAATAAATCATAATTCTATTGACAATCTCAATAGTTTATTCGTTACAAACAAATATTTAATTATTTTCTATTTAACAATAAAATTAAATACCTAATCGTCATTTTCATAAATTTTAAAATTAAAAACAAACAAGGAATCATAACGTAACAATCAATCCCGCGGAATAAAAAGTAGCCTACGTGTTATTCTGGGTCTTCAGCTCTCATACATACAAAATCTCACCGTAATCTATAATAATATTTGTGTGTAAGAGTAATAAACATCAATACATACATACATAATAATAATATGAGTAAAATTTTTCAAATTAATCCAGGCTTTGTAGGATTTATTGAGATGAAACTTTTATAGTACTGTGAAAACCGTTTTAAATTTAATTTCAGAGTTTCAACTTGACGTGCGTGAAAACATGCATACAAAAGCCTTGAAATAACCATTTCAACATAATTATTGGTTATATTTATATTACTCATACATTTACCTTACATCTCTACCTAAGTAGGTACAGAATTAAAAGCTAACACTTACATTTACACTTGGAATAGTATGCCTGCGTATAGTAGTCTTTTATATGTTGCCCTGTGTACACTAGGGTCTTATAACTAACTGAAAATTATTAAATAGTCTTAACATTTAATTTGTATTTAGTCAATATGTCAGTCTTAGTACGAGAGAGCGCCAGCGGCTTCGCCCGCATACATAGGTCATCACTTCTATATTCCTTCCCCTGCAAAGGTTGCGGAGGTCAGATGGGAGTCGCTTCGTGTATAAACCTGACTCACCCAATCCAGGATCCATGGTCAAGAGCTTACCCCGGGCTTCTCTCTAGAGTAGTGAGGATGCAACCGGGACTAAAGCCAGGAAGATGACTTCTATATCCCTTGCGGGGTAGACAGAGCAACCAGTCTTGAAAGACTGACAGGCCACGTTCAGCTGTTAGTCTTAATGACAGAATTGTGATTCAAATAGTGACAGTGACCTGATTGAAAGATGTCTCCGATTTAATATTGACACGTTCGTCTAAGAATTGTCTTCCCCACGCCTTTATTAAATTTAAAATACTAATTACAAACCTTCTCATCCAATTCTTTTGTCAAAAGCAAAGATTCAATGCTTATCACCAAAACAATCACGGCAACGTAACGCGATAACGTATCTTATGCCGTTGCGAAACGGGTCATTTTTCATTATCTCAATATTCCGACATGGCGGCGTTTACATAAAGACAAACGCTACTGATGTAACGACAGTAAACCACACAGCGCGCTTAGAACCGAACTAGTTACGTTCTATTTTTAAAAAGTTTCAAATTTGAAACTACGTTTAATAATTGGCATAAAAAATATATTAAAAGATTTGGCTTTAATAAAAAAAAATATTAAACACTAAAAATAATTAAAGACGATTATAGCAAAAATACAATTTCGAGTTGGTAATTAAAAATAAAAACGTGAGTGACATTATTAATTTTAATTTTAAATACCACCAGAAGGCAAGAAGAACACTATTTTTACTATTATTTTTTAATCATAATAATGCGGACATTAGGAAAATTTATGCGAGAAATAAAATTTTATTAAGTGCCAGTGTTGCTAAGTGATTTTAAGATAAACAGAAAAACTTTTATGAACATTCAACATAAAAATATTAAAAAAAAAAATGGAGTCTCCCCGTTGGCATGAAGTGGATGCCACTGTATTGGACAAAGAAGAAGTATATGTTGAGAAAAGCAACCACACAAACCTTTATGGACTGTTGCCGATGTTTATTCTGATTGCCATTGTCTTCTTGAGGATATCCTGGGTGCTGTACAGGAATTCTGTCGGTGAGTTTCATGTTAACACTAAAAAAACATGTTAAATATATATAAGTTTTTAATTTTTCTATTTTCGAAATATGTGACTTTATACTCTATGGCCCTCCAAAAAAAATTACCGACCCCATACAAATTGAACAATCAGCTGATGTCAATTTGTGCGGACTAGCCTGTATTTAAAGTTCCTATATACGTTTTTTATTTATTTGAAACTTTGGCTGCTATTTACAAAGCCACTCTGTCTGTACAGTTGGCCACTTGGAATAGTATATCTGCTTATCGTAGACCTTTATATGTAGCCCAATGTACACTAGGGACTCCCGTCTTGTAACCAACCGAAATTTTTTTTAATTGTTCTAACTTATCATATCACGTATAATCATATCTTTACGTGTCTTTATCTACTTAAATAATTATTACATTTTAATCACAATTTACTTGCTATTTTTTATATTCAATAAAAACAAATAAAAAACGAGTAATCCTTTTTTTTATCAATTGCCAATTAATCCAATATGTTGAACTGTGCTTAAACAAATATAAATGTTTGTAAACGTTAAAACATTATTAGTTGGTAATATGACAAAATAAATAATTCGTACATTTCTGAATTCATATATTTGTCATATTAAACATCAAGTAACAAAAACTAATATTTATTTTAATGAAACTTAAAAATAATATATAAATAAGTAGTAACTAAACGTGTATGATATGAATTTATAGTATTAACATATTCATATTGACAAATCGACCATGACCATCTCTAGAAGTGTACCAAATAAACTGTCAGGTTAATCATTGACATCTTATTGCTTAAGAGGATGCAAAGCCGACATTTATTTTTGACCACATTACACTTATCACATGCTTTAGAAATGTAATTTAAATAAAATTGATCTCGTTTTAAGCTATTATTAATGTGTAAACGTTAAAACTGATGAATAAAACTCTAAGACTTTTTTATTTATTTTAATGAATAATTCACAAAAATAATTTAGATAATAAAGACATGGCTCGGACAATACGGAAAACTTTTGAAAATGAGTTCGTACAAAAATAATATACCCACAACGGGCTTATTACCAAATAGGTTAAGAATTTTAACATTTTGGTCCATTCATTAAAATTCATGTAGTAATGAAATAGGAATTACTTTATCAGGATTATAATTTAAACTAATAATTTCAATACCTTACTAAATGGAATTTCTTCTTTCTGATTAATAAATCTTTACAATAATAACTTTTAATGTGAATAACAATTAAATATCAATATATTATCAGGCATTATCTGTTATCACAGTATAACGTTGAATAATATATTGTTTTGCTAGCTTAACCCAATTTCAACTATCACCATGTTGTTTACTGTGACAGACACATGTCACGTCTTTATCCATTACGAGATAGACAGAGCCAACAGTCACATGACTCAAGAACACATAGCTGGATGGCTTAGTGATAACAGAGTAATGCATTGTGACAGTTAAAGAAGAAATCTAAGTTTATAAGCCTTTCTTTTGATTGACTATGCCTTTTCTACTCTATCAGACGAAATGGCAGAGAGTTTACATACATATAATGACGGGTACCTATATCCCTTGCGGGATCGACCGAGCGAATAGTCTGAAGTTTGGCTGATGATAGAATTGAGATACAAATAGTGAGTAGTTGCTAGCCCTACTCCTTTAAGAAGAATCCCAAGTTTATAAGCCTATCCCTTAGTCGCCTTTTAACACATTCATGGAGAAAGAGTTAACGAACTGTGTTTGTACCAAAATCTTCATCGTCAGTCTGGTTTAACGCATTTATATTTGTATTTTGCAATTTGATATTAAATTATATATAGGTCAGTTTTGTTAAATGCGCAAAATATAAACCTATTTCGATTTAATTTGTCCGAAATGTCCAAATTTACGTTTCCTTTCAGTAATTCTCAGATTTTTAAATTCGATTTATACTTGCTACTTTTAAGAAGCTTCTAAGTACTTTAATATTTTGTTCTTGATAAATACTAAGCTTCAGAGGATTTGCCAAAACTATCATGTGACCATTATCAAACAGATTATATCTATCATTGATATTGACTCATCTCCATAGATCAGATAAGTGACTTTTCTTTGTAAATGCCGAACGTGAGGATGATGATCGGTTTGTGCTGTATCACTAAGTTTACAAAACAGGAAAATGTAAAAATATTATTAATTTTTTATTTAAAGTGAAAACAATTTTTTTTCATTGAATTGTCGTTAAAGGGTCAGGTCAAAAGTACCCGAAACCGCCGAGCTTGCATGAAGAGAGTTATGAATGTGGATGAAGCGAAGGAAGTGTGCAGAGATCGTGGCAAGTGGAAAGAGGTAGTCTCTGCCTACCCCTCCGGGAAAGAGGCGTGATTTTATGTATGTATGTATGTACTTAATTGTCGTTAAATCCTATAAAAGATTATTATTATTTTTCTACTTCTTGGTTGCAATCTCAGCTTCCAAAAACAGAAGCCGCAAGGGATATAGACGTGACTATATAAGTATATGTAAGTATGTGATGTAAAAGATTCTGTCACAATGAATTTTAAACGAAATCACGAGCTCTAGAGTATCACGAGATCCGCACAAATTGTTTCTTAAATATTATGAGTTATTGAACGAATCTCGCGTTTAGATGAAAGACTTTTGATTGATTGTCAAATTCTTAATTGTCTTTAACAATAACGCATATTAAAGAAAAAACCATCGGTATGTACTAAAGTGCTAATTATAGTTTTTTAACAAATACTTAAGGCTAGAAATTAAACTGAAATTAAATTCCCTATTTCTCGTATAATTTTTTTTTTATTCTAGGTGTTTATGGTTTGTTGGTGTATAGTCTTTTGTAATTCAATAAATCCGCCAACAAAAACTTGATAAATATGAAGTTCTAAGTACAAGTAATAGGTATAAAAAATGAATGTATTTCAGGCCATTCGGTTCCCACTCCATACAAAGTTTTCAAATGTTTTAAATCGTTTTTATCGTGTCAAAATCATTCGACACCGGGAAATGAGTCAAACAAAATTCAGATTGAATTACAGACGTAGAGTAAATATTTTAACCTTGTAACAGAATACATTATCCTGTAACCTGCAACTTTCAATCAATAAAATAAATATTATATCTTATATCTTCATAAATTCCTTTCTATTTAAAAGTACAATTTATGCGTATAATTATTTTGTTCCCAAATGTTGACAAAAATAACAAACAAAATGTAAGGGAATTTAATTATCTTAATTAAAGGTTACTATCAAAATAGCAAGCCGATAAACACTTTTTTTTTTTCAAAACAACAAAATCCTTCACACACTTATTTAGATAAGCGAAATTATTGTTAGGATTATTTTTTGTGTGTGAAAATGATAAACCTGCAAATAATAACTCTAATTCTGTTAGTGCTGACACAATTAGACAAATAATGGAAATTCCACATTTTTGTATCACATAACATGTGATTGTTACACGGTTTTTCTAATTACTCCAATTTACTCTTGTAAACTAAACTGTGAAAATCTGTATGTGTTTTTTTAAACGTTCTTAAAAGAACAAATTTAAAAAATGAAAAATGTGTTATTTTTTTAATAATTAGAAATGTAACAAATATTTAATTAAATTAAAATGAATCATATATTTAAAATGGTACGTAAACCAATTATATTATTTATTTAGCTTTTTAATCGGCAGATCAATAATGTCGCAATCACGCTTCTCGTTGCTGAAATAGATTTGCACTATTTATAAACTTACGGACGCACAGATCAAACAAACTTATCGAAGTTATACATGTTATACATGTCTATTTCAAGTGCCAATTTTAAGATAGCCGGACATTGTACATAATCTATCTGTCTAATAATAGTTACGATAATAACTAAAAATAGTTTCTGAAGATTTGTGCTCATTATTATTCAGATATTCTCCCTTTTTTTACTCTCTCATCCTTGCGTGTTCCCGGTTGTAACCTCCACAACAGTGTCTAGGGCCGTTTAGGGCCCGAGGTCCACGTTCCGAAGTTTAAATTTTTTTACATTTAATTAACATTTATAATAAAGTTAAGTAACAACCTTAATCAAATTAGTTTTGCCGAAGTGTGCAGATAATTTTAATGACAATGGCCATGCACATATTTTCTTTGTGTAATTAAATATAATCTAATCATCAGGTATTCGGATTTTTAAATAATATTTTTTAATTAAAATAAAGAACACACTTCAGTATTACATTTCAAGATGCAATGACTAAAATAAAATATTGTATTATTGTATTATTTATTGATTATCGAATTTCTACAAACCTGATAAATGAATTCTAAATTACAAATTGTTTTGTCGATTCAGCTGTTCATTGTATTTTAGAATCCCTTTTATCAATTTATTTTGCATAAACGTAATCGTCCACCCCGCAAAAGATAAAGATCGAATCTGTACCGATCATAACCAAAGCTAGATTACTTCAAGTGGAGCCGCGTCATATTATAAATTGCAATCATATGATGTACAGGATCATAGGATCAATTGTTAAGTATGTAAGTCACATGCACTGGATCAGAAATAGCATCTAGACGATTTAAGATAACTTAGATATCGCCGCTAAATATATCGAAACTTTATCGACATATAGTGCTTTATTTGAATACTTATAAGTCACTCGATACTAACCGCAGTAGTGGTGAGTTGGACGTGACGTGATAGTGATACGAAGTTTGAAAAGCTAACATGCACACTCACAGACACACACTTTTATGTTTATTTTTTATTATTTTGGACAGGATAGAATAGATAAAGGAATGTTGTGATGTGAAAGAAGATATAGTGACAGGAATAGAAAAGGGAATGCTTAGATGGTTTGATCATGTGGAGAGGATGAATGAAAGCAGGTTGACTACTAATTTCATTTTCAAATAATTCGTGTAACATTGTGTTGTAAAATGTTAATAGGCTTCTGTTTTTGTAAGTGTAAGTACACTATGTAATGCATTTTGTATATTACAACTGTTGTTCCGATATCTTTTTAAAAAATCTCTAAGTATTTTTCTCAAATTTTTAATTGTAGTATTTCAAATGCTATTGATAATTAAATTTATAAATAAAAAAAAACATTCGACTAATAGGCAAATATTTTGAAAAAAAGTGTTTCTTACCTACGACTTTTAACTACATATAACAAGATACTTTACAGGCAGACAAACTTAAAATTATTACAAGACTTCACTTTTTTATTATAATAATATCTATATACAAATATGCCGTGTGGTTCCCGGCACTATTACAAAAAAGAATAGGACCACTCCATCTCTTTCCCATGGATGTCGTAAAAGGCGACTAAGGGATAGGCTTATAAACTTAGGATTCCTCTTTTAGGCGATGGGCTAGCAACCTGTCACTATTTGAATCTCGGTTCTATCATTAAGCCAAATAGCTGAACGTGGCCATTCAGTCTTTTCAAGACTGTTGGCTCTGTTTACCCCGCAAGGGATATAGACGTGATCATATGTATGTATGTATGTATATACAAATATTACGTTTTAAATATGCGTTTTTAGTTGCATGAAAACTTTGATAAATAAATATTATATACCTTTATGCAAAGATCATGGGATGATAACAATACTCTGCCTACCTTTCCAGAAAAGTGGCCTTATTATATTAAGTGCAGTAATCATATTTCTGTGTGTGCAATCGATTTACTATTAAGGTACTCGTATCGATTTAGATAGGCTGACTGACAATCAGGAACAGCCATTAAGATAAAATATGATAATACATCCCTATATTAACAGGATTTTATGGATAATCGACGTCTACATAGTTGAACTGAAAATATTTTTACAACCTTAGTTAGAGGTTAAGTTAATATTAATTAATTGTAAGTACAATTTAATTATTTTTAAACCAAGTAGGTCCTTATGTAGTATGTACGTAAAAATTGCATTTCATAAACTTATTTAGCCATTATTTATCTTTGTAACTGGAATAGTGATTTATATTTTATATAAACGAGTTTCTATATTGAGTTTCTATGTTAGATATTAAAATTTATTTTTAATTAATAAGTGCAGATGTCTGATCAGATCATAAGAAAATTGAAACATTGTTTTAAAAAATTAACAACAACAACAACACATTATATAAAAAAAATATATTAATTAAATTAATTTAAAAGAAAATGATTTAGACATTTCATAAAAAAAAAACATGTTTAATTTTATTTTCGAGGATTTGAAAATGGATGAAAGGAAACTGGACTTCGATGAAAAAGTGCAGATAGTTCGCTCGGTGTACTACAGGATGATCATAGTTCCCGTGGGCTTCTGCTTACTTCTGCTTGGTTGTTTGCTATATTCGTGTTACAAGGAAAATAAAATTATGTAAGTACTTACTTTAAATCATGATCTTAATGTTTTTATAACTTCACTGTTACATAAATTAATTTATTCAGAAGATATAGAAATGCGATAAGGCCATCCTCTTGCAATGTCTATATTTCTTGATTATTCACGAAAATTCTTTGATTTGGTTTTCTAGGGAACTAAATAGTTTTGTTGTTATGTTGCGCATTTTCGCGTAAATCGTGTAAAGGACATTAAAGTAAAAAAAAAATACCTACAACAAAAATAAATAGATAGGTACATAAGAATTTAGATTATATTTTTTTTATTTTAGATTATATTTACATTATATTTTTAAAATTTTATGAAACATAAAATTGATAATAAAAATATTTATACCACTCAAATACAAGAATAATATTAATATTTGACAGAACAAGAAAATTAATTACGATACTATTTTTGAGATATGATAAAAAAATGCAATTCACTGGCACTGGTTATGTAAAAATCTACTTCCTTCATTAAAATTACGTATAAGTTTTCCCAAATGCCGGAAAATACAGCTTAACTGATGATGTTCAGTTATTTAATCTCATTATCATATCACTGTGTCAACTTACTCTCTCTCACTTCACTGTGACATTGAAAATTATCATAATCTCATTAATTTCAGCTATGGTAAAGAAAGCGCCTTTTTGACTGATCTATATATAATTTAGTAGATAATAGAAGATCTATTATTATGTTAGTTTGAATAAAGTTTTGCTGTTAGGCTTAATGATATAATTGAGATTCAAATAATGACAGGACTAAAAGAAGAATCTCAAGTTTATAAGGCTATTTCTTAGTCGCCTAACAGCTGAACGTGGCTTATCAGTCTTTCAAGGCTTTGTCTACCCCGCAAGGGAATATAGACGTGATTCTATTAATGAATAATAATAGTTTTTCTATGGCTGATTAATTGTGTCAATATAAATCTTTATTTTTGTTTCTTGGTGCAATAGGAACTCTATCTATCTAGATTAAGTGCATAGGTAAATTTACTTAAAAAGCAGCATGTTATGATTGAGCATAGAATTTCTCACCTCCTACAAAAATTCACCCTTTTAGTTTCATTATAAATGTTTTAAACGCATTTCGTATATCAACTTTTGAAAGATACACATTACAAACTTTAATGTATCAAATTAAAAAAAAATTTTTTTTTATAAAATTCATAAAAACACCATTTCACCATCGCCGTCACACAAACCACATCCCAAAACAAACATTACACCTTTCTGCTCAGATAGCGCCATCAATTCACGTCAGCAATTAGAGAAACCTCGTCGTGCTATATGTTTGAATCGCATATTACAATAACAGTTTTGATTTTAACAAATGGCAATTGAGGAATTCGAGTTGGTCTGCGTGATTTTAGTGCCGGTTTTGACTTACGTGTTATATTTGATGGTGTTCTTCGCTATCTACTGGTCGAAGCAGTACAAAGCAAGTGAGTTGACGTTTGTTAATATTAGTACGACACCTTTAGTGCAACTATAAATGAGAGGAGATAGGTACCAATAACAAAAACAATACGAGTGCTGTTTGTAAAATGAATTTATTAGATAGATATAAAAATAGGTTTTCAAATCAAATCAAAACTTTAATTCGATATTATGGGAAATTTCAATATCACCTAATAATTGTCATATCTTTTGGTTTCACAACATTGGTTGACGTCAAATAACATAACATAAACTCGCACTTTTATTCCCGGATGGGAAGATTACATTGTTGACGTCAAATAAATTATTCAAAACTAAGTTTTCTGCCGCCCAATGATCGATAATGCTTCTAACATTAAATCCAATGTGAATAATTATTAAGGACAATTAGAATTGTCGATTTGACAAGTGTCTGAATTGTCTGTGAAACAATATTTAAATTAAAAGGCGTCAATTCGGACATCGTGATCGAATAATATTGTGTCCGAGTCTTCAGCAACTGTCATTACTATTGAAAATTTTCTTAGGTAACCCCTTACCAATAAGGATCATTTAAAAAGCGCTCGGCATAATTAGTTTGAATAGAAAATATTATTGATTTAAGATAATATGTAATCTTAATTACTATGAAAACTCGGGGCTTTTACTAAGAACAGTTAATAATCTAATAATGTCACACCTAATCAGTTCTAATGACTTCTAGATTTTGTATGCTGAAAGGAAACCCAGTAAAAATTACAATTTACTACCTCAGGGTGACAAATTGGATTATACAATGATGTAGCCAGTGTATTGTAAAAACTATGAAATCACGTTACGGCCATAAAAAGATTAAAAAAACCTTAGTGTAACCACAAATAATTTTAAATTTAGTGTTTTATTTAGTTTGTGGGAATCTCTGATCATCCCTTTGTAAAAGCAATAAAAACATTAAAAAGAAATACTATATTTTGGAATTAAATTTAGAAGAAAAGTAACCAGAGACCGATTATTTTCTTGCCTTTGACTGTATCTGGTGTTATTTCGAGTTGTCAGAAACAAAAGCTTGATTGATGAAAAAATTTAAAAACAAAAATACCCAATACAAATCTAGGTAGGTATTATTTGCATCCAAAAATGTAGTAAAAGAATCACCATATATACATAGTGTTAACTTAATAAATGATACAATCAGAATTCCTTTATCAGTTCTTCTTTAATAAATTACAATAATACATCTTTATACTTCTTGTAGCTCGAATTCCCCTTTTTTCAATGACACCGAAAAACGCGGCAAACTCAAATGTCAAAAAGCCAAAATCAGTATTGCCAACACATGACAATAAAATACTATTTTTTAAAATGTTAACAATAGACAAGACAATCATGTGGTTCAAGGTTAAGTTAAAGAGAAAAATCGCATAACAAAATGAAACAATATTCGTTTGTACATAACAATGTGTGAATAGATATATTATAATTAAAAAACCTTGGGATTTTACTTTTATTTATTTATTTATAACATAACGCACAATACAGTTTTACAACATAAAATGTCTTATTATTATACATATAGCAAAGGTTCATGACTGATTGAAAACTAACAAATTAGTGCGCACAGCGTGCTTAACATTATAAACATTAGCTTTTTAAACGAAGAACTAGAAACTTTTCATTATAAGTTCATTTACCTGTAAATCATATTGTTTCCATTGGGTTTTGTCACTACAAAACCCTAGAGTCACTACTCTATCTATCTTATAAGGAATAACGTTTCAGTCTATTCAAGACTGTTGGCTCTGTCTATCCTAAACCCCATAAAGTCATTATTATATGTAAGTATTAATGTAAGGAATTTAAACATATATCAATCATATTATTATCAAGATTTTTTTTTTGTGTTTTAGAAACATAACAATTAATACTTTGTATGTAAACAGAAAATGCGCCGCATTGTTATTTTGAGATAGCGTTTTGACGTCAAACGACAAAATAATAAAATGTTTTACGATCGCCAGGCACAAAACATTTGTGTCACAACGGTTTAGTTTAAAAGCGAATAAAAATATAATTGATTAACGAGAACCAATAGTATTTTAAAACAAGAGTCAGTTAATGGCCGCTTCTGTTGATGTTTCGGGAAAACTTCTGTTAGTGCACCCCTAGACCACGTATAGAACCTACATGCTAAATATAAAACTTCTACACCCAATGGTTTGGGTTGTACGTCGTCAGTCACTCACTCAATAACGAAAGAGTTTTTTACATACATACATACATATAGTCACGTCTATATTCCTTGCGGGATAGAGTCATCAGTCTTGAAAAAACTGATAGGCCAAGCTCCCAAGTTAATAAGCCTATCCCTTAGTCGCCTCTTACGATGTCCACGAAAAAAAGAAGGAGACATCCAAAACACAAAAAAAAAAATTTGATTATTGATTTATCTTGATAATCTCCATTCCTGAATTAATTTTGCTAAGTTACTGACACTGATTCTCCTACTCCATCACCATTGAAGTGCACCTGACCTGAATCAGTAATGCTTCAAAGTCAAGCGTTCACCATTGAACCTAGGTGATTTGACGAATGGTTTTTATGCAGAATTACTGCCGTGTGATCTCCGTGACACGATGTTTCATTGTTTAATCTAGGATTTGACGTGAGCTACACTAATCATTTTATGGTCTGCAGCCACTCGAACGATACCTTTTTTTTTCTTAAAAAAACAAATGTTTTCAATCGACTTTAAATGATACCATTCTAAAAATTAATTAAAAATTTAAGAATGTTAATATATGCACTGCGTAATGCATAATTCGATGTTTGTTGAATAGATTTATACATTGTGAAATTAGCTGCAGAAAAATACAATCTATTTATTTTAGTTTTATTAATATTTTGGTATACAAAAAAAAATATTTAAAAAAATATAAAATCGTTTATACTTAGAGTTTGGTGTGATATGATAGCTAATCGCAATTTGGCCGATTAAGTATATAGGTACCTTCAACGTACCTATTGTGCTCAATATAAAGTCAGCCATTTCATTAAACAAAAAAGCAATCAATTGAGATCAAGAGATGCCCTAAAAATGTATTATCTTTTGATTATGAATTTGAACAATGCCGTTTGTGTAAAAATTTGTTTTAGTAAAGTTTTTTTATTTGTCACTTGAAGTCTCATTTTTTGTGAATAAAAAAATAATTAAATATTAAAATTTAAAAAAAACTAATTAAATTTGATTAAAACAATCAAATTTCATAAAGAAAATTATTAAAAGAAATAATTAAGATCGATTAAGTAATTCAATTGTATTTTATTTATTACAGCATTGATTTTAATGAAATAATCTTTAATTGTACGTCAATAAGTACAATCGTGGTTTAATATCTTATCTGTGTATTAATTAATTCCTCAATCACAGTCCTACTTTATGTCGCCCATAGCGCGCGTCACCTACATATTAACCTAAATAACAAAATATAAACCTTACCTTTATTCCTATTACTTAAATAAAAAGAAATTTAATTAATCCGTGTAATTATTATTTGAACTTTTAAATAATTTCGTGAAAATTAACGTAAAAAAAATAATTTGAACATTTATAGAAAGTGCCAAAATTGAAGTAAACAATTTATATATTTATTTAATTCATAAATGTGAACACAATGTTAGTGTACATTATTTTGAGTGTGATCGTGACTGGTTTGTTATTGTACGTATTGGAATTCTTAAGTAACTTTTGTAGTAAGTATTACGATTTTTATGGTTATCTATTTTAATGATAAAACCTAAAGTAAAACGTGCAAATGTAAAGGAAAAGTTTGACCAAACCAAACATATGAGCGAAAACCGCATTGAATTCGGAGCAATCGTTTTCTCATGATGCAAGTAGGTCGCCAAACCTAATAGCCGGACAGACCAGCCAGTTTGGCCGGACTTTTGGCTAAATATGCCGGACACCCTATATTATTGAGAATTGATATTATTGAAAACAATTGTATATAAAATGTAAAAAGCCTAACAAAAGCAGGACAAGACGGACACCGTTTATTTTGGCCGGAGATGCGATCAGAAAGCCTAATCCTTTATCCGAACGCCTGGCAACGCTAGATGCAAGTATATAGATAGGCAGACAAGCAAATTTATAAAACCCAAATTTTCTTCTTCTATTGGCAATAAATTTTAATAATTAAAATAAAATTGTAACTTAAACTAAGTTACAATTTTATTTTATACATGGTACTATACAGTATTTAAATGATGGGGTAGTAAAATTGATTCCGTTTAAATTTTTTGAGCTATCCGAGGGTTAAGTGATAAATAAAACCTATTTTGAGTTCCCTGGCCAGAAATGTACTCATAAAAATTTGTCGTGTCGGTCTGTGTGATATAAAAGTTAGGTAATGAACAATATGTTAAGTTAGGTAATGAATAATAAGGATGAAGGTGACTTATTTCTTTTCAACTCTTTGATTTTTCTGATAAATAGGCATCTTATCACTTCTTTTTTCTATATTATTATTTATTTTAGATTAAGTTTAGTGCTAGTCGTAGATTAACAAAATTCTATCCTTTTGTAAAACAGTTGATAATTGAAATATTTGGTCGCTGACTGATTGATTTAACTATAATACGACTAAATTAATCTTTTTAATAATCTTTATATTATTTTAAATTAAGTACTTGTTGAATATTTGAATTTTTAAGCCTTTATTATTTAGGCAACAAAATTGACAAAGGTACTTGTGCTGCCATCTATCAGTGAGTAGCGAGAATAAAAAAGTGTTTTGAAATCACTTACATAGATGGCGTTATGCTCGCACTTAGTGTGCCTCAATTCCGGTAGAGGCGCTGGTAATATGATTATTTGATAAACATTTGCTCCTTTTTTCGTAACTAAAAGATAAGATAAAATACTATCTAATTCAGCTACTTTATTAGGGTTTCACATCCATATATTAATATCCACTTTTTACCTACATTGTATTGCTAAGGTTAGGTTACGGCGCGAAGTAAACTGAATAACACGTAAAATTTCATTAGCATTGAAGCTAAAACTACCAGAGGATTTCCCAAAATTCTTACGTTAGTTGGAAATACGGGAAGTACAGAGCCACAAGCAAGTTTCTATAATATCGTTCAATGACTCGTCCTGCTCAGTTCACAGAGTCAAGTGAATAATTACTTCCTTCGACCTTATTCATTGCAGTAACATTCTTTCTTTTTGATTTGAAATGATAGACGATTACGCACACCCTGGTGTCACTCACATATCCACAGGTTTATCACGTCTTTATACCTTACGGGGTAGACAGAGTCAATATTGAAAGACTCGAAGGCACAATGACTTAATGATGGAATTAAGATTAAGATACAGGTTGCTATCCCATCATCTAAAAGAAAAATCCTTAGTCGCCTTTTACGACACTATTCTTTTTCTATTGGTGCCGGGAACCACACGGCAAATAATAATAACATGACAACAAAATTAATTTCTCAATTAAATCTCAATCACTTTAACAACTATTTCATTCTTGACTATGAACCGGTTCTAGGTTCTATCTCCGGTCAGGTTAAGATAAAAAAAAATCACTATTTGAATCTCAATTAAGCCAAACTGCTGGCTTAGTGGTCTTTTCGACACTGTTGGCTCTGTCTTCACCGCAACGGATATAGACGTGATTATTTGTATGTATTATTATTATAGATTATATTGCTTATCGAAAGCAGGTTAATATACGTATACATTGCGCGTGGCCATTGTACACCGGTATCGGTCAATGAATCTATTTCGTCAAACTAATAATCTTTATGCCTTACCGCGTAGATCAAGCCGGTAGTTGTAAGTTGACTAGAAGGTTAAAGACGAGCAAAGGAAAAGCTGATTAATACCTTAGTGACATCAAAAAAAATCAACATGGCGTAAAAATATGGATATGCATTTAAAAAAAATACAAGAGTCGTTTAGGTAACTTACTATATAATAAAATGAAAATGGAAATAATGGTCAATCTTTTTAGTTGGCATAGTTTTAAGACAGGTGGATTTTATATTAATTTAGTAGGTACAACATACATACACGTCTATATCCCTTGCGGGTTAAACAGAACCAACAGTCTTGAAAGGACTGAAAAGCGACAATCCTACTAATATTATAAATGCGAAAGTTTGTATGTCAGGATGTCAGTATGGATGTTTGTTACTCTTTCACGCAAAAACTACTGAACCGATTACGATGAAATTGGTGTGAAGGTAGTTGAAGACCCAGAATAACACATAGGCTACTTTTATCCCGCAGTTCTCGCGGGAAAGATTGTTAGGTTAAGACAGGGTTTTAAAGCGGGCGAAGTTTACAATTTACAATATGTAAAATCAATATTGAAGTCATCATTATTCATATTTTCTATTCTATCATTTATTAATTTGATAATATAAATGTACGATAATGATATCGAACGATTAAAAATATATTTTTATCTTCAAACGATAAAGGTTCTTAGTACTTATTTCGTGTTATGCGTTGAAAAAAAATGTTCTAGTAACACAAATAAAGTAACTTACGAGTACTTACATATGTTTGCTTTCGATTGTTTTTTTTTAATATTTATTAAATTAAAAAAACAAATTGATAAGTGAATAGTGCTTACAAAAATTCGTGTATGCACTTTCGAGTTTCATAAATAAGTTAATAGTGAATTATTATTCAGTTTTTTTTTGTTAAACTGAGTTTAATTGGAAATAATTTAGTGATGGATATATTAATTGCTATTTTAGTGACCACGGTGCCAGCTATAATGTTTTTCACTTGTATAATCTTAGTGGGTTGGCTGGTGACTGCCATTTTCTGGTGTAGTAAGTAATTTTTCTATTTATCTCTCGCATTATACATACTTAGGTTATCTTTCATGAAAGGGTAGCTTTTTTCTTAATCCCAATTCACTTTCCTATAAAAACGCGTCGGTTTTGGGATACCTAACTAGTTATGGCCTCATACATACATATACTCACGTTTTATCCCTTACGGGTAAGACAGAGCTCACAATCTCGAAAAGACTGGAACGCCTCATCTTTCACCAGAACTCTGGAGAGGAGCCCGGGGTGTGCCTTTGACCATGGATCCTAGATTGGCTGAGTCAGGTTTTTACACAAAGCGACTCCCATCTGACCTCCGCAACCTTTGCAGGAGAACCTAACCCGTATTGGATATACTATATATACATATATACAATGTATATAACCTACTTTTATGGATGTTTGTTACTCTTTTAAGCAAATAATACTGAACCGTTTACGATGAAATTTGGTATGTAAATAGTAGGTAGCTGAAGATCCAGAATAACACATAGGCTACTTTTTATCCAAAGTGTGAGTGTCTGTTCCAAATAGGTATATTGAGTTTATTTTTACGGAAAAGATATGTTAAAAAATATAAAAGACTGCATGAAAGCTACATGGAAACATTTACACGAGCTGAATTTTCAAAAAAAAAATACAAATACTATGTGTAACGTCTATCTCGCCATTAATGCAGTGACTTTAAAATTCAATTTTGTAAACAGTATATCAACAAATGTATTTCCTTAAGACTACTAGACATACTTAATGTTAACTTCATACACATACATATAGACATACTTAAAATATAAAAAAGCAACATATAGCCACGTCTTTATACCTTGCGGGGTAGACAGAGCCAACAGTCTTGAAAATGCCACTGATAAGGCCACATTCAGCTTTTTCGCTTGATAATGGAACTAAAAGTACTAAAAGTTATTTAAAAAAAGCTCCCGCTCACACTCAGTAACTTAAGTAGGTAAAAAAGGTTAATAGTGCAATGAAAACAGACCGCCCCGACAAATTTTATGACACACTAGCTGTGCCCGCGACTTCATCCGCGTGGAATAGTTATTTCGGGCATCATTGAAGCCCTCAAGGATTAATAATTTTCCCCGTTTTTTCCCATTTCCCATTATTTCTTCGTTCCATATAGTTGCAGCGTGAGGTTATATAACCTAAAGCATTCCTCGATAAATGGTCTATTCAACACAAAAATAATTTTTCAATTTGAACCATAGTTCCTGAAATAAGCGCGTTCAAACAAACATACAAACTCTTCAGCTTTATAATATTAGTATAGATTTGAGAAGTGAGTAGGTAAAAAATCATAAATAGTGCAATGGAAACATACCGCGCCGACAAATTTTATGACACATTTGAGAAGATCCCGTGTCTTCTAATGTTTTAGCCCATTCGGCCGTAGACACTTGTGCACGATGCACAGTGTAAATGAATATCTTAAAAAATCATTTTTAAACTTATAGTTGTCAAGTGTCACAGTGTAAAATAATTGCTTAAAATCAACATAGTGTTATTCAGTGAACCTTAAAGTTGATGTATCGGAGAATTGATTAGATAAATAGATTATTTTGCTTAAGTTCGTCATTTCAACTTATTTAGTGCTACTATAAATATCATCATAATATGGATTCAATTTCTTGTACAATGAACATTATTATCATTTGTATGTGCCTGTTTCTTATCTGGATGTGGTTCTTTTTTGGATATTATTTTAATAAAAGTAAGTTTAATTTTTTATTTACTTCTTTTTTTTATAGACTCAATCTGCCTTGGTCGAAGGCTCGAAGATGTAGCTATACGGGAATAGAAATTCGGGGAAGGAATTCCAAATTTTATAATAAATAAAACCTATTTTTGCTTGACTCAAATTATGCCTGGCGCTTCAATCTCGCGAAATAACGTGAATCGCTTAAAATAAAATATTTGAAGACGATTAATAAATAGCTATCTCCGCAATTTTTTCTTTAAAAATTTTGTTAAATAGCACTCAATCGTACATATAAATACAATTTATTTAACTCTCAGTAAATAATACACCGATGCAACAATAATCAGCTGTTGACGCCATTTTGTAAACAAAACGAAACTAGCTCCGCTGCGGCGCAGACGCGTACTAATTCAATCAAATCAATCACGTCTTTATACCTTACGGGGTAGATAGAGCTAGCAGTCTCGGAAATAATCGCAAGCAAAGTTCAGCAAGATGGTTTAGTCGAATTCGTTTGTGACAAATTGCCAGTCCAGTCACGTTTATCTTTTGCGGGGTGACACAGTCTTGAAAAGACTGAACGGCCACGTTCAGCTGTATAGCTTAAGATGAAATTGAGATTCAATTAATGAAGTTGCTAGACCAATTTTTTTGCCTTAAGTTTATAGAAAGTTCCCAGTAATATTATATTAAATATTATAATACATACATATGCATGAGTAACTTGGACTAACCCACGCATTATTAGCTAAGTTTTTCCTTTTTTACTCAAGGGGATTTTCTGTAAAACAACAGTACTCAGAAATTATCACGTATTAACCCTTACGGGGTGTCCAGAGCCAAAAAGTCCCAGGAATCGAATGTTTCGTTTAAATTATGGATGTGAAAATTACAGATAAAAGTCACACTGGTAAGCCAGTAATACGACCTTTATAAACGCTAAAATTTGTAAAGATGTGTATGTTATGCAAAATCTATTCGAAGGATTTTGAAGTAGGTAATTTAGTACACCCACTACCCGTATATAACCGGGTATAATAGGGTATTTTTTATTTTGTACCCATAATTCGAATTTCTATTAAAACGTACTAGTGTCGTACCGGTGTTCCAAAACTATTGATTGTCGATATTTTTCGTCTTATCACATACGTCACTATATCTTATCGATACGAGCAAAAATATTCCTTTGTGTAAATTTATTAATAGATATTTCATTTGGTACATAAAAATATATTTACATATTGAACCTCATTTTTAATGTGGATTGCATTACATGCTGTTAAATCTCCGCTTAAACTAGTGTTGTCATATATCTTTCCCATGGATGTCGTAAAAAGCGATTGAAGGATAGGTTTTAAAATAAGGATTTATTTTAAAACCTATCCTTCAATTCATATTAAGTATCCATATTAAGTGATGGGCTTGCAATCTGTCACTATTTGTGGCCTTTCAGTCATTTCAACACTGATGGCTCTGTCCACCCCGCAAGGGATATAGACGTGACTATATGTATGGGTGCTTTTAGTTTTGGTTCTATTCTAAAGTGCCAGATACCACACGGCACCGTAAGAGAATCGGTTCGAAATCCAGTAACATAGACAAAAGAGGGTGATTAGATTGATCAGTGATCAATTTTTTTTAGTTTGGTACCATAACCGTTCTTACCACTGACGCTCGACCGAAAAATGGTTACTAAAAAAAATTACTTCCCCAATTTTATCGACCTTCAAAAAGCGTTAATGTGAAGGCGAAAGATAACTAATTAACGTTATCAATCGATTGTTTATCGACAGCCGAATTTTGCCGACTATAGCCCATTCAGAGAACACGCACCCTAACAATATGACGACAAATGTAGTTGGCGCTTTGATTTTTATGGGGGTTAATATTATGGTGTTTTGGATAATCTACGGATTGATGGTTAAATTTTTCGGTAAGTTTTTTATGAAAGGAAAAATTCTGATGTTTTTAATTCATTGTCTTAATAAGTTCTTGCGCCATGTTTTTGTTTTGTTTATAATTTGTTTTTTTCTAGAAAAAAATGCTTTATGTGATAGTGATACGACTTAAGGTAATCTTTGTGTTGTACTTAGGGTCTAGTTTCCTAGGTTCGGGGCCTAGGGTCCGATTTTCTACATTTAAATTTCAATTCTAACATTAAGCTAAATAGCAGAACATTGCTTAACATAGGCTTTTCAAGACTGTTGACTCTGTCTACCCCGCGAGAGATATAGAAGTAATTATGTGTATTTTTAACACAAAAGAGAGCTTTTCACGAAATTTCTGCGGGTACAGGAATAAGCATGATATTATTAAATAATAGTTATGACCAAAAGATGGCGCCATAAATTGTGTTATGTTTTGAAATTGCATAACAGGTGGCGTTATTGTAAATTATGTGAAATTTTTATCACATAAATATTCTGTATTGACGTCACTAAATAGAGCGATAAGATACATAATTTAAAAATTTCAATGGAAGATAAAAAAAGTGGATTAATTTTATACTAGTTTTGGTTCCGTTTCCTGTGATAATCTTATATTCTTTACGTGAATTTGAAATCACTGAAAATTTGTTATTCTTCATTCCATCAACAGCCTGTCTGAATAAGTATGTTTAAACATAATTTCCTATATACTACATACAGTCACGTCTATATACCTTGGGGGTAGGCAGAGCCAACAGTCTTGAAAAACTGGTGAAAATGAAGGTGGTGTTAATTTCGTAGTTCTTTTTTGTTAGATGGCGTTAAATTAAAACACGTCGCTTTTTGTAGTTGACGCTAAATTCACGCGGGCGAAGTTGCGGGTAAAAGTTTTTGCCATATTTTGTCCGTTTAAGAACTATGTTATCTACGATTTGTTAATATTATCAGTAGCGATAGTAATAAAATTGGATAAAACACTTTAATTCTACATAAACGTATCTTGCATATCGCGATTAATTCTACATAAACGTATCTTACGGTGTATTTATATTCAGTATCAATTATTTAAGTCGATAACGCGTATTTTGTTACTTACCTGACTTAATTTTTTTTTTTTCAATAAAATGACACCACTACCTATGTTCGGACCGCATTCTTTGTTTTTCTTGATTGTAGTGTTGTTATTTATCGCGTTATCGATACTTATAGGATTTTTACGTGAGTATTCATACATACATAATGTTTAATCACGTCTGTACCCCTTGCAGGGTAGACAGAGCCAACAGTCGTGGAAAGACTGATAGGCCACTTTTTGCTGTTTGGCATAATGAAAGAATTGAGAATCAAATAAGTAGTGATAGGTTGATAACCCTTCGCCTAAGAGAAGAGTCCCAAACTTATAAGCTAATCCCTTAGTCGCTTCTTACGACAAACATGGGAAAGAATGGAGTTGTCCTATTTTGGGAACTAGAATGCCTAATTTATTTATTTATTGAAAATAATTAGAAGCTTTTGGTGGTCTAGGGGACGGCTTTTACGCTTTTCAGCAGAGTTTTTCTTTATTACAATATAATTGTTTTAATTTATATCTTATCTGCTGAAATAATAAGGAGAATAATATTAAAACCAATATTATCAGATAATTTCTCGATAACAGCCTTTCCTACTTCAGTATCAACCAATTGGTCTGTAGTTAAAACGTTTTTCGCATCAAAAAGTGAAAAAATGTTAAATTTTCAGTCCACGACGATATACTACCCTGCGCCAGAGTTCTTCTATTGGATATTATTCCTGTTAGTTTTAATTCTGATTATAGTAATCAGAGCAATTTGTAAGTTTCATTAATATTTTTTCATTAGCTCTTTACCGCTGCGCGTGAATTTAGCGCCATCTATGAAAAGCAAAGAGTATAACGCCATCTATAAAAAAGCGATGAAATTAGCATCACCTGCAAAAAGCATCGAATTGGACGCAACCTACAAAAGAATACAAATTTGTTTGTATCTACTGAATTAATCTTATTTAATTTTCGCGTATATATAATTAAGAGTCTGGATAAGGACATAGGGTACTTTCCATCCCTGTTAAAAGTAAAGTTCTGTTCTGCTCTTTATAAACGTTAGCAGAAGGAAATTAATGCGTAAGAAATAATGACATAAAAAAAACTTAAATTCTTAAAATATAAATAGTTTAAACCTATTTAAGAACACTTAGGACGTCATACAGATAAAACTAAATCAAGGAATTTAAAATGTTACGGTATTTATTTTATCTATAACAAATATTACATGAAGATACGGAAGGATTATTTATATTATTATTCACACATTAAGGTTTAGAAACTGTTCAAATAAATATATTTTGACAACTTTTAACAACATTAGTTTTGTGTGGTGTAAATATATATAAATATTTATATCACAATCAAATCGGATTTCGATCTTTGAGCTTTAAAGCATACTTACAATAAAATCAAAGCGTTTTTTAAAAAAATGAATACGATTCGATTGTCCTCAAATCGTTCTTCTGTCAATATATTTTCGTCACATGTAAATTCTCACAAAAATAATCAACAAATTGTGCATAAAATTTTATTGAATCCAGATTTACCTTCCGCGATTCGTCGTTGCAAATCCAAGATAAGAGATATCAGATAAAAACTGTCAGATGTTTTCAAAATATGTTAATCAATTACATAACATAAGTCTAGGAAATACGAACTATATTTGCATGATGTCAATAAATCTTATGAAGAAACAGATGCTGATAAACTTGATGCCATTGTTTAAATCTCTACGAAAGAAGAAGTACACAGTGGAATTATAAATTATATTAAAATTATAAAATTAATTTATAAAAAATCTTAGAAAAAGTGAAAATAAATCTAGGAAGAAGTGTATTGTGAAATTATAAACTAAAATGGAATTAAAATCATTAATGTTGATGCAAAACATTATTTTTCTGGAAAATATTGCAGAAAGATTTAAAAAGAATTTGTAAATATCTTATAATTCATTTGTGTCGTATCAAAAAATAATCTAAACTAAAAAACTTAGAACAAGTGAATAATAATCGCTATTCTACTCCGTACTATTTTCCTAATAAAATAGTTTCGTGAAGTACAAAATAAATTCCTGATAAAGTTGCTAGCCCCAATACTAGTTACACTATCTTAATACTAATTTATCTTTCAAATATTTGTACTATTTCATTGAGAAAATCTCCGATCTTACAAATATTGTATTTATGAATCAAGACCGAAAGATAAAAATCTTAATAGTATTCGCAGTCATTCGCAATTTTCTTTCGGAGTGGTTGAAAGTGTGTCTAAATAATTAATTTGTGAACATGGCTCCTTGGGACGATACAGTTACCGTTCCTCGCAGTTCTATATCGGCCACAACCATAGGTGTGATAGCTGCTCTCAGTACATTACTGCTCATGAGTTTTGTACTCATGTGCGTGAAAATCCGTCACTATGGTAATTTTTGTTATATTTTTTTTTTGGCTGTATTTTAGCTGTGGACAGTTGAGAGGTGCCCGGCTAAAATGCGCAAGTATTTAGTGTTCAAATCCTTCCTTGGTCATTCATCAATGATATTTTTTTAAGTTATGTACGTTTACAAGTGTGAGTGCTAACCGATGCTAGCACAGCGAGGAAAAACATCGTAAGGAAACCTGCACATTAAGCAATGCGAAATTATGATCGAATAAGAGTAAGGTTGCAAAGGTCAGATAGGAATCGCTTTGTGTAAAAACCTGACTCACTCAATCCGGGCTCATGGGTGTAAAGGCGAACCACGGGCTCCTCTCCAGAAAAGAGACTTTCGTTTTTCGAAACCGTTTCGATAAATTCACACTATCGGATCTATTCCATAAGAGGTAGGTTCAGTCAACTTATATTTCACATGAGTAAAATAAGAATGGTGAATTGGTAATCAAACATTTTATATAGTTTACAATATAGCTTCTTGAGCTGCATATAACACCTTAATTAGCTTTTCTCTATACAGGATTTTTTTTCATTTCAACATCTGAAATAAAATTGAAGTTCATTCGTTATAAAGCTTCTTAATTTATAATTTTCATGAGAAACTTTGCAAAATTTTTAACACACTGTCAGTGAAGTTTTTCCGAATACACGGTTATACTAGGTCGTTAACATCCAGATGCGTCAAACAATTAAAGTATTAGATAAAGACAGTAGAAGATTTAGACAGATAAAATTTATTACTTTACTACTTAGAAATGTGAATGTCTGTTGAAATGAAATGAGGTTACGAACCTCATTTTCACTATCACCGGAAATATTTCAGCTTTTCTCGATAAGACAATATAGTTCTATCTGTGCATTTACATTGCTTAAAAAAAAATAGGTCCTGCAAAATGTTCGGTTTTCATAACTGTTATTTTCTATAATATCTTTATAAATAAATTAAATAATTCAGCATCATGTGATAGTGATATAATATCGAATCTTAATCTTCATCAACTTGTTTTTAGAATGATTTGATCAATCCTCGTAATTTTTTTGTGGTGAACCATAAAAAAATTATATGAAAATAACAGGACATGACTGAAGTTAATGCGAAGCACGTTTGACTACCAAATACCTTTATCGGGTAATAAAAATGTTATATATTTTGATACGTGTTGCATTTTTCAGAGCAGAATTTAAGATTTACTCAAGAACGTTACAATCTCAATATGATATGTCAATGATAAGATAGATGCTGTAGATTCAGCGACAAGAGGCAATTCAGACGATAGTCATATTATTGAATTGGTAGCAAACGTTCGCTCTAAGGCAAACAATACTAAACAAAATGATTCCATTTAATTTAATACTGAGTTTTCTGTGAAAGAAGATACAAGTAAAGTGGAGCATTCTGATAATTTGCATAAGTAAATTATTGAGAGTGTCAAAATATTGAGTCACTCAAATCATTTGTGAAAGCAAATTTATTGTGAGTGTCATCAAGATAAGTGTTTCAAGTGCAACGTTAAAACAGTTTGAAATTATTAAAGCAACTTTTGATCGCACGACAAACATTGGCAATCTTTTTGAAAACTGTCAAAAACTGAAAAAGAAAGAAGCAACATCGGTTTATATATCTTAACTTTAAAGTATATTTGACGAACGTTTGATCAAATCTTCCACCATGCCTCCAATGTTTGGCCAACCCAACTACAATTTTGACGATACCGAGGAAGATTACGGCGAGTATAAGCAAGACGATGAGAATTCCCAAGTTAACCTGACGCACATGGCCTTCTGGTACATGGTCGTGCTGATTGGCATGCTCCTCAGTTGGCTAGTGATCTTCTTCTGCCTCAGGATTATCACTTTAGGTACAGATAACGATATGATAAGCCTCTAATCTTGCTGTTAAAGTAACGGATGTTGTTGATATTTCGCACGTATTTTGAGCTAGCTTTTGCCCGTGATTTCGTGTCTCGCGAAACCTTTCTGTAAATATTATTGAAGAAAGTTATTTTCAGCTTTTTATTACCTGCAGTTTTTGACAATGCAGTAAAATATAAGTCTGTCTGGTTCATCCTTCCTTTTATATGTATCAATTAATATTATGTAATCACTCTTCCTTTATTTAAATTTCAAAATTAATTTTACTTAAGTATTATATGTTTGTTACTGCTTCTTCTGCACTGACGCTTTGGAAGTGGAATTGTAAGTATATAGGTATACGTTACAAATGTCAATAAAACGTCTAAGTTATTGGAATACAAATTTCTTCAAAATATTAAAAACTCTTCTTTTGATTTATGTTATGTCAATAAGTCAATCCTTATTCTTTGTAATATTTTTATTTTCGAAATGATCAAGCGCATAAGAACTGAAAAAAGTTGAATAATATTATGAGTTATTGTAAATATATCTACGTCAGTGCGGTACCATTATCAGTCGACACAAACGAGGTGCCTTACTGTTTATCAAAAATAAATCCTCCTTTAGATTACCCCTCAAAGACTATTGTATAAAGATATCTTCCTTTTGAGTATTTATTAAGTATAATTTCAATAAAGTATTTAATCTTCCTGATAAATTTATATTTGAATCATTAGTGCAGTAAAATTTATCGTAAATACACGTTCTGCTCTGTAAAGTAACTTATTTTACTGTTGTTTACTTGTAAATATTCTCCAATTCCTTATTAGTGTAAGGATCGCAAGTAGTGTTTTGAATGAAGAATTAAAATTCAATTACAGATTTAATAAAGAACATGATTAGTGATTCTGTACAATTTAACTCTTTTAAAAGTAAATCTTTGAAATAACGACAATAAAGTGATTTAAACTTCTCTGTGGTGATATTGACAACTTCAGAAATGTATTTCTTAATAAAATCGGATGATGTTGATCCAGCAACAATAGATGTATCTGAATCTACTCCATTATTTATTATATTATCGTTTATGACTACTACGTGTATGGTGATTTTATTCATTTTGATTTGTTTGCGGACTGTTATAGGTAATATATTTTCTACTCATTATAATTTATTGGCAACTTCGCCCGCGTGAATTTAGCGCCATTTAGAAAAAGCAACGAATTTAACGCCATCTAGAGTAAAGCGACGAAAACAGCATCACTTACAAAAAGCAGCGAATTTAGGGCCACCTGCAAAAGAAAACAGGTTTTTCGCAAATCCCACGGGAGTTATAGTTTTTTACCAGGATGAATGGAACCGTATGTCCTTCTCCAGACACTTAATTATACATATATTATACATACATACATACATAAAATCACGCCTCTTTCCCGGAGGGGTAGGCAGAGACTACCTCTTTCCACTTGCCACGATCTCTGCATACTTCTTTCGCTTCGTCCACATTCATAACTCTCTTCATACAAGCTCGGCGGTTTCGGGTACTTTTGACCTGACCCTTTGACATATATTATATTAATTATATATATGCAGAGATCGTGGCAAGTGGAAAGAGGTAGTCTCTGCCTACCCCTCCGGGAAAGAGGCGTGATTTCATGTATATATGTATGTATGTATATATACGTGATATTGCAAGAAGATTTATTCAGTAGAAAACCCGCGAAGAGGGTAACAAATAAACAAAAAATTAAACTTAATTTAATAATATAAACATTTATATTATTAGTTGCGATGTCACGTCATATTTGCAATTAGTGAATTAGCTGTTTGTTTTAATAATTTCATTAATATAGCTCTAATAATTATTCGCTTTAATCTCATTCGCTCGCTAAGGCCATGCAATAAACGTGAAACTAAAATATATAGATTTTTCTTTAATTACTTTACTTCGAAAATCAAATATAATACGAGTATGTTATCATGTGCCTATAAAATGTAATAAAAAAAAACAATTTCAGGGACTTCCCCTTCCCGAGAAAAAACTAGTGATAAATTGATTATTATCTCATTTTTATCATTTAATTTATTTTTATCATTTAATTAAATGATATTTCAAAAATCTATTTATGTAACAATTGAGCTATCAAGTATTTATTTTATATTCGAGCTGTTGTGTGCACCAAATTTAACATTAGGTACTCTTAATATTATTAACGTGAAAGTGTGTTTGTTTGTACATCTTTCACGTCAAAACCACTGAAAAGATCACCGTGTATTTTTGCATAAGTAGGTACTAATATAGTTAAGCTGATAAAAACATACATTATCTTTACGGAGAGACTGGAAGACTACGTTTTCTATGGCTTTAAGATGTAATATGATTTATAAATAAAATCAAATCATTCTTTTGAATAAAGTTATGTATAAAAATTGAAAAAGTAAAATTTTTACATTGTTTTAAAGTAAAAGTACTTCAAGAAGCCACTGTTTATCACAGTATCCTTTGTGGGGTTATAAGAGGTCATCAAAGGGTGAGATAACCTTTACGAAGCCCTCAGCGCTATTTGAATATCATTCCATCATTAAGATAGATAGATAATAAAGAGTTTTATCTATCTATCTTAATGATAGATGCACCATAAGAGTAAAACATACAAAACAGCACAAAGCAGATAGAGATGGTACAAAGGTTATCGCTAAAGCAATCTCTTCCAGTCAACCTTTGGGTGGAAGGAAACCAAACAGGAGATTAAGCCATACAGCTGAACGTGGCCTTTCAGTCAACGTACTTATCTACCCCATACGGGATAAACCCGTGATTTTATTGTGATGTCTTACCGCCGATCCATGTCTCCCTTGCGCCTCTTCACTGGACCATATAAAGGTGCGCACGCGCGCCCCGTGTCATGTCTATTTTGTCATGTCAGGTCTATTTCAACGGTCACCAAGTTAAGTAGCTAGCTATCCTCAGGCGGCTATTTGCTGGATCTCGTGTCTATAGCTAAACCCACGCCCTCTAATGGGTATATCCTTTCTCATAATAACACCATATTATCTTTATTTGCAGGGCAAAAAACTCGGAATCAGCCGCAGAGGCGGGGCGTGTTTGTGGGCTCCCGCGAGAGGCCGTCGGCGCAGCCCGAGCCCACCATTTATGTGAGCCCGGCCAATTTACCGCCACCTCCCAAATATGGTGAGTTGAGGAAATGTATCGTCTTCTACGACTGCGTACACGCAATCACGCCTGTTCCCCATTGGGGTAGGCAGAGACTATGGATTTCCACTTCATCTGTTTATTCTCTTTAACAGCCTCTGTGGCGCAGCGGTAGTACGCTTGGGTTCGAATCCCGGCCAGGGCATGATGAGAAACGAACTTTTCCTGGGTCTTGGATGTTTATCTATATAAGTATTTATTTTAAAATATAGTATTATTGAGTTAGTATCTCGTAACACAATTCTCGAACTTACTTCGAGGCTAACTCAATCTGTGTAATTTGTCCCGTATATTCTCTCCCTTGATGTTAATTCGGATTACACCATCATTCCTGTGGAGAGGAGTCCGGGGTGTAAAGGCGACTCTGCCATATATCGTTTTATCCCTGATGTGCTAATGCGTTTTTATTTAACGTGTTTAATTTATTAATATAAATTGTGTAGGAAGTATAGTTACACAGTTATTTATTCCTACAGAAGATATAATTAGTTAGAGAGAAATATCAGTTTAAAATTACTATATTATTGAACATAAAATTAAGCATACATAAAAATTACTTAGACAATCTTCCTAAGTTAACAAAATCCATGGCAACCGTTACTATGGCGTACCTACAAGAAGGTTGCCTACAATTGTATTCTTAAAATTAATTCATTATGGTAGAAACAAAAGTTCCAACTTAACGATAGCTTTTCACCCAATTTGCAGTACATTCCTTGAAGCACTGTCAAACATTTCTAAACCGCTTTCTCTCACATTGCAGAGGCACTAGCCCCGCCTAGTTACGAGGAAGTCATGGCAGCTGCCTACCCCGACTACCCAGCCACCCAGCCGCAACCCATCACGTACCCCCTCACGCACGCCGCACAAGCTTCCTCGTCACCGCCAAGATCCGAGGAACCTCCACAATCCACGGTCATAACAGTCACTTCAGACGAGAGAAGAACGTCTGTGACCGTCGCCACGTCATGATACCGTTAATGCATCGTTATGTTATAACGTGTTAATTGTAATTTAAGTTGCCGTTGCCGTGTCTGAGTAGGTACGTCGAAAACTAATGACGTTAAGTTATTAGTTGAATAATAAAATTGCAAATTCTAGAGTGAAATTTAATTGTAAACAAAGTACGGCATTTAAAACATTTAACAAAACAAAAAAGTGACAGCATATTAAATTGAAAACGCAATAGTACAATATTTTTAAAATTTAATAATTTTGCTCAATTCTTAATTTACCTGAGCCAAATCGTAGCCTTCGGGTCTTATGACTTCTAACTTTTTAAAAACAGATGGTAAATAAGTATGTTAGATATTTCACTAATATTTATATTCTTTACCCTTTTTATAATAGTCGGGCTTGAAATTATTTCGGGTGTAGCTGTATCAATTTAGCTCAATCTGCTTAATTTGTCTGGTATATTTTTATATATTAACTCTTTTTTCTATTAAAACTTATATTATAATAATAAAAACAAAAATTAACTAGCTACCATTGTTTCTTATCAAATTGTATGTATTTATTTATACAAAAGAATATAAAATGGTTCGTTTAAGATCTAAACAAAACTTCGTACAAAGCCAATTTATTTTCATTTTTATTATTTCGATAATCAAATTGTTTTGTTGATCAAATGTTGAGATGGCAAATTTTACATGTGGCAACATTCCACATACCATAGTATGATCTGCATAAGACTTTGTATTTTCTTGTAAGTTTTCTAGCTATGCTGCATTTAAACTTACAACTCAGTAACTAGTCAAAAGAGACTGTATGGATATTCAATTTAATAATAACAATTATTTTATTAGAATACCTATATGACTTTAGAAGAAGCGTATTACAGTAATGAAAAAGATTTTAATTTTTAGAATTGAATTTTTTGAACATTATACGCACGACGTAAGATGTATTACTTTGTAAAATAAATTTAAAGAGAGAGTAGAAAATAAAACTATTCTGTTTAATAATTAAATTTATAAACATGTGTAAAAATTAATTGTATGTCTACTTGTCAGTATTTCAACACCACACCTACCTCAAATTTTATTAAAATACCTACACGAATGAGTTAAGATTTTAAAAATTTAATATTAGATTCGTGATAAATCTGCTTCTGTTTTATTTTAAACTAAAGAATATTTGTAAACAATTAGTAAAATTTGACGTTCATATTTTTGTGTCAACGAAGCATAAATACATTCATCTAATAATTCCAATTTTAAATAATTACAAGATTGTTATAATAGTTTTCTTTTTTAATTTCTTACGCAAAAATTGTCATAAACAATTCATTAAAATTTTATGTTTTAAAAGTAATTGCTTGTGTAACTTTGCCTTTAATAATCTGTCTTTCAGAGGACGCAAGACTGATTATATTTCGATAAATTTCTATTCAAAGACTAGGCACGGTGCTTACAAAATATATTGTCAAAATATATTATGTCAATTGACATAATTATGTAAAAATACCTTTCGATGTAGTTTTAAGCGACTTGTATATATTAAACTATAAATATTTTATTATAATTTTAAGGACATATATTTTGTTTTAATAACTTACCCTTAAACTATTTCTTTTTCAAAAATGACTACTATTAAGTTATCTCAACTGTATCATTAAACCAAACAACTGAACGTGGCCAATCAGTCTTTTCAAGAGTTAGTTTAGTGATAGAATTGAGATTCAAATAGTGACATGTTGCTAGCCCATCGCTTAAAAAAATCTCAAGTTCTTAAACCTATCCCTAAGTCGCCTTTTACGACATCTATAGAAATGAGCCGGAGTGGTTCTGATCTTCTTTGGTGCCGGGAACCACACGGCGCATATGATATATTCACTGGAATAAACCTATTTCTTACCTTTTTTCACACATAAATAAAAATTGCAAAGTAATACGGAAGAGTCCTCTTCTTCCATGGTTACACATACAGTTGCCTAAATGTGCAGGTTTCCTCCCTACATTTTCCCTCACCGTAAGAGCATCGGTTAGTATTCAAACTAATGTAAATAATTTCGAAAATAGTCATTAGTACATGGCCGCGGTGGGATTCTACATACATATGGTCACGTCTATATCCCTTGCGGGGTAGACAGAGCCAACAGTCTTGAAAAGACTGAATGGCCACGTGCAGCTATTTGGCTTAGTGATAGACTTGAGATTCAAATAGTGACAGGTTGCTAGCCCATTGCCTAAAAAAGAATATTCGATTCTAACAGGTGCCTTTTTGCGCCACGCATTTTTAACCGAGCACCTTGCTGATCCGACATCTCAAAGTAATACGAAAGAGTATTTGCTTTTAATTTCTTACAGGGAAACGATACTGAACTATCTTCTTCCTAGCGTTAGTCTCGATAACTTCCTACTGTTCTCTGGAGATGAGTCCTGGGTGCGTCATTGACCATGATACATACTTACATATAATTAATCATGTCTTTATTCTTTATGGGGTAGACAGAGCCAACAGTTTTGAAAAGACTGAAAGGCCACGTTCAACTTTTTGGCTTGATGATAGAATTGAGATTCAAATAGTGACAGATTGATAGCCCATCGCCTTAAAGAGGAATCCTAAGTATATAAGCCTTAGTCGCCTCTTACGCCATCCATGGTAAAGAGATGGAGTGGTCCTATTCTTTTTTTACTGATGACGGGAACCACATGGCACTTGATATAACTTAAGTTTAATTTATTAAAATGCCCGTCTGTCACTGTCTTCACAGCAAAGGATATAGACGTGACTATGTATGTATGTATCTAGCGCATGCAAGTAAGCCTTACAAATCACCTCGCATGCCAATTAAGATTATCAACCACACCTTAATGACAGATTGCCTGTCAATGTGCGGCCGTGTCATGTGATACTATCGTTAAATGGCTGTCATGTGATCTTAAACACATGCGTATTACGTCTTCATTGCTTACGGGACAGACAAAGCATTTGTCAAAACATCCGAAGTAAAATAAAATTTGAATCTTTTCCGAGTTAACTATGTACTTAATTTTGAATGCTAACCGATGCATTATGGATGAGAGAAAACATCGTGTGGTTTTTTAGTCTTTGCGAGACTGTTCGCTCTGTCCACCCCGTAATGGATAAAGACGTGACGTATGTAGTAACTTTCCAACAGGAAAACGAATAACAAATTATTATTCCCATTAGCAACTAACTATTTAACATTGCTCTAGATTCTAAATCTAGAGTTTAGAAGCAAAACAAGAATCCATTATTCTTTCAACAATGATGTGGAACAAACAAACTCATCAGTTTTTGTATGTATGCATCACGGCCGTGGTTGTAAAAAGTTGACAAATCATGTCTCGTGACCATTAGTGTTGATTCACGCGGTGCGGCTTTTAACCGCCGTTTTGAGCGGTTTTAAAACCGTTTCAAGGCTACTGAAATGATTATCTGACTTCAATCTACTGGCTTTTAATCCCGGTTGTATCCTCACTTCTCTCGAGAGAACCCAGGCTGGGTTCTGGATAAGTTAATTCTGGATAAGGTGAGTCAGGTTTCACGAATTGGCTCCTGTCTAATCTCCTTTGCAGAGAAATACATATGCACATACATACATATAATCACGTCTATATCCCTTGCGGGGTAGACAGAGCCAACAGTCTTGTAAAGACTGACAGGCCACGTTCAGCTATTTGGCTTTATGATAGAATTGAGATTCAAATAGTGACAGGTTGCTAGCCCATCGCCTAAAAGAGGAATCCCAAGTTTATAAACCTATCCCTTAGTCGCCTTTTACGACATCCGTGGGAAAGAGATGGAGTGGTCCTATTCTTTTTTGTAATGGTGCCGGGAACCACACGCACTCTTTGCAGAGAAACCTAACCCGTATTAGATCATGATTGCATATCCAGCTGCCTGAATGTGCAGGTTTCCTCACGATGTTAACCTTTATCCATAGAGTCTAGAATATAAGCCTAGAATAGGCTAGAAATCAGACCAGTATGTATGTACCTTTTAAATAGAAATCCCGTGGGAGATTCTAGAAAAAAGTTCTTTGTCATTCCCGAAGGTCTAATCTATACCTGTGCCAAATTTCGTAAAAATCAGTCAAGTAGTTTTTGAGTTAATTCGTTACAAACATAAACATAAAAATACGAATATATTCTCTTTGATAATAATGTAGATGTGGATGAGCTAGCAACTGTCACTTATTTGAATATCAATCCTGTCATTAGCCAAACAGGTGAACATGTCCTTTCGTCAGTATTTTCGAGACTGTTGGCTCTGTCTACCCTGCAAGGGATATAGATGTGACTTTATGTAGATAAGTGTATGAATTTTCATGCACTAGAAGACTGTGGACTCACCATCATTATATTCATGAAATATTATTGGATTGACTAATTGTAAAGTGTCAGGAACCACACGGCTAAAACCTGATCCGTGGGATGACAGCTTAGTGCTTATTTTCCGTACGAATGATCAGTTCATTCCGTGGACAACGCGTGAAGGTCACTTGGCTTATTGTTCGAGCGAAATACACACTATTTGTACCGCAAATATCTTATTACTCTTTTTAACTTAGTTTTGAAGCGAGAGTGCCGTGTGGTGCCCGTCATTAAAGAATAGGATCACTCCATATCTTTCCCATGGATGTCGTAAAAGGCGACTGAGGGATAGGCTTATACCTAAGCTTGGGATTCTTCTTTCAGGCGATGGGCTAGCCTAACCTGTCACTATTTGAATCTCAATACCATTGTAAAGATATACAGCGGAACGTGGCCTTTCGGTCTTTCCAAGCCTGTTGGCTCTGTCTACCCCGCAAGGGATATAGACGTGATTATATGTAGGTATGTTAGTATAAAATATGAATAAAAGAAGTACTTACCTGTGCAATAATAGAGGAAATTACAAGCATTCAATTGATTCGATTTCGAGTCATTCAATCGAATCACAGTTTTACAACAAGATAATCGAATCGTGGATAGGAGAAAGTCGGTAGTAATGTGTTCCGCGTTCACGGCACTACGTTTATGGCATCGAGATGAATGGATATACACACAGGTAGCATGCTAGCATCGACGACATTTGACTGACTGCTTTCGAAGTTATGTACATTAGTTTGAATACTAACCGATGCTCTGACGGTGAGGGAATAAATACATCGTGAGGAAATCAGCACATTCAGGCAACTGGATGTGTAACCATGATCGATCCAATACGGGTTAGGTTCCCCTGCAAAGGTTGCGGAGGTCAGACGGGAGTCGCTTCGTGTAATAACCTGACTCACTAATCCAGGGTCCATGGTCAAAGGCATACCCCGGGCTCCTCTCCGGAGTGGTGAGGATGCAACCGGGACTAAAGCCAGGGGGAAGAAGGTTTACTTCTAGCATCGGTCTTCGAATGAAGTGCTTTAGCAATGTGAGAGGCATAACATCAAATCCTCGGTCTATCCTAGATTAGTGAACGACACAGAGCACTGAACGTCCGCCACGGGCCGGTGAGATCTTCCTTGCTCTGTAAAGCACGTGATATCATTAATGATGATCACGCGATGATTCTAATGATTGTTGAGTTATTTTGATTGATAGGGTGACGGTTTAAATTGCTTTAGAATAGAACATCTTTCCGATGTTGAAGGCGACTAAGGGATAGGCTTAAATCGGGATTCAAATTGTAGGCGATGGGCTAGCAACGTGTCACAATTTGAATCTCAATTTCATCATAAAACCATACAGCTGAACGTGGCTCTTCAGTCTCTTCAAGTCTGTCGGCTCTGTCTACCGCGCAATGGATATAGACATGATTATATGTATGTATGTAGAAAGATTATAATCTTTCAACACCTAAAAAAAATGTCACAAAGATACTCCGTAACCTTTGCAGGTAAACGTTAACCTTCACGTTAAAAACTGGACAAAATGAACGTGCCTATTCCCTTAGTCGCATTCTACATCTATGGGAAAGACGAAGTGGTCTTAAAACTGCCGAAAACCACGCGGCAATTTCAATTCCATTATTTATCTAGCTGAACGTAGCCTTCGAGTGTTAACTATCGGCTCTGTCAACCCCATAAGGAAAAGACGTGATATATGTGTTTGTTAATTGCAAATTGTAATTGGATAGAAATATCTATAACATACATATAATAAAATTGTAACTGACTAATGTCTGCACTTAAAAGGTATTGATAATATGTATTCTCTCGTCCACATTTCTATTCTAAGTTTGGATAATTGTGAAGTTGACGATATTGAAGAAAAAGCTGCAGTGCAGTTTGTTACCGCTTCTTCTGCACTGACGCTTTGGAAGCGGCAGCAAACTTATTTTTATGTAATTTATTTGACGCCAACCAATGTTGTGAAACCAAAAGATATGACAATTATTGAGTGACTAGCTGTTGCCCGCGACTTCGTCCGCGTAAATTTCGAATTTTTCCGCGTAAACTTATTTGCAGGGAAACTCATGCCTTGAGTTCATTCAAATGACGGTAGCTTGTTTTTTAGTGAACCAATTTTGATGAAACAAACTTAAATTGTTGTGTGTATGTTAGTACTCGTATCACGCGAAAACTATACTCGGGTTTGAATGCGGTTTTAAGTTCAGCCTATTTATTTATTTATTTATTCTTCGTTGTAACATTTACAATTTGTAAAATATAACAGGCGGACTTAATGCTTATAGTAATTTTATTATCTAACAGTCTACCATTGGGTTAAGCGGAAAACCTTTGTGTGGGTGATAATAATGTTTAATAAACATACTTGCTAAACTATGCCGTGTGGTTCCCGGCACTTATACAAAAAGGAATAGGACCACTCCATCTCTTTCCCATGGATGTCGTAAAAGGCGAATAAATAATGTTTAATAAACATACTTACTATACTATGCCGTGTGGTTCCCGGCACTTATACAAAAAGGAATAGGACCACTCCATCTCTTTCCCATGGATGTCGTAAAAGGCGACTAAGGGATAGGCTTACAAACTTGGGATTCTTTTTTAGGCGATGTGTTAGCATCCTGTGACTATTTGAATCTATCATTAAGCTAAATAGCTGAACGTGGCCTTTCACTCTTTTCAAGACTATTAGCTCTGTCTACTCCTCAAGGGATATAGACGTGACCATATGTATGTCCTATACTACGAACATTATAAACCTACATATAACAGCAGATTACATACAGAATTTATTTACTCCACCATGACATTTTTGTATTTAAATTGTCAGTGAACTTCTACGGCGAACGAAGTCGCGGGCAACGGCTAGTTATTCTATAAGGTTGTAATTAAAGGCAGTTAAACCCAACGACCTTTTGCTATGGATATGGTTCAATCGCTTAGGAAATAAATAAACATGTGTGATTTTGTAATGACTTAGGTAAGTAAGGAGTTGAGCTTATGAGCGCATTTAATAGGTCTAATCTAATAATTAATTTCAGTAGATTATAACACTCGTATTTAAATATATTATAGACTACTAAAGGAGAAAATAAGCTTCACATACTTGATAGGGATTCTTCTTTTAAGCGACGGGCTAGCAACCTGTCACTATTTGAATCTCAATTCTATCATTAAGCCGTACAGCTGAAGTGACAGGCTGTTAGCCTATCGCCTACAAGGGGAATCCCAAGTTTATAAGCATCTCAAATTAAAATTAAAAATTTATTCATTATTATAGGATACTTCATATCGCTTAATAATTGTCAAATCTTTAGGTTTCACAACATTGGTTGACGTCAAATTACTTAAAAGTAAGTTTACTACCGCTTCCAACGCGTCAGTGCAGAAAAAGCGATAACAAACTGCACTGCAGCATTTTCTTCAACAACGTCATCTTGACAACTATCCAAACACATCTCTTAGTCGCCTTTTATTATCATCCATGGGAAAAATATGAAGTGGTTCTATTCTAAAATGCCGAAAGCCACACGGCACAATAAGTTACAAACAAAAATCCGAATCGATTAACTTTACATGTTACGTAAAACTAACCTTAATGTTTACATTTACTCGTAAACAAAAGTTTATAATACACTTAATTTAAATTTAATTTATTTATTATTTAGATATCATGATCCACTTTGTTAGTAATACAGAAATCTTAGAGATAGTGTTAGTAAATACATATTATGTGTATTAGTAGGTATCCTAAAAAAATTTGTGAACGCACCTTTACTAATTCTAATAATAAAACGCATTTATCCTTCGACGTCGCCGTATGGCAGGTATCTAGGGTAGGCTGTCTGTCATCAATTATCTCATTCGATGATTATCATTAAAGGCAGTCACTGATCTATTAGACTTTTAAGGTGTATGCACACTGTATGAAATTATAACACGAAAATTAAAGTGCCGTGTGGTTCCCGGCACCGATACATAAAAGAACAGGGCCACTCAATCTCTTTCCCATGGATGTTGTAAAAGGCGACTAAGGGATACCACACGGCAAGAGAATAAAAATTAAACAAAATAATCAATTTGCATGTAAATTAATATAATGATAATATAAGTATGGCACTGAACTTTAAGGCGAGGCCGCACTATGCTCTCCTTTAAACTTTGCCCGCTATTGCCAATATAAATTTCAATTATTTTTCACTTACTCCTTAGGACGTGTAGCATACATATATATGGTCACGTCTATATCCCTTGCGGGGTAGACAGAGCCAACAGTGTTGAAAAGACTGAATGGCCACGTTCAGCTATTTGGCTTAATGATAGAATTGTGATTCAAATAGTGACAGGTTGCTAGCCCATCGCCTAAAAAAATCCCTAGTTTGTAAGCCTATCCCGTAATCGCCTTTTACGACATCCATGGGAAAGAGATGGAGTGGACCTATTCTTTTTTGTATTGGTGCCGGGAACCACACGGCACTACTGACATATTGAAGAAAAAAGGAGAATCAAATTTTGATTAAGACGACGACGAGACATGACGCATTGAACATCCGGAAATCTGGTTTTCTTCTGACCGACCTACAGGACCCTCGGACTGTTCAAAATTAAAGAGGTAATTAAGCATTGGGAGTAGCGATTAAAAAATCATAGTACGTGCCAGCTGTTTCCTGTTCAAATTGTAAACGTGAATCAAGAGAAAGGCTATAAACTTGGGATTCTTCTTTTAGACGATAGGCTAGCAACCTGTCACCATTTAAATCTCAATTCAATTCTCGTGTGGTTCCCGGCACCAATAGAATAAAGAATAGAACCACTCCAACTCTTTCCCATGGATGTCGTAAAAGGCGATTATGAGATATTATTTAATTTTTTATTTTATTATTTTATTTCATTTTCGACGTTGGTGCCCACGGAAGACCAGCGTTGCGGTATATACCACGACAAATGCTGAGGGGGGCCATTTTGGTACAAATGTTATTATAGATTAAGGTTTTATGTTCTTGATATATTATTATGTACCAAATAAATATTTTTTCTTTTTTCTTTAGATAGGCTTATAACTTTAAGTTTCTTTTTTTAGGCGACGGGCTAGCAACCTGTCACTATTTGAATCTCAATTCTATCGTTAAGCCAAATAGCTGAGCGTGGCCTTTCAGTCTTTTCAAGACTGTTGGCTCTGTCTAACCCACAAGGGATATAGACGTGGTCATATGTAGGTATGTTTGTATTGTCACGTCACGACATTAATGGAACGACAAGGTTTTTAGATAACTCGTATCAATAAAAAGATACCAAATATAGTATTTTATAAGCTATTTACAACCGATAATCATGCGAAATCACTTTCGCGATTATAACCTCAAATTATACATTTCCTGAATAATAAAAATCGTATCGAATGAATACTCGATACATCGGAATTGTACTCGAAATGCCAAGCATCTGAACGACCTTTTTGTGCCCAGAAATGTAAGGACTCGATCACACGTATTTATTTATTTATTTATGTACACAAAATGATATACAGGAGCATTTAATACAGTGATTCTAGTACAAAGGTGCTAGTTATTTCAAAAGAAGTAGAAGAAGTCTTCCTGTAGACCCATGAGAGGAGAGATGAATTTTGGAACTTAATTTTTATGTAAGTTGTTGTTTAAGTCATGTAGGTACATTACTTTGAAAACTTGAAAAAAAATAAACAAATCTTTACATGGATAGTTCCAGTGATAAAAATGAGATTCAGGAATAGTAACATGTTAAAAATATTACGCTATGTAGTTTTACACATACATTAAAATTTATTACCCGACACATTTAAATAGAACCAACTCCATATCTTTGCCACGGATATCGTAAAAGGCGGCTAAGGGAATGGCTCATAGACTTGTGATACCTTTAGGCGATTATCTAGCAACCTGTTACTATATGAATCTTAATTAATTGAATTGAGTTAAGCCAAACAGCTGAACTTGGCCTATCTGTCTTTTCAAGACTGTCGGCTCTGTCTGCCCCGCAACGGATAAAGACGTGATTATATGTATGGATGTATGTTCAACACCCAAACATAAACCTGATGTATTAATTCCTTTGCCCTTTAAAAGCAATTAATCTTTTAATATCACTTATGCGCTCCTTACTGTCGGCACTTTCATGTTAATTGTTAAATAATTGGCATACAGTCTTCTTCTTCCTCCTACATACATTATAATAATCACGTCTATATCCCTTGCGAGGTAGACAAAGGCAACAGGCTTGATAAGACAGAAAGGTAACGTTCAGCTGTATGGCTTTATGATGGAATTGAGATTCAAATAGTGACATTTTTCTAACAAAGAATAGGATCACTCCATCTCGTTCTCATGGATGTCGTAAAAGGCGACTAAGGGAAAGGCTTTTAAACTTGGAGTAAGCTAGCAACCTGTCACTATTTGAATCTCAATTCTATCGTTAAGTCAAACAGCTTACGAGGCATATCAGTATTTTCAAGACTGTTAGCTCTGACTACCCCGCAAGAGATATAGACGTGATTATATGTATGTACCTATGTGTTGTTACAAATATTTTTGTAACGCAATAGCTAAGGGAATTCCTTTCATACCACAAGCGTAAATATATTCAAACGTTACTTACAAGGGCGATAAATGGTAATTTGTATGCAGAAGTAACCATATGATTGCAATATAAATTTTAATGTCATTAACTTAACGTAGAATTTTAATTAATCGATTTGTAAATGATACTAAGTATTTAGGTACATAAAATATGTGATTTGAGTAACAATTTACAAAATGTTGTCCGCGACGTCACTCGCGTAATAGTATATTAGGTAATATAACTAATATGTTTTTCAAATTTCGTGCCGTTTGATGGATGTCGTAAAAGGCGACTAAAGGAATAAGCGCATATTCATCTTGTGCAAGCTTCCAGCAAGCAAAAATCAGTCTTCTTACCTGTGACTATCCATTTCCAGTCTTTCGAGACTATTGACTCTGTCTACCACGTAAGGGATAAAGACGTGACTAGAATTTACGTATATAAGTTTATTAGTATGTAGGCTAACAAAAAGTAGATAACCTATTATAACTGTCGTGTCGTTCCCGGCATTTCAGAATAGGACCACTCCATATCTTTCAATATGAATGTCGTAAAAGGATACTAAGGAAAAGTCTAATAAACTTGGGATTCTTCTTGTAAGCGATGGGCTCGCAACCTGTCACTATTTGAATCTCAATTCCATACAGATCAACCAGGCCTTTCACTCTTTTCAAAGCTCTGTCTAACTCGCAAGGGATATAGACGTGACTGATACCCATCATTAATCAATTCACGTCACGTATGTATGTTCAACACCCAAACATAAACCTGATGTATTAATTCCTTTGCCCTTTAAAAGCAATTAATCTTTTAATATCACTTATGTGCTCCTTACTGTCGGAACTTTCATGTTAATTGTTAAATAATACTGATACCCATCATTAATCAATTCACGTCACAGCAAACCGTAACACTCGTCCTTGACCCCTGGTTTCCCCGTGAGCCAACGGCCGACGTCTCTGCAATATATTGCATAATAGCTTTATTGCATTGCAATACTCGTATTTCAGCTCCATAAAATTAAATACTAAACAGCAGTGTACAAAAAATCCCAATGAAACTCCAGATTTGTGCCGTGTGGTTCCCGGCACCAATACAAAAAAGAATGGGACCACTCCATCTCTTTCACATGGATGTCGTAAAAGGCGACTAAGGGATAGGCTTACAAACTTGGGATTCTTTTTTAGGCGATGGGCCAGCAACCTGTCACTAGTTGAATCTCAATTCTATCAATAAGCCAAATAGCTGAACGTGGTCATTCAGTCTTTCAAGACTGTTGGCTCTGTCTACCCCGCAAGGGATATAGACGTGACCGTTTGTATGTATGTAAACTCCAGATATAGGTATTCCACTGTATTCATAGTTCATTAGTTTGATTTTTCGGACTTTGAGAACATAGTTTGCCTGAAGATCATTTACTATTACAGCGGGACAGATTTAGAATAGCGCTTGATGCTCGCGCGCACGCAATTCCCAGGACATACATACATACATACATAAAATCACGCCTCTTTCCCGGAGGGGTAGGCAGAGACTACCTCTTTCCACTTGCCACGATCTCTGCATACTTCCTTCGCTTCATCCACATTCATAACTCTCTTCATGCAAGCTCGGCGGTTTCGGGTACTTTTGACCTGACCCTTTACCAGGACGTCCTTAATTTGATCAAGATACGTTCGTCTAGGTCTTCCCACTCCGACCTTTCCCTCCACACTCTCCTTGTATATCTGCTTAGTCAACCTGTTTTCATTCATCCTCTCCACATAACCGAACCATCTCAACATACCCTTTTCTATTCCTGTAACTACATCTTCTTTCACATCACAACATTCCCTTATCACGCTGTTCCTTATCCGGTCACTCAATTTCACACCCATCATACTCCTTAACGCTCTCATTTCCACTGTATAAATAATAATAATAATCCCAGGACAGTTGTAAATTTTCTTTTTTTTTTCTTTTTTTTTATGGACCTATCATTGTTGCTGCCTGAAGGGCCTCCTGCCGACGCAGTGGCTTCTCAAAGGGTTCCCAAATTGGGACGAACCTCGGCTTTGACGCCACCCGAGTAGGTTGAACCTAGTGTTTAACTGCCATAAGGGCCTGACTAAGTGGCTGATTCACCGGGTGCCGTCTAACGGTGTTCAAAAAAATACGAAATTTATATTAAAATCTTAATACAAAAAAAAAACAAACTACCTTAATTAATATTAAATTATGGATACAGATGACTAAACTCTGACACCAAAATGTCAGCAAGGTATCATAACTTGATTACCCCCACGACAAGAGTGAAGTAGAAAAAACACGTGGAAAAAATATATTACTCAATCGATAGGTATACCTGACATGAGTGTGGTTATTTTTTTTCTACGTAATATTTTGATAATTATAAACTGGTTTTCCGATCACAGATAAATTTTAATCAAAATAGTTGTTACTGTCCACCAAAATAAAGACCGGTGGCTTAAGGCATGAGCTGTTAGCGGGTTGACTAATATTATTGGAAAAAGAAGAAAATAGTTTCTAAAGATTTCTACACGCTAAAGCCATTGGTGGTAAAAATGCGGCGAGAAATCTGGTTTTAGAAAGTAGGTGTATTTACCAAAGCTGGCTCCTGCCAGCAATACGTGATTTTCATTTCGTAGAGGCGGCCAATACGCTATAGTATAAGTCGCCGGCAAAAAATATACATAGACTTTCACTTTTATACAGAATGTTCATCTACCGCCAAGTTGTTAACACACCAACTACCGCCACAAAACACACTAACAGAGTCTGTATTCTAGAACGCGGCCGTATTACGGTGAATATTAATTTTTAATTTATTTTTGACATAATCTTGACATAATTTGTACAGTATGTACATATTTTATTTTATCTTTATTTATTTTATTTGACGAAATATTCGTATTGACATAATTAGTTCTACATTCATTCATGTTTTTTAATGTAGACAATGTGCATTCGTCCACGATTTATATTTGAGAGATCTATATTTGTAAATTGACGTCCGATGAAAATGCTGCAGTGTAGTTTATTCCGCCGCTTCTTCTACACATGCGCTTTGGAAGCGGTAGTAATTATAATAAGATTTAAGTGATGTGACGTCATTAAGTGATACCTTGTATCAAATTTTCAAAATAAATCTATTCTATTCTATTCTATTCTATTCTATTCTATTCTATTCTATTCTATTCTATTCTATTCTATTCTATTCTATTCTATTCTATTCTATTCTATTCTATTCTATTCTATTCTATTCTATTCTATTCTATTCTATTCTATTCTATTCTATTCTATTCTATTCTATTCTATTCTATTCTATTCTATTCTATTCTATTCTATTCTATTCTATTCTATTCTATTCTATTCTATTCTATTCTATTCTATTCTATTCTATTCTATTCTATTCTATTCTATTCTATTCTATTCTATTCTATTCTATTCTATTCTATTCTATTCTATTCTATTCTATTCTATTCTATTCTATTCTATTCTATTCTATTCTATTCTATTCTATTCTATTCTATTCTATTCTATTCTATTCTATTCTATTCTATTCTATTCTATTCTATAATTTCTTGTCGACGGTTGTTAAGCCCCGCTGCCCCGCTGTTGACTATGGAACCATCTTAAAAGTATTAAAATGGTATAGTTTCAAACAAAAATATAAACCCATACGGAAACGTGGCTTTTAAGTTATTTCAAGACTGTTGGCTATGTCTACCCCGCAAGGGATATAGACGTGACTATATGTAAAAAATAAACAATTAAATCTGTAACTATCTGGTTGACTAATTTCATTACAAACTCCCATTAAAACGTACAAGTTAAATCCAAATATCTAAAGTAATAAAATTCGAAAGTTTAAAATTAGTTATTAATTACTTTCCGCTACCGCTCATGCCTCACGGCTGGTGTTCCTCAATGATTCGCCGACCCGACACGGCTCGCTTACTACAGTTTCTCTACAACCGCGGCTCGGTAAAGTTTGCTGTAAGTGAAGTGTCTCGTGATTTTATTGGTCGGTGCAAATAGTAAATAGTGTACTATTGACGGATATTTGTATTTGCTGTTGGTTGAATATTTATTGGTAAGTAATTGTTTGTGGTCTTGTAATAGATATTGAGTGAGTTTTGAATTTTCTGTTCTATTTTGTGGAATAGTGAATTTATGGTATGAATTCATTCATTCATATGTAAGTAGTTCTTTTTAATTTGTAGTGTCTAATATCAGTTGATCTGAGTTATTTTTCTATTCCAAAAACATATTTATGATATAGGTAGTCTACTTATTTATGTGATTCTATCTTATTCTATAATATAAAGTACACTATCTACATTAATACTAAAATTTACATTGATACTGATATTGATATTGAAACCGATATTTTTACCCAAAGTTAGTAAAAATATCGGTCCATATTATTTTAAAATTGCGATGCCCAAAAGAATTCATACATATTAAACCTACTTATAAGCAGTAACTCATATAATGTGCAATTGAGATTTTGAATTGAATTGAATTGATCAAATTAATACGTAGGTAGGTCGGTACATATAATCATGTCTTTATCGATTACGGGGTAAACAGAGCGTTCAATCCAAAATATTGAAACATCACATTCAACTAATTATTTAATTATATGAAAATTTGAAGGTATTTCGCTCTAGTAGGTATATATGTGTTTGATACCTATTTATCGTAGATTATCTACGTTACCTTTTAGGGATAAAAGATAAAAGGTTAAAATGGGATTCTTCTTCAGGCGATGAGCTACCAAACTGTCATTATTCGAATCACAATTCCATCATTAAGCCATACAATTGAACGTTCCCTATTAATCTTTTCAAGACTGTTGGCTCTGTCTACCCCCCAAGGATATAGACGTGATTATATGTAGGTAGGTATGTAGCCTCAAGAGGAATTTCATTGATTTATAGCATTTTCCTGTTATTTTCTATTGTATTTCATTCAGATTTAACCTGTTTCCATATTGATGTGGTAATGAAGGAACATAATTGCTTCTTTTACCGTGTAAACATTGTAATAGTCAATCAATATAAAGGCTTAATAAACATGGGATTCTTCTTTTAGAAAAATGAATAGGACCACTTCCTCTTTTTTGTATAAGTGCCGGGAACCACACGGCACAACCTACTAGAATACAATATTTTTTACCGTCATCGGCAACAAAAACCGTTACCTTGTGATTAAGAGGTAACCACATTAACCACTGAGTCACAAAGACCAAGAATCTCACATTCGCGCGGGGTTCCCCAGAATCCTTCCTTATCGTCAGCCTCCCCTAGAATAGGGCGTTAGTAACACACAACTAAATAAATGGCATTAATGAGATTTTGTAGATTGAGATTTTGCAGGATGGCATCCCAATTCGAACCTGTGCCTTTCTGCGCATCACGCATTTTAACCGTGCACCTTACCAATTCGACCACATACATACATTAATACATAAAATCACGCCTTTTTCCCGGAGGGGTAGGCAGAGACTACATCTTTCCACTTGCCACGATCTCTGCGTACTTCTTAAGCTTTATCCGCATTTATGAACATATATACATACATATAATCACGTCTATATCCCTTGCGGATTGACTGATAGGCCACGTTCAGCTTTATGGTGGAATTGAGATTCAAATAGTGACAGGTTGCTAGCCCATCGCCTAAAAGAAGAATCCCAAGTTTATAAGCCTATCCCTTAGTCGCCTTTTACGACATCCATGAAAACGAGATGGAGTGGTCCTAATCTTTTTTTTTTTATTGGTGCCGGGAACCACATTTATGAACATACTCTTAATGTATTTTTCTTATACATTTGTAATTTTTTATGGGCAAATAAAAACAATTTGTATTGTATACATAGTGTAAGCTGTCCCGTTTATATTCATAATTTATTTATTCATAAACTATTGCAGTTTAAACAAAGCAATAATAAGTTTCACCTTTAATGGCCACACTTAGTCACGGCCGCAGGAACAAAAATAATAAGTATTTCCTTTGTCGTTCCTCACTGACTCATTTTGACTCGCAATCTGACTGCGGTAAACATAAAATGTATATAAACTAAATAACGAGTGGTTTCGCCCGCGTAATACGGAAACTTACAAAGTCATGGGATTACGATTTTTCAAAAATGCTTTCTAACGTCTATATTCCTTGCGGGGTAAACAGAGCCAACAGTCTTGAAAGGGCTGATAGGCCGCGTTCAGCTTTTTGGCTTGATGATAGAATTGAGATTCGAATAGTAACAGGTTGCTAGCCCATCGCCTAAAACAATAATTCCAAGCCTTTCCCTTAGTCGCCTTTTATGACATCCATGGGAACGAGATGGAGTGGTCCTATTCTCTTTTCTTTTATTGGTGTCGGGAACCACACGGCACTGTACGGTTTATAAAAAATAACAATGAATTAAACTTTTCGGCTAATTTGAACCTGCTACCTCCATGACATCAAAGGAAACCATTGAACTTGCAGTAATGATGAACTTAATGATGATAACTTTAATATTATATCTCTACATACTAAATGTCAATAATGTAATTCTGGTTTTTATTCCTTACAATGTTTTTGAGTTATACATATTACTCTTACTACAGGAAATTACCAATTACGGTAATGTACAAATAATTATACTTTCTTGATCATGGATAATTGTACCGGTAATCTTGTTTTTAAACAACAAAAAAGTAGAGGTTCCATAAAAATAATGATTCTTTGGTTTTGTTGTCATATTTGAAGATTGTATATTACATACATAAGTGAGATATATAAATAATCTAGTACTTATTAGTATTCTAGTAGCCGTGTGGTTCCCGGCACCAATAAAAAAAGAATAAGACCACTCCATCTCGTTCCCGTGGATGTCGTAAAAGGCGACTGTTTTAGGCGATGGGCTAGCAACCTGTAACTATTTGAATCTCAATTCTATCATTAAGCCAAATATAGCTGGACGTGGCAATCAGTCTTTTCAAGACTGTTGGCTCTGTCCACCCCGCAAGGGATATAGACGTGGTAATATGCATTAATGATCTAGTACTTTAGTGCCTAATAAATAGAATGACAATTGTTACCGTTGCAGTTTGTTACCGCTTCTTCTGCACTGACGCCTTGGAAGCGGCAGTAAACTTAGTTTTTAAGTAATTTATTTGACGTCAACCAAGTTGTTAAACCATACGACAATTATTAAGCGATATAATAATATCCTATAATAATGAATAAAAATTTTGAATTTTTTGAATTTTAACTATTTTCTTACTTAGTGAAGGTTAATCTTTCGCAACTGTTTGTAAAAAATATTGCACTCAAGATTGAGATAATCAGCTTCTGGTGACAACTGATAAGATATTTATAACGTTATCAATCTGTGTTATCAACTAGTTATTTTGCGTTAAATCTTGCGCGAATATGTGAATGGGTCATGGTGGTTTAAAAACTTTTTCTGTTTGAATTGCGTCTTGGATGTTTATCTATTTAAGATTCATCGCTAGCTTTTGTGCGAGATCTGGGATTTTCTAGAAAAAAGTAGTCTACGTTGTCCTCAAGGTCTATTGGTGCCGGGAACCACACGGACAACACAGAATAGGATATCCTTCCCATTTATGTCGCAAAAGGCGACTAAGGGATAAGCTTACAAATTAGAGATTCCTTTTTTAGGCGATGGGCTACCAACTTATCGTTACACCTTTAGGGCGTCTGTTCGAAACTCGGCCGAGAGGCCAACGACACTTTAAGTTGTCAAATTAAAAAAAAACTCATAAATCTCTAGGGTTTGGTTTCATCATTCATCATCATCATCATATCATTGAATCTACAAATAGGTAGAGAAAAATTAGGCCGCGGCGTCGTGGGCGCGACTGATAATTTTTGCTTGCGGCTTTCAAAAGGTTGATGTGGTCTGGTGATGTGCTGAGAAAAAAATTGCCAAAATTCTCGCGGGAACGGTAATTAGTGGGATTCTTCGCCACGTAGACGGATTTTTCATTTAACGCGGGCTAACCGCGGTTTTAAGTGTTTATATAAACTGACTTGACTTCTTGCACTTTTAGTAATAAATTTTCGTTGCAACACGAATTAAGTACGCGAGCAATAAACATCCGACTTCAGTGTTGAAATCTATACAATCGTACTAATAATAAAAATATATTAGTATTTATTTTAGTGCCGTGTGGTTCCCGGCACAAATAAAAAAAATAATAGGACCACTCCATCTCGTTCCCATGGATGTCGTAACAGGCGACTAAGGGATACGCTTATAAACTTGGGATTCTTCTTTAAGGCGATGGGCTAACAACCTGTCACTATTTGATTCTCAATTCCATCATAAAGCCAAACAGCTGAACGTGGCCTATCAGTCTTTTCATGACTGTTGGCTCTGTCTACCTCGCAAGGGATATAGACGTGACCATATGTATGTATGTATGTATGTAAACTAGTTGTCTGTGGAACACAATGCAAACATAACGAGTGACATGATAACTTATCTAGATTGATTGGATTGTGGCCGTGTGGTTCCCGGCACCATTACAAAAGAATAGGACCACTCCATCTCTTTCCCACGGATGTCGTAAGAGCCGACTAAGGGATAGACTTGGGATTCCTCTTTAATGTAAATCCCTGCCAATCTAAGGTCTGCCGCGCCGATGGATGCATGGCTAGGGGCGAGCCTAGTCTCGAGCGTGCCACTTCCGCCATGGGGTTGGGCGACCCCCAGGTAATGGCTAGCCTTACCCTGGCATGCGGGGCTCTGCTGGGGCGGACAAAATTTTTCCCTAGCGTCTCGTGGGAATCGCATGGATGCAAATTTTTTGAAAGAGCACCTAGATGGCGGCGATGGTGTCCGCACCCCATCACGTCTCGTTCCCGGCGGGAGCGGTATGCGGTCTGCTGAAAGCCGCTTTGCGACGATGAATGTAAGAGGAGGAATGAAGGATAAGATTGAGGAAGTATGCCAGATGATGGATGAAAGACGTTTGGATGTGTTGTGCGTGAATGAAACGAAGCGGAAAGGATGCGACGCGACGCAGCACGGCCCTTACACGGCGTATTGGTCTGGAATTTCCAGTACCAGCCGAGGCTGTCAAGGGGTCGGTCTAATTCTTTCTGCACGAATGGCTGAGTGCGTGAATGAGTATGAGTGTGTCAGCCCTCGTCTTCTATGGATTAGGCTGAAAGTTGGAATCACTCGGATCTTCGTTCTAGGTGTTTATGCACCTTGGGATGTGGGTTCGAGGGGTACAACATCAGCAAAAAGCGAAAACGAGGAGTTCTGGAATAGTGTAAGAGAAGTATTGAAAGTTACCAAGCCAAATGAGAAGATTATTATGTTAGGTGATTTTAATGGATGGGTGGGTGTAAAGCGTGATGGATATGAAAAGGTGCTTGGTGCGTTTGGTGACGAAAAGGTGAATGATAATGGAAGAAGTGTATTAGAAATTTGTCTAGAGTGGGATCTTTTTGTGTCGAACTCAATGTTTCAACATAAAGAGATCCACACCTACACAAGAGTGGAAGGTATTTTAAAAAGTATGATAGACTTTGTGATTGTAGATGAAAGATTGAAGAACAAAGTGCTGGATACCCGTGCATATCGCGGTGCTGGCATTGACTCGGACCATTTACTGGTGATATCCCGGATAAGGGGTATCTTCAATCGCTGGCGGCACAGGGTAAGGGAGCAAACCAGCGCTTTGGAAAGAGTAAAAGTAGAAAATTTGCAAGATATGGATGTAGGTAAGAAGTATATTAATAGACTGAAGGATGAATTTGAAGATTTAGAGGAAATGAGCGATATTGAAGATGGATGGAAGGAATTTAAAGAAAGAATTGTGAAAGTAGCTGTTGAAGTGTGTGGTGTAAGTAGAAGAAGGAAAGGAAAAAATCACAAAAATGCGTGGATGAGTAAAGATGTGCAAGAACTTGTGCGATTAAAGAAGAAAGCATGGCTGGATTTGTTAGCAGCAAAAGCTAACTTAAGAATGCAAGAGGTTATAGATGAAGATGTGAATGAAGCACGTAAGGAATATAAGAAAATGAAAGATTTGGTTAAGAAAGCTGTGATTAGAAAGAAAGAAGAGTATAAAGAGGATTTTGATAAAAGGCTATCAGAAGACTTTCAGTCAAATCTGAAAGTATTCTGGAAATCCGTAAGGTCAGCCCGAGGAAATACTATAACCAGAGAGCTGACTAGGATCAGATGCCAGGATGGTAGCGTTGTGAAAGGAGAAGAATGTGTACTAAAGATATGGAAGGACTATTTTGAAAGTTTATTTGAAAAAAAGGAAGGAAATAAGAAAGATTTCTGCTATAGCGAAGAAAAAGAGAATGAGATGGAAGGCGAAATTGAAATGTGCGAAATTGTGGAAGCACTTAAGAGTATGAAAGCGGGAAAGGCTGCTGGGTGTGATAGAGTGTCGGTCGAGATGCTTAAAGCAGGAAAAGGCGTAGTAGCTAGTCAGTTGTACTGCCTTTTCAATTTGTGTTGGAGAAGCGGCCGAGTACCAAAAGATTGGTGTAAGGCTGTTATCGTGCCACTTTACAAAGGAAAAGGGTCACAGCTGGACTGCAAAAATTATCGTGGTATAAGCCTGCTTAGCGTCGTCGGCAAATTGTATGCTAAGGTATTGATTAATAGAGTCAGGAATGAAACTGATGACAAAATATGGGATGCTCAAGCGGGATTTCGAAAGGGAATGGGATGTACTGATCAGGTCTTTTCCTTGCGGTGCATAGCCGAAAAGTTTTTGGCCAAGAGTCAAAAAGTCTATTGCACATTCGTAGATCTGGAAAAGGCCTATGACAGAGTTGAGAGGAATGAATTGTGGTCAGCACTTTCTATGCATGGGGTGAGCAGTCTCTTAATACGAGCACTGAAATCCTTATATGAGGATTCGAGTGCTTGTGTCAGGATAAACGGAGCGCACACTGAGTGGTTTAAGATTGAGAAAGGCGTTAGGCAAGGATGTGTTGCGTCACCGTGGCTGTTCAACCTATTTATGGATAGCTGTTTGACAGATTTGAAAGAGTCTAAAAGTGGATTAAGGATGAATGAGTTACTCGTCAAATGTCTGCTCTATGCCGACGATCAGGTTATACTGGCGTCATCAGCGGAGGAGTTACAGGAGATGGTAAACTGTATGCATGAAGCTTTAAAAGAGAAAGGAATGAAAGTGAACGTAAGTAAAACTAAAACACTGGTTTTTGAAATGGAGAAAGAAATGACAGCATGTAATATTTTGATTGGAGGAGAAAAAGTGGAGCAAGTGAAAGAGTTTGTATATCTAGGATCAAAGTTTACATCAGATGGCAAGTATGATAGTGATATTGAAAGGAGAGTGAACGCGGGGAACATGGTGAATGGAGCTTTGCATGCCTTTATGAGCAGTCAGAAACTATCCAAAAAGGCTCGACTGGCTGTGCACAGGGGCGTGTTGGTCCCGACATTAATGTATGGGAGTGAAAGTTGGGTATGGCAAAAGAAGCATGAAAGCAGAATAAATGCAGTGGAAATGAGAGCGTTAAGGAGTATGATGGGTGTGAAATTGAGTGACAGGATAAGGAACAGCGTGATAAGGGAATGTTGTGATGTGAAAGAAGATGTAGTTACAGGAATAGAAAAGGGTATGTTAAGATGGTTCGGTCATGTGGAGAGGATGAATGAAAGCAGGTTGACTAAGCAGATATACAAGGAGAGTGTGGAGGGAAAGGTCGGAGTGGGAAGACCTAGACGAACGTATCTTGATCAAATTAAGGACGTCCTGGTAAAGGGTCAGGTCAAAAGTACCCGAAACCGCCGAGCTTGTATGAAGAGAGTTATGAATGTGGACGAAGCGAAAGAAGTATGCAGAGATCGTGGCAAGTGGAAAGAGGTAGTCTCTGCCTACCCCTCCGGGAAAGAGGCGTGATTGTATGTATGTATGTATGTATGTATGTATTGATTGGACTCGATTAATTATGATTTTCTGATAAGATTACCGTTGTGTGGAATCTCTCATCTTTAATGTGTATGACGTCTATAGTTTATCCTTGAACTAGTTGTGCCCGCGACTTCGTCCGCTTGGAATAGTTATTTTGGGCATCATTAAAGCGACAAGATTGTTTTTCACATTTTCCATTATTTCTTTGCTCCTTATAGTTGCAGCGTGATGTTATATAGCCTAAAGCCTTCCTCGATAAATGGTATATTCGACGCAAAAAGAATTTTTCAATTCGAACCATTAGTTCCTGAGATTAACGCGTTCAAACAAACAAACTCTTCAGCTTTATAATATTAGTACCTATTTTAGTATAGAAAACACTCCATATAGGTAGTATAGTAGACCTTTATTTCTTACCACACATTATTTATAGTTCAATACAAACAACTTACATAATAGCTTACAACTAGATCAATCGACCATCTGGCCCTTGACCTTCTAAAACTATAGAAAAAACATATAAAGGCTAAAATTTGCATACAATGGCCCAGCAAATCATTCGTGTTTAGTGAATTACAACCTAATTGTCAAGACATAAGGTCGATTTTTATTTGTTAAACGATTTTGTTCTTGTTTAAGGCATACTTTCTAAGGAAATGGGCTTGTTTTGATTCGTAACAGTAAATTGTAGTATTTATTATAGTGATAATGTATTTCCTTATATGTAGTTACATTATGTTTGTCTGTATGTCCGTACGTCCACGCTCCAGTTCAGACAAAGCCGAAATCATAATACATACACACATATAGTCAAGTCTATATCTCTTGCGGGGCAGACAGAGCCAACAGTCTTGAATAGACTGAAACGCCACGTTCAGCTGTATGGCCCTATAATAGAATTGAGACTCAAATAGACAGGTTGCTAGCCCATCACCTAGAAAAGGAATTCTAAATTCATTAGCCTTTCCCTTAGTCGCCTTTTGCAACATCCATGGCAAAGATACTTAGTGGTCCTATACCAAAGAGCTGGGAACCACACGGTCAAAATCTTTTTTTTTTTCGTCCGACAATCAATCCTCTTACTATGATTTATTTATCTTAAGTCGCCTCTTACGACATTCACAGGAAAGATGTAACGACTTAATTTTCTAAATATAATATTCCACGACTATCCAAGAACGGTAATAAAAAATCATAAAGTGCCTGGTACACAAACACAATATAACAATAGAAGAGATCATGAGATAATTATGATATTGTTGAGCGCAGACAGATATTGCTATCAAAATATAGAATATACAGAAGTATAACCTAGCAAGATGCTTCCAGTAAGTCTTGAAAGAAAATAAAAAATAAAAAAAACTGGCTTTTGATGCAAAGTGAGATTCAGCTGATCGCCAAATTGGTTTAGCAGGAAAATATTTTCAGTTTAGCTTCATTGAAAAAATAAAGTAAAACAGATTATTTAAAAAGTCCTGTAAAATAACTAGCCAAGGCGCGGCGGAGGTGCTTATTTGTCTAATAATAACAAAATAACTTATTTATCGACCAACCAGAAAAGCAGAAAATATTTAATATTAAAGTACAATAATTTGCAACTAGGTATAACCTGTATCAGACCTCAGTGCTCCTTCCTCTAATACGCGACCAAATTAAGTACATATGTCACATAAAAGCTTGTAAAAAAGGACGTGATAATATAAGTAATAAGTAGAATGAAGAGAATTGATATTCAAATAGTGACAGGTTGTCAGCCCATCGCCTGAAAGAGGAATACCAAGTAAATAAGCCTATCCCTAGCTGGGTAGACAGAGCCAACAGGATTAAAAAGACTGAAAGGCCACGTTCAACTGTTAAGCTTAATGATAGAATTGAGCTTCAATTAGTAACAGTTTAATAGCCTATCGCCTAAAAAAGAATCCTAAGTTTATAAGCCTATCCCTTAGTCGCCTTTTTTATTCTTTATTTTTTTTGGTGGCAGTAGTGGTTGGCGTAAAATTTTTAATTTTTTCAGCATATTTACTATAAGGGTTGTTATGATTTGCGTAATTTTTTTATTATTTTCGGCATATTTTCTAAACTGATTTAAGAAAAATATGGCACGGCGGTTTTTTTTTGCACTCAACTTGGCGGTGACAATACCTTACCAGAAACATGAACTAAACCTTATTTTTTTATGACTTTACTTTATGTGGGTGTTCCTTCTGTAAACTCGCTATTGTGCACCCCCAGTAACAAACCTTGGGGACTTTCAATGAACTGAATCAACACTTCATTGCGTGAACCGCTTTATGGCGTGCGAATTGTGTCATGAAATAATTGTAAATGATCGAATGAAAATGTTTAAATAAATAAATCCATCCATATAATCACGTCTGTAGCCGTAAATAAATGAAATGAATGAAATGAAATAAATACATAGACAATAGTTGTAATACGCTGGGTTACACAGCGTTGAGCGTCAGTGGCGGCTTAAATTCTCAATAAATATGTATGGAGTTAGCTTAAATAGCTTCAAATCCTACCAGAGTCATGTACCACTGTCATTAGTTTGAGCGTCGACGACGGTCGAATCGGTAAGGTTCCCGGTTAATATGCAAAAAAGACAGGTCCTAATCCCATTTAGGCCATATACCAATGACTCTTTACTGATTTATGTACATTAGTTTGAGTGCTAACCGATGCTCTTGCAATTTAGGGAACTAAATTGTTAATATGCAAGAAAGACAGGTTCTAATCCCATTTAGGCCAAATACCAATGACTATTCTGATTTATGTACATTAGTTTGAGTGCTAACCGATGCTCTTACAATTTAGGGAACTAAATTGTTAATATGCAAGAAAGACAGGTTCTAATCCCATTTAGGCCATATACTAATGACTCTTTTCTGATTTATGTATATTAGTTTGAGTGCTAACCGATGCTCTTACAATTTAGGGAAAACTTTGTGAGCCTTCGCATTTAGGCAACTTGTCACTGGATATGTAAACATGATCCAATATGAGTTAGATTTCCTTGTATAGGTTGCGGAGCTCAGAATATAAATCTCCCTTATCATGCCATGGTCAAAGGCGAATTCCAGGCACCTCTTCAGAATGGCGAGGATGCAACCAGGACCAATGCCAGGTGCACGAATACAAACACCATTTGTAAAAGATGGCATCCTTATTTTAAATTACATACATACATATGGCCACGTCTATATCCCTTGTGGGATAGACACAGCCCATAGTCTTAAAAAGACTGGTCGGCCACGTTCAGCTATTTGGCCTAATGATAGAATTGATTATTATTTTAAATTACATGTTAAAAATTCCATTCCTGGAAATTCCATTTAAGCACACGACCTATTACTATTTTTTTTTTTCTTATAATTCCAAATATTTCAACCTAAATCATAATCAAAAAACCCATTTGTGAGTTGTATGAGGAAAAATATGAAACGATACTACGTTTTATCAATTAATAGATAGGCAGGTATTTTGTGACGACTCGATAATGTTAAAGGTAAAACAATTAAATAATTAAATCTAGACTTTTTTTTACCTGAAAGTTTGTTCCCGTGGGAATTCTCAAAGTGAAGAGTAGCTTAACTGTAAACAAACTGTTATATATATATATATATATACATATAGGTACATATAGTCACGTTTATATCGTTTGCGGGGTAGATAGGGCCAACAATCTTGAAGAAAATGAAAGCCGAAAGTGAAAGTGAAAGAATAGAACTACTCCGTACCTTTCCCATGGATGTCGTAGAAGGACGACTAAGGGATAGGCTTATGAACTTAGGATTCTTTTTATTTTGAGCAGCTTAATCGTTATATTGTGTGAAGATTCTATGTCACATACACTCAAATAATCTGATCCCTTTTAGGGGTAGACAGAGTCAACAGCCCTAAAAATTCTGATAGATCATGATTCAACTAAAATTGAGTAGCTAAGTAATAGAATTATGATTGAGATAGTGACAGGTTGTCAGTCTATCAAGTCCAACATTTGTCTCGCAACTTGGCCTGCCCACATTTTCAGTTATCCATGATAATTCACAATAAATATTTAGATCGTGGAATTGTTTATAGTCAGAAGAATGTTATAGTTAATCGAAGAGATAGAATGTTACTGGATCTGTGCCTCCGCCAAGACTAGCTAAGCTCTAGCTCTGTACTTACTACCTAACTACTAACTTGCTTTTTTTCTAAGCTTTTCATCGTATTTTTATTACGTAATAAAAAAAATTGCCTTTGTTTTATTTTTTCATGTATTTTCATTCCAGGAGCTGAACTGAACTTGAGAAAAGAAATCGTAAAGGCGACCACTATGTGACGGGAAAATGTTGTTGAAAATATGCAAATCATGTCAATAGTGAGTATTTTATTTTTGAGTAACTTCAATACGTTTTAGTTAGTAATAAGTTGTGCCTTGATGGGGTCGCTAGCCTCAAGGGGTTAAGTAAGGGAATAAAGGCATTCTCAATGGAATAAAGGCATTCTCAAGAGAATTAAGGCATTCTCAAGGGAACTAAGGCATTCTCAAGGGAACTAAGGCATTATCAAGGGAATTATGGCTTTCACTTTTTCACGTAATTTTACATTTTAATAAATTAAAGTTACACTTATATATTATTTGTCGAAAAGTTACTACCTAAGCACTTAACCCCCTTTAGGCTTGCGTTTCAGTATTTAAACACATAAACTATGCATTTATTACCACTTTCATCCCTTACGGGATTAACAGAGTCAATAATTAAATGTATACAATAATATAAAGCATAAATAATCGTTCAACAATACATTAATTCCACCTGTTTGTAAACTATTTAGTCTCAAACTACTACATAGTAAACATGTCTTTTACAATGCAAACAGACAAACAAACAATGTTTATTTATGAAGACAGGTGGACATGCGCCGGTTTGTCTTTTGTAAATAATTGATTACTAATTAGAGTAATTATTTAATGTATAGAATGCACACTTGAATATTAGTTAAATAAATTAAATAAATAAATATATAGATACGGGACAAATTACACAGATCGAGTTAGCCTCGAAGTAAGTTCGAGACTTGTGTTACGAGATACTAACTCAACGATACTATATTTTATAATAAATACTTATATAGATAAACATCCAAGACCCAGGCCAATTAGAAAAAGTTACTTTCTTCTCATGCCCTGGCCGGAATTCGAACCCGGGACCTCCGGTGTCACAGACAAAGACAAGCGTACCTACTACCGCTGCGCGACACACACAAAAAATTTAAAAAAAAAATTTGCTTTCTATATTATTCCTTCTAAGTGTCCCACTCCCAGCCAACACAGTATAGCTGTATAAATTTTGCGTAAAAGCAATCTTTTAACTTTAAGCTGGATAAAGTATTGTATAACTTCTGTGTAAGCGCTTATACAGGTGATATTCAAGCAATTTGGGCACAAAATATCTTGCTTCAATTTGGTTAACAGTTGATTAATAGCCACATAGCAGCTGAATAAATGTACGACACACTGAATATCTTCTGCATAAATTCTGATTTTTCTTTAGTCCAGAAATTATACATCTTTTATGCAGTTGTTAATTTGTGAGTTCAGATATTCAAATGATATACGAAATTCCGATCTTTGGAGTAGTTTTACAAAGAAATTATTCAAGTAAAAAGTATTTTTTATTGTGACGGGATAAATTTGTGTCGCTTAGTTCAAAATATTGTAAATGGTCGCCGATATAAAATAGCGTAAATGATTTCATACATTTTAAGTAAGTTTAAGGTGAATTATATAAACGCATGGCACTTTACTGTGAATTATCAACATGATCATTATACATTTTTTGAGCGCCTCAAGATAAAGCTATATTTTAAAAGGTAAACAAATGTGAAATAATATTTAAATTAAATGATCTTTACTTTTTATCAAATTTCAGTCCCAGCAAGTAATGAGAATCAAATTTTGTATAACTGATAATGTTTCCTACTCACTAAACAAAGTGTTTCATAAGATAAATGTTGAGGATTTATAAAAATAGGTTTATGTCGAACGTTAGTTAATGGCGGAAGGCCAATTTGAATTAAAGTGTTTATATCAGTGATTATTTTGCTTATTTTTGCATAATAGTTCACATACTACTACATATCCAGAAATTATTTGGTTTAAAGTACAATAATTATATATTTATCAGCAAAAGGTCTTAAATTACATAAAACAGTATACTTTTATTCAGCTTTTTAGGGTGCTTTTTTATAGAAAATAAATCCATGAATATTTGAGGGTGATGGGACCTATACTAATGTAGGTATTTATAGTATTTATAGTACTACTATGAATGACGCATTGCGTAATATTTAGTTAGACAATTGTTTATATTACCAACTAAAATTGTAGGTAGTTGCAACCAAAAGTTTCGCGCTTGTTACAAAATACACCCAAGAGCACCTAATTATATTTCCATTTAAATCTCTTTTTTAATATCTTAGTCGTTATCTGCACCTAAAGTTGGACCCAGTCTATGTGTTTGAATCACTAATCCTGATGGTGATGCATAATCATCGTGTACAGAACCCTCTTCAACTGTGTTGGTCGCACTTGGCCCGGGCCCATTTGTATCAGATGTTAAACTCTTTTCTATTACTGTACAGATACTATTTTTTATCTTTACATACTCTCGTGAACATTTTCTTCTTGTTCCTCCCGTTCTCTTTTTTTTTTCCATGAATCATTTACTCTTTTGTTATTATTTTTCTGAGGAGGCATATTGTTGATTTTGTCACAAAATGGTGAAATATCTGGATATAAACATACGATATCTTCAACTAATCAGTTATTTGCTGCTTAAGATACCCACATTTGTAACTGATATTGTTTTAAGTTTAACATAAAGACAATTGTATGCTAATAGCGCTATAAGTTTGGTAAAACAAGGAGTTTATTTTCAATTTTGCAGAAGTTAGCTGTAAAAAGAAGAAAATATCTAAATTATTCATCATCTGAATAAATTAGTACCATTTCGTACACTAAACAGCTTAAAGAAAGTATTTCGTCTAATATTCAGCGTTTTGCTGTTTAACTGCTTTTCTTTAAAATGTTATACAGATCAATGCAAAAATTTCAGCTAATGTGCAGATAATAGCTGTTTCAATTACTTTTATTTGAATATCGCTTGTTTAGCAGATACTACTCTTGATTATTATTCAGCTTGAAAAAATACCGCGAACTTTATGCAGAATTTAGTAAGCTTACAACATTATTTTAATTTAAGAACTCTCTTATTCAAAATTAAGCCATAACATCAGCTGTAATACATAATTAATAAAGCTTGACACTGCTTATTGTGGTATATTTTTGCTATTATCTGGCTTATGTGTTGGCTGGGCTATCCATTACAGTCAAAAAACTAAATGTACAATCAAAATATTTTTACTGTTTTATTATTATACTAGAGGCCGCCCGCGACTTCATCCGCATGGAAACCCTATCAATCCCGCGGGAACTCTGGGATAAAAAGTAGCCTATGTGTTATTCTGGGTCTTCAGCTACCTACATACCAAATTTCATGGTAATCGGTTCAGTAGTTTTTGCGTGAAAGAGTAACAAACATCCATACATCCATACAAACTTTCGCCTTTATAATAGTAGTAGGATAGGATAGGATAGGATAGATATCGGAAGAAGAATTATCAATTTTTTGGACGTCAGCAACAGAATTCGCACTGTATGAGATAATTCTGCAAAATTCACCACGATAGTATCACTCATCTGTCAAGATAGTTGGGAAAATCACACTTTGAATCATTCAAGTTTCTTACTTTGATGTGACGTGTGTCTTTTTAAGTTGTGATTCAGTGAAAATTACAGTAATTTCATTATTACAAATATTCGGGTCTTCATTCAGGCTAGCAAAATTTTTGATTAAGTTGCATACAATTTAGATTTCATTTAATTAAATCTATACTAATATTATAAAGCTGAAGAGTTTGTTCTCTGTATCTCAGTAACTACGGGTTCGAATAGAAAAAATATTTTTGTGTTGAATAGACCATTTATTGAGGAAGGTTTTAGGCTATATAACATCACGCTGTAACTATTACGAGCGAAGAAATAATGAAAAATGTGAAAAAAACGGGGAAAATTATTCATCCTTGAGGGCTTCAAAGATGCCCAAAATAACTATTCCACGCGGACGAAATCATGAACTGATTGTATGAAACACATCTTCAATCTTAGCTTTTTATAGGTTATTTGCATCAAAATAAAGCCAACTTGCAATAAGACCTAGGTCATAACTAAAACAGCGTATTGCTCCATAACAATATATTTATTGAGTTATGATCTTTTTGTATTGCTGCAACTCACACTCTTATTAATTTGTTATTTTATATGTACATTGAAAATTGTGTGTAGCAAATCAAATAAATGAATTATCTATCTATCTATATATAATCTAGTAAAATGAAAACAAGAAAAGCAGAATTTTGTGACGATAGTGAGAAAAATGTTGGGTGCGTATAAAATTATTTTTGACTTTCTCCCTTGCGGGGTAGACAGAGCCGACAAAGACCATGTTCAGCTGTTGGGGCTGAAATTCAAAAAGTGTCATGTTGTTAGCCTATCGCCTACAATAATAATACCAAATTTTATTTTATGTTCTTGAAAAGCCTATTGAATGTAAAATACTAAAAATATGTAATTAGTTATTAATTAGGTAGGTAGTTATAGAAATTGATTAAATTTAAAGGTCACTCCCACCTTTTTTATTTATCTTAAAGATTGTTCATACCGAAATATAGAAAAGAATAGGACCACTCCATCTCTTTTCCATGGATATCGTAAAAGGCGACTAAGGGATAGACTTATAAACTAGGGATTCTTCTTTTTTCACCATTTGAATCTCAATTCTTTCATTTAGCCTATCAGCTGAACGTGGCATATCAGTCTTTCAAGACCGCTTGCTCTGTCTACCCCGCAGGGGATAAAGACGTGATTTTATGAATGAATACATATAAATAAGAAAGAGAAAGAAAATCGATCGGAGTCGGATGTAACTATATGTTTATTTTTTTATTTCAGTTGTCTGGAGTCTATGTACTGGACATGCTGTGAAGAGAGATTCTGCTTCGACAAGAAGATAGCTACTTACAAGTGAGTCTCTTTCTATCTCGCTCTCTCTTCGTCATTGCTGAGAATTATGGTCACATAGTGCCTTGTGGTTCCCAACACTTTTAAATAGAAGCACTCCATCGCTATCCCATGGATATCGTAAAAAAAGACTAAGAAAATAAGCACATAAATATCTAATGCCACGCTTCCGCGTAGATTGTGAAAGACGATAAAGGGAAAAGCTAATATAAACTTGGGATTCTTCTTATAGGCGATGGGCTAGCAATAATTACTATTGAAATCCAAATTCAGGTGTCTGGCAAATCGCGTTTCTTATATAAAGAAAAAGTTAATCAATGAACACGTGTTTAAAGTTGTATAGCGCACTGGCCGCTAAGTAAAAAAGAAGTAAATTTTTAGAAAATGAAAAATGACGATCTTCTTTTGTTAATTTTTCACAGAAATGATTTAAGACGCAATAAGATAGGATTTTTTTTATTTAGTTTCAAGATTTTTTTTATAGTTTTCTTTATTTTTACCAACACAGAATTTTATTTCACGTCTCGGCTTAATTATCTAAACAACACGCTTTACTTTATAAAAATGAGACCAACAAAATTCTTACAAGATGAAAAAATATTTATCAAAATAATGCACTAAGTTTCAGATAATTGGACACCACGTGCTCGATACGCGAGGTTTCCCACATTTCTTGTTTTTATTGGATAATTTATATTAAATTTTAACCTAACATACATACATATAATCATGTCTATATCCCTTACGGGGTAGACAGAGCCAACAGTCTTGAAAAGACTGATAGGCCACGTTCAGCTATTTTGCTTTAAGATAGAATTGAGATTCAAATAGTGACAGGTTGCTAGCCCATCGCCTAAATGAAGAATCCCAAGTATATAAGCCTACCCCTTAGTCGCCTCTTACGACATCCATGGGAGAGAGATGGAGTGGTCCTATTCTTTTTTCTATTAGTGCCGGGAACCACACGGTACCCAATATGTTTTCTAATTATTTGTAAAAAGAATCAGATTCTTAGTGCCCCCTTTTAATATGCAACGCGATTTACCAGACACATACATACATATAATCACGTCTCTATCCGTTGCGGGGTAGACAGAGCCAACAGTCTTGAAAAGACTGATAGGCCACGTTCAGCTATTTTGCTTTAAGGTAGTATTGAAATTGAAATAGTGACAGGTTGCTAGCCCATCGTCTAAAAGAAGAATCCCAAGTGTATTACCCTACCCCTTAGTCGCCTTTTACGACATCCATGGGAGAGAGATGGAGTGGTCCTATTCTTTTTTGTATTAGTGCCGGGAACCACACGGCACCCAATATGTTTTCTAATTATTTGAAAAGAACATTAGATTCTTAGTACTACCTTTCAATATGCAACGCGATTTACCAGACACCATATGTATATTGATGCCGAGAACCACACGGCAACAAATATGTTTTCTAATTATTTGTAAAGAGAATCAGATTCTTAGTGCCCCCTTTCAATATGCAACGCGATTTACCAGACACCCTGTATATATATAATATGATCGCGTTCGACACAAATTCAATATATACATTATATATGTTGACGTCAATCGTAATAGTGATTCTAAATGTCGTGGTCCACTACTTATTACAGTCAATTGTATGTTTGTCATGTCTACAAATAATATAGCGGTCACGGTTAGTTTCACGAGTCATGCGGTATCATACAGACATACAAACAGGGGTGGATGGAGTCAATTGATACTTGAAGGCTATATTTGACTGAACGTATTAATATCGCTTCTGTTATTATCGTTATTGTTAGTGCCGTGTGGTTCCCGGCACCAATACAAAAAATAATAGGACCACTCCATCTCTTTCCCATGGATATCGTAAAAGGCGACTAAGGGATAGGCTTACAAACTTGGGATTCTTCTTTAGACGATGGGCTAGTAACCTGTCACTATTTGAATCTCAATTCTATCATTAAGCCAAATAGCTGAACGTGGCCATTCAGTCTTTTCAAGATTGTTGGCTCTGTCTACCCCGCAAGGGATGAAGACGTGACTGTATGTATGTTATTTTCGAATCCATACATAAACAGGCATGTATTCTTCCAGGCAGGTTTGGTAGCAAACAAAAAACATATTGCTGTTTCTATTCCCATGCGGATAACAGAAGTCGATTAAGGGAATGGCTTAAACTTGAGTTAAGGCGATAGGCTAGCAACGTAGCAACCAGTCACTTGATTGGCGTTTCAGTCTTAACGAGACTACTGTCTATCCCGTAAGGGATAAAGAAGTGATATATGTTCATTCATTCACATAATCACGTCTATATCTTTTGCGGGGTAGACAGAGCCAGAAGTCTTCAACTACTGACAGACCATGTTCAGCTGTTAGGCTTAATCATAGAATTGAGATTCAAATAGTGACAGATTGCTAGCCCGTCACCTAAAAGAAGAATCCCAAGTTTATAAGCCTACCCTTAGTCGTTTTTTACGACATCCATAAGAGAGAGATGTAATAGTAGTCTTATTCTTTTTATATTGGTGTTGGGAACCACACGGCATATCTATGTAACGTTAATAACTTAATTATCCAGTTTACCGACCGTTTCAGTGAACGAGTCTCATAATGGTTTCCTGTTTTGTACCAATCTAGTCATTAATAGTCATTGCGTTAGGTCTAAACTTCCTTGAAAATGACTGATTTCCCTTTAACTAAACATTAATCAAATTAATGTTATTTATAACTATTATGTTCTCATGGTCGTAAGAGCGACAGTAGTCGAATCGATCAGGTGCGTATAGAAGCACAGCTATTATTAACTAGCTGTGCCCGCGACTTCGTTCGCGTGGAATAGTTATTTTGGGCATCATTGAAGCCCTCAAGGATGAATAATTTTACCCGTTTTATTTCACATTTTCCATCATTTTTTCGCTCCTAAAAATTGCAGCGTGATGTTATATAATAGCCTAAAGCCTTCCTTGATAAATGGTCTATTCAACACAAAAATAATTTTCAATTCAAACCTACTAGTTCCTGAGATTAATTGATCCAAACAAACATACTCTTCAGCTTTATAATATTAGTATAGATTTTACATACATATGGTCACGTCTATATATCCCTTGTGGGGTAGACAAAGCCAACAGTCTTGAAAAGACTGATAGGCCACGTTCAGCTGTTTGGCTTTAAGATAGAATTGAGATTCAAATAGTGACAGGTTGCTAGACTGTCGCCTAAAAAAGAATCCCTAGTTTATAAGCCTATCCCTTAGTCGCCTGTTACGATATCCATGGGAAATAGATGGAGTGGTCCAATTTCTTTTTTATATTGATGCCGGGAACCACACGGCATATTAGTATCTTCTTCTTGCGTCGTATTCCTCATTACTGAGGTTCGTGAACTCCCCGGAGACGAGTCAGTTTAGAGCGCATTACGTCTCTCCTTGCCCGGTCCTTAGCGGTGTGGAGCGCCTCATGTAGGGAATATAAAATATATAAATAAATAAATATATAAGGGACAAATTACACAGATTGAGTTAGCCTCGAAGTAAGTTCGAAACTTGTGTTACGAGATACTAACTCAACGATTCTATATTTTATAACAAATACTTATATAGATAAACATCCAAGACCCAGGCCAATCAGAAAAAGTTCTTTTTCTCATCATGCCCTGGCCGGGATTCGAACCCGGGACCTCCGGTGTCACAGACAAGCGTACTACCGCTGCGCCACAGAGGCCGCCGATATTAGTATAGATTTTATCAATTTCAGATTAGAAGATGAACCGTATGCAAATGGTCACACGAACATTGGGGCCAGTCTGGACAGCGTGGTCACAGACCAGCCCGTCAACAACAACCACCTCCCGCCCAGGGTCACGGGGAGGGAGGTCAACGAACTGCCGATACATGCGGACAAACTTTACGAGGTAATTATATAAACATTTTTTTTTTTTTTTTTTTTTTAAATAAATATATACGGGACAAATTACACTGATTGAGTTAGCCTCGAAGTAAGTTCGAGACTTGTGTTACGAGATACTAACTCAACGATACTATATTTTATAATAAATACTTATATAGATAAACATCCAAGACCCAGGCCAATCAGAAAAAGTTCTTTTCTCATCATGCCCTGGCCGGGATTCGAACCCGGGACCTCCGGTGTCACAGACAAGCGTACTACCGCTGAGCCACAGAGGCCGTCAGTACATAAACATACATACATACATAAACTCACGTCTCTTTCACATCCAGTTGCCTGATTGTGTAGGTTTCCTCACGATGGTTTCCCTCACCGTAAGAGCATCTTTAAGTACTTATTCCAAATAATGTACATACATACATACATAAAATCACGCCTCTTTCCCGGAGGGGTAGGCAGAGACTACCTCTTTCCACTTGCCACGATCCCTGCATACTTCCTTCGCTTCACATTCATAACTCTCTTCATGCAAGCTCGACGGTTTCGGGTACTTTTGACCTGACCCTAATTATATATATCTACGAGTATATCACTAAGACCTGGAACTCTACTTGGAAACTTATTGATATTTACATATAGTCACGTTTATATATAAATATATACGGGACAAATCACACTGATTGAGTCAGCCTCGAAGTAAGTTCGAGACTTGTTTTATGAGATACTAACCCAACGATAATTCAAAATTCTTTTCAAAAAAAGAAAAAGTTCTTTTCTCATCATGCCCTGGCCGGAATTCGAACCTGGGACCTACGGTGTATCTTGCGAGGCAGACCGAGCCGAACTTACTTCAAGGCTTACCCAACGTGTGTAATCTGTCATGTACTTAGGTATTTATTTATTAATCTTAAAAATGTGTCTTCTCTTTTCAGGTGTTCTCCAAATCCCTGATATTTAGAGATGAGTACGAACTTAAAGCGAAGAGTAGCAACAATTCCCTGGACGAATTGGAGACGAAATCTGAACCGGACTATCTGTCGGACCGGCCAAACAGAACCAAGGTATACTTCGAGGACGAAGTCAACTCCCCCGTAACAGACTTCGAAATAATGTTCAAAGACGAACTATTAGCCCAATACGACATGTTCAAAATTGAAGAAGAAGAGGAAAGCGACAAAGGCAGCCAAGATACTGAAGAAGGAATCATAATGAATGTAGTCAATATAAAGAAACAAGATGTTATCAAACCAACAACAGTTACTATGAAAGATGAAACAAAAATTACGACGCCGGCACCAATTTATACTTACGATCCCGTGTCTTCAGTTAATTTACCATCAGTCCTCTCCCTGCCAAGAGTTGAAAGTGTCCGAGGTATACTAAGAAGTAACAGTGCTAAGACTTTAGAGAGAGTCGATAGCGGTGCTAGATTAGCTAAACCCATGTTGAACAGAGTTGAAAGCTTAAAAAATATAGATCCGAACAAAATTAATAAAGTATTATTGAGAGTGCCACATAGAAGTGCTTCATTTTTGAACATTCCTGCGCATTTGGCGCCTGAGAAACCGCCTCTAGTTAAATCTAAATCTATGGTTGGCGTACTGTCAGCAACAGAGGAGTTGAAACTTAGCAGTCTTCCAGACACGCCTATTATTAAAAGTACTAATTTGCCAAGATTTTTCGATGACAGTCCGTCAATACCTGAATATAGGGGTGATACAAGTTTGCAGAGTATAAAACAGAAATCCGCTATGATGTTTCAAGAGAATGATTTCAGCATGCCAAGGTATTACGGTACTGTCGGCAAATCAACGGATAGTATTCCAGTGCATGAGAGTAAATCTATGCCTGATCTAAGAAGTTCTGGATCAAGTAAGGTTATCAATAAGAGGTTAGTAAAAATAAGGAGTAAATTAAAACCGCTTGTTATTAGAAAGAGCTCTGAGGAAAAGATATGAATTTATTTTGTTAATTAGTACTTACTTCATGAGTACATACGTTAAGCGTCGCCCTAACATATGATTTCAACTATACATACGTCACGTCATCATCACGTCTATATGCCCTGCGGGATAGACAGACACGTATTTGTATAATGATATTTTCAAATTAATTTATCATTAACCTTCCTTAAATTTGATAGTTGGGTAGAAATCCTATAAGAGACAATAAAATAATTGGTATTTAAACAATTGTGATTAAAATAAGTATTAAAGCCTACTTAATTAGATATTAGGTAGGTATGTTATATTTTAGTAATACAATCTGTAATTTTATGTATTTCCATTTCATCATGAACATAAGTCTCAAATTATTCTACAATAAATAAATTATAGTATTATTTTAACTTAAAAACTTTTAGTGATAAAATTTTTAATTATAATTTACTTTATTTAAGAGAGAAAAGAACAAACTTTTTATTTATATCTATTTAACTGATTTAGAAAACTAAATAATAAAACATATTTTTATCTGGAAAGAACAAATAATTTATTTTAAGTATAAAGCATCACATTTCTAGTCAATTTATAACTTAAATTCTTTTATTCTGAATAAGATGATCTGTTCACAATTTTCTTTTCTTTTTATTATTATTTGTTATTGATAAGAATGAGAAATTACAAACACATACATATGATCACGTCTATATCTCTCGCGGGGTAGACGGAGCCAACAGAACAACAACAGCCTTGAAAAGACTGGAAGGCCTCGAGCTGAAAATTATATAAGATTATTAAAGAAGAGTTAATAAAAAAAAATATTTTAAATAAAAAAGAATTGCTAATGGCCACTTGCAGAGAGAATTGAAATTTAATTTTATTCCATTTCTGTACCGAAATAATGGATAACAATATTTAGACCCCTTTTTGTTGAAAAACACATTTCTATAATAAAGGTTCGATTATATCAAACTGAATGCTTTATTGTTTTTCATTTTTATTTATTCTTCTCATGTCTATAAATTAATTTCTAAATAAAATAAATTTCCAAAGAAAACAACTATAAGGTCAATAATCAAAACAGCGAGGATATAATAATTGTCTTAACCTCCTGTTATTTTTGTTTTAAGGTAATAATATGTAGGTAGGTATCTACTACATCAGTTTACATTTTAAAGTATTTTTTTTAAAGTCTAATAAAATTCTAATAAAATGTTTGTAACATTGCAATTGTTACTGAAGCCTAACAGATTTATTGCTATTGAAAAAAACGATAAATTATTTTACTGTCATATTTTCTGATGATGTTATTTATTTTTAAGATCAAAATATAATTATTATTGTAAAATAAGTCTGTAGTTTTTTTTTTCTCTCATTTATCTTTAAATAACAAGGCAGATAAAATTATTTTATAGAAAAATCATAATACCTACGCACATAAACTTGCTTAATTACCAGGCAGATTGAGGTTATACGCATTCAACTCTAGTACAGAGCGTAGTCGAAACGGTAAGGTTTAATGCGTGTGGCGCAAAAAAGGCACAGGTTCGAATCCCACGTCGGCCATTAACTTACAATGACTATTTTCGATATCATGTGCATTATTTTGAATACTTAAAGATGCTCTTACGGTGAGGGAAATCATCGTGAGGAAACCCACACAATCAGGCAACATGATGTGTAACCATGATCGATCCAATACGGGTTAAGTACCCCTTCATAGGTTGCGGAGGTCAGACGGGAGTCACTTCGTGTAAAAACCTGACTCACGAAATCTAGGATCCATGATCAAAGGCATACCCCGGGCTCCTTTCCAGAGTGATGAGGGTGCAACCGGGACTTAAGTCAAGAAGACTCTTTTATGAAGTCGGTACATCAAACCTTGAGCAACATTTCCGGTTCCCGGCACCAGAAGAAAAAAGCGATAGGACCATTCCATCTCTTTCCCATGTATGTCGTAAAGGCGACTAAGGGATAGGCTTATAAACTTGGGATTCTTCTTTTAGATGACGGGCTAGCAACCTGTCATTAAGCCCAACAGCTAAACGTGGTCGTTCAGTCCTTGTAAAACTGATGGTTCTATCTATCCCGTAAGAGATAAAGACGTGACGATATGTAAGTATTTATGTAAAAAAGATTAATGTAATAACGGGTTTGGTAAATAAAAAACAACAAAATAGACACAATTCTGTATCAGAATGTCTTATTTGTATAATTATAAAAGAAAACATGAACAGTATTATTTACAAATTTAATGATTTCCATTAAACTCTTAGATTAAACTAAGATTATGTAAATTGTAAATAAAGATAAAAAAAAAATATTAAAATTATATTCGCAGTACGTCTTATCCTGTAAACATAATATAATATATCTAACAACATACAGTGACAGGAGACATTGACTTAATATTATTATGATTTTAATGTTAAAAACACATAGTAGTAAAAATACACTTTTTAAAAATATGAGATTCCACATTCTTTATTATACTTTTTTAATATTTATCGATAACATAATGAACCCGTATAATTTACCCTGTCTGAATTGCATAAATACATTATGTATGTAGCCCTAATATAAATAATTAAATATAAAAAATTGACACCAGAGAATATAGATTTTTACACAAAGTAAGTATTTAAGAAGACTGTCAATATATTTAGTTATACATATTAATTCTTTAATATAAGAAAAGAAATGGAATGGATAATAATTATACCTAAAAAAATTTTGTACATAATGTATTATTTTATTGATTAAAAATTTATTTATTGATATCAGCTATTCTAAGACTAGAATAGCTATTTATAACATTTACCTACATGAATTCTTATTAAAAATAACAGAAAAAAAACCGACACCGAATGATTATTCTTTATTTGATGAACGCTTGAAGCTTTAATAATATTTAATCCCAAAATATAACCGCCCGCTTAAGATCATAAATAATAGGTTCGTAGCTCACTTTTTATCACTTAAAAAAATTACTTAATTAAAAAAAAATATACCCCTGCATGAGCGAACTTAAATCTTTCTGAAGCATGGATGTGATGGAATGCCAAGATATTTTATTTTCTTTTATTTATTTACTGATTTATGTACACAATAAACACAAAAAACAATTCCGCTTTAATCAAATAATTATTAACATATTATTATTAATTAATTTTCGATTCCCACAAATAAGTAATCAAATTAAAAGAGTTTGTTTAAAGATTCTATGGATAATATAGTTTTTTTAACTATATAAAAACATTTTAATACCCTTTGGCGACCTGACCACACTAAAAGCAGGTCAGAAGCAGTGCAGTTTAAATGCGGGCCCGCATATGAGTAGTAATATAAGAAACTTTTCAAGGACGTCACACTGCGGCGCGGCGGCAGAGCAGTTCAGTCGCGGTTTTTAATTGTGATGTGTGACGTGTTCGAAGAGATTACTCTGTTACCTGCTTTTGGAGTTCTCAGGCCACGTGTGAATCACGTATTGAACATTGCATTACTACAAGGTTACAAATGAATACATAAACAAATAAATTAATTAATAACCCAGATCTGTTTTAAACTATTTCTTTTTTATCTTATCTTATTATACATATGTACTTAGTTGTATTCTGTTATGTGTAATAATAATAAATAAATAAATCAAAAATCAGAAGTAAATTACTTAAAATTAACAGTAATTATATTTAAACATATTTTAATACCTTATAAGAATGAAGCGATAAGTTAGTATATATTTTATATAATGGGAGAAAATATTATTAAATATTGACATTGTCTAGTTACATCATTCATAATAATTTCGTAACAAAACAACAAACGAAATGTTATTTCGCGTAGGAATCTAGAAAATTGGAATATATTTCCATTCCTATATTACCTTAATTTTATACTTACATAATAAATTCTATCGATGCATCAATGGAAGTTATAAAGTTTGTTAAATACATACATATAATCACGTCTATATCCCTTGCGGGGTAGACAGAGCCGACCCTGTTAAAAAGACCAATAGGCCACGTTCGGCTGCTTGGCTTAATGAAAGAATTGAGATTCAAATAGTGACAGGTTGCTAGCCTGTCGCCTAAAGAATCCCAAGTTTATAAGCCTATCCCTTAGTCGCCTTTTACGACATCCACGGGAAAGAGATGGAGTGTTCCTTTTGGTGCCAGGAACCACACGGCACTTGTGTGTAAAGTTTTTTAGGCCACATATTAAATGTGTTAATTATATATATGGAATAAACTGGAATAAACCCAAATAGGTAGGTACATTTTGAAAATATGCGTTTGTTTAAGAAAAACCTACTAAGTATCGTTATTTGTCGATATCAGAAGTAAAATAGTAACTTATTTCTTTAAAATGTCATTCTTCGTCTATTTAAAAATTCAGCGTACGTCACATATTTTCTTAATATATAAAAAAATTATATATAGAAGTCATCGTTATAAAATTTTATGACAATTAATATTCATAAAAAAAAATGTATACAATGCAAAATATTATCCAATGTTTTGATAATTAACTACGCTTTTACCATATATAGTAACGCCCGCTAGATTTCTCAATAAAAACTATACCTAGGTTAAAAAAATATATTTTTTAATTGAGTGAAATATAAATCTGAATAATTTAATTTTAAAAACATATTTTTTTTAAAAGTATTTATTGAGATTCACGCTTGCGGAGCGGTCACATGTAATTTTTGCTATCCATTAGACATAAATTGTATATAAGCAGTTAAAGAAATTAAACTTCAGGTCGTGTTAACTTAAATCGTTTAAATTTTATAAGAACAGATATATGGCTCGATAGGATTTTAGCAATGTCTGGTACTGATATTACTATTTTATTGTTGATGGTCACAAAAATGTCACCGGGATGGATAAGCTCAAAACCGCCATCATCTTGATACTGTAATAAATCAATTTAACATTTAATAACACAATTTTAACACAGTTTTTTTTTTTTTTTTTTTTTATTAAACATTTTTTTTATTTTTTTAATAGCTGAACGTGGCCATTCAGTCTTTTCAAGACTGTTGGCTCTGTCTACCCCGCAAGGGATATAGACGTGACCATATGTATGTATGTATGTATTTTATCCACACTAATAATAAAGAGGAAAGATTTGTATTTTTGTATGTTTGTGTGGAATAAACTCAAAAACTACTGGTCCGATTTTGATAAAATTTGGCACAAATATAGAATAGACCTTCAAAAGTGACATAGGCATAAATTTGTTTTTACTCTTTGTTTATTTCAAAATATAAAACACAAAAATATGTCCACCCGTGCGAAGCCGGGGCGGGCCGCTAGTTTAATTATAAAAGTCTAATACATACACACATACGTGTAATCACGTCTATATCCTCTGCGTTGTAGACACGAGACAACAGTCTTGAAAGTACTGATAGGCGACGTTCAGCTGTTTGGCTTACTGATAGAATTGAGATTCATATAAAGTAGTCCGTCGCTTAAAAGAAGAATCCCAAGTTAATAAGGCTATCCCTTAGTAGTTTTATACGACATCCATTGGAAAGAGATGAAGTGGTCCTATTCTTTGTTAGAAAACTGTCACTATTTAAATCTCAATTCCATCATAATGCCTTCTATTGGTGCTGGGAACCACACGGCACTTATTTTTAATTTTAGCTTTAATAAATTTGTTTTGTTTCTGTTTGATTAAATATATAAATCATCTCAATCCTTGTAATTGAAAATTTGAAACTCTAGTTCAACTTTCGCCCAGAAGTTGATGGGCTGTTAACCTGTCACTATTTCAATCTCAATTCCATCCATTTAGCCAAACAGCTATACGCGGCCGTTCAGTGTTTCCAACACTGTTGGCACGGTCTACCCCGCAAGGGATATAGACGTGACTATAAGTAAGTATGTCAGGTATGTGTAAATGAATGTTTTGCTCACCGTTTTTTTCACATAAACCCCTCGATTTCTCTCGTGCACACCGTGACATTCATAAGTCATTTTAAACCGTTCAGACTTGGTTTCCTTCGTCAGGCGTACCTCATAAAAGTCGAAAGGAATCGGGTCAGGTCGAAAAATAGTGAACCGTGCCTGGAACAAAAAAAAAAAAGGCTTGTGTTTAAACGCCTACCAGAAATGCACCTATATTACTTCCAATAAATTCGAAGTGCCTGCCATAACGGATAAATGCTCACCAAATTGTGTATCACAAAATATTCTAGAAATAAAGCTATTTTGCTTTTTATTACATTCTATAAAAATAAATACACACCTTTAAAGTCAATTTGAGTCCAAATTTTGTAAATTATCGCTAAGGAGATGTTACCAATATTTTATTTTATTACTTTCATTTTAGTTATCTATGCTGAGGGAAAAAATTACAGTCAACCGCAAATATTTTTTTCATACCAAATATAATATTGATTACACCAAACACAAGTTACATAATTAATGCATTATGCATTTAATTATATATTTTTATGCAGTTACATAATTACTTTGTTGTCAATTATTGCAACACATAATGACTAAGGTATACAATGAAACAAACCATTGGTAGATGAGGAAATAAAAAATCTAAATTAAAACAGAAATTTTATTAAAGTGTTCATAAGATTAATTTAAGAATAATCAATGGCACTTTAAAAGGAACACAATAATTACAGTCTTATACAATCTTATCTTATAAGATTAATTTGTACTTAAAAATAATCAATGGCACTTTATATTTTACGTATATATTACGAAATCTTAGCTTGACCATAATATATTTTGGATTTTGGTTACATAATTTGATTACAATAAAGCAAATTTGAACTGTACATTTTGGTATCAATGTTACTGTTTTAGTGAAACAATATTTGGTGAGCATTTATCCATTTTGGCAATCAAAAAGAATATTTGTACACAACGTACGATTATTCTGACGTGTGTATACTTATTTTGAAGCTTAATACGTTTTACTTTGGGAAACTAAGTATAGATTGATTTTAATTTATATGGAGTTAATTTATTTTACTGGGTACTAAAATTTAGAAAACAAAAGCTATTTTGGTGAGCCCTTAAATTGTACCCAAAAAAAAACAACATACAAATTATCAATGCAAAGCAATAAATTTTTAATAATTATGAATAACTAGCGGACCCGACAGACTTCGTTCTGTCAAAAAGATTTGTAATATGACAGTTTTTTGTTCCTATCTATTAGACCTACATTGCTAAGACGACAGTGAACTTTATACATTAGCAATACAGCTCAAATTGACTGTACGTATTAGTTAGAAAACGTTTGTATGGGATAAAGAAAAGGACTGTTTTTAAGGTTTTCAGGCAATTATTTGGTATTTTTTCGCCGTAAAAACCATCCTTGAGCTTCGACGAATATTTAAAAAAAAGAATTGGCCATATTGGTCCAGGCGTTCTTGAGTTATGCGCTTACCAACACATTTAGCGATTCATTTTTATATTATAGTCACATTTTGTCAATATAATTCCAGTAGCTACTACGTAAAGCTACTACTTACATAATCTGAATAAAATGTAATTTTTAAACATTTAGGTAATTAATACATATGTCGTTTGTTCTTCATCAATAGCATGTATTTTGTATTTATTTATTTATGTAGGTACATCAAGGAAAATAAGAATAAAACTTAAAATAAAGAGAAATTATCAAGGGCACTACTTATTTAGTTATGAATGTGGATGAAGCGAAGGAAGTATGCAGAGATCGTGGCAAGTGGAAAGAGGTAGTCTCTGCCTACCCCTTCGGGGAAGAGGCGTGATTTATGTATGTATTCTTATTTCTAGAGAAATTTCTCCCAGCAGGCCCGCGACAGGAAAGAAAGGCATTGACTTGTGTACATAATAATTAAGATATAAACTTACTGATAATAATAAACCTAAAACATATTATCATAAAATAACAAATATCAAATAAATAAACATACATGTTCTTCAATGTCGTGTGGTTCCCGGCACCAATACAAAAAAGAAAAGGACCACTCAATCTCTTTATGTACGAATGTATGTATGTATAAAGCTGAAGAGTTTGTTTGTTTGTTTGAAAGCGCTAATCTCAGGAACTACTGGTTCAAATTCAAAAATTCTTTTTGTGTTGAATAGACCATTTATCGAAGAAGGTTTTAGGCTATATAATATCACGCTTCAACTATAAGGAGCGAAGAAATAATGGATATTGTGAAAAAATCGGGGAAAATTATTCACCCTTGAAGGCTTCAATGATGCCCAAAATAACTATTCCACGCGGACGGAGTCGCGGGCACAGCTAGTGCATAAATAATATTGGTTATTACTTTGATCAAATAAACATATTATATTTAAAAAAAAAAACGATATTTGTTACTCGTATACCAAACGACAATATCATTATGTAAGGATCTAACATTTGTTGACCATAGACATAGACATACATAGATACGCTAGGGTCAAACTCACCTTAGGTGGAGCGAGAGTCTCGATTATATATCTTCTTCTATTCAGTGGCAAATCTTCGGTTATCACTGTGTCGTTGACCTTTCTGATTTGGTCTCCGAGCCGGATACGACCATCACTTGCCGCAAGCCCGGATTTTTCAATTTTGTATACAACAACACCTGGCCCCTGCGTTAGAATATCATCATCAATGTACATACATACATACATACGGTCACGTCTATATCACTTGGCTAGACAGAGCCAACAGTCTTGAAAAGACTGAAAGGCCACGTTCAGCTATTTGGCTTAATGATAGAATTGTGTTTATAGAGAAATATAATTTATACGGGACAGATCGATTTAGACTCGGAAGTAAGTGCGAAACTTGTGTCAAGAGTAACAAACTTAATGATTTTATTAACTTATATTTTATAATTCAAACTTAAAACATCCGAGACCCCGACCAATCGGAAAGTGTTCATTGCTAATCATACCCTGGGATTCGAACCCGGGACATACTTTTGACGGCCTCTGTGGCGCAGCGGTAGTACGCTTGTCTGTGACACCGTAGGTCCCGGGTTCGAATCCCGGTCAGGGCATGATGAGAAACGAACTTTTTCTGATTAGCCTGGGGCTTGGACGTTTATCTATATAAGTATTTATTATAAAAATATAGTAACGTTGAGTTAGTATCTCGTAACACAAGTCTCGAACTTACTTCGAGGCTAACTCAATCTGTGTAATTTGTCCCGTATATATTTATTTATTTATATACTGTGCCACAGAGCAGCGTATTACCGCTGTGCCCAGAGGTCGACGTTAAAGATGGACAACAAAATAATTATTAATGTATTTGAAGTGTTTTGAAAAAGAATGACTTACTTGGAAAGCTGTGTCGGATCCGCCCGCATATTCAATTCCCAGGATGAGGCGCCCTGTGTTAACTCCTGGGGGCTGTACGATCTCAATTGTCGTCTCTTGGTTGGGGACTATGACCTCCGAGATCCCTTCTTTTTCTTCTGTAAACAAAGGATATATGTGATTAAAATTTGAAAGAAAGAAAGAAAAAATATTTATTTGGTGCATAAGAATAGAACCACTTCGTATAATATTCTTTTTATTTGTGACGGTAGACTTAAATAACACGAAAGAAGCTAAGGTAAAAAAGGGTGTGCCGCAAGGTTCCATTCTGGGACCTTTTCACTTTGTTTAATTATTTATTATTTATTTATTTAGTACTCCACACAACAGTTTCATTTTATAATCCTAAATAAATCTCGTATATGTTAACAACTTGACTAGAATCATATATATACATCGTATAGTATAGTCACTAGAAGATAAACCGCTGTAGTGAAAACTGTATCCCAAGTTTGTAATCCTATCCCTTAGTTGCCTTTTACGACATCCATGGGAAAGAGATGGAATAGTCCATATTCTTTTTTTAATTGGTGCTGGGAACCACACGGCCGACATATGCCACAATACCCTCAGCTATTGTTTGGCGTTAATAAACGACACCATATATTTTACATACATACACATAATCACGTCTATATCCCTTGCGGGGTAGGCAGAGCCAGCAGTCTTGAAAAGACTGAAAGTCCAAGCTCAACTGTTTGGCTTAATGATACAATTGAGATTCAAAAAGAAACAGATTGCTAACCCATCGCCTAGAAAAAGAATTTCAAATTGATAAACATATACCTTAGTCGCCTTTTACGAAATCCATCGGAATGAAGAGATGGAGTAGTCCTATTTTTTATCCACCCGGCACCAATATTGTATCCTATTTTGAAAATAAATTTGTTTTGATTGAAAGGTATGATACATACATATAGTCACGTCTATGTCCCTTGCCTAGAATCCTTCAAAGTCCTTTATCACTAAAACCTTACCATCTAAAACCTGGGCTATAGAAAACAGCGATAATCGTGTGGTAACAGAACTGGTTGAAATCTCCGAAACATGGAAAGGCTACTGTCAGTCGTTATTCCAGGACCCGCACTGCCGCGATTTCCCGAGTACTGTCCCTAATACTGAGGATCTGGAACCGGACATTCTCCTGTCTGAGGTTAGAGCTGCAATAAAACATCTCAAAAACGGGAAAGCCACTGGAAGAGATGCCATTCCCATAGAAACCATAAAAGCTCTAGGAGAGTATGGTGATGAAATTTTTCACGCCATCTGTAATGAAGTATTTCGGACGGGAAATTGGCCCGATGAATGGACTCACACCATATTTACCCCCTTACACAAGAAAGGTTCCACAAAGAAATGTAACAACTACCGCCTTATTGCTTTGATACCACACGCCAGCAAAATTTTGTTACATATCCTTAACGAGCGTCTGAAAACATACCTATCTAAGGAGATAGCTCCAGAACAAGCCGGCTTTGTGAAAGGGAAGGGCACTCGGGAACAGATTTTGATTGTTCGCCAGATCATCGAAAAAGCGCGAGAATTCAACAAATCGGTGTATATTTGCTTTGTGGACTTCTCAAAAGCATTTGACTCGGTGAAATGGCCTGTGTTATGGGACACACTATTGCAAATGGGCACGCCTTTACATCTAGTCCACCTTTTAAGACGGCTATACGAGGATGGAACAGCCTCTGTGCGCACAGAAGACGTCTTGTCAGGAAACTTTCGCCCTAGTGCCGGAGTACGCCAGGGATGCATAATATCACCGCTCTTGTTCAATGTATACACTGAGTTAATAATGCGCATCACTCTAGAGGATTGGACAGACGGTGTGAAAATTGGTGGATACAAAATTGCCAATCTACGTTATGCTGATGACACCACTCTCTTTGCAACTAGTACCCAACACATGGAAGATCTACTTCAGAAAATGGAACGTGTTGGCCTCGAGTTCGGTCTGAAAATAAATCGCAGCAAGACGAAGATGATGGTTGTGGATCGCGCTAACAGTAATTCGCCAGAAGTAACTAGAATCGCGAACTGTGACGTGGTCCAATCGTACACTTACCTTGGCGCTCTGATTTCGAATAACGGTGGATGTATCGACGAGATAAAGCGACGAATGGCAATCACAAGATCGGCAATGGACAGAATGAGAAAAGTATGGAGGAATCGTAGCATCACTAAGACCACAAAGACCAGACTGGTGCGCACGCTTATTTTCCCCATATTTTTGTACGCTGCTGAAACGTGGACATTGCGAGAAGTGGAAAGAAAAAAGATAGACGCCCTAGAGATGTGGTGCTGGAGGAGAATGCTTGGTGTGTCTTGGACAGAGTTCCGCACTAACGTCTCGATACTCCAAGAGCTCGGTATTAAGCAGCGACTATTTCCCTTAGTACAATCTCGCATTTTGTCATTCTTTGGACACGTTACAAGGAGAGGCAACGGATCCATAGAACGGCTTGTTGTCCAGGGTAAAGTGGAAGGCTCTCGACCGCGCGGAAGGTCACCCATGCGATGGACCGACCAAATAAAGTCTGTGATTGGCGGTTCACTTAACGAGTGCAGCAGGATGACTTCCAGCAGGGAGAAATGGCGGGACATCGTAAGGCGCACATTGGCGCCCGCCTCCAACACTACATGATGACCACGACCACTCTGTCAAGAGTGACACGACTAAGAAGAAGATGTCCCTTGCGGAATAATGTAAACAACGCCCATGCCTGTACCAAAAAGTCTATTTTATCTGTGGCCCGATTGTGGCGCCATCTGTCATCTTTTTAGTTTTACGCTGTTTGCCGCTAATGTATAGCTTAACACTTTTTCAATAAACTATTTTAACTATTGTTCAGTCTTTAATGGTAATATTTTTACAATAATTATTATAAGAATTCCTTTAGAGGTATGACGGCCTCTGTGGCGCAGCGGTAGTACGCTTGTCTGTGACACCGGAGGTCCCGGGTTCGAATCCTGGTCAGGGCATGATGAGAAATGAACTTTTTCTGATGGGTATTGGATGTTTATCTATATAAGTATTTATTATAAAATATAGTATCGTTGAGTTAGTATCTCGTAACACAAGTCTCGAACTTACTTCGAGGCTAACTCAATCTGTGTTATTTGTCCCGTATATATCTATTTATTTATGAGGCCTACTGTACATACCTTTTTTCGGTGATTCCACATCGGGTGACGGTTTCGATTCCCGACTTGGGCGCTCAATAGGCGGAGTCCCCACTTTACTTCCCGACGCTAAGGGGGTCGGGTCTATTTGTTTTCCTTCCATACCGGCGCTGACTTCAGTCTGCGCTGGAATTTCTGATGATAACTTGACAGGACAGACAGCTATGGAACAGAATACAATAGATTTATTTTCGAAATTGGATACAATTGGAATGACTTATTGACGTCACATCACAATCGAATTGTATGTACTACCGCTACCAAAGCGCATTTGTAGAAGAAGCGGTGGTATAAACTACATTGCAGCATTTTCCTTACAGATCAATTTACAAATGTATGTAGATCTCTTAAATCTTAAATGTGGACGAATAGGTACTCATTGCCTACATTAAAAATGTGAATGAGTTTAAAACTAATGATTATATAGCTAAAATAGGATATGTACACAATGTATAAATTATATCAACACATCATACATACATACATACATATAGTCCTTCTATATCCCTTACGGGGTAGACAGAGCCAATAGTCCCGAAAAGACTGAATGGCCACATTCAGCTGATCGGCTCAATAATGAAATTGAGATCCAAATAGTGACAGGTTGCTAGCCCATCGCCTTAAAAAGAATCACAAGGTCGCGTCAATGAATACATAAAAAGGGCTTTTGTCGGAAGTCCTCAAGAACTGAGATTCAAATAGTGACATGTTGCTAGTCCATCGCCTAAAAAAGAATCCCAGGTTTCAAGCCTATCCCTTAGTCGCCTTTTACGACATCCATGGGACTACTCCATGGTTCTATTCTTTTTTGTATTGGTCCCGGGTACCACACGGCAAATACTAACTACTTAAAAAATAAAAAATAATCTTACCGTGAGGTGGGTGGCGTCTTCCTTTATCGATCCTTCGTTGCCAGTGACAACGGAAGGGTCGATAAAGTACCTATAACTGATGGGTGTATATTACGATAAATAACACCTAGGATTAGCTACAAAAACAGGCGAACTAAGCTTAACTTTTACCACAATATACAAAACTATATAATTTTTCACGAAAAAACACATTATAATTGTTTTATATAGAGAGCTACAAGTGGGTATAAAATTGACAAGTGAGGTTCAGTGTTGCCAGAGGCCAAAAAATGTATATGCTAAGAGATTCTATCCACATGTAAACAGTTGCGTACAATTCTTGAAGGGCAATTAATGCACGTAATTTATTGCATTCAATAATTGCACTTCAATGTACAAGAAAATTGTATCGTCTAAATAACGATTTTCATTAAATGTTCGAAAATATATTTTTATGTATGTAAATCTGTAACGTGATAACTATTGAATCGTTGGTCTAATATTAATGTAATTTGAAATGTACCTATGTAAGTTAAGTAAGTAGTTAGGTAGAATTATGTCAATAGAATTTTCAAGATTGTAAAGCATAGAAATCGGTTAAATTGTTTTTGAGACATTCATAATTTTGTAAAGTAGATCGCGAACTTAGATCTCTCGAACACTTCATAAATATTTTATGAACCTTCTTGAAATCTGGGGTATCAAACTCCAGATTTAAAGAAGAGGTTTAAAGAAAAAAATAACTATAGTTCTAGCAGATTTTGATATCCCAGGTGTTTTGCCATCAGTTTATTACAGGAAACAAAAAAAGTGGAATCAAATCTTGTTGATTTTTCATCAGATGATTTCAGGATACCAAAATGTGTTTTAGGCTCACTCAGGTCACCAAAGTGGGATAAACCTCGCGAAGGGAACTGAATTTTTTTTAACAGGTCCTACAAACGTTTTTTTCATCAAAATCAGAACAACGAATCGAAAATTATCGCGTTTCGCCCCAAGTTGATAGAAAGACCCCACTCGATTCGTTCGGTCGGTCCCTCAAAAATAATAAAACGAGGAATGAATTTATGTACAATAAACGCATAACACCTAATCCGGCGGAAGACCTTTGTGGCGGTCGAGGCCGAATCATCACTCCCACTACAACGTCAATAAGCGAGACCTTGTATCCTATTTTGAAAATAAACCTATTTCGAACCAGCGGTTAGAAAATTGTATCGTACATACCTTTTTCCGGGGATTCCCCATCGGGTGACGGTTTTGATTCCAGACTTGGCAGCTCAATAGGCGAAGTCCCCACGTAACTTCCCGACCCTAAGCGAGCCGGGTCTATTTGACATTCTCCCGCTCCAGCGCTGCTGCCATCAGACTGTTTTGGAAGATCTGATGATGACTCGACAGGTAACTCAGCTTTGCTAGGTGATGTGTGTGAGTCCGAAGCAAGTTCAGACGTGCCCATAGATGTGCTTGTTTGCGACTCCAAAGGCAAATCACTTATGTCAAATAATGTACTTTGTTGTGTCGCTGAAGATGAGCTTCCTTGCGGCTTTGGAGAAGGTTCTTGTTCAGTTGTCACAGAGAATGTGTGCGGCTGCGGCTCCGATATATAGTCACTTGTGTTAGAAGATCGCTCAGGAGATACTTCGTCTATGCATGCTTGTGGCACTAAAGGGCGGATTATGACTGACGATGAACTCGGCTGTCGCCCTCGTACGCAGTAATATGAGTCAGGCGATGTCCTCGCTTGCGGCTGGTAAGGAAAGCGAACTACATCCACCGATGTACTTATATGTGGCTTTCCAAGATAGACATATGATTTAGACCTTAAACATTCCCGCGGCTGTATAGGGTACCGAAGTATGGCCGAAGATAGGTGGGGTATTGGATTTAAAAGAAAGACACGTGAGCCAGTCGGTACGCTCGCTTCTGTCTGTGAATCGAAGGTATACGTGTACATGGAAGACGATGAGCTAGCTCTTCTGTTTAGAGAAACAGCATCAGTCGTTCGTATCCCGCCCGTTGATAACCTTCTTATTTCCGATAAAGATAGAGTTGGTCGGCGCCTGCTTTGTGAAAATATACTGAAATACTCGCCAAACAAAGATTTCCTTTTTGGATTTTGTTCTGTACATTCATCAGGGGAAGTTACAGGTTTAGATGTTGATGGTTCTCCAAAAATTGGATTTGGTAATGCCGATAGCAATTCTCGAATAGATTCCATTGAAGGTTCTCTTAAATTTGATCTTGAATGTGGCACTGCCGATGTTTCTTCTAAAACTGCATTCGATGGCGATTCTGTTGAGAATCTTCTTCGGATAAGACTTAAATATTTTCTAATTGTTGAAGTTTTAGGTTTTGCCGCATCGCTTTCTGTCGATTGCCTTCTTCGAGAGGAAAAATTCCAGCACGGGAAACGCCAACTGATCGAAGGTAATATGCGTCTCCCTGCTCTAGGTGGTGGCTCGTTCTCATTAGTTCTACCGGCTTTGGGAGAACTGTCCCTTTCGGATTCTAATACTTTGATTTCTTCAGATGCAGGACCGACCACAACAGTGGACCCGCCGGCAGCACATGGTCCACTCGATGGGAGGTTTGGGTCGAATGAAGTCGAAGGTATATTTGATAATGGGTTGATTGGTTCTAATGAAGCGGAACTTTTTATTTTCTCTTTGTCTTGCTTATCACCACTTGTTCGTAGTTCCACATCAACGCTCGCTGACTTTTTCGGAGGTTCACGTTTTCTACGACTAAATATAGAAGTCTTTTGCTGAGGATTCTTTTCAGCCATTGTTTTTCATTCATTCATTCACTTTTTAACTGTTTCATAAATTACATTGATAGAAAACTGTACCGTAATATAACTAAGAATCGCGCAAGACTATTTTGAACGTGCGTGAGCGACTCGCTTTTCTTCAACAAACTCCGGACATAACTAGTGATGACACGTATACATATCTATAAAAGTTTAATCGAATCGATATTTTACTTCTCTTTTTATGCCAACATTTCTATTTATCTATTTATCATCTCACTACACTGCATTTTGAGCTAAATATAGTTTTAGTTTGTTCAGCTTTTGAATTTTTTTTAAGCCACTGTTTCTCGCATTTGTTTATTCCTTTCTTGGTCAAAGCTTAAAGTACATCTACTTTATTATTTTCGCGAGACAAATCTTACAGTTATAGAAAACATCGGGAGGCAACTATACATTCAAGCAACTCGATATGTAACAATGAGTCTTATAGAGTAGAGACAATACACTTATAGGTTTCTCTGCGAAGTTCAGACGGAAGTCACTTCAAGAAAAAGCCTTATAATCTAATCCAAGACCACAGTCAAGACGCAGGACATCTCACCCAAGAGGTGAGGATGTGACCAGGATTAGCATTACGACGGACTAAGAACATAAAACGAGTCCATCATAACAAAACCGAACGCAAGACGAATTAATTGTTGTTGAAGATTTATCGACAACAATTAATTCGTCGATATAATGGCTTAGGCATGCCACATCACTATAAATAAGTTGAAATCTTACAACATTGCACTTTGGTACGACTTTTTATGCAAGTACCCTCAAAATTTGGTAGTGAAATAATAATTTACTGTTGGCTCTGTTTACCCCGCGAGGGATAGAGACGTGACTATATGTATGTATGTATTTAAGCTGAAAGGCCACGTTCGGCTATTTGGCTTTATGCTAGAATTAAGATTCAAATATTGACATGTTGGTAGCCCTTCAGTATTTTCAAGGTTATTAGCTCTGCCTACCCCGCAAGGGATATAGACGTGATTAATGTATGTATATCTCTCTTCATGCAAGCTCGTCAGTTTCGGGTAGGTGAAAATAATTTAAAAAAAACAACCATTTTTTTACAGAATGTCCTATTCATATAATTAGTAAAAAGAGTACATATCAAACATTCAAATTTAAGAATCGCAATTTATATGTATCATTTTAAATTCAGTATAAATAAGATACATTTAGTCATTCATATTAATTATTCTATTTATTAACATCAGTCTTATCTTAAAAATTAATAATATCCTATAACGATAAAATTCAAAAGTTATGCTTACAAATTATTAATGTCTTACCAAAGACACAAGTTTGTAGAAGCACACTTTAAATTAAATCCTTAAATGTTAAATTGCAAAATGTAAACCATTTTATTATGCTTAATTTATTATTTTATTACATTGAATTTACAAACTGTAGTAAAAAAAATTAACAAAATGTTAATAACTCTCAATTCTAGTTCATAATTATATTGTTATTTATTGTTATCTAACTCTGGATAGGCTGATAATTTTTATTATAAGAATTTTAAAATGAATACAAAAAATCATCCATCATGACTTTATAATGAAAGAAATAATAAGAAATGATCTTTGATAATATTTAATCCCAAAATATAACGCCCGCTTCAGTTCCAAAATACATGAGGTAACATTAGGTAATTAGTGAAAATTATTCAATCAAAAGTAACTTCACCACTGTATGGATTAACTTAAATCTTTAGATGGATATCCGATGTCAAAATGATGATCCATCCACCCGAAATACAAAACATAAAAGATAACTTTGTTTTAAAATTTTTACTCGTACTAATCCTATCCTAACTACCTACTTAATGCTATACGTGAATGCGAAAGTGAGTTTGTTTGTTTGTTACCTGTTCACGGGTTCTCTATTGAATTAATCTTTTTGAAATATCACATATATATATAAATAAGAGTCTAAAGAAGAACATAGGGTGAATTAATCTTTTTAAAATATCACATATATAAAATTAAGAGTCTGAAGAAAAAACTAAGGGTACCTTTCATCCCGGTAAAAAACACAGTTCCCGCGGGGTTTGCAAAAAACCTTCATTCTTTTGAAGGTGGCGCTAAATTCGTCGCTTTTCGTAGTTGGCGTTTATTTCGATGCTTTGTGGTGTTAATTTTGTCAACTTTTTATTACATTCACGCGGGCGAAGCTACAGGTAAAAGCTAGTATATTATAAACAAAAGAAAATATAAAGTATCTTTTAAATGAAATTATATTAATAAAATTATCAAGTTCAGAAGTAAACTTACTTAAAATTAATAATCTTTTATATATATATAAATATGTATGATTGAAGCAATAGTATATACTTTTTTATATAATGGGAAAAAATATTATTAAAATTTCACCATCTGCTGACATTCATTTATTTATGTAATAAAAAAACGAACTCATCTGTTATTTTGCGTAGAAAGCCAGTAGGTATTAGGTTTCAAATTTAATCAGCAAATAGCGTTCACTATTAAGCATGTAATTATATATAAATGTGTATAAAGAAAATATTAAAACTCACCGTTATAAAATTTCATGTTAAATAATGTTTTATAAAGATTTGATGCAAAATATCATCTGATATATTGAGAAATCTCTATAAAAACAATAGGATATTATATTTGTATTAGGATAATATATATAATATTTGAATCATGGGAAGAGTTTAAAATATTTTCATAATTGAAGTTCATTTTACGTTTAGTTAATTAAATGCAACACTAAAGTTTGTTCCGTCACATGTTTAAATCGAATAAAACTTAAAACTATAATTATATTCTGATAAGTTTTTAAAGAATTACAATGTTATGGGACTGTAGAGAAACCTTTACAATTTAAACTTATTCCCAAAGTAAAAGTTACGTCTACATGCAAAACATTTAATATATTATCCAGTTAATATACAGTCCAGTTTTTGATTATATATCGTTTAAATTGTATAATTACTGTTAATCGACCTTCTAACGCACTATTAACAGCTGACGCTGATAACATTTCTTCACCCTCCACGGAGACAATGATGTCACCAACTCGAATCTGGTCGGAATCACCACCATGAGGGAACTGTAATCAATCAATAAATGTACATAAATCATCATCAATACATACATAAATACATATGGTGGCGTCTATACTTATCCCTTGACAGAGCCAACAGTGTTGAAAAGACTGATTCAGGCCACGTTCAGATTTTTGGCTTCATGATAGAATTGTGATTCAAATAGTGACAGGTTGCTAGCCCATCGCCTAAAAAAAGAATCCCAAGTTTGTAAGCCTATCCCTTACTCGCCTTTTACGACATCCGTGGGAGAGAGATGGAGTGGTCCTATTCTTTTTTGTATTGGTACCGGGAACCACACGGCACATCATCAATACATATGTATAACAAAACAGTAAGAAAAAATTGTCTGTAAATATTACATAGTAAATACATCAAACTTCTTCCGCCTGGCTTCCCGGTTGCATCCTCACCACTCTGGAGAGGAGCGAGCGAGATGGAGTGGTCCTATTCTTTTTTTGTATTGGTGCCGGGAACCACACGGCACACAACTTTTGCAGGTAAATCTTACCCGTATTGTATCGGTCATAGCATGGTTACCCGACCTGTTACCAAATATATGGTTGTATGTGCCAACTATATGTATTAACCTGACTTCATTCAATCCAGGATCATATTGGTAAAGGCGCACCCTGGACTCTCCAGAAAGGTGAAGATGTAACCGGGACTATCGACAGGAGGCTCCCTTGCGGAGTAGACAGAGCCAACAGTCATGAAAGTTCACATTCAGTCATAAAGCCATTTATGACGGAATTGCGATTCAAATAGTGACAGGTACTAGCCCATCACCTACATGAGGAATCCCAAGTTTTAAGGGTATTCCTTAGTCGCCTTTTACGACATGCATGGGAAAGATATGGGAGTCGTTATATTCTAAAGTATTCGAAACCACAAGGCATTAATTTGTTAATTATGTACGTACGTGTGAAAAAATGTAATACTAACCACAGCGTATACGTAAGCTCCTGGGTATATATCACTCATAAAGTAATCTCTGTAGTCTATATTAAATGATGCAGTCACAGATTCCCTCACTAGGCGTACTTCGAAAAATTCGTAAGGTATCGGCTCTGGTCGAAAAACATTAAGCGATATCTGGAAAAAAAAAAAAATTATCAGTTACAATAATTTTGTGCCGTGTGGTTCCCGGCATCAATACAAAAAAGAATAGGACCACTCCATCTCTTTCCCATGGATGTCGTAAAAGGCGACTAAGGGATAGGCTTACAAACTTGAGATTCTTTTTTTAGGCGATAGGCTAGCAACTTGTCACTATTCGAATCTCAATTCTATCTTAAAGCCAAATAGCTGAACGTGGCCTATCAGTCCGCTCAGGACTGTTGGCTCTGTCTACCCCGCAAGGGATATAGACGTGATTATATGTATGTATGTATGTACAATAATTTTCATCTCTCACCCCCGATTCATACAATTAAGGGATTTTCAAGGCAATAGTGAATAGGCACTATTTGAGCTTGCATACGTATATACATCCCAAGTAACAATTAGGCGCTAAAGTAAGATTTATAATAAGTCTATAAAAGCGCTAACTAGATTCTAAAGTGGTTTATGGGTGTAACAAATTAGTGTTAGAGCGCGCTCTAACCCTACTTTACCCCCGAATTGGGCACAATTTTTATATTACTTAAGGTTGTATAATGACGGTATACAAGAGTTATGGTAATTGGCTAAGAGGTACAATTAGTGCTATAAGAAAGTTATTATAGCGGTAACAGGATCTCTTAGCGATACAAGAGGGGTAAATAAGCATCAACGGACTCCTTAAGCGGTACAGTAGAGATACAAAGGCGTTAATTATATTTTCAAGCGCTAAAAGGGAGGTAAATAGGTGTTTTGTAACGGTCTGAACGCTATTCAAGATAATTAAACTAATTTTGTGATCTAATAATAAATAATTTTATTTTCAATGGCTATAAGTTTACGACTAATGATTTTTATATTAAACAAAAAAAAGTGATATTGTATGGTGAGAAAGGAAGCATATTTTTGCTGCGAAGGGAAGTACACTGTGAATATGTTACATATTTATTGGCAAATAATTCGAGCGCCCGATGTATGTTGTCTATTTACTGAAAACTTTTCCACGTATTTACAACAATTTTTGTTTATTTTGGTTGCGACGCCATTGTCAAAAACAAGTAGTCAATATAAGAAATACAGTAGTGACCTTAAGCGCTATTACTTTACCTTTAGTCACAAAAAAGTAACAATAGACGCTATAGGATCTGTTATAGCGAAAAATTATACTCCTATTTGACTTAAGGTAATGCAAGAGAGTTTTGTATAACTTCAAGCATTTGGTTCTATATAAGATTAAATAAACACTATTGTAAGGCTGGTAGCGCTTATTAACGCTATTGTGCAACTTTAGGTTCTTGTAAAGAGTTTATTATCACCTGCATAGCACTTTTGGAGGTAGTAGCTAATTCTTATTCTTATTTAGATCTTAGAGTTCTAAGATTCACTTAAAGCTATAACACAAAATGCTGTGCATGTACAACAGTGTTAAGATTTGCCATAATACATCCATAACCTTTAAGCTCGCCTAATTGTCGCGCTTGTAACTCTGTATTATAAGTAGAAGTGATATACGTTACTTGGTACGCCACTTTATCGCCAATAGTCATAAGTGTTGCTACTGTAATGCCTTTGTAGCCCACTAAGTAACAAAATAAGCTCTAATCGTCGCCTAAATGTTTGTTGGGATATAATCTCGTCCATATTCCTTGCGGAGCAGACGGAGCCAACAGTCTTAAAAAGACTGGTAAGCCACGTTCAGTTTGGCTTAATGATAGAATTGAGATTCGAATAGTGACAGGTTGCTAGTCTGTCGCCTAAACGAAGAATCCCAAGTTTATAAGCCTATCCCTTAGCCGCCTTTTACAGCATCCATGGGAAAGAGATGGAGTGGTCCTATTCTTTCTTTTCTAATGGTGCTGGGAACCACACGGCACTTGAGCTTGCATGCACCACTTAACTCCTCGTCTTGCTTACAAATATATTATATCTATAAATATAACACAGTATCTTCTTAAACACCGAACAAATTTCCAAAACACGTACTAATGTACGTACGTAAATGCAATAAATTTAATGATTCAATCATCAAAATTCAACAATATTTAATCAATATAATCTAAAGTAATCACCATAGATTCTTTCCTATTTAGTATTAGCCATTCTACTTTCTTAGAATCCATCTCCTTGGTAATTTTTACATTGTCAACTCTTCTTATCTGATCTCCGACCTTGAGACGACCATCTCTATCCGCAATTCCTAATCTTTCAATATCACAGACAACGGCAGCAGGCCCCTACAAAAATAAAAAAAATATTATGAATCTGTTGGGGTGGAGAAAGAATTTTTTTTTTTTATATACGGACAAATTACACAGATTGAGTTAGCCTCGAAGTAAGTTCGAAACTTGTGTTACGAGATACTAACTCAACGATACTATATTTTATAATAAATACGTATACTATAGATAAACATCCAAGACCCAGGCCAATCAGAGAAAGTTCGTTTCTCATCATGCCCTGGCCGGGATTCGAACCCGGGACCCTCCGGTGACACAGACAAGCGCACTACCGCTGCGCCACAGAATCCGTCGAATTCAAATTCAAAATTTTTATTCATTATTAAAGGATACTTCATATCGCTATATAATTGTCAAAACTTTTAGTTTCACAACATTGGTTGACGTCAAATAAATTACTTGAAAACTAAGTTTACTGCCGCTTCCAAGGCGTCAGTGCAGAAGAAGCGGTGACAAACTGCACTGCAGCATTCTCTTCAACAACGTCAACTTCACATATCCAAATTTTAATTAGAATAGAACGTGGACGAGAGAATACATTGTTCAGTTGGAAGGAATATTATATCTCGTCACTTACCGCAAAACCGGCGTCTCTTCCAGCCAAAATGTGTATACCCATGTTCGGCTGTGTTCCCTCAACGCAGTCTCCTGGGTTCAGCATAATGTAAATAACCGACTCTGTATTTGGGTCTATGGTGTAGACGGATCTCGGAACTGCCATGAAACGAATAATACATGAATGTTATTAGTTTAAATATTAATCAACATTAATATAGTAGTTATAATTAGATTTAAGTGACGTGACGTAAGTAAGTGATACCTTGTATCCAATTTTGTAAATAAATGTGTTCTATTCTATAATCAACTTATGCGAAGTAGACTTGTTTGTCAGCCATTAGAATACATACATATAATAACGTCTACATCCCTTGCGAGGTAGCAAGAGCTAACAGTATTGAAAAAATGAAAGGCCACGTTCAGATGTTTGGCTTTATGATATAATTAAAATTCAAATAGTGACAGGTTGCTGGCCTCAAGTTTATAAGGCCTTTGTCGCCTTTTTGTCATCCATGAAAAAGAATTGGAGTGATCCTATTCTTTTTTCTGATGCTGCCTGGAACGAATTTAGAATATAATAATAAAAACCTGTTCATTTAAGAATTTTGGTGAAGAAACTGTTGCTTCAATGTGCAAGTATCCTCACTACTTTTTCTCTCACCGTTAAAGCATCAGTTAGTATTAAGACTAATGTTCATAACTTCGAAAATAATCATGTCATCATGGCCGAGGTGGGATTAGCACATTGTATCCGGGCACCTTGACGAGTCCAGGGAAACCTTGGTCTCTCTATCACCGACGCACCAAACTACAATACATCAATACCTACCCTCAGCCGTTTCAGATGTCCGAAGTCTATTGTGTGGTACATACCTTGATAGCGATCGATTTCGTCCTTTGATTTACTGCCTTCCAATGAAACGCTCGGTTGTGATTGGGTCAACTTAGAAGTGGGCTGCTGTGTATTTGCAGATGTGCCCAGTCGTGGCTCTGAAGTTGTGGTAGTAGACGGATAATAAGGTTCGTCTGTACTTGAAGACATATTTTCTTTTATAATTTGCCTCGCGGACTTTTTAGGATAAACCACAGGTACGCCTTCAAATGTGGTAGGTCGTGAATCTGTAGGCAGTTCACTAATGTTATAAGATGTGTGGTCCTCAATTTTTGAAGATGTTCTTAATTTTGGCCCTGAAGTCACATCAGTACCATCATACAACATGCTTTTCCCTCGGTCATCGGTGATCGATATGGTCGGCGGAGGCGGTCGATGGCGGTCATATGTGACACTAGAGGTGCTAGGCTCCAAAATAGGTTCAGTTGTGTCCGTCGAAGTACTCGGCTGTGGCTCTATGAAATAAACATATGAGTCAGGCATGCTTTGTTCTTGGAATGTTGGATTGAAGCTTTCTCGCGTCACAGACGGTGTCCGTCGGCGCCTGAATTTACTTAAAAATTCAGCGAATAATGATTTCCTTTTTGGAAATTGATGTAGAAGTGGATCATTGGGGAGGTCGGGTTCCGGATTCGGACGTAACCCCGTTGATGGTTCTCCTAAAATTGGATTTGGAGATGATGCCTGTGAATGTTCTCTTAAATCTGGATCTGAGGGTGAAATTGTAGCTGTTTCTTCTAAAATTGGATTTGAAGGAAAGCCTGTGGAGAGTCTTCCAAAGATTCGATTAAAAAATCTTCTTATTGAGGATGTTTGAGGTGCTGACGTGTCTCTATCCATTATTTGCCTTCTTCGAGAGAAAGTAAAATTCCAGCACCGGATGAGCCAATTGATAAAAGACAATCTGTGTGTGACAGGTTGTAGCTCGCTCTCATTTGATCTTCTACTTTTTAAAGAACCATGTTTTGGGGATTCTGATCCTTTTATGTCTTCAGATGATTGAGTGACCATAGTATTTGCTTCATCGACAGTGCGTGGTTTGTGGGTTCGTGGTGGTAGTGCTGGTGTGTCGCTAACCTGTTCTGAATGATGTAATTCGATATCATCAATTGGCGCAGACGTCGAGGGTTCATCTAATAATGGGTTAGTTGTTTCTAAGGAAGCGTTTCTTCCCGAGTCTTGCAGATCATCACAGGATTGTAGGTCATCACCAACGTTCGCTGGCCTTCTTGGAGGTACACTTCCATCACGACTAAGTTTAGAACTCTTTTGCGGAGAATTTCTTTCAGACATTGTTTTTATTCATATATATGAAAACTATCTCGTAAAAAAACGAATGGGAAACTTTATAAAATCGCCAAAAATTGCGGTTCTAAACGTGCGCAAGCGACTTACTATGATGCTCACTCCGGACTAACGGCGTAGCTAGTGATGACAGATGTATGAATCTATTAAAGTTCAATCGACTCGATATTTGTACTTCTTTTTGTACATGCACATTTTATTATTTTCTTCTCTATTCTCTAACTGTACTGGATTAAAGTCGCATTCTGGATTAAATATAAGGTAAAAGCTCCTAATACGGCGGTAGTCAAAATCGCTTCCAATTACGGTGGTATTTATATTTCTTAGTTTTATTCCTGTTCTATTCAGTGTAAGTACATCATAACGCAAATGTGTTATTCTAAATTTATTACGTCACGACTTAACTGACATTTGCAACTACAACACATTGGAAACACAACAAAATCAATCAGTTTGTGTCACGGCATCGACGGGACAGGTGTTTTCATACAAACGCGGAACAACAAAATTAAGTACACTAATATTTACAAAGGCAATTTTTCGTATTAATAAGACGTTCAAGTTTGTTTATGAATAACTTATAGCATTTCCCTACTTTTAAATTTTTAAATTAAATAGCTTGTTTAACGTTTGTAACTCAGTTTTTACCCAAAAAATAAGAAATAAAATACCGCCGTAATAGGATACGAATTTTATAGACTAATCCTAACTCGGTGGTATAACTCCGTAATAGGAAAAATACTGATAAAATTTAATTGTTTATAACTTTCAAATTATTAAGTTTTTGAATCAGTTACAAGTTCAATTGAAATAATTATTAATCTCATAAATTAATAACCATATTCTGAGGTATGTGTTCTCAATTAGAAATCTAGTTAAATAATAAAACTGTTGAGTACAAAATGTTAGTTTCTTAGGAGGGGTAAAAATTGAGAGGTGTGTTTTAATTTATCACAAATAATATCCTGTGTATAACTGTTACTTCAGTTTTACACATCTAAGCCACAAAATAGTTGTCGTTTGATTAAAAATTTACACTCTTTTGTTAATCGGAATTTTGATGGGTCAGAATTAGGATTATTAAAAACACGAGTAGTTTTCCTAATACGGTGGTAGTTATTTCCAGGTAACTCTGTATTAGGTAATATGGTTTCCTATTATGGCTTTATTAATTAAACAGAAAATCACAAGATTTTAGGGTTACGTAAATAAATAAAAAAATCGTCTTTTTTCTGATTCTTATTTATTATAAATTTTTTTTTTTGTAAAATCAAAAACATTGAAAAAATTAAATATTTTAATATCAATTAATGCAATCTACGTAATTGTTCTTTTCATTTTTTCATAGCTCAATTCAGGCAGCAGTGGCAGCGGGCAGCATTGACGCAAGTTTTAAAAGAGTTTTAAACTTTATTTTCATTATTTTATAGACCAGTAATCGCTCGAAAAAATAAAACTGTTGGTGACTGATGCGGCGTCGGTTGCTGACGACAGCCAGCAGTTTTGAAGCGAAGCTAGTCTAGTAGCGAACGTTTAAAATTCTTCCGAAGCTGTAAATGCTTTTAGGGCTGCTGTCGACCACTGTAACTGCAGCCTGAATTGACCCTAAACTTTACTTAGGTATCTTATATTAAGTTCACTTACCATTACTAAAGTGATTATTTTTTAATATGTAAAACTTTTAGTTACAGTTTACTATCCTCTGCGGAGTGTTAGTTTTTGAAAGACTGATGTTATAAATATGTATTTCATTATTGTTACTTTTTGTTCCTCTACGAAGTGTTGATTTTTGAAAGATTTTAGATGATTGTTATTGTTCGTCATTATTTCTTAGCCAAAGTAACTAATTGTAATAAAAAATAAAACTTAATTCCTAAATGAACCTGCATTTTTAATATTGTTAAATCCGTGAAAGCTGTACACACGCGTGTAGAAAACACTAAATAATAATATATACATATATATACTTTAAATAAATAATATACTTTAAATGCAAAGTCGTCTTTAATTTCATTAAAGTGAAATAATGTAATTAAATAGTCAATGAACGAAAAACTTACAATAAAGGTACTTACACATTTCTATTATTGTTATACATATTATTTGTACGGAACCTAAATTAATGTACTTTCTGACCCTCCGTATTAGGAGCCGTCTACCGCAGTAATAGGCTCTGACCAAAATCATACCTCCGTATTAGGGAAAATCGACCTGCCTTTTTAAATATTTTTTTTAAATAAGAAATCGCATGAAAGGATACTTAGACTCAACAGCAATACAAAATTTAAATTCCATTTTAGAAAATAATTTTGTTTGGAACCTTTAAAAATACTTACTTATGCTTATTTTTGCTTCTTACTTTCAAATGTTGCGAAATACCTCCGTAATAGGTGCTTTTACCTTAGATTAAAACCGTTGTCACGTTTTGCCTTGTTTTAATTATAACACGCATTCAGTCTTATCCGTATTTGCTGCTCTCTTTCAATACCCACATTTTGACCGCCTTCAAAAAAAAGGTGGCGCATATATGTATGTGTGTCCGCGATTATCTCGTGCTCCGCTGAGCCGATTTTGATGTGCAAGTATCCTCATTACGTTTTCCCTCACCGTTAAAGCATCAGTTAGTATTAAGACTAATGTTCATAACTTCGAAAATAATCATGTCATCATGGCCGAGGTGGGATTAGCACATTGTATCCGGGCACCTTGACGAGTCCAGGGAAACCTTGGTCTCTCTATCACCGACGCACCAAACTACAATACATCAATACCTACCTCAGCTGTTTCAGATGTCCGAAGTATATTGTGTGGTACATACCTTGACCGATTTCGTCCCTTGATGTACTTGATGTACTTGTGCCTTCCAATGAAACGCTCGGTAATGATTGGGTAGACTTAGAAGTGGGTTGCTGTGTATTTGCAGATGTGCTCGGTCGTGGCTCTGAAGTTGTGCTAGTAGGGTTGTCTGGAGTAAAATCAGATGAGCTGTAGTCGAAAAAGTCAGATGGCTCTGTATGTGAAGACATATTTTCTCTCAAAATTTGCCACGCGGACTTTCTAGGATAAATCACAGGTACGCCTTCAAATGTGGTAGGTCGTGAATCTGTAGGCAGTTCACTAATGTTATAAGATGTGTGGTCCTCAATTTTTGAAGATGTGCTTAATTCTGGCCCTGAAGTCACATCAGTACCGTCAAATAACATGCTTTCCCCTCGGTCATCGGTGATCGATATGGTCGGCCGAGGCGTTTGATGGCGGTCATATGTGACACTAGAGGTGCTAGGCTCCAAAATAGGTTCAGTTGTGTCCGTCGAAGTACTCGGCTGTGGCTCTATGAAATAAACATGTGAGTCAGGCATGCTTTCTTCTTGGAATGTTGGATTGAAGCTTTCTCGCGTCACAGGCGGTGTCCGTCGGCGCCTGAATTTACTTAAAAATTCAGCGAATAATGATTTCCTTTTTGGAAATTGATGTAGAATTGGATCATTGGGGAGGTCGGGTTCCGGATTCGGACGTAACCCCGTTGATGGTTCTCCTAAAATTGGATTTGGAGATAATGCCTGTGAATGTTCTCTTAAATCTGGATCTGAGGGTGACATTGTAGCTGTTTCTTCTAAAATTGGATTTGAAGGAAAGCCTGTGGAGAGTCTTCCAAAGATTCGATTAAAAAATCTTCTTATTGAGGATGTTTGAGGTGCTGACGTGTCTCTATCCATTATTTGCCTTCTTCGAGAGAAAGTAAAATTCCAGCACCGGATGAGCCAATTGATAAAAGACAATCTGTGTGTGACAGGTTGTGGCTCGCTCTCATTTGATCTTCTACTTTTTAAAGAACCATGTTTTGGGGATTCTGATTCTTTTATGTCTTCAGATGATTGAGTGACCATAGTATTTGCTTCATCGACAGTGCGTGGTTTGTGGGTTCGTGGTGGTAGTGGTGGTGTGTCGCTAACCTGTTCTGAATGTTGTAATTCGATATCATCAATTGGCGCAGACGTCGAGGGTTCATCTAATAATGGGTTAGTTGTTTCTAAGGAAGCGTTTCTTCCCGAGTCTTGCAGATCATCACAGGATTGTAGGTCATCACCAACGTTCGCTGGCCTTCTTGGAGGTGCACTTCCATCACGACTAAGTTTAGAACTCTTTTGCGGAGAATTTCTTTCAGACATTGTTTTTATTCATATATATGAAAACTATCTCGTAAAAAAACGAATAGAAAACTTTATAAAATCGCCAAAAATTGCGGTTTTAAACGTGCGCAAGCGACTTACTTTGATGCTCACTTCGGACTAATGGCGTAGCTAGTGATGACAGGTGTATGAATCTATAAAAGTTATCGACTTGATTTTGTACTTCTTTTTGTACATCCACATTTTACTATTTTCGATTCTATTCTCTAACTGTACTGGGTTAAAGTCGCATTCTGGATTAAATATAGTTTATAATAATAATAATAAATCATTTATTTTCAGAAATCAAGTTCCATTTTGTTAGTAAATACAAAATTATCTTATAACTAGTGTTAGTAGAAATTAAATTAAAATTAAAAATGAAAGCATAGACAAAGATGATGCACCACTCACCTCTTATTCCGAAGTGTGTGATACATCGTCCATGTCTGCAGAAAAGGTGAGTCCCAGCGCTCAGAGAACGTGATCAGGATGGTGTTGGTGGAGCGGCGGAGACCGTAAAACCGTTGTCACGTTTTGCCTTGTTTTAATTATTACACGCATTCAGTCTTATCCGAATTTGCTGCCTCTCTTTCAATACCCACATTTTGACCGCCTTCAAAAAAGGTGGCGCATATAAGTATGTGTGTTTGCGATTATCTCGTGCTTCGCTGAGCCGATTTTGTGTAACTTAAATTATAATTCGCCACTCCCATTGAAACTTGAGGTCCTTAATGCCAAAATATTACAAAATATTCACAACAGCTTCGTCAACATCAAGGTAATACAAAATAGAAACAATCACCAAACAAACAAATACATTTAATCAAAAATACCACCCCGGACTGCACCCGGCTCAAAAGTACCCATTAAACTTGCCGCATTCCCTCTTTGGATAGCTATGGAGAGCCTTTGCACCAGGTACCATCCCGAGCGGTAGTCATAACCACGTGCCCTTAAACGCCGTCCTATCTCACCAATAAAGATCCTCGCCTGAGGACACCATGGACCGGCTGTTTCTACGGCCACCGGAACAAACTCATACTGAGTTGTTAGAACCGAGTATTTATAAATGCCTACTTATACCCATTTTAAGATCAGCAATTCAGCATGTACATTGTATATTTAAGATAAGTGTTGAAATGAGAATTGATTTTACTACCTTTTATAACCAATTATCTTTAATATTAGAGGTGTTATGTAAGAATTCCAATGCAGAAATTGTAATGTGTGGAGATTTTAATATAAATATTTTAGAAAAAACTCATGTATCTGAAGAATTTGAGTGCTTTCTATTGAGTTATAATTTCAAACTAAAAATAAGAGAAGTAACTAGACCATCTTCTGGTACCTGTTTGGACAATATTGCGCATAACATGCGACATGAATGTAATACTCATGTATTTGACTTTGCATTATCAGACCATTCTGTTCAAATTATTGAAATACCAAGAAATAAAATAGATAAGTTGGTTTCTTGGAGTGTTAAAACAAGAGACTTATGTAATGACAATTTGAATATATTTAAAAAACATATAAAATATTTTTCTTTCGCAGGCATTTATGATTCAGAGGATCCAAATACAGCTTTTAATTACTTCTTTGATAACTTTCTAATGATTTATAATGTTTGCTTTCCTTTTAAATTAAAAAAAAATATAAAAATGTTAGAAAAAATAAATGGAATTCGAAGGGGATTAAAATTTGTTGTAAAAAAAGGACAACTTCTGTGGAAACATAGAAGGTCACTATCCCAACAAACAAAAATAACCTTAAACAAGTACTCCAAGAAATTAAAGAAAATTATAAACTTGATACAAATAGCTAAAAATTCGTTTTACATCAATAACGCACAAAGTAAATCAAAAGCAACGTGACAAGTAATATATGATAAACATTAAACGAAACAGTATATTAAGAGATTCAATATGAAGGAACAACTATAACAGATCCTAAAGTAATATCTGATGCATTTAACTCTTACTTTATTGACAAAATTAAAAATTCCTCATTTCTGTTAAATAACACAGCAGTTATTAATTTTCAAGCACAATCGATGTTTTTGTTGCCCATTCTGATTGAAGACGTTGAAAAAATCATTAAGTCATTAAACAATACAAATAGTTCTGGCTATGACGACATTGCAACTACGGTTATTAAATTTGTGTCTGAAGATATCGCTCCACATACATATATGGCATATCATTAATATGTGTATATCCTATGGAATTTATCCGGAAAAACTGAAACCTACAATCGTAATACCACTCCATAAGAAAGGCGATAAAGAAATTATGTGTAATTATAGACAAATAGCGCTGGGATCTGTATTAACAAAAATTTTTGAAAAATATCTTTATGACTCTTTATATAAATACTTGACTAAATATTAAATTCTATGTGACGAACAAATGGGATTCCAAAAAAATAAGACTATTAATATGGCAATATATAACTTGTTGGACGTTGACATGAGAAATGTAGATAATGGTAAACCTGTTTGTGTAATGTATACGGACATGACGCAAGCTTTCGATTATGTCAATCGCAAAAAGTTAATAAACAAACTGAATGCATCTGGTATAAGAGGTAAAGTTCTTAGTGTATTACAATAGTATTTAGTCAATAGAGTTCAGTGCGTAGAAATATCAAGAATTTGTGCCAAAACTAAACAAGAGATAAAATATGTATCAGAACATAGAATGAATAACTTTGGCGTTCCTCAAGGAAGTGTATTGGGGCCTCTTTTGTTCCTAATTTACATTAATGACCTGCCCCAAAGCGTACACCAAAAAATGGTATTATTTGCCGATGACAGTACAGCAATAATTAAGTGTAACGACTCCAGTAGATATGAATCTGATATAAATAAAACTTTAAATGACATTGTTGAGTGGTTGGGTAAAAATAATCTGAAAATTAATTTAAAGAAGACTGTTATTATGAATTTCTTTAATAAAAAGCTACCTCCAAAACTAAATATAAATTATAATAATGAAAAAATAGAAGAAGTGCATTCTACAAAATTTCTAGGTATCTTAGTTGATAGTAAATTAACATGGACCTCTTATATAGAGCAAGTTTGTACTAAATTAAGTAGATCAGCGTATGCATTGTTTAGGGTTTCCAAAAAGGTTAAGCTAGAAGTTGCTTTGGTGGCTTATCATGGTCTTGTTACCTCATTTGAGCTACGGTGTATTATTTTGGAGTAACTCACAGGATAGTATCAAGGTTTTTAGAGCCCAGAAAAGATGTATTAGATCAATGTGTAATCTGCGTTCTAGAGATAGCTGTGTGCCTAAATTTAAATCCCTAAGAATATTAACATTCCCATGTGTATACATATTGGAATTATGTTTATTTGTGAAATCAAATCCACTTTTATTTCCTAAATTTACGGAAACAAGTAAGAGTACAAATGACGTAAGAACTCAGCACAAACAAAAACTGATTACAGGTGGACATAAGACTGCTATGATGGGCAAAAATGTAATAGGTATGGCACCCATTGTATTCAACAAATTGCCGGATACTTTAAAAAATCTGGACATAATGACATTAAAAAATAAATTAAAATTACTTCTGATTGAGAAATGCTACTACAATTTCAAGAATTATAATTTAATTATTATTAATATGCGTGACTCAGGAATTATATATTTTTTTTTAATTGACAACAAATAAGACTTTTTTAATTTTTATTTAATTTTAATTTCATTCTTACTCATTAATTTAATTGCTTGTATGTTTTGACATTGAAATTTAATTTTAATACGATATTGTACGTCCATTAGGACAGCTCACAGTGATGATCACAAATATGTAACAGCCTTTGAACCTGTGTTGCACAATAAATATATTTGATTTGATTTGAGTCCTTTATAACAATATCAAACGTAAGAAAAAAGGTATTTACGTTATTAGTATTATATCATATCGACAAGTTGTCGTCGATACGATAGCTAAAGTATGCACATCACTACAAATATATTGAAACCTGCTAAGAAAACGTTAATTTAACGATTCTTTATACAACTACCCTCAAAATTTTCATAAATCATTACTTTTGGCAATATTGGCTCTGAGCTTACCCGAAATTATAGAAAAAGAGGGAAGAATAAAGATTGCTTCGTTAATGATCATGATTATACAGCCACAAGGTGTCTTGACACACTAACTTGAAACACAGTGCCGTGTGGTTCCCGGCACCAATACAAAAAAAGAATAGGACCACTTCATCTCTTTCCCATGGATGTCGTAAAAGGCGACTGAGAAATAGGCTTACAAACTTGGGATTCTTTTTTAGGCGATGGGTTAGCAACCTGTCACTATTTGAATCTCAATTTTATTATTAAGCCAAATAGCTGAACGTGGCCATTCAGTCTATTCAAGACTGTTGGCTCTGTCTACCCCGCAAGGGATATGATATTGATGCATCCAAAACGGGTTAGGTTTTTGCGGAGGTCAGACTGAAGTCACTTCGTGAAAATCTCCCAAACTCACTCAGTCAGGTCAGGAGCATAATACAATTTAATTATAAATTTTATTGCGTCAATATCATTAATTTGTATTTAATATCAATTTCAAATATTTATGGTTAAATAACTCGTGAATTGTTTAATATACTTTATTTATTAGTAATAATTTTAAATGATTTATAAATAGCTGAACGTGGCCATTCAGTCTTTTCAAGACTGTTGGCTCTGTCTTCCCCGCAAGGGATATAGACGTGACCATATGTATGTATTATAAATATTTTATCTTTTTCTTCACACCGTTAATTATCAGGAAGGGTGTAAGGTAGGTATATATTATTATTGTCCTAGTGGTCCGAACTTTAATAATTCTAATTTGGAGGTAGATGGTAATGTATTTTTCTTTCTAGAAGGATATCGTCGCGGCAAATCATCTTTTTTAGTATAACATTGTGGATGTCGATGTAAGAATTTACAGGCTTCTAGAATATACCTAATATACCTACCTACATGGCAATGTCAAAATGTTTAAATATTTGAAGTGTGCATTGATATCAACATAATAGCAAAATACCAACCGCATAATTTTTGTCGCCCTATAATTTTTAATTTCGCCGTGTGGTTACCGGCACCAATACAAATAAGAATAGGACCACTCCATCTCTTTCCCATGGATGTCGTAAAAGGCGACTAAGGGATAGGCTTGCAAACTTGAGATTATTTATTTTAGGCGATGGGCTAGCAACCTGTCACTATTTAAATCTCAATTCTATCATTCAGCCAAATAGCTGAACGTGGCTTATAAGTCTTTTTAAGACAGTTGGCTCTGTCTAACCCGTAAGGGATATAGACGTGATTATATGTATGTATGTATTGTAATGTATTTGTATGTTGCAAGGGTGGTTGAGCGGTTTTTGATAAATCCATTTTGGCTGTCATTAAAAAATATTGAATTTTTCCCAGATATTATTGTAAAGGAATGTGACCTGCCCATTGCCAGTTCAGTTTGCTGACCTGAGCTGCTATGTCAGTTACTTTTGTTCCACGGATCTACTCATCCCTGATAGGATCTCGCTGAGGGACAACGAGCATAGCTCTCTCCATAGCTCGTTGAGTGGACTTGAGTCTATTTAAGAGACCGACAGTTAGATAGCACGGCTCGGTACCATAGGTCATCACTGCATTCATATTCGACATCCATGAGAAAGAGATGAAGTGGTCCTATTCTTTTTTGTATTGGTGCCGGGAACCACACGTTCTTTATATTTTTATCGTAATAATTTCTTCCTTGTGCCGCCCCGAGTTTAAAAGCTGGAAGGAATTGAAGATAAGGGGTTCGTAAAATAATAAAAAAAAAATTCAAATGCGCAGAATTTATTACAGAATATCCATTACATATAATTCGCAAAAACATACAGGTTTAATTTAAAAATTAAACACTTACTTAGTCATACATTTCTTTCACATTACACCACAAAATTGTATTATCTAGTATTCTACAAAATGAAGAATAGACATATAACTCTATTTCTCATTTTGAATATTGTAGAAAAATTATATTCCAATTAAAACTATTATCTTATATAGACAATGTCGGTATTCAAAATGTTTATTATTATCGAACGAAAAACTTTAAGCTATTTAGGTATAATTTATTTTTGTTTTATAATTTATTTTATGGTGACTAAACTTACTAGACTTATTATATTAAAAATCATTATGTCGCATTTATATTATTTATTATACTAAATTATTAATGGCATATCCTAAGAACTTTTATAACACATATATTTCGATTATGGAAATAAAAACATATATTTTATTATTTCCACAAAACTAATCATTATAACTTCTTTTCATTCATTTATTAAAAAAGAATAATACACTTTATACATTTAACCGTAATGTAAAATAATAAGAAAACGTTACAAAAAGACAATTAATTTTGATAAAAATTACAAAGCAGTTTATTGTCACTAATTTTATTTTTAATTCCATAAAATTACATATTATTCACATACAATAATCTAATAAGGTCAGTAAGATCAGTAAGTAACTATTCCGTTAACCTTGTTTTTTTTAATATCCTACTGACATTCTAGCATTTAATAAAAAGTAAGGTTTTCTTAATACGTTTTTCGGATATACATAAACCAGATAATTGCAGAAAATATAATCTAATTACAACGTAAAAGTAACTTACCAATTTAAAGTAATACGTTTAGAAATAAAAAGTGTAAATGTGGAATTATGATTTAATGGTCATATTATATAATTATAATTTATTAGAATTATAAAAAAACATTTTACATTCTTAAATATTGATCATAGCCTGTGTGTTCTTGTCTTAAGTAATTCACTTTTTTTTATAAATTTTTAATATGTTGTTAATTTGAAAATATAAACGCCTCAAATGCAAATTATGCAAAAGAAATTGACTTAAAATCTTAAAAGTTATATGTATCTCATTCTAGAACAGCTGTTAAAATCATATAAGTATTCCAATATTTTTCAATGATAAATTAATACACGAAATTGGCTGAATATCTTCAAATTTTCAAGGTTACGTAAAAATAACCATTAATAAATAAATAAAAATAAATCTCTAAATGAATATTTCTGTTTCTTGATTTTAGAAAGTTATAATAATAGTATAAAAAATATCCCAAAGTATAACTTTCAGCTACAAACACAAAAGAGAAGTAGGTGTTGGTCAGATTTTTTAAGTAAAATTATTCATATGAAAGTAACTTTACCTCCATGTGAGCGAGCTGAAACCTTGTTCAAGGCATGAATTAATATCAACCAATTAACAAAGATTATTAATTAAGATTTAAGCAATAATAAATAATAATATTATAAAGATAACTTTTGTGTTATTATATACATATACTTTTAAAAAATTACATTGCGAAACAAATTTTAATAAAAAGTGATACAATTGATGTTTGAATTTTCTAACACTCAAATATTTTTTTACTGTCAATTTATTGTTTATTATGACTTACTGTTTACAAATCTTAATATAAATATGTGATTGTGGAGGAAGCGGGAGAGGTCTGTAAGGATCGTGGCAAATGGAAATCCATACCTAGTCTCTGCCTACCCCAATGGGAAACATTGGGATTGGGATGGTATGTATGATTTCCTCACATTATTATAGTTATATTATTACAGTTTGGCTCAAGGGTTCGACTAGCAGCGACTGCTTGGCGGAATTAAGTCCCACCTGTTGTACATTTTACGTGCACAAAGTTTAAATAAATTATTAGGAATATTGTAAATTGTTTATAATTAAAAGGTTTAATATCACTCCATACATCAAGATCAGAAGTGAAATTACTTAAAATGAATAATTGTTCAATAAATAAATGATGCAATATGCGTTTGTAACAATGGGACAAATAAATTAAAAATTGTGTCCGTTGACATTAGTAGGTACCATGGTACAGATCCGTTGTGGAACTATTGATAAATAATTTTCATCATTAGTTTCGTTGACAATGAATCTCGAAATAATGGGGTAATTGTTAATGTAGATTTGACACCAGTACTATTCACAGTTCCATGATGGAACTACTGATAACAATTTGTAACACCAGTTCTATTCTTTTTTTTCTGGACACAATAGAACTCAATGTCAATTTTGTTATCACTTGATCCATTCTAAATTTTAAGGTTAGTATAAACCTTTAGAGTTAATAAACCTTGTTCTTAAAATGATTTTTTCAGTTAATACATTTATTACTAGCACTAAATAGTACGAGTGTCAAATCCACATTGATAATAAAACCATTATTTCGAGAACCATTGTAAATGGAACTAGTGATAAAAATTATTATCAATATTTCCTAAAGAATTGTATCATAGTACTAGTGATAGGTACTGTCTGAAGACGAACCATCTAATTTCGTAACGAGAATCGAACGACACTTAAAGAGTTCATTATACTAAAATTAGTCGAACATATTTTTAATGTCTGTTCGCCATTACACGACCTGTGCGGAATACTCATACGATTATTCGTCTAGAAATCTGCAACAATACGATTTCATCAGCACGCCAATGATGCACTTTTGGTAACAAACAAATAATCGTATTATTGTAAGTAAGCTTTAAGAATAGCTACCATTATACAGGGTTGACAATAACGTTTGAAATGGATGTTCATAGATGCATCATGGCAGATATTAAAGCCTACCGAAGATGGCCGCATATTAAACGTATTGATATTATTTACAAAACAAATATATCAATTACTTCAACATCGTACAGACAACATTTCATAACAAAAATGGGGTACGATGGTGACAAAATATGCGTCATCTTCAAACGACGCATTTTATTCGAATACCAAAAGCATTTGAATTAATGCGTTTCTTTTTAGGAAACAGAAAATTCGCCATTTGCCGATATTTCATCCGAATTGAATAATAATTGTATAAATGTTTCTTCTCAATTCACATCATTCTAATTTATTGCCAGCTCTCATTAATTTACAGTTTGACTTACTTCTCTTATTATAGAGGGCGCCACTACGATATTCATCATTATTCAAAGATATCATAAAAACTATGATATTTGAACAAAAGTTCAGCTTTTAACACAAATTCAAACGACTTGTATTACAATATAAATGTTTAAATATATGTTATAAATTTTATAAAAGTCAACATATTCACATTTTTGTCAAATAACCTAAAATTATTTTGATGAATAACTAAGTGCACGCAAGCGCCTTCTTAATTGATCTTAACAAAATAATTAGATTTATTCCAGTTTTCACCAACGAGTCCCTTACTCACCTCTTACTAAGTACTTATTACCAAATAACTTTATTTTACTACGTTATGTGTTTCCTGTTACGTATTTTTTAACAGCTTCGTCTTTCAAAATAATGTTCGAAACATAGTTCAAAGGTAACTTATAGACTCACTTAAGTTACGTGGCACTTAAGCAGTGGTGAAAATGAATTTATAATTAAAGCACCCTAAAGGCTGCTTAAGTGACACTTAAAACTTAAGAATCGTTGGTGAAAACGTGCATTAATATTTTTAATTGAGTTAGAATTAGTAAGTCTCAATCACGAGAAGAATAATGTTTTATTTAAGAAATAAAATGGAAATGTCGTTCTCCAAAAATAATTATAATTTCCTATATATTTTAAAATTAAACTAAATGTATAAACATTAAAAATTAACTTATTGAATTAACATTTTTCCTTCAGTGATAATAAAGTATTTAATTTTAAAATAAAATTGTAATTTTTATTAAAATTGAAATCGCTATACAACGCAATGGATGATATAAATATAAAACTATATTTTAATTACATATTTAACGTGTTCGCAATAAATATGATATTTTCCGATGAGTTTTTATTACATAAAACCCTAGAACCTGATCTTAAAAAATTATAATGCTAGAGAATTTAAATGGAAAAGACTTTAATTTATAGAGATGAAGACTGTAAAATAGCAAGAAGAAAATGATACCTATTTTTCATGCATCAGATAAAAAATATGTTATTCCATAGAAATGTAAAGATTGGTTCACAAAAAAAATTATTACCTATTCGCTTATCGACTTATTCTAACTCAAAACGTAGTCACATCCATTTCCAATATATTTAATCTTCCTTTTCATCTTTCTCCCTTTTCACCATCACGAATCGTTTGAATTTTATAAGAACAGATTTTTTCTTACGTTGATAAATTTCGTGACAAGCATCCTGCATTGAATATACTTCGACGCCGTCCACAGACACAATTATATCACCAAGCCGGACGAGCTCATAACCTTCGGTGTCAGCTCTCTGTAATCAATCAATTTAAAAAAAAAAATTTCAAATAAATAGTTATAGGTCGCCGTGTGGTTCCCGGCACCAATAGAAAAAAAGAATAGGACCACTCCCATCTCTCTCCCATGGACGTCGTAAAAGGCGAATAAGGGCTAGGCTTACAAACTTGGGATTCTTCTTTTAGGTGATGGGCTGGCAACCTGTCACTATTTGAATCTCAATTCTATCTTAAAGCCAAATAGCTGAACGTGGCCTATCAGTCTTTACAAGACTGTTGGCTCTGTCTACCCCGCATATAGACGTGATAATATGTATGTATATAGGTATATACGGGACAAATTACACAGATTGAGTTAGCCTCGAAGTAAGTTCGAGACTTGTGTTACGAGATACTAACTCAACGATACTATATTTTATAATAAATACTTAGATATATAGATAAACATCCAAGACCCAGACCAATCAGAAAAAGTTCTTTTTCTGATTGGTCTGGGTCTGATTGTATATATAATAATCACCCTCAAAAATTGTTTCGCAGTGTGTCACGCTCATGTCAAAAATATTTTGGAATTTGTGACGTCATGCCGCCGCGGTCTCCCCCGCGCCCCCTTCCCCACCCGGGGGCCGAGGACCCTACAGCTACACCCTAAGCGGCCGCATTCGACCCGGATCCTCTCCTTTAGTTAGTCTACTCCAGCGCGCACCAAGATACAGAGCTCAAGATAATTCCACACTCAAAATATTACTGGCCAGTTGATTTGGTGATTTTTCCGGTTCAAAAGGTACGTAAATTGTGTTTTATTTTTTTTTAAGTCTAAATGAATTTTATTTTATTTTGTTTGCGCTGTGTTTGTTCATTTTTAAAATTAATTATTAATTAATTTAAATATGGTTTTAAATTTTAAATAAATTAATCAATTAGTTTTATTTATTAATTTATATTTTTAAATATTTTTTTTTTGTAACGGGCCCTATGAATATTTTTAAGGTCTACTCCGTAAGGAATATAGACGTGATTAAATGTATCTATATGTTGTATTTTTTCACCACGTTATATTTACTGGATCGAATAAAGCCGAACTTCAATATAAAAATTGAATATTTAACGGAATTTCTAAAACAATGGATGTAATTAAACATTTTTTTTGTATTTCGTAAGATTCTCCTTCTGATCATCCTTTTTTTTCTCACAAAAATAACATTTAATTCATTTTTCCATTAAGTTAATTCCTATTTCTGCCGGGTTTTTAATAATATAAAAGTACATAAATATCTAATTTCGAGAAAATATTTTTTTTCCATAATCGATTCTATTCTAAACAACGTTTTTGTGTATGACTTCGCTTCACTGAGTGATACAAAACCTCTTAACTAAGTATAAGAAGATTTCCACACAAATTTCAAAGCCCTATCACAATTGTCAAATCCGGTTTCAGCAATTTGACTCGAACTGCAGAACATTCGCGAATCTTCCTTAGATACATTCCTATACGATCGTTAATTTTTTTTAAATTCAATTGTAAAACTTGTATGCATTCTTTTAATTCAGAAAATTAATGAATTACACACTTTTTCTTCTATATATATAACATTTGAAAGAATCCTTCAAACTTGACTCTCTCGTATAGTACCTAATGCTCTTTTAACGGCTAATGTTACAGATATTCTTCCTTTGGTAGCGTCTGTAGGAATTTAAAAAAATATGGCAGTCTTAGTCGCGAATTTTCTAAACCTACTGAGATTACCCTTTGGAATAGGCTTACAGCACTTCAAATATAAAATAATCTTTAAAATAATCTTTAAAGGAAAAAATATATTTTTTATAAGAATAATGATAAAATATATTATAAGAAATATAATAAAAAATCGTCGTCAAGCAACGAAGTTGAGTAAAAACAACAAGTTTGTGCTGTTACAAATGCTTATAATCGTGGTAATTCTGAAAATACTGTCGAAGATGACAAAAGGTACCTACTTCTGTAGGTACCTGACCCAGTCCAAAATGTCGAAAAGATTCGCATTCTTTAGGTACCTGTCGCCAACCTCGTTATCTGATCTGTTTCAAGGGTGGTTCGAGGGATTTTAAATACCATCAATTGTCCTAAGTGAAATAACAAACCTTAAAAAAACTTGTAAGCAAAATGTTGAGTTCAAATAAACTTGACTCATTCAATTTTATACATTTATGAATAATATCGAAAAGAAAAAATACTATTTGTTTATTGGACCCTGGGTTTTGCTTGACAATTTTGGAAAATAACTCGCATTATTTATTCTTAAATGGTTTGAATAGTCCATACTTCCAAATCTTTGGAATTTATTAGCGCCGGTGGCGATAAATACTCGTCATTTGGCTCAGTGATAGGTACTTCATTTAGTACATACATACATACATATGATCACGTCTATATCCCTAGCGGGGTAGACAGAGCCACCAGTCTCGAAAAGACTGATAGGCCACGCTCAGCTGTTTGGCTTTGTGATAGAATTGAGATTCAAATAGTGACAGGTTGCTAGCCCATCGCCTAAAAGAGGAATCCCAAGTTTACAAGCCTATCCCTTAGTCGCCTTTTACGACATCCGTGGGAAAGAGATGGAGTGGTCCTATTCTTTTTTGTAATGGTGCCGGGAACCACACGGCATACTTCATTTAGTATTTCAGAATAAATCTATTTCTCTGGTCACTCATATTGTTCCCGGATTAAAAAATTCCCTGATTCTTGGTATTTCTGGAAGAGTTTAAGTTTGTTTCCGTACTATTATGTACAGTCTCGCCACCGAGTAAACTTAAATCTGATGTCATTTGCTTTCTATTGATAGTCTGACGGATGAACAAAGGGCTACATCTAACAATATACTCTTTAAAAACGATAATTTATTTTACCTATAGTAGATCACAATGAGTAATTTGGTAAATGACCAAGTGAATCATACTCAACAGTTTATTGTCTCAAATATCTCCGATAAAGTACGGACAGGTGGCCATTTTGTCGGTTCACCAGCGTAATGGTCATTCATGATAGATTAGTCATTAACCGGCAGAATTGTTGGGTCACAATGGACATTCTACCTGAGTAATAAAGATAAAATAAAATATTAGCACTGAAATTGTTAAAATGTAAAATCATAGCAAAAAAGTTTCCTGTTGTAAGTAAATTATGTTTCGGATAATGTCGGACTAGTCGCTGGACGAATGGCATAGGTATAAAAGTCATACATTTTTTATTTATTTTTCTTTACCTAATGGTTTAGTGCTAAGGTAAGCCTTGTACAGCCGACCGCATGTGAAATTGTTTTGGTATAATTACGTTTTGGTAAAAGGTCAGGTTAAAAGTACCCGAAACCGCCGAGCTTGTATGAAGAGAGTTATGAATGTGGATGAAGCGAAGGAAGTATGCAGAGATGCCTACCCCTTCGGGAAAGAGGCGTGATTTTATGTATGTATGTACGATTATAAGAAAATTTTTGTTATTTTGTGAGAAAGGTGAATGTTCATCAACTTGTTTGTTTCTGTAAGTAACTTTTGTGTTTCTTACCCATATTATACTTGGTATTTGTAATTTTTATTTGAAATGAAGACTGTCAAGATTTTATTTTGTTTATATATAACAATTCCCTGCCAAATACTTTAAGAGGTGTACTACTACCATTGTATTATTGGCGTAAATAAATAAATGATTGTTTTGCTGTACTGTTCATCACATTCTTTCTTTTTGGTTCTCTAGCTAATATGTTAAATAGAACGAAACGGTTTTACATATTGTGATTATCTTATTGCAGTTCTTCTGCGTCAATTAATATTAAAGTATTAAAAACAAATATTTTTATTCAAAACTTTTATTATAATCTAGAATACTTCTAAATTACTTGGCTCGATTCTGTGCGCTCGCTTTTTCCGTGGCCTTCTTTTTGATATTTTTTCATTGGCGTATGTATATAGTGCAATTTAATTAGTTTTGAAGTTCAGGTAGCAGCTTATTTTGTCTTCAAATATGAAAGCGCGTCACCCTAAAAGTATTCTCTTGATATAGAGTCAAGCTTTGTAAAACTCTTTCTTGTAGTATATCTGTGTTACTGTTGAAAGCTTCCGTATAGCCAAAACATTTTGCCTTGAGCATGAATTTATTTTTAATTTTCCCTCGTCAAATTAAAAGAGATGAACGGAGGATGCTCCACTTAATTCCACCGACAAGAGTTAGTTCTTTTTAAGAAGGGGCACAGTTAAAGGTCAAATCTTTGATGAGGCTGAAGAAAAATCTCCCTTTTGAAGTCGGTTTAAAAAATAAATGAAAGGTAATAAATAAATTAGGTGAATAATAATAAATAAATGAATTAAATTGAAACTAATGAAGATACGCAAAGACTGCATGCAGACAGTGTAATCCCAACAAAAATAAATATCTATCAAGCCAATCAGAAAAGGTCTTTTCTCATGATGCCCTGGACGGGATTCGAACCCTAGACTATAGGTATTGTATATAATAACAATCACCATCCAAATTTTTTTCTTTGTATGTCATGCTCCTGTCAAAAATATTTTGGAATTTGTGACGTCATGCCGCCGCGGTCTCCCCCGCGCCCCCTTCCCCACCCGGGGGCCGGGGACCCTACAGCTACACCCTAAGCGCCCGCATTCGACCCGGATCCTCTCCTTTAGTTAGTCTACTCCAGCGCGCACCAAGATACAGAGCTCAAGATAATTCCACACTCAAACTATTACTGGCCAGTTAATTTTGTGTTTTTTCCGGTTCAAAAGGTACGTAAATTGTGTTTTATTTTTTTTTAAGTCTAAATGAATTTTATTTTATTTTGTTTGCGCTGTGTTTGTACATTTTTAAAATTAAATATAAATTTTATTCAAAACTTTTATTATAATCTAGAATACTTCTAAGTTACTTGGCTCGATTCAGTGCGCTCGTTTTTTGCATGGCTTTCTTTTTGATATTTTTTCATTGGTGTATGTATATAGTGCAATTTAATTAGTTTTGAAGTTCAGGTAGCAGCTTATTATGTCTTTAAATATGATAGCGCGTCACATTGTAAATATGCTCTTGACATAGAGTCAAGCTATGTAAAACTCTTTCTTGTAGTATATCTATTTTGACGGCCTCTGTGGCGCAGCGGTAGTACGCTCGTCTGTGACACCGGAGGTCCCGGGTTCGAATTCCGGCCAGGGCATGATGAGAAAATAACTTTTTCTGATTGGCCTGGGGTCTTGGATGTTTATCTATATAAGTATTTATTATAAAATATAGTATCGTTGAGTTAGTATCTCGTAACACAAGTCTCGAACTTACTTCGAGGCTTACTCAATCTGTGTAATTTGTCCCGTATATATTTATTTATTTATCTGTGTTACTGTTGATAGCCACAGTATAGCCAAAACATTTTGCCTTGACCAAGACTTTATTTTTAATTTTCCCTCGTCAAATTAAAAGAGATGAACGGAGGATGCTCCACTTAACTCCACCGACAAGAGTTAGTTCTTTTTAAGAAGGGGCACAGTTAAAGGGCAAATCTTTGATGTTCCCATGAAAAAAACTTATAAATGAGGCTGAAGAAAAATCTCCCTATTGAAGTCGGTTATTAAATAATTTAAATGAAAGAAAATAAAAATAAATTAGACGAATAATAAAAAATAAATTTGACGGATAATCTATCTAATCTAATATTATTAAGCTGAAGAGTTTGTTTGTTTGTTTGAACGCGCTAATCTTAGGAACAACTGGTCCGAATTGAAAAATTCTTTTTGCGTCGAATAAACTATTTATCGAGGAAAGCTTTAGGCTATAAAACATCACGCTGCAACTATAAGGAGCAAAGAAATAATGGAAAATGTGACAAAAACGCGGACGAAGTCGCGGGCACAGCTAGTGATAAATAAATGAATTAAATTGAAACTAATGAAGATACGCAAAAACTGCAGACAGTGTTATCTCAACAAAAAAAGCAAGTAAGCTATACTGACCAGTTCGGCTACGTACACTCCTGGATATTTCTCTTTAATCTGGTATTCTTTAAAGCTGAGTTGCAATGCTCTAGTCTCCTTTTTCTTCGCTAGGCGTACCTCATAAAAGTAGTAAGGGGTCGGTTCAGGACGGAAAATAGTTAAAGTTATCTGGAAAAAAAACAACTAATCAGTCAACTGCTAAATAAAGATTCAGCAATATTTCAACTTTAAGTACATAAATAAATACTACGTCTTTATATCTCACGGGGTAGACAGATATGCAGCGTCGAAAAGATATCAGATAGGCTGCTAACCCGCACTTAAAAGAAGAATCCCAAGTTTATCAACCTTTGATTTTATGAATCTGCACGGATTCTACAAAATGGCGTCATTTGTTGGGCTAATTTGTATGGGGACTAAACTACTTAAAACTAAGTTCACTGCCGCTTCTAAAGCGTAAAATGACGTCAAATGCGTATCTTTTAAAACTCACCGATTCTTGTTTGTTGCAGAGGATGTGCCTTCGTATACTCCAATAAGTCATTTCCTCGGTAAACCTTCGGTTATTGACCATTCTGATTTGGTCTCCGAGCTCGATACGACCATCTCTGGCCACACACCCCAACATATAAATTTCGTACACAATGGCTGCTGGACCCTGAAATAAGAAACTCATCAATGCCAGATGCCGTGTGGTCCCGGTCACTTTTGAATAGAACCACTACATATCTTTCCCATGGATTCGGTATAGGTGAATGGAAAAGCTAAATAATTTGGGTTTCTTTTTGTAGATGACGGGCGAGCACCAGCTGGACTATTCTTCATAAGAAAGTAAAATAGTATTAAGAAGGGTATAGACGTACTTTTAATCAAGGATAATCGGCGATTGTAAAATTGCAACAGATCTGTCTTTAAAAATACTGCCAAAAATCAATCTCCTATTTAAGACCCTTTGTATTCCTGTCGCTATCGCTGCATTTCAATTTCAACATAAAGCAAAACACGCAGACAACTAAGTTTAATCCTTTATGACCGGGACCGGGAATCGATATGAAATTCCAGAATTTCATATCGACAAGGCAAGAGTGAATAGGCACTATTTGAGCTTGCGTGCACCTTAAGCTTCATCTTGCTTATCAGGCAGATTGAGGTCAGACGCACTCAAACCTGTTATATAAAAAAATTGAGGAAGAAATTTTTGAAGTCCGATAAAAATTTAGACTCACTTTAAAATCGGTGTCACTTCCAGCCAAAAGGAGTAGGCCCATGTTGGGATATTCTTCTGTATTGCAGTCTTCTACGTTAAGCCGAATCTCAATGGTCGTCTCTTGATTAGGGATTATGATCTCTGAGATCTCACCTGGCTCTTCTGTGATGAAGAAAGAATACATTTCAATAACAACATCTTCATCGCTGGTCTGATGATGGTCAATAACATAGCCTGATAATTCTATTATCATGCAGTTTGTAATATGTTATTAAGTCTGCAGGCTAATCAATATGTGATTCTACTTGTAGGCGTTGGGCTAGCAACCTGTCATTATCCGAATTGTCAATTCCTTTATTAATCCATTTAGTTGAACGTAGCCTTTTATTTTTTTTCATCAACATCAATTCCACCTTAGGAGAGGAGCCCGGAGTACGCCTTTTGAAAAAGATCCTCGATTAGGTGAATCAGTATGGGAAAGAGATGATCCTTTTCTATCAGATCATTGGTATTTCAGTCATGTCATGGTACGCAAGGCGTAACATGTATCGTCTGGCCCCCTAGAATAGGGGGTGAGTATTACAGAGCTAAAACTAAAGAGATTTTGTAGGGAGTCATGAATGGGTGCACTGTTAAAGAGTAAACGCGAGAGCAAGGTAGAGTCATGAGTGGTGTCAATAGGTCTTCAGTATTGTACATACCATACAACGGGCTTGGTGGTTTTTGAATCATCTTCGGTGATGGGAATTGAATAGGTGCTGGTTTAACTGGTGATTCGGGCGGAGTCTTCACGTATCTTCCGAACCGTATACGACTGGGGTCTATCAGTCTTCCTCCCATGTAAATGCGACCGGGTTCGTACTGAGGTGGGGTGACTTCTTGCCCTGTTGTATTGCTTCCTGATGCTGTTGTATTGCTTCCTGATGGTGTTGTATTGCTTCCTGATGCTGTTGTATTGCTTCCTGATGCCGATGTATTGCTTCCTGATGTTGTAGTCTGTTGTGACTCTGTAGGACAGACACTTGGGCTGGCGCTAGAAGATGTGCTGACTTGTGGCTCTAAAGAATAGCTAGCTTTGCCTGACGATATGCTTGATGGCGGCTGTGAAGACAAGCCACTTTTGTCAGATGGTGTGGTCGATTGTGACTCCGAAAGGTAGGTACTTGTGCTAGATAACACGCTGACTTGAAGCTCAAATGGATAGTGAGTTATGCCAGTAGACGTGCTTGGTTGCGGCTCAAATGGATAATGAGTTATTCCAGTAGATGTGCTTGGTTGCGGCTCAAATGGATAATGAGTTATTCCAGTAGATGTGCTTGGTTGCGGCTCAAATGGATAATGAGTTATTCCAGTAGATGTGCTTGGTTGCGGCTCAAATGGATAATGAGTTATTCCAGTAGACGTGCTTGGTTGCGGCTCAAATGGATAATGAGTTATTCCAGTAGATGTGCTTGGTTGCGGCTCAAATGGATAATGAGTTATTCCAGTAGATGTGCTTGGTTGCGGCTCAAATGGATGAGTTATTTCAGATGATGTGCTCAGTTGGAGCTCTAAATCATAGCCAGATATGGCAGATGATGGGCTTAATGGTGGCAGTAATGTATAGTCAGTTACGCGAGATGAAATAGTTGGTAGTGACTCTAAAGTAAAGTCACTTGGGCCAAGTTTAGCATTGATAACAGTTATTCCTGATGTGCTTGATTGAGTTTCATATTCCGATGAAGACTCTCGTCTTTGTTGCCCATAGATAGGCGGGTCTACATGACCAAAGGCAGAGCACATTTGAACAAGAAGCGATGGCTCAGGATCGATTCTATAATCTGGAATTTCGAAAGGTTTCATATGGAATGTGCGTTTTGGAGAATCAGATGCTTGTTTTCCATCCGGTGAAATACTTCTTTCTCTCGGTCGAGGCAATGGTGGTAGACGTCGAATCCGTCTGCTTCCAGAGATACTATGAAAAATTCCGGTTAATATCTGTTTCCTTCGCGGAAGTACAAGATCAGCTACATCAGGCGGAGAGTCAGGTTTTAAAGTTGAAGGTTCTTCAGCAATAGGATTTGACGGTTCTCCTGCAATATGCTTTGATGGTGATCCAGACGATAGTTCTCTTACAATTGATAATGCAGAAGAGCCCGTGGAAAGCTTTGCTGTATTTAAATTTGATGATGGCTCCGTCGCTGTTTCCCCTACATTTGGATTTGATGGTGTGTCTATGGAAAATCTTCTTAAGATGGGATTTAAAATTCTTCTCATTGTTGAAGTGCGACGTTGTGACACCTCGCTTTCCATTGATTTTCTTCTAGGAGGAGTAATCCAGCATGGAATATGCCATTCAATCAAAGATGACTTTTTTTTTAGTTTGCTTGCTTCTGGCTCTGTTTCAACTGATTTACCTCTTTTGGGTGTTGTAGGCTTTGCGGTTTGTTTCTTTTTTTCTTCAATTGTGCTGTCTACAATACTGGCTTCGTCGTGAGCGGGTGGTGAACTCGTCGAGGGGGCCGGTTGTGGTGGCGATGGGGGTCGTGCTCGTGGTGGTGATGGGGAGCGTGTTGGTGATGGTGATGGGGTGCGTGTTCGTGGTGGTGATGGACTAATGGACATCAAACGAAATTTTCTTGAAATTTCCTGTGCATTTTCCGTATCTGATGAACTGGAGTCATCGATCATTTTTATCGAGCCTTCACTTACGCTTGGTGAGATATCAACCCGGGTCTCTTCACTAGCTGTTGGGTACTTTGATATTTTTGAAGGTAAAGCGATTGATTCAATACCAGACTTTGTTTCATGGCTCGGGACATGAGTAGATGTACCGGGCGATGATTGACTGTGTTGTGGTTCATTTCCATGCGCTTCTAAATTACCTGGAGATACATCAGGTTGAGGATTTTGATCAGAAATTAATGGGTCTTGGTCACCATTGGGGTTTATATTATCGCCAACGCTCGCTGACTTTTTTAGGGTTGGGCGTCCATCTCGACCACGTCTAAAGCTTCTGCGTATAGGACTGTCATCAGCCATTCTCTTTATTCATGCACTTTCGAACTGTTTGCTAATTAACTGATGGAAACTGGCTTCGTCAAATCGTTGGCATCGAGGCGATGCTTAACGTGCGCTTGCGACTTCCTATTCTACTCACTCCTTTTTTAGTTGGTTAGTGATGTCCCTTCCTTGTGTCGGTAATCTATCGATTTTTATACGATTTTATGAAATCTGGATCGATTATTTTTACACTGCATTTTTTTATATTTTTTATATGCATTCATTCTACTTCGAACTAAGAGATAGGCTTACAAACTTGAAATTATTCTTTTAGGCGATGAGATAGCAACCTGTTACTATTTGAATCTCAATTCTATCATTTAGACAAATAGTTGAACGTGGCCTATCAGTCTTTTCAAGACTGTTGGCTCTGTCTACCCACATGAGATATAGACGTGACCATATGTATGTATGTATTCTATTTCCTCAAAACCACTTTCATTTTCCATCTATTATGGAAATATGGATGGAAACAAACATGACTATTATTTTTTCCTATTTTTTAATACACATGTTTTCGTCTTCTTTACGTTCCATACATACATATAATCACATCTATATCCCTTGCGGGGTAGACAGAGCCAGTAGTCTTATAAAGACTGATAGGCCACGTTCAGCTGTTTGGCTTAGTGATGAAAATGAAAATGAAAATGAAAATGAAAATGAAAATGAAAATGAAAATGAAAATGAAAAATGATTTATTTGCTGCAAATACAATGAAGTACATAGATACATTTTATTAAACTGTACACATATGTATATTGCAGAGAGCACTTACAAACTAAAGAGACATAGTGACTTCCTCACTAGAGCAGCCTGTATCGAGGAAGCCTAATTAACAGAAAAGATTATAACTAAGATTAAATTTTCATTCGTAGACATTGGTCTCGAATTATTACTACTGATAGGATAGGATATTAGACTGATAGAATTGAAGTCAGTATAACTTGCTAATCAGCTTACAAATACAAATTCTTTATTTGCTATATTTATTTGAAATTTGGTGCTTCAGTGATTAAGAGTTTCATGTCTTGGAGGACCTGGGTTTGATTCCCAGCAACGGATAATGTTTTGCTTTCGCTTTTTTTTGGTTGTTTTTGATGTTATTTCTGCCTTTCACCGAGCATAGCATCGCTCGGCCAGGTACTGAAAGTTATTTTTAATGAGTTTGTTTTGAAATTATTTTTTAATCAAACTTCACATTCAATTAGTAATGATATAGGTATATCATCACATATTGGTACTAATATTAATATTTTCATTATATAGGTATGATGATTTTTAATTCTTTTAATTTTTAATTAATTTTTATTCTTTTTCTCTCCTTATCAACTTTTCGTGTGCCTTAAGAATTGGTCGAGCTGTTCTAGGTTAATGTTTTATAATAATCGATAAAGATTCGCACCAGCCATCATGTTACATCACTACGAATAGGTCCGCCATTACATTCTTAAATATTTGCTTTTTTTTTCTGCAAGTACCCTCAAAATTTGCTAAAATAATTATTTTTAGTTTTAGTGCCGTGTGGTTCCCGGCTCCAATACAAAAAAGAATAGAACCACTCCATCTCTTTCCCATGGATGTCGTAAAAGGCGACTAAGGGGTAGGCTTACAAACTTGGGATTCTTTTTTAGGCGACGGGCTAACATTTAACAACCTATCACTTTTTGAATCTTAATTCTTTCATTAAGCCAAATAGCTGAACGTGGCCATTCAGTCTTTTCACGACTGTTGGCTCTGTCTACCCCGCAAGGGATATAGACGTGACCATTTGTATGTATGTATGTATCATTATTTTTATCCTCATGTCGCACGAGGCTGCTTGAAAGCCTTATGAAGGTCAGGATTATACACATTAGGTGTAAGCATACTAGGTATATATTATCAGAATTACGAACCAAAGAACCGATTGGTTTAGAATTATTACAAAATCATGAAACATATTTCATACCTTTGCTTAAAAATGAAATTAAAAATTTTTAAAATTTCATTTAAAATGTCAAATTATATGACAAAAGTAAAAAAATGACACCATGTGGCACTGGAAATGCTAACGATTTTCACGTTAGCGGTGAAGTAATAATGCATGACCACATTGATCTATAAAATTCTTTTTTCTTTATTGCCCATCAAAAAATACATATATGTAGTAGAATTATACGTTATGAATATGTTGAGCAAATGCGGACTAATCGCTAAGCATTCTCTTCCAGCCAACCTTTAGGTAGTAGGTATGAAACCTTTCGTTTCATATAAATGAATGCATAATTTGTTTTTTTTTAATACTGACTTTTCATACATTTTTTTACGTTCTACCTACTCTATGATCCAAATTTTACAGAACGTGTATTTTTCTAGGGGTAATAAAAAACAACAGTTTTTACAAAAGCCCACATTTTATTACATAATGTCTAAGTGTCTATTTTATGTAATTTGCAAAAGCATACATTTTCAAATTAAACAGTTACTTAATTATATATTTATTCCGAATTACGCCACAAAATTGTATGATCTAGAATTCTATAAACTGTAGAATATATGATCTACTGCTCATTTGAATTATTCTAAAAAAATTATATTCTAATTAAATCTAATACCTAATATTAACAAGGCTGGAATTTGAATGTTTACAAACTAAAAATGAGATAAAATTTTCTAGACACACATCTCAGTACGAGCACACATTAAGGAATACCTATAACTATTATGTTAATGGCACGAACACAAACTTATCAGTGTAATATTTTGACTATAGAAAGATGTTTGAAATTTTACATCAATAGGGCCATTATTAGTAGGAATTACAATTAGTAGTTATAAACCTTACTTCCGCAAATAAGTAAGACAAAAACACTTTTTTACACTCAACCATGATTTAGAATAATGCTACGCAATTTGACAAAATGGAAAACCATTACGTAATGTTTCCAACTCGCAATTATTGTAAATGTTACAATGCGAATTCTTATTTTGCTAATTTAAGTAATAATACCTAAACACTTTCTACTTATCTACAAACGATAAATAAAAGGGTTAGGAAGTACTAAATAAAAATAGGTGACGCCATTTCTCATTTTTGTTCTTTCTTTATAGCATTCGAGCAATGAGTTTTTATAAAATATGTTTTTTTATGCTGTTTTAATTATTTTAAAAGCAGTTAAAAAAACATTTATAACACTCAGCTAGAAAACATTATCTAATTTAGGACGTATAAAAACTTTACTCGTGTAAAGTAATACGTATTTTATTACAATAGTCAATAAAAATATTTGAACTAATAATTATAACTTAATGGTCATATTAATTAATCAATTAAAATTATCGCTTAATAGAATTATATAAAACGTTCCATATTATAAAATATAAAAATTTACTGTCGTCATTGTGTCCTTCTAAAATTCATTCGCTAAAAATCAATATCGTTTGATAAAATACTGAAATAATCTACAAAACAAGGGTTATGACGGCCTATTATAAAATAATTATAGTAACGGCTACAACATTTACAAGAATTCAGATCTTACTCTACACAATACTGAATCTCTTACATTAATTCTATAATTTTATTTTTGAAGAGCAAAAATCTAATTGTTGTATAACTATACTTTGGTAAGATTTATGAGAGATTGTTATTACTATAATAGTATTGTTAATAACAAAAATTTGGTCACTGGAGAATCGAGATTTATTTGCACCATTTAGAAACTTTTAAAATTATCATAAATTCATAGGTATAATGCAAAAGAAATTGAGTGACACAGAAATAACGAGGTATTAAATTAATAACTTATATTCTCAATTGGTGATTTGATTGGTTATAAATTAATATGTTGATATAATTAATATACAATTCTAGAACAGCTGTTAAAATCATACAAGTCTTCCCATTTTATCGATGACAATAAAACACGAAATTGGCTGAATATCTTCAGACATTCAAGGTTTTCTTTAAAATAACTCTTAATAAAGTATATAAGAATCTAGTTAAGAATACGTATTTTTATTTATTTTATTAAGGAAGTTATATAAATGGTATTAATAAATATTTACTCCAAAAAAGTATAAAACATATGTTTCTTGGTGAAACTACTAATTTGAAAGTAATTTTACTTGTGTGTGGATAAATGAACAAGGACAAGACAAAAGTAATGTCAAACGTCCATAAAGCCCGCCTCAGAAGCAGTGTTCTCCTCTTATATACCTCGATGTCTCAAGAAAAAGGTCTTTGACCAGTGGTCTCTAAATGTGCTCCTCTTAAACAGGCTCAGAGTTACTCATTAGAGAGTAGAAGTCATTGAAGGAGGGCTGATGAAACCTTTTCAAAAAATGTATAACAATAAAAGATACAAGCGATCCACACAAATAAAAAAATATGAGAATAATTTATTCATTCAATTTTAATAATAAAATTACTGACATGTATTTGTAATTACATATTTAATGTTCATTGGGAAATAGTATTCAGTAGTATGGCTTCGTAAAATTTGTGTGGACCTCATACATTTACAGGTTTCAAATCAATCCAAACACATTATCTTAAAAATGTAACTTACATATTAATAAAGCTTAAAATGGGAGTAAATATAATAAAAATTTGAGGAGTACTGTCTGAAGACAATTCATCTAATTTCGTAACAAAACTAGAATCGATCGCGATTTGAGTTGGCAACTAAAATAAACCGAACATTTTATTGTCTATTCACAATTCCACGATCTGAACGGAACACTCATATGTTATTTCTTCTAGAAATCAATTACGATTTTCATCAGCAAATAACGCACGTTTGATTTTTGTTGACAGACAAAAAAGCAGCTTTATGAATAGCTAATTAATTCAATTAGGTTTATCCACACGATTATGTATTGCTATTTGGATATTCCTATCAACGGCAGATGTCAAAGCCTGTAAAGGTGTCCACATATTAAAGGTATTGATATTATTTACAAAACAAATATATCAATTACTTCAACATCGTACGAACAGCATTTTAGAAAAAAAAATGGAGTACGATGTTGACAAATATGCTTACAACTTTTAATGACGCATTCTACTCAAATACATAAGCATTTGAATAAATGCGTTTTTTAGGAAATAAAAAACCGTAATTCGCCATTTGCTGATGATAAAAGTAGTTCCACCGAATGGAATATAAGTTGTACAAAATGTTCCTTCGCAATTCACATCATTTCTATAATATAATCCAGCTCTCATTAATTTACAATTAAATTTTCTTCACTAATTATAGAGGGCGCTACTATGTTATCCATCATCTATTTTACATTAATAGGTTGACATGAGATTTTTTTTATTATATGTATCGAAATATTTTATAAGTACAAGAGTCAATAACAATAATTCATGTCTAAGAATCTTTTTTGAGATTTTTTAACATATATAAAATACAAAATGTAAATCAAATATAATGAATAGCTAGGCGCACGCTAGCGCCCTCTATGTATACAACAGAACATATTTTTTGAATAAGAATATGCTTTAATAATGGGAGGAAATTATATAAATATCGACGTTGCCCCAAGTTATAAAAGCCATAAAAATTAAATTTATAATTCGATTTGATTTTTTTGTAATATTATTAAATATGTATCAAATCTAAAATAAAACACTATACCATTACAATTTCTTCAAGTGACTATTAAATGTAATCATTGTAAACAAAACAATAATAAACTTTAATGTTTCTGAAATTATTAAACAGAAAATTCAGCCAAATTTGATAAAATAAATTTATCAATTACTAAAACTAACTATTACACATGTCCAAAATATTATTTATAATTTACAAATGCAATTCAGCAATACTTAAAACACATAATGAGTTTAATATTAGCTGAATGTCAATATCGATGTCCAAACAACATGTTATCTTATTTCATTGGATGCCACTGAAGAAAATGTTACATTGTATTTTGTTTGGCAACTTCATGCACACTTGCACTTAATGAAGCGATTATCTGGGTGCACGGCAGTGCCCCCGCCAAGTCGAGCAAAAAAGCGGCACGGCCGTACCATCCTTTTCTCGATAACATTTTTTTTATACATATAGTGCAAATAAAAATAAAAACATGACAAGAAAAAAAAAACAATTGTTAAAAAAAAAATACAATATCTCATCAAATTTTTGACATATTCTTACTCAAGAAGACGTACCCGTTTACTCCATGTACTTACAAAAAAAAATCCGCCTAACTTACAGTTTCACCATCTGGAATCGTTTGAATTTTATAAGAACAGCTTTTTTCTTACGATCGTAAATTTCTCTACATGCGTCTTGCAACGAATGCACTTCTACGCCGTCCACTGACACAATTATATCACCAACCCGGACTAGCTCATAACCACCGGTGTTGTCGTCCTGAAATTAATCATTATTACGTGCATACATATGATCACGTCTTTATCCCTTACGGGGTAGACAGAGCCAACAGTCTTGAAAAGACCGAAAGGCCACGCTCAGCTGTTTGGCTTAATGATAGAATTGAGATTCAAATAGTGACGGGTTGCTAGCCTATCGCCTAAAAAAGAATCCCAAGTTTGTAAGCCTATCCCTTAGTCGCCTTTTACGACATCCATGGGAAAGAGATGGAGTGAGGTCCTATTCTTTTTTGTATTGGTGCCGGGAACCACACGGCACTATCAAAATCATTATAAAGCTAAAAATATAATAAGAAGGATCATCATTCATCATTGAAACATTCGCGTTGCATTATACTAGCTCGGTGACCACGGATCATTGTAACGTGATTCGAAACGTCCGAGATTAAATAAGGGTAAATTACATGCGCGTTGAATACCTGTAGTATTTATAAATACTATTAAATAATTACCTAGTCTTGTATGGCTCCCATTTTTATTTAACATTTTAAAAAACAAGTCAGTTTATATACATACAATAACGAGTACAATATGACATAACTATTTGGTGCTGCCGTAATGAAACGCACATCTTCCGCCCTAATTGCTAGACTAATTTACAAACATACATATATATGGTCACGTCTATATCCCTGGCGGGGTAGTCAGAGCCAACAGTCTTAAAAAGACTGAAAGGCAACGTTCAGCTATTTGGCTCAATGATAGAATTGAGATTCAAATAGTGACGGGTTGCTAGCCTGTCGCCTAAAAAAGAATCCCAAGTTTGTAAGTCTACCACTTAGTGGCCTTTTACGGAATCCATGGGAGAGAGATGGAGTGGTCCTATTCCTTTTTGTATTGGTGCCGGGAACCACACGGTAAATAAAGTTTAAATAAATAATTAAATACCTATGCAAGAACAGTGGAATTACGTATTCTCAACAATTGTAATACTGACCAGGTCGGTAACGTACACTCCTGGGTATTTCTCATTTATCTGGTATTCCTTGAAGGTGAGTTTCAACGCTCTAGTCTCCTTTTTCTTCGCTAGGCGTACCTCATAAACGTAGTAAGGGGTCGGTTCAGGACGGAAAACAGTAACAGTTAGCTGCAACAAAAAAAAATATATATATGACATTTTTTTTTTAATTTTATTTGTTTAATCTTTTGGTTTATTATGTACATACGGTCACGTCTACATCCCTTGCGGGGTTGACAGAGCCTAAATATATATATATATATATGACATTTTATTATTTTATTTGTTTAATCTTTTGGTTTACTATGTACATACATACATACATATGGTCACGTCTATATCAGCTATTTGGTTCAATGATAGAATTGAGATTCAAATAGCGACAGGTCGCTAGCCTGTCGCCTAAAGGAAGAATCCCAAGTTTGTGAGCTTATCCCTTAGTCGCCTTTTACGACATCCATAGGAAAGAGATCGAGTGGTCCTATTCTTTTTTATACTGGTGCCGGGAACCACACGGCACATTATTTATGATGTCACTTTTGTTTTAAGTCTTTATTTGGCTTTCTAGTTTGTTTGCAATTTGATACAAATCAAACTACTTAGTTGGCCATTGTTTTACTTATTTTGAAGACGTTAATAGTTTATGACATTAGTTAGGATGCACGGTGTAGTTTCCGGTAGTAGGTCCCGGCGCCAACACAAAAAAGAATAGGACCACTCCATCTCTTTCCCATGGATTTTGTAAAAGGCGACTAAGGGATAGGCTTACAAACTTGGGATTCTTTTTTTAAGCGATGAGCTAGCAACCTGTCACTGTTTGAATCTCAGTTCTATCATCAAACCAAATAGGTGAACGTGGCCATTCAGTCTTTTCAAGATTGTTGGCTCTGTCTACCCCGCAAGGGATATAGACGTGACCATATGTATGAATGTATGTACGGGAACGAACATTGTGACACGAGATTTTTTTTATAGGTATAAGAGAGAAAGAGAGAAGATTAAACTTACCGTAGCTTGTTTGTGGAACAGGATAATCTTCCGTATTTGCGCATAAGTCATGTCCTCAGATATCCTCACTCTGTTAACCATTCTGATCTGATCTCCGAGAGTGATACGACCATCTTTGCCCACACACCCCAACCTGTAAATTTCGTACACAATGGCCGCTGGACCCTGGAAATTGGAATGGATAATAAACATCTTCTGAATACATAAAAGAGTTCAACGGACTGTTTAATAATATAACACAAAACTATCCGCTGGGTCTGCATTTAACGTTCACCATATAGTAATGTGTGCCGTGTGGTTCCCGGCACCAATTGGAAAAAATAGGACCACTCCGTCTCATTCCCATGGATGTAGTAAAAGGCGACTAAGTGATAGGCTTATAAACTTGATATTCTTCATTTAAGCGATGGGCTAGCAGCCTGTCACTATCTCAATTGTACCATTCAGCCAAACAGCTGAACGTGGCCTATTAGTCTGTTCAAGACTGTTGGCTCTGTCTACGCCACAGAGCATCAGTGCAGAAGCAGCGGTAACAAACTGCACTACAGCATTCTCTTCAAAAACGTCAACTTCACAATTATCCAAACTAAGAACAGAAAAGTTGACGAGAGAATACATACATATATACATACATATGGTCACGTCTATATCCCTTGCGGGGTAGACAGAGCCAACAGTCTGGAAAAGACTGAATGGCCACGTTCAGCTATTTGGCTTAATGATAGAATTGAGATTCAAATAGTGACAGGTTGCTTGCCCATCGCCTAAAAACGAATCCCAAGTTTGTAAGCCTATCCCTTAGTCGCCTTTTACGACATCCATGGGAAAGAGATGGAGTGGTCCTATTCTTTTTTGTATTGGTGTCAGGAACCACACGGCGCGACACGAGAGAATACATTGTTATGATTAATTGGTTTAAACGTAATTATCATATCACGAAGATGCAAAAAATCTTTTTTAAGTCGTTGGAGGAATAACATTCCCTAGATATTACCCTTAATTAAATACGGGACTGCTCTCTTGTTTTAAGAACTTTCATCTCTTTCGTTCTCATGTAAGTGGATTTCGTAATTTTTTTTGAGAATAAATTCTTTAAACCTAAGAACTTACTTTGAAATCGGTGTCGTTACCAGCCAAAAACAGTATCCCCATGTTGGGGTAAACCTCTGGAGCGCAGTCTTCTACGTTCATCTTGATCTCAATCGTGGTCTCTTGATTGGGTACTATCACGTCGGAGATCTGTATTGGCTCTTCTGTGAAACAGAGGACATGATATTATAACAAAAACCAAAAAAAAAAAAAACAAAAAGTCAAAATTTTTATTCATTATTATAGGATACTTTTTACATACATACATATAATCACGTCTATATCCCTTGCGGGGTAGACAGAGCTAACAGTCTTGTAGACTGATAGGCCACGTTCAGCTATTTGGCTTTAAGATAGAATTGAGATTCTAATAGTGACGGGTTGCTAGCCCATCGCCTAAAAGAAGAATTTCGAGTTTATAAGCCTACCCCTTAGTCGCCTTTTACGACATCCATGGGAGAGTGATGAAGTGGTCCTATTCTTTTTTCTATTTGGTGCCGGGAACCACACGGCACAGGATACTTCACATCGCTTAATAATTGTCAAAACTTTTAGTTTCACAATATTGGTAGACGTCAAATAAATTACTTAAAATCTTATGTTTACTGCCGCTTCCAAGGCGTCAGTGCAGAAGAAGCGGTAACAAACTGCACTGCAGCATTTTGTTTAACAACGTCAACTTCACAAATATCCAAACTTAGAATAGAATGTGGACGAGAGAAGACATTATATAATAAACCATTAGATAATAAATCTTTTCTGAGCTCTGGTACAAAAAAACTAAAAAATTTGAAAACTAACCTAACCTAACTACCTATAAGGAAAACATCGTGACATAATACTACATCTTACTGGTTTTAGTAATCATAATAAAAACGCCGTGCGGTTCCCGGCACCAATAGAAAATAGAATAGGACCACCCCATCTCTCTCTCATGGATGTCGTAAAAGGCGACTAAGGGGTAGGCTTATAAACTTGGGATTCTTCTTTTAAGCGATGGGCTAGCAACCTGTCACTATTTGAATCTCAATTCTATCTTAAAGCCAAATGGCTGAACGTGGCCTGTCAGTCTTTTCAAGACTGTTGGCTCTGTCTACCCCGCAAGGGATATAGGCGTGATTATATGAATGTGTGTATAAACAGAGTTACTTATAGGATCGCGGGAATTTAACCCTTACTACCTGGATTATTCAGTCTAGAATGATTCTGACTTAAAGTTCTTTCCCCCTCCCAGTAAGTGCGTGGTTTTTTTTATTTTGGCAGAACTGTCAAAAGCTATAATAAAAGTGGTTAAATGGTTTTATTTCAAACAGCAGAAACGTACAATTTTAGAATTACTCAAGAAAGTGTAAGAATTAATTGAATTATTATTATTGTTTAAACATTTTTGAAAACCAATAAGTTTGGTAAATCCGTAGAAATCGGAATTCATCGATTTTATTTTTCGTGAATTTATTTTTGTGATTTGTGGCGTATAGATTTCGCCACAACCTAATTAAAATATTTTTTTTATTATTGATTTATGAAGTATAAATCAATAAATAAATATAAACATGAATATTTTAGTCTTTATAAAATTTCAATTTCAATTAATTTCAATTTCAATTAATTTAAATAAGTTTTAAATTAAACTATCATTATGCAATGATTACGAAATGATTATGAAGTGCCGTGTGGTTCCCGGCACCAATACAAAAAAGAATAGGACCACTCCATCTTTTTCCCATGGATGTCGTAAAAGGCGACTAAGGGATAAGCTTACAGACCTGGGATTATTTTTTAGGCGATGGGCTAGCAACCTGTCACTATTTGAATCTCAATTCTATCATTAAGCCAAATAGCTGAACGTGGTCATTCAGTCTTTTCAATACTGTTGGCTCGGTCTACCCCGCAAGGTACATAGACGTGACCATATGTATGTATTATGAAATGAAAGCATGAATCAGATATTTTTAAATTGGAAACAATGGGCTTTTTTTACCTATTTTCTAAGTATCTTCAGCTAATACTGATAAAGGGTTATGTCCATACCTTTCTCCAGGTGTGTGATGATGATTAAGGGTTGAGAGCCTAACAAGCAAAGGTACTGGTTCAGTCGGATATCGATATAAGGTTTTCACGGTTCAAGTCTAGCTCCCTCTCATAGTACCACATAATTCTTATTGTAATGCTCTGCGAACTGGTGTTATACCTGATGACTTCAACCTGATGCGCTAAGACTTCAAAGGACCTCTTCTATACTGCGCTGACAATTGAAGATTTACTCGATTGTGGGTGAGTGAAGATCAAAGTGAATAGAAACTCAGTGAATCACATCTAACTGAAAATCCCACTAATGCATTGTTACTGTTGAAAGAAGAACCAGATGCTGATCTACTTCTTGCTGATGCTGGCTTAATTCTTTGACTCAGGGTTGGTGAAATTCGTGACGCGAAGACGGGATTGTGTGATGGTTATATTTTTGTAATTATAAATTCTTGTAACTCGATATCCAGATGCAAAAGAAGGTTGGGCAGATTCAGTTATAAGTCACTTCTTTTTCTATTGGCATCCTATTTATATTCCTCCCATCTGTATAATTGTCGTTATCTTACATAGTTCTGTAATATAATAACTATTCAGAAGAACTCGTGTCGGTCGAGGTTTTCCTGGAGCGTCGCCTCGAAGGTGATCTCAAGCATGACGTCAGATCCCTTATAATCGAAGTATCGGTCGATAGCCTTCTTTTACTTTTATATGAAGGTGATCCTGCGGATTGAGAGTCCGTTATCGGATTAGGTGAGAGCGTGGATAGTGTTTTTGATGGACTTGAAGGTTGCCCCGGCGATGTTTCTCCTGAATTCGGATGAGGAGGCGATTCCGTCGAAAGTCTTTTTATGATTGGAGCTAAAAATTTTCTCACAGTAGACGTTCTTGGTGACGCGTCGCTTTCTATTGATTGCCCTCTTTTAGGGGATTGAGAACCGAAGCATGACATGTGCCAACTGGAACCTCTTCTAGACGGACTACGTTGTAGTTCTTCCTCAGCTGCTCCTCTGCTTTTTGTAGGACTAATACTTGCTTCTTCAATTATGTCCATGATCTCAATATCAGGTCCTTCCTGAGCCAGGGCTCGAGGCGTTGTGGGGGAGGGCAGTGGTGATTTTGGACGAGATATCGGTTCTGATTGAGTCGTTTCTCCTTCCGTAGACGCTTCATATCCACTAGACGGATCTGCTACAGAGCCACTTGAGGGAATATTTATTGACATCTCACTAGATGAGTCACCCGGCTGTGCCTCAATGCTGTCAAATGAAAACAATGATACATTCGTACTCACGTCTTTGGAAGTCCCTTGGCAACTAAGGCTTACGTGGCTTAAAGGCGCAATGATTGGTGACATACTAGTCTGCACCTCATCGCTACCTGAGCGCTTCAATTTCAAAGATGAAGAGTTTGATGAAATACGAGACCTTGTACGATGCGACACCCCTGAAGCCGGCCTAGCCCCTGTTTCATCACTTCCATGAGCCTCTATTTTGATTGGACTTACTTTGGTTTTAGGAGTCTGACCAGAGATTAGGGGCTTTTTCGGCGGAATTGGCTCTGATACAACACATGATTTGGTTACCAGGTCCTCCTCGGCGGCTTTTGGCGACTGTGGTTCGTCGCCGACGCTGAATGATTTCCTTCTAGCAGTTGATTCTCCTGTGTAATCACGTTTAGAACTCTTGCGTTCCGGATTTTCGTCAGACATTTTCTTTTTCAAGAGCTACCAAAATATTTGGTAAGGAAATGGAGAAAAACCGGCCTCTTCTCTTGCTGGGGTTGAGTTGTTTCCAAACGTGCGCGTGCGACTTGCTGTCTCCGGACTCGAGACTAATAGCGTGGCCAGTGATGTTCCTTCTATCGGTAAACTATCGACTTTTTTACGAATCCTGAACACTTAGATCGACTCGATATTAAATAGTCCGGTCAATTTAGACATTCGAAGTTTAAAGTCCCAACAAGCTGAATTTCAGTGAAATTATTCAAAACATAATTTTAAACAATGTCTAGAAGTTCCCCATCATTCCCGTGTATGAAAAAACTAATTAATCAAGGTTAATATCCCTTGTCACGTCCCACGTCTATATCCCTTGCTCAAAAAAAAATAGTTTTTCGCGATTTTTAGCAAATCGGTAAGTTTTGTCATAAAAGTACCTCAGGCAAAAATTGTAGATCATAAAATTTTCCATATAAAATGTATGAATACTTTTCTTACGAGCCTATGATCTACAATTTTTGCCTGAGTTACTTTTATAATAAAATTTACCGTTTCGCTGAAAATCGCGAAATACTCATTTTTTTGAGCAAGACGAGACTATATGAATGTATCTAATTTTTGATCTTGAATCTTCACCTTCTTAAGCTTAATCTGAAGGTGAACCTGCTTATTGTGATTCTGTATTCGGATTACGTGAGACCGTGGAAGTCTTTTTATGATTGGATTTAAAAGTTTTCCCATTGTGGAAAGCTGTGGCGACGTTGATGTGACGCGTTACTGTTAGATCACTTTTTATTTGAAGGTGAACCTTTACCTTCAGACTATTTTTTTTTTGTTTACGTACTTTTAATTTTTGATGATGACTTTCTGTTTATGAAAACAGCCTCCATCTCTCCTCCACCTCTCTGACTTGACATTAAGACGAACAAAACTGACAGATTAATAAAAAAGGACTTTCAATGACTTTTGCTTTCTTTTGATTACCTTCTTTTCGGGGATTGAGTACCAAAGCATGACATGTGTCAATGACTGGAACCTCTTCTAGACGGACTACGTTGTAGTTCTTCCTCAGGTGCTCCTCTGCTTTTAGTAGGACTAATATTTTCTTCTTTAATTTTGTCCATGACCTCAACATCAAGTCCTCCGTGAGAAAGTGCTGGAGATAATGATGGTGAGGGTGGTCGTGTTTTTGTCAAAGGACTTTCGATTTGACAGTCGCTTTCTTTTGATTACCTTCTTTTCGGGGATTGAGTACCAAAGCATGACATGTGCCAATGACTGGAACCTCTTCTAGACGGACTTCGTTGTAGTTCTTCCTCAGCTGCTCCTCTGCTTTTGGTAGGACTAATATTTTCTTTATTATTTGTGGCCATGACCCCAACATCAGGTCCTTCGTGAGCCAGTGCTGAAGATAATGGTGGTATTTTTGTAGGTGGTATCGGCGGTGTGATTTTATAGTTTCCCATTCCGTCGACCCTTCATATCCACTAGAGAATTCTTCTACTAACTCACTTGAGGGGCTGTTGCTGCCGACCTTTGTCGACCTTTGACGTATGTATCTTAAGACCATGATGACGACTTACCTCTGACACCAAATGACTTTCTGTTTATGAAAACCGACTCTTTTGAATATCTCTTTGGAGTATTTACTGATAATGACTTGGAGGGAATCCCAGCAACTTGCAGACTTGACTTGAAAACGCTGGGAAAAGGATACCGGCCGACTTTGACTCGACATTACATTACATTACATTCTCTCTGACTTGACATTTAGACGAACAAAACTGACAGATTAATAAAAAAGGACTTTCGATGACTTTTGCTTTCTTTTGATTACCTTCTTTTCGGGGATTGAGTACCAAAGCATGACATGTGCCAATGACTGGAACCTCTTCTAGACGGACTACGTTGTAGTTCTTCCTCAGCTGCTCCTCTGCTTTGGTAGGACTAATATTTTCTTCTTCAATTATGTCCATGACCCCAACATCAGGTCCTCCGTGAGCCAGTGCTGAAGATAATGGTGGTATTTTTGTTGGTGGTATCGGCGGTGTGATTTTATAGTTTCCCATTCCGTCGACCCTTCATATCCACTAGAGAATTCTTCTACTAACTCACTTGAGGGGCTGTTGCTGCCGACCTTTGTCGACCTTTGACGTATGTATCTTAAGACCATGATGACGACTTACCTCTGACACCAAATGACTTTCTGTTTATGAAAACCGACTCTTTTGAATATCCCTTTGGAGTATTTACTGATAATGACTTGGAGGGAATCCCAGCGACTTGCAGACTTGACTTGAAAACGCTGGGAAAAGGATACCGGCCGACTTTGACTCGACATTACATTACATTACATTCTCTCTGACTTGACATTTAGACGAACAAAACTGACAGATTAATAAAAAAGAACTTTCAATGACTTTTGCTTTCTTTTGATTACCTTCTTCTCGGGGATTGAGTACCAAAGCATGACATGTGCCAATGACTGGAACCTCTTCTAGACGGATTACGTTGTAGTTCTTCCTCAGGTGCTCCTCTGCTTTTGTTAGGACTAATATTTTCTTCTTTAATTTTGTCCATGACATCAACATCAAGTCCTCCGTGAGAAAGTGCTGGAGATAATGATGGTGAGGGTGGTCGTGTTTTTGTCAAAGGACTTTCGATTTGACAGTCGCTTTCTTTTCATTACCTTCTTTTCGGGGATTGAGAACCAAAGCATGACATGTGCCAATGACTGGAACCTCTTCTAGACGGATTACGTTGTAGTTCTTCCTCAGCTGCTCCTCTGCTTTTGGTAGGACTAATATTTTCTTCATTATTTGTGTCCATGACACCAACATCATATCCTTCGTGAGCGAGTGCTGGAGATAATGGTGGTGAGTATGGTGGTGTTTTTTTTTGTGGTATCGGCGGTGTGATTAGATAGTTTCCCATGCCGTCGACCCTTCATATCCACTAGAAGATTCTTCTACTAACTCGCTAGAGGGGCTGTTGCTGCCGACTTTTGACGCATGTATCTTTAGACTATGATGACGACCTACCTCTGACACCAAATGACTTTCTGTTTGACCAAATGACCAAATGACATGGACTTTACATTAGACCCGTGACACTGTGTCGGCTGGACGTCCGCTCCTCAACTTGTGTACCAGCTTTTTGGTACTGGATGTTGGGGCCGTTCAGCCTCCATGGTCATACATTGTCTCTGACTTGACATTTAGACAAACAAAACTGACAGATTAATAAAAAAAGGACTTTCAATGACTTTTGCTTTCTTTTGATTACCTTCGTTTCGGGGATTGAGTACCAAAGCATGACATGTGCCAATGACTGGAACCTCTTCTTGACGGACTACGTTGTAGTTCTTCCTCAGCTGCTCCTCTGCTTTTGGTAGGACTAATATTTTCTGTTTCAATTATGTCCATGACCCCAACATCAGGTCCTCCGTGAGCCAGTGCTGAAGATAATGGTGGTATTTTTGTTGGTGGTATCGGCGGTGTGATTTTATAGTTTCCCATTCCGTCGACCCTTCATATCCACTAGAGAATTCTTATACTAACTCACTTGAGGGGCTGTTGTTGCCAACCTTTGACGAATGTATTTTAAGACCATGATGACGACTTACCTCTGACACCAAATGACTTTCTGTTTATGAAAACCGACTCTTTTGAATATCCCTTTGGAGTATTTACTGATAATGACCTGAAGGGGACTTGCAGACTTGAATTGGAAACGCTGGGTAAAGTATACCGGCCGACTTTGACTCGACGTGTCAAATGGTATCACGACAATGACATAGTACTGACTATAGGTGACATTTTGCCAGGGTCGATCAGGTTTTTCCTGGCAACGACGGCCTGGTCCGTGTGGCCCAAGCCAAGACAAGGTATGGACTTTACATTAGACCTGTGACACTGTGTCGGCTGGACGTCCGCTCCTCAACTTGTGTACCAGCTTTCTGGTACTGGATGTTGGGGCCGTTCAGCCTCCATGGACATACATTCTCTCTGACTTGACATTTAGACGAACAAAACTGACAGATTAATAAAAAAGGACTTTCAATGACTTTTGCTTTCTTTTGATTACCTTCTTTTCGGGGATTGAGAACAAAAGCATGACATGTGCCAATGACTGGAACCTCTTCTAGACGGATTACGTTGTAGTTCTTCCTCAGCTGCTCCTCTGCTTTTGGTAGGACTAATATTTTCTTCTTTAATTTTGTCCATGACATCAACATCAAGTCCTCCGTGAGAAAGTGCTGGAGATAATGATAGTGAGGGCGGTCGTGTTTTTGTCAAAGGACTTTCGATTTGACAGTCGCTCTCTTTTGATTACCTTCTTTTCGGGGATTGAGTACCAAAGCATGACATGTGTCAATGACTGGAACCTCTTCTAGACGGATTACGTTGTAGTTATTCCTCAGCTGCTCCTCTGCTTTTGGTAGGACTAATATTTTCTACATTATTTGTGTCCATGACGCCAACATCATATTCTCTGTGAGCGAGTGCTGGAGATAATGATGGTGGGTATGGTGGTGTTTTTTTTTTTGTGGTATCGGCGGTGTGATAAGAAAGTTTCCCATGCCGTCGACCCTTCATATCCACTAGAAGATTCTTCTACTAACTCGCTAGAGGGGCTGTTGCTGCCGACTTTTGACGCATGTATCTTTAGACTATGATGACGACCTACCTCTGACACCAAATGACTTTCTGTTTGACCAAATGACCAAATGACATGGACTTTACATGAGACCCGTGACACTGTGTCGGCTGGACGTCCGCTCCTCAACTTGTGTACCAGCTTTTTGGTACTGGATGTTGGGGCCGTTCAGCCTCCATGGTCATACATTGTCTCTGACTTGACATTTAGACAAACAAAACTGACAGATTAATAAAAAAAAGGACTTTCAATGACTTTTGCATTCTTTTGATTACCTTCTTTTCGGGGATCGAGTACCAAAGCATGACATGTGCCAATGACTGGAACCTCTTCTAGACGGGTTACGTTGTAGTTCTTCCTCAGCTGCTCCTCTGCTTTTGGTAGGACTAATATTTTCTTCTTCAATTGTGTCCATGACCCTAACATCAGGTTCTCTGTAAGCGAGTGCTGGAGATAATGATGGTGAGGGTAGTGGTGTTTTTGTTTTTGGTATCGGCGGTGTGATTATATAGTTTCCCAATCCGTCGACCTTTTATATTCACTAGAGAATTCCTCTACTAACTCATTTGAGGGGCTGTTACTTCCTTCTTTGATTTTTGTTACCTATTTTTGATTAATACTTTTGATTACCTTCTTTTCGGGGATTGAGTACCAAAGCATGACATGTGCCAATGACTAGAACCTCTTCTAGACGGATTACGTTGTAGTTCTTCCTCAGCTGCTCCTCTGCTTTTGGTAGGACTAATATTTTCTTCTTTAATTTTGTCCATGACATCAACATCAAGTCCTCCGTGAGAAAGTGCTGGAGATAATGATGGTGAGGGTGGTCGTGTTTTTGTCAAAGGACTCTCGATTTGACAGTCGCTTTCTTTTCATTACCTTCTTTTCGGGGATTGAGAACCAAAGCATGACATGTGTCAATGACTGGAACCTCTTCTAGACGGACTACGTTGTAGTTCTTCCTCAGCTGCTCCTCTGCTTTGGTAGTACTAATACTTGCTTCTTCAATTATGTCCATGACCCCAACATCAGGTCCTCCGTGAGCCAGTGCTGAAGATAATGGTGGTATTTTTGTTGGTGGTATCGGCGGTATGATTTTATAGTTTCCCATTCCGTCGACCCTTCATATCCACTAGAGAATTCTTCTACTAACTCACTTGAGGGGCTGTTGCTGCCAACCTTTGACGACCTTTGACGTATGTATCTTAAGACCATGATGACGACTTACCTCTGACACCAAATGACTTTCTGTTTATGAAAACCGACTCTTTTGAATATCCCTTCGGAGTATTTACTGATAATGACTTGGAGGGAATCCCAGTGACTTGCAGACATGACTTGAAAACGCTGGGAAAAGGATACCGGCCGACTTTGACTCGACATTACATAACATTCTCTCTGACTTGACATTGAGACGAACAAAACTGAGAGATTAATAAAAAACAACTTTCAACGACTTTTGCTTTCTTTTGATAACCTTCTTTTCGGGGATTGAGAACCAAAGCAAGATATGTGCCAATGACTGGAACCTCTTCTAGACGGATTACGTTGTAGTTCTTCCTCAGCTGCTCCTCTGCTTTTGGTGGGACTAATATTTTCTTCTTTAATTTTGTCCATGACATCAACATCAAGTCCTCCGTGAGAAAGTGCTGGAGATAATGATGGTGAGGATGGTCGTGTTTTTGTCAAAAGACTTTCGATTTGACAGTCGCTTTCTTTTGATTACCTTCTTTTCGGGGATTGAGTACCAAAGCATGACATGTGCCAATGACTGGAACCTCTTCTAGACGGATTACGTTGTAGTTCTTCCTCAGCTGCTCCTCTGCTTTTGGTAGGACTAATATTTTCTTCATTATTTGTGTCCATGACACCAACATCATATCCTTCGTGAGCGAGTGCTGGAGATAATGGTGGTGAGTATGGTGGTGTTTTTTTTTTTGTGGTATCGGCGGTGTGATTAGATAGTTTCCCATGCCGTCGACCCTTCATATACACTAGAAGATTCTTCTACTGACTCGCTAGAGGGGCTGTTGCTGTCGACCTATGACGCATGTATCTTTAGACTATGATGACGACTTACCTCTGACACCAAATGACTTTCTGTTTATGAAAACCGGATTTTATGACTTTCTGTTTATGAAAACCGACTCTTTTGAATATCCCTTTGGAGTATTTACTGGTAATGACCTGGAGGGCGACTTGCAGACTTGAATTGGAAACGCTAGGTAAAGGAATGCAGACTGACGTTGACATGACAAATGGTACCACGACAACAACATACCACTGATTGTGGGTAACATGGTTGTGATCGCTATCAGCTACCCCGCAATCGGTGGCGCGTGTGGCCCAAGTCAAGGCAAAACAACGACTTTACATTAGACCTGTGACACTGTGTCGGCTGGACGTCCGCTCCTCAACTTGTGTACCAGCTTTCTGGTACTGGATGTTGGGGCCGTTCAGCCTCCATGGACATACATTCTCTCTGACTTGACATTTAGACGAACAAAACTGACAGATTAATAAAACAGGACTTTAAATGACTTTTGCTTTCTTTTGATTACCTTCTGTTCGGGGATTGAGTACCAAAGCATGACATGTGTCAATGACTGGAACCTCTTCTAGTTGGACTTCGTTGTAGTTCTTCCTCAGCTGTTCCTCTGCTTGTTATTTGTGTCCATGACGCCAACATCATATTCTCTGTGAGCGAGTACTGGAGATAATGATGGTGGGTATGGTGGTGTTTTTCTTTGTGGTATCGACGGTGTGATTAGATACTTTCTATTTATGAATACCGGATTTTATGACTTTCTGTACACTGATAGGTTAATAAAAAGGAGTTTCAGTGATTTTTTTTTTGATTACCTTCTTTTCGGGGATTGAGTACCAAAGCATGACATGTGCCAATGACTGGAACCTCTTCTAGATGGATTACGTTGTAGTTCTTGCTCAGCTGCTCCTCCGCTTTTGGTAGGACTAATATTTTCTTCTTTAATTTTGTCCATGACATCAACATCAAGTCCTCCGTGAGAAAGTGCTGGAGATAATGATGGTGAGGGTGGTCGTGATTTTGTCAAAGGACTTTCGATTTGACAGTCGCTTTCTTTTGATTACCTTCTTTTCGGGGATTGAGTACCAAAGCATGACATGTGCCAATGACTGGAACCTCTTCTAGACGGATTACGTTGTAGTTCTTCCTCAGCTGCTCCTCCGCTTTTGGTAGGACTAATATTTTCTTCATTATTTGTGGCCATGACGCCAACATCATAGCCTCCGTGAGCGGGTGCTGGAGATAATGGTGGTGAGTATGATGGTGTTTTTTTTTTGTTTGTGGTATCGGCGGTGTGATTAGATAATTTCCCATGCCGTCGACCCTTCATATCCACTAGAACATAGACTTACCTCTGACACCAAATGACTTTCTATTTATGAATACCGGATTTTATGACTTTCTGTAAACTGATAGATTAATAAAAAAGGACTTTCAGTGACTTTTTTCTTTTGATTACCTTCTTTTCGGGGATTGAGTACCAAAGCATGACATGTGTCAATGACTGGAACCTCTTCTAGACGGACTACGTTGTAGTTCTTCCTCAGCTGCTCCTCTGCTTTGGTAGGACTAATACTTGCTTCTTCAATTATGTCCATAACCCCAACCTCAGGTCCTCAGTGAGCCAGTGCTGAAGATAATGGTGGTATTTTTGTTGGTGGTATCGGCGGTATGATTTTATAGTTTCCCATTCCGTCGACCCTTCATACCCACTAGAGAATTCTTCTTCTAACTCATTTGAGGGGCTGTTACTGCCTACTTTGATTTTTGTTACCTATTTTTGATTAATACTTTTGTTTACCTTCTTTTCGGGGATTGAGTACCAAAGCATGACATGTGCCAATGACTGGAACCTCTTCTAGACGGATTACGATGTAGTTCTTCCTCAGCTGCTCCTCTGCTTTTGGTAGGACTAATATTTTCTTCTTCAATTTTGTCCATGACCTCAACATCAGGTCCTCCGTGAGCGAGTACTGGAGATAATGATGGTGGGTATGGTGGTGTTTTTTTTGTGGTATCGGCGGTGTGATTGGATAGTTTCCCATGCCGTCGACCCTTCAAATTCACTAGAGGATTCTTCTTTTAACTCACGAGAAGGGTTGTTGCGGCCGTTCAGGCTCTTTTGACAGAATTTCTCTCTGACTTGACATTAAGACAAACAAAAGTGACAGATTAATTAAAAAATGACTTTCGATTTGCCTGAGAAACGACGACTAGACGAGACACGCCTTGAACGAAAATCTGGTGGATTTTTGTGACTGACCCACCAGACCCTCGGCCCGTTCAGGGTTACTGACAACTCTCTAGATGAGCCACCAAGCTGTTCCTCAATGCTATCAAATGATCACATTGATACATTCGTACTCACGGCTCTCGAAGTGACTTAAAGGCGAAATGAATGGTACCTGGGTTTGATTCCCACAACGGATTCTACAATTTTTATATTTACTTTTTACTTTTTTTATCTACTTTTTAGTGCCGTGTGGTTCCCGGCACCATTAGAAAAAAGAATAGGACCACTCCATGGACACTCTTTCCCATGGATGTCGTAAAAGGCGACTAAGGGATGGGCTTATAAACTTGGGATTCTTCTTTTAGGCGACAGGCTAACAACCTGTCACCATATGAATCTCAATTATATCATTAAGCCAAACAGCTGAACGTGGCCTATCAGTCTTTTTAAGACTGTTGGCTCTGTCTACCCCGCAAGGGATATAGGCGTGATTATATGTATGTATGTTGGTACTTTTTACTTCCTGACGTCTACCGAGAAACGCTCCGTCACCCAGGTACAATAAATATAAATGTATATATTCAATTTATACTCGCTTTTCGAAACAGTACTGAAGATTTTGTTAAAATTAAAAATAGAAGACTGGGCAAATTAGTTTTCCAAAGTATAGAATACAAATTACCATTATTGCCCATAAAAAAATTCATATGAAGTAGAAATGTTTTGAAATATGTTGAGCAGAGGCGGACTTATCGTTAAGCAGTCTCTTCCAGCCAACCTTTGGATAGTGAAAGGTAAAATCCTGGAACCGGGTGGACCTAACAGATAAATTATAAATAGAAAGTATATTTTAAGTTCAGTAGGGTCAAGTGACCACAATTTTTTACCAAGGTCCAAACATTTGACTATACTAGATAAAATAAAATATCTGTAAAGTATATAAAAATAAATCGTATGAAAAATATGTGCAAAACATTTTCAATACTATCGAATACAAATCGATAAAAAGCACTCGACACAAGCATGTCACATCACTATAAATAGGCTGAGGCCTACCATTAAACAACTTGGCTCGCTTTTTTATGCAACTACCCTCATAATTGGTTAAAATCATAATTAATATCTAATTGAGTTAAATATATTGATATGTAATAGATGTGTGGCATTCGCAATGAAAATTAGTATATAATTAGGTTATATTTAGTAGGTTACTGACTCATTTTGTAAATGTCTTCATCCCTTACGGGATAGACAATAGGCTTACAAATTTGATATTCGATAAGGGTAGGCGACGGGCTAGCAACCCGTCACAATATGAATATCAATTCGATCACTAAGCCAAACAGCTGAACGTGGCCTATCAGTATTTTCAAGACTGTTGGCTCTGTCTACGGCGCAAGGGATATAGACGTGATTATTGTGTGTGGAATGAAATTGAAGAAGGGAATTATCCCTTTCCTGACTAACCCCTATCTCATCCCGGGGAAAACCGGGACAGATGCCAGGGAAATGATGATTGGATATTTAATTCACGGTTTTAAAGGTTAGAATAACCATGCGTTAAAATAATAAAAAGCTACCCTACAAAATGATTAGGTCAATATCAATAAATGTGGCGTTCCGCGCAGAAGTGAACATCGCGTGAATATATTACGACATTTTGTGAATTTTAACCGAGTTCAAAAAAAGTGATTCTCAGTTTGAGCTGCGTGTATAAAAAATGTATGTTTGTGGGTATGCATGTTTGTGTGTATGTATGTATGTTTTGTCCGCGATTATCTCCCGTTTCACTGCACTTATTTTAATGCGGTTTTCAGGAAAGTGTTTGTTACAATCAAGAGTAGGTTTTGGAAATATAACCGACTTATGGTCTATCGACGGTTTATGAGATACAACCCAGTGACAGACGGACGGATAGACAGTGGAGGCTTAGTAATAGGGTTCCGTTTTAACCTTTCAGTTACAAAACCCTGAAAACCGTGAGCAAAAAATGTAGGTGTTGGCAGGATGGCAAGTGGAAAGATGTAGCCTCTGCCTACCCCACCGGGAAGGAGGCGTGATTTTATGTATGTATTGTATTTAAGCTATGTTGGTTCAAATCTCGGGGTCCACTTTGAAACTTAAATTATAGGTTTTAATTGGATTATAATATAGACTACTAGAGGACTCCCGCGACTTCGCCCGCGGGAGGGAAAATCACCATAATTCCCGTTCCCGCGGGAATTTCGGGACATACTCTATTAGTGCACCCCTGGACTACATAAAGAACCTACACCCCTTTCCAGTCTCTAGAACCAGCGGTTTGGGCTGTGTGTTTATATGTCAGTCAGTCATTCACTTTTTTTTTTAAATATATTTAGATTAATTTATTGTAAGGTATTATTCTTAAAGCGTACACTAAATAATGAAATGTTTGTAAAATTATTAATTTACTAGCTGTCCCGGCAAACGTTGTTTTGCCATATAAATAATTTTTAAGTAATTTGTAGTTAAAAAATAAAATAAGTGTGGACAACCCTTAACACTTATGGGTATGAAAAATAGATGTTCGGAGGAGTACGGAGAAAAACATTGTGACACGAGAATTTTATTAATAAGATAAACATATATAAGTATAACAACTTTCTGATATTTATATAGTAACTTTTCTTTTCTGTTTTTTTTTTTTTAATTATAAACAGTATTATGTTAAAATATGTTTTATCAGAAATTGAATTATTTTTACTCATACATTTAATATATGAATTTGTTCAGTTAAAATGTCAGAAATATGTATTAAATTCCATGTTTTCAAATGTAAAACAATCTTGACAAGATAATATATAATAAAAGAGTATAGTAATATGGTAAGGTACGTGATGGGAAGCAGTCTTCATCACAAACTCCAATCCTCTCCAACATAACTCCTCTCGCAAGCAGTCACAATCCAGGAACTTGGGTATCGCAGGCAGCAGGTCCATTGCAGCCACCTGAACGAGCTTCCTGGTCCTGTCTCCACCCGCATTCACTCTAATCGACTTTGCCGTCCTACGAGTCTAAAGCAGCCCTGGATCATATCAGCGTTTCTTCTCTCCAGCGTGGGAGCTCTGCATCACACCAGTGCCTAATAGTCGACATAACTTACGAGTCAACTTTCGACTCATAAAAAAACCGGGCACTTGCTAGCTACAGACTCACAGCAAGACCAAGATGAAGTCTGACATCACACACCACACAATGACCGAAATCAAGAACCTGGATGTAACATATTGTGGCGACATCTATACATTTATACAGACCGACACAACATCGTCGGAGCCGCGGTTCCCCAGGTATCACACCTAACCTGGCGGAAGATCTTCCCTTTGGTGGCGGTCGAGCCGAATCATCGCTCCCGCTACAATGTATTACAGTCGACCACAGCCGCAGGTCACCATCAAGACACAGGCATTATGGCTATAAAAATCTCTTAAATGGTCTTATCTTTCATTCAGTCCAACAAAATAGAGTGGAAGATAGCACTTCACATGTACAAAATTAGGCATTGTATGACGTATGGGCTTAACGTATTAATACTTATCAAAGCAAATCGATCCCGTATGCGATAATATGAGCGTCCAATTTTAGGAAGTATGCTGGATGCCTCTAAAGACCCACTAAACCAGAAGATATTCTCAGAAAGACGACCACAAAGACTGCAAAGAGAAGCTACTACGGGCACATACTCAGACGCCAAGCCCTCATCAGATCCAGGCGGCATATACTCGTACATAGAAATAAAACGAAAAATTGGACATCCCATCTACACCTGGGAAGATTCGCTGCACCACGACATAGACCGATGCACGACGAAAACGAAAGCAGAATGCATAGAAATAGAAAAAGACAGAGACCTCATCAAAAACGAAGCAGATATATGATACCTCGAAAACGGATTCGAAGACGCAACTGGAGCAACTATGTCCTACCAGATACGCATACCACCAAACGTTAAAGAAAGAGGCACACATCATGGACTATTCCTTCAACGAGACAATGAAATGCATCGACTATTCTCGAAATCTATTCTATTCTAATTTGTTGTACCCAGTAGGAACCAATGTACCGATAACTATAGACCATATTGTACATGATATTTAAACATACATACATACATACATACATACATAAACTCACGCCTCTTTCCCGGAGGGGTAGGCAGAGACTACCTCTACTACCTTTAAACATAGACAAGATATACAATAAATAATTGAGTATTATTGAGCATTTTCTGATGATGTATCAGACCATTAGATAAATTTTAATAATTATGTATATAGGTACAATTTATCCAATAGTATTAATGTATAAAAAATCTGTATAAAGTTATTTTTAATCACTCCAATAATTTATATTCTTTTAAAAAATTGTTCGGCACCAATTTGTAAATATATATTTTTGTAATCATGATCTTTATTTTACTCAGAAATTTGTTATTTCATGTAAATAATTAAAGTCCAAAGTTACTATATTGTCAAGGTGTTCTTAAACATTATCTTACAAAACTGTATTAATTTTAAGGCTGCTGTAAGAATTGTAATTTTAATTTATAAGAATGACTAAATTGAGTTGATTTTAAATGTAATACGCTTGAACTTTGTCAACTATGTCAGACATATTTACTGATCAACCTTGTATACACACATATTTTAAGGAAATAAATGAATTTGAATATAAACAAACAAGTTTTATTTATCATTGTATCATACAGCTGAACGTAACCTTCAGACTTTTCAAAACTGTTGGCTCTGCCTACCCCGCAAGGGATATGTGTCTATATGTATGTATGTTTTTCTCAAAGGACATCCATATAAATAGTTAATAGATTTTCTTGCGATTTTACGACGGTATCATGAAATTTGACGCAAAATTTCACACGGTACAAGAGAAAAATACAGTCTTAGCCGTAAAATGTTGAAAGGTGACCTCACGATGTTGTCCTTACCGTAAGAGCATCGGTTAGCACTCAAACTAAGGTACATTACTCAGAAAAGCCATTTATTTTATTACCTTCCTGGCATTCGTAATGATCGTGTGGTTTCTGGCACTTTAGAATAGAACCACGTCATATCTTTCCCATGGATGATGTAAAAGGCGATTAAGGGATATGATTAAATACTTTGAATGCCTCTTGTAAGCGACAGGCTAGGCTATTTGAATCTTAATTCCATCAAAAAGTCATAAATCTGAATGTGGCCCAGTCTCTTCAAGTCTGTAGGCTACGTCTACCCCGCAAGTGATATAGACGAACTATATGTAGGTAAGTATCTTCCTGATATAAGTATCGGTTAAAAGAATCGCTTAAAAGAACAATCCCAAGCTTTTTTAACCTATTCTTTAATCTCTTTTTACGATATCCATCGGAATGAGATGCAGTGGTCCTATTTAAAATTTCCGGGATTCATGATGATAAATGTAAAAGTTAACTTACCCAAAGAGCTTGCATGAAGAGAGTTATGAATGTGGATGAAGCGAAGGAAGTATGCAGAGATCGTGGCAAGTGGAAAGAGGTGGTCTCTGCCTACCCCTCCGGGAAAGAGGCGTGATTTTATGTATGTATGTTTGTTTGTATGTATGTATGTATGTATGTTCGTATGTATGTATGTTTGTATGTAGGTATGTATGTACGTATGTATGTTTGTATGTATGTATGTACGTACGTATGTATGTATGTTTGTATGTATGTATGTACGTATGTATGTACGTATGTATGTATGTTTGTATGTATGTACGTACGTACGTATGTATCTATCTATGTATGTATGTATGTATGTACGTATGTTAACTTACCCACGACAGCTGGGGGCTCCGGCTTGGGGGTCTGCGCCCGGGGGCTGCCCGCGCGCGCGGGCTCCGGCGTGGGGTTCCTGCTGGCGGGTCTAGACGTGGCCGTACTGCTACCTGGAAGAGTTCAACAAAGATATCTATATAAGTATAAAAGGAAGTTGCCGTGTGGTTCCCGACACCAAAACAAAAAGAATAGGACCACTCCATCTCTTGCCCATGGATGTCGTAAAAGGCGACTAAGGGATAGGCTTATAAAATTGCGATCCTTTTTTTAGGCGATGGGCTAGCAACCTGTCACTATTTGGATCTCAATACCATCATCAAGCCGAGCAGCTGAACGTGGTCAATCAGTCTTTTCGGGACTGTTGGCTCTGTCTACTCCATAAGGGATATAGACGTGACTATATGTATGTATGTAAAAAAGGACACAACAGGTTGGGACGGGACGGAACAGAACGAGAAGAGACGGGACAAGACGGGAGAAGCCATATGAATTTAAATCAAATATAAACTTAAAACAGTCCCGCACGATACGGGATTAAAAAAATGGGTGAAATTTTATGGCGTATCCTTATAATCTAAAATAAATTTGCGCGGGCGAAGACGCGGGCAAAAGCTAGTATAAGTATAAAAAAAATAACTTAGGTATAAGTGTAGTAAGTCTAGTCGCAAAGTTACTTTATTCACAACGGGAGATGGAAGGAGAAAAGTGGAGAGAAATAATCAAATTTAAAATAAGTACTATATTATGGAAATGAAATGAAAAATATATGACAATAAAAATTATATCACACATTTTTCCTAACTAAACAAGCCATTGCAAGAAGACTGCTTACAATAAGTATAAAACAATTTTCTCTTTTTGGTGATGAACTAACTGTCCTGTCACTGTTTGAATACCAATTCCATTGCTTAGCTATACAGCTGAGCGTGGCTTCGGTCTTTTTCGGGACTGTTAGCTCTGTCTGCCCCGCAAGGGATATAGACGAGTCTGTATGTGTATGTATGTATGCAATTTCCTTATTTGTATCTCTCGTGAGAACCCCGAAACGACAAGCTTGCATTAAAGGAGTTATAAATATTGATGAAGCGAAGTGGAGAAATGTAATCTCTGCCTACCGCCGGGAATGAGGCGTGATTTTATGTATATAACCCTCAAAATGCTTAGCTATTATAGGAAAATGTTTATTGAAAGGCTTATTATAGGACTGATACTGTCTACCTGAGTGACAAATACATCTGACTTGAGCTTAGCGTAAGCACCTCTTTAAGAATTATCGTAGGTTCAAATCGAAATTCGGTAATTCATTCATACATACATACAATCACGTCTATATCCCTTGCGGGGTAGACAGAACCAACAGTCTTGAAAAGACTGAATGGCCACGTTCAGCTATTTGGCTTTAATGATAGGATTGAGATTAAAATAGTGACAGGTTGCTAGCCCATCACCTAAAAGGAGAATCCCAAGTTTGTAAGCCTATCCCTTAGTCGCCTTTTACGCCATCCATGGGAAAGAGATGGAGTGGTCCTATTCTTTTGTATTGGTGCCGGGAACCACACGTTCAAGAAATTTAAGGCTTTAATAGTTAACTAGCTGTCCCGGCAAACGTTGTTTTGCATTTTGTGGGTATGAAAAATCAACACTGACACCCTGACATACTCAGACATCCTGACATTCTCAGACTATTGACATCACATCACTTAAATCTAATTGTAACTACTACGAATGAAAAATAGATGTTGGCCGATTCTCAGACCTGCTCAGTATGCTCACAAAATAACATAAGAATCGGTCAAGCCGTTTCGGAGGAGTACGGAACGAATATTGTGTCAAATAGTGACAGATTGCTAGCCCATCGCGTAAAAAAATCCCAAGTTTGTAAGCCAATCCCTTAGTTTCTTTTTCGACATCCATAAAAAAGAGTTGGTGTGGTCATATTCTTTTTTATATTAGTGCCGGGAACCACACGGCACAATGTCAAACGCATAATAAGAAATAAAAATTTAGAATTTGAACTTGCTTACCTGGTACGGGAGTGGTGGAAGCCACTTCCTCCCTCCTGTCATCCTTAAGGTTGGGAGTACACACAGTCAAAACCACTACGCCTTCCGCGTGTTTTAACTTTGCCGCTGCCTGTTGAAAAAGGAAATTATGAAATCTATCTATCTATCTAATATATTTAAACGAGCAATTCTTGTATATATATAATCAGGATCTCGGAAACGGCTCCAACGATTTTCATGAAAGTTACAGATTAGGGGCTTTTCGGCTCAAGGAATCGATTTATCAAGGTCCTAGGTTCGAGAAAAGCTCGGTTCCCAAGATATATAAACATTTTAAAAACCGCGTTTTAAGAGACTATATCAGCGCCATCTCTGGTAGACCGAGCAAAGCTCGGTTAACCGGGTACTATTTATTTATTAGCCAAACAATAAGTATAAAACAATTTTCTCTTTTTGGTGATGAACTAGCTGTCCTGTCACTGTTTGAATACCAATTCCATTGTACATGCAGAGATCGTGGCAAGTGGAATGAGGTGGTCTCTGCCTACCCCTCCGGGAAAGAGGCGTGATTTTATGTATGTATGTATGTATTTATTTATTAGCCAAACAGCTGAACGTGGCCTATCAGTCTTTACAAGACTGTTGGCTCTGTCTACCCCGTAAGGGATAAAGACGTGATCATATGTATGTATGTATTTATTTGGAAAACAGCCGTCTGTAATTGACCTTGCCTATAGTACTAACTCTAAGGATAACATTATTGTTGTAATGTTGTATATCAACATACATACATACATATGGTCACGCCTATATCCCTTGCGGGGTAGACAGAGCCAAGAGTCTTGATAAGACTGATAGGCCACGTTGAGCTGTTTGGCTACATACATACGTATATAAAATCACGCCTCTTTCCCGGAGGAGTAGGCCACGTTCAGCTATTTGGCTTAATGATACATAGAATTGAGATTCAAATAGTGACAGGTTGCTAGCCCATCGCCTAAAAAAGAATCACGAGTTTGTAAGCCTATCCCTTAGTCGCCTTTTACTTTTTAATGTTTTTATTAGACCTGTGATTTGCTCTTAAATGTGTATATTTAAAAAGCTATTGATTGTAAAACTTGCTGTTGTTCATCCAAATAAAATAAAATAAAGAATATAAAACTATTTGATCATTTAATTACTTACAGCATCATAACTGCATCTGAGTAATGAGTCTTTGTTGACGGCCAAAATCATGTCACCTATTTGAAGCCCAGCCTGAAACAATGTTTATGAGAAAATGAGAACTTATTCCACCCCGTGTGGATTGACACTCTCTTTCCGTCACTTCTTCTTCCTCCTGGCTTTAGTCCCGGTTGCATCCTCACTACTCTACTCTCTATTCTACTCTCTCTCACCCTAAGGTTGACTGGAAGAGATTGCTTTAGCGATAAGTCCGCCTTTGTACCTCATTACCTGTGTTTTTTTTCTGTTTTTCTTTTTCTTATGGTGCAATAAAGAGTCTATCTATCTATCACTCTGGAGAGGAGCCCGGGGTATGCCTTTGACCATGGATCCAGGATTGGGTGAGTCAGGTTCTTACACGAAGCTGACTCACTAGCAGTACTTTTAGTGCCGGTAAAATCTATAGTTCCTTTTTTCGTAGTTGGCGGTAAATTCGCGCGTGTAAATTTATTTGTTTGTTAATTCTACACGGGTTATGTACTGAATTAAACTTCTTGTTAATATTATCACGTATATATAATTAAAAGTCTGGAGAAGGATATATAGTACCTTTCATCCCGGTAAGAACTATAATTCCCATGGGATTTGCCCAAACCTTGTACTCTTCTGTTGCGCTAAATTCGTCACATTTTCATAACATCTAATTCCTTGCTTTTTTAGTAGGTTCTAATTTCGTCGCTATTTTATATGTAGATGGCGTTAAATACGTCGCCTTATACAAAGATGGCGCTGAATTCACGCGGTAGAACATTCTGGAAACGGCTGGATTTAAAATGATCACCTGTTCAGCCGCACTTCCCTCTTGGAGATCAGACACGAAGATCCCGCGGCCTGCCTCCGTGTGGCGACCCTCGATGATCATGATGCCCAGACCGGAGGAACCCTGGAACATGATGACATTACTTGATGATGAGAAACGTAACTTGGGCCCTACCGGATGATCTAAAGATAACATAGATACATACATACATACATATGGTCACGTCTATATCCCTTGCGGGGTAGACAGAGCCAACAGTCATATACAGATAGATAAATAATTCATTTATTTGATTAGCTACACAAAATTACAATTTCATATGAAATACAAATTAATTAGGACATACGTACATACATTATAATCACGTCTATATCACTTGCGGGGTGGACAGAGCCAACGGTCTCGAAAAGACTGATAGGCCTCGTTAGTGACTGGTTGCTAGCCCATCGCCTACAAGAAGAATCCCAAGTTTACAAGTCTATCCCTTAGTCGCCGTTTACGAGAGAAAGAGATGGAGAGCTCCTATTTATTTTTATATTGGTGCCGGGAACCACACGACACCAATATAAAGAAAGATAACATCACTATTTAACATAATTATGTCCCCAAAATTTTTCTGTCTGTAGGTATGTACTGCGTTAATCTCTGAAAATTATGGACGGATTTTGTTCCTCTTTGCAATGTTAGAAAGATGGTTTCCTGAAGCAGGTTTTTATCTATAAACGCCACCAGGGCGGAGCCGGGGCGGGTCGCTAGTTAGTTATAAAATTATCTTTTATAATAATGAATGGTCAAAAGTACCCGAAACCGCCGAGCTTGCATGAAGAGAGTTATGAATGTGGATGAAGCGAAGGAAGTATGCAGAGATCGTGGCAAGTGGAAAGAGGTAGTCTCTGCCTACCCCTCCGGGAAAGAGGCGTGATTGTATGTATGTATGTATGTAATAATGAATGCTTACCTTCTTAACAGTAATGTCTCGTACACCCTTGTACTGAGCGAAGCGGTCCTCCGTCTGAAAAATTCGATCGCAAATATTATTATAAATGCCTATGCTCAAAAACTACTAGATTGATTTTCACGAAATTAAGCACAGATATAGAATAGACCTTCGGAAGAGACAGGCTACTTATTATGGAATTTCCCACAAAGCAGCCCCGTGTGAAAGCTTGTTATTAATATTTTGACGGCCTCTGTGGCGCAGCGGTAATACGCTTGTCTGTGACACCGGAGGTCCCGGGTTCGAATCCCGGTCAGGGCATGATGAGCAGCGAACTTTCTCTGATTGGTCTGGGTCTTGGATGTTTATCTATCTAAGTAAGTATTTATTATAAAATATAGTATCGTTGAGTTAGTATCTCGTAACACAAGTCTCGAACTTACTTCGAGGCTAACTCGATCTATGTAATTTGTCCTGTATATATTTTTTCTATTTTGTTTTATATTTTTAACTTTGCCAAGTCACTTTTAATAAACAAGATGAGTTTCGTTAATTGAAATTGTTTGTACGATAGATGCACGCTCAAACATTTGCGAGTAGACTGCATTTGTGTTATTAAACTACATTTGTCATGCTATGAGATCAGAAGTCAATTATAAGCATATATTCACGTCTATATCCCATACGGGTTAGACAGAGCCAACAGTCTTCAAAAGACTAGGTCACGTTCGGCTGTTTGGCTTAACGATAGAATTGAGATTCAAATAGTGACAGGTTGCTAGCCCATCACCAAGAGCAATTCCAACTTTATAAAAGCCTATCCCTTAGTCGCCTTTTATGATATCAATGGGGAATATATGGAGTAGTTTTATTCTAAAGTGTTGGAAACCGCACGGCACAATTAAACATGCTATTGTCCAAACTCGCCTTGTACGATATTGTTGCTATTATGCATATCTGACCAAAATCTAGTTAAATGACGTGAGGTCGCGAGTAATACTTACTCGTATATTCATATCGTTTTTGTCTTTCATTTAATATTAAGTGCCTTGACATTTTATTTACAAAGATACATACATATAATCAGGTCTATATCCGTAGCGGGGTAGACAGAGCCATTAGTCTTGAAAAGAGTGATAGGCCACGTTCAGCTGTTTGGCTTAACGATGGAATTGAGATTCAATTAGTGACAAAAGAATTCAAAGTTTACAAAGATATACCTAAAAAATCAACTTTCGGGTTAAATACAATATTTAGGTGACATTATCCATATTTTTTTAATTCAATATAGGCATTAAAATTTTATTTAATTGAAATTATAAGCTAAGTATTAATCTACTTATACGACAGCAAAGACTTACCACACTTGAATGAAATAGTTACGGAATTTACATCTAAAACTTGCAACTCTAGAAATTATTGCATGTTCTTATACCTAATCTTGGTAATTACTCATTTGACAAATTGTAGTCAAACCTAAATTAAAATTAGTGTCCTGTTTTTCAGCAGGAAAAGGAGATTTGCAAATTTCTTTGACAGATTCTTGTCAAACCCTAATAATTAAAATCAATGTTCTGATTTTCAGCGGGAAAAGGAGCGAATTTCTTTATTTCACGTAAAAGGAGTCGCGGACTAGACTCTAAAATTAAATTCAAAAAGAAAGTACTAAATTTCTTAATATTTTACCTTTTTCCTCCTAAAAGACAATGTCCTCTTCCACAAACTCCTGAGTATCTTAAACTCTGATCGGACCGCGTCGGGCGGACGAAGCTCTGTCATGACCGTCATTATAACATCACTATCACCAGTTATCACTTCACTAGTAGTATGCTATATCACATTACTCTTTGAGTAAAAGATATCACCGAGTTCTTCTGTAGATTTACTATTACAGATAACTATACTGTTAATTAAGACTTTTACTGAAAATTTCACATAAACAAGTTTTGTAATAGATGTACCTATTTCAAACTATTACCTCACTATTATTCAGAAACACGATCGCTAAAGGTGTTTTCGTTGTTGTTAAAATCACAAAATTATCATCATGAAAGATCTAGTCACTGCCCACCTCTCAAATAGGCGCGATTTTATGTATGTACTTATGTATGTATAGATTTTGTTTGGTGTAAGAGCATCAATGTTAGATAATTGTGTAATTAATTGATTTGGTATACTTTGAGGCAAAAACTTAAGGTAATGTTTGAAATACTATAATAACTATTTTCAAATTTACATTACTGAAATCAAAACTTTAAACCGCAAAAAAAACTTCGAAAAATAAAAAAAAAAACAATAAAAAATAAGTGACAACGACAAAACGACTGATTCTACTAAAACATCAACACTAAATTTTACTGAACAGAGATAGTGACATTATATTCGCTTTTTTTTTGTGTACCAGAATAAATTGGCAAATATATAAAGATAATGATGCCGGCTATCGCAAGAGAAAGATTTGAGAAAATTTCCATAGATCCAAAATCTCGGGTTGTAAATCTCTTTCCAATGTTTGCAAGGAAATTTATAGCGTGTTGAGATTATGTAGGTATATTCCGTAATATCATTACTATGTGCTTATCATACTGGACACTCATACAGGATCATACATTTATCAGTTTGTTGGTACATAGTGAAATTTAATGCGATTAATAATTCTACTTGTTTGTTAACATACATACATAATGGTCACGTCTATAACCCTTGCGGGGTAGACAGAGCCAACAGTCTTGAAAAGACTGAATGGCCCCGTTCAGCTATTTGGCTTAATGATACAATTGAGATTCAAATAGTGACAGGTTACTAGCCCATCGCCTAAAAAAGAATCCCAAGTTTGGAAGCCTATCCCTTAGTCGCCTTTTACGACATCCATCGGAAAGAGATGGAGTGGTCCTATTCTTTTTTGTATTGGTGCCGGGAACCACATGGCTTGTTTGTTAAAACGTTGGATTATTTTATTTTTACCAAATTTAAAAATGTCTATAAAACGGGAGATGTTAGGAGTACCCGTAATCGTCGCATACGCATGAAAAGCGTGATAAGTGTGGAGGAAGCGGGAGAGGTCTGTAAGGATCGTAGCAAGTGGAAATCCATAGTCTCTGCCTATCCCAATGGGAAACAGGCGTGATGGTATGTACGTATGTACATTAATTGAATATGAAAGTGGGTTCGCCGCAAGGAAGTTAACTAGGTCCAACTACACACAGATACATACATCACGGCTTTTATACTTTCCTATTTATAAGTTTAGCTTTATTCTTACGTAAAGAGCACACATCATAACTCTTCTCTAACACTTCAAACTCACATACAGCTTCATTAAGGTTTGCCCGCCTTTCGTTTAACTATCATTCTCAAATTCTTACTTTGCGACAACCAACATCATTTAGTTATAAAATTAAAATAAGTTACGTTGTTTTGATACTGTAAGTCTGTATGCTATTAATTGCACTTCAACTAACTGAAATATAAAGATGTTTTAATTCACCTGTTTAATGAAATAAAATATATTCTTTTTTACAAAATCAGTCTCGCATCATGCGAGCACAAAATGAACTATAAAATATTTAAATTTATTCATAAGAGTTAAAGCACTTTACATGAAATGTTTACACATCAACACTAAATATACATTTTGTCACATATTTAACCTAAATATATGAAATTGTATGTTTTATAAGTCATAATTTATGTTACTAATACAGTTTACACTAATTAAATTTTCACTGGGCACTTTATACGTTTAGTAGTAAAATAGTCATGTAATTTTGATGTAAACGCGACGCTTTTGGGTCTCGGAACTACAAAAACTGTTTGCAATATGACATTACTAAATGTATGATAACATACACAAAAAACATACTGACATAATAATACAACTACTGAGAAAACTGTAACCAAATATCAACTTAATTTCTTGAAGGTTATAACTGAAATTTGTTAAGAAAATATGAACGCATCCGACGTTATGGAACTAAAAGAAAAGATAAACGCGAAGCTGTCATTGATTATCAATAAACAACTTTATTACGTGAACAACAAGGCTTAATTTGTAATAAAACACATATCATAGAAAAACCTTTGGGAATAAGCGATATGTAAGAATGTGTAAGTGTGAGCGAGATATACAATGATAGTCAAGGTTAACATTTAATGCCATTAATAAACATAGTTATATGTGTTATGGATAAGAATTTCCATACAAAAAATCCGGATTTCTAACGCGCAGAATTTTGGCGCGAAGTACGAAGTGTCACTTTTAAATTTGGAATTTTACGATTATGAAATGAAATAAATAAATTTAAAAAATGTTACCTACATAGTAAATCTGATCATTAATATGACATTTTATTGATCACCAATATAATGTCATTCCATTTATTTTTATTTTTTTCTTAGACGTTAACTCAATATCTAAACCACTTTTTTCTTTTTCTTTTTGTTATTTTTCTACTTAATATTCATAGTAAATGAATGATTATATTAAAATTATTTCATTACAAATTTTTTTCTTAAAATCGATTTACGCCCGTTGATACTGCGGAAAAATAAATAAAAATATGTAAAAAGGTCACAAAAACTGAACTTAGCCAATTAAGAAATATACGGTGAAAATATTTTATTTTTTAAACAGCTTGTTGACCTAACGTATAAGGCGACTAAGTGGAAGGCAGGCTGTTAAGCTTCGGATTCTTCTTGAGGGCGATGGGATAGCAACCTGTCACTATTTGAATCTCAAATCCATCATTAAGCCGACTTTTCAAGACTGTGCTAAAAACTTCATGTCACTGTTAATTTTACCAAGATAACGTCGATGGTTTAACCGGTAAGGTGCCGGTGAATTATAACTTGAGCGAAGCCGCGTGGCGCAACTAGTTTAATAAAATTATAAATTGGGTAGTTGGGTATGTTTGTATTACGAAAACACCAAAATAAATAGTTTTTAAAAGTTGTAACAATTTCATCTGGATCAATAAAAAGCCAACATCACGTGGTGTTCCCAGGCGGTCACCCATCCAAGTACTGACCACGCCCGACGTTGCTTAACTTCGGTGATCGGACGAGAACCGGTGTTTTCAACGTGGTATGGACGTTGGCGAGCATAGAAATGAAATTTACTACATACATATCTCTCTTCAATATTTTTTTTTACAAAGGAATTATTTTTTTTAACTTACATTTTCGGTAATTCATAATACTCCAACCCAACAAAATTTATAATAACATCTCTTTGTTATCTTTTTGTTGATCTTTCAATTACATTTTTTTTCGATAAGACCAACACATTGACGTGTTGGAGAAACAAACCATAATCTTGTGCTTAATAAAAAAAAATGCTACATCATCTACCAAAGAAGGGTAAAAATACGTTTAAACTTACCTCTTCTTCCAAAGCCACGGGAAACTGCAAGTGTGTCAGAGGTTTAACCGCCACATCTTCTAACGCCGCCTTGCGCCTGTCAGAATAATAATAGCAAATTTACTGATCTGCCATTTATGTCGTACTTTATTCTAACAGGAACAAAAATTAAGTAAAACATAACATAACATAAAATCACGCCTCTTTCCCGTAGGGGTAGGCAGAGACTACCTCTTTCCGCTTGCTACGATCTCTGTATACTTCCTTCGCTTCATCCACATTCATAAAAATTAAGTAGGTACTTCAAAATCATCGTATGTAACTATAGTACTGCCATTGGACCCAGTTGAGACAGGTTTAGAAGGAAGTGGCCCTCTAGATATACATACAAACAGATAGTCACGTCTAAATCCTTTGCGGGGTAGACAGAGCCTACAGTCTTGAAGAGACTGATACGAACAGGTTACGTCAGTTGTCAGCTTAACGATAGAATTGAGATTTAAATAGTGGCAGGTTGCGAGCACATCGTCTTAAAGAAGAATCCCAAGCTTAAACGAGGAAGTCTATTCCTTAATCGCCTTATACGACATCAATGGGAACGAGATGGAGTGTTCCTATTCTTTTATTTCCTGAAATTCTCACGTGAACGAAACCAGGAAGAAGTGGGTGACATTAACGTACCGTAATAATATAATCTTGAAGACGGGCCCCACTAAACCTTTAATGATGGCTGAGGCGTTCAAATGACACCTTCCGTGGAGGACGATTCCGTTGACCTGAAACAATACATCATTTTAAGTCATTCAATGTATGCAGGGATCGTGACGTGTCTCTGCCTACCCGTACGGGAAATTGACGTTATTTAACATACATACATACATATGGTCACGTTCAGCTATTTGGCTTAATGATAGAATTGAGATTCAAAAAGTGACAGGTTGCTAGCCCATCCTAACCCTAAAAATAATACAAGTTTGTAAGCCTATCCCTTAGTCGCCGTTTACGTCATCCATGGGAAAGAGATGGAGTGGTCCTATTATTTTTTGTTCCGGGAACCACACGGCACGTACATACGTTATTTAACGTATGAACGTATTCTTATCTAAGTCACCATCATTCTCACCACTCTTGAGAGGAAATAAAATATATATGTATACGAACAATCACGTCTTTACCCTTTGCGGGGAAGACAAAGTCTTAAAATATTTTCGGATATCGTAAAATCGTCAAAGGGTAAGGCTAATAAACTTGGGATTCCTCTTTTAGGCGATGGGCTAGCAACCTGTCACTATTTGAATCTCAATTCCGTCTTTGAGCCATACAGCTGAACGTGGCCTTTCAGTCTTTTCAAGATTGTTAAAACATAATAATTTATATGTATTATCCGATACGAACGTATCTTGATCAAATTAAGGACGTCCCCTGGTAAAGGGTCAAGTCAAGAGTACCCGAAACCGCCGAGCTTGCATGAAGAGAGTTATGAATGTGGATGAAGCGAAGGAAGTATGCAGAGATCGTGGCAAGTGGAAAGAGGTAGTCTCTGCTTACCCCTCCGGGAAAGAGGAGTGATTTTATGTAAGTATATATGTATGTTATCCGATACCAGAGCTTAAAAGCTTAATATCATCTCGCCCATTACATTGATTGATGCACAGTGCAATGACATTGACGGCCTCTGTGGCGCAGCGGTAGGTAAGTACTACGCTTATCTGTGACACCGGAGGTCCCGCGGGTTCGACTCCCGGTCAGGGCATGATGAGAAAAGAACTTTTTCTGATTGACCTGGGTCTTGGATATTTATATTTATTATAAAATATAGTATCGTTGAGTTAGTATTTCGTAACACAAGACTCGAACTTATTCGAAGCTTACTCAATCTGTGTTATTTGTCCCGTATATATTTATTTATTTACTGAAAGGCGCGATGACTGCTCTGCTCTGTGATAGATGCGTCACGTCACGTCCATATTTCATGATCTATTGTACCGTCATATGAGTATATCATGTTGTGACAGTAAAAATAGTTTTATCCCGTTTAGTAACGTCCAAATCAGTATCTTAACGTCTATACTAATATTATAAAGTTGAATAGACCATTTGTCGAGGAAGGCTTTAGGCTATATAATATCACGCTGCAACTATAAGGAGCGAAGAAATAATGGATAGTGAAAAAAATCAGGCATCATCCTTGAGGGCTTCAAAATAACTATTCCACGCGGACGAAGTCGCGGGCACAGCTAGTTAGACATAAAAGCGACGGAGATCAAGCGATCAATCTCGTCGTACGTAGCAGGTGGGCCGTGTGATTCCCGGCACCAATAAAAAAAAGAATAGGACCACTCAATCTCGTTCCCATGGATGTCGTAAAAGGCGACTAAGGGATAGGCTTATAAACTTGGGATTCTTCTTTTAGGCGATGGGCTAGCAACCCGTCACTATTTGAATCTCAATTCTATCATTAAGCCAAACAGCTGAACGTGGCCTATCAGACTTTTCGGGACTGTTGGCTCTGTCTACCCCGTAAGGGATAAAGACGTGATCATATGTATGTATGTACGTAGCAGGCCCGCGCTCGGCCTGCTCCGGCGCCGCACCGCAGTGTGACGGCTATGAAGAGTCACTTATATTACAACGTGTTGCGGGCCCTATTTTCAAATTGCGCTGCTACTAACCTACTTTTACGAGTAGTGTGCTCAAGCCTTTAAAAGCGACAGGCATATTGTTCATTCAGCTATGTTTTGGAGGCTAGCCAATATTTTACGATAGTTATACAACGGCCATTGTTCACTAGGAAGCAATTATTTTTGGCTATGATTAGCTTGACATCGATGCTCTTACGGTGAGGGAAAACATCGTGAGGAAACCTGCACATTCAGGCAACTGGCTGTGTAACGATGGATCCAATACGGGTTTGGTTTTCCTGCAAAGGTTGCGGAGGTCAGATGGGAGACGCTTCGTGTTAAAACCTGACTCACCCAATGCAGGGTCCATGGTCAAAGGCAAATCCCGGGCTCCTCTCCAGAGTGGTGAGGATGCAACCGGGACTAAAGCCAGGAGGAAGAAGAAGGGATAATTTACACAGATTAAGTTACCTTAAGAGGATGTAGTTACAGGAATAGAAAAGGGTATGTTAAGATGGTTTGGTCATTTGGAGAGGATGAATGAAAGCAGGTTGACTAAGCAGATATACAAGGAGAGTGTGGAGGGAAAGGTTAGAGTGGGAAGGCCTCAACTAAAGTATCTTGATCAAATTAAGGACGTCCTGGTAAAGGGTCAGGTCAAGAGTACCCGAAAACGCCGAGCTTGCATGAAGAGAGTTATGAATGTGGATGAAGCGTAGGAAGTATGCAGAGATCGTGGCAAGTGGAAAGATGTAGTCTCTGCCTACCCCTCCGGGAAAGAGGCGTGATTTTATGTCACGAGTTATCTTCGAAGTAAGTTCGAGACTTTTGTTACGAGAAACTTTTGTTTTGTAAGAACACCAAATGATAAAATTCTGAACAAATTCCACACATAACTCAATGTGAGATCATTGAAAGACTTTTGATCTTTCGCCTTGATTGAAACGTCAAAACAACAGGCATGATTCACTCGCATTCACTGATCTGTCTGACTGACTCGCACATCAATAAACATCGATTTGGCAACCGTCAGGTTGATTGCATGACTACGTGCCATTGTTATGATATCAATGTCTTCTCGTGACATTTATAGTTGAACTAGAGGCCGCCCGCGACTTCGCCCGCATGGAAACCCTATCAATCCCGCGGGAACTCCGGGATAAAAGATCTAGTTCAGCTACTCAAATGCCAAATTTCATCGTGATCGGTTCAGTAGTTTTTGCGTGAAAGAGTAACAAACATCCATACTAACATCCTGACATACTCACAAACTTTCGCATTTATAATAATTTAAACTACTTTTCCATTTCCCACGAACCCTTTGCTTAAAGAAAGAAAGAAAGAAAGAAAAATCGTTTATTTGGTACATTAACAAAATATAAATTGGGATTAGTGAATTAATCTGCTTATGTCCACCCAATTCATAACAAGAAATTTCTGGAAGAATTTTCGATAGAGTGACCGAGTTAATGATTATTAACTCTGCCTATCTCTTAAGGGATAAAGACGGTAAATGTGTGGGTATTAATACAAAAATTACCGTCCACATAAATAATCTCACTTCGATAATGGCAGCTGCATCGACCGGGTTAAGCCCGCAGACATACATACATACATACCATCACGTCCATATCCCTCACGGGGTAGACAGAGCCATCAGTCTTTAAGATTAAGTATTAGATAGAATTGAGATTCAAATAGTGACAGGTTGCTCGCCCATCGCCTAAAAGAAGAATCCCAAGTTTATAAGCCTACCCCTTAGACGCATTTAACGACATCCATGGGACAGAGATGGAGTGGTCCTATTCTTTTTCTATTGGTGTCGGGAACCACACGGCATTAAGAATGAAACAGATCTTCATTAAAGATCTACATTTTTAGTGAGCTTGACTGACGAAAATTTCTTTCAAAGAATCCTTGTTATCCTTACCTCCAAGATCTCATCGCCGACTTTAACGGCCGGCGAGGACTTGGCAGCCGCCCCGGCCGGGTTCAGTCCGCACACAAACACGGCCATCTTGCTCCTGTCCCGGTGGCCCGCCAGGCTCAGCCCCAGCCCCGCTCGAGGACTCCTCTCCAACTTCACAGCTAACACGCTGTCGCCCAATGACCCGTACTTCTTTCGGATTTTGTCTGAAACAAACAGTGTAGAATAGAATAGAATAGATTTGTTATAAAAATTGGATACAAGTGCCGTGTGGTTCCCGGCAGTGCCGTGTGGTTCCCGGCACCAATACAAAAAAGAATAGGACCACTCCATCTCTTTCCCATTGATGACGTAAAAGGCGACTAAGGGATAGGCTTACAAACTTGGGATTCTTTTTTAAGGCGATGGGCTAGCAACCTGTCACTATTTGAATCTCAATTCTATCATTAAGCCAAATAGCTGAACGTGGCCATTCAGTCTTTTTAAGACTGTTGGCTCTGTCTACCCCGCAAGGGATATAGACGTGACCATATGTATGTATGTACAAGGTATCACTTATTGACGTCACGTTACTTAAATCTAATTATAACTACTACCGCTTCCAAAGCGCATGTGTAGAAGAAGCGGCGAAACAAACTATACGCAGCATTTTCACCGGATGTCAATTAACAAATATACCTAGATCTTTAAGTCTGTCTGTTTGTTTGTGTAAACGCGCTAATCTCAGGAACTACTGGTTCGAATTGAAAAATTCTTTAGGATATATAACATCACGCTGCAACTATAAGGAGCAAAGAAATAACGGAAAATGTGAAAAAAAAACGGGAAAATTATTCATATTTGAGGGCTTCAATGATGTCCAAAATAACTATTCCACGCGGACGAAAACGCGGGCACGGCTTGTGTATTATAATACATTATGTAAAAGTTTTATATAAACAATTACTTATTGGAATTGAAAACTGCGTATTTTATTACAAATAATAACACTACCAATTCAGTACTTTTACATCACAATATCGATTATATGATATTTGTGTTAGTTTTATCACAAACAGGTTGAAGATAAACTAACTACTGATATACTAATGGGTTTGTCTGTCCTGTAAGTATGTAAATATGTTTGAATTATCACTAGCATTTACTCCTAATAAGTATTTTCCGTAAACGTTCATCATGCATTATTTCATTTTCTTAATTTAAGATTAGTGTCGTGTGGTTCACGGCACCAAAGGATAAAAGAATAGGACCGCTCCATCTCTTTCCTAAGGATGTCGTAAAAGGCTACAGAGACTACTAGGCTAAAGAGACAGGCTTATAAACTTGGGATTCTTCTTTTAGGCGATGGGAAGTCACTATTTGAATCTCAATTCTATCATTAAGCCAAACAGCTGTACGATATAGACGCTATATGAATGTATGTATGAGTCCCAAGTCACAAAAAGCTGAATCTTAGTAAATATGTTGTTAAGTGTAAAAGCTACTACTGAGCTTAAAAGCTCTTGTATAACAGAGATAGCACATATTCCCACTTTTACTAATAGCTTATTAGATTTCTTAAGAGACTTTTACAAAAACGCTGACTCAACTGAAAAATTTTCACCACAACCTTCCATAAAAGGTATCAAATATATACCATGTGTTAGCATTTGCGCGGGGATTCCCCGAGTGGGAAATTCCAGAAAAAAGTAGACTATGTTACTCCCGAAGGTCTTTTCTACATCTGTGCCAAATTTTTGATGTGATCTTCAGTCGAGGAGTTTTTGAGTTTTTTCGTAACAAACATACAAATTTTTACACTGCTGATATTCAAATTATTGAAAAGACTATAAGGCTACGTTCAGCTGTATGACTTAATGATGGAATTGAGATTCAAATAGTGACAGGTCGCTAGCCCATCGTCTAAAAGAAGAATGCCAAGTTTATTAGCCTATCCCTTAGTTGCCTTTACGACATGTTCGCTACCACACAAGCATAAAAGGTAAAATTAAGTAAGTACATACTTCACACAAAAATGTACAAAAATAAAAAGGTAAAGGGAAAATAAACATGGGTGTGTCCACACATTGGTCGGGAATCGAATAAAGCATATTTATTCGGGCAGCAATGTAAATAAATGAATGGTTGGTTACTTTTCCTCATTCCCATTCATTCCCCGTGGAGCCGAGTGGGAAGGCAAACATCTGGTATAAAATGTTCTTCCACATCTCGCAGGGTTATTCTGTAAGTTGCGATCGGAGAATGATCGCTCAAATAGCGTATCGATTAGCGACCAATCGCGCAGTCGGACAGTAAGTTATTATTGATTGCTAATATTTCGATAATAATGTCGTTTGAGGCATGCCTATTAACTTTTAGAGATTTTTACCGACTTCAAAAAAGTAGTGGTTCTCAATTCAACTGGTTTTTTTTTTCAATTCACAAAAAAAAGTCGTATCAATGTCGACTCGCTACTCGACACTGCTATTGTTTTTACCGTTTCAAAAATAATACGAGATTAATACTAATAATAATAAATGAGAAAGATTATAAGGATGTGTGTTCGTTTGACTTTTACACAAAATCTACTAGATAGATTTTGATGACATTTTGTACACGGGTAGTATATAACCTGGTATAACATAATAAATCCTTATCCAGAAATTCCGCCGCTGCCGCGCAGCTAGTACATCTAAATCTAGTCTAGTATATCTAAAGGGTTAGTGCTAGTTTTACTCGACCAATCGCGTCGAGCAAGTAAACGCGAATTTGTACGTGATTTGATCACCGCCATCTAGTGGTAATGCGAAGGCACTAATGCAATTCCACACAAATTCGATTACAATTCGAAATTGATTACTTGCTCGACGCGTTTGATCGATTGAAACTCGCACTAACGCCTCGGAGAGCTACAAGCATCAATCTCGCGCGAGATCACTCGTCAAATTTAAGTAATCACCCCGCCGGATTATAAGAAAGTTTTCCTTATACGGCACACGATCAATACAGAAGAGGGAACGAGAATAATTTTATGTTAGAATGAGATGAGTTATACCATATTTGATAACCGTTAGATTACGTTTCATTTCAGAATTTTATTTTTTTATCGTCGCATTATTTACGTCGCTACGATTTCACCTTAACTTAGATTTAACTAACATCGCAGCGATCCTAGATATTATGTACTTAAAAGAATTGGACGCCTTATTAAAAAACATATATATAATAATAAGTAAAATTAAAAATGTAACAAATTAAATAAAGAAATGCCCGGTGGTGACATTTGGCATTGTGTTACCAACCTTTGCACAACAAAAAAAAATTAAATAGGTACTCTACGTAAGAATATATAGGGCGTCTCTTAGCAACCGAGAAGGGTTTCTCTTCGCAGAGGCGGCTCTAGAGTAGATAGAGCTCATGGGCAAGAAATAATTTGGCACCCCTACTACACCACGTTGCAGCTTTCAGAAGCAATGCATAAGGTGAAATGCGCATATTCGAAGGGCAAAGAAAACAGTTCTTTAGGCGATCTAAATTTCATTTTTAAGCCATTCAGTGCTAAACATGGCCTCTCAATATTTTTGAGACTGTTGACTCTGTTAAACGGTAAGGGACTAAGACGATATAAGTATATGCATATTTAAATTTGCTCAAATAATCTTCGACATAACTAGGTGCTCGTGTATAATAGAAGAAAATGAGTGACTTAACAAACATGTCAACGCAGAACCAAAAAATTTTGGGTCCAGAGACTTGAAATTTGGTATGTAATTTCTTTATGTAGTCTAGGAGTGCACTAAGAGAAGACTTAAGACCCGCGGAAAAGATTTTCGATTTAGCCATGCGGAGCCGCGAATGTCCTCTAGTAGGTAAATACTAAAAAAAAATACTAAGACCATCTTAGTAAGCTTTCACTTTGGGAAAATCATTACCGAAAAGCTAACTCTATATTTAATAATCCATTCAAACTTATATCCTGCAATAATCTTTACAAATGAGAAAATCTTTCTATCCGCCTGTCGCACTACCTTTTGTAAGCAAAGTTAGCAAAGCTCGAGGCAAAAGCTAGTTTCACATAAATAAAAAACCTTTTCTCCTTGGAATCAGTCTACCAAAATGAATATGCGTTATTAATTTTCGCTTCAACATTTGGCGCCCCCTTATACCCTTGCGCCCATGTCCACGCACCTCGCATCTTAGCTAAAGCCGGCCCTTGCCTCCGCCCAGCCTCTCGACCTGCTATTGTGCGAAACAAAGCCCTTAAATTAGATGTTCGGCCATTTTCGGGACCATTCGGCTACCTCCGGAAGCGTTCGGCTACATTCGGCGTTTCCTGGAATTTTCGATGATTGTTTTCGAAAGACCCAGGCGATTTAGTGAAAATTTTCTTTTTTACTCAACTGTGCTCAGAGAAGCATTAATTCCTTTTTTATTTTAAATTTCCTTTTTAAAATTTTGTGGTAATGACAAATTTGTGATGCATTTTAATTACCTACAAAAAAAAATGTAAGCAAGTACCATATATTTTTTAAAGTGAATCAGACGAAGACTTGTCTTAAAAAGCCCTGCTTTTTTACCTAGTTAACTTTAGTTAATTTATCTGTTAACAAGATTAACGACTATTAGCAATAGTATTACAAAACTATAAACTGTGTGACGTTGTGGTAAACGTCTCAGGTGAGAGAGATGAGAGATATATTAAAGACCCTTAAATAACTACAACCCTTTATTGGGACTAGTTTTACAATATTTAAGAGGGCGTGGGTTTAGCAATAGACATGAGATCCAGTAAGTAGCCACGAGGGGATAGCGATCTACTTAACTTGGTGAGTACTGTGGTAGGTACATAGTATGTGCCTGTATCTTGTTTTGGTATCCATCTATACTAATATTATAAAGCTGAAGAGTTTGTTTGGACGCGCTAATCTCTGGAACTACTAGTACGAATTGAAAAATTATTTTTGTGTTGAATAGACCTTTTATCGAGGAAGGCTTTAGGCAATATAACATCACGCTGCAACTATGAGGAGCGAAGATATGTATAATGGAAAATGTGAAAAAAACAGGGGAAATTATTCATCCTTGAGGGCTTGAATGATGCCCAAAATAACTATTCCACGCGGACGAAGTCGCGTGCACAGCTAGTATAATAATATATCGTTGAGTAAGTATCTCGTAACACAAGTCTCGAACTTACCTCGAGGCTAACTCAAACTGTGTAATTTGTCTCGTATATGTATATTAATTTATTTGATCATGATAATTAATTTCGTGGGAAAACTTTTAGTCATTAGTGCAGGTGATATACACAAATATAAACAAAACAAGACGATCAAAATAATAAACGAGAATATCAAACCAAGTAATGAAATGTCTCATTAAAAAGTTAAGCCGCCATTTTGAAAGGAAGCGCTCAATAAAACTTTCAGATATTAATATCCTTGGAAATTTTGATAATTATAGGGCAGTATTGAGTTTACAAAGTTTATATGATGTTATGAAGTACTTATTTTAATACGCCGAAGTTATGATTAATTTCGGGTGAAATTTATTATATTTTTGTTATGTCTTACATGGTTAATGGTTACATTTGGTTTGAAACTTTCCAGTGTTGTGTAGTTTCTGGCAGTTAAGACTCCACTCCATCTCTTTCCCATACATACATACATACATACAAATAATCACGTCTATATCCCTTGCGGGGTAGACAGAGCCAACAGTCTTGAAAAGAATGATAGGCCACGTTCAGCTGTTTGGCTTAGTAATAGAATTGAGGTTCAAATAGTGACAAGTTGCTAGCCCTTATAAGCATATCCCTTAGTCGCCTTTTCCGACATCCGTGGGGAAGAGATGGAGTAGTACTAGGTTCTTTTCTCAATTGGTGCCAGGAACCACACGGCATGTGATGTAAGTACCTATAGATGTTTATTACTCTTTCACGCAAAAACTACTGAACCAATTACGATGAAATTTGAATAGAATAGAATAGAATATTTATTTGCTTTTGACTAGGGTTTGATATCTGAAGACTCAGAATAACATATAGGATACTTTTTATTCCGGAGTCCGCGGGTGCCGTGTGGTTTCCGGCACCATTACAAAAAAGAATAGGACCACTCCATCTCTTTCCCATGGATGTCGTAAAAGGCGACTAAGTGATAGGTTTATAAACTTAGGATTCCTCTTTTAGGCGATGGGCTAGCAACCTGTCACTATTTGAATCTCAGTTCTATCATTAAGCCAAATAGCTGAACGTGGCCATTCAGTCTTTTCAATACTGTTGGCTCTGTCTACCCCGCAAGAGATATAGACGTGACCATATGTATGTACATATGTCCGCGGGAATCATTCCACGCGGACGAAGTCGCGGGCGGCCACTAGTATGTCATATATGTGTTCGCAATAACCCTTTTTGCATCACTGGACACGCCTTCAGCTAAATCGTTACGAATGCACTCGGCTGCAACACGGGTCATCGAACGCGGAAATTGGCTATTTTCGTTTCAGATATTGAATTAACTTGTATTGTTTGATTCATGCCGTGTGGTTCAAGGCGCTGATGAAAAAAAAGAATCGGACCACTCCATCTCGTTGTCATATATATATACATATGGTTACGTCTATATCCCTTGCGGGGTAGGCAGAGCTAATAGTCTTGAAATGACTGATAGGCCACGTTCAGCTATTTGGCTTAATGATAGAATTGAGATTCAAATAGTGACAGGTTGCTAGCCCATCGCCTAAATAAGAATCCCAAGTTTGTTTTGTCGTTGCCATAGATGTCGTAATAAGCGAATTTATTTGAGGCGATGGGTTAGCAATCTATTTGAATCTCAATTCTATCATTAAGATAAACAGCTTAACATAACCTATTAGTACTTTTCAAGACTGTTTTCTCTGTTTACCCCGCAAGGGATATAGACGTGATTTTATGTATGTTTGATTTATTTGAATTGATATGAAAGCTAGCGGTTTATAAATCGAAAATTAACTAACACACAAATTGTGACCTTTAAGTATAAGCTTGGCTCTGTCTACAACATACGGGTGGAAGACGTAAAACGTGTGTATCTATCTTTGATTAAAATTTATTTTAAGTACATTTGTTTTGATTTTTTTTTACAAAAAAAGAACAAAATAGTTTTGTTAGTAAGCTTTGGATGATAAATTAGAGCTTTATATTAAAACTTCTTTGAAAATATCTGAATTTACTTTATCCCTGTCATTAACTAAATTATAATTTCACAAGACGTGCATTAATCAAACTGCTTCATAACAAACTGTGAAACAAATAACAGTAAACGGTGCTTCATAATAGATTATTGGTTTTATTGTATTTGTCGCACGCACCGATCTTACTATATACGTATGTATGTAAAAAATTAGCAATAATACAAAGACAAGTGTTCAACATCATTTATATTTATCTTTTAAAACTGTATTGTATGCCAATAAGTACGAGTAAATAAATAAAAAAAAAATAAACATCGTCGGAGCCGCGGTTCCCTAGACATAATAAAACCTAGCCTGGCGGAAGATCTTCTCTTGGTCGAGCCCAATTCATCCATCCCGCTACATAATTATGCGAACCGTAATTATAGCAAAAATGTTACGCAATCTTTAAATTACACCTTAAAAATATATCTATATATAAAAGCCTAAATATCGGCTTTTAACTTTCAAAACTGTAGAGACAAATATTTAATTAATCAAAGCATTTTATCATTCACTCAAAAAAAGTAAACTAAAAAAAAAAGATTCCTAAGCCAAATTATCCAAAAGTAACAGTCCATTATTTTCAATTCCAGCGTAAGGAAGGAAAACTGTATGAAAAGGAGTACGGAAAAGTAATGACCTCTTTATTTATTTTGTACAGCGGTCCATATATAAAGTAACCGACCGCTTTATCAAGGAAGTAAGTACCTACTAACACATGGAACATTTTCAGAAAGAGAATTCTTTAAATTATTTCAAAGTACCAATTTTTCAAATATTATACCATAAGTTTGGATTTTGTTGTATTATCCTCCGCCTCTCTCTAATGCTATCGGTAAGAAACGGTATCTGCTTCAAGATGATCTTAAATGGACCCTAGGCTTTACTCCAGAGCTGATGACCAGGGTCCAACTATACTGGACTTAACTAAACCTTAGATATTAAGTTTAAAATTATAATAAGCAACTATAATTTTATCAGGCAACTGGATGTGTAACCGATCCAATACGGGTTAAGGCAAATGTGAGTCGCTTCGTGTAAAACCGTGTCTCACCCAATACAGGATCCATGGTCAAAGGCATACCTCGGGCTCCTCTCCAGAGTGATAAGGATGCAACCGGGATTCAAATCCAGGCGGAAGAGTTTGTCCAAATATTTACCTAGTTCAAGCTCCGCTTCCGCATCTTCCGATATGGTCTCCATGACTCCTGATGCATGACCCTGGTCGTGGACCCTGCCTCGACCAGGTGCACACGGTGTTTACGCATACATTGTGACACTGTTACAGTAACTCACTTTACACTGTCACAAAAATAATTCACTTTAAGTATGTCATTAGCCGACCGTTACGGCTCACATTCTGACACTTTTAAAGTAAGTCACTTTAAGTATGTCACTTTTGCTGCTCAAATAAGAGATTTACTTTACGTGAGTAATACGCCGTCTAATGATTGCACTAATCTTGTAACTGTAAGTAATAAATATAAAATTATAAAATACTAATTCAATGTCATTTAGATACGTAACTATAATAAAATAAAATGTTTAATGTTTTCCGTAGGAATTTCAGAAATTTTTAATCTGAAAAGAGTACTTTTTATTAGTATATATACGCACAGCCCAAACATCTGGATCTAGATTATAAAATGACACATAGGTAGTTTCCTTTGAATCTTATATAGGCGCACTAAGAGAGAATTTTCTGATATTCTCGTGAGAACAGAAATTTGCGAGAATTATCATTTTACTAGCTTATGCTTGCGTTTATTTAGCCATCTACAAAAAGCTAAGAAATTATGCACCACCTATAAAAAACAACGAATAAAACGTCAAAAAAAAAAAGAAAAAAAAGAATACAGGATTTTCGGAAATTCCACGGGAACTTTAGTTTTTACCGCGATGCAAGGTAACCTAAGTCCTTCTCCAGTCTCTTAGTTACATAAACGTGATATTTCAATAACATTAATGCAGTAGATACCCGTGAAGAGTTCACAAACAAACAAACTTAGTTTCGCATTCCAGTAGGTACAAACATAAAATGACTATTCGAAACATGAATGACACCCATAAGAACTAAATACCAAAATTAATATGTACAGTAAAGTTTAACTTTAGACATGTCATCTCGCACGTCGTATACGACGACTTGGGAATTGGCACGTCATAACTTTTTAACCGACTTAAAAAAAAGAAGGAGGTTCTCAATTCGGTCGGTATTTTTTTTTTAATTTTGTTTTTTTCTTTATTTTTTTTTACCTCGTGGACCAGCTGATATGCACAACAAGATTCGTCATTAAGAGGTTTTTTGATAAATTATTCCCGTAGACACGACCACATACTTGTCATTAATTTTAATTTTCCATACGCACAATTAAGTTTAGTGGTATATATACATACATATAATCACGTCTATATCCCATGCGGGGTAGACACAGCTAACAGCCTTGAATATACTGATATGCCACGTTCACCTGTTTAGCTTACTGATAGAATTCAGATTCATATAAAGTGACAGGTTGCAAGCCCGTCGCCTAAAAGAGGAATCCCAGGGAAGCCTATCCCTTAGTCGCCTTTCACGAATTTCATGGGAGAGAGAAAGGTTGGTCCTATACTTTTTTTTATAAGTTCTGAGAACCACACGGCACTCCGTATACGTTGTAACTAAATGCATAATGTTTCAATTGGCAAGCAATTGAGGCTATTTCGGGAAAACAGAACAGAAACATGTTTATTTTGTAAGTGTGTACTAGCCTTATACCGCAGCTTCGTCCGCGCGAAATTAGCGCCATCTACACGAATTTAGACAGCTTATTAGCGCCACCTACATAATTTTTTAATTTAATTAATTTAATTATTAATTTAATTAAAAAAATAATAACATTAATTCATAAATAGGTTTAACCCGTAAATTCTCACGCGTAAATTAAAAATAAGTGACGATTTTAAATTTAACGCGATATAACAAAAATGCGACCAAATTAGCACTATAATAAATCGCGACCTACAAAAGAATATAGGTTTTTCGTTAATTCCACGGGAACTAGATGACCAAACCATCTACAATTCCCTACTTACATATAATCACGTCTATATTTCTTGCGGGGTAGACAGAGCCAACAGTAGGTCACGGTTAGCTGTTTGGCTCGACGATAGAATCGAGATTCAAAATAGTGACAGGTAGCTAGCCCATCGGCTAAAAGTAGAATGTCATTTATTCAGTATTCTTACAACACATACTACAAAATATAGCTCTACCGAACCTTGCAAACCTCGCAGGGTTTATCTATGTTCGGTTTTAGAAGCCTATCCCTTAGTCGCCTTTTACGACATCCATTGGAATTCCCTTTTCTATTTTATTCAAAGTAAAACGGCCGGCGTGGTCACTGGATTGCGTTATGTTTAGTTTACGCGGTCTGACCTTGCAGACAGACATAACGTGCCCGCGGTCCGAGGCAGGTAAATTCAGGTCAGATGCTAAATCAAACACATCATCTATATAAATATTTGAAAGAGAACACTAATTGACTGATTAACTGATATATAAACGCACAGTCAAAAACTGCGATAGAGCTGACCGTGGCTTTTTAGTATTTTTTTAAAGCTCTGTCAACTCCGCAAGGAATATAGACGTGATAATATAAATTGATATACGGAACAAATTACACAGATTGACTTAGCCTCGAAGTAAGTTCGAGACTTGTGTTACGAGATACTAACTCAACGATACTAGTACATTTTATTATAAATACTTAGATAGATAAACTTCCAATACCCAGACCAATCAGAAAAAGTTATTTTCTCATCCAGCCCTGGCTGGGATTCGAATCCGGGACCTCCTGAGTCACAGACAAGCGTACTACCGCTGCGCCACAGAGGCCCATATGTTTATTCATACATACATAAAATAACGCCTCTTTCCCAGAGGGAAAGGCAGAGACAACATCTTTCCACTTGCCACGATCTCTGCATACTTCCTTCGCTTCATCCACATTCATAACTCTCTTCGTGCAAGCTCGGCGGTTTTGGATATCTTGACCTGACCCTTTACTAGAACATCCTTAATTTGATCAAGATACGTTCGTCTAGGCCTTCCCACTCCGACCTTTCCCTCCACACTCTCCTTGTATAACTGTTTAGTCAACTTGCTTTCATTCATCCTCTCCACATGATCAAACCAACTGGCACATTCAGGTAACTAAATGTGTAAAACCATGATCCAATCCAATATAGGTTTTTGTTTATTACGGTCTAGCGTTGCGCTCAGAGGGGATTCCCGGACATTTCCGCATGTATGTAAATTAGAATGATACATACATACATACATACATAAAATCACGCCTCTTTCCCGGAGGGGTAGGCAGAGACTACCTCTTTCCACTTGCCACGATCTCTGCATACTTCTTTCGCTTCGTCCACATTCATAACTCTCTTCATACAAGCTCGGCGGTTTCGGGTACTTTTGACCTGACCCTTTACCAGGACGTCCTTAATTTGATCAAGATACGTTCGTCTAGGTCTTCCCACTCCGACCTTTCCCTCCACACTCTCCTTGTATATCTGCTTAGTCAACCTGCTTTCATTCATCCTCTCCACATGACCGAACCATCTTAACATACCCTTTTCTATTCCTGTAACTACATCTTCTTTCACATCACAACATTCCCTTATCACGCTGTTCCTTATCCTGTCACTCAATTTCACACCCATCATACTCCTTAACGCTCTCATTTCCACTGCATTTATTCTGCTTTCATGCTTCTTTTGCCATACCCAACTTTCACTCCCATACATTAATGTCGGGACCAACACGCCCCTGTGCACAGCCAGTCGAGCCTTTTTGGATAGTTTCTGACTGCTCATAAAGGCATGCAAAGCTCCATGAATGATACGAATAAGGTTATGTTGAATATACGGCAATGGTAATTAGAATGACGTTTCGCTTCAAGCGGGCGAATCCACGGGCACACACTAGTGTTCGTATACTAGTTCTAGTTCCACATTCATTTTTTTTAATGTAGACAATGTGCATTCGTCCATGATTTAGATTTAACAGATCTATATTTGTATATTGACGTCCGATGAAAATGCTGCAGTGTAGTTTGTTCCGCCGTTTCTTCTACACATGCGCTTCGGAAGTGATAGTGGTTTTAATTAGATTGAAGTGATGTGTCATCAATAATTGATACCTTGTATCCAATTTTGAAAATTAATCTATTCTATTCTATTCTACTCGTACCGTGTGGTTCCCGGTACCAATACGAAAAAGAATAGGACCACTCCATCTTTTTCCCATGGATGTCGTAAAAGGTGACTAAGGGAAGGGCTTACAAACTTGGGATTCTTTTTTAGGCGATGGGCGAGCAACCTATCACTATTTGAATCTCAATTCTATCATTAAGCCAAACAGCTGAACGTGGCCATTCAGTCTTTTCAAGCCTGTTGGCTCTGTCTACCCCGCAAGGGATAAAGACGTGATCATATGTATGTATGTATGTCTACTCGCAATGAAACAAAGGCTGCCCAACAATAACAAACGCCCACACACTCTTTCCACGTCCAATTTGCCACGCGCGCCGGGTTGGACGTAAATTGACAAGTCCGCCCCACCTACCCATATGTAATTATATTAAAAACGAATGGTTCTACAGTTTAAATATTACATACATACATACATATAGTCACGTCTATATCCCGTGCGGGGTTGACAGAGCCAACAGCCTTGAACAGACTGATAGGCCACGTTCAGCTGTTTGGCTTAATGATAGAATTGAAATTCGAAGTTGCTAGCCCATCGCCGAAAAGGAGAATCCCAAGTTTATAAGCCTATCCCTTTGTCACCTTTTACGAAATTCGTGGGAATGAGACCGAGTGGCCTATAAGGAAACTATACAATATTAGTACGTAATATATATTAATAGTAATAATCCATATACCTATTAGTAATATAAGTAGTATAGTTTCCTTATAGCCTTGGGTAGTAAATTAATGATTCTCCCATAAAAATGGTAATAAAATACCATGGAAAATAGGGTAATTGCTGCATGTTAAACAAGTCGGCCAAATGACAAACGTAATTGTGTGTATGTTTAGTGTAAAAAATTGGTAGGTATTCCCTCTTCTCGTCGGTGTATCAAAAATTTACAAAGTGGTCGCTGAAATTTGTTTGTTTTTAATATCATCATTCACTCTTTGACTTTGTCATTCTCAGACTTTGCCGTGTGGTTCCCGGCACCAATAGAAAAAAGAATAGGAGCACTCCATCTCTTTCCCATGGATGTCGTAAAAGGCGACTAAGGGGTAGGCTTATAAACTTGGGATTCTTTTCCCCGTTTTTTTTTCACAACAAACTCTTCAGTTTTATAATATTAGTATAGATTAAGAATCTCCAATACGTGTAGGCCAAAGAATCGTGTCATATCCGAAAGCTGATTGAGGCCAATTGTCATTTGAGCTGGGAGCACTTCATCGCCACTCACCGTTATTGCTTTCAAGTGACTCAATTGTAGTGGACAAGTGATACTATACCTTATTGGTGCCGTGTGGTTCTCGGCAGAATTGAGATTCAAATAGTGACAGGTTGCTAGCCCATCGCCTAAAAGAAGAATCCCAAGTTTATAAGCCTATCCCTTAATCGCCTTTTACGACATCCATGGGAACGAGATGGAGTGGTCCTATTCTTTTTTTATTGGTGCCGGGAACCACACGGCAAGTTGTAACTGACACCAACTAAACTATTAAAAGATCTTATAAAATTTACTTGTACCGTTCTGTATTTGAAATTCCTATAGAAAGGGGACTCTCTAGGGATGAGAACATGTACATTTTGGCAAAAGGGGAAATAATTCGAATTTGGTTTTGAAACCAGATTAGGTTCCCATGTCTTTAATGTATTTTTCTCACATATCTATGTTTATTACGTTATTGATTTATTTTTATTCAACGGAATAAATAAGTTAGTTTAAAATGCGCGGTGGTTGAAGAGTTAGAGTACCGAATTAAAAAAAACGTGATACACAGGTTTAAATTCTAATACTAACTTATAATTCATGATGGGTTCAATGTTAAGGTTCTTAAATTGCTTAATTTAGATTTGTATTTTTGTTTGTAACGAAAAAACTCAAAAACTAGAAATTAAAAAGTCTTTCAGAAGTAACATAGACTTTTTTTATTGGGTGTGAAGCCCCTTGAATAAGCTTAGGTGAAAATATAGATAGGTACCTAAGTAAGTACTTCACACCAAAAGAGAATTCGACGATAGTCTTAAAGATGACATTGACTCCTATTTGAACCAACCTACATTTAAAATATTTCTGAAATTCCCACGGGAATAGGTAAAAAGTTAGTTTATTTATGTATAAACAATTGACACGAAATTTTAACTTCACCAGTAAAACTTAATAACACCTTATCACAAGAACACTTCACATCACTAATTGTAAAATTAAAGAAAAATAATTCGTTCTCAATTCGAATTTAGAAAATGCGCGGAAAAATAATGGCTTACGTCACGACCGACCGTTCGCCTTCCCATAGCGCTACTGAAACTGAGAGCACGTGGCAAATATAATTTACTCTCCCTATAAATACTACTCACAATTTACTCACGTACAAAAACAGACCTTAATTCAACCATACACAACACAATTTTGATAAGCAAAATCGGAATATTTGGTGAAAACCGACAAGGAAATATAAACTCTAACGTTTTTACAAAAGGTCGATATAAACTTGAGAAAGTAAATAGTTGTTTGAATATGGAAAACGAATCGTGAAAATTCGGGCAGGGCCGGCCATTTTCGACATTTAGGGGGATTGTTTTGTTACCAACGACGCTAGACAAACACACTCTCATATTCTGCATTTAATTTGAATTGTTTTTGTTCTAATTTCAAACATTGTTTAAGAGGTAAGTTATTAATTTGATAGTTTTTTTTAATGCGTATTCTGCTGGCTAAGGAAATTATTGTTTTAGTATGCCAATGCCATGTCCTACCTCGAATCTTTGAAAGCATTTTCTTTACAGTTTCAGGCAACCACAAGACCAAATATTTTATACAATAATTAATGCTTAAGTTTCATATTGGAAGCAGATTTGCCACAAATTGGTACCAAACAATGCTGCCCACTCGTAGTGTATCAAATAATTTGTTTAGCGTTACAACTAGTGACACACAGATGCAAAAAACAACAAACATTTAACATTGGCTATGTACCAACATGTACGAGATATATTTTACTCATAACACAAGTCTCAAACTTACTGTGGAACTAGCTCAATATGTGTAATTTAACACAAATATGCACTTATTTATTTATTTTACATGAAAAGTGGAGTTAAAAGTATTTTGTTTTTCATTGCTCGTTTCTTATTTTAACCTGTTATTCTATTTCTATCGCGCGGAAAACTATCACTGTCGTCATAATAAAAAGCGTAACAGCGATAGTTTTTCGTTTTTTTTATAACAACATTTTTTTTTTCGCGTGTGCCATTTTACAGAGGCAGATTCAAACATGCTGTGAATGGGTTCTTTCTTCGGCAGACCAATAATGGGTCCATCCTAATTTGATAGTTTATGTATATATATGTTTTTATAATGTATTTTATGCATATGCATAATGTATGTAATTTTAAGTATGCATGCACACTTTATCGCACCACCAACTTAAAGTTTTTCTGTTTGGTCAGCTGGTTGACTGGTAGAGAATGCCACACGGCATTAAGTCCGCCTTTGAACATTTTTTTGCGCAATAAAGTTTTTGATAAATAAATCAGAGTATAATATAATAAAGAATAATTCATGTACAGAATAACAGTGTGTCAGACACGAAAATAGCGGCAATGTTTACATCTCGTTTGCTTTACAGCATAATAAAACACGTTGGTTTGCGCCTTGTACGTGAATCGGAACGTTTTGATATGTATCAAAACGTTCCGATTCACTTGATTATTTTTGTATGTACATAAAATAATCAAGTCCCTCCCGGAGGGGTAGGCAGAGACTACACCTTTCTACTTGCCACGATATCTGCCTGCATACTTCTTTCGCTTCATTCACATTTATAAGTATCTTCATACAAGCTCGTTGATTTGACTTCGTCCGCATGGAAACCCTATCAATCCCGCGGGAACTTCGGAATAAAAAGTAGCCTATATGTTATTCTGGGTCTTCAGCTACCTACATACCAAATTTCATTGTAATCGGTTCGGTAGTTTTTGCGTGAAAGAGTAACAAACATCCATACTGACATACTCACAAACTTTCGCATTTATAATATTAGTAGGATATATTGCATCACGTCTCAATCCCTTACGGGGTGTACATTTTGATTTGTCATTTGAAGGTTGACTAGATGCAAGCCCAGCCCCTAATATATTCCATATTTATACATACATATAATCACGTTTATAACCGTGTGGTTCCCGGCAACAATATAAAAAAGAATAGGACCACTGCATCTCTTACCTACGGATGACGTAAAAGGCGACTAAGGGATAGCATGAAACTTGTGACTCTTTTTTTAGACGATGGGATAGCAATCTGTCGCTATTTGAATCTCAATTCAAAGCTGAACGTGGCCTATCAGTCTTTTCAAGACCATTGCCACTGTCTACCCCGTAAGGGATAAAGACGTCAGTATGTATTTGGTCGGGCCCATGGTCCAATCCTTTTTAATTTATCGAAATATGTATCTCTTTCCCTTATTAACTAAGGTACTAAAACAATTATGAGCATATTTCAATTAATTAATAAATCAAATGCGATACAAACAACATAAAAATCGGCGGTAAATTTGAAGCAGTAATAAATAACATACCAGATAATTCAATTGATGATATGATATCATAAAAAGTGAATGAAAATCCAACATTGAGCAAAATCGTAAATGCGGCATCCGCTTAAATTCTAATCTTAATAATATTATGCTTAGTGCAAAAGTTTGTAAGTTGATGTGTGTGTTTATTATTCTAATACGCAAAAACCACTGAACGAATTCTCATTTAACTTTAATATAATATAGCTCACACATTGGAATAACGTAATACGTTAAAATTTTTAGAGATTAAGTGCCGTGTGGTTCCTGGTACAATAGAAAAAGAATTGGCCCACTCTATCACTCTCCCACGGACGTTGTAAAAAGGATAGGCTTATAAACTTGGGATTCTTCTTTTAGGCGACGGGCTAGCAACCTGTCACTATTTAAATCTCAATTCTATCATAAAGCCAAACAGCTAAATGTGGCCTACTAGTCTCTTCAAGACTTTTGTGTCTGTCTGCCCCACAAGGGATATAGACGTGACTATATGAATGAATGAATGGTAAAGTATCCATTCCGTGGCCTATCAGTTGTTTCAAGACTGTTGGCTCTGTCTACCTCACACGGGATATAGACGTGACCATATATATATATACGTATATATGTAAAAACGTACCTACTCCTATTATTATATGTTGCAATCTTTGCATAAACACGAGGTCTATTTCTGTTGAAGGTCGGCCGTGAACAGAGCAAGCAAGTCTAGATTGTATGGACGCGGGCACAGAGCAAACATCACCGGTCCGGTGTCACAAATTGTTAACAGCAGTTCCATCATGGAACTGTGATTAGAACTACATACATATGATATCACGTCTATATCTCTTGAGGGGTAGACAAAGCCAACAGTCTTAAAGACTGATACTGAGACTGTCACGTGACAGCTGCATATAAAAATCTAATTTTCTGAGACGGATTTTGTTTAAATAATGCAATATTTTTATCTCGCGTTATTACAAATCGCTCAAAAAAATAATATTAAGACTGATGACATAAAAGAAATGTATATTTTTAATACAGTCAAATAGCCTATTGTAGATTTAACTTCTATAAAAAATTTACGAAGACGAAGTCGAAGCCAAAAGCTAGTTTACAATAAATCCACTGTGGATGGAACTAATGAGGAAAATTATTATCAGTAGCTCCATCGCGCCGTGTGGTTCCCGGCACCAATGGAAAAAAGAATAGGACCACCCCATCTCTTTCCCATGGATGTCGATGTAAAAGGCGACTAAGGGATAGACTATAGGTAAACTTGGGATTCTTCTTTTAGGCAAATAGAAAGTAGGTATGTACGGTGAACTTAGGAGATAGCTCTGCCACCACTTCTTCCTCCTGGCTCTAGTCCCGGTTGCAACCTCACCACTCCAGAGAGGAGCCCGGGGTGTGCCGTTGACCATGGACCCTGGTTTGGGAGAGTCAGGTTTTTACACGAAACGACACCCATCTCAGCTCCGCAACCTTTGCAAACCAATATTGATTTGCCATCTCAAAATCTTTTTCAAAACAATCGGGAGAATCAAGAAATTAATAATAAAGAACTAATAAAGAGAATAAAAAGCTCAGAAATAATTGGAAATCTAAAAATCAAAAAAGACTTTAAATTCAATTTAACCAATTTATTATTTCATGATTAGATTTTTATGGAATGCTCATGATCCAAAACATACTTGAAAAGAATTAAAAGTAAAAAGATAAGTGAAAAGATACATTATGAACACAGATTATAAAAAAATGACCCGGGATATTATAAGTATAACCCGAGAATTAAAATTAATATTACTGGTTAGAAATAAAAAAATAAGAAGGAATTTTTAATTATATAGAAACAAAAAAAATTTTTAATAACGGGCAAGCAATCCTCCATAATCAGGCTTATTATTGTTTTTTTAACATTATATAAATACATAAAATCACACCTATATCCCTTGCGAGGTAGTATACAAGCCCTTAGTCGCTTATTAGTTATTGTTATTTTTAAACCATACTTTAGAATAAAAATCAGGTTTATATTGTTCATATTCTTCATCCCTTGTGGGGTAGACAGAGCTCAGTTTTGAAAAGACCGAAAGACTGATCCTAAAAAATTACAAATACTTAATCTGACCTAACTTAACAATTTACTTACAAACTTTAACTTAAATACAAAAAATATATTAATAAATCTTGGTTCAAAATCTAAATAGGCATGTGTTACCTAAAAAAAAAATTTTATGTATTAAAAAAAATATGAACAGTTCCGAATCGCGACGCATTTCTTAAAATTGACCATTAAATTAAGTTTTCTTTGTTACATCTTACTTTTTAAAGGAAACTTAAATTTGTGTGGAAGGTTTTTTAATTTTTTATTTATGATAACATCAATTTATTAAAATCACATGTTTTGAAGACTAAATTTCGAGATGAAAGCCGCAACGGGAAGTCATAAACGTTAACTTTGGATATTGCTCAGAATGTAAACAATTCATTTTTATTATCTAGATATTCATCATACATTACGATCGTTATTTGTATTTAATTGGCAAATAATTTGTAATACAACACATTGAATGTGCTCAATTGGAGAAGTAAATAATTGAAAACCGGACTTCTGTTATAAGATATAATCCAGCGACACTTAATACGTGTTTTTGATAGAATTACATTTTTCATATTGTTCAAACACATAATGCAATTAATTATACTATCCATATCTTTACTAAAAGATTGTAGCGGGAGCGATGATTCGGCTAGACCGCCGCAAAGGAAAGATCTCCCGCCAGGCTAGGTGTTATGCCTGGGGAACCGCGCGACAGACGATGTTGTGTCAGAGGTTGTAATTATGCTTCAATCCGTGAAATCTTTGATTGCGCGATTTAGACTCTTTGCTGCAATTGGCTGAGCGCGTCATTTTCTTGTTATGATTGACAGAAGACATAAGATATAATAAGAATATTTGTATTTTTCTTTTGTAATTTTAACCGCTTTTAAAAAGAAAAAGGTCCACATTTCTATTCTAAGTTTGGATAACTGTGAAGTTGACATTATTGAAGAAAATGCTACAGTTACAAAACAAAATGCTGTTACCTCTTCTTCTGCACTGACGCTCTGGAAGCGGCAGTAAACTTGGCTTTAAGTAATTTATTTGACGGTAACCAATGTTGTGAAACCAAAAGATATGACAATTATTAGGTGATGTTGCAATGTCCCATAATAATTAATAAAAAAAATTGAATATTAATTTAATGATGAAAAATCTAGTAATTCAGTTAAAATTCCTGGCAAATCTAACGGTATTTGAAAAAAAAATTCAACTAATACAGTAATTTAATAATGAACTTGGCTTGGCTGATGTTAAGTTAAAAAATCTTGGAATAAACTCGATTTGATACACCTTGCAGAAAATGTTATCCAAGATTTTAATGCTTTTTATAACCCTATATCAAAAAGGAAACTTTAAGAATAGCATCTTATCTTATCGTCCTATCTAAGCAAAAATCTGCGTATTGATCTTATTACTAATTTAAAAAGGAAGAAGGCTTATTATATGATTTATACTTAATTGTAACTGCATGGATTTTTAGCCCGTAATCTGAATGAATGTAAAAGAAATATTTTATTAGATATTGATACCTGAGCGGGTCAAGGGTCTGGTGGGTCAGTCACAATAAAAACACCAGCCTTTCAGATCTTCATTCAAAGCGTCTCAGTCAAATCGAGCTTTTTTACTAATCAGTCAGTCAATTTTATTCGTCCAAATGTCAAGGCAGAGAGTATGTCTCTCCATGGTGGCTGAACGGCCAAAAAATTCTATTATATTTTACCTACCTTATCAAAATCTGATACAACTTCTTAAAAATCTGTTAGATAATGCTATTAGCATTAAGTCCGCCTATTGTACTTTACAAATTGTGATTGTTACAATAAAAAATAAATAAATAAATCTAATACTACCAAATGATATTCACCGATTATGTTCAACGAGGCACGAATACAAATAAACATGGATGATATAAACGGAGAAGTTGAAAAGAGTGAATAATGTATCTCTCCACTCACTTGTCGTGTAGCCGAATTCATCTTCTTCCTCTGGGTCAGCTTCCTTCTCTTCTTTGCTGCGCTTCACAGCTCCAGCTGACGCTCGGTCGATCTGTAATGATTACATACATACATACATATGATCACGTCTATATCCCTAGCGGGGTAGACAGAGCCACCAGTCTTGAAAAGACTGATAGGCCACGCTCAGCTGTTTGGCTTAGTGATAGAATTGAGATTCAAATAGTGACAGGTTGCTAGCCCATCGCCTAAAAGAGGAATCCCAAGTTTATAAGCCTATCCCTTAGTCGCCTTTTACGACATCCGTGGGAAAGAGATGGAGTGGTCCTATTCTTTTTTGTAATGGTGCCGGGAACCACACGGCACTGTAATAATTATAGATTTTAAAAGCCTATAACGGCCTCTGTGGCGCAGCAGTAGTGCGCTTGTCTGTGTCACCGGAGGTCCCGGGTTCGAATTCCGGCCAGGGCATGATGAGAAACAAACTTTCTCTGATAGGCCTGGGTCTTGGATGTTTATCTATATAAGTATTTATTGTAAAATATAGTATCGTCGAGTTAGTATCACGTAACACAAGTTCCGAACTTACTTCGAGGCTAACTCAATCTGTGTGATCTGTCCCGTATATATATATATATACAACCTTACAACCTCCGACACAACACCGTCGGAGCCGCGGTTCCCCACGCTTTAAAAGTGCCTTCATAAGCTATTATTAGTGCCGTGTGGTTCCCGGCACCAATAGAAAAAAGAATAGGATCACTCCATTACTCTCGCATGGATGTCGTAAAAGGCGACTAAACTAACCCATCGCCTAAAAGAAAAATCCCAAGATTATAACTTAGGATTTTTCTTTTAGGCGATGGCTTAGCAACCTGTCACTATTTGAATCTCAATTCTATCTTAAAACCAAATAGCTGAACGTGGCCATGTTGGCTCTGTCTACCTCGCAAGGGATGTAGACGTGAAAAGATTTATTCCTTTAATGAATGATGAATGATTCATTAAGTGACATTACCTAAAACAGTTTATAAGCTTATCCATTAGTGGCCTTTTACGACATCTATGGGAAGGAGATGGCGTGGTTCTATTCTTTTTTCTATTGATGCCGGGAACCACACGGCAGATTAGATTATATCAATTATTATTACAAATATAACGACCATTACCTCAACCCCTTTATCAGAGTACACTCTGCCTCCTAGTTCTCTCTCATCTTCTTCATCACTGTCATCTGAATCATCAGAATACTCCGGTTTGGGCTCCTCTGGTTTCTGTGGTTCTTCTTTCTCTGTTTCTGAATCCTTTCCAGCCTCTGTCACTGTTATCTGTTGAAACAAAGAAATATATACATAAATACATACATAATGTGCCGTGTGGTTCCCGGCACCAAATAGAAAAAAGAATAGGACCACTCCATCACTCTCCCATGGATGTCGTAAAAGGCGACTAAGGGGTAGGCTTATAAACTTGAAATTCTTCTTTTAGGCGATGGGCTAGCAACCCGTCACTATTAGAATCTCAATTCTATCTTAAAGCCAAATAGCTGAACGTGGCCTATCAGTCTACAAGACTGTTAGCTCTGTCTACCCCGCAAGGGATATAGACGTGATTATATGTACGTATATACAAGGAGAGTGTGGAGGGAAAGGTCGGGGTGGGAAGACCTAGACGAACATATCTTGATCAAATTAAGGACGTCCTGGTGAAGGGTCAGGTCAAAAGTGCCCGAAACCGCCGAGCTTGCATGAAGAGAGTTATGAATGTGGATGAAGCAAAGGAAGTATGCAGGGATCGTGGCAAGTGGAAAGAGGTAGTCTCTGCCTACCCCTCCGGGAAAGAGGCGTGAGTTTATGTATGTATGTATGTATACATACATAAAATTGCCTCTTTCCCGGAGGGGTAGGCAAAGACTACCTCTTTCCACTTGCCACGATCTCTGCATACTTCCTTTGCTTCATCCACATTCATAACTCTCTTCATGCAAGCTGGGCGGTTTCGGGTACTCTTGACCTGACCTTTTACCAAAGAAATGACAGATGTAATCAAGAACTTCATGCATGAGTTGACTTATTGTCAAAGTATTTGTGCTTACATCTCTACGTCACAAGTCACAACAACAAATGACGCGACGCTATCAGTCGAAAACAGCGATAGGTAAGTCTAAATCGCGCAAGCAAAGATTTCACGGATTGGAGCATATATACAACCTCCGACACAACACCGTCGGAGCCGCGGTTCCTCACGCTTTAAAAGTGCCTTCATAAGCTATTATTAGTGTCGTGTGAATCCCGGCACCAATACAAAATAGAAAAGGACCACTCCATCTCATTCCCATGGACGTCGTAAAAGGCGACTAAGGGATAGGCTTATAACATTGCGATCCTTTTTTTTAGGCGATGGGCTAACAACCTGTCACTATTTGGATCTCAATTCCATCATTAAGCCGAGCAGCTGAACGTGTCTTTTCTGGACTATTGGCTATGTCTACCCCGTAAGGGATATAGACGTGACTGTATGTATGTATGTATGTATGTAAGCTATTAAGATCCACCTTGATCTCATGTTGCGGCGTCTTCAGGATAGATGGAGCTGGAGACTTTCTGGAGTGCATGGAGTGGGCTGGTGACGTCACGGGAGTGGTTTGTTCCATGTCCGAGGAGTCTGTGTTCTGTATAAAAGATAATAGAATAGAATAGATTTATTTTCAAAATTGGATACAAGGTATCACTTATAGACGTCACAAAACTTAAATCTAATTATAAGTACAACCGCTTTCAAAGCGCATGTGTAGAAGAAGCGGCGGAACAAACTACACTGCAGCATTAAGGGATAGGCTTACAAACTAGGGATTCTTTTTTTAGGGCGATGGGCTAGCAACCTATCACTATTTGAATCTCAATTCTATCATTAAGCCAAACAGCTGAACGTGGCCATTCAGTCTTCTCAAGACTGTTGTCTGTGCCTACCCTGCAAAGGATATAGACGTGACCATATGTATGTAGTCATACTCACCCAGGCTAAAAGACTCTGCACAGTGATCGTGACGACGTCGCCGGCCATCTTGATTAGCTGGACAGCCCTTTCATGCTGGGCGTTCCTCACGCATGTGCCGTCCACTTCCAGGATCCTGTCTCCCGTCTGAAGCAAAAGCATCAAGGGTTATTGTAACATGATCCAACAGAACCCAATTAACGCGACGAATGTATTTAAAATTCAAAATTTGTATTCATTATTATAGGATACTTCATATCGCTTAATAATTGTCAAATCTTTTGGTTTCACAACATTGGTTGACGTCAAATGAATTACTTACTTAAAACTAAGTTTACTGCCGCTTCCAAGGCGTCAGTGCAGTAGAAACAGTAACAAACTGCCTGAAAGACTAATACATATGGGATTCTTCTTTGAGGCGATGTCCTAACAACGTGCCACTATTAGAATCACAACCTGAACGTGGCCTTACAGTCTTTGTGAGACTGTTGGCTAAGTCTACCACGGGATTAATATGTCTGCATACATGTAATCACGTCTTCATCCCTAACAGGCCACACAGAGCCAACTGTCTTGAAAAAACTGATTGACCAGGCTCAGCTTTTTGGCTTGATGATAGAATTGAGATTCAAATAGTGACAGGTTGCCAGCCCATCGTCCAAAAGAAGAATCCCAAGTTTACAAGCCTATCCCTTAGTCGCCTTTTACGACATCCATGTGAAATAGAAGGACCTAGTCTTATTTATTGGTGGTGTTTTTTTATCAGTGCCGGGAACCATACGGCACCATATAAGTATATGTATATATATATATATGTACCTATGTATGTAATCTAACCTGTAGTTCACCACTGTTTCCCGCTGGACTTCCTGGTACCACGTTCTTGATGAAGATTCCAAATATGGCTTTCTCTTCTCCTTCATCATCTTCTCCAGTTATTATATCGACCTTAAACAAGACGTTACTCTTTAAATTCTTCTTAAATTCGATACGTATGATATCACTATAAGAACGTTGTTGGTTGAACAGCTAAGGTGCCAAAATGCGCAAGAAATGCGTGCGCGCAAGTGAAGAGTTACTTTTATGAGTAACGTACATTATTTGAGTGCCAACCGATGTTCTTACGGTGACGGTTGACATCGTGAGGAAACCTGCACATTCAGGCAACTGGATGTGATTCAATATGAGTAAGGTTGCGGAGGTCAGACGGTAGTCGGTTCGTGTTAAAACCTGATTTACCCAATCCGGGATTATGGTCACAGGACACACCCCGGAACCCTCTCCAGAGTGATGATGAAGATGTAACTGGGACTAAAGCCAGGACATAGAAGATCATGTCATCACCATCCTTGAAGAATGTTTTAATTCCATACATACATACACATGGTCACGTCTATATCCCTTGCGGGGTAGACAGAGCCAAAAGTCTTGAAGGGACTGGTAGGCCACGTTCAGCTGTTTGGCTTTATGATAGAATTGAGATTCAAATAGTGACAGGTTGCTAGCCCATCGCATAAAAAAGAATCCCAAGTTTGTAAGCCTAACCCTTAGTCGCCTTTTACGACATCCATGGGAAAGAGATGGAGCGGTCCTATTCTTTTTTGTATTGGTGCCGGGAACCACACGGCACATTTAAATTCCTTGCGTCGAAAAATATTTTTTTCTTATTCCACGCTCGGAACCACTTACTTCTCTATACATTTTGGTAATTATTTTTTTTTTAAAACACTACATATGTATGTTTGTTATTAGGAATATCCAATCTAGAAACCTAGGTATTTAATGGGCATATGATAATTACTATTAGCAAAACTGTGTCACGTTCACACGTCACGTCCCAACCTTGGTCGCTTCACCGGACCTATATGACGTCACATGTTACTATTCACACTGAGATATTGAGCATATTACTCGTAGTTCGCGTTAAAATAAACTTTCTAATCTAGTTTTTCCTGTGAGAATTTCTAGAATAATGTAGGCATGACTCATCTCATAACAAGTATCGTAGCAAGTGAAAAAAAGATGTAATCTCTCTCTACGCCTCCGCAAAAGAAGCGTGATATGTATGTTATTCATGTAATAATGATGAGGAAAATAATTGACTGCACTGACCTTTCCGCCGACGATGCTGACCCCCAAAGGGGCCCCGGGTTCCCTCTTCAGGGTCACCAGTCTGGGCGGGCCCCAGCGCTGGGCCACCAGGGTCTCCGTGCGGTCACACACGGTCACTGTCATGGCTGGTTGAGGTATGTAGCTAAAAAAAGAAAAATTTATAAAAATAAATATATAGATTCTTCTTTTAGTCGATGGGCTAGCAACCTGTCACTATTTGAATCTCAATTCCATCATAAAGCCAAACAGCTGAACGTGGCCTATCAGTCTTTTCAAGACTGTTGGCTCTGTCTACCCCGCAATGGATATAGACGTGATTATATGTGTGTATGTATAAATATATACGGGACAGAAAACAGGGATCGAATTAGCCAAATATTGAATTATTCGAAGTAAGCTCGAGGCTTGTGTTACGAGATACTAACCCAACGATACTATATTTTATATAGTCACGACTACATCCCTTGCGGGGAAGACACAGCCAATAGTCTTGGTTCTAGGTTCGGCTGAGATTCAAATAGTGTAGTTTGTTCCGCCGCTTCTTCTACACATGCGCTTTGGAAGCGGTAGTAGTTATAATTAGATTTCAGTGATGTGACGTCAATAAGTGATACCTTGTATACAATTTTGAAAATAAATCTATACTATTCTATTCTAATAGTTACGACCCGATTTTAATGAAAGGCACAGACAGAATAGAGTAATATTTGCAATTTTTTTTTTGATTTGATTTAAGATAAAGTCAATATCCATGAATTCCTCTACTATAAAAAATATACAAAGTGCAAAGTGCAAAAGTAGTTAGTGCGCTCGGCCGAGCGAGAGAGCTCGGCCCAGTGAACAAGATCATCTGCATCAGACGATGTGCAATCAACTATTATACTGCATATTATGAAATACTAGCTGTGCTAGCGTCTCCGTCCGCGTGGAATAGTTATTTAGGGCATCATTAAAGTCCCCAAGGATAAATAATTTTCCTCCTTTTTTCACATTTTCCATTATTTCTTCGCTCTTATAGTTGAAGCGTGATGTTATATAGCCTAAAGCCTTCCTCGATAAATGGTCTATTCACCACAAAAATAATTTTTCAATTCGAACCAGTAGTTCCTGATATTAGCGCTTCAAACAAACAAACTCTTCAGATTTATAATATTATTAGTATAGATAGTATCGTTGAGTTAGTATCTCGTAACACAAGTCCCGAACTTACTTCGAGGCTAACTCAATCAGTGTAATTTGTCCCGTATATATTTATTTTATTTCTATTTATTGTCGTGGGAATTTCAGAGTTAAAAATACTTATTGCCGTGTGGTTCCCGGCACCAATAGAAAAAAGAATAGGACCACTCCATCTCTTTGCCATAGATGTCGTAAAAGGCGACTTAAGGATAGGATTATGAGTTTGGGATTCTTCTATTAAGCGACAGGCTAGTAACCTGTCAATATTGAATCTCAATTCTATCAATAAGCCAAACAGCTGAACGTGGCCAATTGGTCTTTACGAGAATGTTGGCTCTGTCTACCCCGCAAGGATATAGACGTGACCATATCTATGTATGTATTATAAAATACTAGCTGTGCCCGCGACTCCGTCCGCGTGGAATAGTTATTTTGGGTGAATAATTTTCCCCGTTTTTTTCACATTTTCCATTATTTCTTCGCTCCTAATAGTTGCAGCGTGATGTTATATAGTCCAAAGCCTTTCTCAATAAATGGTGTATTCAATACAAAAATAGTTTTTCAATTCGAACCAGTAAAAATTATTGAATGTACAAACATGACTCTCGCTACAACGTAACTATTTCTACAGATGTTATAAAGATATGCTATTTATCTACTTCCTACATCTCGTTTAACGAACCAGTGAACCGAAATAATGAGACCCGCCTCACTAAACACCAGGATAATACATTCATACACATAGTCACGTCTATATCCCTTGCGGGGTAGACAGAGCCAACTGTCTTGAAAATACTGATAGGTAACTTTCAGCTTTTTGGCTTGATGACAGTATTGAGATTAAAATAGTGACAGGTTGCTAGGTCATCGTCTAAAAGAATCTCCTACCCTTATAGTCGCCTTTTACGACATCCATGGCAAAGAGATGGAGTGGTCCTATTCTTTTTTTATCGGTGCCGGTAACTAGACCATATGTGCGAAGCCGGGGCGGGTCGCTAGTAAGGGATAAAGTGATGAGTTTGCGTTTTTTTATCCATAGCGATGGTTGGTCGGTTTGCACGGATTTCAAAAATAATTAATCCTTATTTATGGTCAAGGGTGTCTTTGTACTTAGATTTATCAAAATCGATGCCGTAGTTCTGATATTTTTCATAACCAATTTGCCTTAGGAAGTCATGAGTGTTAATTTAATTTGATACTTTTAAAGACAAGTAAATATGAATGTCACTTAATTTCGATGGACAAAAAAAAATGCATTAAAAAAGCATCAATATTCTTATCATTTCTACAATCGCACAGCACAGTCATATACTTCAATAGCACTCCTCTTTTTAGTTCGAGTTTAAAAAAAAAACACAACAAATTAACGCACACAAAAAACTAACTTAATTGTACAAAAAGTTTTTTGCATAATACTACTTAATTAATTAAACAAATAACTTACTTAATCCAGATTCTACTATTTTACGGACCAGCCTAGTCGCGCTGGTAAACTACATCGCACTAACCACACTTAATTTAATTTACTGAAATTGAATTAACTCACCACTAACAACAAGTAAACCACATTTTCCCGAAAGTTTAGTGTTGTGCCCGTGCTTATATCGATAGGATGAATTATGAAGCCCAAAATAGAGACGTTGTTACGACGATGTTACAGATTGGTAATGGAGCATTTGAGGTCGCCTAACCATAACTCAATTACGCGAATTAGCAATTTTCTTGTAGTGTGGGGTAGAGTTGATGTGATTTATCGATATTTATCTTTTTTACAATACTAGATTTTGCGCGTCGCTTTGCTCCTATGGGATTTCTGAACAAAAGGAGCTTATGTTACTCTCGAAAATCTATTCTACATTCATACATAATTTCATTAGAATCAGTCCAGCGGTTAACTGTAAAACCAGAACAGACTTTCGCATTTAAAATATTAGTAAGAGATATTAGTAACACGCTTTTTCTTATCTTGTCACTCAATTTTATATCAATCACAGTACTTAACGCTGTCATTTTCAACACGTTTATTTTGCTTTCAAGATCAAATTTCGCAAAAAAAAATCGATTTTCACTTCTATATAAAAAATTAATTAAAAGTGAGAAGTATTTATTAATTATTTCGAAATATTTCGAACATTACTTATATCTACTAACCTAATTGTCACATCTTTTCGTTGGGAACCATTTGCCACTTTGCACCACCAGAAAATTAATTTAATTTTATACCTGTCTAAAATATAACATAATTATTACCCGTAGCTTCGTCCGCGCGAATATATCGCCACCTACACGCGCGAATTTAAAACAATACAGGTTTCTCGCAAATCCAACGGGAACTTTAGTTTTTATCGGGATTAAAAAGTCCCTATATCCTACTCCAGACCTTATATAACTTATCCTAACTAAATATAATATTAGTTAGGATAAGTTATTTAAAGTCCAGGTTAACCTGAAATGCTTAATTGACGAGTCAATCTTGTTTATCGATATCGATATTTCCAATTTATCGCGACACAATGTTTTCCCTAATCCCTCATAAGTCGGTGAAGGAGGTCAAATAAATGATACATTTATTTTCTGTTCTCTTTGAAGCTTATTATAGTCTGATGCCATCAAAGAGATTAGTTTTGAGTACAACATAGATATAATCACGTCTAATCCCTTGCGGGGTATACAGAGCCAGCAGTTAGACTGAGAAAGGGAAAAGCAAATTCACTTGGGATTCTCCTTGTAGGCGATGGGCTAGCAACCTATCACTATTTAAATATCAATTCCATTGTTAAGCCAAACAGCTGAAAGTAGCCTTGCACTCTTTTCGAGACTCTGACTACCTCGTAAGGAATATTAGACGTGTGATTATATTATTGTATCAACGCAAAGCTGAACATAACCGATTACAGGTTTCTTAAGAAACATGATCATATTATAAGTGCTATAAAGTGAATTGACGAGCTAACATGACGACAATTATGCATTTGGATGAAGCGAAAGAGCTATGCAGGGATCGGAGTAAGTAGAAAGATGCAGTCTCCGTCTACCCCTCTGGGAAAGATTCGTTGTTGTACCTATGTATAAACGCTATAAAATATTCAATGATTCATTTTCTTATGGTATACGACGGTATAATTATTAAATTGCCATATATAAAGTTACTTCGATAATAACTCCGTATACAATGACTCCCAAAGGACCATGTAAGTTGGACAGGGGAATTAACTAAATGACCACTTACCTAAATTAAGGGGATAGCTTTTAAAGTGGATTTGGTTGTAAACTACTGTAACCCGCGACTTTGCTTGTCGGGTCTTGGATTATATTGAATTTGTAATCATTTTCTTATAAACTAACTAACTTTTTAAGTAATTTCTAGTTAAAAAAAAACACTTAGGGGTATGAGGAATACATGTTGGCCGATTCTCACACCTTCTCAATATGCTCACAAAATTTCATGAGAATCGGTCAAGCCGTTTCCTGAGTGTTGAAACAGTTTCCCCAGAACCACACGGCAATAGATAAACAATGAATAGAATTATTTAGATACAAGAACTACCAATGACTCTTCTCTAAGTTATGTAAGAGGCCTTTCCTGAGTGTAGAAACAGTGTCCCCGGAACCACACGGCAATAGATAAACAATTAATAGAATTATTTAGATACAAGAACTACCAATGACTTCTCAAAGTTATGTAAGTGTACATACATATATTAGTTTATCGCTAACCGTTGCTCTGACGGTGAGGGAAAACATCGTGAGGAAACCTGCACATTCAGGCAACTGTATTTGTAACCAGGATCCATACGGGTAAGGTTAGGTTAGGTTAGGCACAGGTTCGAATCTCACTTCGGCCATGTACCAATGACTATTTTCAAAGTTATGTACGTTAGTGCCGTGTGGTTCCCAGCACCAATAAAAAAAGAATATATGTATGTATGTATATTAGTTTGAATACTAACCGATGTTCTTACGGTGAGAATAAACATCGTGAGGAAACCTGCACATTCAGGCAACTGGATGTATAACCATGATCCAATACGCTGCAAAAGGTCGGATGGGAGTCGCTTAGCGTTGAAAATTCCGAAAGAAACAAATTGTTTTATTCGATGAAAGAAACGTTTTTTCGTTTTTTACCATTTTATTGGTTTGTTACATTGAAATATATCAGAATAAAACCTTGGGGAAAAAACGGTTTTATTGAGATTTTCGCCGTTTGTTTCGAAAAATAAGAAAAAAACGATTGGAAAACTATATATATTCTATGTATAATTACCAATTTTTAAAACAATGATGCATATTGTAAGGAAATCAATACTTTTCCTATCGTATTTTTCCGTTTTATTAATAAAAAACATGAATTATTTCATTATTATCTTTCTTGAAACTTTCGTAAAAAACTTGTATAAAAACGAGGGAATTTGAAAAAAACCGGAAAATTTCCCGCTTTTTTCAACCCTAGAGTCGCTTCGTGTAAAAACCTGACTCACCCAATACAGGATCCATGGTCAAAAGTATACCCCTGACTCCTCTCCAGAGAGGTGATGATGCAACCGGGACTAAAGCCTCGTTAGAAGAGGTTCGTAATAACGTCTTCGTAACGACGGCCTCTGTGGCGCAGCGGTAGTGCGCTTGTCTGTGACACCGGAGGTCCCAGGTTCGAATCCCGGTCAGGGCATGATGAGAAACGAACTTTCTCTGATTGGCCTGGGTGTTGGATGTTTATCTATATAAGTATTTATTATAAAATATAATATCGTTGAGTTAGTATCTCGTACCACAAGTCTCGAACTTACTTCCAGGCTAACTCAATCTGTGTAATTTGTCCTGTGTATAATGTTGTATGTCTTTATCCCTTACGGGGTAAATAGAGCCGACAGTCTCGATACATATCATGTGTAAGAAAAGATTTCCTGTAACGCCATTGTTAACGCGATGAAACCTTTTCAATGAGAGCAGGCACCCTTGATCCCTTTAGACAAATACATTTAAAAACAACCTTATTGTACATTATAATAGGTCATAAATTCTATTGAAGCATACTCACTCTCCTTTTGACGAGTAAATAAAGTTATTCGAAAAACTATCTTATTGCAATGGAATAGACCTGAAAATGTTTTGAAAAATTTGTGCCGTGACAGACCTATAACAGTGCAATGAAATTTAAGGCTTAAGTTTTCAATGATAAGGTATTTTTTAATGTGAACGCCAAAGATGATCTTGTAAATTTTATTTGTTGTTTTATACCAATAATTCAAGTTCAAGTCGATATGAAGAAGATCAATGTTAGAATACACGTGTTATTGTTAAAAATAATTTAATTAAAAAGTATAGATAGATTTACAAATAGATTAATAATTTACGTAGACTAAACTCAACTCAACTGCAGGACTACATCTCTTTTCCATGGATGTCGTAAAAGGCGACTAAGGAAAAGGCTTAAATACTTTTCTAGATTCCTCTTTTAGGCGATGGGCTAGCAACCTATCACTATTTGAATCTTATTCTATCATTGAGCCAAGCAGTTGAGCGTGGCCTTTCAGTCTTTTAATGACTGTTAGCTCTGTCTACCCGCATCGACATGATTATATGTTATGGACTCAAAGATCTAGGTGTTCATTAAGATACTTTCAAATAGCACATGCATTTCTTATAAATTTGTTTATTTTTATATTAATTTATTTTACAAACTTAGAACTTGCCCCCCCTAACGCGACATATTTCTTATAAATTATTACTTAATACGTTCTAAAGTACCATTAAACAGAATTTCTAATATTATTTCTTACCTTTCAAAGGGAACAAAATTTTGTGTCGGAGGTTTATTATAAATATAAATTTAATTTTTTTGTAAGGTGGTGTTAAATTCATCACTTATTTATAGATGGCGTTAAATTCATCACTTTTTGCAAAGATGGCACTAAATTCACTCGGGCGATGTTGCTGTTGAAAAGCTAGTGTCAAAATAAATATGAATTCGGTCAATACTTCAATAAAAATACCATAAGATAATAAATTAGATACTTCGAAAAAGTACCGCCCGTCTATTTCGGTGGACGTATAAAATAATAACATGCCCCAATTTCACGACACGAACGTACGCACGGACGATAAACTTCTTTTAAAAATAGTAAAGCGGACAATTATTCTTTCCACATATTTGTAAAACTTACTAATATGTATTACAAATTTGATAGTGAGTTTGTTTGTTACGTCTTTACAGTTAAACCATTGAACTGATCTGCATGAAAGTTTGCGTAACAATGCATGAGATTTTGCATAATAAGTATATCAAATCAAATCATTATCATGGGACACTTCATATCACATAGTAATTGTCATATCTTTCGGTTCCACAACATTGGTTGACGTCAGATAAATTACTTAAAACTTAAATTACTGCCGCTTCCAAAGCGTCAGTGCAGAAAAAGCGGTAACAAACTACACTGCAGCATTTTCTTCGCTACACTGTGTCTGCAGAAGGACATATCTTTTATCTCGGTAAAATAAAATTGTTTTAAAATGTTTGCTAAGAAAGAGTAGGACTTTATACTACAGGCATATCTTGCTTATTAGAAAGTCCTAACGATGTAAATTTGTACACTTTGCTGTGAACGAATTAATCGCATTTTCATTTCCATATAATTGTGTTATCTGGTTGCAAATAAAGATTGATTATAACTTACCTAGATCTCCTCGATGGCACGAGGAACTTCAACGGCCCAGCGGATTTTCTTCTGTCCTTCACTACGGGCGCCATTAAGAAGTTCTCATCATCAGTCTCAGATCCACCACTGTCCAAATTCACCAACGCTGGAGCTGACATACGTCTGTCAGGTATAATCTTAGGCCCCTCCAACATATCCCTAATCACTTCACAGAATTTACAAGCGTTCGCCTCAGCTATATACGCTTTAGTTATAGCGTACGCGTAATTCTCTAAGAAACATTTGTGGCACCCCGGAACGTAACTGCTGTCCAAATCGGTTGACTCCTCACTGGGCGTTTGCTTCTTCAGTTGCAACTTCTTCTCCATGGTCGCCAAGTTGTTCGCTAATATCTTGTTCTGTTCATCTTTATATTTCTTCTCTTCTGCCTCCAGTTTTTTCTGACGTATCTCCTTTAAACACTCGTCTTGGTCGTTGTAATACTCAACGCATTTACGCTCCTTCTTGGACGGTTTTGTAGGACTTCTCTTTTTGAGTTTATTACTACTTATGTTAACATTTATTGGTTCAATTCTCAAGGACTTCATTTGTTTAATTATATGCTCTTGAACGTACGGATGGCCGTAAGACGACGCATCTTCCGCGACATTGGCAGTGATCTGTGCATTCACAGTTTTGGCACTTACGTCGTTGTCTTTGTTTCTAACTATTTTATCGTGTTTACTCTTGTCTTTGATGTGATCGGCGTTGTTTTTACGAGCGTTTTTAACTGCACACTTCGCAGATGAGGAGTCGTCGTCGAGACACGTTTCGTACCCGTCTACTTCGTGATCGATATACAAAAGAGAATTGTCTTCCTGGACGGAAATGTTTTTGGTCGTATCGAAAAATCTAATGGCTTCGTCCGGCGAATTCAAACACTCTTTCCAACTCTCGTCACTTTTAACCTTCTCTAGAGTCGTTTTACCGACTCTATTTTCATCGCACTCCTTCCAGTATTTATCGAAACTAATCCTTTCTAAGCCTGTTGGGGTCACGGCGAATACCATTTCGTCTGATGTGGAAATATCTTTACTCTGTTGTGTAGACAAACATGGTTCTTCATCTTCTTTTCTATCTACTGATTTACTTCTTAAATTCAGTTCTCTGGGCGTTACTAAAGCATCATCCTCAGTGATGGTCATGTCGTCATCTTGATCATCTAATGACTCGACAGACTTTGATGTTTTCAAATCAGATACGCCATTTATTCTATCGTCTTTCTTAGCGTCAACCTTGACATCATCACAACTGAAATCACCAAAGGCGGATACTTCCTCGTCCTTAATTGATGATTCTTCAGGTTCTAAACATATTTGGACTACTTCTAGACCTTCCCCATATTCTTGTAGACACTCGTGGAAGGAATCCATTCCCGTGTGGTCATCAGAAGCGAGGGAGTTTATACATTCCTGTGAAATAATGAAAATATTTAGTAACAAAATTAACATAATATTGATATAAGCCTTTACTGGCCAGCTTTAAATCTACTCACACTTGCTATCTTTATACCTAATTATTGCCTCTTTTCTTTCTGTTCTTCATTGCTTCTCCATAATATTTATTTTCATTGCACAAAATATAAATGCAAATAGCACAATTGGCGGACTTAATGCTAGAAACATTATCTGCCAGTCAACCATTGGGTCTGACAGAGAACTTTATGTGTGGTTATGTGTATGTATAACCTCTCTGTCTAAATACACACATATTGATATATTTTAAATATTTATGTAAGTTTAATTCAATAAATATATTGATGTACGTCTATTATTAGTAACTATATGATTTGATAATTATGTATTATCTTACTAGTTCGAAACAAATTTTCTTAAAACTCTTTTACTTCGTTTACAATGGTTGGAACTGGCCACTTCAAAAAAAAAATGAGAAGAAAATTTTCGTAAATAATAAATTTTCGTAATTTTCGAAAAGTTCTCTCGGAATTCTATTTAGTTATAAAATAGGACCAATTTAATGTTTGTCTGTACAAGTATTATCCGTAATTAAAGTTCATGTTTTTAAGTTCAAGGTGCAATTTCCTTGCCGTGTGGTGCCTAGCACCAATAGAAAAAAGAATAGAATCACTCCATCTCCAAGTTTATAAGCCTATCCCTTAATCGCCTTTTACGACATCCACGGTTAAGAGATGGAGTGTTCGTATTCTTTTTTCTATTGGTGCCGGGAACCACACGGCTAAATTTATAAATAAATAATGTCGATTCGACACAAGGACTTTTGAGGTTCAAAAAAAAGACAAGTTAACTTTTTCAGTGTATATTTGGCAACATACTTGAATAACAAGCGACAACATTCAACCACAGAGTTTTAAAGCAGTAACATCGAATCTAATTCTAGAGTCACAACAATTCGGTTCTATCAAGAACAAGGAATAAAACAGAAATAAATAAAAAAAAATACGTATGTTTTTCGAAAATTTTAACAAAACGTTGATCTCTCTTCAAAATATTATATATTTTTTTTTTTAATAAAACATAATTAAGAAAAGTAATTTTTTAAGTAAAAATCAATTATCAGATAGAAAGAAAAATTTATTAATTATTTATTTGTTTATAAAATTTGACTTGATATATCATATACATATATTCAAACATAACGAAAATAAATATTTAATAAACTTACTTAATAATAATAAATACGAATAAGAAAAGAAAAAAAAAATTTAATTGTTAAGTGTATTATTATCTAAAGGATATTTCAAAATTCAAAATTCAAAATTTTTTATTCATTATTATAGGATATTATTATATCGCTTAATAATTGTCGTATGGTTTAACAACTTGGTTGACGTCAAATAAATTACTTAAAAACTAAGTTTACTGCCGCTTCCAAGGCGTCAGTGCAGAAGAAGCGGTAACAAACTATTTAAAAACGTAAAAAGAAAAATATCGGTTTATAAATAAAAATATTAAAAAAAACTTTATTTTCTAATCACTGTTTTCTAGCTAATACCTAATAATTACTCAAGCATATTCTAATTTAATTAAAAATTTCCATCATTAATCAGACTATTATAATTATTTTGACACACAGTCTTTAAAGATATAAATCCATAATTAACCAAAGCGTTAATAAATAATTTCAAAAACATTTTCATATTATATACAATAAACGGCATTATTTAATTTTAAAATTCTTGCATAATTAATTTGATTTTACAAAATTAAATATATAAAAGTATAAATCCGAATAGTATTTTTGAGAGAAGTCTGTTTTATAATCATGTCTGTCTTTTTTTATACAATATCTGTCAAATTTTAACATTGTTATCAAATCAAAAATCAAATCAAATCTATTTATTGTGGAGCACAGGTAAAAAGATAATATAATTATATAGAGTACCACTGAGTCCTGTCTTTACAGACGTACAATAATTAATTACATACATTTATATAAAATAAAGTCAACATAAAAATTTAAATTAAATTGAAAATGTCAGTACACGCATCAAAAATAAGAATTATATAAATTAAATCGAATTATTATGTCAAATTGTCTTGTAGAAAATCTTTAACACTGTAATAACATCTTTCTATTAAAAGCTGTTTAATTGTCTTTTTAAATGTCACTAAATCTTCGGTCTTATAACTATCTGGCAATTTATTAAAAATCTTAGGAGCCATCCCGATCACATTATTACTGATCAAAGATTTTTGATGTCCTCCAATAACCAACTTTTGCTGGTATTGAGGTCTCACACGATCTGGCCTCATTCTTATGTCCGCTATTTTTGTAAACAAGTGGGGATTAGATTTTACAAAAAGACAAACTTCTAATATATAAATACTGGGTAATGTTAACATTTTATGTGCTTTAAACATAGGCACACAGCTGTCTCTAGATTTCAGTCCACACATCGATCTGATACATCTTTTTTGGGCCTTGAAGACTTTGTTAACTTCTACCGCATTACCCCAAAATATTACACCATAGTTTAAATGAGGGGTGACTAAACCATAATAAGCCACCAATGCAGCTTCTAATTTAACTTTTTTAGATATCCTAAATAACGCATAAGCCGATTTGTTTAGTTTTTTACATACTTCTTCGATATGAGAAGACCATGATAATTGACTGTCAACAGTAAGGCCAAGGAACTTTGTCGTTTGAACTTCGTCAATATTTTGACTATTATATTGTATGTTAAGATTAGGTGGTATTTTTCTATTATAAAATTGCATAACTTTAGTTTTCATTAAATTAATTTTTAAATTATTAGTTTCTACGAGGGGAGTTCAATGTATTCTCGGTATAGGCATGAAATAATCAGCAGAAAATTCTAAATAAAATTTATTTTTCAATATAGTCCCCTACCATCTCAAGACACTTATTTGTTCGGGAAAGTAACTTTGCGATACCCTCTAAAAAATATTTTTCTTCGTGGCCTGAAAAATGTTCGTTTATCGCTGCCTTCAACTCTTCATCGTCGGAAAAATGCTTTCCACGAAGATCTTTTTTAAGATTTGGGAATAGAAAATAATCACTAGGAGCTAGGTCCGGGCTGTAGGGTGGATGATTGATTTCTTCAAACCCACACTCCTGCACAGCAGCCTTGGCGATACGCGCCTTGTGGACCGGAGCGTTGTCGTGAAGCAGCAAGACACCTGCGGTCAATTTTCCACGTCTTTTTTCTTTAATTGCCTCCTTTAAATTACGCAGGGTGTTTGCGTAAGATGCAGCAGTAATACTTTGACCTTTTTTTGTGTACTCGATTAGCAAGATTCCCTTGGAATCCCAAAACACTGTGGCCATGAGCTTTCCTGCGGACGGGGTGACTTTGAACTTCTTCGGTGGGTCTGTTCCTTTTCTATGCCACTGCATAGACTCTTGCTTGCTCTCAGGGTCATAGTGATGAACCCACGTTTCATCACCAGTAATAATCCGATCGAAAATACTTTGTGGATTTTCACCACAAAGCTCCAAAAACTCCTTGCAACAGTCAACTCGCACTTGTTTCTGAAGCGCTGTGAGCATTCGCGGCACCCATCTTGCACTGACCTTTGACAAATTCAGACGCTCATGAAGGATAGTGTGAATAGTACCTACGGATAGCTTAGTCCTTTCTGATAATATTTTCACTCTTACACGGGCATCTTCGAGTACAAGTTTCTCGACTAATTTGACGTTTTCTTCAGTAGCGGCACTAACCGGCCCACCGGCACGGGGATCGTCTTCAATGCTCTCTCTACCCCGTTTAAATTCACTTGACCACTTCTGAATTGTAGATAATGAAGGCGCAGAATCTTGGTAAACAGCCACCATTTCTTCGTGAATTACTTTTTGAGTTTTTCCTTGTTTTGTGAGGAATTTTATCACAGCGCGATGCTCGATTTTTTTCATCGTTGTCGAATCAGTCATCTAAATTGTCTTCTCGCAATGATATCTTGAATACTAACGGTGACAATTAAATATTTTTTTTTATGTATACCCTCAAAGAGTATTATTACTTAGTGAGATAATTTAATTACCCTTAACATTAGTATATCACCTCAATACCGAGAATACATTGAACGCCCCTCGTAACCATTGAATTATATCATTTATTGTATTATTTATGTCATATTCGTACTCCTTCGGGTCGTCACATTTAATAATTGCAGTGCTATCGTCTGCAAATAGTACCATTTTTTGCTGTACTTTTTGAGGTAAATCATTAATATAAATGAGAAACAGAAGCGGCCCAAGGACGCTTCCTTGAGGAACGCCGAACTTGTTTATTCTATATCCTGACAGATGATTGATTTCTTGCTTTTTTTTGGGACAAATACTGGTTATTTCCACGCATTGGCTTCTATTATCTAAGTAAGATTTTATTAAATTTAATACATTTCCTCTGATGCCGTACTTATTTAATTTGTTCAATAGTCTATTGCGATTAACAAAGTCAAATGCTTGTGTCATATCGGTATACACTACGCATACAGGGTTCCTCTTATCCACATTTTTCATTACAATGTCCAGCATATCATATATCGCCATACTAATTGTCTTATTCTTTCTAAATCCCTTTTGTTCGTCACATAAAATTTTATATTTAGTCAAGTAATTGTAAATGGAGTCATATAAATATTTTTCAAAAATCTTTGTAAAAATTGTTCCAAGTGCCACTGGCCTAAAATTAGACATAATTTTTTTATCCCCTTTTTTATGTAGTGGTTTTATAATAGTTGGTTTAAGTTTATCAGGATAAATACCAGCAGAAATGCACATATTGATGAGAAAACATATATGTGGGGCAATATATTCACAAACAGACTTAACCACTTTTGTGGAGATATCATCGTAACCTGTACTATTGGTGTTTTTTAGTGTTCTTACAATTTTTATTACTTCCTCAGTCATAATTGGCATTAAAAACATAGATTGTGGCTGAAATATTAGATCAACTTTATCATATAATTTATTCGAAGAGTTTTCAATTTTTTCAATAAAGTACGCATTAAAAGCCTCTGCTATTGATTTAGGATCTGATATTGAGTTATCATCGTGTTGAACTTCTGATATGTAGTCTTTTTTTATATATTTATCATTTATTATTTGCCAAGTTGCTTTAGATTTATTTTGTGCGTTGTTGATGTAAAATGTATTTTGAGCCTTCTGTGTTAAATTGATTATGGTTTTAAATTTTTTTGAGTAATTTTTTAAATTAATTTTGGTCTGCCTAGATGGCGCTGTTCTATGTTTCCATAATAAACTTCTTTTTCTTCGACTGCAAATTTTTATTCCTTTTGAAATCCATCTCAATTTCTTCTTACTTTTAAATATTTTTATTTTAAGCGGAAAACAGAGATTGTAAATCATTTGAAAATTATCAAAGAAATGATTGAAAGCAGTATTGGGATCATCTGTATTATAGATACCAGAAAAGGGAAAGTTTTTTATGTGGTTTTCAAAAAGTTTTAAATATTTAAATAAATTTAAATTTAAATATATACGGGACAAATTACACTGATTGAGTTAGCCTCGAAGTAAGTTCGAGACTTGTGTTACGAGATACTAACTCAACGATACTATATTTTATAATAAATACTTATATAGATAAACATCCAAGACCCAGGCCAATCGGAGAAAGTTCGTTTCTCATCATGCCCTGGCCGGGATTCGAACCCGGGACCCCTGGTGTCACAGACAAGCGCGCTACCGCTGCGCCACAGAGGCCGTCAAAATATTAATATTAAATATTCAATCGACAAATCTCTTTTTTTAGCACGCCATTGACTTAATTTGTTGATTTTATCCATCGGTATCTCTATGATTTGAGCTGAATGGTCCGACAACGCGAATTCTATTACCTGATTTTTACATTTGAGTTGTAAGTTGTGGGCAAAATTATCTAAGCATGTTTGAGAACTCGGTCTAGTTACTTGTCTTATTTGTAATTTGAGATTATAACCCATTAGAAAATATTCAAATTCCTGGGCTAAATTCGTTTTTTTTAATACGTCAATATTGAAGTCTCCACACATAACAATTCTTTTATTACATTTTTTAAATAATGTTTTAAAAATTAAATCTAACCTATAATAAAAAGTCTCAAAATCCTTTGAAGTTGAAGGTCTGTATACACATAATACAAATAAATTACATTGAATTAATTCAACCGCACAGCACTCTACTATATCAGGCACAGATAGTTCCGCAACACAATTCAACTCATTGAAACTTACATCATTTTTTACTAAAATGCATGTTCCACCACGTTTAATATTTTTTCTGGAATAGATGGCCGCAGAACGATAATTTGGAATGTTCAATTCTTCTTCATCACCAGATTTTATGAAATGTTCAGATATACAAATAACATCTACATAAATTTTTTCATCGGCTAACTCTTCCAGATGTACTGACAAAAGATCTGACTTATTTATCAAACCCGCAATATTTTGATGTAAAATAGTCAAGTTTAAATTATTGTATTTATTTAGGAAAAAAATCAGAACTTGAAGCAGGGCTTACTTTATCCATAATATCATATTCGTCACTGTTTAAATTTTCATTATCAATTATATTCAAAATTAATTCCTGTAAGTCCCTAAATATTTGCTTAATACCATTATTATTAATAGTACCAGATCGTATGGAAAACATGTCATAATCATAGGAAAGATTCAAATTTGAATCAAGCAAATATGCGTAATTATGCGTATGAATATCTAGGTATAACAGATTGTTGAAACATTCAAGTCGCCAATTGAAAATCGTGGAGTTATTGTTACATACAAATGTCGGCAAACATAGTACAATATTAGTATGTGTTATTAATTGTAATTCTTCTCTTAAGTTTAACACTATATCAAAATAATTATTAGTTTTCTTGAAGTCTTCATCTCCAATAAAGATGACGCAGCAGTCTTTGTTAGTGTATTCTTTTAATTTATTATTTAAGTCTTCAATCATATTCTTGATTCCACAATTCGGCTTTAAATAATGACATATCCTGTAATTTCCAAAAGTACTTTCGGCAATGGACAGCATCTTGTTATTTTTATTAGTACTTATTAAGCATATTTTTGTTACACTCTTTGTATCACTTACGTCTGGTTTCTGAAGTTTTTGTTTACTTCTGTTATTATCTTCTTTTTCTATTTTATCTTCTGCTAAATTTGAAATCGATTTAGAAGGTAAAGATATTTTCAGCTTTTTTGTCGATTGTTTTTTCGGAGATTTATGGTCATCTTTATCATTAATTAATTGAATACCTGTCTTCTTATTTTCGTTATCTTTATCACTAATTTTTTTAATTTTGTTATCTATCTTTTTATTTTCGTCATCTTTATCAATAAAATCATGATCTTGTCTATTTGCCAAATTTAATTTTGTAGGACTTTCTTGATAAAGCCTTTGGGAAAGTGTCGATTCTTGAAACCTTTTTTTACTTTTCTTTTTTACAGAAGCAGGAGATAAAACTTTTTCTGTACAAATTTTTTTATATGTTTCTATTACTTTTTGGCATCTATGTATTTCATTTTTTAATTTTATATTTTCCTCGTTCAAATTATCTATTTCATTGTTCGCTGAAAGTAATTTCGATTCAAGATTTTCAATCCGTTCCTGAATTTCAATCTGTGTAACACTGTTGTTAATAGATGTATTAGGTAGGCTCATTATCGTCGAATCTAACAAAGAAGAGTTATCAGAATCATTTAGTGAATTTGATATTTCTGGTCGCCTAAAAGTAATATTTTCTGAGTCCATTTATGTTTCTAAAGATATTCTTCTATTGGAACGGAACGTTTTGACTGGCAAATATGCAGGAACTCAAATTTAAAAAAGTAAATATTATTTGTTATTGTGTCAATGTCAACGTCATGTCATTCAATTGACGTATATATTTATGCCTGCCGGCTGTGACGAAAGTTTTGTGGGATGTGGTTTAAATGTTAAATTTGCTCTTATTGGCTGAATTTCGTAAAAACATACAAGTTAAATTCAAAATGTTTCAGTTGTTGGATTTTGGCAAAATTAAGATATCGTTTTGTGGTAAAATAGTTATGTTATTACGTTAGATTCAGTGTCATACCTTTGCCGCAGAAGGTTGAGGTTATAATTCTCAGCCTGTTTTCACTTAAAACTTGTAAATAGTGCACTAAATCTTCACTTTTATCAGGAGCAAACAATAACAGGTCTTACTCGCGTGACCACCGGAAGTACCCCCGTGTTATTAAATATATTCTGATACTTAATTCTATGATATGTTTTTTAACCTGTTAAGCATTTAATTCTACACATTTAATACATTTAATTACATCTTATAATAGCGTACAATAATTTGAGATCATGAATTATTTTAATTGACTAAGTGAAAATTTGACCTGTGATTTTAATCTGCGAAGATGGAAAAAATTATAATAATTTAAATTTTATAACTTTTTGCCATGTGGTTCCCGGCAACAATAAAGTAAGAATAGGACCACTCCAGCTCATTCCCATGGATGTGGTAAAAGGCGACATAGGCGAGTAAGGGATAGGTTTATAAACTTAGGATTATTCTTTTAAGTGATGGGTTGCTACCCGTCACTATTTGAATCTCAATTCTATCATAAAGCCAAACAGCTGACCGTCGCCTATCAGTCTTTTTAAGACTGTTGGCTCTGTCTATCCCGCAAGGGATATAGACGTGTGTATGTATGTATGTTAAAACTTTTTTATATAACTATGTAAAATGGCAATTCTATCATTAAGCCAAATAGCTGAACGTGGCCATTCAGTCTTTTCAAGACTGTTGGCTCTGTCTACCCCGCAAGGGATATAGACGTGACCATATGAATGTATGTAAAATGGAACCAAAATATTATAAAAATCAGTTCATTTTTATGACGAGAATAAAACTCAGTATTATAATATCATCTACCTCATTATACCCAATTCACAATAAGTTATATTTAGTTCTAAATAAATAGCATGGCATTTTTTAAATCTATCACATTCAAATTGACTACATCATGCATAAGGTGCGTACAATATTATTTAAAATATATTATAAAAGGTGGTAGTAATGACCGATTTATTCTTACAGAGAAATTTACGACAAAATGCAATCTGAACAAAAATAAATAAATAAATGCAAAATAGGTGAATATCGAATTGTTTGTTAACTCTAATCATTATTTCATAATTTTTATTTTATTTATACATAGTTAGTTATAGAATACTCCAACGGAATAGATAAAATATTTTAAAATGTTCGTCTAAAATTCGCACGCACCCCAAATAGTTTTTTTTACTAAACTACTTAATATATAATAAATAGACACCAATTTCTCAAATCACATTACAATATCAACGCGTGGAATCAACGTTGAATATATTTCCTTAATTTTAAGATTTACCACAGAATTAACAATATAACGGAGGTTTGGGATTTAATTTAAATTAAATATTTAAAACTATCAAAACAATTTATAAATTCACAAAATGACGATTTATACCAACATAATTTCAGTGTGTAGTATGCAAATGCCATTGTTTATTAAAGTAATTAAAATATATTAAAAAATCAGTTTAATTATTTGAAATCAAATTGATGATTTATTTCACTTAATGGCATCTATACAATAACTATCATCAGATATTTGGCGGCCTGTGTGGCGCAGCGGTAGTACGCTTGTCTGTGACACCGGGGGTCCCGGGTTCGAATCCCGGCCAGGGCATGATGAGAAACGAACTTTCTCTGATTGGCCTGGGTCTTGGATGTTTATCTATGTATGTATTTATTATAAAATATAGTATAGTTGAGTTAGTATCTCGTAACACAAGTCTCGAACTTACTTCGAGGCTAACTCAATCAGTGTAATTTGTCCCGTGTATATTTATTTATTTTATTTAGGTATTTGTGCTGTTAGAACGTATTTTAATTTGTCCGTGCGTCATTTCATCGTTATTTCAGCTTTTATTTTCGGCGGAACTGTGAAAGGAGAGGGGACTGGAGGTGGTTGTGTGACGTCACGGGAACAATGTAATTGCAACTCCATAATATCTCTATGTAGTGACATGATCAGTCGAAGAAGCTTCGTGAAATATTCCAATTTCTGAAAAAAAAAATTTTTTAAATTAAATATTTTAATATAAAAACTTTTAAAATTATTTAAAGCATGCTTCAATATTGTACACTAAAGGGAAATTGTAAAAGAAAATTTAATAAATAAATGAACAAATCGAAAATCTTAGAGCGGCGAAAATTCCCTTTACTGTACACAGTTTGGAAAAAGAAGAATTGAATTAATTGCATGCTGATTTAAGTTACAGCTCTAAGCAAGGAAGCTATAATAAAGAAAAAACGCCAACTTACTTTAATTTTTCCCAAAAGTGTACAATATGAAGTTCGTTCGCAACTAGCACTTGTTCTCGTTATTAAAATTATTATAACAATTCACACACATGTTTTATGCCCAATGTTTAATTTTTTGAAATCATAATATTTGAATAAATAAATGAAATTTAACTGTTTTATGTAAAACAGAAAATTATGCCACTGTCAAAATTCTATATAAAATAATAATTTGTTTTAATTTGATTAGATTAATAAAGAAATAGATAATTATAGTATTATTAAAATGCTAAAACAATTAAATACCTAATTGACTTTTTTATAACATTATAAGGAAATTATAAATATTAAATTAATTTTTATAAAAGTGACGTAAAATGTAACGTAATATAAAGGTATGCACACACCTGACTGCTCTGCATGCTGTGACCATTCGCCTTCTCGCCGCCAACTACAGTACTGCAAGGAAGAGGCTTGGCCACGCCTATAGTTACTATTCCTGTAACAAATGATGCAAATTTAAAATTGGTATTCATTATTATAGGACATTTCAACATCACTTAATAATTGTCATATCTTTTGGTTTCACAACATTGGTTGACGTCAAATAAATTACGTACGCTACAAAGCGTCAGTGCAGAAGAAGCGGTAACAAACTGCACTGCAGCATTCTCTTCAATAACGTCAACTTCACAATTATCCAAACTTATAACACAAATGTGGACGACAGAACACATTGTTACGATTAATTGATTCATACGAAATTAGAAAGGAATGGAAAATATATGAGCTTATCTCTTAACCCATAAAAAATTACGAAAATCCACGCAGTCGCGGCCAACAACTAGACATTTATTTTATTTGTGCGAATTCTTACATATACCTACAGTTATACACAGACGATTTTGATGTACTTACATAATATATTATACTATAATGATATATAAATAATGTAATATTTTTTTATTTCCTAATAAAGTTACAAAAAAGTCAATTAACTATTTAATAATTTTAATTTTTCAATAAAAATATTATTTAATATCAAAATCGTCTCTCAATGCTCCGACACACAGAGTTAGTAACATAGGTACATCATAAAATTACACTTCTTCACCAAAGGGGTAATAAGATACATTTTTCCACCCTTTTTTTCTTCAATTAATATCTGATAATTTTGAATGTATTATAGACATCACAATTATTTAGACACTCACTCAGTTTTTAAAGAGTTTAATATTATTGATATATTCAATTGTTTTATTTTTATTAATAGTTTATTTAGTATATTAAACTAAGACACCAATTTTAATTATTTTGTGAACTCTTCAAGTTCTTACACTGACACGTATTTAGCTCAGATAAGTTATAGTGATGTGAAAATAAATATATTTGCTTTCTGATTATTTTACATGGAGTTACGAAATAAATAATGGAGATGCAGTGTATGTCATTTTATTTTATTCAAGTTTAATCTAAATAAAACAGTAAAAACAAAAACAATAAATTAATGCGAAAATTTTCATGGACAAACCAAATTCGAATCTATTAATAAATATCGTTTATTACGTAGGTACATATTTTTCAGCTTTTGTACTTAGCAAATTTATCGACTTTTAAAATTTTATTTATTTAGAAAAACTTTGTAGAGAGCCAATAATGCTTTCTAAATAAATTTATTCCAGTAATATTGTTCATATTATTTAAATCATTAAAAATTATTACAATTAAAAAGAAATCGTTTTTCATAGGTACTATTAAGACAATATATTACCAGCTCCTGCATTTTTTAATCTCCTAACAATACTCAAGATCATTAAACATTTATTTACGACTTTCTGTGTTATTGTCATAAATAGTAATGTCTTACGTCAACCAAGTACCTGTCTGATAACGTGATTTATCATGAACTAACTACTTGTCTTGTCCTTTTTCACTGATTTCATTGTGTTCTCTGAATGAACTACTGTGATTTTCTAGATAAATATCTGTAGCAGGAGCGATGATTCGGCTCGACCGCCACCAAAGGGAAGATCTTCCGCCAGGCTAGGAGTTATGATAGTATATGACTCCGACGATATTGTGTCGGAGGTTGTATATATGCTCCAATCCGTGAAATCTTTGCTTGCGCGATTTAGGTTTTTCGCTGTTTTTGACTGATAGTGTCGCGTGATATTTCTTTTTTATTATTGTGACGTGTGGCATAGAGATGTCGCCACATATATTTTATTGCAAATAAATTAGTGAAAAAAAACGGGGAAAATTATTCATCCTTGAGGGCTTCAATGATGCCCAAAATACTCGTAGCTATTCTACGCGGACGGAGTCGCGGGCACAGCTAGTTATGAATACGTTGAGCAGAGGGGGACACAATAGTCCGAAGCAGGTCTCACCTTTGTTAGCCCCCTTGATAGCTTGTACACCAGCAGCTAGACTTCTGACCACATCTGGTCCATTGACAAACTCCAGCCTGTCTCCAGACGTTAAGCAGAGGGGGACACAATAGTCCGAAGCAGGTCTCACCTTTGTTAGCTCCTTTGATAGCTTGGACAGCAGCTGCCAACGGACTCCTGGCCACGTCTCGTCCATTGACAGACATCAGCCTGTCTCCAAACGCAAGGAGACATTTACTAACACGCACTAAATAACAGACTTGTCTACTCAGTATAGTTCAAATCATCTTTATAGTCCATAGGGACACAGTGGTCTCCCGAAGCAGGTCTCACCTTTATTAGCCCCCTTGATAGCTTGGACGGCGGCGGCCAACGGACTCCTGGCCACGTCTCGCCCGTTGACGGACATGAGGCGGTCTCCGGGCGCCAGGCGGCCGTCCGCCGCGGCCGCGCCGCCCGCCACCACCGACCGCACCACGATTACTGAGCTCCCGGGCTCCGAAGGGTCCTGTTGGAACATATACATATATAACTGAATGATTCTATGCTTGGTGATAAAAAATACTATAGATTAATATCGTGCCGTGTAGTTCCCGGCATCAATAATATCATCATGGAAAGGTTGCTATGGCGTGTGGTTTCTGGAACTAATAGAAAAATAAAAATAGGATCACTATCTCTTTCCAATGGATGTCGTAAAAGGCGACTAAGGGATAGGCTTATTAACTTGGGATTCTTCGTTTAGGCGATGGGCTAGCAACCTGTCACTATTTGAATCTGAATCCTATCTTAAAGCCAAATAGCTGAACGAGGCCTATCAGTCTTTTAATATAATTTATAATAATTTTAGTCCTTGACATTTTACCATGGAATTTGAATTAAATATTGGGATGTCTACTTAATTATAAATCATTATTTAATATTGACATTCCGATTGTAAATTTGTATTATATTTAATAAAAATAATAATAATATTTAAATTTAATACTATTCACATGCTGTGAATTATGGCATAAGCATGACCTGTTAACACAATTAGTGTGCCTACCATGTTTTGTCTTGAATAATTATTTTGTATATACTATTATTCTCTCTCAAAACTTAATGATCTTCCCATTAATTATTATATTCATACATACATTAAAAATTAAATTAATTAAAAATTTGTTTATTTTCTCTCCACATAGGTGAATATAGGTAAGTACAGACTTCTGTTGTAAAACTTATAGTGGAGAGAACTGGTGCCTGAGCTAGGTAGTATTAAACCTCCTGTATTACAAGTCACCAGGCTCTCTCACACCTAACGATACATACCTAACTAAGTAAAATTTGACATGGCAAAGAAAAGAAACATCGAAGAAATGAAATTAATAGGAAGAATAATTTTGTTTTAACACAAATAACTACTTCTAATAAACTATAACTAGGCGTAGAAAAAAAGTTCAGTATAAGATTGTGAGACGGTATTAATGGATGATAGGGTGTGTTAGTGGATGTAAGTCATTGTCAGTGTTATGTCAGTGAAATAGTTCGGTACATTAGGATAAGATTTGGAGAATTTCTTCAGTGGAGTCATAGTCAAGAGATAAAAGCCATTTTGTCAGAGATCTTTTACACGAGTTTCTTGGCATTGAGTAAATATTATTAACTTTGTTGGCTTTGTTATAAAGAAGGGCTCCCAAGAAACAGAAGAATCTTCGCGCAAAACAGGTGTTAAATTTTTCAATAGAGCAAACCGTGGTTTTTCTTCTTTTATTTAAAAAGAGATTCGGATTGAAGCCAATTTGTGAGTGCATTCTCCGAAGAATGGAGAGGATGAACATTTGCCTGACCGTAAGAATATAATACATAAAATCACGCCTCTTTCCCGAAGGGACTGCCTCTTTCCACTTGCCACGATCTCTGCATATTTCCTTCGCTTCATCCACATTCATAACTCTCTTCTTGCAAGCTCGGCGGTTTCGGGTACTTTTGACCTGACCCTTTACCAGGACGTCCTTAATTTGATCAAGATACGTTCGTCTAGGTTTTCCCACTCCGACCTTTCCCTCGACACCTTCCATGTATATCTGCTTAGTCAACCTGTTTTCATTCATGCTCTCCACATGACCGAACCATCTCAACATACCCTATGATTATTATTATATTCCTTACCAAATAATCCAATATAGAGAAGCCAAGCCCTCGTTCCTCCTTCAGCAGCTGTATGTATGTGATCCTGTCGCTCCACATCGCCAGGCCGCTGAGGGGCTCCAGAGACCTCGACCGCTGCCTCTCCAGGTCCTCGTGACAGAACTCTGAAAGGAACACGTTACGAGTAAATTGAAATGGTCTTACGTTTTGTAATCTCACATACATACATACGGTCACGTCTATATCTATGCGGGGTAGACAGAGCCAGAGCCTTGAAGAGACTGAATGGCCACGTTCAGCTATTTGGCTTAATGATAGAATTGAGATTCAAATAGTGACAGGATGCCCATCGCCTAAAAGAAGAATCCCAAATTTAAAACTATCCCTTAGTCGCCTTTTACGACATCAATTGGAAAGTGATGGAGTGGTCCTATTCTTTTTTTACTACGCTTTTATTAGCTTGGGTTGTATGTATGTATGTATGTAACGGAATCTTTGAGCTTAATTTTCATTTATACTGGTGCCAGGAACGACAAGGCATTACAACGTTACCACGATATAGACTTTAGGTGATGACTCACCATCGTGGTCATGACCAGCTGACATGACAGTGGTGGCACTGCACATGGACGCGACAGAACTCTCGGATTTGGCCTTGATCAGCCTCTGAGGAGGAGTCAGGAGGTCTTGCAGACTGCCGCCCAGGATTTGGTTCTGAAAGATTTAGAAAGATTTAGTTTTGAGTCGCTATTGTGTACATACACGCATTTTTCCCGAAAATAAGGTATTTTGAGACGCTATTGTACATAGGCACCTACACGCCTTTTCCCCCAAAAATAGGTCTTTCCATTTGCCACTATCCCTGCATACATATATAATTTTTAAGTACCTAATTTCTAGTTTAAAAAAAAATTAAAGGTGTACAACCCTAACGAGTTTAAAGACTAAAGGTTATGAAAAATTAATGTTGGCCCATTCTCAGATCTGCTCAATATGCTCACAAAATTTCATGAGAATCGGTCAAGCCGTTTCGGAGGAGTACGGGAACGAACATTGTGACACGAGAATTTTCTATATGAGATTCAAACTTTATGCTCGTAAAAATGTACAAAGCATTCCCTTCATACATTGGTTTAAGATAATTGTACTCATAATTTGGTGTTTTATCCTTACATATATACACTTTAAAATATATGCAACAACAACAACATATAGTCACGTCTATATCCCTTGCGGGGTAGACAGAGCCAACAGTCTCGAAAAGGCCACGTTCATTTGTATGGCTAATTGGAATTCAAATAGTGACAGGTTGCTAGCCCATTGCCCTCAAGAGGAATCCGAAGTTTATAAGCCCATCCTTCAGTCGCCTTTAACTACATCCATGTGAAAGATATGGAGTGGTTCTATTCAAAAATATCGGAAACTTCACAGCAAAATAATTGTATGTAAATAAAATATGAATATCAAATTATTTCAATGTATCCTTTCATAAAACAATATTATTAAAGAGAAATTCATCAACTCCCACCCTTCCAAGGTTATTCTCCATCCCGCTTTTCGGGACATCGTCTCTCTTCCTCACGCACACCAACACGACCGGTGACGTCACGGCTCTCAACCGCGTCACCACCTCCACATGATGAGCTCCTAGTACCCGCCAGCCGTTGACCTGGGACCAGAAATGTGAAGAATCAAGTCGATTTTAGCGCGATAAGCTCCTTGTGGGGACTTCACCAACTTTAGTCATCATCAAACCGATCATAGTAAGAATATGACGCGCTCAACCAATAGTCTTTTAGTTGTTAAGCCGCTACATTTATCACACATATACGATTAAAACTTTAAGTCACGACACGAGTCTTTGTTTGTTTGTTTGTTTATTTATATAAAATACTAGCTTTTACCCGCAGCTTCGCCCGCGTTGCATCCGGAAACAGTTTTTTCTCCATATTAGAATGGGATTGGAATAATTTGTTATGAGAGTATAAAATTGGTTGTTCCGTGTGGTTCCCGGCACCAATACAAAAAAGAATAGGACCACTCCATCTCTTTCCTATGGATGTCGTAAAAGGTGACTAAGGGATAGTTTTATAAACTTGGGATTCTTTTTTAGGCGATGGGCTAGCAACTTGACACTATTTGAATCTCAATTCTATCATTAAGCTAAATAGCTGAACGTGGCCATTCAGTCTTTTCAAGACTATTGGCTCTGTCTAACTCGCAAGAGATATAGACGTGACCATATGTACCTATGTACGATGTATGTATGTAAATTGAGAATTATTTTAGTACGCTGCTATACACAACATTGTTTGTTCTTCCATTTGGTGCCAAAATAAACAAATTTTGTGGATTGATACACGCGAACAGGCGACATATACATGGGCAGCCATGGGAAAAACATGGCTTTTCCAGATGCACTCCCGCAACTTGCAATGTATGCCCTTGGGCTTTGTTAATTGTTATGGCAAAACTTAGGTTTATGGGAAACTGTACCCATTTAAATTGAAAAGGAAAATCAGTGGGGATTATTGGAATTCGAGGTATCATTACACTTTCCCCTTTACCTACACCTGTTAAAATAGTGGCGCCAATTATATTTTGCCCTAATTGAATTACCCTAAGCCTAGTTCCATTGCATAAACGGGGAGCATCTAAATTTCGCATCAGCATGATAGGTACACCTACCTTTAAATTTATCTTATGCGATGGAACACCTGAAAGTTCAAGCGAGTTCAAAAACTCAGCTGGGTACGAAGTGCTCTGTTCTGGTTCGATGATTGTGTCAATGGACAAATATAGTTTTGATTCACTTTGAATCTCATTTAAAATATTGACATTGACTATGTTCACAATGTCGTAAATTCTGTTGCAGATCCGGATAAACTTTGACAATGAGCTCCTCCACATTTTCTACCAAATTGCAGAAATCCTGAGTGAGGGAAATGTAACCTTCACTGTCTGTATGCATTAGTCCATCGCCAATTTTTATTAGATTACCTGCATAATGTCTCGCATCTGCGTCATTATAGAGGTGTATCTCACATTCGTTGTAAGACTAAATTTTTAACTGCTGGCCATAATCTGGACGATTTTAGATAGGCTTTGTTTTCTTCTGCCGGTGTACCCCTTTGGATCACTGGCAAAGTCTGCCTAAAGTCACCTGCAAGCAAAACTACCATTCCTCCCATAATATCTGTACTGTCTCTTAAATCCTGAAGAGTCCTGTTTAAGGCCTCTACAGCTTTTTTATTAGCCATCGTGCTTTCATCCCACACTAAAAGCTTACATTGTTTCAGCATTATACCGCGTGAGCTGTATTTGCTGAAATTGTAGATAGGGGATTCTTCCTGTGAAATTTTAATACAGAATGTGCAGTGCGGCCGCCATTAAGTAATGTGGCGTCGATGCCAGAAGAAGCAACAGCAACAGCAATTTTTTGGTATTTTCTAATGGACGCTAATAAAAGATTTAATAAAAAGGTTTTCCAGTGCCTCCTGGAGCATCGAGAAAAAAGAGTGCACCATTTCCTGATTCGATTTGATTTAACACTCGTTGATAAATTTGACTCTGTTCTGGAAGTAGTTGAGGGACTAACTCGTTGACTTGCTGTTGTAATACTGTAATATCATAGTTCCCGAACTATATCGTCATCTAAGTCAATTTCATATACTCTTTGTGGGCTTACCATTCCAAAATCTTGTAGTTTCTTTCCCGACATTGCTATAACCTTGTTTTCAATTTTAATCAGTGCTTCATTATAAATGTGGTCATTAAAACTGATATCTGTATGTGTCTGCTGTAATCGTCGTAAAGCAAGCGCCATCTATTGATTATGTTGCAAAGTCATAATCTGACATTCTGCCAAATTGTATCTCCATTGATTTAAAATTCACTCCGCGCATTTAGCGCCATCTAGTGATTATGTTGCAAAGTTATAAATTCTTAGCAGACGTCTTCAAGTCATAATCTGACATTCTGCCAAATTGTATCTCCATTGATTCAAAATTCACTCCGCGCATTTAGCGCCATCTAGTGATTATGTTGCAAAGTTATAAATTCTTAGCAGACGTCTTCAAGTCATAATCTGACATTCTGCCAAATTGTATCTCCATTGATTCAAAATTCACTCCGCGCATTTAGCGCCATCTAGTGATTATGTTGCAAAGTTATAAATTCTTAGCAGACGTCTCCAAGTCGTAATCTGTCATTCTGCCAAATTGTATCTCCATTGATTCGAAATTCACTCCGCGCATTTAGCGCCACCTATGTAAGAGAGCAAAGGTTTTTCGCTAATCCCACGGGAACGATAGTTTATTTCAGAATAAAAGGTACCCTATGTCCTTCTCCATACTCTGAACTATATATATCCGAAATTTCAAGAAGATTGGTTGTGTAGATAACGCGTGAAAAGAAAACAAACAAACAAACAAACAAACTTACTTTCGCATTTATAATATTAGTATGATATGATAGTATTTATTATAAAATATAGTATCGCTGAGTTAGTATCTCGTAACACAAGTCTCGAACTTACTTCGAGGCTAACTCAATCTGTGGAATTTGTCCCTTAGGTATATATTAAAAAAAACATCTACTCACCTCCAACAATTCATCTCCGACTCTATACAAGCCCAGTTTAGCCACGGGTCCATTGGGTGCTATCGCCCTGATGTAATGGCGAGCTTGCACCTCCTTACCCCCCACCACCCTGACGGTACCCTCGAGAGAGATACCTAATCCGCTGTCCTTCTCTTTCATTATTGTGCCGACCTGGAAAGAGAGAGTAAGTGTATTTTTGAACCCGATTTCAAATGCCTGTATCTGAACCCGAATACCTTCTCAGGGGAGACATGACCTAGACAAACCAGGTTCAGAAAAAGCCCAATGCAATACCTTGCCTTGTTATTATTATACACGTACTAACAATTTATTTTATACTAGTTGTTGCATACGACTTCATTTTGAACTATCTTTGCCATTTCCATACAGAACAATCCCATTATTATTATACTAATATTATAAATCTGAAGAGTTTGTTTGTTTGAACGCGCTAATCTCAAAAACTACTGGTTCGAATTGAAAAATTATTTTTGTGTTGAATAGACCATTTATCGAGGAAGGTCTATATTACATCACGCTGCGACTATTAGGAGCGAAGAAATAATGGAAAATATGAAAAATAAAACAGGGTAAATTATTAATTCTTGATGCCCAAAATAACTATTCCACGCGGACGAAGTCTCAGGCACAGCTAGTTTTCCAAATGAAAACTAATTAAGAGTCACAAAAAACGTAACAATACTGCTACAACGCACAGATTTATATATGTATTTTTAAAACACTAACAATAATATCAAACTCGTGCTGATTCCCCGGCCAGTCCTGATCCTTGGACAATGCATCCCGCCATTTATCCTGGATCCTCCTCTCCCTCTGAGGAGTTTCGTCCACCCTGCCGATGACGATCTCCGCCTCCTCAGATGGGGAGGTTGGGGAGGGGAGATGCGGCTGGATCTCTGAGTCGGCTTCAACTTCTATAACTGTTGATTCGTCGTACTGGAACAAATGACGTAGTTTATAATTCCGATTGGGATTGTAAATATAACATTTATACATATAGTCACGTCTATATCCCTTGCGGAGTAAACAGAGCCAACAGTCTTGAAACCACTGATAGACCAAGTTCAGTTTTTTGGCTTGATGATAGAATTGTGATTCAAATAATGGCAGGTTGCTTGCCCATCGCGTAAAAGAAGAATCCCAAGTTAGTAAGCCTATCCCTTAGTCGCCTTTTACGACATCCATGGGAAAGAAATGGAGTGGTCCCATTCTTTTTTTTATTGGTGCCGGGAACCACAGGGCACCGTCTGTATATACAATTTTTACCATAATTAGTTGAACTAAAATTCTTATTGGTTTAATACATATTGTCTTTATTCCTTGCGGGGAAGACAGTCTTTTGTAGACTTGTTGTCTACAAAAGATAAAAGGGCCATGAAACTTAAAATTGGTTTGTATGTAATTTTAAAACAATGTTAACTACTTATATTGAAACTAAATAGGAACTTTAAATAACAAAAATTGTTACTCTATTATTATATATTCCATCATTAAGCCATACACTTGAACGTGACCTTTCAATCTTTTCAAGACTGTTGGCTCTGTCTACCCCGCAAGGGATATAGACGTGATTATATGTATGTATGTATGTGACCTTTTAATCTTTTCGAGACTGTCGGCCCTGCCGAACCCGTAAGAGATAAAGACGTTATATATGTGACGTATTTTTTTGGTACGTTATTGTAATTCTACCTGCAATTGTGACAGTAAATACAATTGAAGTGAGTTATCTCACCACACTGAAGCTGTATTTCGCTAAAGACGTGACCGAAGGGCTGGGCGGTGCTACGGGCTCCCGGCGGCCATCTTGAGCTGCCAACGCACGCTGAAGCTTCTCAAACCCCGCTCCCCTGAGGTATCTAAAGAAAAATATTAAATAATGTGAGTAACTTTAAGTGCCGTGTGGTTCCCGACACCAATCTATAGTAATATTATAAAGCTAAGTTTGTTTGTTTGAACGCGCTAATCTCAGGAACTACTTGTTCGAATTGAAAAATTCTTTTTTCGTTGAATAGACCATTTATCGAGGAAGACTTACGGCTACATAATATCACGGTGCAACTATAAGGAGCAAAGAAATAATGGAAAATGTGAAAAAAACTATTCCACGCGGACGAAGTCACAGCACAGCTAGTAGAAAAAATAAAAGGACCACTCTATCCCTTTCCATGGACGTCGTAAAAGGCGACTAAGGGATAGGCTTGCATACTTGTGATTCTTTTTTTAGGCAATGGGCTAGCAACCTGTCACTATTTGGATCTCAATTCCATCATTAAGCCGAGCAGCTAAACGTTCAGTTCGGCCATTCAGTCTTTTCGGGACTATTGGCTCTGTCTACCCTGTAAGGGATATAGACGTAACTGTATGTATGTAAGTATGTTCCCTCACTTAAAAATATAATTTGATTGTCGAGCGGTCACTACTTCGAGCGTCGTCGAGTAATAAATTCTTCTGGATCACTCACCTCAGCGCTCGAGTAATAAATTCTTCTGAATCACTCACCTCAGCGCTCGAGTAATAAATCTTCTGGATCACTCACCTCAACGCTTTCAGTCTGACCACAGGTCCTTTGGCATCTCTAAGAAGCGCCACAGCTCTGTGGTTCGTCACCCCATGTAGGGAGACTCCGTCAACCTGAAGACAATACATACATACATACATACATATATATAATTCAAATTCAAAGTCAAACATTTTATTCATTATAATAGGATTCTTCATATCACTTAATAATTGTCATATCTTTTGGTTTTACAACATTGGTTGACGTCAAATTGTATTATAATTAATATTCACGTCTATTCCCATGCGGGGTAGACAGAGCCAACAGTCTTAAAAAGGCAGATTCTACATTCTCATACACCTGCGCATTGTGCTGATATAATTATACGAGTACTTAGGTATACCAAAGCCATGCAGCTGTGCGTAGCCTTTCGATCTTTTCAAAACTTTGGCCCTGTCTGCCCCGCAAAGGATATACGTGAAAATATGTATATATGTTTTATGTTCCTAACGACATGGGTACCTGTTAATATTTTTATGTTATTGTCTCAAATGAGGTCGACTTAAAATGGCGAGCATTCCCGTGACTGCAGATAACATGCAAGGTCGCATTGAAGTATTGAGGCGCCTTTCAGTCGGGCAATTAACTGAGAAATATTATGCTTTCCACATTTCTGTACTTATTAGTCAACTGTCGTTGAATAGTTTATTGGTTTGGTTGATAAGTGGAAAGAGGTAGTCTCTGCCTACCCCTCCGGGAAAGAGGCGTGATTTTATGTATGTATGTACATATGTATGTGTGGTTGATTAAAGCTGATTGTTTTAAATGACAATTTTAATGATAGTGATAAATTGAATGTGATAATTGATAATTGAAAGTGCTGTGTGGTTAACGCCACAAATATAAAAAGTAATAGGGCCACGCCATCTTTTAACATGGATGTCGTAAAAGGCGAGTAAGGGATAGGCTTATGAACTTGGGATTCTTCTTATAGGCGATGGGCTAGCAACCTGTCACTATTTGAATCTCAATTCTATCAGCTGAACGTGACCTCTGAATCTCTAGAATGATAATTGAATGACATGAGTGCACATCATGTACCTTTGTGTGTGTGTATGTGTTTGTAACTTTTTAACGTTCGTAAAAGGCGACTAAGGGATAGACTTACAAACTTGGGATTCTTTTTTAGTCGATGGGCCAGCAACCTGTCACTAGTTGAATCTCAATTCTATCATTAAGCCAAATAGCTTAACGTGGCCATTCAGTCTTTCAAGACTGTTGGCTCTGTCTACCCCGCAAGGGATATAGACGTGACCATATGTATGTATGTAACACAAAAAGTTCTGAATGGACTTCGATGAAATTTCGTACTCGGTTACTTACGAGTATAATATAACCTTAAATTTAGGACGGACGAAGTCGCGGTCACCAGCTGCTACTTTATAAAGCATCAATATCATAATCGAGACAGTCAATGAACTTATTGCTTATAAATGGACAAACCCGTCGCTTCAGTATTCAGCATTACTTATGCATGCCGCGACGCTCCAGTTTCACAAATATACAGACACAAATGGAAAGTTACCATTTTTATTAAGTATATGTTTTAGCGCGCGATCTCCAATTTTCAAAAAAAAACCTCTATTAAACAGAATGTTTTTTTTATATTTTTTGTGACATTACCAAATATAAACAGAAAAACCATAAAAAATTGTAAAAAAGTACCTACTTTTATTTTTACCATTTTTTTAAAGTTTTTTCTGATTATATTTGGTGGTTGTTTTTTTTTTAATTATAGATACTTCATCTCTTTCCCATGGATATCTTAAACGTTAATATAGCACGTCGGCGCAAATTAATTCTACTATTTTGTAACACAATCAATAATTAATATAAAATTATTTTATAGCTAGGATAAGTAGACAATGTACAGCTGAATCTGAAGTTTAACAAGTGTGTTAGAGAGCTAAGCATTGAGCACTAATAAACTCTCACAAAATCAGAAATATAAGATTTCGCGCGGAAGAATTTCCATATAGTTATAATACATTTCAACAATAATGTACGAATAACGCCTATGTTCTAGAGTTGACAAAGACTAGTTTCCACTGGCAAGCAACAAATATAGACAAATTAATTAAACGAATTTGTCACGCTCACTCATTTACGACGGTAGCGTGTCACCGGTCACAAAGCACGTCGGTGCGAATTAATTCCGCTGTTTCCGCCTCATTCGCTCGCAACTCGCATCGCAGCGTGACAATGTAGTTGGTCGCTTGTTAGTCTTGTAACACAATACACTACAGCAGTAAATCTACCTGGTGTTTCTGTTTCATACGGCCGGGAATTGGGTAACTTAAATATATTATATAGTGTAATAAACTGGGTATAATTTATACGGATGAATTTGTGTTACTTTAGTAATACAAATATAGAGATATGCAGGTATAATGTATTTTCATGTGACGTTGGATATCTCGTGCTCTGTTTTCTAAAATTCGAATTTCAGGGAATTTTTGATCACTTCACTATCACCATATTCATGTATAAAATAATGTTATAATATTTTCCGCTCAAACAATTAAATTATTACAGTTGATTGCCAGTCCATTAGATATATGTATATACATACATACATACATATTGTCACGTCTTTATCCCTTGCGGGGTAGACAGAGCCAACAGTCTTGAAAAGACTGAATGGCCACGTTCAGCTATTTGGCTTTATGATAGAATTAAGATTCAAATAGTGACAGGTTGCTAGCCCATCGCCTAAAAAAAAGAATCCCAATTTTGTAAGCCTATCCCTTAGTCGCCTTTTACGTCATCCATGGGAAAGAGATGGAGTGGTCCTATTCTTTTTTCATTGGTGCCGGGAACCACACGGCACATGTATATTTATGTCTATATCCCGCAAGACATAAAAAAGCAAAGCCAAAAGTCATGAAAAGACTAATCTAATATCATTAAGCCAAACAGCTGAACATGACCTATGTTTACTAGACAGTAATCATATTAGTGTAATTGAGATAGTTGTTTAGAAAAAAAGTAGAATCACGCTATCTGTCTCTCTTTTTTGATTGATTATGATAACTGATTCAAGAGTAAGGTTTAAATTTAAATAATAAACATATCACATTAGCATTGCACTCGTGCAAAACCTAGGTGTGGTTTGCTAATTGGAAATAATTTCAGGAAACACTTAAAGGGCAATGGCATATTTCTTCGGTCTTATTTGTAGAATAAGAATCGAATAGCACATTTGTGGAATGATTAAAAGAAATCCAAGTTTAATAACAAGACAAAGACCATTGTCTATTATTAAAGAGAGTACTACTTGTATAATAAGTACAAAAACCGCGGCTTAAATGAATAGAATTTTAAGGGCGTGCCTCATTAGCATTCAGTGGCAAAACAAAGTTGCTTGCGATTTACGTCGGCTGCGTGTTAATAAACACGGCGATGGAGTAAACTGCAGAATGACGCCTATCAAAATGAACTGTGAAAAGCAGATGTTTTCTCTTGAATTTTAATTTACGCTTGCTTATTTTTCTTATGCCGTGTTGTTCCTGACACGCTAATCAGGTCACTTGTTTTGTGTTTTCACACAGTTTTGGCATCTTTCCTTGAGAAATGCGTGATGCGCCGAAGGTACAGGTTCCCATCCCAGCTCAACTATGTACCAATGACTATTTTCGAAGTTATGTACATTAGTTTGAAAACTAAACGATGCTCTTACGACGAGAGAATCGAAAGGAAACCTGCACATTCAGGCATTTGGATGTGTAACCATGATCGATCCAATACGGGTTAAGTTTACCTGAAAACGTTGCGAAGATCGTTTCGTATATAAACCTGACTCACCCAATCTAAGATCCATGGTCAAAGACATACCATACTCCTCTTCTGAGTGATGAGGACGCAACTGGGACTAAAGCTAGGAGGTAGAAGGCAATCTTTAACTTGTCATTTTGTATATCACGCACAAAAGAGCCTGTAAACAACACGTAACAACATGACTTCTATTCTAGGATGATTCTTACCTCAACAATCCTGTCATTGACTTGTATCTTGCCACAGAGATCAGCAGAGCTGCCTTCACTGATGCTCTTGACGAATATACCACTCAGCTCCTCTGTGAACAACCGCATCATTTTAGATATACTCGTAATGTAGATGCGATTGGGCCGTGCAGTTTCCGGCACTAATAAAAAAAAAATAATAGGATTCTCCGTCTCATTAATGATAGAATTGAGATTCAAATAGTGACGGGTTGCTAGCCCATCGCCTAAAAAAGAATCACAAGTTTGTAAGCCTATCCCTTAGTCGCCTTTTACGACATCCATGGGAAAGAGATGTAGTGGTTCTATTCTTTTTTGTATTAGTGCCGGGAACCACACGGCACAAGAAGCTAATACGCTAATAAGCTAATACGGCGATAGAAGCTAATACTTAAATATACATATGTATATAGCTAACCGTACTAGATTAAGCTTAAGTGTAATTCTGTCATGTCGAGCATTTAACTGAAACCGTCAAAAGTTAAGTGATTTTCAAAGATTTTGCGCTGACCGTACTGGGCTCAGAAGGCCGTGGGGTGTTCTAAAATTAACCTGAGCTCAATTTTCGTCTCGTTTTAGATACATAGACATAAATTTAAATAGACACGTCAGGTTACAGTTTTCCGCATTTGGCTAAGGAAACTTTTTGTTATCTACGTATTTTCAATTTTTCTTCGTAAGTAAAACTGTATTTGAACCAACTAAATGTCAACTTTTTAATACATGCATACATTTAGTCAAGTCTATATCCCTTATGGGCTAGAGACAGCCAACAGTCTCGAAAAGACTAATAGGCCACGTTCAGCTGTTTGGCTTGATAATAGAATTGAGATTTAAATAGCGACAGGTTGTTAGCCCATCGCCTAAAAGAAGAATCCCAAGTTTATAAGCATATCCCTTAGTCGCCTTTTACGACATCCATGGGAAAAAGAAAGAGTGATTCTATTATTTTTTTTAGTGATTTATGAAAAATTTTATTTATAAAATACTTCATCATTTCGTTTTCAAATCGTGACGTGATAATTAATCCTTAAGGTCATTGCGTTTCAAGTTTTTTTAACACAACTTTTAATCAAGATGTTCTTTAATTTAGATTTTGTGTTTTATTTTTTTTCGTGTGACGCTGGAAAAAGCTGTTACAAAAATCTACATCATGAAATCCTAATCTACAATGGCGAAAACAAATCTATCTGAAATGTTTTCGGAGAATTCTGGCAATAGCTGTGACATGTCTAAACTTGGTGACCTCACAACTTGTTCTGTCTGGCATCACCCTAATTTCCAACTACTATTCGCTATTACTTGGCACTGTTTCACTAGAATTGATAAATTATTCTGAGCTTCTTTTGACGGCCTGCGTAACACAGCGGTAGTACGCTTGTCTGTGACACCGGGGGTCCTGGGTTCGAATCCTGGCCAGGGTATGATGAGAAAATAACTTTTCTGATTGGCCTGGGTCTTGGATGTTTATCTATAGAAATATTAATTGTAAAATATAGTATCATTGAGTTAGTATCTCGTAACACAAGTCTCGAACTTACTTCAAGGCTAACTCAATCAGTGTAATTTGTCCCGTTTATATTTATTTATATTCTTTGGATATAAAATATATATATATATATATATATATATATATATATATATATATATATATATGTATATATATATATATATATATTGAAATAGCTTTTGTCAGCGTGGAATTAACGCCATCTACAAAAGAATATTGGCTTCTATCATGGAAACTGTAGTTTTATCCGGGATGAAAAGTACCCTATATATTTCTTCAAATTATTAATTTATTAATACGAAATTTTAAGAAGATTGGTTCTGTAGATAACGCTTGAAGAGACAACAAACAAACAAACTTATTTTCGCATTTATATAATTAGTTAGGACTGCCTGTTACGCGCGACTTCAACCATTGTAATGTTAATAAATTTTAACTTTTAATGTTATTTCAGTGTTTAAGCCATATCACTAATATCAATGAAAAGTTTCAAGAAAATTCGTTCAGTAGTTTTTATGTTAAATAGTTACAAACACACACACATCCTCACAAACTTTCGCTTTTATTATATTATTAGCGAGGACAATAGGATTACATCCGGCTTGCTTTTTGCTAATGTATTTGTCAATTTAAAAAAAAACTGTATAAAAGAGAATACTGACTCACTGATTGACTGACATATCAACGCACAACCCAAATCCAAAAACGAATAAATGATTATGATTATTCCCGGGGTTCTAGTTTGGCATATAAGTCACATTATGTGGTCCTTGTATATTCACTAAAATAGGATTTCCCGAAATCCCCGCGAGAACGGCAACAAACGGGAATTTTCTTTTACGCGAGCGAAGTCGCGTGCGTACTCTATTCGTCTTACAAACATCTTAGGTCATAACACATTATGCCAAATATTTTGCTACACATTTCAAAAGAAAGATACTTATTTATGTAACTCAGAATCTTATTACCATTACAAAAAGCCATTTCAAAGACGATCGGATCAGTGGGATTCGTATATACGTTGGTGGACCGTTTCTACACCGGATTACAGAAATAAGGAGATATGTCTGTGATATTATTATGATCATGTCTATATCCCTTGCGAGGTAGACAAAGCCAACAGTAATTTCAAGGGTGATAGGCATGTTTCCATAGTTCTGTTTCATGTTTATTTTGATTCAGATGTTTGGCATAGAATTGAGATTCAAATAGTGCCATAGCTTATAGCCTGAAAATAGAATCACAACTTCATAAACCTTTCCCTTAGACGCCTTTTACGACACCCATGGGAAAGAAATGCAGTGATACTATTCTTTTTTCTATTGGTGCCGGGAACCACACGGCACAATTACCATAATCAGGCCTATGTATATAGGTTTTAAATTGAACACATGCTGTGATTAAAGATACAGAGAAAAAAATAATCAGATGATCTAAAATCGAAAGACACATTTCAATACCTTTATTTTTTTAATCTGACATGAAACAAAGAACGATCACGACCTTACGACTTAGCTCTTGAATCTCAAATACATTTGCAATATCTACTCTTTTCTATGATCTAAAACGGGACTATCTTCGTTGGGAATGGATCCCAGTATCCTAACGTTGCTATCGCTCGCGGAGACAGACAAACCAGTTTATATTGTAACTTGGTTAGTGACGGAATGGATTTATTTTTCAACTGACGAATGAAAGGTTTGGTTTGAGCCAATATTTTTTTTTTTTTTTATTTATTTATGTTCATCAAGGAAAAAGTAAGAATAGAACTTAAACTGAAGAGAAATTCAGTACAAGTGCACTACTTATTTCTAGAAAAATTTCCTCCATTTTTGATGAGAATAGTTATCGCCCGTATCTTCGCTCCAGTCATCTGTGGAAAGCGATGGAGTCCTGAAATGACATCCTTTTTCTATTGGTGCCGTGTGGTTCCCAGCACCAATAGAAAAAAGAATACGTATATAAACGGTTTAAATAAAAAAAAATCCCATTTAGGATAAGTCCGCCTTTCTACATATTCTTCTAAATCCAATAACTGTTTTGTAATATGTAATATTTTTTTTATTTAAATATCTCAACGTACACAAGCTTCTCAAATCTAATATATTTAAACGAGCAATTCTTGTATATATATATAATCAGGATCTAGGAAACGGCTCCAACGATTTTCATAAAAGTTACAGATTAGGGGTTTTTCGGCTCAAGGAATCGATTTATCAAGGTCCTAGGTTCGAGAAAAGCTCGGTTCCCAAGATAAACATTTTAAAAACCGCGTTTTAAGAAACTATATCAGCGCCATCTCTGGTAGACCGAGCAAAGCTCGGTCAACCGGGTACTACAACATAAAATAATTTAAAAAAAAGATAACTTAACTCTAAGCAGGTTATATTTATTATTATGCGCAATAAAAATGTTACAAACAAACAAACAGACAGACTCACCCTGCTCACACACGTAGCCTGCGACTGTTATCCCCAACCCTAGGGCTGAGTCCTTGTTGAGCTGCACCTCGTAACTCAAGGACTCAGGTTCACTTCCCCGCACGGCCATGTCTAGAGGTAACCTGGTGGAGGAGGAAATTTTATCAATAAGTCATGTGGTTTATTTGTAAATGACAGAAAAATGTGTTTTTTTTTACATTCTGTCATTGTTTTAGAACCATGACAGAATGTAAAAATAAAACCATTTTTATTAATTTCACGAATTTCAACGAAATCGAATTTCACGAATTTAGATTCGCCATGTAAAATTTGCTAGCAAAGAAAATTTTAGAAGTCATAATTTTTCGTTATAAATACATACATATAGTCATGTCTATATCAGACAGAACCAACAGCATTGAAAAGACTGAAGGTCACATTTAGCTGTGTGGCTTTATAATGGAATTGATATTCAAATAGCGGCAAATTGATAACCCATCGCTTAAAAAAATCGATTTTTTTAATTTATTCTTTGTTGCCTTTTACGACATCCACTGGAAGAAACGGAGCGGATCTATACTTAAGTGCCGTAAACCATACGACACTAAACAAAAACAAAACTGAAACAGCTTCCAAAATAAATGTAAATTGAAAATCAGCAATTCATTCCGAGTCACCATAATCATGTCGTCAAAGTAACTTAAAAACGAAGTACCTCATGGGTGGTGGTTGCGGGTCGGCCGGCGCTATGATGAGGGGCGGGGGTCGCGGCGCAGGCCCCAGGGCTCCGCGGGGCACCACAGCTACCATTGAGGCTACAGGCTGCAAACATACATACATATAATCACGTCTATATCCCTTGCTTGGTAAACAGAGCCAACAGTCTTCTAAAGATTGATAAGCCACGTTCAGCTATTTGGCTTTAAGATAAAATTGAGATCCAAATAGTGACAGGTTGCTAGCCCATCGCCTAAGAATCCCAAGCAAGCCTACCCTTAGTCGCCTTTTACGACATCTATTTGAAAGAGATGGAGTGGTCCTATTCTTTTTTGTATTGGTGCCGGGAACCACACGGCACATAAAGCTACAACAAATAAAAAAACTTAGAACCACAATTTTTTTTTGAAGGCAGTCAACAATTCACGTACCCTGTGGTGAAGACTCTCCTCGATGACAGTCGGTGGTGGTGACGTGGGCGTGGTGTCCTCACACAGGGCTCCGAAGCCGTCGTGACCAGCTTCCGCGAGGCGCCTCTCCAGGTCCAGGGGGTCGGCCAGGAGCCGTGAGGGAACTATTGGGGCTTGAGACGCGCCGAGCGACTGGGGGAGACAGTTTGGGGTTAGTTTACATACATACATTTAATTAATGCTTTTTTATTATTGTAACTATTGACGTAATTTTTATCGTATTTGTAATTTATTTTAATAGACATTATTGACTTCAACATTTGCATGCCAACTATTGGTGCAACACGCTTGCTCGGTTAAACCTAGACATACTTTTGTCCTACTATGTATTTTTTACCGTGTTTGCCTGCAAATAAATTTATTCATTCATTCATTCATTCACATACATAGATAAAATCACGCCTCATTCCCGGAGGGGTAGGCAGAGACTACCCCTTTCCACTTGCCACGATCTCTGCATACATCCTTCGCTTCGTCCACATTCATAACTCTTCATGCAAGCTCGGCGGTTTCGGGTACTCTTGACCTGACCCTTTACCAGGATGCATACATACACAAAATCACGCCTTTTTCCCGGAGGGGTAGGCAGGTACTTAAGCGAAAAAAGTATGCAGAGATCGTGGCAAGTAAAAGGATGTAGTCTCTGCCTACATACATATAATTACGTCTATATCCCTTACGGTGTAAACAGAGTGAACAGTCATCCAAAGACTAAACGTACTACTGTTTGGCTTAATGATATAGTTGAGATTAAAATAGTGACAGGTTGAGTGCCCATTGCATAAAAGAAGAATCCCAAATATATAAGCCCATCCCTTAGTCGCCTTCGTTGGGGACAGTTTTGTGAACATTTTTGCCGCGAAAAAATCGATCGAATTAAGCGATCTTTGTTTGTCAGGAAAATCTTAGTAAGTAAGTAAGTAAATGCTTTATTGTTCACTTAAGGAGTACATTACAAATATAAAACAGTAGTGCAGTACAAAGGCGGTCTTATCCCTCAGTGGGATCTCTTCCAGCCAACCTGACATTAAGAGGATCGCATACAAAATTGAGGCAAGGGTGAACAACAGGTCATTTACAAGGTATGATGCTTAAGTCTTAAACAATAGTTACATGCAAAATGTTATCTTTTTTTCCAAAAAAAGTACATAAACTAAAAGTAGGTACCTAATTTTTTTCTTAACAAAAAATCTCGTTACGATTCCTGGGCCGCTACGCGTTACCTATTATACTAATGTAAAAAGAAATTGTTTCAAGTGAATTTAATCTACTTTTACGAATTTATCCTTAAATATTTATCGGTGCCGTGTGATTCCCTGCACCAATATAAAAAAAAAATAGGATCACTTTATCTATTTCCCATGGATATCGTAAAAGGCGACTAAGGGATAGGCTTGTAAACTTGGGATTCTTCTTTTAGGCGACGGGCTAGCAACCTGTCACAATTTGAATCTTAATCCTATCGTTAAGTCTAATAGCTAAATGAGGCCTATCAGTCTTTCAAGACCGCTGGCTCTGTCTACCCCGCAAGGGATAAAGACGTGATTATTTTAATGAATTAATGCATTTATATGCCATCTTAATACAACGAGCGGATTCAATCCTACAAACGTCCTATCTTAACTGAGGAACTAAGCAAAATTTGCACAATACAGGTTAAATGTGAAACTTCTGAAATAGCTTTATATAGAGCGGCCGTGACGAAAGCTCGCCGCGACTCCAATTAAGGCAGAACAGCGTGAAGTATAGTGGCCCTGTTATTTTGTTCAAAAACATACATACATACATATAGTCACGTCTATATCCCTTACGGGGTAGGCAAAGCCAATAGTCCCGAAAAGACTGAATGGCCAAATTCAGCTGCTCGGCTTAATGATGTAATTGAGATATAAATAGTGACAGGTTGCTAGCCCATCGCCTGAAAAAAGAATCACAAGTATGTAAGCCTATCCCTTAGTGTCCTTTTACGACATCCATGGGAAAGAAATGGAGTGGTCCCATTTTTTTTTGTATTGGTGCCGGGAACCACACGGAATATTAGATTAACATAAAAATTAAATCGGAAGAAATGTGCAACAGGGTCACATTTACTTATACACCTAACACTGAAGGATATAAACATTTGCAATTATTTATCTATGGTATGTGAAATTAAGTTTGTGAAAGTGCCGTGTGGTTCCCGGCACTAATACAAAAAAGAATAGGATCCCTCCATCTGTTTCCCATGGATGTCGTAAAAGGCGACTAAGGGCTAATAGGCTTACAAACATGGGATTCTCTTTTTAGGCGATGGGCTAGCAACCTGTCACATTTGGATCTCAATACTATCAATAAGCCAAATAGCTGAACGTGGCCGATCAGTCTTTTCAAGACTGTTGGCTCTGTCTACCCCACAAGGGATTTAGACGTGACCATATATATGTATGTATGTGAAATTAATAAAAACTCTCGCGTAAAATCCCGATATACCTCGTGAACGCGGGGATTTACAAGAAATCCTTCCTTAGTGAATGTAGGAAGTATAAACATAGTTTGACGGCCTCTGTGGCGCAGCGGTAGTATGCTTGTCTGTGACACCGGAGGTCCCGGGTTCGAATCCCGGCCAGGGCATGATGAGAAAAGAACTTTTTCTGATTGGCCTGGGTCTCGGATGTTTATCTATATAAGTATTTATTATAATATAGTATCGTTGAGTTAGCATCTCGTAACACAAGTCTCGAACTTACTTCGAGCCTAACTCAATCTGTGTAATTTGTCCTGTATATATTTTTATTTATTTATATAGGTCAGTCAGCCAATAAGTTACCTTTGAGTTTTATACAGGGTGTCTGTAAATAGCGTTACATATTGGAAGGGAGCACTCAGTATCTGATTTTAGTTACAACATACATATCTATCACATCTATATCCCTTGCGGAATAGACAGATCCAACAGTCTCGAAAAGACAGGCCTCGTTCAGCTGTTTGTCTTAATGATGAGCAGTAGCCTTTTAGCCTTTTTAAGACTGTTTACCCTGTCTACCCCGCAAGGGATAAAGACGTAGCTATATGTATGTATGTACTTGACTAACATAAAAGTATATCTTAGAATACCAAAGCAAAATCTTAGAAGTAACTAAATATTGAGGCCAACAGTAATTCACTATAAGGCGCGAAAGTAATTAAACTCATTACGCGATATTTAACACGCAATTAAATTCTGCCAGTCGACCTGCTTCCTAGTTTTAATTGGTTCGTGCATAGAAATTTCTCCAAGACTTCGTGGAAAATATATTCTTGTGCCGCGTGGTTCCCGGCACCAATAGAAAAACGACTAGGACCACTACGTCTCTTTGCCATGGATGTCGTAAAAGGCGACTCAGTGATAGACTTTTAAACTTGGGATTATAATTTCAGGCGATGGGCTATCAACCTGTCGCTATTTGAATCATAATTCTGTCATTAAGCCAAACAGCTGAACGTGGCCTTCAGTCTTGTGATGATATGGTAACTTCTATATCCCTTGTGGGGTAGACAGAGCCAACAATCATCAAAAGACTGAAAGGCCACGTTCAGTTGTTTGCCTCAATGACAGAATTGAGATTCAGATAGAGACAGGTTGCTAGATCATGGCCTAAAAATAGGATCCCAAGTTTGTAACCCTATCCCTTAGTCGCCTTTTACGGCATCCATGGGAAACAGATGGAGTGGTGTATTAGTGCCGGGAACCACACGGCACAATAACAATTGATTAATCTGTCTTCTCCAGCACTGAATATGGTGTTTCTGATTCCGTCAATGCTACGTACAAAATGATTTTATAGCTTGTTGACGAATCTTGACCAACGTACCGATAAACATGGATAAACGTGACCTGGACGCAAGCCAAAAGTAAAGAAACGTCAAACATTGACTAAACAAAGGAACTGCTAACTAACCCGCATGACCAGCTTTAGGTACTGTGACAACTGATTTGAAATCACTACATAGTATAAAACAAAGTCGCTATTTTAGTCTGTTTGTCTGTATGCTTAAATCTTTAAAATTACGCAACGGATTTTGATGCGGTTTTTTTGTAACAGGTAGAGTGGAAGAGAAGGTTTTTATGTATAATAACATTTATAATTTTGCACCCGTGCGAAGCCGGGGCGGGTCGCTAGTTCCGTATAAATCAATGTATCGTTCTACATTCATTCATGTTTTTTTAATGTAGACAATGTGCATTCGTCCACGATTTAGATATAAGAGATCTATATTTGTATTTGACGTCTGATGAAAAGGCTGCAGTGTAGTTTGTTCCGCCGCTTCTTCTACGTACATGCTCTTTGGAAGCGGTAGTAGTTATAATTAGATTTATATGATGTGACGTCAATAAGTGATAACTTGTATCCAATTTTGAAAATAAATCTATTCTATTCTATTCTTTCATAACAATAGTATAACATAAGTAATCTCTCGTCCACATTTCTATTCGAAGTTCGGATATATGTGAAATTGACGTTATTGAAGAAAATGCTGCAGTGCAGTTTGTAACCGCTTCTTCGGCACTGACGCTTTGGAAGCGGCAGTAAACTAAGTCTTAAGTAATTTATTTGACGTCAACCAATGTTGTGAAACCAAAAGATATGACAATTGTTAAGTGATATTGAAATGTCCTATAATAATAATGAAAACTAATTTTGAATATGAATTTGTACCTGTTTACATTTCAAACTATGACCAAGCGTGAAAAAGCCAAAAATATGAAAAACTGCCTCGAATCCTTCACGATGCAATAACTTGGACGCTCCGACAAAGATATCATCAAAAGATTGACACCTTTGACATTTGGTTATAAGGCGTTCTTATTCTCCTCGAGTAGTACTGAAAAGGACATAGGGTACACGCTTCTAATTCTTTCCCGAAGATCTGAGGGGCTGGATCGTCTTCAGTCAGACCATCTCCCTCGGATCCAAGCAGAGCCGACGGTAAAGAACAGCTTTTACAAAATTTCCCTCTTCATGCGCACACGCATACCAAGGAGGATAGGAGGACCAAATGAGTGGCCGCCATCTTACCGCTTCAGCAGCCTTCCACTTAGTCATTACATTAAATATAATCACGTCTATATCCCTTGCAGGGTAGACAGAGCCAACAGTCTTGAAGACTGATAGGCTACGTTCAGCTATTTGGCTTTAAGATATAATTGAGATTCGAATAGTGACAGGTTGCTAGCTCATCGCCTAAAAGAAGAATCCCAAGTTTATAAGCCTACCCCTTACTCGCCTTTTACGACATCCATGGGAGAGAAATGAAGTGGTCCTATTCTTTTTTCTATTGGTGCCGGGAACCACACGGCACTGCCGGGAACCACACGGCACTGAGTCCCCATCAAAAATCTAATAAAAGATACATACATAAAATCACGCCTCTTTCCCGGAGGGGTAGGCAGAGACTACCTCTTTCCACTTGCCACGATCTCTGCACACTTCCTTCGCTTCATCCACATTCATAACTCTCTCCATACAAGCTCGGCGGTTTCGGGTACTTTTTACCTGACCCTTTACCAGGACGTCCTTAATAAAATCATAGTAAAATTACCTGCAACGGCGCAGCGTTGGACGGCGCCGGTCGTGCCACAAGCAATCTGACGCATGCGCCGCACTGCCTCAACACGCAGGCCGCCTGCCGCGCGCACATCCCCACCACCGACACCGCGCCGATGCGCAGGAGCATGTCGCCGCTGCGCAGGCGGCCATCCTGTTCAGAGAGATTTGAAATTGATTTAATTCGTGACGTCAATAAGTGATACCTTGTATCCAATTTTGAAAATAAATGTATTCTACATACATATGGTCACGTCTATATCCCTTGCGGGATAGACAGGGCCAACAGTCTTGAAAAGACTGATAGGCCTCGTTCAGCTGTTTGGCTTTATGATGGAATTGAGATTCAAATAGTGACAGGTTACTAGCCCATCGCCTAAAAGAAGAATCCCAAGTTTATAAGCCTACCCCTTAGTCGCCTTTTACGACATCCATGGGAGTGAAATGGAGTGGTCCTATTCTTTTTTTATTGGTGCACACGGCTAATGGAAAGTGGTGACGTCCGATGAAAATGCTGCAGTGTAGTTTCTCCCGCCGCTTCTTCTACACATGCGCTTTGGAAGCGGTAGTAGTTACAATTAGATTTAAGTGATGTGACGTCAATAAGTGATACCTTGTATCCAATTTTGAAAATAAATCTATTCTATTCTATTCTAATTTCTACTCGTGAATCGTGAAGCCATACAGCTGAATGTGGCTTCACAGTCTATTCGAGACTGTTGGCTCTGTCTACCCTGCAATGGATATAGACGTATTTATATGCATATAACACTTAGTTGTGTGCAATTATGACATAAACAGACGAGCAAACAACCTATAATTGAATGCTCTTAACAATCCGCTAATGGACTATTAATAATGCGGTCAATGTTTACGAGATACTTACCAAACAAATAGACAGGGACTATAATGAAACGTTTTTTTTTATATCATTGGAATTAACATCATCATCATTATAATTATATCATCATTGACGTGTGGTTCCTGACACTTTAGAATAGGACCACTCCATATCGTTCCCATAGATATCGTAAAAGGCGACTAAGGGATAGGCTTATGAACTTGAGATTCTTCTTTCAGGCGATGGGCTAGCAACCTGTCACAATTTGAATCTCAATTCTATCATAAAGCCTAACAGCTTAACGTGGCCTATCAGTCTTCCAAAACTGCTGGTTTTGTCAGCCCCGCAATCGATGTAGACGTGACTTTATGAATTAATGAATGAGAATTCCATAGAGCAATACAACCTGTCCTATAACTGCTCTGAACAATCTGCTAATAGACTGTTAATAGATAATCAATTTTTACGAGAAACCAACAAATGGACCGGAGCTGTAATGAAACGGCGTCAATATGATGAGGGGTTTATTGTTTATTGAGCAATGTAAGCGCCGGTGGGCGAGCAGTTAAGATGTCCGAATAAAATTCGTGGTGCGGTTGAGAGGAACAAGTTCAAATCCAGGCCAGGCCACGTATGAATGACTCCTTTTTGAGTTACGTGCGTTGGTTAGAGTGCTAACTGATAGTTTTGAGGTGTGAGAGACCTGCACATTCAGTCAACTGAATGTGTAACATGCATTCATACAAACATATGGTCACGTCTATATCCTTTTCGGGGTAGACAGAGCCAACAGTCTTGAAAAGACTGAATGGCCACGTTCAGCTATTTGGCTTAATGATAGAATTGAGATTTAAATAGAGACAGGTTGCTAACCCATCGCCTAAAAAAGAATTCCAAGTTTGTAAGCCTATCCCTTAGTCGCTTTTTACGACATCCATGGGAAAGAGATGGAGTGGTCCTATTCTTTTTTTGTATTGGTGCCGGGAACCACACGGCACACTGAATGTGTAACTATATTACAATATGTATTAAGTTCTTCTTCAAAGGATGACAAGGTCAGACGGGAGTAGCTTTATATTCGTGTTCATAAACCTGGCTATTTTAATCCAGAGTCATGGTAAAAGCCTCGTCTTTTCTACCGTGTGGTTCTCGGCAGTGTCGAGTGGTTCCCGGCACCAATAGAAAAAGAATGAGACCACTCCATCTCGTTGCTATAAATATCGTAGAAAACTAGGGACTTTCCTTTTAGGCGATGGACAGATAACAGTCACTATTTGAATCTCAATTCAATCATCAAGCCAAACAGCTGAACGTGGCCAACAGTCTTTTTAAGACTGTTGGCTCTGTCTACCCCTGCAAGGGATATAGACGTTATAATATGTCTGTATCCTCTAAATAGAGGTGAAAATATGTACATATTTTTAACGCTACCATAGTTACCAGCACGGAAGGACGTGCCTATTTCCCAAATCTACTTCTTCATTCATGGAATCTAATATTATATTATATTAATATTTTATAATTATTTTATTTTATATTTTGTGTAGATATAAATATATTTATTATGTTTGACCCCACATAAAGTTCTCAGTCAGACCCAATGGTTGACTGGTAGATAATGCTACCAGCATTAAGTCCGCCAATTGTGCTATACATTTGTATTTTGTGCAATGAAGTTTAAATAAATAAATAATCTGATATAGTGATCCCAGTAACCGATAACGATAACACGGCAATGAAAAGAAGTCAAATGTAATGAGCACACTCAATTCACAAAAACGGCATAACCTCATTCGGGAGATTTCGTCCAAATTTGCATCTGTATCAGCAGATGCAATTGCTACAGAGACAACGTACCCAAAATTTTAATTGTAGTGCTGGAGGATATAATTTTCTCGGACATTGGACCACACAGAAAAGTATATATATATATATATATATATATATTTGGCTTTTGGCTTTGGCCACGTTCATATGTTTGGCTTTATGATAAAATTGACAGGAAGAGAGAGACAGGTGACAGAGAAGAGTGACAGGTTGCTAGCCCATCGCCTAAAAGAAGAATCCCAAGTTTATAAGCCTATCCCTTTGTCGCCTTTTACGACATCAATGGGAAAGAGATGAAGTGGTCCTATTCTTTTTTCTTTTGTATCAGCCGGTCGCAGAAACATCATAATATAATTCTAATTGTGAACAGCTTGCCACTTGATATGGCTCTATCAATCCGTGCAGTTTGTGACCGCTTCTTCTGCACTGAGGCCTTAGAAGCCTTAGTAAACTTATTTTAAGTAATTAATTTGACGTTAACCAATGTTGTGAAACCAAAAGATGATGACAATTATTAAGCGATATGAAGTATCCTATAATAATGAATAAAAATTTTGAATTTGAATCATCAAATCTCAAAGCTGTAGGCAACCTTCTTGGTAAACGCCATAGCAACGGTTGCCATGATGTTGTTTATTAGAGTTATGTCAAAAATATTTTTTATTGTAAAAGTTTCTCAATTTTTATGTTCATAATATAATTATTTTAAACTGATTATTTTCTCCTTCTTTCTTCTGTAGGAATAAATAACTTTTTATATCTATACTTCCTACAAAGCTTATTCTCTGTACGTATCTACTCTATGTTCGAGCGCTCCAAATTGCGATGTGCATTGTTTGCAGTTCTCATTTCCATTTCCGTGTTCAGAATTTCTGCTCATTGGGGTCAAATGGAACTGGTTATAATTTTACAACCACAGAGTCATGAAATCATGCCTCTTTCCCAGAGGGGTAAGCAGAGATTTCTTTCCAATTGCCACGATCCCTCCAAACTTCTTTCGCTTCGTCTACATTGATGTAAGCTCGTCGGCTTCGGGTACTCTTGACCAGAACTTTTGCTAGAACGTCTCCGATTTGATCAAGGTACATTCGCCTTCTCACTCCAACAGTCCCTCTCAATTCTATCATTAAGCCAAATAGCTGAACGGGGCCATTCAGTCTTTTCAAGACTGTTGACTCTGTCTACCCCGCAAGGGACATAGACGTGACTGTATGTATGTATTGTTGCGATACGAGTACATTCGAACACGGACTCTCTTATAGTTGATTCTGATCACTCACCCTGTCAGCCACTCCCCCGGGCAACACGCTCTTGACCACCACCCCAGACGAGCGGCCCCCCACGATACCGAAGGCGAGCCCCGACCCGTCGTTCACCAGCTCCACCACCTCCACCTGGGCCCATTCTCCGAACACCTGCTGTGGAAGAAGATGACATTAGAATCGTAGAAGTGACTTGACTTAAGGTCCTATGTCCCCTAGCTGGGGCAGAGGGCATCCACAGTGCGTCGCCATCCCGCTCGGTCTTGAGCTTCGCGTTTTATTTCGCTCCAAGTCTTCCCTTGCGAATTGTAGAAGTAATTCATTGATATTGTCATGTCTAATTCTCTTTCAAGGTAGTCAGAGACGAAATTCTGAAGAGGTAGGCCACGTTCAGCTGCTTGGCTTTATGGTAGAATTGAGATTCAAATAGTGACAGGTTGCTAGCCCATCGTCTAAAAGAAGAATCTCAAGTTTGTAAGCCTACACCTTAGTCGCCTTTTACGACATTCATACGAAACAGATGGAGTAGTCCTATTCTTTTTTTTTATTGGTGCCAACCCCACGGTAATTACAAATCAGAAATTGGTATCTACGCTTTTTCATTTTTACCTAGTGATATTCAAATTCCTCTACGTTCCCTACCTGATACGCATCAAAATAAGGGATTTCGCCTTCCAAAATATTTAAGAAACTGGGTTACAGCCTTACCCTTGATATCATAGTTATAGATATCAGATTGGAGTCCCAATGTTTGAGTTTACAATTAATAAATAAAAAATAAATATATATGAGACAAATTACACCGATTGAGTTAGCCTCGAAGTAAGTTCGAAACTTGTGTTACGAGATACCAACTCAACGATACTATATTTTATAATAAATACCTACTTATACAGATAAACATCCAAGACCCGGGGCAATCAGAAAAAGTACTTTTCTCATCATGCCCTTGCCGGGATTCGAACCCGGGACCTCCCGTGTCACAGACAAGCGTACTACCGCTGCGCCACAGAGGCCGAATTGATAACATTTACAAACTTTATAGGACACTCGCCCTATAACTAGTACATTCATCTCTTCTTCGCGTGGCTTCGCTGAGCTCATCTACGGTTCTGGCAGAATCATCAGCGTCGCGGTGCCTACGCCTGCGACATTATGCTGAGTCAGGACCTTTTCACTGACCATCATTGTTCGTGGTACATACATGCACATTGCACATTCACATTGTTTATTACTGTTAATTATGTATGTGTCCAACAAATGTTTTGTGATAGTGAATAATGCTTTTATCTATCTTTCTATCTATAAGGTCATATAAGGTCTGATGGCATTCGTGCCTTCTAAATAACGTCCAATCCAAAATATTTACCATGATGCGCTGAATCCGCCTGACGCTCCGTGGCCTGCGCGCGCGAATCTCCGATCAGCTGACTTTCTCCGCCATCTTGTTTACAGACATAAAAGAACTTCAAAATGACTTTCACGCGTTGGTGAGCTATCTCGCGATGCTGCTTTGAGCGTCATAGCTTTGGATCTGTAACAATAGAAATAAATTAGTTATGATCAAATCGTATTTATTGTGAAAACACATGTTTCAAAATGGTCTTCAATTTGTACATACATACATACATATGGTCACGTCTATATCCCTTGTGGGGCAGACAGAGCCAACAGTCTTAAAAAGACTGATCGGCCACGTTCAGCTATTTGGCTTAATGATAGAATCATCAGATCCAAATAGTCACAGGTTGCTAGCCCATCGCCTAAAAAAACAATCCCAAGTTTGTAAGCCTATCCCTTAGTCGCCTTTTACGACATCCATGGGAAAGTGATGGAGTGGTCCTATTCTTTTTTGTATTGGTGCCAGGAACCACACGACACTTTCAATTTGTAAATTTTAATTATTTATTTTGAAAGTTTTTTTGTGAAAATTTCAGTATTCTAGCTATCACGGATTATGAAAGAGTATGTTGAGATGGTTTGGACATGTCGAGAGAATGGATGAGGACAGACTGACGAAAGGAATTTATAAGGCAGAGTTAACTGTAAAAGTGGGACAGTTCCGGCCTTGTCGAACTTTCAAGGAGCTAATTTCGAATGTCTTGAAAAAGAGAGATGTTAGGAGTACGCGTAATCGTCGAATATGCATGAAAAGAGTAATGAGTGTGAAGGAAGCGGGAGAGGTCTGTGAGGATCGTAGCAAGTGGAAATCCATAGTCTCTGCCTACCCCAATGGGAAACAGGCGTGATGGAATGTATGTATGTACGTTTTATGAGGCAAAGCCTGGTGCAGCTTAGTAATAGGTTCTTTTTTTAACTACGGAACCCTAAAAACTGTATCAAAAGAGTAGCGCATGAAAATTCTCAATTGGAAAAGTTTTTCTAAAAATATAACCTACTTACTTAATGTTAGTAACTTCGCATACGGATTCGGAGCAGTAAAATAAAAAGGCTTCATTTTACGACTTTCGAGAGAAGTTTCTTGTACAGCGCTGAGTGTTATGAAGCCTACAGCAGGTTAACGCGAGTTTTATGAATGACTATACATACATACATACATAAAATCACGCCTCTTTCCAGGAGGGGTAGGCAGAGACTACATCTTTCCACTTGCCACTATCTCTGCATACTTCTTTCGCTTCATTCATAACTCTCTTCATGCAAGCTCGGCGGTTTCGGGTACTCTTGACCAGACCTTTTACCAGGACGTCCTTAATTTGATCAAGATACGTTCGTCTAGGTCTTCCCACTCCGACCCTTCCCTCCACACTCTCCTTGTATATCTGAATGACTATTTAAAACTTTATTATGTCATCACATCTGAAAAATAAGCCCAAGACTACGATCTGGATTGGGTGAGTCAGGTTTTCACACGTATCGACCCCGTCTGATCTCCGCAACCTTTGCAGGAGCAACTAAACTGTGTCAGATAATAATTTTCATCCAGTTGCTTGAATGTGCAGGTTTCCTCATAACGTAGGATATTATAGTAGCAACCAATCAATTCACCTGCATAAATCATTTTTATTTTTAACTGATTTTAAACTTTCTTCGTGATTTACGAAACGTCTGAGTTAAAATTAAGGTATGTTATGTGGGTATTTAAATATTAGGTATTTATATATTTAGGTAAGTATTAATTAATTTTATTTTAATCAGAATAATGTGAATATACAACATAACATCACAGTTCATTAGTTTGATAACTAACCGATGCTATTACGGTGAGGGAAAACATCGTGAGGAAATCTGCACATTCAGGCAACTGGGTGTGCAACCATATGATCCAATTCGGGTTAGGTTCCCCTGCAAAGGTTGCGGAGGTCAGACGGGAGTCGTTTCGTGTGAAAACCTGACTCACCCAATCCAGGACTCATGGTCAAGGGCTAACCCCGGGCTCTTCTCCAGAGTGGTGAGGATGCAACCGGGACTATAGCCAGGAGGAAGAAGTGAGATTGTAAGTGTACGTATAAGTAATGCCGTGTGGTTCCCGGCACCAGTACAAAAAAGAATAGGACCACTCCATCTCATTCCCATGGATGTCGTTAAAGGCGACTAAGGGATAGGCTTACAAACTTGATATTCTTTTTTTAGGCGATGGGCTAGCAACCTGTCACTATTTGAATGTCAATTCTATCATTAAGCCAAACAGCTGAGCGTGGCCTATCAGTCTTTTCAAGACTGTTGGCTCTGTCTACCCCACAAGGGATATAGACGTGACATGAATATGTGCATATGCATGTGTACAAGTACGTCCGCTTAGAAAGGATAGATACATACGTACATGCTTAGAAAGGATATCGGAAAATTCCGGTGGGAGCGGGAGATAAAGGGAATTTTTGTAACACGCGGAAGAAGCCACGGGCCCTCTCTAGTCTCATAGTCTCTCCACTTATCAATCAAAGCCTGGACTTGGCGCTGCGCCATTTTACACTTGAATTTATTAATTGACCTTCTTCGGCTATTGATTTATTCTGTTTTCATATTAACATTAATTCTGATTTTTACATACATACATACATATGGTCACGTCTATATCCCTTGCGGGGTAGACAGAGCCAACAGTCTTGAAAAGACTGAACGGCCACGTTCAGCTATTTGGCTTAATGATAGAATTGAGATTCAAATAGTCACAGGTTGCTAGCCCATCGCCTAACTAAGAATCCCAAGTTTCCTTCATCCCAAGACATCCATGAGAAAGAGATGGAGTGGTCCTATTCTTTTTGTATTGGTGCCGGGAATCACACGGCACTAATTAAGATTTATTACTAGTTGTATTCTTGTTGCGGTTACAAACGGCCTTTGTGGTTACGAACCGTTGTTGTTAGGAAACCGTAGTGTATAATTTTAATAAATACTATATTTTTATGTTACATATAATCAATATGCCTTGCCGGGTAGACAGAGCCAACAGTCATGAATATAATATGATAAGCAAACATCAGAAATTGATAAAAGTTATTTCGAAAACAAGTAATAAATAACACTGCTTTCTAACGTGTTTTTTGTGAGTAGCTCGTAGAAGGACCTACGAAAACGCTACGAGCCTTTGGATTAGCTTCCAAAAAGCTACGACACTTGGGATCGGCTACGAAAACGCTACGAGGATGTCTACGATTGTATTAGGTCGTAGTTTAGCGTAGCAACGTAGCGACGCAACGCTACATTCTCGTATACGTATGTAATTAAGAAATCATGTTCAAGTTTTTGTTATTTTTGACAAAGAATATTTATTAAAAAATTCAGATACATATAGCTTTTGACTGAATTAGTTTGATTCTTTTTTTTAATAATTTAGCAATTATTACATATCGTCTCACAGCTCGGTAGCAAAAACATATGCCGATTATATATTTGCTTAAAATCAGTAATTTGTTAACAAATATTAACAAACTTATATTATTCGGTTTTATGTTCCTTAAAATGTGTTACTGATAAATTCGGTAAATTTAGTTATTAAAAGTAACTATTTATTAAAGTAATTAACCTATTAAAAAATATTCTGTTTAAAAAATAAAGGTAAATCTTTCAGTAACGTTACCAAATTAAAAACGGCTATGGAATGGATCTATTCCAAAACAGGAGTACCTACTTGGATAACACGAAGAATCTGTTATCACCTTCCAGGCCATAAAAATACATCGATAAATACTAAATGAAGTAAATAACAACACTTATTACCTTTATTATACTAACTACAAACTTAACGACAACATAAACACGTAATAAACAGGCTCAAGCGGAAAATAAAAACATAAAAAACGTACGCACTAACGCACTGTAATTATATCGATTTGTTATCAAAAACGCACCCGAAAATAATCGACGATCTTCAAATTCCTCTGTTCTACACACAAAACACACTTCATGAAAAAATATTTAAAAAAAAAATTGTCCTTGTGCAATATTGTCGCGTTCTTATTTTAAAATGTATTATTTTGTGCCAGCATTTGGCTGTATGTGCTTGATATCCGCGCGCGCGGGCGTGCGGTGAACGAATCGCGGGAGACTGCCGAATCGGCGGGAAAAGTGACATGCGCCTTGGGAAATCAATGGTACCGGCCAAAATCAAATGGTTTTTGTGGTAACGCGGATTATTCGAAAATCGTTTATCTTAATTGAAGGAGAATCATCGTCGAGATCGACATCTCGTTAAAAGCGCCTGTAATTGTTGAGAATGAAAGGAATTATAAGCGCAGAGGCGGGATCTGTCAAGATCAGAACAATTGGAAATTAATAGTACCTAGTTTCCGAAGTCGTCCTGACCTGAATGGAAAAACAGGCGTGATATATTTTGTTTTTATAATAATTTGAGTGCGTTTGAATCTGCTTGGTGATAAGCAAGATTAGGCCTAAGTTGGTGCACACAAGTTAGTACGTCGCGTCACCATAGACAAGGCTTTATGAAGGTTAACTGGAAATAAATAAAAATACAAAGTAAATCCATATCTTATTTATTGTTATAATATGCATGGTAGCTCACAGCGACTACGGGTCTAATGGAAGATATTACGTACACGTACATTTAGTACTAAGTCTGCGATGCATTTGCTTCAAACATAATAAAAAAAAAAGCTCTTGAATAAATTGAAGGGTCAATTTTTGTGCCTATGACGAATAATGGCAAATAAAAAAAAACAAAATATTTATAAACTTAATTCGTTGCACAAGTTTTACCCTTACAAATTACCATTATCTCTTGTCTCAGTTACATGTTTACTTATAATTTACCATTGGTCACGTTTTGCGATAAGTCGCGTAAATTATTTGGCAAGAAACTATCATAATAGTAGTACATCGCAACTACCTGTTCGATTGAAAATTATGTTCATTTAAAATATTATAAGTAGTTTTAGTTTTAATTTGAGTTCATTTAAATTAAATTTTCTATTTCATTATTTCCATCTATGTTAAATATTTTAAAGTATTGAAATGTTAATAAATCTCAGTGAACTATTAGTTAAAAAAAAAAACTATTATTACTTAAATTGAAATTGAAAAAACAATAAATATTCTAATCAATATTACTATACCAATTGTGGGCTCACAACATAGTATTAAAAACGAATAGACATGCTGTAAAAAATGGCGTGTAGCATATATTTTGAAACACTTTATTGTTTGGGTTTTGGATAAAAACTACCTCAAAAACAAATGCAGCGCAGACTGGCACATAATATATTAAATAATTTACATCCTAAATGCAATTATAATAACATCAGCCCGGTGTAATCTTGGCACTACAGTCGGTGGGTTGCGAAACGAACAAGTTGGCAAACGAGTTTGATGATAAATCGTTAATTTTTGTAGGAAAATTCTTGTTAAAACAAAAATGATTACCTTAAGGATCATGTTAAGTTAATTAAAGTTGGTAATATATTATTTAGCTGGGTATATTTATAATAAATTCAAACCACTTATTATAATGAAAAGATTTAAATTACTTTTGAATATTTATATTTTCGTTATATTTTAACATAGATGTTAAACCCAGCGCCAAAATAATACATACTTAAGTATGTCAAATAATAGAAATTATGAAAATTAACGAATTTTAATGAGCTTGGTAAATCTTTAGATGTCTTTGCTCCTTATTGTAAATTAAAAAATAAACAACCTATTCCACTCTCCCATTGTAATTGCATTGAAAATGTTTTAATATCGGAATTAACACTTACACTAGCCTATACACTCTCAAATACCAACAGATCATTCGGCTCTACTTTACATCTATAACTATATATATAATGTGATAAACAGTTTACATGTACAAATAAATAGTGAGACATCATAACATTAATATTTCTAAAACTATTCATTAATTTATCTAATTAAATTATATGTATGATAATGAATTAGCAACGTAAAGAACATTGGCTAGCATTATTATATTTATATTGAATATTGTTCATTTACACATATTAATAGTTACATTAAATTTGATTATGCCCTTAACAATTCACAATAAAATGGGCAAATATTATTAATTTATAATTACCTTAACATTTAGATATGGTCAAAAATTTAAACAAACGCCAAAATGACCAACAAATAATACTGATAAAATTTCATTTATATTACGAAAAGAATCACCAATTAAAAAATAAATAATATTATTAAAGACTAGAAGAATTAATATCAAATTTTGTTCAAATTTTTGGCCATGTCTAAAAAAATATTTGTTCTACGCGTTAAGGTTATACAAGAATGTACCTTGTTCCATGTTAGATAAAGAGTAAAAATTGATTAACAACGCTTCTATTCAAAAATACACAACAGTAAATGAAATTACCCTGTTTAGAAGACATTGTATATCATAAAAATTGTGTCCTCAGCCTTTTTCAATGATATTTTTTTTAATTTTTATTTTCAAGACAGGCGGTGGATATTAACTATAATGGAACTGCCACTGTTTTGTAAATAAGAAAAAAAATTAAGGTCCTTTTCGGCTAATACATCAAAATGACGATATTTTTTGTCTAAATGCTCACGAATTACCCAAAAACTTTCCACGCTATTACGTTTAGCTGTTAACTTGAATACTCGCGTAATGTTTCACTTTAATATATCACTTTCAACCAGAGACACGTATAAAATTCAGCACGTACTATGTTCCCTGGCAAGAAAAAGTCGTCTTCATAAAGAATGATTGAACATCATTATTTACTTGATGTATCCTGGATGCATCCAAGGAACGTGGTCCACCATTAAACCATGATCTTGGAGTAGACAAATAAAAAATTAACCGTCTATCCCACTGAGAAGATTTTATCTCTGTAGTTCCATGGGACATGTGACACAAACAACATAATCACGACCATATTCCCCTGCGGGGTGACAGAGCCAACAGTTTTCAAAAGACTGTAAGGCCACTTTCAGTCGACTCTTCGGCTTGACACAAACAGAATCTTCTCATTTGTTCCGTCAAGGGACAAGTCAATAAGATCACTGATATTAAGACTAAGCGAATATCGTCTTATCTACAAGACCTAGATCACAGAGCCCAGGATAAGTTTACAGATATTAACTTTGTTTTCATGTGTTTAATTTTGTCAGTGTCGAGTTTAAATCAGTACTCAATACAGAATATTAGAGGAAGCCCGCGTAAAAAAAATTCACATACTGTACCGCCATAAAGAATTTCAGGTTTAGACCCAGCATTTTAGATGTGAAACAGACAGACTTTCGCATTTACAATATTAGCTTCTATTTTTATAAACAAACTTTCGACCACTAATACCCACCGCCTTGTCGAGAAGTAACCACTAATTTGCTAAGGGTTCTATTCGATTCAGGGTTTCAAAATAAAAGGAAAGTAAAAGTTAAAGAGATATTAATATTCCGGTAATTAAGACGGAGATTTAGATGTCAATCTTAACACTACGGGATTTTATACATTACTTTTAAAATGTGGTCACAGTTTTTTCGCGTAATAAGTATTTATACCTAAATTTGAATAATAAATTTAAGAATCTTGATATCACCTCAAAATTGGTGATATCAATATCATGGCAACTCAATAATTGTCTCTGCCTACCCCTCTGGGAGAGAAAATTAAAAGAAGCGCTAATATAAATCGATAATGCATGAACAGTTAATCATAAATCCTACCAACTCAACCTCTCTCAAGAAGTCTCTGCCTGCCCTCCACTTCAGTGAGAGAATGGAAATTCGGCGTTATTAAAAATAATCTTATAAGTAGTAGTAATAGTAGACAAAAAAAAGTCGCTAATATTTAGTCGTGATATAACGTTATTCCCAATTTATTCTGATTTACATTTTTAAATCCTATTCACCCTAGAATGTGATATCAAAACGCATGGGGTCAAAGGGGACTGTTATTCAAAAGTTCTATACAATTTCTCAGTAAATATTCTTGTTTAAAACTCATACTCTCGCAAATAAACTGTGACCACTGGTAAGTTATATTAAATACGGGATAATAGAGTACCCTACACAGTAGGAAAGAGAAACTTAATACTTGTAAACTCTTAAGATAATCACGATTTCTAGGATTACAAGAGAGAAGAGATATAAAGAAAATGCAAATATAATTTACAATTAAAATATAAATTAAAAAGCCCGACTACACTTATAAATATTGGATTTGCGACATAATATAACCCCTAAACTTTCGTTATTATCAAATATTAGTGCTACAGATTATATATTTTACACAAAGTTTATAATTTCGATTATTATTACAACAAAGTTTAGAAGCTATGAACACAAATCCACGATAACATTAAAATGCTACAACATCCCTTAATTCGTAGTCGGTTAAAATGCATATACAGATCAAAATCGGAGGAATAAATACACAGGTAAAAATTACCTCAATTTTATGTAAATCTTTAAAACTACACAATACTTCAATTTATGTTTTCAAAATTTTATATCGTAGCATCAATATTCGTTTAAAATCCCTTTTCACCCCGAAGGGCCCATTCGCCCAGAGGCATATTTTTAAGAAAATTTATTGACATCAATTCACACTATTTAGTTTTAAACTTGCCAGGGTAATTACGTATTTATATTTATAAAGTCTACGATTTATCAAATAGGAAGATCTGGATCATAATTAACAGTTCATGAATTGATGTCAATAAAACCTAAACCATTTTTAGACCGGCGGCAATTACTTTTCCTAGCTCTTTTCCACAAAACATTCAAATCAGCATTCCGTCGGCCGTAAATGATTTAGCAGCTTCTAAGACCTGTAATTCACTAAAACAGTCGCAAATCTAAACAAGTTGCTCAAAGTTAATCAAAAGGGTCAAAAGATCAAAATGGGTCACAGTAAACAACCTTATCGAAAAGACCTTAATAATAACAAAGTGCATTCACCCTTCTGTTTTCCCGATTGACCCTTTGACCATTAAGTTGATCTGTTTTACAAGTCTTACAGGACTTATATTCCAAATTTTTGTTAAAATCTCTCTATAAATACGTATGGAGAGAGAAAAAAACACGAGGTTTTTATTTAAAACGCATCATTTTTAATCATAGTAATTTTAAGTTTAATTCTAATTACATAAATTAGGAAACGTTAGTAGTATGCTAGGATGGCACGGCCCGAACAGGCGAAGTCTCAAGATAGGTATAATTAAATTCGGTATTTCACCGCGCAGGCTATTACGCTAAGTTATGAATTCTAAAGAAGGGAACATTGAGATTAATCCTCGCTTTCAACTAACTTTTTATTTCATAAATCCGGCCTTTGGGTAGGGTTAATAGGAACTTCTTGCTTAATAGGATGAAAAAAAAAAACATGACTGTTTTCTCGAGTAGTTGCGAAAACCTTTTTTTAATCAAAATAAAGCTTAGCTTAAAATTTACTTTGCAATATGTTATATGTGTCATGAAACAGAGTTAAAATAATTCGGTCAGACTGAATATGGTCATTTCGTTACAAGTGACCTAATTTTCATAGTATATTTTACCTACTTTTTAAGTTTTAACCGTACCTGTGGTTTCGCTCACGGCGGACGAAACCAGAGGAACTCGGCTAGTTTTAAAGCGAGGGTGAAAATCAATACTTCACTTAAAATTACAACAAATATTTGGCATACATCGCTGTTGCACGATTTATAGCTATTTTTTTAATAGGTAGATATCAATCAAATTGCAATACGGCCAAAAAAAATAGTGGGGTCAATGGGTCGCCATTTTGCGCTACGACACTACTTTTGTTTTTGGCCGTATCAAACTTCCGCATATTAAGAAACTAGGCTTTGAAAACATATTTACATGGCGTTAGGGCAAAAGGTGGGTTCGTACGAGTTGACTGAATTTAGATATTATAACGCATAATAATCAGACAAATTTTTTTTATTCGAGATGTTTAAAATGGCTCTCGCCATAAGTCTGCCACCGCATGGTGTATGTTTAATTAGAGGTATTTAAAAGAATGTCAAAAACTTGACCAATCAAATTCTTTTTTATCTGTGGTACGACGCTATTGGCTAAATAATTTAAAAGGATTTTATTCTTAGTTTCTTCTTCTTTTATATACCAAAAAAAAAAACAAATAAGTAGTTAACACAGAATCTTGTGACCAAAAAAAAAATTTAATTGTATTTTTATACTAATTTTTTCAGCATTAGTTTTTTAAATAATTAAAGTAAGTATTAATATTTGTGTTCAAAATCCAATATAAGGATTACATTTTCACAATAATCAGTTCTATATCTTCGGACATAACTCTATAAATTAATCTAAAATAAAATTTCAGTTAAAATTATTAAAAAATAATAAGAATCAAATGTACGCAGATACCAAATATGTTATCAGTACACTAGTCCCGGTCGCATCCTCACCACTCTGGAGAGGAGCCCGGGGTGTGCCTTTGACCATGGATCCTGGATTGGGTGAGTCAGGTTTTTACACGAAGCGACTCCCATTTGACCTTCGCGAACTTTGACATTACGCAAACTTACCCATGTATGGATAATAATTACATATTCAATTGCCTGAATGTGCAGAGCAAAATAGTAGTAAGTTATTATTTAAAGTATTTAAGTTATTATATTTACCACTGTATAGTGCTTTTCGCGATCTTGAGATTTATTTAACATCTTTACGGCAACAGATACTAGTTCTTTAAGACACTTCATAGAACAACTTCAATCATTACAATCTCACTATGTGCCATTTCATTTTCATTTTTTATTTTTCATTTTATTCTGCGTACATTTATAGACTTATTATTGTTTACAATTAACTATACTTAAAAAAAAAGAACAATATTCGAGGTATAAAGAGAATATAAATAAATTTAAAAAAAAGTTGTGTTTTTATTTACATTTAGTGAAGATTGTGTGATTAAAACTTATAATTGCACCAAAATTAATAGGATTCGGCGAATGAAATTACATTTTGAAATTCGTGATAGGATTACACTTAATTACCAGTAAAAAAAAAGAACGTTTATTTAAATATTTAGTGTTATCAATATTTTCATTTAATACATGTTCAATCAACGGCAAAGTAACCCAATGTGGTTTTAGTTCTTATTAATAGGATCTCGAGTTCTGCTATTGAATCGTAATTATATGACAGTCTTGCACATAAACTTTTCTATAAATTTCCAAAGGAAGACAAAACAGATAACAAATGAATGTTATTTTCAATGTGGCAGGAAGACTTTAATCGTAAATTTTTGTTCTAAATTCCAATTTTAAAATAATAAAATAATTACCAAGGGATTTTAATTTAATTCTAAATTCAAACATCAAAATCGCCGTGAAAACACAACACACAAATCAAACCCCATTTGAATCTCAACAAATTCCAAATCCAAAAAAATATCAAACGCCGAACCCTGGCCGTCTACAATAAAAAATAACGCGAAACACGGCAGTCAAAAAAACTCGTGCACTTTGCGAAATACCGAGAACACTCATCACTTCTTCGCCTTAACCGTCACATACGTCGGTTCCTCGCCGTCGGCCCGCGTTCGCTGTTGCGTCGCATGTTGCGGCACATGTTGCGGCACATGTTGCGTCGCATGTTGCGGCACATGTTGCGGCACATGTTGCGGCACATGTTGCGTCGCATGTTGCAACAGCAAGGGCAACGCGCGCGGTTTATGCACCGCGGCGTACACCGGCGGCGGTAATGGCGGATCTCATGTTTGCAATGCGGTGTTTATCTCGCGGTGGATCGTGCTCTGAGGAATTATTAATTATTAGTGTAATTAGAAAAAAAAGTGTCCAACTCCTCCTCTTCTTGTGCAGATTTTAAAAGTATATAAAGGGAAAGGCTAATAAACTTTGGATTCATCTTTTAGGTGAGGATAAGGTAGCAACCTGACACTATTTGAAACTCAATTCTATCATAAAGACAGAGATATATCCCGGCAAACGTTGTTATGCCATATAAATTTTTTTCAAGTAATATCTAGTTAGAAAAAAATTATCACCAAAGGGTATGAAAAATAGATGTTGACCGATTCTCAGACCTACTCAATAGGTAATCGGTCAAGCCGTTTCGGAGGAATACGGGAATAACATTGTGACACGAAAATTATTAAATAATATAGGTTGACTAAGCAGATATACAAGGAGAGTGTGGAGGGAAAGGTCGGAGTGGGAAGACCTAGACGAACGTATCTTGATCAAATTAAGGACGTCCTGGTAAAGGGTCAGGTCGAGAGTACCCGAAACCGCCGAGCTTGCATGAAGAGAGTTATGAATGTGGACGAAGCGAAGGAAGTATGCAGAGATCGTGGCAAGTGGAAAGAGGTAGTCTCAGCCTACCCCTCCGGGAAAGAGGCGTGATTTTATGTATGTACACATTTAACAGCTAGCTATATCTCACCAGCTCGTCCAGCTGCCGCGCCAGCTGGTCGTTGAGCGCCTGCAGCACCTGCCTCTGGCCGTCCTGGGCGGCCAGCGCCAGTTCCAGCTGGCTTTGGGCCAGTTTCGCTTCGGCGTCCTGAAAATAATAAGGAAAATTCACAATTTCACCTTTTTCATAGGCAAACCGTGTGGTTCCCGGCGCCAATAGAAAAAAGAATAGGACCACTCCTATTTCCCATGGATGTCGTAAAATGCGACTAAGGGGTAGGCTTATAAACTTGGGATTCTTCTTTTAGGCGATGGGCTAGCAACCTGTCACACTATTTGAATCTCAATCCTATCATTGAGCCTAACAGCTGAACATGTAATATTAATCTTTCAACACCGCTGGCCCTGTCTTCCCAGCAAGGGATACAGACGTGATTATTATATAAATGTATTAGTGAATCACAACACACCTGTTCGCTCTTCCTTGACTTGGTTATCTGCGCCAGTTCCTCATTCTTCTGGGCCAGCTCGGCTTCCAACTGGGCCACACGCTGCCTCAGCTGTTCCACTTCGTTGGCGTCTCCGCCTGCAAATTATGGACAGACAGACATATATATATACTAGAGGCCGCCCGCGACTTCGTCCGCATGGAAACCCTATCAATCCCGCGGGAACTCTGGGATAAAAAGTAGCCTATGTGTTATTCTGGGTCTTCAGCTACCTACATACCAAATTTCATGGTAATCGGTTCAGTAGTTTTTGCGTGAAAGAGTAACAAACATCCAAACATCCATACAAACTTTCGCCTTTATAATAGTAAGTAGGATAATACTAGCGACCCGCCCCGGCATCGCACGGGTGCAAAATTATAAATGTTATTTATTATACATAAAAACCTTCCTCTTGAATCACTCTACTTGTTACAAAAAACTGCATCAAAATCCGTTGCGTAATTTTAAAGATTTAAGCATACAGACAAACAGACTAAAATAGCGACTTTGTTTTATACTATGTAGTGATGACTGTGTGCGTGTAGATATGTTAGAGACGATGATGATGTGCCGTGCGGTTCCCGGCACCAATACAAAAAGAATAGGACCACTCCATCTCTTTCCCATGGATGTCGTAAAAGGCGACTAAAAGATAGGCTAACAAACTTGGGATTCTTTTTTAGGCGATGGTTTAGCGAGCTATCACTATTTGAATCTCAATTCTATCATTAAGCCAAATAGCTGAACGTGGCCATTTAGTCTTTTCAAGACTGTTGGCTCTGTCTACCTGGAAAGGGATATGGACGTGACCATATGTATGTGCGTATGTGTATGTACGATAATGATGAAGACGATAATGGTAGATAACGATTATAATCTCTGCCTACTGCTCAGGGAAAAAGGCGTGATTTTATGTTATGCAGTATACAAAATGGCTGACTGTCACCAGCGAAATAAAATATTGGTCATTAATCTTTTGAACCCTTGCTACATCTGACTAACCTGGTAACCAACTACACTCCCAGGCTTGTCCAAAGCCAGCCAGGCTCTCTTGAAAAACGGCTGAGAGACTTGTATTGTCACTATTAAGAACCCAATACCCTTGCTTAATCATACTAGCATCCTAACCACTAAGCTATAGAATCTCACCTTTGCCAGCAAAATGCGTGGCGCGAGCCACCTCTTCTCTTGAAGTGCGGCTGTCAGTTTTATATTGTCACTCTTTTGAACCAAATCTCTCTCTCATCTCTGCGTGTCCCGGTCGCACCCTCCACAGAAGAGTTTCGGGGCCCGGGGTCCGCCTTCCGACTTTTCTCTCTCCACTTGGTCCGGTTTTCGGCGTCCTCGAATATCAGTCCATTGGCTCGCATATCATCTTTTGCGACGGACCAGCCTCATAACCCTAGCTCAATCACACTAGCCTCCCAACCACTGAGCTATCCAGCCTCACCTTTCCCAGCGTAATGCCTGGCCCGAGCCACCTCCTCCCTGTACTGGTGCAGCTGACGCTTCCACTCGTCCACGTTCGCGGTGCTCTCCTGGAGTGCGGCCGTCAGCCGGAGGTTGTTACTCTTCAGCGTGGCCAGCTCCACCTCCCACTTCTTGGCGTTCGCCGAGCTGGGGGGGAAAGAAAGAGAATTTGTTTTAAACATATGTTTCAACGATAGAAATAAAATTATTTTTTGTAATGGTGCCGTGCGGTTCCCGGCACCGTTACAAAAAAGAATAGGACCACTCCATCTCTTTCCCACGGATGTCGTAAAAGGCGACTAAGGGATAGGCTTATAAACTTGGGATTCCTCTTTTAGGCGATGGGTTAGCAACCTGTCACTATTTGAATCCCAATTCTATCATTAAGCCAAATAGCTGAACGTGGCCATTCAGTCTTTTCAAGCCTGTTGGCTCTGTCTACCCCGTAAGGGATATAGACGTGACCATATGTATGTATGTATGTATAGAAATAAATATCTGTGGTGATGATTTCGGAAAAATCTATATGGCAAAGATACAATATGATAAAAAAGATTACTTAATTATCAAGTTCTTTTATTGTTTGCCGGTTGACTGGAAGGGACCCCTTGATGGGATAAGTCCGCCATTGCAAGAGATTTATTTCTTTTATAACTATGTACTATTTCTAGTAACTGTGCAAAATTTTAATACAATAAAGATATTACAAACAAACAAAAGATCTTTTTAGACACAGACATTTTAAAACTAAGCCCTTTTACAAGTTTTTAAAGGATTTTACAATTTTAAGTCTTATATTATAGGCAGTAGAAAATGTTCTTCATTGACCCAAAAGATACAACCTTTGACAAACAAATTATTGTTGTTAACAATACCCTTCGCCAGACTTTAGCATAATGAGCCTTCTTGAAATTTAAATTAAAATAATTACTTACGTGGCCTAATTAAAAATGTTTGTTTTACATGTAATTTTCAAGAGTGTAAGCAATGCGTACTCCGCAGGGGATATAGACGTGATTATATGCAAGTATGAATGTTTGTTAAATTCCGGTACGCAACAAAGTCCTTATTAATTGAAATAAACTGTTTAGTTTTGTATAAAAAATTCCATGATCTTACTACACTAACTCATTAAAAACAAACAAAATAAAATCACCTCATATCATCAACTATAACACCGCGTTGAACGTCGTTCATAAAAAGTACATTTTTTTCAACTTCATATATTGAATCCACGCACTTCTTCAAAACCACATTTTCTACATCCGACGATAATGCGAAGAATCTGTACAGCAGTTCCGTCGCATCTAAGGCGGCTTGTTTAGTAGGAAATTTATAATGTTTAATATCAGAACCGTTGAAATTATCTGTCGTATCATTTGAATGCTCTTCATTGATATTAACCAGTTTAACAGTCGATTTTGTAAACATAGACTCTAAAGATACATTATCCTCATTACTTGGCTCGTATTTAACATCTAATTCTTCTTTCCCAGTGTGTTCGCCTTCAACAGAACTGTTTAGCCAATCAACAATGTTTTGTTGAACTGAATTATCATTTTCTTCATCAACAGGTACTTCATCTTGTGTAAATTGATTACCAATATCTTCGTTATAAGTATCGGCTGTTATGGAATTGAAATGTCTTGTTACGCGCTCATTTTCATTGATAACATTCAAAGATACGCGATCATCACATCACCGTCAAAAATATCATACTTCTTACAAAACGAGTAGAACCAATAAATTCTGTTAAAATTATGAATACCCATAGACTTAGCAATCTCTACAGATTTGTCTTTTACCATTTGTTTATCAACAATAACGTTGTTAATTCGTTTTTCATTAATCCACTGTATTATACGCGCATTAAGATCGCGGCTGTAAAAATAGTTAGTTTGTTTTTTATCGCCAAAGCCTTTAGCGCACATTTGTTTTACATAGTCCCTTTTTTTGACTATGTTCCGTACCATCGTATTCGAGATTCCCAATTCACGAGACAACTGATTCCTACTGATACCGCTTTCAAAAGCGTTAATTATTTTCAGTTTATCACCGAACGTCAATTGAAAACGCGACATTGCGAGATTTAGACGATGTTATTAACGCAACGGTTTCGCAAGAACTGAGTATCCGAAAATAATGTCATGAGGCAAAAGAATGCGACGTAAGAAGTACTTACAAAAAAAAAATGGATCCTTTTTTTACAATTTCACCATTTCATAGTTGCCAGATGTGTATAATATGAAGTCGCGAGCGAGTTAGAAGTGTGTGTTCGTGTTCGCCCGCGAGTACTTGAGATTTTTCGTCGAGTAATACCCATAATGTGTCGTGTGGTTCCCGGCACCAATACAAAAAATAATAGGACCACTCCATCTCTTTCCCATGGATGTCGTAAAAGGCGACTAAGGGATAGGCTTACAAACTTGGGATTCTTTTTTAGGCGATGAGCTAGCAACCTGTCACTATTTGAATCTCAATTCTATCATTGAGCCAAATAGCTGAATGTGGCCATTCAGTCTTTTCAAGACTGTTGGCTCTGTCTACCCCACAAGGGATATGGACGTGACCATATGTATGTATGTATGTAATACCCACAATTTTAGAGCAGGTAGTGACTTTTTGCCCCATTGGTCTACTCAAGTATGTATTTCTTTTTTTGCTAATATATTTTTCTTCAGCTTTTAAGTGCTTAAGGGTGTTGTTCGATTCTGGGAAAGTGAGAACAGATAAACAAAAATTCTATTTCATGTTTAAAACAATCATATCGACAACGTAAACATCAAACGCTTATAATAAGAGTATTGTCCGCCTCCAGACAATTATTTTTACATACATATGTATATATCGCTTCTATATCCATTGCGGGATAGACAGAGCAGAACGGCCTTGAAAAAATTGAAAGGCCACGTTCAGTTGTATGGCTTAATAATTAAACTGAGATTCAAATAGTGACAGGTTGCTATCCCATCGCCTACAAGATAAATCCCAAATTAACAAGCCCATCTCTCAGTCACCTTTTACGACATCATGTATATGAAGCGGTGCCATTCTAAAGTGTCGAAAACTACACGTCACAGTAGATTTTTCTTTATTATTTAATAGTACCTATATAAGAAAATTTCGTCACACACATAAATATGAAACGCTCATTAAAATCGTAACGCAGAGTATATTACGCACAAAATCGATTATTATCGCGTCTGGAGACTAGATGCATGACGGACACGTTAGTGTTGGGAAAAGATTCTTGATCGAGCCCGAAAAGCTATGAAAAGCCTAAAAATTATTCACAATTATTCATATATAATAATCACGTCTATATCCCTTGTGGGATAGACAGAGCCGACCGTCTTGAAATACTGATAGACCACGTTCTGCTGTCTGGCTTAATAAAAGAATATCAGGTTTATAAGCCTTTTACAACATCTATGGGAAAATGGAGGGGTCCTATTCTTTTTTGAATTTAATGCCGGGAACCACAATAACGTTGTAAAACGGGGTAGACAGACACAGTTCTTTGGTCACAAGAGTATTTGGATAGATCGTGAGACTGGAGGATACTTTCACAACGCTAGTATGAGATCCGCGAAGTAAATCGACCTATATGATGCATCAGTGATGTTTTGCGTAAGATTTATATGTTGTACGTATTTCTATTCTCATAAAAACTTAAATTCTCAACTGCTTAAGCTCTGATCTTTTTTTTATTTTATTTTGTGTATTTAATGCATTACTATAAGTTTGGAAATAAATGCCGTGTGGTTCCCGGCACCAATACAAAAAAGAATAGGACCACTCCATCTCTTTCCCATGGATGTCGTAAAATGCGACTAAGTGAAAGGCTTACAAACTTGGGATTCTTTTTTAGGCGATGCGTTAGCAACCTGTCACTATTTAAATCTAATAATAACAGGTTGCTAACCCAACTCAAGTCAAGGCATGAGTTTACCTGCAAATAAGTTTACGCGGGAAAATTCGTAATTTACGCGGACGAAGTCGCGGGCAACAGCTAGTATACAATATGTGTGTGTCCAGTTTGCGTTACGCAATTAAAGCGCAAATTGCGCAAAACGCGAAACTGGCGCTCGCGAAACGTCAATTAAGCGCGAAACGGGAACAATCCAAGCGTCGAGATTGATCGCCGCATTCCGTATTCCCTTGGTATTTTTTACGAGCGTGAAGATCAAACGATTTCCCGGTGCATCGTCCTACTTCGTTGTTGCATCATGTATACATACAATTTAATGCATATATGCAATCGTTATTATGTTAATTTGTAATAGTATTATAAATTTGTTAGGTGCGTCTATCTGTTACGCTGTCAAGATTAAATCGCTGGACCAATTTCGATGATTTTTTTTAATTTTTAAACGCAACTTAATTATTGCTTAAATAAAATAAAATTAAAAATAAAATTATACCATTTAAAAGTGAAGGATCGGCACGGAAACACATTATTATGATATTACATATCAATTCTAAAATTATTTTTATATTGAGTCCCACGCATTTCATCATGTCATTTCAACTTCCTTTTTATACATGTATTTAAGGCGATGATGGGCTAGCAACCTGTCACTATTCGAATCTCAATTCCGTCATAAGGCCATACAGCTGAACGTGTCCTATCTTTTCGAGACTGCTGGCTCTGTCTGCCCCGCAAGGGTTATAGACGTGACTATAAGTATAGGTATTCCTGTGACTAATACACCACGAAATATTATTTAATTTCGCCCGTAATTCCGCTAACCGGTACAACTTTAAGTAGGAACTGTCGTTTTCATATATCACTTTCGCTGGTAATAAGTGTACAATCAGCATTGCTAATGGCGATAATGAGCGGTATCGTATCATCGTCATACGTAAACTATATCAACTAATATTATATATGCGATTTTTTTTTTGTTTTTTTGTTTGTACGTTCCCGGCAGTGCCGTGTGGTTCCCGGCACCAATACAAAAAAGAACAGGACCACTCCATCTCTTTCCCATGGATGGCGACTAAGGGATAGGCTTACAAACTTGGGATTCTTTTTTAGGCGATGGGTTAGCAACCTGTCACTATTTGAATCTCAATTCTATCATTAAGCTAAATAGCTTAACGTGGCCATTCAGTCTTTTCAAGACTGTTGGCTCTGTCTACCCCGCAAGGGATATACACGTGACCATATGTATGTATGTTGTTTGTATGTTATGTATATAGGTATAATTAAGAGTCCGGACATGAGCATAGGGTATCTTTCGTCCCGGCAAAAACTATATTTCCCGTGGGATTTGCGAAAAACCTGTATTCTTTTTAGGTGGCGCTTTATTCGTCGATTTTTGTAGGTGTCGTTTAATTCGTTGCTTTTCGTAGGTGTTGCTGATTAGGTCCCTTTTTTGTAGATGACTCTCAATTCACGCGTGCGAAGGTGCAGGTAAATAAATAAGTGTTATTATTTTAACTTGCGTGTCGTCTATTTCCTTCTTAAAGGCGATGAGCTAGCTGTCACTATTTTGGCTTTGTCTACCCCGTAAAGACGTTGTAGCGGGAGCGTTGATAATGCTCAACCGCCACCAAAGGCTCGGTGTTATGCCTTGGGAACCGCGGCTCCGACGATGTTGTGTCGGAGGTTGTATGTATATATGCTCCAATCCGTGAAATCTCTGCTTGCGCGATTTAGACTTTTCGCTGTTTTTGACTGACAGCGTCGCGTGATTTTGTTTCTGAGACTTGTGACGTAGAGATGTCACTACAACGTGATTATATAAATACATACATACATAGATATGGTCACGTCTATATCCCTTGCGGGGTAGACAGTGCCAACAGTCTTGAAAAGACTGAATGGCCACGTTCAGCTATTTGGCTTAATGATACAATTGAGATTCAAATAGTGACAAGTTGCCAACACAACGCCTAAAAAAGAATCCCAAGTTTGTAAGCCTATCCCTTAGTCGCCTTTTACGACATCCATGAGAAACAGATGGTCCTATTCTTTTTTGTATTGGTGCAGGGAACCACACGGCACCAATACAAAAAATTATATGTAGGTGATTATATGTATGTATGTAAAGTAGTAATCTCAGGGGGGAATGTAGAACGCGCCTATACCTAGTTGGCCAACTGGCAATTATTTTTGCGGTGCGTTGCCGACAATATTGATATTATGCAAGTGATCTTGTTGCATATGAGTAGGAATGCCTGGTAGGTAACTTATTCTAAACATTCGCGTTGCGCGTTGCATTATACTTTTTATAAATAACTAGCTGTGCCCGCGACTTCGTCCGCGTGGAAGTCGGGGGGACGGTCAGGCGGTCACGCGTATTAGAAAGAACGCTGGTTCGCCGTATTAAATGTTTCGCTGCAAATTGCTTATAACGACTATATCTCAAAACCTATTCGTCTGATTTATATACTGTGAATGGCAATTTTAGTCTACATGAAAAGCCGAAAGTAATAAACATATTTATTTGGATAAGGATTAATACTGAATTAAAGAAAATTGGTTTCAAAATAACTTATGTTTATAATGAAAAAATAATCTTAAAAAATGAACATAAAAGTGGTTATTGTAAGTAAACCTTAAGAGATAGATATATGCTCTCGCGGACTTTTTTGTGGCAAAAAATGAGTACTTCACATCTTTAGTACATTGTTTTACTATATCTTTGTTGGTTTGCGCAGCGTTCGCGTGGAAAGCTCGCAGATGGCCGACTCATTCAACTTTCACCTGCATTGTTGACGTTTCCCGTAGGAAATCCGGGATAAAATGTAGCCTATAGCCTTCCTCGATAAATAGACTCTCTAACAGTGAAAGAATTATTCAAATCGGTTCAGTAGTTTCTGAGATTAGCGCGTTTAAACAAACAAACAAACAAACAAAACAAACTCTTCAGCTTTATAATATTAGTATAGATACAGGTAAGTCAATTATGCAATGTTGTTCCCGGCAACAATATAAATAAAGAAACCATTCCTTCTCTTTCCCATGGATGTCGTAAAAGGCGACTAAGGGAAAGGCTTATATTCTTTGGATTCTTCTTTTAGACGATGGGCTAGTAGCTAATCTGTCACTTTTGAATCTCAATTCCATTATAGAGCCATACAGCTGAACGTGGCTTCTCAAGTCTTGTCAAGACTATTATGTATGAGATACACAGATGCCTTAACTTAAACAGGATCCCAAATTTATAAGCATATCCCTTAGTCGCCTTTTACGACAGACACAGACGGACAGACAGAGCCAACAGTCTTAAAAATACTGATTGGCCACGTTTGGCTGTTTGGCTTAATGATAGAATTGAGATTTAAATAGCGACAGGTTGCTAGCCTGTCGCCTAAAAGAAGAATCTCAAGTTTGTAAGGAAAGATATGGAGTGGTACTATTCCACAGTGCAGGAAACCATATTGCATGTGTTCAATCAATCAATTTATTTGTCAAACATATCCTTGGATATTTGGAAACTTGCGAATAATAAGTGCTATGGTATTTCATCAACATCCGAAACGCATTTTATACAATAGCACAAATGACGTCAATAGATAGATAGATAAAACTATTTATTGCACCATAAGAGTAGAACATACAAAACAGCACAAAGCAGAAATAGATGGTACAAAGGCCGACTTATCGCTAAAGCAATCTCTTCCAGTCAACCTTTGGGTGGAAGGAAACCAAACAGGAGATCGGCGTTGGCGCAGAGCAAGTTAAATAAATGTTTGAACATAATAAAATACATACAAAATATATATCTTTATATAATACATATAAATACATAAAATACGCATAAATACAGATAAATACATAATAATAACATATACTTAGGATAGAGTAGAAAGATAATGAGAAATTCAATTCTGTCAATTGTAAGGGATAGGCTTATTATAAACATGGGATTCTTCTTTTAGGCGATGGGCTAGCAACCTGTCAATGTTTGAATGTCAATTCTATCACTAAGCGAAATAGATGAACGTGACCTATTAGCCTTATGTTGGCTCGTGAATTCATACATACATACATATCGTGAATTCATTCATACTTACATAAAATCGCGAAACGTGATTGTATGTTCCTATTAATTATTTATAAATAGTTCAAAGCAAGCTTTTACAGTTTTCTATAGTTTTTTTTATAGCGAATCTCCCGTTGCACTCTGTTGAGGTTGGCAACACTAAAATAACAACTAAAACTATTTAACACGATTGTGGTTGGCAACACTAACTTTCCAAACTTGTATTTAACACGATTGATGTTGGCAACACTGAAACAACATCCCAAACTCGTATTTAACACGAGTGACGTATGTGTACCCTATATGTTATACATATATGTTGTTATTCGCAATCATATATAGCAAAGTATTGGCAGGTTTTGTAAGCTATGGCCGTATATTAGGTACCACTAGAAATGAGTGTTATGTTTACAACAACATCCTGACAGGTCATTAAACTGACGATGAATGACGTCATAAGTTGAAAACGGACTCGGATTATGATTCACGTAGAACTAACATTGCTAGCTAGAAAATTCTTAAGACTTAATGAAACTAACGCTAAATAAATAAAAATTACACCATCTTTGTTAATAATAATAAATAAGTTATATACTAGAGGCCGCCCGCGACTTCGTCCGCATGGAAATCCTATCAATCCCGCGGGAATTCCAGGATAAAAATTTATTAGCCCATATGTTATTCTGTGTCTTCAGCTACCTACACACAAAATTTCATCGTAATCAGTTCATTGGTTTTTGCGTGAAAGAGTAACAAACATCCATAGTGACATACTCATAAACTTTCGCATTTATAATATTAGTAGGATAATTTCCAGACTTTTAATTATGTATACGTGATATTTCAAGAAGATTAATTCAGTAGATTAGTTATGTACATTAGTTTGAATACTAACCAATGCTCTTGACAATGTGGAAAAACATCGTGAAAAAAATTTTGTATTTTGATTTTGTTGTTCATTGCTGTTGCAAACACAATCAGCTGAACGTGGCCTATCAGTCTTTTTAAGACTGTTGGCTCTGTCTATCCCGTAAAGAATATAGACGTGACGTACGTATGTATCTATGTATCCTTCCTAGTCTTTACTGAAAAGTCTAAGCCATTAGTCACAGAAATCATTAGTGGCTGATGGAATTAAGATTCAGAGATTGGAATATCCCAATGTCTAAAATAAGAGACTGATTCTGTGGCGCAGCAGTAGTACGATTGACGGTGACACCGGAGGTTCCGAGTTCGAATCCCGGCCAGGGCATGATGAGAAACGAAGCTCTCCGATTGTGCTGGGACTTGGATGTTTATCTTTATAAGGATTTATTATAAAATATAAAATATAAACCGTGTGGTTCCCGGCACCAATACAAAAAAGAATAGGACCACTCCATCTCTTACCCATGGATGTCGTAAAAGGCGACTAAGGGAAAGGCTAACAAACTTGGGATTCCGTTTTAGGCGATGGGTTTGCAACCTATCACTATTTGAATCTCAATTCTATCATTAAGCCAAATAGCTGAACGTGGTCATTCGGTCTTTTTAAGACTGTTGGCTCTGTCTACCCCGCAAGGGATCTATATCCCTTGCGGGGTCACGTCTATACGTGACCATATGTATGAATGTATGTATAAAATATAGTAACGTTGAGTCAGTACCTATCTCGTAACACAAGTCTCGAACTTACTTCTAGACTGACTCAATCTGTGTAATCTGTCAAAAAAAAAATCCATCTAGCGCATAAGTACTGTGTTTTTACTCAGCTCCCAGACTAACTTGGATGCAGAAATGTTTGCATCCAAATAGTCTGGGAGCTATATCAATGAAAAGGTCAGCTCCCAGACTTTTTTGGATGCAGATATGTATGTTTGCATCAAAATAGTCTGGGAGCTATATCAATGTAAAAGTTATTAAAAAATAAGTCTTTTTTTTTATGTGTCCACCGAGGCGCATCTAAATTTTAATTTGTAATGAATATGTTACGAGTAACGTTGAGACTGACTGACAGTACCAAAATTAATTTAGATGATATACAAAGAGATAAAATAACATCGTAATCATCTAAAACTTATGATAAAACTAAATTATATATACTTCGACCTTAATATTAATGTCAACCGGTCATCACATATAATGTAATTTAATAATTTTCAGAGCGTGAAAAACTCATTTTCGATAAGAAGCGTCTGTGGCGCAAATGTTATGTTGCTCTCTGATTCACAAGGCCACGAGTTCGATTCCCGGTGTCCTAATCCATAAACTTACCTCTTCCAATTTGTTTGATAGATAGATAGATAAAACTCTTTATTGCACCATAAGAGTAAAACATACAAAACAGCACAAAGCAGATATAGATGGTACAAAGGCGGACTTATCGCTAAAGCAATCTCTTCCAGTCAACCTTTGGGTGGAAGGAAACCAAACAGGAGATCGGCGTTGGCGCAGAGCAAGATAAATAAATGTTTAAACATAATAAAATACACACAGAATATATATCTATATATAATACATATAAATACATTAATAATTTGTTCTTTAATGTATCTCGTTCTCCTCCTTGCGCTTATTCCTGTTACATCCTCACTTCTCTGGAGAGGAGCCCAAGGTACGCCATTTCACTATGGTCCTGGATTGGGTGAATCAGTTTTTACACGAAGCGACTCCCGTCTGACCTCCGCAACATTTGCATCACCTTACCCATATTGGATCATGGTGAAAGCTGCATTAGGTGAATATGCCCATAGTCATCTTTTACGACATCCATGGGAAAGATATGGAGTGTTCTTATTCTGGTCTTATTCTTCAATGGGTAGCCCCAAAAGTATCAGTCCTTGAAATTGTATTAGGTAAAATTTACATTTTACACTATTTCTATACATATAATAACGTCTATATCCCTTGCGGGGTAGACAGAGCCAAAAACAGTGTTCAAAAGACTGACAGGCCACGTTCAGCTGTTTGGCTAAATGTTATAATTGAGATTCAAATAGTGACAGGTTGCTAGCCTATCGCTTTAAAGTATCTCAATATTCCATAGGAAAGAGATGGAGCGGTTTTATTATTTTTTCTATTGGTGCTGAAAACCGCACGGCACTATTTATATCTATACACGTTTAAATTTAAAACAATATTCTGTTAGTTTAAAGACAATATTACATAAAACATGTAACAATGTCCAACTGACTCGGTGGTGGGATCAGAATTAACCATTTCTTGGGTATAAGTTGCGCGGGCGCAGCGTAAATTTACATTCTAGTTTGCAAACTGTGCGAAAACGGATTTCAATATGGCGTTATGCGTGAGTACTTTTTATTATGTACGGGTTTGGTGCAGTGATGTGTTGTGTTGTAATGGATTGGTACATTTTAATCATACATACATAAAATCACGTCTATATCCATTGCGGGGTGGACAGAGCCAACAGTTTTGAAAAGACTGTAAGGCCACGTTCAGCTGTACGGCTGTATGATGGAACTGAGTATTCAAATGATGACAGGTTGCTAGGCCATCGCCTAAACGAAGAATCCTAATTTAGTCACCTTTCACGACATCCATGAGAATAAGATCGACTGGTCCTATATGATTTTAATTTATGCCGCGAACCACACAATAATATTACAAAGAAAAGAGATTTTAATATTTGTTTTTAAGTTACTCAAAAACTACTAATCAATTTGGATATACTTAACTAGGCTAAATCTTTGGGAGTAAAAAGGCCAGTATTATATTTAATCAGATAAGAATGATCAGGAGCGACCTCTCACTGTTTGTCCTCGGTCTTGGATGGCTCCATCGACCCCGCAAGGGAAATAGACGTAATCATATGTATGTATGAGACAAATTAATCCCCCTTTATACTAAGTCATAGTAATTTAACAGACACGCCCACGGATTAAAACGAAAGGCTTTCTTTGTGACCAAAATTATTAAGTTATTTCAGGAACAAGGGTAATGTCACCCACGCTTGATAAGATCCACTTTTTGTGCAAACGTTTAAAAGCATTAATTATAAATAGAATAGAATATCATTTTCTTTGCCATTTCCATGATATTTTTGGAATCATTATTAATTTTGACGTAGAAAACGATTTTAATTTTAATACATACATACATATGGTCACGTCTATATCCCTTGCGGGGTAGACAGTGCCAATAGTCTGGAAAAGACTGAATGATCATGTTCAGCAATTTGGCTTAATGATAGAATTGAGATTCAAATAGTGACAGGTTGCTAGCCTGTCGCCTAAAAAAAAGAATCTCAAGTTTGTAAGCCTATCCCTTAGTCGCTTTTTACGACATCCATGGGAAAGAGACGGAGTGGTCCTATTCTTATACTTAACATTTGTGTTATAATTACATACATTAAGTGCTACATGCATTACCAATTATAATTTTTATGTTCCTTTACTTGCGATCTATCAAACCGTATGAGTATTTAGGTGAACGGTATTTTTTTAATCCAATATTGGATTAGAGCATTTGTCTTCCATCTCACCTGATGGCAAGTGACGTTGAAGTCGAAGATGTTACTTGCCTGTCCAAGAGATACGCATTTATTCTACTTATGAAGTTTCGCTAAAAGCACATGTACAGAATTTTGGAATTTATTAATTAGTTGATATATAATAGAATATTTTTGAATTTTCTTTAATTACCTAAGTCATTTAAGTGTTTGTCAGATTCAACGCTATATCTATGACTAGCTGTACCCGCGACTTCGTCCGCGTGGAATAGTTATTTTGGGCATCATTGAAGGCCTCAAGGATGAATAATTTTCCCCGTTTTGTTTTACATTTTCTTTTATTAGTTGCTCCTAATAGTTGCAGCGAGATGTTATATACCTAAAGCCTTCCTCGATAAATGGTATATTCAACACAAAAATAATTTTTCAATATTTACCAGTAGTACCTGAGATTAGCGCGCTGCAACTATTAGGAGCGAATAAATAATGGAAAATGTGGAAAAATCCTTGAGGGTTTCAATGATGCCCAAAACAACAATTCCACGCGGACGAAGTCGCGATCACAGCTAGTAAATAAATAAACGTGGCCGACTCTGATGCACACTCTATACTTTTATAACTCTGCGCGTCTCAGGTGGCGACCAACACCCCCTTCTCCCTTCATCCCCTCTTCGCTACTAGAACCTCTAAAGACATTTCAAGTTCAAAGATTTTGTGATTAGGCCCGTCAACACATTCCATTTATTGATATATACTGCGTATTTTGATCGACATCAAACGACTAATTTCGAGGAATAACATGTTATGTTTTATTATAATAAAAATTGGAATTCATCGAGGGAAAATAAGGTAAACGGAATGAATAAATAATTAAATACATTAGAGACAAATAACACAGATCGAGTTAGCCACGAAGTAAGCTCGAGACTTGTGTTACGAGATACTAACTCAACGATACTATATTTTATAATAAATACTTATATATATTATAAAATATAGTGCCGTGTGGTTCCCGGCACCAACACAAAAAAGAATAGGACCACTCCATCTCTTTCCCATGGATGTCGTAAAAGGCGACTAAGGGATAGGCTTACAAACTTGGGATTCTTTTTTAGGCGTTGGGCTAGCAACCTGTCACTATTTGAATCTCAATTCTATCATTAAGCTAAATAGCTGAACGTGATACTAACTCAACGATACTATATTTTATAAAAAAAAATACTTATATAGATAAACATTCAAGTCCCAGCACAATCGGAGAACTTCGTTTCTCATCATGCCCTGGCCGGGATTCGAACTCGGGACCTCTTATTTTAGACATTGGGATATTCCTATCTCAGAATCTTAATTTCATCAACCACTAATGATTCCTGTGACTAATGGGTTAGACTTTTCAGTAAAGACTAGGAAGGATTGCCGTGTGGTTCCTAGCACCATTAAAAAAAAGTATAGGACCACTCCATCTCTTTCCCATGGATGTCGTAAAAGGCGACTAAGGGATAGGCTTGTAAACTTGGGATTCTTCTTTTAGGCGATGGGTTAGCAACCTGTCACTATTTGAATCTCAATTCCATCATAAAGCCAAACAGCTGAACGTGGCCATTCAGTCTTTTCAAGACTGTTGGCTCTGTCTACCCCGCAAGGGATATAGACGTGACCATATGCGTGTACTTATATAGATAAACATCCAATACCCGGGCCAAGCACAAAGCACGAAGCTCTAATGTAACATTTACAGAAATCACTCCGTCCGTACCTACATTAGCCGTATTCGCATTAGCTAAACCGTAACATAGTAACAATGGACACGCCAAATATCGTGGCTGAATGACCCGCCCACGAAGAAAATAGGTTTCAATGTTGCGAATATTGTATATATTGTATAACGATCATGTTAACACATAATAATACATACATAGGTACATACTAACATATACTCACGTCTATATCCCTTGCGGGCTAGACAGAGCCAACAGTCTTGAAAATACTGATAGGGCATCGTTCAGCTGTTTGGCTTACTGATAGAATTGAGATTCTAAAATCTTACAATAAAATTAGATATACATTGGCGTATATATAACATTAAAAACTGAAAGGAAATTGTAAATACACAGTTAGAAAAAGTTACATCAAAGAAAATTGTGTAATGAAAAATTTAAATTATTTTTTACTCCAAAGAAACTCTCAAAGAACCTGATCTATTCCACTGCTCAATTTTGAAATTAAAATATATTTTATCTGCGTTCGCTGTACGTTAATTGAGAAAAGTTGTTTAGGAATCGACCATTTAAATGTTTTTATTTATTGTTGTTTATTTTATTTTTTATTTTACGTAACAAAATACAATCTATATGGCATTCAATGTGAACTTGACATAGGCTTTCTTTACCTGGATATTATGACAAATACATAAAATAAATTATGTTATTTAAATAATACTAAAGTCGTTAGTTAAAAACGTAACTGCAGCTGTCACATTTGCATGACTACAGTCTGCATTGTAGTGTAGTTCGTTCCACCGGTTCGTCTACACATAAACTTTGGTAGCGGTAATATATATATATAATTAGACTTAGGTAATTTTGACGTCAATAAGTTATTACTTATAAGATTTATCTATTCTATTCTAACTAAAAACAAACATGCAAATCATCAATTAATCAATATGCCGCAAGCAACGCAATGAAGCGTATATAATTAAACGTAGAATTAGATAATTAAAAATCTCTGCCACTCCGGGGAAAAAAGTTGTAACATGTTTGTATGTAGCAATCGTTACTAACATACAAAACTATCTATAACAATCATATGTCCGTATGTAAATGGTGTAATATAAAAAGCATCGTAAAACCGTAAGTACAATCGCGTGCCGCTGCGCACGCGATTCTTAACAGCATAAGGCTGCGGTCTTACTTATAGCGGGGAGCAATTGAATCTGCGCTTACATCTGCTTAGTGTAAATGGCCACATTTATTATGGACAAACCGTACGTATTGCGCTAAACCTTTTTTTTTTAATAATGGTGCCTATTTTCTGTGATGTATAAAAATGATATTTATGACTGCTGTACTGTACTGTACGTCTTGACTCTTATCTTGTTCTTAATATACAACATTTGCTCACAAGAGAATTATTAGAAGGTAAATCGATTACTAAGTCTTCATCCAGGAAAATAGTTTTAGTGCAATGACTAATTCCTATGGCGAAAAAAAATTGTAAAAATTGCAACGAATTTACCATACGACTATAATGACTCTTGTACCTACTATCCAACGTTTTGTTCACAAGACAATCTTAAAGAAGAACCGATTGCTGAAACTTCAGTTTGGGAAAAATGTGTTTAGTAAAATAATTTTAAAAATTATATAATACGAAAAAATATAAATAAAAATTATCTAGAAAAATGCAACATTAGAAACGTGTTGAGACCGTCCATCACACTATTTTTTCCACCTCCCATTTAACCAGATACCACTAATAAGGAGCGAAATATATAAAATTAACTTAAGACGCTGTAGCATGTCTGAAAGCATACGATAAATAAATAAAAGAGACATGGTCAGCTGGTCAGCGCACTATGAGCGTATATGCTCGCTGCATCGTTGCCAAACAGACCGCAGCCCTATCAACGTAGGAAGCGGTAAAGTAATGGATATCGAATACGGAATCGGGAAGCGGCTGGACCATTCGACACTGTCAAATGTAAATCGGTTTAATTAAGCGATCGAAAGCGAACTGGACAATTTTAACCACCGTCGACAAAGAGTGGGTGTCTTTGAGATGGCGGTGTATTTTTTTTCTTTTTTTTAAACTCTAAAGCTATTTATATTTCAACGGCCATTACATGGCTATCAGTCAATAAATTACATCATATGAAAATTTTTCAAAAAAATCTGCCTCTAGACTGGCCTCTGTGGCGCAGCGGTAGTGCGCTTGTCCGTGACAACGGAGTTCGGTTCAAATCCCGGCCAGGGCATGATGAGAAACGAACTTTTTCTGATTAGCCTGGCTCTTGGACGTTTATCTATATAAGTATCTAATATAAAATATAGTAACGTTAATTTCGAGGCTCACTCAATCTGTGTAATTATAAAAGAAAAAAAAGTAAACATTTATATGACCCAGTTACATTGAAGGTTCTGAATTAGATCTTCAGTCAAGTCAAGATTTAAATTATTGTATTAAATTTATCCTGATCTTAAATATTTGGGCAGTGTAACATACAATATAATTTTGTCGGAATTTCCTGAAAACAATAAAAATATTCGTACAAATGCGTCGCGAAATTCAACCGTGACAGCGTAACAGACAAACTTTGGCATTATTAATATTAGCATTGAATTTCGCAATATGTTCGGACATATTATGTGAGTCAGTACTAAAAGCGAAACTTTCCTCAAGTTATACAAATGTATGTTCCGCAATGAACTTTCAATTGTCACACCTTAAAATTACAAGTCATAAGTTATGACAGCACTGTCAATGAGATGTTGATCTTCTTCCTACTGGCATTAGTCCCGGTTACATCCTCACCTCTCAAAGGGAGGAGCCTGCACTGCACCGTTTATAAATAATAAATATAAACGAGACAAATTACATAGAGCGAATTGGCATCGAAGTAAGTTCGTGACTTGTGTTACGAGATACTAACTAAACGATACTATATTTTATAATAAATCTATACTAACATTATAAAGCTGAAGAGTTTGTTTGTTTGTTTGTTTGAACACGCTTATCTCAGGTTCTTCTCTCGTTCTTCATCTTGGTTCGAATTGATAAATTCTTTTTGTGTTGAATAGACCATTTATCGAGGAAGTCTTAAGGCTATATAACATCACGCTGCAACTACATATTAGGAGCGAAGAAATAATGGAGAATGTGAAAAAAAAATATATAAATTAAAAATAATATCCTTGAGGGCTTCAATGATGCCCAAAACAACTATTCCACGCGGACAGCCATACTTATATATAGATAAACAATCGAGACCCAGGCTAATCGGAGAAAGTTCATTTCTCATCATGCCCTAGCCGGGATTCGAACCCGGGAACCACCTGCGTCACAGACAAGCGCACTACCGCTGCACCACCGAGGCCTTATGACCTTGATCCTGACCCACCCAGGTCAGGTTTTAACACGACGCGACTCCCGTCTGACCTCAACAACCTTAGCATAACCGCTCCTTATATTGGATCATTGGAATAACTGCACCTGATGTATGTGCCCATTCCCTTACTACTAAATCAATGAGAGAAATGGAGTGTTTCAATATTAAAGTGCTGGAAATCACACGGCATATTGCGCGGTAAAGTTAATTTGTCCAATTTTCTAATTTCCCACTCCACAATTGCTACTTTCACGTGACTGATGGTAACATTTAAATTGCGCGCGCGCACGTGACGTCATTACACTGGTCTTCCGACACTTAATAAGCTCTCGACAAGATTTTGAGTTATCCGATTTGTCAGAGAAAGAGGTTATGTTATCGAGTTATATTGTAGGTATATGTACATAATTATGTCGTAAAACCTGACTACGGGAAAGGTTTATAATTATCATTGCAGCTGCAAATAAATATGCTGTGGCCTTTCAAACTTTTCAAAACTATTGACTCTGTCTACCCCGCGTGGGATATAGAAGTGTTTGTAATGTACGTACATATATTTTTTTCAATTCTAGAAAGTTCTATCAACGGCCCTTCTATTGGCGACCGTGGCGGCTCAGTACGAGGACTACGGCCTGGAGGGGCACGGGTTCGATTCCTACCACGCCCACAAGCCCGTGCTTCATACCCAGGTGCAGAGCATCGATGATAATCATCATGACGATTTGGCGGTAGATTATCATGTAAGTTCTTTAAAAAAAAACGTTCTAGCTGAATAACGCGTCTGAGGAAATTAGTTTTTTTTTTTTCATATTTCACTCTAAATCATTTTTCCACATAAAGTAAGGGTGGGACAATTTGGAACCGTTGTTCGTAACTACATTATAAAATTTTACTAGAAAATCTTGTGTTTTTTGATGTCACTTGAAAGAGTTAACGAAAAACACCGAACACCGCTCGGTCGCCCAGGTACAGTTCACTATAAAACGATAAACCTTATCAATTACAGGCTCACCCCAAATACACATTCGACTACTCGGTCAAAGACCCTCACACTGGAGACGATAAGGAGCACTGGGAGACAAGAGACGGAGACAAAGTCAAAGGTAAATCTTTCAGACATCTTCTCGGGTCTCAAAAGTATCCATAAAAACGTGATTTAACAAAGAACATGCATATTTTTTGTGCCGTGTGGTTCCCGGAAGAAGAATAGGACTACTCCAACTCTTCCCCACGGATATTGTAAAAGGCGACTAAGGGATTGGTTTATAAACTTGGAATTCTTCTTTTAGACGATGGGCTAGCAACGATATATGTATGTATGTTATAGACATGATAATTAGCAACCAGTCACACTTAATGTCAAATCTATCAAAAAGCCAAACAGCTGAACGTGGCCTTTCAGTCTTTTCAAGACTGTTGACTCTGTCTACCCTGTAAGGGATATAGACGTGATGATATGTATGATACATATCTATATTTATTCATTTCTACACATCCAGGGTTTCAGTTACAATTGGAGAGCAAAACAAACGGTTAAATTAACTGACCACGATTTCTCTCTTAAAACAGGTTAGAAATCTAAACTTGACCTAGGAATTATATTGCCAGTAAACCTTAACTTTGAACAGACTCGTAAAACTGACGTTTATCACCTAGGTTTATTGCTAGACCCAGTCTAGACTAGACTTGGAATATTTTGCGGTCGTTAATATCTAATCTGTAAGCCATTAATTTTTATGTGCTAAATCGATTTTTAAATATATTATCTGGCCAAGAATATCCTTACAAACTTGGAACTAAATACTTAAAAACCTTAACATTCTTCTTTTAGGCGATGGGCTAGCAACCTGTCACTATCTAAATCTCAATTCCATCTTTAAGCCAGACAGTAGAACGTGGCCTTACACTGTTTTCGAAACTGTTGGCTCTGTCTACTCCTGTATTGAAAAGAAGTATCAATGTGGATGAAGCAAATAATATGTAGGGATCATGGCAAGTGGAAAGATGTGGTCCCTGCCTTCCTCTCAGCGACAGGAGGCGTGCCATTATATCTATACCTATGTAAAAAAGACAATTCTGATCATTGAATCAATCCGTTCACAACATTGAGTCAGTCATAACTTAAAATAAGCCTACCCCTCAGCTAAAAGAGGCGTGTCATTATATCTATACCTATGTAAAAAAGACAATTCTGATCATTGAATCAATCCGTTCACAACATTGAGTCAGTCATAACTTAAAATAAGCCTACCCCTCAGCTAAAAGAGGCGTGTCATTATATCTATACCTATGTAAAAAAGACAATTCTGATCATTGAATCAATCCGTTCACAACATTGAGTCAGTCATAACTTAAAATAAGCCTACCCCTCAGCTAAAAGAGGCGTGTCATTATATCTATACCTATGTAAAAAAGACAATTCTGATCATTGAATCAATCCGTTCACAACATTGAGTCAGTCATAACTTAAAATAAGCCTACCCCTCAGCTAAAAGAGGCGTGTCATTATATCTATACCTATGTAAAAAAGACAATTCTGATCATTGAATCAATCCGTTCACAACATTGAGTCAGTCATAACTTAAAATAAGCCTACCCCTCAGCTAAAAGAGGCGTGTCATTATATCTATACCTATGTAAAAAAGACAATTCTGATCATTGAATCAATCCGTTCACAACATTGAGTCAGTCATAACTTAAAATAAGCCTACCCCTCAGCTAAAAGAGGCGTGTCATTATATCTATACCTATGTAAAAAAGACAATTCTGATCATTGAATCAATCCGTTCACAACATTGAGTCAGTCATAACTTAAAATAAGCCTACCCCTCAGCTAAAAGAGGCGTGTCATTATATCTATACCTATGTAAAAAAGACAATTCTGATCATTGAATCAATCCGTTCACAACATTGAGTCAGTCATAACTTAAAATAAGCCTACCCCTCAGCTAAAAGAGGCGTGTCATTATATCTATACCTATGTAAAAAAGACAATTCTGATCATTGAATCAATCCGTTCACAACATTGAGTCAGTCATAATTTAAAATAACATTTCAGGAACTTACACCCTCCTTGAGACTGATGGCACCAAACGTGTGGTGGAGTACGAAGCAGACGACAAGAACGGGTTCAACGCGGTCGTCCACAAGATCGGAACTCCTAAAGTACACCACGAGGTCAAACACCCCATCCCTCATATCTCCCACGAGATCCCTCAGGAGATCCCCAACAAATACGAGCCGAGCTACCAACACGAATACCAGAATTTCGATGACGGCGGTTTTGTGCCAATAGTTGGAGGTTTTGGACATTAAATTGTTATTTATTTAGATGATAGTGTGTTGATAGGTTAGTATGTTATTATGTTGAATCGACTGAATGTTATCCTAAGTTTTGTTTCAGTTTTCATCTTATTCTAAGCTTGTGTGTGATGGTAATTTTAAAGCTTTATTTTTAAGCCTTGTTTAATAAAAAAATATTTTTGTAGTCTAAACTATTAAAAAAAATTGATATGTGCACTTGAAAAATATTTTCATTGTTTTAAAAATAAAAAAGTCAATATCTATATTAATACAACAGAATTTCTTAAAGCACTTCGAATAGTCATAGTATCATGATTAAAATAGAAAAAAAATATCATGATACTCATCACAAATGAGAAGAATCCCAGGCAATTCCTTTATAGTTCACAGAGATTTTTTAAACTTAAATAATAAAATTATACGTCATAAGTTCGTAACAAATGCACGTAGTAAAATAATATTGATCTCATCAATGTTTGTATTGGAAATGTGGAATTGAATGTCCAACACGAATTATATGACTTTTATATGAGATATTCTAAATATTTTTTTTTTATTTTTAATTGTTTAGTTTTAAGTTTTGTACAAAACTCTTGCGATTCAATAAATCTTGTTATTACTTAAATAAGTCCAATGTTATTTTGAAACTAATCTTCGAATACTTAAAATATATTTTTTCAGTTTTATTTAAAATCCATGACGGCCAACATGATTTTTGTTTCAGACGAAACATGTTGTTTGTATCAAAATTTGTGACGAAGCCTGATGGTTATAAAAAATGAGACATTATCATTTAACTTCACATTATAACTTTTCCAACTATTGGCTGACAGCGGATCTCACTTCGCTGTGATTGGCTGACGGCGGGTGACGTAAGATTATTTATTTATATAAACCTTATTGTACAAAATACAAATGTTTAGCACAATAAGAGGACTTAATGCTAGGATTATTTACCAGTCAACCATGCTGACAGAGACCTTTAGGTGGGTCAAACTAAATAAACATATTTATTAAACACAAATACAAAATGAAAATAGGTGCCGTGTGGTTCCCCAGCACAAGTGACGACAATTGACGTCCTATGAAAATGCTGCAGTGTAGTTTGTTCCGCCGCTTCTTCTACACATGCGCTTTGGAAGCGGTAGTAGTTATAATTAGATTTAAGTTATGTGACGTCAATAAGTGATACCTTGTATCCAATTTTGAAAATAAATGTATTCTATTCTATTCTATTCAAGAATTCTTCCATTCCATATCTTTACCATGAATATCGCTAAAAGCGACTAAGGAATAGGCTTGCAAAATTCGGATGCCTCTTGTAGGCGATGGGCTAGCAACCTCACACTATATGAATTTTAAGAACCAGACTCAATCAATCAGACTTTTCGAGACTATTGTCTCGGCTACCCCGCAAAGGACATAGACGCGATTATAATGCATGTAAACATAAAAACTACAATAAACATTTCGTGTGTCAATGATGTCAAATGTGTCATCACATGTTCATCAAACGTCATCAGTAATATAGTACATTCCGTGTGTCAACGGCAAATGCGTCAATGTCAAATGTGTCAATGTCAAATGTATCAATGTCAAATGTGTAAATGTGTCAATGTAAAATGTGTCAATGTCAAATGTGTCAATGCCAAATGTGTCAATGTCAAATGTGTCAATTTCAAATGTCATCAGTAATATTGAGAGACTCACCTCTGAGCCAGTGCGAGTTTGAGCCGATCGTTCTCGTAGCGCAGCTGGTGGTCCTGCGGGTCGGGCGCGGGCTCCGGCGCCGAGCACGAGGCCAGCGCCGGCCGCGGGGCGCGCCCCACGGTCGCGTACCCGCCCTGGGGGACACGGGGCGTGGTGGTGAATATCATGGGGGAAGGTCGCGTCATCAGCGCTATACATACATATGGTCACGTCTATATCCCTTGCGGGGTGGACAAAGCCAATAGTCTTAAAAAGACTGAATGACCACGTCCAGCTATTTGGCTTAATGATAGAATTGAGATCAAATGAATCAGCACCACCATTATGGGTAACATAAAAAAATTGTGCCGTGTGGCTTTCGACACCAATAAAAGAACTGAATAGACACTTATTGACGTCACTTGGCTTAAATCTAATTATAACTACTACCGCTTCCAAAGCGCATGTGTAGAAGAAGCGGCGGAACTAACTACACTGCAGCATTTTTATCGGATGTCAATTTACAAATAAAAAAATAGTACCACTCCATCTCGTTCCGACTAAGGGATAGCCTGTCGCTTTTGAATGTCAATTCTATCTTAAAGCCAAACAGCTGAACGTGGCATATCAGTCTTTACAAGACTGTTAGCTCTGTCGTCCCCGCAAGGGATATGGACGTGATTATATGTACATATGTATAAAAATTTATTTATTTTTTACTAAGAAAACGTAAGAAATTTTACCTGCAAAGTTGAAGACACGGAGTGCGCTCTCTGGTGTACCATCATCTCATCGTTGTCAGCTTTTGGCTGCAACAAATAGTATGTGTTAAAATCAAAAATCTATATCAAATGTGAAACCAATACACCAAAAAGCTGAACGTGACCTATCAGCCTCTTTAAGACAGTTGGCCCTGTCTACCCCGTAAGGAATATAGATGTAATTATATGTATGCATGTACTCGTATATCAAATGTACATTACTTTGATTGCTTACCGATGCACATGCAAAGAACGATTTAAATTATTTAACTATTTAACAAATAAAATTTTAGAATCAATTTATACACGCAATTTCGGGTAACTGGATGTGTAATCATGATCTTAAATGGGTTATACCTTGCTGCGAAGGTCAGTCAATCAATCAATCAATTTATTTGTCAAACATAGGTACAAAGTTACAGTTGTTGAATAATAATACGAGTACAGTTCACTATGTCTTGCTGTTTAAAGCATACAAATATTAAAGGTTCATGTATTATAATTATAAAAAAATTAACAAATCAAATTTAATCCATACATAATAATTCAATGTCAAGGAAAATATAATTAAAAAAAATATATAAAAATTTTCAATGTGAATTCGTCAGGAGTCGCTTCGTGTAAAAACCTGACTTACCCAATCCAATTGAAATAGTTATTGTCTTTACCTCTTGATCACACTATATCTAACACCCATCTCTTTCTCTCCTTACCTGCGCAGGCGAAACAGCAGGCTCGTCCTGCCATTCGTCGTGGCTCTCGAAACACACTACATACATATATCTAACACCCATCTCTGTCTCTCCTTACCTGCGCAGGCGAAACAGCAGGCTCGTCCTCGGGCTGCGTCGCTCGTCCAGCCAATAAGGGGCTAGCGGGACTCTGTTCTTTCAAAACACACTATATCTAACACCCATCTCTGTCTCTCCTTACCTGCGCAGGCGAAACAGCAGGCTCGTCCTCGGGCTGCGTCGCTCGTCCAGCCAATAAGGGGCTAGCGGGACTCTGTTCTTTCACAACACACTATATCTAACACCCATCTCTGTCTCTCCTTACCTGCGCAGGCGAAACAGCAGGCTCGTCCTCGGGCTGCGTCGCTCGTCCAGCCAATAAGGGGCTAGCGGGACTCTGTTCTTTCGAAACACACTATATCTAACACCCATCTCTGTCTCTCCTTACCTGAGCAGGTGAAACAGCAGGCTCGTCCTCTGGCTGCGTCGCTCGTCCAGCCAATAAGGGGCTAGCGGGACTCTGTTCTTTCAAAACACACTATCTCTAACATCCATCTCTTTCCCTCCTTACCTGCGCAGGCGAAACAGCAGGCTCGTCCTCGGGCTGCGTCGCCCGTCCAGCCAATAAGGGGCTGGCTGTCGCAGAAGCTACCGGCGTGGCGGCGCCACTGTTGCCATTCGTCGTGGCCTTCCCGCTAGTACATTGTTGAGCTTGTATAGCTTCTTTCACCTCTTGGAATTTTTCTATGAACTGTTGAATAAAAATGTAGATATTGTAATGGTTAAATTTCAAAATCGTTGGTGTTTAAGTCGGTAAATAGCCAAAATAAAATGCACAGCCCCTTAACATATTTAAAAATAATGTATTTATGTTCCTGTGCAGTTGAGCACCTAGATCGAACGTCAGGCAATTTATCTTAGTTTATGTATGTTTATTTATTAATAAGTTTATACATATACATTAAGTGGATAGGTATTACTACTTTTTACTGAATTATCTAGTTCCGTTATTGTTTGCCGGTTGACTGGAAGAGATCCCTTAATGGGATAAGTCCGCCATTGCAAGTGATTTGTTTCTTTTATAACTATGTCATATTTTCTTGTAAATGTTACTGTGTAAATTTCTATGCAATACAGATATAACAAACAAACAAACAAACAAAAATGCATGACGCGCATGGAAGCACAGGTTCAAATCCTCCCTCAGCCCGCCGGACCCTTACTGAATCATGGAAAATGCTGCACTAGATTAATTTCTTAATTTATGTACACAAAAAACATCGAGAATGACGAACACAAGAAACAAAATTACATTGGTTCTGCTTATTTCAAAACAAATCTCTTCCAGCAGACCCGAGATAGGAGACATGATGGAAAGGGTGACAGGCGTGTACTCCACTCACACAACTAGATTATGGTGATAGATGTGTCCTTTAATCGCCTTTTACGACAACCAGAGATAAGAGATAAAGTGTTCCTATTCCATTAGTGAATGGAACCACACGGCACTACACCGAATCAGCCCGAGCGTGGCTTTTCAGTCTTTTGATGACTGTCGGTTCTGTCTACCCCGCAAGTGATAAAGACGGAATTATAATGTTATGTTACACAGAAAATATGAAGCAAATTCGCGCAAAGTGCTAAATAATATAAATCCTAATATCATCTCCCTAATCTTGTTAAACGCTGAATCACCCAAGTAATGAGGCGTACTCCAGATTTCGGCAAAAAATGTTTTCCCTTAAAAACGGGAGAGGATACGCTCGAGTGAAAACAGTACGTAATTGACAAATTTAAAAATGTGCTTGTATATTTAATAGGTAGTTTATTTTTTATTACAAAACAATTAGGCTTACAAACTTGGGATTGCTCATTTAGGCGATAGGCAAGCAATCTGTCACTATTTGAATCTCAATTGTATCGTGGCCTATCAGTCTTTTCAAGACTATTGCCTTCGTCTACCCCGCAAGGGATATATATGTATGTATATATATATTTTTATGTATGTATGTTTATATATTTTTATGTATGTATGTTTATATATTTTTATGTATACATATAACATCACGCCTCTTTCCCGGAGGGGTAGGCAGAGACTACTAGGCAGAGACTACCTCTTTCCACTTGCCACGATCTCTGCACACTTCCTTCGCTTCATCCACATTCATAACTCTCTTCATGCAAGCTCGACGGTTTCGGATACTCTTGACCTGACCCTTTACCAGGACGTCCTTAATTTGATCAAGTGTGTATTTATGTATGTATGTATATATATTTTCATGTATGCATGTATATATATGTTTATGTATTACACACATAAACTATAACTACGCCTCGCACGGTTCCACTCACCTTGCCGAGCTCGGCTTCGGACGCGAACCCGAGACCGTACACGGTGTTCGCGCGCACGTCGCTCCACTGCCCGAACTTCTGGGACGTTTTCGTGAACGTCATATTTGCCGTTATCGTGCTGTTTATCACCGCCTGTCGAAAAGTGACATTAATTATGATTATTACATATAAGTATTTATTATAAAAATACTTGCCACGCACTTGCACTTACCACAATGCCGTGTGGTTTCCATGCCGTGTGGTTCCCGGCACGAATAAAAAGAAGAATAGGACCACTCCATCTCGTTCCCATGGATGTCGTAAAAGGCGACTAAGGGATAGGCTTACAAGCTTGGGATTCTTTTTTAGGCGACAGGATAGCAACCTGTCACTATTTGAATCTCAATTCTATCATAAAGCCAAATAGCTGAACGTGGCCTTTCAGTCTTTTCAAGACTGTTGGCTCTGTATTCCCCGTAAGGGATATAGACGTGATGATATGTATGTATGTATGTACATACATACATACACAAAATCACGCCTCTTTCCCGGAGGGGTAAGCAGAGACTACCTCTTTCCACTTGCCACGATCTCTGTATACTTCCTTCGCTTCATCCACATTCATAACTCTCTTCATGCAAGCTCGGCGGTTTCGGGTACTTTTGACCTGTCCCTTTACCTTTTATGATTATTTATAGCCGAAAACAACATAATACACTCACTGCAGCGTAGTTTGTTCCGCCGCTTCTTCTACACATGCGCTTCGGAAGCGGTGGTAGTTATAATTAGATTTAAGTGATGTGACGTCAACTAGTGATACCTTGTATCCAATTTTGAAAATAAATCTATTCTATTCTATTTTATTCTTGAATAAAAAAAAATATTCCTGTAGAACAGAAATTACAACATCTATTAGCTTGCTCCGATCCCCGCATACCTATTTCGCTACATTCACAATTATTACTTTGTTCATTACTATTATGAATTATGCCGTGTTTCCCGGCTACAATAGAAAAAGGATAAGAAAACTATTTCTTTCTAATGGATGTTGTAAAAGGCGACTAAGAGATAGGCTTATAAACTTGAGATTCTTCTTTTAGGCGATGGGCTAGCAACCTGTCACTATTTGAACCTCAATTCTGTCATCAAACCTAACATCTGAAACAAGACCTATAATTCTTTTCAAAACTGTTGGTCCTATCTACTCCGCACGGGATATAGACGTGACTATATGTATGTATGGTAAAAAGGCAAAGTTTGTATTAAAGTACACCTCTCCAAAGTTTCAAAGATACAAACACGTCAGTGATGATACCTCTGATATTGTAATATTTCTCCGAAACTTCTTTGATACTTTCAAAGTCATAGAAAGATCGATTTTACACAGTTTTGCTGAGAATTCAACTCTTGAAATTGAACTTTTGTAGACTGTTTATTATTACTTAGGTAAAATATTCATGTGACGTTTTGTATATTTTTCTTAGAATAATGGCGTTTATATATGTATGTTACTAGTAATAAAATACTCGTATCGTATCATCTATATTGTAAATGTGTGTGTTTGTTTGTCAGTCTTTCGCCACAAAATCACCAAACCGATATCAATGAAAAATGTAATACATGTAGCGTACATACATACATATAATCACCTCTATATCCCTTGCGAGGTAGATAGCTAACAGTCTCAAAAATACTGATAGGCCACGTTCAGCTGTTTGGCTTAATGATAGAATTGAGATTCAAATAGTGACAGGTTGTTAGCCTGTCGCCTAAAAGAAGAATCCCAAGTTTATAAGCCTATCCCTTAGTCGCCTTTTACGACATCCATGGTGAAGAGATGGCATTAATCACGTCTATATCCCTTGCGAGAAACACAGAGCCAACAGTCTCGAAAAGACTGAAAGGCCACGTTCAGCTGTTTAGCTTAATGACAGAATTGAGATTTCAATATTGACAGGTTGTTAGCCGAGCGCCTAAACGAGGAATTATACGACACAACAGATGATACCAGATACTGCACTATCGAAAATAACTACTCCGTGTTCCTCCCTCACTAAAATTAATCTAAAACGTCACTGTGCTGTGACTGGGTAACAAGATAACACGGATATTGCCAATTTGGGCTAGGAAAATTGGTCCCGCAGACCTTTATGATAGATCTAACTTACTCCCGGCCGTTCGCCCCGAGGGAATTCCTGTAAAACTTCAGGGATTTTTTATAAAATCATAATTTTTACAGTGCCGTGTCGTTCCCGGCACAAATAGAAAAAAAGAATAGGACCACTCCCATTTCTTTCCCGTGGATGTCGTAAAAGGCCACTAAGTGATAGGCTTATAAACTTGGGATTCTTCTTTTAGGCGATGGGATTGCAACCTATCACTATTTAAATCACAATTCTATATTTAAGCCAAATAGCTGTACGTGGTCTATCAGTCTTTTCGAGACTGTTGGCTCTGCCTAGCCCGCAAGGGATATAGACGTGTTTATATGTATGTATGTATGTATAACTCTTACATCTTTGCGTGGAAACATGTTAAATCTACCGCTATTAGGCGAAGGTAAAATAAATACCTATCCGTGTTTAAATTTTCATCTTAACCTAAGTAGTTTCTGCTCGGCCTGCATCAATACATAAGTTAGCCACTTGGAATATAAATTGAACTATAATTACTCGTCAAAACTTACACTAATACTTAAACTACATAAATACATACATATGGTCACGTCTATATCCCTTGCGGGGTAGACAGAGCCAGCAGTCTTGAAAAGACTGAATGGCCACGTTCAGCTATTTGGCTTAATGATAGAATTGAGATTCAAATAATGGCAGGTTGCTAGACCATCGTCTAAAAAAGAATCCCAAGTATGTAAGCATATCCCTTAGTCGCCTTTTACGACACCCATAGGAAAGAGATGGAGTGGTCCTATTCTTATTTTTAATTGGTGCCGGGAACCACACGGCAATCCTCTGCATACTTAGACGATTTATAGAAGACACAGAAAAGTCTGCTTTTGCTGATATCACTACATAGTATAAAACAAAGTCGCTATTTTAGTCTGTTTGTCTGTATGCTTAAATCTTTAAAATTACGCAACGGATTTTGGTGCGGTTTTTTGTAACAGGTAGAGTGATTCAAGAAGAAGGTTTTTATGTATCATTTTTTCCGAATTTTGCACCCGTGCGAAGCCGGGGCGGGTCGCTAGTATTCTACACGAAACACGTTCTCACCTTAGTACCCTCCACGCTGATGATCCTGTACAAATTCCTGGACGAGTCGTAGAAGAACGAGACGGAGACGGCGGCCGAGCTAGCGGACATCCACGACCGCTTCGTCTTCGGGTCTATGTGGAACACGTGCGCCTTGCACGTGAAGATAGGCTGCTCACTGTGGGGAAATAAATATCAGAAGTTACAATTTCTTATATATTAAATTCTCGTGTCGTGAAAACACTCATCTTATATCTTATACATATATAAAATTCTCGTGTCACAATGTTCGTTCCCGCAGGTACTCCTCCGAAACGGCATGACCGATTCTCATGAAATTTTGTGAGCCTACTGAGTAGTGCGAGTATACATATAATCACGTCTATATCCCTTGCGGGGTAGACAGAGCCTACAGTCTTTTAAAGACTGATAGGCCACGTTCAGCTATTTGGCTTGATGATAGAATTGAGATTCAAATAGTGACAGGTTGCTAGACCATCGCCTAAAAGATAAATCCCAAGTATATAAGCCTACCCCTTAGTCGCCTTTTACGACATCCATGGGAGAGAGATGGAGCTGTCCTATTCTTTTTTCTATTAGTGCCGGGAACCACACGGCATAGAAAATAATTGCCACATAAATTCCTCATTGGCACATTTCTCTCTGTCAGATATCTTATCAGTGAAGTATTGACGGATGTCAAATGCCATGCTTATCTTAATAGCTGAATAGCACACTGCAAAGGGTTCGTAATTCTACATAATTTTATTGTGGGCTATGGGCAAGCAACCTGTTTATGGTTGAGAGTGGCCTTCCTGTATATTCGGGACTGCTAGCCTGTCTGCCCCGCAAGGGATATAGACATGATTATAAAAAACATTCAAAAGTAGAATAATTGAGTATCTCTTAAAAAGGTATGTAACATCTTCATCGTCACTTACCATCAGGTAAGATGGAAGACAAATGCCTAAAAATATTGAATAAAATAAAATGAGCTGGTTTGAAAACTTCAAAATAAAAATGTCTGCAGAAAAGTCAATCTTAATAATTTTTCTGCAAAAACTATTCATAAGATTACATATGTATGTATTCTATTATGTATTTGGCAAAATTTTTATGATTGAAAAATGTAAAAATGATGGTTACTTCTAAAAGGCAACAGTTATCAATGTGAATAATAACCTGTTCGCAGTGCATATTATGATGTCTCAATTTATAGAGGTATGAAGGCTGTAAAGAAATGTTTAAGACTGTTTAATTTCAACTTTTGGTCCCAAGATTCAAATCAGTTTATTTTAAAAATAGGATAAAAGTTATCACTTAATTACATCAGACTTTAAAAGTTAATTCCTACTCGTATGGGCTTGTTATATGTGTTGTAATCTTACATCTCACAATATTACAAAGTAATAGATAATAAATATCGACAAAAAGTTATTTTTATCAAAATTTCATCAGAAGCATAGTGACATGTCAGATAAAAGTTTAGTAATAAAAAGGTGATAACATCTGATATCTCAACAGAAAAGTTATCTGTGACTCATATGTATTAGAATGAGAGCAAGTGAGCTGTTGCCTGTGACTTTTGCGTCCTATCTCTACAGCAAATTTCAAGCAGTAAGGTCAAGAAAGAAAAAACTAGAGTATAATAGACATAATTCTCTTTGTAAAATTCATTTCAAATAAAACAGCTAATTATAAGCAGAAAAGGCAATGTGACATTTCTATATTCATATTATTATCTTTCTGATGTTTGACATGAGACACATAATCCTGAGAATTAATTTCTTTAAGAATATGTAGTGTTTTAGTACTAAATTTCTCATTAACTAAAGTTAAATTATTATTTTTTTGATTTGAAGTACTAAATTTGTTATAACAATTTTTCATAACTTATTGACATTTTTGTATATAATCCCTGGAGGATAGGACACAATTCAGGGTGATTAATACTAGTTAATCCCTCCCAGAGAATAACTCACCTGGCTAGGATCATGGTGGTTTTATTGTAAAATGTTGGTAACATTATCAAACTATGTATAAAATATATTTTTTAATGTTAGCATCCTTTAAATCCAGAAATGTCTTACTATCACTACTGTACAGTGTTCCACTGTATGAGCAGGCATTGTTATGGTAATTTACTAGTTAAGCAACCATAACAAAACTTAACTGTTTCTCGCGTGAAAAAATTAACGTTAATTAGAGTTAATTGGATACAAACTGGTGCAATTTGCTTTGGGAGGTACCAGGACACCATAAGGATGAAAGAGTCATTCAAGTGTGAGAGAGGCAGGATTATAAATAACTAACGACGACCTAACGACCTTCCGTTGAAGGTAAAACCAGTCGATCGTATGCAATCGATGTGCATTGGCCTGTTTACGCGAATGCAAAAACATATGGCCATACGAGTGGAACGCGAGTAATATACTAATTTATACTATCATAAATTCAGCATAAAATATTTTTACACGCACTGTGAGGTGAATTCCAATGGGAAAACTGAAAATATCACTTCGCATTGGTAAAATGCATCCCCTCCCTAAAAATAACAGAGCTCGCAATGCGCGAATTTTCTCACCGGAAACGTGAATTCTGATGATGATATTTATTACAATAAATAAAGTAATAAATAAATTATTAATCTCACCCCATGGTTTCTTTTCCTGCTGTCATTTAAACACAATAATTTAGAAAATATTTTACTTCATAATTTCCAATTTTGCACTCACGAACTGTCACAAGCGGCGACTTGCCATAGACTAGATAGAAAAATTAATGGTGTTGCAAGGTGGGAAAAAGGCTGCAGGAAAAAGAAAAATACTGAAAAACTATACATAAATAAAATATGTACATAGCAATTCAATTCATAATTTTTATATACCTATGTAATACTATGTATATCCTCCGAAAACTTCATAATGAACACTTCACTTCCGAAGGAAGAACTTATTGACACGCCATCTATGTAAAAAATATTTGACTTTTAAGTGCCTTAGTTCTTTAATTGTCACAGTAACACCGCGTCCCTTTTACTTTGCTATTCCTCGATAGATGGCAGCACGTTTTGAACGTTACCAAGGAATTTTGAAGATAACTTTTTATTCGGAGATAGATGGCAGTATCAGCTATTTTTCAAGATTTGTTCAATTTATTTTTTACAAAAAATTTTTATACGCGTATGTACTGCTTCGGAAATGTAGATTTAATTAAGATCTACCTACCTAACTCACAAAATATACAAATTCAACTAAACGGATTTTGATCAAATTTATCATAGTTATTTACGGGTCACTTTTACAGGCAACCGTCTGGTTATATTATTTTAGAAAAGTACTTATTGGTAGGTACGATAAAGTCAACACGTGTATCTACAAAAAATCGAGAATCATAACTTTTTATACATGAAGTCGAGTTAACACTACGTAGACGTAATGTTCATTTCATTGTTACATCTTTAACTGTAACAGTTAATAAAAAAAGTATGCAAGTGGGACAGGCAGCGCGATGCGAGAGAAATGAGACGGTAAAAGTGATCGCGTTACGTAAAAATATTGAATCAATGTTTTTTTTAAGGCGAATTTATTCTGCCGTGTTCAGACCAAAATAGAAAAATAGACTAGTTGAATCGCCAAATAGCTGAACGTGACCTATAAGTCTTTTTAAGACTGTTGGCTCTGTGTAACCCGCAAAGGATATAGACGTAATGAAAGGTATTTAGGAATAGAGAAATGTCTTATGCCTACTTATTAATATTAAAAATCCGAAAGTTAGTCTGTCTGTTACGCTTTCACGCCTAACTCACTGAACCGATTTAGATGAAATTTAGTACAAAGATAGAATTGACCCTGAGAAAGAACATAGCCTACTTGTGAAAATAGCGGACGAAGTTGTGGTCAAAAACTAGTTGTACATACATACTTAAAAGTCTTGAAACCATAGGAATGATGTGTCGTTGACTTGCATCGCACTTGTTACCCGACTACGGCGAAGCAAAAAGGAGGGGTTATGATTCTGACCTGTATGTTTTTTAGTCTAACCATAAGCACGCATTTTGAAGTGTCTTTATACATACATACATAAATATAATCACGTCTATATCCCTTGCGGGGTAGACAGAGCCAACAGTCTTTCAAAGACTAATAGGCCACGTTCAGCTATTTGGCATTAAGATAAAATTGAGATTCAAATAGTGACAGGTTGCTAGCCCATCGCCTTAAAAAGAATCCCAAGAATTGTCTTTATATCACAGAATTGAGATGCAAAAGAACTTTATGATGTCAGAAAAAATCTTTATGGTGTCACAAATGATGGTCCATTTGTGACGTGATAACTTCAAATCTAACACCCCGTGGGCCTTTTTTCATTGCACTGAGACTGATTTTTGGAAATTCTCACTGAAACAAAGTCTGGTGCAAAACCTCTTGAGTACTTATATTATATGCGAAAGTCTGTCTGTATATACCGCTTTCACAGCTAAACCGCTGGGCCGATTCGAATGAAATTTGGTATGCATATAGTGAAAACGTTCTTACAAAGAATTTTTTGTGCAGTGTGATTCCCGGCACCAATAAAAAAAAAGAATAGGACCACTCCTTCTTTTTCCCATGGATATCGTTAAGGCGACTAAAGGATAAGCTAATACATTTGGGATTCTCTTTTTATGCGATGGGCTAGCAACCTGCCACTATTTAAATCTCAATTCTATCATAAATCCAAATAGCTGCATGTGGCCTATCAGTCTTTTGAAGACTGTTGAGTCTGTCTACCCCGCAAGGGATATAGACGTGCCTGTAAGTATGTATGTAAAGTATTTTTTTTAAATCAACTCTTAAAATATTAAGATGGTAGGTGAAAATATATATTAAAATCAATAACTACCCGTGCAAAGCCGAGGAGGTTCGCTAATAAACAAAATAATATTGCAAAGTAACATTTAACACTTCTCCTTAACAAACGAAAGATCAATTGAAAATACAACTAATAAAAAGTACAGTTCCGTATGCGACGGCCAATGACCTGGTAGGTACTGACGTAACGTAGGTACATACATACAAACAGACAAACATTATGGATTGCTACACTGTTTGATAATGCCCGACTGCCCTAGAAGTTAAGGACTTGGTAGAAGTGTTTTTATTATGAACTAGCGACCCGCCCCGGCTTCGCACGGGTGCAATGCTAACTGTCGTAAAAAGTACATACATACATAAAATCACGCCTCTTTCCCGGAGGGGTAGGCAGAGACTACGTCTTTCCACTTGCCACGATCTCTGCATACTTACTTCGCTTCATCCACATTAATAACTCTCTTCATGCAAGCTCGGCGGTAAAAAGTAAATGACAAAATTTATTTTTGTGGGATATCCATGAGAGATAGACATATTATATCATCGTGGTACCTGTATTCTGTAGACCATTTCAATGTGTACGTAAATAATTAGTACATTATTTTGATAAATCTCGTAGGGTTCAGCCTGCGTTTGCAATGTAAGCGGAAAAAAATATATGATAATTAACGACATCACATTAGAAACCTCAAACATAACAGTATTTCTCTACTATTTAATGGATGTTATTATACATACAAACCTTCCTCTTGAAACACTCTATCTATTGAAGAAAACCGCATCAAAATCCGGTGCGTAGTTTTAAAGATTTCAGCATACAAAGGGACAGAGAAAGCTACTTTTTTATACTATTTAGTAATGATGTAGTGAAGAATATTGTTCCTATCTCTGACATGATTCAATATGGTTAGGTTCCCATGCAAAGGTTGCGGAGGTCAGACGGGAGTCGCTTCGTGTAAAACCTGACTCACCCAATTCAGGATCAAATTCATCATTCATCATCCTAGGCTCGTCTCAAAGAGGAGAGGATGTTACCGGAACTGACGCTAGTTACAAAATAAACAAACGTTTATTTAGGACAAAACTTCATATCTATACTAATATTATAAAGCTGAAGAGTTTGTTTGTTTGAACGCGCTAATCTCAGGAACTACTGGTTCGAATTGAAAAATTCTTTTTGTGTTGAATAGACCATTCATCGAAGGCTTTAGGCTGTATAACATCACGCTGCAACTATTAGGAGCGAGGAAATAATGGAAAATGTGGAAAGAACTAAAAATAATTATTTATCCTTGAGAGCTTCAATGATGCCCAAAATTACTATTCCACGCGGATGAAGTCGCGGGCACAGCTAGTAAACTAATAAAATTGGTATTCTTCTTATAGGCGATGGGCTAGCAACCTGTCACTATTTGAATCTCAATTCTATCATAAAGCCAAACGGCTGAACGTGGCCTATCAGTCTTTTCAAGACTGTTGGCTCTGTCTACCCCGCAAGGGATAAAGACGTGATTATATGTATGTATGTACCTCCTATTTCTGTGTAAACTGTTTAGCATTCATAATAGGCGTCGGTTTCTCTTCCACGACCTATCCCACGTTCATGGTCGATATGTTTTGCTGATAAAATAATCATTCGATTTCTAACCAAGTAAACATATGTACATTTAACGTCTCTATTTATAACGATTAAGACAGGGCCACTACTTTATGGAATTGAATTACGCAGTTTGCCAGCCCATCGCCTAAAATAAAATAATAATCTTAAGTTTAAGCCTTTCTATGGATTGACTTAGAAACTAGTCTATTTTGATCCTTACTTTTGTATAAAATCCTATACGGGGTACACAGAACCAACAGTCTTGAAAAGACTGAAAGGCCACGTACAGTAAGTATGGCTTTACGATGGAATTAAGATACAAATAGTGACAGGTTGCTAGCCCATAGCCCACAACAACTGCACTGACGCCTTGGAAGCGGCAGTAAACTTACACACATACATACATACATATGGTCACGTCTATATCCCTTGCGGGGTAGACAGAACCAACAGTCTGAAAAGACTGATCGGCCACGTTCAGCTATTTGGCTTAATGATAGAATTGAGATCCAAATAGTGACAGGTTGCTAGCCCATCGCCTAAAAAAAATCCCAAATTTGTAAGCCTATCCCTTAGTCGCCTTTTACATCCATGAGAAAGAGATGGAGTGGTCCTATTCTTTTTTGTATTGGTGCCGGGAACCACACGGCCACCACAGTAAACTTAGTTTTAAGTAATTTATTTGACGTCAAAACCAATGTTGTGAAACCAAAAGACTTGACAATTATTAAGCGACTAGAGGCCGCCCGCGACTTCGTCTGCATGGAAACCCTATCAATCCCGCGGGAACTCTGGGATAAAAAGTAGTGTCTGGGTCTTCAGCTACCTACATACCAAATTTCATGGTAATCGGTTCAGTAGTTTTTGCGTGAAAGAGTAACAAACATCCATACATCCATACAATCTTTCGCCTTTATAATAGTAGTAGGATATGATAGTATCCTATAATAATGAATAAATATTTTGAATTTTGAAAATATTTTTGATTAATATCTTTACAAGTCGCGGGCGTATGCCAGTTATATATGTATATATATATAAAAAGCAAATCACCCTGTGCTATTTACACCTCACAATGCCGTCTGTGTCATCCTCTGATTACCTTGCCTTTCTTCGATGAAGGTCAACATACAAGTATTGTATGTATGTTTGTATATGTGGATGGTATTCAAGAAATTAACATAACATTGCAAGAGATAGGCAAGAGATTGCAAGAGATAATCTATGGCAAAATGTCAGGCATATATGAAAAAAAGTCAGATCAAGGGTACCCGAAACCGCCAAGCTTGCAAGAAGAGAGTTATGAATGTGGATGAAGCGAAAGAAGTATGCAGAGATCGTGGCAAGTGGAAAGATATTGTCTCTGCGTACCCCATTCGGGAAAAAGGCGTGATTTTGTGTAAGTATGTATGTATGTATGTATAGGTATAATTTTTGTGCCATTGCAGACATGTAGTAGCGAAGTGTAAGCTTTTTTGGATAAACATGATCCAGGGTCAAGTTACTCTGCAATGGCTCTGTTTTTCTTTTTCTTATGGTGCAATAAACATACATACATATAATCACGTCCATATCCCTTGCGGGTTAGACAGAGCCAACAGTCTTGTAAAGACTGATAGGCCACGTTCAGCTATTTGGCTTTAAGATAGAATTGTGATTCAAATAGTGACAGGTTGCTAGCCCATCGCCTAAAAAAGAATCCCAAGTATGTAAGCCTATCCCTTAGTCGCCTTTTACGACATCCATGGTAAAGAGATGGAGTGGTCCCATTCTTTTTTGTATTGGTGCCGGGAACCACACGACACTGGTGCAATAAAGAGTCTATTTATCTATCATGCAGAGGTAAGACGGGAGTTGCTTCTTGTAATAACCAGGAGCCAGGAATCCTAACATAAAATTAATGGAAATATAGCATCCTTTTTCACAAGTCTAGAATTTACTTTGGGACTAACTCAGTCTGTGGAATGTTTGTGATATAAGTAAGTAGATATAGGTACTCATTGGTATACCAGTGAACTTGGAGCTAAAATACTTTTTTATACTTATATATGTTTATAAAACGATAATAAATTATCGAACCGTCGGACTCATTGAAATTTAAAATTTGCGAAGAATCTTTTAAAAACAATTAAAATTTGTACGGCGATAATCGGTTTGGAACACCACAAAGGGGAGGTCTTCCACCAAGCTAGGTGTTATGCCTGGGGTACCACGCCAGACACGAGGTATAGTCGGAAGTAGAATCCGTAAAAACTTCGCTTGCGCGATTCTGAATTGTCGCTGCAATTGGCTGAAGGCGTAGCAAACAACGCTGCGATTGGCTGATCGCGTGTCAGACTTCCTTCGCAACCTTTGCAGGGGAATCTAAACACATATTGGATCATGGTAAAAGCTGTACTAGATAACACTCCTCTAGTAGAATGCCTATTCCCTTAGTCGCTTTTGACGACATCCATGGAATAGGGATTGGGTTGTCGGGAACTACATTGCGCAGAGAAAGAATATTTATAAAGCATAAAATCATTGCTCTAAATAATCGTAAAAGTTATATAATCCACCTCAGCTTACAGCTACGAGTATTATATAACTTTTATAGCCATTGTGTAGACAATGTATCTCATTAACTTATGAATGCATTGGACATTCATATTTTGAGAGTATTGGCTCCGTCTACCCCGCAAGGGATACATATAGTGACATATGTAATTCCCACGGGACGAAGCCCAGAACGCAACTAATATTTGCAAAGTTAAGATGAGTTCACTTTGAAATTGTATAAATAAAGAAATACACGCCATTTCAATCTTTCAATATCAAATTACACTAATGTTACGCCTTCACATACAATAGCATAATATGTCTGTCAGGTTATCATACTTCCGAATCCATGACCCTGTCTGACCGCAATCACAGATAGACGTGATTGCAAGTTCATAAGTTCAAGTTCTACAGTTGGATTATCATGATTAATCTTATTACTATATCATACTTACATATTGTCATATCTTGATCCCTATTGCAGTGTAGTTAGTTCCGCCGCTTCTTCTACACATGTGCTTTGGAAGCGGTAGTAGTTATAATTAGATTTAAATGATGTGACTTCAATATGTGATACCTTGTATCCAATTTTAAATCTATTTCACTATAGTCGTATAGTCACTGATTGACTCACTCAGTGACTCCGTCATGCGACTCCGAAACTTCTTTCCAGGAGGAAGAAGCTTTAGTCCCGATAGGATGTGCCTCATAACACATGTTTAACATAACGTCCTGGTAAAGGGTCAGCATGTCAATTCTGCTATTTTATTTTAATCCGAAACGGATCTGAAACGCATTGATTACAACTTTTGGTATTCTACTAACAATTTGTCAAAATGATGCCGTAACGCATTGGTTACGCAGCCGAAACGGTTTGGTTGTCGTATTCTGCTAAAGGACACTTAACCTTCCGTTTGCCGTTCGGCTATTATTTCGTATTCTGGTAAGTTTTTGACAGTTGGTCCGGCCAAAACGCAACGGTTCTGCATTGGTTGAATTGTCCAAAGTTACGGTTTTGCATCGGCAGCAAATAACCAACCGCTTCCGTTTCATTTGCGTTTCAGCTATCAACGTAAAGTTACTGGAATACCGTTTGACAATATAAACGCAACTGTAACCAAGCTGAAACGCATCCGAACTGTTTCGGTTAACAAATAGCAGAATTGGCCTGCAGGTCAAAAGTACCCGAAACCGCCGAGCTTGCATGAAGAGAGTTATGAGTGTGGATGAAGCGAAGGAAGTTTGCAGAGATCGTAGCAAGTGGAAAGATAGGAAAGAGGCGTGATTTTATGTATGTATGTATGTATGGTTAAACATCTATTGAATGTGCAGGTTTCCTCACGATGTTTTCCATCACCAGTTGTAATATAATTCGAAACGTCCGAGAAAGTTACTAACGTTACGTTTGCTTTTAATAATACTAATTTATAATATACTAGAGGCCGCCCGCGTCTTCGTCCACATGGAAACCCTATTAATCCCGCGGGAACTCTGGGATAAAAAGTAGCCTATGTGTTATTCTGGATCTTCAGCTACCTACATACCAAATTTATTCGTAATCAGTTCAGTAATTTTTGCGTGAAAGAGTAACAAACAACTTTCCTGACATACTCACAAACTTTCGCATTTATAATACTAGAGGCCGCCCGCGTCTTCGTCCGCATGGAAACCCTAGCAATTCCGCGGGAACTCTGGGATAAAAAGTAGCCTATGTGTTATTCTGGGTCTTCAGCTACCTACATACCAAATTTATTCTTAATCGGTTCAGTAATTTTTGCGTGAAAGAGTAACAAACATCCTTCCTGACATACTCAACAAACTTTCGCATTTATAATATTAGTAGGATTGCAACGCGAAAGTTTAAAATCAGTCTTTATCCATTACGGAGTAGACAGAGCCAACAGTTTCGAAAAGGCCATGTTCAGCTAAAAGGTTAAAGAATTGAGAACCTTTTTTGTATTCGTTCAAAATTTGTTTGATTCACGCAAAGACAAAAGAACATACATATTTATTTCGCTTATCATAGTATCGTTTGATATTAATATTCAAAAGTTGTTATCGTGTGCACGCGGCCTTGTACCGAATCATGAACACCTGATCATCAGACAAATTAGACTTTGTTATCAGTTGTCTTGGTTTATAAAGAATAATGAAATTCACTGTAGCTACATCCCAAAGTCGTTCTAGTTTCAAATCTCAAGTAAACAGGTTTCCCTTGAGTCGCGAGGGTATTTAATACCTATAACCCTTTTCATTTTGGAGAGGATGAATGAAAGCAGGTTGACTAAGCAGATATACAAGGAGAGTGTGGAGGGAAAGGTCGGAGTGAAAAGACCTAGACGAACGTATCTTGATCAAATAAAGACGTCTTGGCAAAGGATCAGGTCAAGAGTACCCGAAACCGCCGAGCTTGCATGAAGAGAGTTATGAATGTGGATGAAGCGAAAGAAGTAGCCACGATCTCTAGCAAGTGGAAAGATATAGTCTCTGCCTTATCCTCCGGGAAAAAGGCGTGATTTTATATATGTAAGTGTGTAAGCCTTTTAACTCATTTCGGTAATCGTTGCACTAATTTATTTATGTATATTTTTATGTATGTTTATTATAATTATTTTCTTTTGTATTTAGTCTAGATTAAGTTCTCTGTCAGACCCAATAGTTGACTGGTAGATAATGCTTCTAGAATTAAGCCTATTGTGCTATACATTTTAATTTGTACTATATATTTTGAATTAGCAAAGAATCCTGCCTGCATAAAGAATAAATTCCCTTTTTTCTTTCCTTTGATTAACTTTACAATTTGCACTGGTAGAGAAGGCACACAGCATGCTTCTCCCTCGCTACCAGCCCAGCATGGAAGCTCCCACTAGATGAAGTGCTCCTTAGTCGCCTTTAACAACCTCCGTATAACAGAAACGGAATGGTTCCATTCTAAAGCGCCGGAAACCACACGGCACAGGTATTTAAGTATAATTTCAAATCCCTCCAAATTTGCAAGTTTACTCACGACGTTTTAAATTATTGCCGTGTGGTTCCCGGCACCGATAGTAATAACAATACGACCACTCCATCTCTTTCCTATGGATGTCGTAAAAGGCGACTAAGGGATAGGCTTACTTGGGATTCCTCTTTTAGGTGATGGGCTAGCAACCTGTCACTATATGAATCTCAATTCTGTCATCAAACCAATCAGGTGAACGTGGCCTTTCTTTCTTTTGATGACTGTCGGCTCTGTCTACCCCGCAAGGGATATAGACTTGATTAAATGTTTTAAATTATGTTGATGAGGAAAAAATGTTACGTTTTGATAAACGACCCGCCGGCCTTGAACCCACGCTCTGTAAACAATAGGATGTTTATGTTTACTCGCTATACTTATTTCCGCATCTAAGTTATTTCACACCATAATTATGTGAATGGTATTTTGTTGAGCGTCACAATAACATAAGTGGTCAAACAGGCAGTCAAAATGAAACACAACCTCATTGGATAGCAGGTAGTACTGGCTGGAAAACAAATAAAATTTAAAAAAAAGGAACAAAAAATGGATTTTTAGCGCCAAAACATATTTTAAGTTCGTGTTTATTGTTTAGTGCCGTGTGGTTCCCGGCACCATTAAAAAAAAGAATAGGACCACTCCATCTCTTTCCCACGGATATCGTAAAAGGCGACTTAGGGATAGGCTTATAAACTTGGGATTCCCCTTTTAGGCGATGGGCTAGCAACCTGTCACTATTTGAATCTCAATTCTATCACTAAGCCAAACAGCTGAGCGTGGCCTATCAGTCTTTTCAAGACTGGTGGTGACTGGAAGAAGGGATATAGACGTGATCATATGTATGTATGTATGTTTGTTTAGTTCATCTTATTGTTTTTATTAGTTAAAGTCTTTTTAACTTGAATAGTTAGTTCATCAGTGCATATTGTAAAAGTGTAAATATACTATAGAGTGTTGCAATAATACAGTGGAATTTCCATAGCTTATTCTGCAGTTTTCTTCACGACGCCTTCAAATCATTTTCTTTGCTCATATTTCAAGAAATGTGTATGTATATATTGTGAGTTCAATACACAATAAGTATTTTTAATTAGCCGTGTGGTTCCCTGCACTATTAAACATATAAATATACACAGAACATGTAATGATATAGTATCTTCAAAAACAAATAATTAAATATATATTTTTAAGGGAATCCCATACAACAGAACTGGCTATTTTTGATAATTTTTTGCGGTAAAAAAGAAAAAGATACAGTTAATTTTGCAATTGCCGTGTGGTTCCCGGCACCAATAAAAAAAGAATACGACCACTCCATCTCGTTCCCATTGATGTTGTAAAAGGCGACTAAGGGATAGGCTTATAAGCTTGGGATTCTTCTTTTAGGCGACTGGCTAGCAACCTGTCACTATTTGAATCTCAATTTTAACATTAAGCCAAATAGCTCAATGTGGCCTATCAGTCTTTTTAAGACTGTTGGCTCTGTCTACCCCGCAAAGGATATAGACGTGATTTTATGTATGTATGTATGTATGTTATTTCGCATTTGTAACTGCAAATGGATGGTAACGCTGGCGCGTATCCGACTCGCACTTGGCCAGTTTTTAAGTAGGAAATATTATTGTTTACTACCTATATATATGAAGATAATTGGGTTCATGAGCAAAGAAACAGGTTTTGAGATCTGCTTCTGGTTTTCCGGCCATAAAAATACGTTTTCCGGAGACAAGTTTGTATTAAAAATTTGATATATTACTTATTGCTAGAGCCGTTACTTCTATAGTAATAAGGAAAATAATTAATTACTTATTTATGTTCTCAGACAATTCGTAAACAAGACTTTTAAATCCGCCTTCTAATTTGTACCCGAAACGGCAGAGCAAGCATTAGGCCGGGACTCCACCAAAGCAGAGATGTGTGCGGTGTGCTGTGTGCTGTGCGAGAAGAGATGTTTTTCAGCTCGCGGGACTCCACCAAAGCGGAGATATGTGCGGTGTGCTGTGTGCTGTGCGAGAAGAGATGTTTTTCAGCTCGGGTGCGGGGCGTTGAGTGCTCAGTACGCACATCTCTCGTCTCCACTGCGCGTCGTCCGCGCACAGCTCACATCTCCGCTTCCATCGCGACATACAAATATTACACATCTCCGCACAGCGATCTCCACTGAAGCTGAGCGGAGAGGAGACGTGTCAATAACTCAATTCTATTGGTTGTTTAAAAAACATCTCCTCTCCGCTCGTCTCGTCTCCGCTTTGGTGGAGTCCCGGCCTTAAGGGAGTTAAGAATGTGAATGTAGCGAAAGTATGCAGGGATAGTGGCAAGTGGAAAGATGTAGTATCTGCCTACCTTTCCGGGAAAGAGTCGTGATTTTATATATGTATGTAAGTGTAATAAATATATTTACTTGATAATTTATTTAATTTTTTTCTTAGGTGTAGTTTTAGTTTAATAGTTTTAGAAAAAAGAAAAGGACCACTCCATCTCTCTCTCCCATGAATGTCGTAAAAGGCGACTAAGGGACAGGGAAGTACCTAGGGATTTTTCAAGTATAATAATTAGTCATACATACATAAAGTATGTCACGTCTATATCCCTTGCGGCATAGGCAGAGCAACAGTCTTAAAAAGAAGGATAGGCCACGTTCAGCTTTATGATAAAATTGAGATAAAAATTGTGACAGGTTGCTAGCCCATCGCCTAAAAGCATAATCCCAAGTTTAGAAGCCTATCCCTTAGTCGCCTTTTACGACATCCATGAGAACGAGATGGGGTGGTCCTATTCTTTTTTTATTAGTGCCGGGAACCACACGGCACTATTTTAATAGACCAATCTAACCCAAATTTAAACCACCATTCCGATAACCGAAATATATTTATATAAATGACATAAGATGTGCAAACAGATGACGTAACGAACCTTGGACCACCAGAACCCACGATTTGGCGACTAAACCAAGGGCGACTACTACAGCTGAACTTACGACCATAGATTTATATATATATATTAAAAACTAGCGGCCCGCCCCGGCTTCGCACGGGTGGACATATTTTTGTGTTTTATATTCTGAAATAAATTTATTTCAAAACAAATTTATGCCTATGTCACTTTTGAAGGTCTATTCTATATCTGTGCCAAATTTTATCAAAATCGGACCAGTAGTTTTTGAGTTTATTCGACACAAACATACAAAAATACAAATCTTTCCTCTTTATTATTAGTGTGGATTAATTTGTTACCTTGGAACTTAGTTTTTTAATTAAGTACAACTATATGAAACAAGATCGAATTATAGGCAATTTATCATATTTTATTCAATTCAAAATATTTATTGCATATAATAATGTACATCAGTTGAATTATAGTTTCTGCTTATAAATAGGTACAATATGAACCCTTTTGGGCATCGCAATCAACACAAATATTATAAAGTTGAAGAGTTTGTTTGTTTGAACGCGCTAATCTCAGGAACTACTGGTTCGAATTGAAAAAATATTTATGTGTTGAATAGACCATTTATCGAGTAAGGCTTTAGGCTATATAACATCACGCTGCAACTATTAGGGGCGAAGAAATAATGGAGAATGTGAAAAAAATCGGGGAAAATTATTCATCTTTGAGGGCTTCAATGATGGTCAAAATAACTATTCCACGCGGACGAAGTCGCGGTCACAGCTATAAACTAATCAACTTGGGATTCTTCTTATAGGCGATGGGCTAGCAACCTGTCACTATTTGAATCTCAATTCTATCATTAAGTCAAACAGCTGAACGTGGCCTTTCAGTCTATTGCGAGACCCTTGGCTCTGTCTATCCCGCAGGGGATATAGACGTGATTATATATTATGTGATGTTATTTTATGTATGTAAAACAATTTGAAATGAAGCCATACAAAATACTTTTTGGCTACTTAGCATACATCACACCACTAATGGGATTTTCATAACATCAGATACTTGTAAGGTTACTATGACATAATAATTATTTCGTCACTCTCTCTCCGTCAGAAGAACATCCATACATATAATCACGCCTATATCCCTTGCGGGGTAGACAGAGCCAACAGTCTTAAATAGACTGATAGGCGTTCAGCTGTTTGACTTACTCATATAAATTGATAGATTGCTAGCCCGTCCTCTAATAGAAGAATCCCAAGCTTATAAGCCTGAGTCGCCTTTTACGACATCCATGGGAAAGAGTACGCTATTACATAAATAAAATTACACCTCTTTCTCAAATCGGAGACTACATGTTTTTCCATTCCAATAAAAAACACCGTATTTTATTCAGTTAATAAATAGGCCTTCGCAAGCACTTTTTCATACATTTTACATTTTAATTTTAAATAATATCTAATTTATTAGTATGTGTCAAGAAGCTACAAGCTACAAACTACCTGAGCACTTAATCCTCTTGATGATCTTGATTTCAAAACTGTTGTCTCTGTCTAACCCGCAAGGGATACAGACGTGATTATATGTATGTACGTATAAATACACAATTTATACAGTTGCTCAGTTTTCCTCAGAACATATTATTATCACCGCCAATCGTAATTATGCCATGTTTAAAAAGATCTTCCGTAAGTTATAAATAAGTCAAGGCGACTGGAGCTCAGGAAGTAAGCACTTAGAAATTATCTCATTACAACAGTATGTATTTGTGCAATGTGATAAACTATGTTAGCCAATGATCCGTCTATTGTTTGCTCATCCCGCTTTCGCATACTTATTCCTTACGGGGTGGTCAGAGGCCACGTTATGAAAAAAAAACAGATAATGACTGAATGCTAGCCTATCGCTTAAATTCGTGAGCAGTGTGTTTCCCTGCACCAATACAAAAAAGAATAGGACCACTCCATCTCGTCCCCATGGATGTCGTAAAAGGCGACTAAGGGATAGGCTTATAAACTTGGATTCTTCTTGTAGGCGATGGGCTAGCAACCTGTCACTATTTGAATCTCAATTCTATCATTAAGCCAAACAGCTGAACGTGGCTTATCAGTCTTTTCAAGACTGTTGGCTCTGTCTACCCCGCATGGGATATAGACGTGATTACATGTAGGTATGTATGTATCTCTTAATGTAATGGTCATAAGCTTATTAGCCTTTCCCTTTTTTTATTAGCTTTTACATAAATTTATCACGGCTCATTCTCAGAGGGGTAGGTAAAGACTAGAACTTTCCAATATAGATTTCCAGTATAAATAAATCCCCCGTCATGATGTTTTTAATATCTTTGAAGTTCATACATCGATGTGTTACTATTTTATTATATGTAAGTATAGAAATGATTTTATAGGGCAGTTTTAAAAACGTAGAAGCTGTGTAAGGAAGCCTTACGCGGGAGTCAAGGCGGTTGCATCCGGAAGTCACAGAGATTATGACAATTTATGCAATGAACTGACATTGAGATGAAGATGTAGATATGTCGTAAAGTCATGGTTAGCAAATAGGCAGAACCTTGTATGCACATATATAATCACGTTTCTGTCCTTTATGGGGTAGACAGAGCCAGTGCCGTGTAGCTCCCGGCACTTTATTTCCCATGAATGTCGTAAATGGCGACTAAGTGATAGGCTTGTAAACTTGGGATTCTTCATTTAGGCGATAGGTTAGCAACCTATCATTATTTAAATCTCGATTCTTTTATTAAGCCAAACAGTTGAACGTGGCCCATCAGTGTTTTCAAGACTGTTGGCACTGTCTACCCCGCAAGGGATATATACGTGATAAAATGTATGTATCTTTGCTAATATTATAAAGCTGAAGAGTTTGTTTGTTTGTTTGAACGCGCTAATCACAGGAACTACTGGTTCGAATTTAAAAAAAAAATTTGTTGAATAGACTATTTATCGAGGAAGGCTTTAGGCTATATAACATCACGCTGCAACTATAAGGAGCGATGAAATAATTGAAAATATGAAAAAAAAAACGGGGAAAATTATTCATCCTTGAGGGCTTCAATGATACCAAAAATAACTATTCCACGCGGACGAAGGCACAGCTAGTGTTAAAATAACTAACAATTACCTACTGCATTAAAGCCAGTACAAGGGCGTAGTCATAAATTTTGTCTGTCCGTCTGTTTTGTACGGCTCAAAAGAAACTGTGACCAATTTGACAAACTGAGGGGTTCGCCTCGGCCATGACACGAGAAGCCCGATCGAATTTTTTTTTTGTTTTTAACCCACTCCGAAAAAGAGGGTTGCATATATCGGCGGTTTGAATTAATTACAAAAAATGTAAACAGCGTACCAGTCCAGTATTTTTTACTTAATATACAAAAAGAAATTCATTTATTTTCATTAAAACACTTGTGTATTGTAGACGATGAGCTAGCAACATGTCACTATTCGAATCTCAATTCCATCACTAATCCAGGATGAACGTAGCCTTACAGTCTTTTCAAATAGTCTCTGTAAGGCAAAAAGACGTGATATAAGTAACTCAAAAAAAAAATGCAAAATCCTTCACCCGATGAATGTAGATAAAGCGAAGGAAGTATGCAGAGATCGTGGCAAGTTTAAAGATGCAGTCTCTGCCTACCCCTCCGGGAAAAAACGCGTGATTTTATGTATGTATGTCCTTCACCCACGCATTATCGAACCCGTATCATGACCTTAAATGCTATCAACAATTGACTTTACAACAACACTTCACCTGTTATGCAAACTGTCACTTAAAACCCACAAGGTAATCGGGTCTCCAATACCCACTTTCTCTGTGCAAGGTTAAATTTTATTTAAAAAAAAAAAACAATGTCTTTTTTGAAGTACCTACCCGAAACCGCCGAGCTTGCATGAAGAGAATTATGAATGTGGATGAAGCGAAGGTAGTATGCAGAGATCGTGGCAAGTGGAAAGATGTAGTCTTTGCCTACCGTTTCGGGAAAAAGGCGTGATTTTATGTATGTATGTATGTCTTTGTCACCTCTTTATCATTTAATCAACTTTTGCCAGTAACTTATTGGTGACGTCAGTGTGGAATCGCATATACTATAACTAATATTATTAAATGTGCCGTGTATTTCCCGGCACCATTACAAAAAAGAATAGGATCACTCCATCTCTTTCCCACGGATGTCGTAAAAGGCGACTAAGGGATAGGCTTATAAACTTGGGATTCCTCTTTTAGGCGATGGGCTAGCAACCTGTCACTATTTGAATCTCAATTCTATCACTAAGCCAAACAGCTGAGCGTGGCCTATCATCAAACTTTTCCAGTCTGGTGCCTCTGTCTACCCCGCTAGGGACATAGACGTGATCATATGTATGTATGTATATATCTCTTCATGCGTTATCTACTGAACCAAATTTATTGAGAAGAGTCTGGAGAAGGTCATAGGGCACTTTTCATCCCGTTTTCGTAAAAACTATAGTTACCGTGGGATTTGCTTAAAAACATTCATACATACATATAGTCACGTCTTTATCCCTTGCCGGGTAGACAGATCCAGCAGTCTTGATAGTCTGAAAGGTCACGTTCAGCTGTTAGGCTTAACGATAGAATTCAGATTTTAATAGTGACAGGTTGCTATCCCATCGCCTAAAAGAAGTACCCCAAGTTTATAAGCCTATCCCTTAGTCGCCTTTTATAACATCCATGGAAACGAGATGGAGTGGTCCTATTCTTTTTTTATGGGTGCCGGGAACCACGCGGCTAATTAAATTCCTTTAATAACCCCTTTAATAACTGTATGTGCGAAAATCTGCTATTTATACATTGTTTCAATTTATTTACTTACTAATTTATGTAAACAAAATTACATTGGTTCTGCTTATATCAAAAGAAATCTCTTCCAGCCGACCCGAGATAGGAGATATGATGGAAAGGGCGACAGGCGTGTATAGTATTTATTTTTCTGTTAAAATCATAGAAATTGGAATTTCAATTTCTATTATTAACCATATTTTAACTATTTGTGTGTCATAAGGTTTTGACTATGACTTCAAATACCTAATTACATTTTTCCTTTACTCTGAGAATATCGGAGAATCCTTGAACTTAGTTGTTTGGTCTGTAATTATCAGAAGCGTGAAATAATAACAAAACAATTCTTCAAAATCTTATATTAAAATTTACATCGCCTAGTGTTGTGTGCAAGGCGCGGAATAAATATCTAAAAATTCATTATCTGTACAATCACATTACTTAAACTAACTTAAATTAAATGGCGCGACTGACTTAACTTGACTAACTTTTTATTGTCAGGTTTCGCCTAAACGCGACAGGGCCTTAATAAGCCGAGGTTTAAGGCAGCTCTTTTTTTAAATTTTATCTATCAAAAAATAGGTATTAAGACTAAGAGAAAAAGCTTAAAGTGATCTCAGATAAGAAAAGGATTTGCCAAAAAAAAAAACAATTGGGAGTTCTCAAATTTGGTGTCATTTGAGAACGAATGCAAAAAAACCGACTTAAAACAAATTTTATTTCGTTCTACTTTTGAATTGTTCAAAAATATTTTTACTTTTAATAAAAGGAATGTTTTTTTTTTCAAAAGTTAAGAACTTCGAACATTTAATGTTTTTTTTTTCTATCAAGAACGTTTCATACGCTCTCTTCAAAATCAAATTTTCCATGACGTAATTTATCATTTAAAGTCGGTTATTTTGTTGAAAGCATAACTATTCATATTATACATGTTACATAACGTCATGCTCTGGGTAACTACCAGTCTGTTCACCGTTACCTCAGATGTAACAGTCAAATTACGTATATCTGGGGCCGCTATTTTTGTAATCGATGACTCACTCAATAAACATGCGAATTTTATTCGAATTCGAGACAGCAATTACAAAAATAACACTTTTTTTCTGTAGTTTTTAAACTGCCTTGGTCCCTCAGAGGAGTCTACAATCGCATAATGTCGATTTTGTATGTTTGTTTGTGCTAACAACTCTAACATAACTCCGATGAAAACTCGACCCCGGCGCGCGCGCGCAACTCGTAATAAATAAACAATAAATACTCTAATAAATTACACAAATATACATTCTAAACACAGCTGTGTTTTACTTAAACCTAGATGAGCTTAGCGATCACATTCCACTGTCAAAACGAACACATACCGAGGCAGGTAACTATCGAAATTAAAACTAATGGTAAGTATTCGTTTCGCAGTGCGCGAAGAGAGAAAACGCGGAAACCTTCCAAGTAGCCACACGCGATCACAATCGGAGGCTCGCTTCCTACGATCGAAAACGACGTGAAAGGCGTTATCCAACGATTAGAAAGGTGTCACGGTCGGCGGCCGCTTTCTAGCGCGAGTACAGCGCCAAGTCCGAGATCCGGCGCTGGCGCGCGGCCGCGTGGAAACCCCTCGTGCCATCCGGAACTAATGGCGCCCTCGGCTCGAACCGCGGAGCGCAGGATAGCCGCCTTCCCCCGCATTCTGTCCCTGACAGAGAACAGCCCGACAATCGTCGCGACAACCAACCTTCGGCACTGCTCGCGCTACCTGTGCTAGCTTGAGAAGTCCTCCTAGAGTTGCAGTAGAAAGAAACTCCAGAGTCCGAACTGTGACTGCAGGTCGACGGCCGCCGCGGTACCCACGTCTGGATCTCTGGCGAGCGCGGCGCGAAGAAGCCGCTGGAGCTGCGGCGGTAGTACGGCGCTGTATATCTGTATTCGTACTCCACTTCGGAGCCGCTGCAGCATGAGGAGTACTCGCACTCGTGGCGGCGCTGCGAAGGCCGACGCGCGGGAGTCTTCCTCTTGGGCTCTCGAGGCACTCCGTTCAATTCGTACACTCTCATACCTTCCTCGTCCACTGCTTGTAACCGCAAGGCTTCCCTGGCAGATTCAGACTCGGTAAACTCGACTAACGCACACACACAGTTAACCAAACTCGGGTTCTTGTTGAGGAATTGACGCACATCAGCCGGCACCGGGTTCCCGGGCCGCAGCACACGGACTAGCGCGATTTCGCCGCAGCTGGCGAACAGTCTGGACACGTTCTCCACAGTGGGCCGGTCGATGGGCATCTTGACCGCCACGACAGTCCTGGACGGCGTGGTCTCATCGTAGGCCGGCAGCGGATCGATCCTTCTCAATTTAGTGCCAGCTTCATTAATCTCTAGTTTCGTCGACCTTTTCAGAGCCTCAGCGACGACCCTCCAGTCTTTCGTGAGGTGCTTGACGCGCTTGAAGCTAGATATCAACTTCAGGGAGACATACCCTTCCTTGTTCCTCCTGACGTGTTTGAGCAGGAAGGCGTCTTTAGTGATATTCGCGTCGGAGAAGTAGAATTCCACTTGGGAGACGATTCTGTTGGCTAGCTCGTCGTCGGGTGGGGTGTAAGGGGGCTCCTGCGTTTCGGCGGCGACTTCGCAGCCGGAGTCTTTGCCGCCCCCGGATCCCGTTTCGGAGGCAGAGTCGGAGAGGTCGGCGTGGTCGTCGGTGGAGGGCCTGCGGTCGGTGGAGATGCCCTCGTCCGGCTCTTGCGACTGGGTGGGGGGGAGCCCCTCCATGTTGTTTGGCGCGGGATTAGCACTGTTGCATTACAGGAGCGTGCGCGTCGCTCGGTGTCTCGGTACGGACTGCGGGCGCGCGGCGAGCGGCGACCACTTTTATAAGATGATAGAGATACGCGGTAAGAGGGTCGGAAGCAATGACATTGCAGACTTGGCGGCGTGTTCGTGCGGCGGCCGATAGCACGTGCACTCACTGAACAAACAGTTCGCTTGTGAGGATGTCACACTATCCTTGTTGTAGTTCAAAACTCTAATTCTCATAATTATGAAGAAAATCTTGATTTTTTTTCAATACTTTTATTTTGTTTTTACAAAATCTTAGTATCAGTAGGCAAAAATATGCGTTAGTGTAACGTTTATTTTATGAAAAATCTTGTGTCTGTCTTAATTGTGTAATGTCTTAAAAAAGGGAGATGTTAGCAGTACCCCTAATCGTCGAAGATGCATGAACAGAGTAATGAGTGTGGAGGAAGCGGGAGAGGTCTGTGAGGATCCATAGTCTCTGCCTACCCCAATGGGAGACAGGCGTGATAGTACGTATGTATGTTACCAAAATAATTACTATATTATTTTAGCACCGATTTTTCTTTTAGACAAAAAGTACCCTAATTTCTGAACGTTTTCAGATGTCTTAAGGAAAACATAGAATTGGCTAGTGTATAAGATTCTTAATGTCAACAAGACATTGTAGATTGTATCTGCAAATAGAATTATCACACTATCATTACGGAAAGTGTTTTAGAATGTTAAGTAGGTGAGTCTTATAATCGTAAAATTAGAATTAACTTAAATTTTATGTTTTTTTTTTCAATTTACATGTAAAACTTTGCACCCGTGAAAATTTCTTCTTTCAATGTTTCTCCAGTTTAGTAATTTGAATTTTTAATTACTTCGTCACATCTTTATCCGTTACGGGTTAGACAAAGCCAACTATCTCGAAACGACTGAAAGACCTCGTTCATCTGTATGTACCAATTTTTATATTAAACTCTACTGAAAGTAACATGGATTTCTAAGCTTAAAACTTACAGTTTCTAACTGATAATGCAAAATATCCACTAACAAAATCTGTGTCATTGTAAGATTGTATTGTTCTGAACGATCATGTGATGTGTGTTAAATAGAGGTATTTTTATAGAGTCGACATGTATTAGAGAATAAAAACATGTTTTTTTTTAAGTTATTTCCACTTCTGAAAAATGTCTAGTTTAGAAATTTTAATTTTAGGAGGCTCAAAGTATTAATTCTTTAAAGAATTATAAGATCACAATAATTAACTGTCAACAATTCATCCGTATCTATACGTAAAACAAAAGGGGAAACTGATTGACTTACTGACCGACATCAATGCACAGTCAACACTTAAGGTTACAGTGCCCTAAGAGAGAATTTCCCAAAATCCGCAGCGAACGGAATTAATGGGATTTGAAAACGGGATAAAAGTAGAAATAATAAAAAAATCTCTTCACGACAAAGACTTTACTTCGACCAATAATCTGCTTGTAACATAATAAAATAACAATATCTATTTAATCAATAGTTTGTATGCGATCCTCTCATTGTCAGGTTGGCTGGAAGAGATCCCACTTAGGGATAAGTCCGCCTTTGTACTGTACTACTGTTTTATATTTGTAATGTACTCCTTTAGTGAACAATAAAGCATTTACTAACTTAATATCTATTCCATGCCATTATAACTCAATTCATAAAGATGTATACTCAATTACAATTAGAACAAAAACTAGATATTTTGCATAATCCTTGTAGTTCTACTCACAATTATTATGCAGATTATTTGGGGCGTGTTTGTTACGTAGCAAGTCTGCAATTAAATACTCTAAGTGTATATGAAAGATAACTTCGAATTACAAAATTAAAACAAAGAGAGTGAATTTTATAATTGGATTTTGAAATATCTCTATAAAAACATATGAATAGTTTTATTTAAATTTGGCGCCTACTTGGCAACACTAATAATTTTGTTTTATCTATGACAACTCACTTCCGTTCCCTGTTTGGTTACAGTTTTGTTGTATCCGGTTATAATAAAAGCAAACACTAGTAAATTCATTAATATTAATTACTCTCAATTCTATCATGAAGCCAAATAACTGAACGTGGCCGATCAGTCATTTCAAGACTGTTCGCTCTGTCTACCCCACAAGGGATATAGACGTGACCATATGTATGTATGTATTAGTAACTTGGTGCATTATTTACATCAATTAGCAGTGGCCCTTTGGTGTGTCTACCCCGTAAAGGATAAAGACGTAAGAGTAAACTGTATGTATGTATATCATAGAAAATCTGTTATTGGCTCTAAACTATTAAACCTGTGAAACTATTTAATTCAGTTTCTTTGCAAGTCTCAAAAATTTCTATATATGAACATAACATACACATATAGTCACGTCTATATCCCTTGCGGGGCAGAGAGAGCAAATATTCTTAAAAACACTGAAAGGCCACGTTCAGCTGTTTTGCTCAATGATAGAATTGAGATTCAAACAGTGACGGGTTGCTAGCCCATCGCCTAAAGAAAGAATCCCAATTGTAGATGCGAAATGAATTTAATTTCTAAATATAATTCTAAATACTTAGTGATGTCAAACTTCTATACTTATCGGATCCAACATACATTTTGAATTTCACCACAATTAGACCAACGTTTCAAACGAAAGTTATCGCGTTACAAACATACAAACATACAAAAAATGTATTTTGATTCAAATTGATTGGTAGTCGCTTCACTCGCTTGGTCAATTAATGGAGAAAAAAAATATTTTTCAACAAAAATACGTATATGAAGCGAAATACCTATGTAGAAACCGTGGCAAGTGGAAAGATGTACCTAGGCTCTGCCTCTGCCTACGCCTCCGGGTGATTTTATACCTTAACAATTCGACTTACAATTTTATCTCTTTACACAAAGTGATGCAGTTGTTAAATATATTACAGAAGTCTGGACAGATGACCTCGAATAATGTAGTAATTTCACTAATACTAGAACACTAACATCTTGGCATCTGGTACTAAAGTAGTACACAACAATTGTAAACTGTTTACAAAATCTTGTGTGCTTTATATACATACATACATATAATCACGTCTATATTCCTTGCGGAGTAGACAGAGCCAGCAGTGTTGAAAGACTGATACGCCACGTTTAGCTGTAAGGCTTGATGATAGAGTTGAGATTTAAATAGTGACAGGTTGCTTGCCGATCGCCTAAAAGAAGAATCCCAAGTTTATAAGCCCATCTCTTAGTCGCCTTTTACGAAATCCATAGAAATGAGACGGAGTGGTCATTTTCTTTTTTTTTATTGGTGCCGGTAACTACACGGCATTCTTGTGTGCGTTAAGCTATTAAAATAATTATAAAATGAAACAAAAATGTACTTTTCTTGTGGCATTGAAATTTAACAAAAAATATAAGTACATACGTCTTTATCTTACATGGTAGTCAGAGCCAACAGTCTTGAAAAGACTGAAAGACCACGTTCAGCTGCATGGCTAAACCAAGGAATCGAGATTCAAATAGTGACAGGTTGCTAGCAAACCGCCTAAAAGAAGAATCCCAAGTTTAAACCTATACCTTAGTCGCCTTTTCCTTTTGAAGACTCTTGACTCTGTCTACCCTATTATTAAATACGTCCTTATATGTATGCATTAATACTTACTAACAACAAAGTAACAGCTGATTCTATGTTCATATAAGTCCAGTTATCGATCGTGAGAATTGAACCCGCTACCCTTGGCGCGACCTCACTGACTGTACCATAAGGAGTACGTGTCTTCTGATTGATGAGAACCCATGAATCATCTTAAGGTCAAAGTTAAAGAAGTCATATAAGTCACAACATATGTTACTTTTGCAATAATATATTCAAGTATAATTTAAATATTTGTTTATCGATAAAACCGCGGCATTATTGAATTCATTAATCAAATGGCACAGAATTATTAATAAGTACTAAAAACGATTTAATATTTTATATTATTTATAAATGACTTCAATAATTCGTGTGATGCTTATAAACTTTTATTCATTCATTCATTCAACACAGCGACTTGCCGCTTTTTATTTAATTATCTAGTACCTTTATAGAGAAAATCGAGAAATTATAGACCGTTCTGAAATTTCGTATTGAAATAATTAATTTTACATTAATTCATATTTTTTTAATGTAGACAATGTGCATTCGTCCACGATTTAGATTGAAGAGATCTATATAAATGCTGCAGTGTAGTTTGTTCCACCGCTTCTTCTACACATGCGCTTTGGAAACGGTAGTAGTTATAATTAGATTGAAGTGATGTGACGTCGATAAATGATACCTTGTATCCAATTTTGAAAATAAATCTATTCCATTCTTTTCAATTCATTTTTCTAAAACCTTAAAATGTTTTATTTAACAAAATTTATACATCTTTAGGCTTACTAGACAAACCAATATTCACGAAGTCTTACAAATATACAGGGTGATTCACCCCATTGCGTCACCCGCTTAATTGTAACAGGATTAGTTAGTTAGTCACCTCACTAATTAGATTTAGTGCTGTACGAATTACCCAACTTACTTTATGTAACTTGAAACGAGTTTTTGTAATAATTGCATTGGATTATATCATGATTACTGGTGCATCGGTTTAAATTAATTTTTGTGTATAATTTAACTATCGAATGTATTCTCACAATTACAAATGCAGTCTCTGCCTACCTCGCCGGGAAAGAGATGTGGTTTTTTAAATATATGTGTTGTAATATGTATTAAATATTAATAAATAAAAAAATTGTTATTGGTAGTATTCCTTTTGTTTTTTGTTTTAATAAAATACTAAGTAACAAATAAAAAATAATATTCTTTTTTGTTTTTTTTTTAATTAAACTTAAGTAATATCTATTAAGTTCTGAGTACAGTAATTAATTATTTTTACAAAACACTTACTCTTATATATGTATATACATATATAATAGTCAGTCAAAATTACCTATTGGTTACACTAACTCAAAGAATTTTAGAGATTTCCAAGGTTTCAGTGCATTTATCCTTTAATCACCGCCTAAACTCAAATCTGTAGGGATTCCATTAATTTGAGGCTATTAGGTATTGATATACTAATATTATTGAATATATATACAGTTTGCTAAATTACATTATTGAAAAAGTTCCGTGTGGTATCCGACACCTAATAATAGAACTACTCCAAGTCTTTCCCATGTATGTCGTAAAAGCGACTAGAGAATAGGGTTATAAACTTGGGAGCCCATAACCTACGAGAGGACTCGTAGGTTATGGGCTAGCAACCCGTCACTATTTGAATCTCAATTCCATCATAAAGCCATACCGCTGAACGTGGACCTTCAGCCTTTTTTACTGGCATTGTCTACCTCACAAGGTATAAAGATGTGACTATACGTATGTATGTTATTGAAATACTGCCGAAAACGGCATGTCTTGTTTTCACAATAACACCATCTTTTAAAACGGTTCTGTTATATGTAAATGAGTTAACTTAATTAATGTATAACATGTCATTTGAAATGTTAATTATGCATTAAACTACTTAATTACCATTCTCGTCCCACAAGACAGTATTTCCGTTTTGATCGCGAAGATTAGTTGCCAGATCCAAAAAAAAAACAATAATAAATTAGCTGTGAAGGTCACACTGACTTAATGATTTTGTAAGTGATCCGTATTTTTTAGTACGGAATCCAATAAATAGATAAATCACGTCTATATCCCTTGCATGCTTTTTTCGTCTCGAAAAGAGCAGTAGACCACATACCAGCTGTTCTTCCTCCTGGCTTTAGTCCCGGTTGCATCCTCCCCACTCTGGACAGAAGCCCGGGGTATGCCTTCTACCATGGATCCTGGATTGGGTGAGTCAGGTTTTTACACGAAGCGTCTCCCATCTGACCTCCACATTTGCAGGTAAACCTAACCCGTATTAGATCCATGGTTACACATCCAGTTGCCTGAATGTGGAGGGTTCCTCGCGATGTTTTCCCTCGCCGTAGTAGCATCGGTTAGTATTCAAACTAATATACTTATATAACTATGTATTAAACGGATAGTAACAGTAACAAATTAAAAAAAAGAGTAAGATGTGGACAGAGGACGGAAACGTAATCACCATCAGATATTATGAAACTTGATTGCTTCCAATCACGCGAGGGGTTATTCTGCAACTGTCGTGAAATAAATATTAATTTACCTTTTCATTTTTATGATAAATAGGTAAATTAAGAACTTATTACCTGGCTGTGTGGTTCCCGGCACCAATACAAAAAAGAATAGGACCACTCCATCTCTTTACCATGGATGTCGTAAAAGGCGACTAAGGGATAGGCTTACAAACTTGGGATTCTTATTTAGGCGACGGGCTAGCAACCTGTCACTATTTGAATCTCAATTTTATCATTAAGCCAAATAGCTGAACGTGGCCATTCAGTCTTTTCCAGACTGTTGGCTCTGTCTACCCTGCAAGGGATATAGACGTGATTTTATTTATGTATGTATTTTTATGATTATTTTGACTGGCATTTATTTATTATAATATTGAAGAATCTTAATAAATACTTGATGATACATGTAAGAGCCAAACAAAACGTGAGTCTTTTAAAAAAATATATTTATTAACTTATTTAATACTTTACATATATTTATTTGAAAATTTTATGTTTTAATTTAAGGAAAAGTTAATTATTTGTACCGAATAAATGAATCAACTACTCGTAGAAGGTATCTACGTATTTTACATAATATGTAAGTAATTACCGAAATGAGATTTAAGTAAATAAACCAATTAAACACACAAAGCCATTGGTGTTATTTATGTTTACTTGTCCTAATTTCTTTAGGTCAAGGCAATTTTGTTCGAAGTAAATTGTTTCAATTTTCCCACCAATGTGGAAAAAGAGGAATCATGTTTTAAAAAATATATTTTTATTTTTATTATTTTTATTTTTACCGGTCGCAGAATAACCCCTCTGCGCACGCGACTGTTTGCTAATATAAATAGAATCGTAATGCTAACTGGTGTTATTTTTACACAATGCAAAAAAACGTTTGAAAGTAATTGTTTATGCCGTGCGGTTTTCGATGAAACAATACGTTTGTGCAGTGATTACCGCATTTAGAATTGGACATCTAGTGACCCTAATACTAGCTATGGACACCGAATATTTTTTTTAATAAACATATACGGGACAAATTACACAGATTGAGTTAGCCTGATGATGATGTTATATAGCCTAAACCCTTGCTCGATAAATGTTCTATTCAACACAAAAATAATTTTTCAATTCGAACCAGTAGTTCCCGAGATTAGCGCGTTCAAACAAACAAACGAACTCTTCAGCTTTATAATAGTAGTACTTAATAACTTAATACTTCATAATAAATTTCATTATTGATTGCCCTGAACTCTTAAAGCATTATATATAATAAGTTTTTATTATAATAAAATATGGTCGAAATTAATGCATTTTTTTTAAGATTTGTATCAACATAATAATATTAACGTTTGTTAACGTTTGTTTTAACGTGTTTTTGCGAATAACTATTCCACGCGGGCGAAGTCGCGGGCAAAGCTAGATTTATATAAAAGTATAAATTCATTTCTTTGCCTACGACAGTAATCCGAGTAACTCCAATATAATTATGATTCCGGTCTTAGTCTTCTATTAATGTGAAAGGGATTTAACAAATAAATATATTAATTAAATAATATAATACCAATAGTTCTTTGTTTTACATACTTGCGGGGTAGACAGAGCTAATAGTCTTAGAAAGACTGATTAGCTGTTCGGCTTAATATAGAATGCCTTTTTATATAGATTAGGACGAAGCCCGGTACATTAGTTATTAAACTTTAACCAAATTTGGCACAGGCAGTCCATGACCCAACCCCCCACAGCCTTAAACCAGCGAAGCCTTATTGTCTAATGTAACCTACTTTTACCCAAATTACGAGTTTTTCAGACTGTATTATAGGCGTGGGCAGACTTCAAACTTAGAGGGGTTTTAATTAGCCGTAACATAACATAACAATAATCACTATATCCGCTGCGGGGTAGACAAAGCTAGTTATACGAGATTCTGAATTATGCAATATGCAACCTTTCCTTTTATTAATAAATATAAAATAAATATACACGAGACAGATTACACAGATTGAGTTAACCTCGAAATAAGTTCAAGACTTGTGTAACGAGATACTAACACAACGATACTATAAGAAGTTTGTTTGAAATTAATCTGTCATGATTATATTTTACTACCCGAATTAAAGAGGTGCCGTGTGGTTGCCGGCACCAATAAAAAAAAAAGAATAGGACCACTCCTTCTCTTTTTCAATGGATGTGAATGGAGGGAAGGCGACTAAGGGATTATGTTATTAGGCTTATACGCTGGAGATTCTTGTTTTAGGCGATGAGCTAGCAACCTGTCTCTATTTGAACCTTAATTCTATCAACAATCCAAAAAGCGAAACGTGGCCTATCAGTTTTTTCAAGACTATTGGCTCTGTCTACCCCGCAAGGTATATAGACGTTACTATATGTACATATGTCTGTATACTTTAAGAGGTTAACTAGAACCGTGATATAATTGGCGTAAATAAATAAATAAATGTATTTATGTACCCATCATGCTAAATGACCTTTAAGATCTGATCTCCACACCCTGAGGGTGATTCCCAATGTCAAAGCTCAATGCGAACGTGTGGTATTTACAATATAACACGTCCGTTACCAGACGGTCGGAATTTTCATATTAGTCATTTGGTACAAGTGGAAACAAAAGCGTTAATATTCTTTTTAAATTTTAGGTGAACGGTCATAACAGGAATACCTTAAATCGAAAAGAATTTGAAAAAGAATACAGTTATAGTAATTTTAAGTTTTAGGAATCTCTGAGGGTTTTATACACGTATGAAAAAAGCTCAAAGTAAAAAATGAAATTACAAAAAAATTAAAATTTATTTTTGCGTTGAATAAATCTAATTTATTGAGGAAGGCTTTAGGCTATATAACATCACGCTGCAACTATTAGGAGCGGAGAAATAATGGAAAAAGTGAAAAAAAATTCATCCTTGTGGACTTCAAAGATGCCCAAAATAACTATTCCACGCGGACGAAATCGCGGGCACAGCTAGTGTATTAATACAAGAATGTTTAAGTTTTCCTTTTGTCTAATTAACTTGAGATTCTTCTTTTAGGCGATGGGCTGGCAACCTGTCACTATTTGAATTTCAATTCCGTCATTTAGCCGTACAGCTGAACGTGGCTTTTCAGTCTTTTTCAGGACTGTTGGCTCTGTCTACCCCGTAAGTGATAAAACCGTGAGAATATATGTGTGTTGTTGTATGTAGTTTTTGTTATTGATTAAAAAAGTTGAAATTGAATATTTTTTTTAAATTCATTAATTATTTAGATAATACTTTTGTCACCGATTGTACTTTTGATCAACCAAAAGATAAAATCAACAGTGACAGCAGCTCTGTGCCTCATAACGAAGTCGTTATCTGTTGTTAGATAACACAGAAAAATTATAAAGATTTTACGTTCGTTCGTGTATAGAAAGCAAAATAGCTTTTTTTTGTCAAGATTTATCTGAAGTTTCGATTTATTTATTTTATTTGTTTACGTCAATCAATTATTCAGTCAATGTTCCCTTTCAGATTTTAATGAAATTACTAGAATTAGCTTGCGGGTAATGGAAATTCTCATTTTTTTATCGCGAAAATTTCTTGAAATCGTATCCTCTCTTAATGCATCCCTAGACCACATAAAGAACCTACCTTCGTTAAGTATTTATAAATAGTATATATACATACTATCATGCCTCTTTCCCGGAGTGGTAGGCAGAGACTACATTTTTCCACTTGCTACGATTCCTGCATATCGCTTTCGCTTCATCCACATTCGTAACTTTCTTCATGCAAGCTCGTCGGTTTTGGGTACTCTTGACCAGACCTTTTGTCAGAACGTTAAAATAATTATAAATAATTACCCTTAAACCACGAGTTTGCAATGCAGCGAAATAAGTAGGTATACAAAGTTCATAGCAAGTAGAAAAATATAGACTCTGCCTAGCCCTACGGGAAAGAGGCGTGGATTTATGTATGTACTAGAGGCCGCCCGCGACTTCGTTCGCTTGCAATCAATCCCGCGGGAACTCCGGGATAAATAGTGGCCTATATGTTATTCTGGGTCTTCAGCTACCTACATACCAAATTTCATTGTAATCGGTTCAGTATTTTTTGCGTGAAAGAGTAACAAACATCCATACTGACATCCTGACATACAACCTTTCGCATTTATAATATTACTTACTAGAGGCCGCCCGCGACTTCGTCCGCATGGAAACCCTATCAATCCCGCGGGAACTCTGGGATAAAAAGTAGCCTATGTGTTATTCTGGGTCTTCAGCTACCTACATACCAAATTTCATGGTAATCGGTTCAGTAGTTTTTGCGTGAAAGAGTAACAAACATCCATACATCCATACAAACTTTCGCCTTTATAATAGTAGTAAGATAGTAGGATAGGATGTAGTATCCCTCAACATCAAGATTTGATATAGAATCACTCCTACCTTTCCCTCCACACTCTCCTTATACATTTGTTTGCTGGGTCTTGGATGTTTATCTATATAAGCATTTATTATAAAATATAGTATCGTTGAGTTAGTATCTCGTAACACTAGTCTCGAACTTACTTCGAGGCTAACTCAATCAGTGTGATTTGTCTCGTAATTTTTTATTTTTATTTTACTTAATCAACTTCATTCATCCTCTCCACACGACCGAACCATCTTAGCATACCCTTTTCTATTCTTGTCACTATATATTCTTTCACACGCATTAACGTGTGTGGATAACCCCTTATTTCCTGACTTCCTGATGCCATGTTTTGCACGCCAATGCCACGAGAGGTCACGGCCCGCACTCGATTCGCGGTCATGACCTTACAATCGCGAGTCGAGATAAAGTACTACAGATTACCGTATAGGCTCACTTCCGGAAAATTTTGTTCTATAAATTTACAGTTGACTTGAGTTTTAGCCCGCGACTCATTCCACGTGAAAATATATGGCCTTTTCCGTGCTTCACACTATGTATATGTAAAATGTCAGGTCATGGATTTCGTAAGAGGCGACTAAGGAATAAGCTTTTAAACGTGAGTTTCTTGTTTTAGGCGATGGGCTAGCAAGTTGTCTCTATTTGAATCTCAATTCTATCATAAAGCCAAACAGCTGAACGTGGCCTACCAGTCTCTTCAAGACCTTTGGCTCTGTCTACCCCGCGAAGTATATAGACGTGACTATATGAAATGTCAAGTTTAGTTTTGTGCTTTAGCTATGTGTGAACAGGTACCAAATTCTTCCTAATCCGAATTTCGCTTTTCTTGAAATAGATGCATCTATAGTAGGTAGCTTTTACAAAAAATAGCAACAATTTTTAAATTAAATTAAAAATAATCATGAATAATTATCAAATCAATGTGTAGTGATAAAATCCTGGACAAAAAATAAATAAATATTAAAAAAAATTATGCCCCGGGTGAGGATCGAACTCACGACCTTAAGATTATGAGACTTACGCGCTGCCTACTGCGCTACCGAGGCGATTGCGTGGTTGACGAAATTCGTCTCTACATACTTTCCATATTTCAATGAAAATGAAAATGTTTTCAAATAAAATGTATTACGTCTACCCCTATCATCAACCTTTTTAATTAAGAATAGAATAGATTTATTTTCAAAATTGGACACAAGGTATCACTAATTGACGTCACATCACTTAAATCTTATTATAACTACTGCCGCTTCCAAAGCGCATGTGTAAAAGAAGCGGCGGAACAAACTACACTGCAGCATTTTCACCTGACATCAATTTACAAATATAGATCTCTTAAATTTAAATTGTGTTTTTCCGAATTCACATTGTCTACACTAAAAAAACATGAATTAATGTAAAACTAATTATTTCAATACGAATATTTTGTCAAATTAACCATCCAGTGGCATAGGTCAGGCACGCGCGACTCCGTTTTTATCGAGCGAAAACTATCGCTATCCCGTTTCACGTCATAATAAAAAGCGAAACAGCGACAGCTTTTCGCGCGATAAAAACAGCATCTCGCGTTTCAAGCTGTGTAATGGTGATACGCGCTTTCCAGACTCCTGGATGCCTACCACGTCTTATAGAACCGCTCAATTATTAAGGCAGTTCAATAGCAGGCCTGCTCAAAACTCGTACCATGACATCTTATAACGTGAACGGTTTACGCTGAATGATGAACGGTTATTGCTATTGATGAACGGTCCTGCTATATGACGTCGTGGTAAGCCTCATAGAGTTAGTCTTCACCTCTCTACAGTGAAGCCCGGAGTATGATGATATAATCATACATACATACATATAGTCACGTCTATATCCCTTGCGGGGTAGACAGAGCCAACAGTCTTGAAAAGACTGAATGGCCACGTTCAGCTATTTGGCTTAATGATAGAATTGAGATTCAAATAGTGACAGGTTGCTTAGCCCATCGCCTAAAAAGAAGCCCAAGTTTGTAAGCCTATCCGTTAGTCGCCTTTTACGACATCCATGGGAAAAAGATGGATTGGTCCTATTCTTTTTTGTATTGGTGCCGGGAACCACACGGCAAATGATATAATCACTATGTTGAAATTCAGAGTTAAGTAAGAAGCAATTGTTATCATCTGAGTGTTAACAATTATTACACTTAATTACTATATTGACTTCCGCATTTGACTTATTGCAAAGATTGTTTTTATCTTTATAATCAGTCTGCAACTAAGTTCTTTTATATTGAAAAGTTAAAGTTACGTTACATGACTTTCATTACATAATGTAATACGTTTTACAAACTTTATATTATCTACACTAATATTATAAAGCTGAAGAGTTTGTTTGTTTGTTTGAACGCGCTAATCTCAAGAACTTTTTGTGTTGAATAGATCATTTATCGAGGAAGGCTTTAGGCTATATAACATCACGCTGCAACTTGTAGGAGCGGAGAAGTAATGGAATATGTGAAAAAAAAACCGAAAAAATTATATATACATATGTATCCTTGAGAGCTTCAATGATGCCCAATATAACTATTCCACACTGACATCCTCACAAACTTTCGCATTTATAATATTAGTATGATAGATGTTAGGTACCTATGTTATAATTACTACATGTGACATTATAAAATGTCCTAGACACAGAAAGATGCAGGAAACGGCCTTATTTAAAACATATTAACATAATTATCGCTGCTATTACTAGACTATGTGCCGATAACATATACAACGGTCACGACGGCTGGCAAGTGACAATACATACATACATACATACATAAAATCACGCCTCTTTCCCGGAGGGGTAGACAGAGACTACCTCTTTCCACTTGCCACGATCTCTGCATACTTCCTTCGCTTCATCCACATTCATAACTCTCTTCGTGCAAGCTCGGCGGTTTCGGGTACTTTTGACCTGACCCTTTACCAGGACGTCCTTAATTTGATCAAGATACGTTCGTCTAGGTCTAATTCTTAGTGACAATCGTTTACTTAATCAGGCCTTGCCGATGACTAACATACATACATACATATAATCACGTCTATATCCCTTGCGGGGTAAACAGAGCCAACAGTCTTGAAAAGACTGATAGGCCACGTTCAGCTATTTGGCTTTGACTTACATACATACATATAGTCACGTCTATATCCCTTGCGGGGTAGACAGAGCCAACAGTCCTGAAAAGACTGATAGGCCACGTTCAGCTATTTGGCTTTGACTTACATACATACATACATATAGTCACGTCTATATCCCTTGCGGGGTAGACAGAACCAACAGTCTTGAAAAGACTGACAGGCCTCGTTCAGCTATTTGGCTTTGACTTACATACATACATACATATAGTTACGTCTATATCCCTTGCGGGGTAGACAGAGCCAACAGTCTTGAAAAGACTGACAGGCCTCGTTCAGCTTTTTGGCTTGACGATAGAATTGAGATTCAAATAGTGACAGGTTGCTATAAGTTTATAAGCCTATCCCTTAGTCGTTGGCTTTGACTTTGTGTTTTATCGATATTTCATTCTCCAATCATCATAGCATTGCGACCAATTTTTTAAGTCGAGTGGCTCTCACACTCAGAATTTTATCTCATATGTACAAATGGTGTTTAAATTATTTGCAGGTTTGCTAGCCCATCGCCTCCATTAATATATCTTGTCTAATTTCTAGTTTTGTTCACATAAATTGAAAAATCTTCTTTATTTCCCAGTTGCTTTCAAAATCAAGATATTTTTTTCATGGATGTCTTAAAAAGAGACTAAGGAAAGGCTTATAAACTCGGGATTCTTCGTTAAGCCGAAGGGCAATTTCATCTTAAATTAAGCTATACAGCTGAACGTGGCCTTACAGTTTTATCAAGACTGCTGCCCCTGTCTATCCCGCAAGGTATAAAGACGCAATATATGTATGTATGAAAGGCTAATAAAGTTGGAATTCTTCTTTTAACCTGCCAACATCTCTCAATAGTCAATAAGTCAGAATACAAGAAGTCTCGTGACTTCAGGCTCTGTCTACCCGGCGGGGAATAAAAATCTGTGTTTATCACTGTATACTTAATTTTAACATATATCTTACCATAGATCAAGGTAAAACATTTACGACTTGCAATAAAACTTTTCCTGTTAAATTTTTTGACACAATTTCCTCACATTACGGGTTGAGGACATTTGGAACGGAAATACATTAAATGCGAAAAATAATTGTCTCCGTGTCAATGTCATGATATTTCGTTCAGTTTATCAAAATTTAAATTAATTGACGAAAAATGTCATGGCATTTTATCGAGTTGAGTGTCCGTTCTGTGCGTATTATTAAGTCTATGGTTATAGATACCTGTTACGAACTCCTTAGAGTATTCCGAACTCCTTTGTAAAGGACAAGAACTTTGTATTTTAAAATAAGAAAAATAATAAAATAAATGACAGTCGGTTTTAAGCGTGCATCATCTTTTATTTTACCAGCGCAAATATTTATTATTTTCAGCAAATTTCCTATAATACCAGCCATTATATTTTTATTTCTTTTTATAAAAATCTATGTTTTATGATTCACTATTATAAAAAAGTGTATTATGTTCGTAAGGTCTTATTTTCAGACAGAGTTATATATCCTCATATGATTAATTGGTACTTATATTATTTTTATTACAGTGTAGAAATAAAAGAAGGAATTAAACTCATTTTTGCAGAAATGCTTCGTGCGATGTGGTTCCCGGCATCAATAAAAGAAGAATAGGACCACTCTTCCTCGTTCCCATGGATGTCGTAAAAGGCGACTAAGAGATAGGCTTATAAACTTGAGATCCTTCTTTTAGGCGATGGGCTAGCAACCTGTCACTATTTGAATCTCAATTCTATCATTAAGCCAAACAGCTGAACGTGGCCTATCAGTCTTTTCAAGACTGTTGGCTCCGTCAAGGGATATAGACGTGATTATATGTATGTATATAAGTTGTATCTTTTACATATTAGCTACAGGGTTTTCTATATGACACAAACAGACAGACAAACACAAACATATGTACGAGTATAATAATAACACTCTTGCGCATCCCTATCTCCTTCCGTTCATGGCATTGATTGCAAATGGTGACCAACTTTGTAAATTTTTATATAAGTATATAATCGAATGTGAACTTTATTGCTTCGTTAATAAGGTTGTATATTTTCGTATTGTATAAGGATGTTTATCTGTCTGTATTTGAAGGATCGGCAACTTTATAAGGTAATGAAGCGGCCTCGTGTGTAAATAAAGTAATGAATGAAATGAAGTATTTATTGTAAGGCCTTAGACATATCTATAGAACCGCATATTATTATCATGTTAAAAGCAATAAATTATTCATTTAATCATTCATATGCCTATAACACATGCATCTTAAGAGTCATGGTTTCTTCTAAACACAGTTACACACACATATCACGTCTTTATGTACATTAGTTTGAGTGCTAACAGGTGCTCTTACGGTGAGCGGAAACATCGTGAGGAAACCTGCACATTCAGGCATCGGGATGTGTAACCATGACATGGTCAGACGGGAGTCGTTTCGTGTAAAACCCTGACTCACCCAATCATAAAACGTGGTCATACGCGAACTCCGGACTCATGAGGAAACCTGCACATTCAGCTGAATGCAAGCGAATTAGCGTTGAGCCACAGATGTCTTCTAGAACGAAAGAAGTAAAGTAACATAAATTATATGTATTTGAGTCATACTGTGTCGTCATGACTAAGCCACACGTGACAACGATAAAGAATTAAATTATACGACGCTATCAGGTAAAAACAGCGAAAATCCTAAATCGCGCAAGCAAAGATTTCACGGATTGGAGCTATATATACAACCTCCGACACAACATCGTCTGTCGCGCGGTTCCCCAGGCATAAAACCTAGCCTGGCGGAAGATCTTCCCTTTGGTGGCGGTCGAGCCGAAGCATCGCTCCCGCTACTATATATACATATATATAAAATCACGTTTATATCCCTTGTGGGGTAGACAGAGCCAGCAGTCTCAAAAAGACTGTGAAATTCCATGTTCGGCTGTAAGACTTAACGATGGAATGATCACCTACAAAAATAATTCAATGTTATTTTCCCTAAGTCGCCTTTTACGACATCCACGGAAAAGATACGGAGTGGTCCCATTCTATAGTGCCGGGGGAACTCACACGGCATTTGAGTCACAGAACGCTAATATTAAACAACCCTGCTTTCCACCGGTTTAAAGAAATGTTCCCTTGAGTACACGGCCTGATATGTCAGTCAGTCATTGCGATACTTTCAATGCCGAAATTAATAAGGTCAAGTTAATACCTGTTGTTCTTACCTTACCTGTTTACGGTAGGATTGTCGTGTGGTCCAAATTGCGAGCGGGTAGCGAGTTAAGCATGAATTTTTATGCGACTTTATTAATAACATACATATTATCACGTCTATATCCCTTGCAGGGTAGATAGAGCCAACAGTATTGAAAAAACTGATAGGCCACGTTCGGCTGTATGGCTTAATGAGAGAGAGATTCAATTAGTAACAAGTCGCCTAAAAGAAGAATTTCAAGTTATAAGCCTATCTCTTAGTCGCCTTTTACGATATCCATGGGAAAGAGAGGGAGTGGTCCTATTCATTTTCCTATTTGTGCCGGGAATCACACGGCACCTTAACTTAATTTATGTTTATTTTGTATACAGGAACGACATATACGAGTGCCGTGTGGTTCCCGGCACCAATACAAAAAAGAATAGGACCACTCCATCTCTTTCTCATCGATGTCGTAAAAGCCAACTAAGGGGTAGGCTTATAAACTTGGTATTCTTCTTTTAGGCGATGGGCTATATCATAAAGCCAAATAGCTGAACGTGGCCTATCAGTCTTTACAAGACTGTAGGCTCTGTCTACCCCGCAAGGGATATAGACGAGATTATATGTATATGTAAGGAGCAACACCCTGGTCGAGAGCAAATTTGCTATCTGAAACAGACCTATAGAGATCCAATAAAACGCCATTCACTTTTACCTTACGCCGCCATCTTAACTAAAGATAAAAAATATTATACTTACATAATTATCGGTTAAATTAGGTCACCTTTAATTAGAATCAAACTTTGATCATCAAAATTTAGTCACGAGACTGAACCGTTCCAAGAATGTGAAATAAGTTATTTTATTTCATCTTTCGTATGTGTCGTGTGGTTCCCGGCACCAATAAAAATACCATTAGAGCCACTACGTCTCATTCCCACGGATGTCGTAAAAGGTGACTAAGGGAGTCACCTTTTTTTGGAATGAGAATGGAATAGGCGTATGAATTTGGGATTCTTCTTTTAGGCGATGGGCTAGCAATCTGTCATTCTATTTGAATCAATTCTATCATAAAGCCAAACAGCTGAACGTGGCCTATCAGTCTTTTCAAGACTGTTGCCTCTCTACCCCGCAAGGGATATAGACGTGATAATATGTATATATGTATGTATTTATTCGTCATAGTGTGTGCCAGCTGATTCCCGTGTTGACTGTAAAAGTCAATAAAGGGATAGCTTATAAACATGGGATTCTTCTTTTAAACGATGGGCTAGCAACCTGTCACCATTTGAATATCAATAAGCTGAGCGAGGCCTTTCAGTCTTTTTGACGCTTTTGGCTTTGTCTACCCCGTAAGGGATCCAGACGTGATAATATATATATATATTTATAAAAGTTGAGATTTGTTTTCAGAATATGTCGAAATTAAAAGGAAAATTTATAAATTTTTTGACAAATAAAAATTATTGGTTACCAGGAAAATTGTGCACAAACTCACGTTTCGCCAAAACCCACTGTCATCACCGCACATGCCAAGTGGATTTGGCCTTAGTACTAACATCCTCGACGGAAAACGATAAATAACACGTCTTTTTTTCTCACGGGCCAGACAGACATTGCATGAACAGAGTTATGAATGTGGATGAAGCGAATGAAGAACGCATGAATCGTTGCGTGTTCAATACCGTGTAGGCACTCAGAACCACTCGATATCTTTCGCATGGATGTCGTAAAAGTAACTAAGGGAAAAGCTAAAAAAACTTGAGTTTTTTCTTACAACATATAGTCACGTCTTTATCGCTTACGGGGTAGACAGAACCAACAGTCTTAAAAAAACTGAAAGGCCACGGTCAGCTGTATGGCTTTACGATGGAGTTGAGATTCAAATAAAGACAGGTTGCTAGCCCATTATACTATTTATCTTTACTAATATTATATAGCTGAAGAGTTTGTTTGTTTGTTTGAACGCGCTAATCTGAAGAACTGGTTCGAATTGAAAAATTCTTTTTGCGTTGAATAGACCATTTATCAAGGAAGGCTTTAGGCTATTTATCATCACGCTGCAACTATTAGGAGCGAAGAAATAATGGAAAATGTAAAAAAAAACGGGAAAAATTATTCCTCTTTGAGGGCTTCAATGATGCCCAAAATAACTATTCATTCATTAAAAAGCTAGTAAATAATACAGATATTAAACATACGAGATAAAATAAAGATACGTCACTTTGTGAAGTTTCAAAACAGTAACAAATTGCAGTAAACAAGAAAATTAACTTCCTGTTTGAATACATAGGTATATTTGTATAAAGACAAAGAATTGCTATTCTACCAACAAAGTCTGACCTAGGACAACTATAAATACTACACGGAAACACTAGTAGTGTGTGTCTTTAGTGTTGCTATCGTTTGTTCGTGATACATTTAAATACATACATAAATAAACTCACGCCTTTTTCTCGGAGGGGTAGGAAGAGACTACATTTTTCCATTTGCCACGATCCCTGCACACTTCCCATATATACTTATATTATAAAGAGTTTGTTTGTTTGAACGCGCTAATCTCAGGAACTACTGGTTCGAATTGAATAATTCTTCTTGCGTTGAATAGACCATTTATCGAGGAAGGCTTTATAACATCACGCTGCAAAGGAGTAAAGAAATAATGGAAAGTGTGAAAAAAAACGGGTAATATAATTCATCCTTGAGGGCTTCAATGATACCCAAAATAACTATTCCATTAACGTATAACGTATTATATGAACTTCTGTTTAAAATAAAATCGTGAGCAGTAATAAAGTATAAGTGTCAATAATACTACTTAAGAATTTTAACAGAAGTACATACAAATAATCACGTCTATATCCCTTGTTCGGTAGACAGAGTCAACAGTCCCGAAAAGACTGGAAAACCACTTTGATTGGAAGCCTGATAGAATTAACATTTTATGTAAAATTTAGCACCACCAACTTATTAACTTACTTGGTAAAATTCCTTGGATCCTTGTTGGATTTACTTGTGACACTTCATTTAGGCGATGGGCTAGCAACCTGTCACTATTTGAATCTCAATTCTTTTACTAAGCCAAATAGCTGAACGTGGCCATTCAGTCTTTTCAAGACTGTTGGCTCTGTCTACCCCGCATGGGATATAGACGTGACCATATGTATGTTTCAATAAGATAGGTTCAGTAGATAACGCGTGAAGAGACAACAAACAAACAAAATTTCTTTCGCATTTAAAATATTAGTTGAGATAAAACAATTTTAAAGGCTTTTTAAAGGATTTTATGTAAAAATAAAATATGTTATTATTATAATATAATAGAAAATCCCTTGATTTTCATTCCTGTAGTGTTTTGGTCAATAAACATACTTTCTTATTTCTAATATTATAAATGCGATAGTTTGTAAGTTCTTATGTTTGTTACTCTATTGGGCAAAAACTGCTGACCGAATTTTAATGAAACTTTGCATTTATTATAGCTCACTTATTAGAATAACATCTGTACTTATTTAAAACGTCGATGTCCTGGTAAATGGTCAGGTCAAAAGTACCCGAAACCGGCGAGCTTGCATGAAGAGAGTTATGAATGTGGACGAAGCGAAGGAAGTATGCAGAGATCGTGGCAAGTGGAGAGAGGTAGTCTCTGCCTACCCCTCCGGGAAAGAGGCGTGATTTTATGTATGTATGTTATTTAATGCGGACGGAGTCGCGTCCGACAACTAGTGATTAATAAAGCCATCATTGTATTTCTGTCACAGCTGTCGAAGGCTCGCGGAAGGAAACTGCATGTGCAGTTTACATAATGTACGGTGTCCTTAATTGTTGCCATTCTTTGTTGTTTGTTTGTACGTACAAGGAAAAATAATCTATACATACACACACGATTTTGTATGTGATCCTCTTATTGTCAGGTTGGCTGGAGGAGATCCCACTTAGGGATTAACCCGCCTTTGTATTGTACTGCTGTTGCATATTTGTAATGTACTCTTTTAGTGAACATTACAAATATACATTTACTTACTTACTTACACAGGAACGGTAATTATGACGAGATTTTTCGCTATACGCGGAGGGAAGTCGCGGTCGTCCGCTAGTAATGTATTTAGTCTTCTACCTACCTCTTACCCAGTTACAAACTTACCTTTCGTCTGGGGTGCGGCTTTGGGTGAGTCATGTTTTTTTTTTATTTATCGTGGCACAAACAGTCAAAAATACAGATAGTATTACAAAAACAGTAAACAATATAGGTAATAGACCAAACAGTGCCGATTATGTTTATGGTATAGTAATTTTACAAGCATGCCTATTTTTTGTTTTACACGAAGCGACTCCCGTCTGAACTGAGCAACTAAGTATTACCAGGAATAAAATTTATCAATTTACAGTGTTTGCAAAAAATATATTTTGGAAAAGATACTACAGCTAATTCTTGATATAAAATTATTAACTATCCTTCAGTTTATCTTGAGATGGCCGCTAAGGATGTGGATTACGAAATCGCACAAGCTGACTCGAACATTTCCGAGAAGACAGACATTCAAACATGGCGATTCAAACCGGAAAATTTAAACTAAATTTCTTTGACGTGTATAAAACTTTTATTTTTAAATATGATATAAGAGCGCCGGCAGTCGAACGGTTAAGTTACCCGAAAAAAAAGACCAATGCATAGGATACTAAGGACTACCAGAAACGTTTTTAAAAATTGGCTGAACTACAGACTTTCAGGAACAAAATAGAACTCTCTGTAAATTCCCACGGGAGCGAAGCCCCACGCAAAAATTTGTAAGTGTATTAAACACAAGCTCAATAAAGCCGTTATCTTAGCCAGGACTCTATAATTGTCTATGATTATTTATTTAAAAAAAAATTAAAAGAAAATACCTATGTTTTTTTTTCTAAATGACATTGCGCCAGTATTTATGGAAATGTCATTGACACAGAACGCCGGGCGGAAACGCGGGAGATAGCGGTCGGTAGCGACAGCAGAAAAACTGCAAGGATAACGTAACTTAATAACGTCAAAAAGAAAAACATAACTTCGAGACACAAAAAATATTTCCGATCGCGTAACGCATTGAGTTGTTATATGTTATGTATGTATATTGTTTTATTTTATTTAAGTATGTATATTTACAGTACTTTTATATTATTTTTCAAATAATTTTTACCATTATACCTACCTGAAAATATTATTCTTTCAGTTACTTGGTTGACTGGAAGAAATCCCTAATAGGGATTTCTGTCCGCCGTTGTGCATTTTTTTTATGTCATACTATGTACTTCTAAAAATTTGTTATCCTACTAATATTATAAATGGTATTTACAAACAAAGAAAACATTACTGATTGTCATATTTTTTTTAATTAAAATTTGAATGAAAAATTCAAATCTGATGTGACTTCGTAATGCTGCGTTCCCCCTGCGCCTTCAAATATCTCTCATCACCCTTACCTAAATGTCACACGGAGAGTTCTGGCAAAAAGTCAAGTCAAGAGTACCCGAAATCGACGAACTTGCATAAATAGAGTTAAGAATGTGGATAAAGTGAAAAAAGTATGCAAGGATTGTGGTAAGTGGAAAGATGTTGTCTCTGTCTACCCCTCCGAGAAAAAGGCGTGAATTGTAAGTGTTAAATCATTACATAAAATACAAATACGTAAATTTACATAACAATAATATTTTTTTTTAAATATTTTACAAGCAATTTTCTATACAATATATTTCAAAGGACATCCTTACTTTTGCAAACAAGATAAACATATTCCATGCAACAATAAATAAAACCTTCAGCCTTTTCTGTCAACTATAATTGTAACAAGGTTACATTTTCTAGTCTTTTCTAAATCAGGAAGTTTGTTCTGCACACCGTACCCACACGACACGACTCTGACCTTCCTCAATGTTACGCGACAACAATTTTATCTAAACAATCATTACGACTTTTGTTTATAGTGCGTGAGAGTCTTATTTCCTTTGACATCGTTCAATTTTAAATTTGCAATAAGTTTCACAAACAAATCTTTGTGCGAGTAATTAAGAGTGATTTTTCTTTGTTATTTTAAACGGGCTTAAAGATTAGTTAGAACTTACATCTAAATAGTCTCAGGGGCAAGTAATTAGTTTTGATAAAGGAACATTAATTAAGCTTAATTGAGATATTTAAGATTTGACACTTTGAATTATTTCGTTCGGTTTTTTCATGGTCACCTCGTACTTTGTTTCACTCACGTCTTTTTTCCTGACGGGGGAAACATAATCTTATGTAAGTATGTATATAAAGAAGTACAAGTATTGTTGGTTAAAAATCTTCTTCATCTTCGTTCTCTTGCTGTTAGTAGAGCCCTAGGTGCGCCATTTTGACCAAAATTCTGTATTTATGCCGTGTGGTTCCCGGCACCAAAAAAAAAGAAAAGGACTACTCCATCTCTTTCCCATGGATGTCGAGTTAGTCTCTTTAAAGCGATGGGCTAACAACCTGTCACTATATGAATCTCAATTCTATCATTAAATCAAACAGCTGAACGTGGCCTTTCAGTCTATTGATAACTGTTGGCTGTCTACCCCGCAAGGGATAAAGACGTGATTATATGTTCTGTGATGTTTATTATCTATGCGCTTTAGCCATCTCATAGATAGTTTATTGATACCTTTACTTAAAAAAAACAATTCGGACAGGAATCAATGTTTCTCATCTAGAAATAAATTAATTCTATCAGCATCAATATTTATTAGATCATCAAAGGTCACAGAGTACTTGAATATAAGAACTTTCGAGTATAAAAAAACAATGCAAGCAAACGAATAAGGTCTTGCGCACGCGTCGTGTCAACAAGATTTTTATTGGTCGAAGGTTTTTGCGGTATAATATTATGGTTCCGTAGGTTAAGCTTAAAATACTGGCATTTTTGGACCGGTATTATACATACATACATGTAATCACGTCTATATCCCTTGCGGGGTAGACAGAGCCACCAGTCTTAAAAATACTGATAGGCCACGTTGAGCTGTTTGGCTTACTGATAGAATTGAGATTCATATAAAGTGACAGATTGCTAGCCCGTCGCGTAATATAATACCGGTGGTGCCGTGTGGTTCCCGGCACCAATACAAAAAAGAATAGGACCACTCCATCTCATTCCCATGGATGTCGTAAAAGACGTCTAAGGGATAGGCTAACAAACTTGGGATTCTTTTTTAGGCGATGGGCTAGCAACCTGTCACTAGTTGAATCTCAATTCTATCGTTAAGCCGAATAGCTGAACGTGGCCTTCAGTATTTTCAAGACTGGTGGCTCTGTCTACCCCGCAAGGGATATAGACGTGACCATATGTATGTTTGTATGTATCAAGGATCCCTAATCATTAATACTTACACTGCTCATAAGGTCGTTGAGTGAAGTCGTGACAGTGACAGACAGACACACATTTGTCATGTTGTTTGTCTGTTTGTTGCGCAAATTGCGTCGGCGACGGGCCGTGTATGAGCCCTTCTGAAATAACTACACTTAGTTAAAATAAATACATATACTTATTTGCTGTTGGAAACAATTAAAAATAGACTTTTTCGAAATATCAGTTAATGATGTCAAAAATCAAATAAAGTATAATAAGTCCCGACTCCCAAGTTTAGGAGAAGCTGAAGCGAATTTTCATCAATGATCTCTATTTACGAATAAAGATCTTTAATTATAGAATACTAGATTTCACCCGCAGCTCCGCCCGCGTGAATTAGCGCCATCTACAAATTTGAATCTCAATTCTATCATTAAGCCAAATAGCTGAGCGTGGCCTATCAGTCTTTTCAAGACTGTTGGCTCTGTCTACCCCACAAGGGATATAGGCGTGACCATATGTATGTATGTATTACATTTAATTAAAATAAGTCGAATGAAAGTAAACCGAACGTATCTTGATCAAATTAAGGACGTCCTGGTAAAGGGTCAGGTCAAAAGTACCCAAAACCGCCGAGCTTGTACGAAGAGAGTTATGAATGTGGATGAAGCGAAGGAAGTATGCAGAGATCGTGGCAAGTGGAACGAGGTAGTCTCTGCCTACCCCTCCGGGAAAGAGGCGTGATTTTATGTATGTATGTATGAAAGTAAACCCCCAACATTTACGCCAAATTATCAAAGGCTAAATAAAAAGTGTTTTCACAAACACGCGACCTCAGTCATTGTATGCAAATTAAACGTTAATGCGTTCTAGATGCATAGACAAACATACAAGACACATTACCGGTTAAGTAATTGCACTTAAGATACGGTAAATTAGTTACTCGCTACACTGAACTAGTTTTTGAAAAGGCGAATCCCAACTACAACTACTGTTGGCTCTGTCTACCCCGTAAGGGATAAAGACCTGATCATATGTATGTAACTACCAACCGATATTATAAATGCAAAAATGAGTTTATGTGTTTGTTTTTTACCTCTTCACGGCCTTTCTACTGAATTAATCTTCTTGAAATATCACGTATATAATTAATAGTCTGAAGAAGAACATAGAGTACCTTTTATTCCGGTGAAAACTTATTATCCCTTGGGATTTGCGTAAAACCTGTTTTCTTTTGTAGGTGGAACTTAATTCCATGCTTTTTGTAGGTGACGCTTATATCGTCGCTTTTTGTTAGATGGCATTAAATTTAAATTCGTCGCTTTATGTAGATGTTTTTTTTCAATGTTATATTTTAATTTTTTTCTATACACTTGACTGCAGCTTACTAACTACAACTCTAACTTAAGATCACGTTGGTAAAAGTAACTTTTGTCGATCCTTGGGGTTTTAACTTCAATATTCCGTCATTGTTAGATATACGGTTTAGCCTCTAAAGGGTTACCAACACACAGACTAGACTTAGTACCTACCTATACAGCTGAACTGATTTAAATGTAGTTTCGATTATTTAAATTTGTTTTTATTTCTGAGCAAGGCCTCTTGGACCATCTAAATCAAGCCTGAGGCGCAAATTTTTATAGTTAAAAAAAATATGATGTCCGGTTCGAATGAGTAATAACTAATAAATTTTAGTTACAACTTCATGTAAACAACAATAAAATAAAAAAAAAACATTTGGTCAAAAAGGTCAATTAAATACCGATTTACAAATATGGTTCAAATAAAGGTTTATTTCCTATATAATTAATGACTTAAAATAATTTTGATTCTGTCATAAAACTCTAATACTTCCTTTGCCTTCAATCGCTTAGATAAGGGGCCTATAAATTTAAAAAATTAACTTTATTTTCCCGCCAACCAGTTCACCCTGTCAAATCAGAAAAAAACTGCCAGTAATAATTATAAAACTCAATGCATTGATTTATATTCCGCGCGTGAAAAACCACTTACCACCTTCTCTAAGTAAACTCTACCTTGATTACGGTACTAAGGTTGACCGGTTCGGATAATGTTTTACTTTGATATGGTTGTATCGTGTTCGCAAATGGATAAAAAGCCAATTGAAATATAATTCTTATTTTAAAAATCAGTTGAAGACCTTGACACGGTTTTAGTGCGTTGTCGCCGTGTGTGAACATGTGTGGGTCATACAGATAATGCCATATGTACCTACCACTTTTACAACTTATTTTGCATATAGATGTGAATGAGCGCGAATTGCCAGCCAGTGATCAATCACAACAAAGCATTCCATTTTCGAAACACAATATTTCGTTTGCCAAATATTTCACCAGAATAAAAATTAAAACATCAAATTGGGTTTGTGTACATTTTTATTTATTGTTTGTTTTAGTTAGGTATGATTTTTGGTATATACCTATGTAGTTGTTTCGGCTACTAAGTATTATAGTTCCCGTAAAATTATAAATAACTGTGTTACGCCAGCAAAGTTAAGATTGTTACTTGCAACTGTCTCAAACACATTTTTCAGTAAATTTTGTATCAATTTCAACAAACGAAATTGGAACAATTAATATATTATGACATATATGACCGAGGGAGCGAAGCAAGTGAGGTACCTACCAATCAACGTGGGGCGTCAATACATTTTTTATATAGGTATGTATGTTTGTAACGCGATAACTTTAAAACTATCAGTCGGATTTTTATAAAATTCAAAACCAATGTGTTCAGGATCTGTAAATAAAATTTTCAAGTTTGTTGGGCATCAAAATTGGTTAAATGCTTTTTGTGATATTCTCAATTTTTTTAGGCGACATGCTATCATCCTGTCACTCTTTGAATCTCAATTCTATAATTACTAAACCAAACAGCTGAACGTGGCCAATCAGTATTTTCAAGACTGTTGCCACTGTCCGCAAGGGATATAGACGTGATTATTATATGTATGTATGTATTATATGTATGCAAAATTTTGTAAAATAATGTTCGCAAGGTGAAAGTTAACGAATCTGAACGGTTTCAAAGACTTAAAGGCCACGTTCAGCTGTATGCCTATTGATCGTAAGAGTCGACCAACGGCAGACTAATCCAATATGCTTCCTGGTCTCATGGCACGGCATATGCGCATGTTATGCAATGTTAATCTCATTAGAACCCCGTTTCATATGTAAACAAAGATTTATTTATAAGCCTTGTGACTAGGCTTCCGTCTTTGAAAGAAATTTTATATACATACATACATACATACAATACATACATAAAATCACGCCTCTTTCCCGGAGGGGTAGGCAGAGACTACCTCTTTCCACTTGCCACGATCCCTGCATACTTCCTTTGCTTCATCCACATTCATAACTCTCTTGATCAAATTTTATATCGATTCTTTTATATAAAACATACATACATACATAAAATCACGTCCACATCCCTTGCGGGGTAGACATAGCCAACAGTCTTGGAAAGACTGATAGGCCACGTTCAGCTGTTTGGCTTTATGATAGAACTGAGATTCAAATAGTGACTAGTCTAAGTTGCTAGCCTATCGCCTAAAAGATGAATCCCAAGTTAAAAAGCGTATTCCTTAGTCGCCTTAACGACATCTCTGGGAAAGAGATGGAGCCGTCCTATTCTTTTTCTATCAGTGCCGGGAACCACTCTGCACACTTTTGTATTAGCAATAAATTTAGCACCGTTTAATAATCTATGATTTTAGTAAGTAACTCTGAACATATAATATATATATATATAAAATAACATAGGTCTAGTCCTGTGTGTGGCCGCGCCCACGAGTATTGGCACACACATTACTCAACGTGCGAACTCGTAGGGAAGGGCTTGTATGTTATCGATATCGACAATTATTTCGACGTACATATGGTATATCTATTCTAAGTTTAATTAATATTGTAAAGTTGACGTTGTTGAAGAAAATGCTGCAGTGCAGTTTGTTACCGCTTCTTCTGCACTGACGCCTTGGAAGCGGCAGTAAACTTAGTTTTTAAGTAATTTATTTGACGTCAACCAATGTTGTTAAACCATACGTTTTGCCAATTATTTAGCGATACATGAATAAAAATTTTGAATTTTTGAATTTTGAATCGAATCTTAAACTATAAACCCCGGTCGCTGGGCCGAGGAACGGTTTCATTACGATTTTTTTTATCATCGGGTGATTTGACTCCAGTTAAAAAAACAGAAAGAAAAAGCAGGATTTTTTCCGTTTTTTTTTTTGTTTTTTAAAGGGTTAGATCTAATGAATATAACGTAGCAACTTATGTCTGTTACACCATAACGTTTTCATATTTCAACTCAATTTTGGGATTTACTTGACAGCGTTACAACTGTATTAAGACAGCAGATGATGTAAGACGATGACACATCATTCTTACAATTTGAAGTACAATATGGCATTTCTTTTCAATCAATCAATATATTTTTGTTTGTGATACCTACATTTTGTTTTATTCATTTTATTCTTTTTTTTTTTATCCCTTCTCCATAGGACCACACATTTAAGCAATCCCTTTCCATTCGTGGCACTACATTTTCATTTGTTGTTTGGGATTTATCGACATATTTTATCGATACAAATATCCATCACTAGCACATCACTAGCAGGGTGCGGTCGCCACACATGCCGCCCCATATGAACGCATTACGTCTATGGTCAGTCGAACAGATCCTAATCGATTATATTTGCAAATTTTGCAATAACATTATGCCGTGTGGTTCCCGGCACCAATACAAAAAATAATAGGACCTCTTCATCTCTTTCCCATGGATCAATTGGTGGTCACATCTATATCCCTTGTAGGGTAGACAGAGCCAACAGTCTTGAAAAGACTGAATGGCCACGTTCAGCTTTTTGGCTTAATGATAGAATTGAGATTCAAATAGTGACAGGTTGCTAGCCCACCGCCTAAAAAAAATTCAAGTTTGTAAGCCTATCATTTAGTCGCCTTTTACGACATCCATGGGAAAGAGATAGAGTGGTCCTATTCTCTTTTGTATTGGTGCCGGGAACCACACGGCACAGTAATTGTTAATATTTGTTACTTATATCTTTAAAGAGTCATCTTAAGCTATTATTTTGTAGACTTTACTTCTATAAAATTATAATGTACCAATGTGCCGAGCCAGACTTATTAGCATAGTGCGTGATTGCCCCTGTTCTGTTATCTAGACTAACCTTAATACTAACTGGGTGTTACATACTTACATAAGATCACGTCTTTATCCCTTACGGGTAGACAAAGCCATAAGTCTCGAAAAGACTGAACGATTTGTGATACAAATAGTGGCAGGTTGCTAGCCCATCGCCTAAGAGAATCCGAAGTACATTAGCCTTCCCCTTAGTCGCCTTTTACGACATCCATGGGAAAGACATTGATTGGTCACTAAAGTGCCAGTACCCACACTATTTTTGTTAATATAATAATTGCACGTTATTAAAGAATACTTTTAGGCGATAGGCTAGCAACCTGTCACTATTTGAATCTCAATTACATCATAAGGCCATACAGCTGAGCTCTCTCTACCCCGTAAGGGATATGAAAACGTGAAATATTATGTATTTACATATCAAATCATTTTAAATTTTACAATAACAATTGATGCTGACCTCTTAAGTACTTAATTAAATATCACGCAAAGATAAAGATTAATATTGTGGTTTTATAAAAATAAACATACATCACTAAAGAATTAAGCTTATACATCTAAAGTTTTATTCTAAGTTACAATAGCTCAAAGTTATTACATGCGTGTGCGAATTACAAAAGCTCATGGTAGCCGCTTAAAGCTCTATAGGAAACCGCCTACCTTCAGTCAGAGCCTTGTTCAATTGTTTACACGATACGATGTGGGATGAGTTTTGTTTAATTTTTTTTTTATACTAGAGTAAGCACCCGCCTCCGCTCGGGGTTACTTAGGTATTAATGAACATCAATTTATCTGTTTAAAATTTATTTTATTACCATGTTAAGTGCCGTTTAAAAAATATTATATTGTTACGAGCTCTAGACAAACATACATAAATCACGCTTTTTTCCCGGAGGGGAAGGCAGAGACTTCATCTTTCCACTTGCCGCGATCTCTGCATACTTCCTTCGTTTCATCCACATTCATAACTCTCTTCAGTGGTGGTGGTCAGCGTGTTTGCCTATCACGTTGGCGTTCCAGGTTCGATTCCCATTACATATAGATTTTCCTGATTTTTTTTCGACTAGAAAGACAAAACACTCTTTTTTTTTAATTTGAAACAGTTAACAAAAAAAAACACAGCACTCCGCTCGGTCGCCCAGGTACGTATTATTATGACAAGTTGAAAAGACACGCGTTATGTACAGTGCAATAACTGCTTAATGTATTATAGCTTGTGTATCGTAATAACAGTGTTTATAACTAAAGCGTTGACCCATTACCGCTTTTTATAATACGAGTTTGTGCTACGATTGTGATTAAGTCTATGATATTATAAATATTACAAATTGCAGGTTTTATTAAGTTGATAATCTATACTAATATTCTAAAGCTGACGAGTTTGTTTGTTTGATAGCGCTAATCTCAGAAACTACTGGTTCGAATTAAAAAAAAAATATAGGGTTCAGTAGATCATTTATCGAGGAAGGCTTAAGGATATTTATCATCACGCTTCAACTATTAGGAGCGAAGAAATAATGGAAAATGTGAAAAAAAAACGGGGAAAATTATTCCTCCTTGAGGACCGATTCAATGATGCCCAAAATAACTATTCCACGCGGACGAACTCGCGGACACAACTAGTAACTTATATCTCACAGGTAGACAGAGCCAGCAGTCTTGAGAAGACAGAAAGGTCACGTTCAGCTGTTTGGCTTAATGATATACTTAATTGAGATTCAAATAGTGACAGGTTGCTAGCCCATCGTCTACAAGAAGAATCCCAAGTTTGTTTAGGCTAATAAACTGTCATTATTAGAATCTCAATTTCATCATTAAGCTATACAGCTGAACGAAACTTTTGGCTCTGTCTACCCCTCAAGGGAAAACGATGTGATAATCTGTGTATGTTTTCCCACGCTGGATAAATTGATCAATTATTACATAAATCATTATTCAATTGAATCAATGCATACATCATTAATTCGGTTGTTTGAACTACCATATCATTACGATATCAACGTTTGTTTAATGGTCCAATTGGATTTGAACTGCGTGCATGTTATTTGTTTAATCTCTACTAATATTATAAAGCTGAAGAGTTTGTTTGCTTGTTTGAACGCGATAATCTCAGGAAGTAGGTACTGGTTCGAATTTTGCGTTGAATAGACCATTTATCGAGGAAGGCTTAAGGCTATATAACATCACGCTGCAACTATAAGGAGCAAAGGAATATTGGAATATGTGAAAAAAACTGGGTAAATTATTTATCCTTGAGGGCTTCAATGGTGCATGGTGGTAGCCTATTAGCCTTTCAAGACTATATGGCTCTGCCTACCCCGCAAGGTATATAGATGTGATTGCATATATGTATGTTATTTTCAAAGTTGAAAACTATTCATCCTTGAGGGCTTCAATGATGCCCAAAATAACTATCCCACGCGGGCGAAGTCGCGGGCACAGCTAGTCTATCATTTTCATGAACTAGCTATTGGCCGCGATTTTGTTCGCTTGTAAAACGAATTCTGTAACATATGTAGAGGTTGAAATTTTTGTTTTTGCATATATGCTCCTTTTTATCCCGGAGTTCCCGCGGGATTGATTCCACGCGGACGAAGTCGCGGGCGGCCTCTAGTGTTCTGTAATAATATCTGTTTAACCAAATTAACAACATGAAAATAGGTTAAGTACGTTATATCAGTTAATCCCGACTTATAGTCAAGGTCTGCAGAATGAGGGTCATTAGTGTTAAGGATTCCTAAAATTACGATGCCTATAAAGCATGCATATTACATTATTTTGCAACCAAGATTTGGTAACAAAATTTTTAAAACATGATTTTAGTACATGCATACATATAGTTACGTCTATACCCCTTGCGGGGTAGACAGAGCCAACGGTCTTGAAAAACTGAAAGGTTCAGCTGTTTGGGTTAATGCCAATATTAGTTAGTAAGTTGGTACCTACGTGCTGAACTCATTCATGGACAATCTACTGATTTTGGTAAAACTTTACGAAAGAAATCTAAGCCAAACGCAAAAACCAACGCGAGTGAAACCGCGTGCGTACGCTAGTAACATACATACATACATACATATGGTCACGTCTATATCCCTTGTGGGGTAGACAGAGCCAACAGTCTTGAAAAGACTGATAGGCCACGCTCAGCTATTTGGCTTAATGATAGAATTGAGATTTAAATAGTGACAGGTTGCTAGCCCATCGCCTAAAATAAAGAATCCAAGTTTGTAAGCCTATCCCTTAGTCGCCTTTTACGACATCCATGGGAAAGAGATGGAGTGGTCCTATTCTTTTTTGTACTGGTGCCGGGAACCACACGGCACAACTGAGTAGGTACTATAGTGAAGGTAAACTTTTAACGAGAAATCAATGAGATATGAGCATATATATATGTATGTTAAGACGTGATATATGTATGTATAAGAATGTACAGCCAACAGCAAAAGTTCGCGGATCTTACGCCCGCCGACACACATTCGAGAACGGTAGCGTTGGCAAAACAAATCATCATAATATCCATTGCTAATATTAATAGATTTGTTGTGGTACTTACTTATTGAATGAATTAAAAGAATACTGGTCTGTTTAATTAAATTTGGCGCAAAGTTAGTGTTTGGAAAATATGCAAACTTCTTATGTTTGTTGTTATGTTGTTGGCCACAAAAAACAAAGATATTACGAAAAATAACTAAAATAGTGAGAAAGAAAAAGTGACCATCGTCAGACGAATTCAAGAGCAGAATTTACCATGTAATTGTAGTTAGGTATTTTAATATTTAAAAAGTACAAGTAAAATGTTATGTATATTTATGGCAATTGAATACAGTTCGATATAAGTACAGGAAAAGTGAAGTTTCAGTTGTTTTGTAAATACAGTTCCACGTAAAATACCATTTACCAAAGACTAAGTAGACAGATAATACATGTAGCGGGAGCGATGATTCGGCTCGACCGCCACAAAGAGAAGATCTTCCGCCAGGCTGGTGTGATGCCTGGGGAACCGCGCGACAGACGATGTTGTGTCGGAGGTTGTATATATGCTCCAATCCACGAAATATTTGCTTGCGCGAGTTAGATTCTTCGCTGCTATTGGCTGAGCGCGTCAATTTCTTCGCGATTCGCGGTTTTTAGTTGATTGACTTAAAAAATATAAGAACCTGAAACAAAACGTTGGAAGAGGAGGCCTATACGAACGTAGTACCTCGTCAGGTCAAGAGTACTCTGAACCTTGCTTGAAGCTAGCTGGCTACCTTCCTGGAAGAAGAAAGCTTGCATGAAGAAGAGTTATGAATGTAGAAGAACTGAAAGAAGTATACAGTGTGAACTTTGAGTTTTAATTTTGACGCCTAAAATGTTATATAATAATATGTTGATTAATTAAAATAACTACCTAATAAAGCCATCCTTTATACTATTTTTAAAAATAACCATGTATACAATGAATAAAAAAAATAACGAAAATCTTTAATTAAGACATCACATCCATAAACGCAATAATAAACATAGCGTCCAAATAAATAAGGTCCATTTTGCGAACGAAAAAGTGCGACTTCGTCCGCATGGAAACCCTATCAATCCCGCGGGGTTATCATTCTGGGTCTTCAGCTACCTACATACAAAATTTCATCGTAATCGGTTCAGTAGTTTTATCTTAAAAGAGTAACAAACATCCATACTGACATCCTGACATACTCACACACTTTCGCATTTATAATATTAGTAGAATATTATGCGCTTTTCGGTTCAGACTGAAATTTTATTTCTCTACAATTTAATATCGAATGTTCCTGCGATCAGTACAATTGCAGCACAAACAGATTGATATCGACGATAAGACCACATGTGCAGCCTTGCCCACCTCGTGGAACAGGTTTCTGCGTGCGCGATAAACGAACAGACACACACTGCAATTTCTGCCACTTACAAACTCACTTAGAGAGAGGAAGAACTATTCTTCTTTCAGGCGATGGGCTAGCAAACTGTCATTATTTGTATCACTGAAGCGAGACAGCTGAATGTTGCCGTTATTAAAAAATGAAACATTAGATAAAATTAGTGCCTTTTTTGTATTGGCGCCGTGTGGTTCCCGGCACCAATACAAAAAAGAATAGGACCACTCCATCTCTTTTCCATGGATGTCGTAAAATGGCGACTAAGGGATAGGCTTACAAACTTGGGATTCTTTTTTAGGCGACAGGCTAGCAACCTGTCACTATTTGAATCTCAATTCTATCATTGAGCCAAATAGCTGAACGTGGCCTTTCAGTCTTTTCAAGACTGTTGGCTCTGTCTACCCCGTAAGGGATATAGACGTGATGATATATGATATGATATGATATAGATAAAATTACTACTTCCGTCTCTTTCAAATTAGAAAAAGATAAAGGGAAGCTTTCTTAAGCGAGACGAAGACATATCTGGCCGTACAGCCGAACGTAGTCTCTCAGACTTTTCGAGACTGTTGGCTCCGTCCACCCCGCAAGGGATATAGACGTGATTATTATTATGCTGTTGTTATTCATCCTCAACGCCGTGTAGTTCCCGATACTTTAAAATAGGACACTCCATCTTTTTCCTACAGATGTAAAACATAGTGTTTGCGAGCTGTTTCTCTTTCCGTGCAGTTTGTAAAGGCCTATCAAGGGAAATGCTAATATACTTGTGATGCTACCTATGACTACCTGAATCTCAACGTACCTACATACATATAATCACGTCTATATCCCTTGCGGGGTACACAGAGCCAACAGTTTTGAAAAGACTGATAGGCCACTTTCAGCTATTTGGCTTTAGATATTGAGATTCAAATAGTGACAGGTTGCTAGCCCATCGCCTAAAAGAAGAATCCCAAGTTTATAACCCTTAGTCGCCTGTTACGACATCTATGGGAATGAGACGAAGTGGTATTATTCTTAAAAAGACTGAAAGGCCACGGCAACTGTACTTGTACCTACTGTTACTATATGATGCAATTGAGGTTCAAATAGTGACAGGTTGCTAGCCCATCGCCTAAAAGAAGAATCCCAAGTTTATAAGCATATCCCTTAGTCACCTTTTACGACATCCATTAGAGAAATACGGAGTGGTTCCATTCTAAAGTGCTGAAAAGCACAAGGTACAACATACATACATATGGTCACGTCTATATACCTTGCGGGGTAGACAGAGCCAACAGTCTTGAAAAGACTGAACGGCCACATTCAGCTATTTAGCTTAATGACAGAATTGAGATTCAAATAGTGACAGGTTGCTAGCCCATCGCTCAAAAAAGAATCCAAGTTTATAAGCCTATCCCTTAGTCACCTTTCACGACATCCACGGGAAAGAGATGGAGTGGTCTTATTCTATTTTGTATTGGTGCCGGGAACCACACGGCACGGCACAAACTGTTACATATAAGCACATATGGCCGTGCGGCGTCTACGCAGACCTGGATTCAGGTCAAGGGCAACCGCTGCTGATAAGGTGATGGTAGGATTTTTACACACCTTTTTTTTTAGTGCGAGCTTTCAATACAATCTTATATACCTAATAGACTAAAAAGGCTTATTATAGTTATTCACAATGTGCATTCTCACACGGATAAGATTTAAGAGATCTTTATTAGTAAACTAGATGTGCCCGCGACTTCGTACGCGTGGAATAGTTATTTTGGTCAACATTTATTTTTGCGAACAGCCTCCTCAGCTTTATAAAATTTATAACACGATTTTATACCGATTACCTACCATAAAAACAGGTCTAGAGAGTTAATCTTATAAGATAGACATATACTGTCGTGGACATTTTTTTAGATTATTTCAAGAAGAATTATTCTTTCGTACATATATTTTTCGTATATTGAACCGTTTTCGCAGCGCATTCACAAAAGGCGACTAAAGGATAGGCTAATAAAGTTGGGATTCTTCTTGCAGGCGATGGGCTAGCAACCTGTCACTATTTGAATCTCAATTCCATTACAAAGCTTAATGTGGCCTTTCAGTCTTTTCAAGACTGATGGCTCTATCTACACCGCAAGGGATATAGACGTGACTATAAGTGTGTTACATACATATCGTTCGTCTGTCTTCCTAATCCATTATGTATATTCACACTCCCATTATGTATGTCTTACTAGAGGCCGCCCGCGACTTCGTCCGCGTGGAATCATTCCCGCCGGGACTCCGGGATGGAAAGTAGCCAATATGTTATTCTGGGTCTTCAGCTACCTACATACCAAATTTCATCGTAATCGATACAGTAGTTTTTGCGTGAAAGAGTAACAAACATCCATACTGACATACTCACAAACTTTCGCATTTATAATATTAGTAGGATTCATTATCTCACACGACCAAATTATCTAAGCTTTACCAATACAGCGGGGCGAGATTGAGAAGTAAAAGCCGAGTACGGGATAACAGAACTTTACTTCGGTAATTAAGAAATACGAACTCGCTCGCATAATTTTTAAGTAATTTCTAGTAAAAAAAATCTTAATGTTACATAGACCATTTATCGAAGAAGGCTTTAAGCCTGTATAACATCACGCTGCAACTATAAGGAGCAAAGAAATAATGGAATATGTGAAAAATACGGGGTAAATTATTCATCATTGAGAGCTTAAATGATGCCCAAAATAACTATTCCACGCGGACGATGTAGCGAGGAAAAGCTAGTATAAGATAAACAAACAAATGCATAACATTTGCCGTCCTACGTAATTCCAGATGCATTCTCTCGCTATTATATGAATGTGTATTAATAATGCGACATTCACCCACTTCTCGTACGTAGAAGCATGTGGTCGGCATTGCGTCTGAGGTCGAAAAATATACGTTCTGTAACATAAAAATCAATTATTATACATACATACATAGATATAATCTTGTCTTTATCTCTTACCGGGTAAATAGAGTCAACAGTTTTTAAAAGACTGAAAGCCGATGTTCAGCTGCGATGGAATTGAGATTTAAATAATAATGACAGCTAGCACATTGTCAAAAAGTTAACTCTTTAATTTATTAGCCTTGCCTTTAGTCACCTTTTACGAAATCCATGGGAAAGATAAGGAGTCCTATACAAAAGTGTCGGGAATCACACGGCGAAAGATAAAAAGTTACAAATTTATTTTTAATCCATACTACAAATGATCACAAATCTATTTAAATAAGTATAATAAACTAAAATACTTGTTATAAATACATACAAACCATCATAACATAACAGATGATGACCGATTGAATCTCAAAAAATAAACGGGAGAGGTCTGTAAGGATCGTAGCAAGTGGAAATCCATAGTCTCTGCCTACCCCAATGGGAAACAGGCGTGATGGTTTGTATGTATGAATGAAGTTATTATTTTAGTTTATTATACTTATTTATATAGATGCATGGTATGGATTAAAACTAAGTTTGTAACTAAACGTGTCATTATTTATCTTGCTCTGCGCCAACGCCGATCTCCTGTTTGGTTTCCTTCCACCCAAAGGTTGACTGGAAGAGATTGCATTAGCGATAAGTCCGCCTTTGTACCATCTATATCTGCTTTGTGCTGTTTTGTATGTTTTACTCTTATGGTGCAATAAAGAGTTGTATCTATCTATCTAACGCACGCACAGCCAAACCACTAGGTCTAAAAACATGATACTCATACAGTGTACAGAGAGATTTCCCAGGAATCCCGCGGGAACGGAAATTATCGGGATTTTTCGTTTTACACGGGCGGAGTCGCGAATATAAAAGTGTAAGTATTCGCCACGTTATCATCGTCTTTGAGAGATGGGGGCTGTAAGACGATAACACATCATTTCTGTAGTATCAAGATAGTGAAGTAAATGTTGAGTTGTATACATTAAGTTGGTAGGTATCTCGTTACAGAAGTTTCGAATCTACTCCGACGCTAACTCGATGTGTGTAATTTGTACCGTATATATTTATTTATTCATTAAATTTCCCTCGTTGAAGAGTTTCAATTTCAAGTACAATATTCATTCATCCTATTGTCTTTGCCTATTGCGTTATTTACCTTTACACTAATGCCATCTATGAGCACAGAAAAAGTATAATTTTATAATGCCATCTGTTGTTGGATAGCTTTAAATTCTTAAACATCACTACTGCCATCTGTTAGCAAATAGGAAATCTATTTATTTCACTTTGTGCATAGATGGCAGTTTGTTATATTGCACAAGCACTAAAATAAAATCAATTTTATCATAAATCTAGCTTCCTTATTGATCTGTATTGATTAGATATAGAACCAAATGGTACTTAAAAGGTAAAAACGTAAAAATATATGTACCACATTACTCTAAACAGCCAATATTCATAAAATGAACTCTATTGCCAAAGATTAAGTGCATTTTTGAGTGCAACTTGTATATTGGCTAGTCGAAACGTTTGTAAGTGATCATAAAATTCGTCAACTTGTTGGATCGCCCCTCGGTAAATCCGTTACTTAGAGATTGCATACCCTCTAGTTCAATCAACGATCGGATGTGTGTGTTAATGAATCCCATAAATTAGGGTGTCATAGGACATGGATACATGGTCGTTGTGCAAATTCTGCGTGCTGGGGGAGGTGTTAAAATCTCCAGGTCCTCTCTTCACGCTCTGGTTCGTCGTCATTGGTCACTCCGGCAACTTAAAGATGGCGCCTATCCTTAAAGTGTCGTCGAGACAAAAACCTTTGACGGCCTAAACCTTAGCGCGGCGTAGGAATTGTCGGTGTTTAATGAGCTCATAAAGGTTTCATGAAATATAAGCAAACAGAAGGATTTGTAGGTGTCGTGAAGAAAACTGCAGAACAAGATATGTAGATTGCACTGTATTCACAATACTTTTAAGGATATTTTACACTTTCACAATATGCACTGATGAACTAACTAACTAACTTTAAATTAATATAATTAATAAGTTGGACTAAAAAATAAAACAATAACTTCAATTCGGTTTGGCGCTAATCATACAATTTTTGTTCCTTTTTTTTAATTTCACTTATTTTCCAGCCAGTACTACCTACTAACGAATGAGGTTGTGTCTCATTTTAACTGCCTGTTTGACCATACCGCCCACCAAGGACAGAATGTCCTTTATTTATAAAAAAAAGTACTCTCTTGGTAAGAACGTTATGAATTGTCAATTATTCAAACTCTTATAAAAATTATAACTATTACCAACTAAAACTATCCCGCCCACCGTGTGGCTCTACTAATGTTTGTTAACATCAAACTTATAATTAGTTAAAAAATGTACAGAATATGGGTACGATTGAATTATCTTTTAGAATACATAGAAATTGCAAGTATTAAAATAGTTTACCAAACAAAATACATTTCGTAAACGTAATAGCATGGTTCTCTTTAATTCTGTGCTTTAATTTGACCTGACAAAATCCAACCTAATGTTGTATGTTGTGCTATGGGATATCGAGAACTCTCTTTTATCAATCCATTCTGTATTATATGTGAATACACATCTGCACCTAACAAAATATCTATATTACCAGGTAAATAAAAATATGGATTAGCTACTGGAAATGTTCTGGAATGTTTCCAATGTAATGAAGTTGCCTCTTTTGGTGGGACGTAATTTCCAATTCCATTAAGTACATAAGCATAAGTTTTAATTTCAACACTTGGATATACAGTTGATTTCATTTTTAATAGCACTTTGTACTTGGACTCTACTGATCTATGACCTAAACCAAAAATCTTACTTTTTACTGGGATTTTCTTTAAACCTAAGTTATTGACTAAAGAATCTAAAATAAATGAAGTTTGTGAACAATTATCTACAAGTGCAAGGCCTATATGCTTATTATTCGATTTTGATTGAACTTCTACCAATGCGGTAGGTAACAGCACTGATGAATGTGAGTTATCTCTACTAAAACAAGTTAAAATTGGCTCGTCTAGCCCGTTTGTAGATACTCTTTCATTATTTTGAGAAACAATTGAAGAAACTTGATATTGAGGATGAAGAAGTGAGTGATGGCGTTCATTACAGATTTTGCAGTTAGTGGTCTTTAAGCAATAGTTAACGGAATGATTCCCTCCTAAACAATTCATACAGATACGATTATTTATAACAAATTCATTTCGTTTACTAAATTCTTGCAACTGAAACTTTTTACAAAAACACAATTTGTGTTGACCTGAACAATATTCACAAAGGAGTTTTGAACTATTTGCAATATACAATGACCTCATATTTTCATTTTCTTGTTTACATTTTATTAATTTTGATTGTGTACATTTATTTACAGGTTCTATAAATTCTAGTGCTCTATATCTACATGAAAGAAAACTTAAAAGTTGTTCTAATGTAGGTAAATCGTCTGGATCTGTGTTTGTCACCTTTAATTCCCATTGTTTCCTGGACTCGTCGTCTAATTTGAGAGTCACGATGTGTATAACGATTAAGTCCCAATTACTCACATCGATGCCCAAGTTGCTTAGTGCGCTCATACAGTCAGTGGTGGTATCGAGTAAATCCTTGAGAGCTGATGCCGATTCAGTGACCATTCGATGCAGTGCAAACAAACGTTTCAAAATGCTATTTACAAGGTATCGTTTATTGTTATATCGTTTTTCAAGCCGAGACCAACACAGAGTGTAATTTGAAGCCGTTACAGGTATATGACGGACAAGTTGTTCTGCTTCATTCGTAAGGTGACATTTTAAATAATGAATTTTTTGTAAGTCGTCCAGTAAACTATTATTATGTATAAGTGTTAAAAACATGTCTCGAAATGTAATCCATTCAGTGTATTTTCCAGAAAATGTAGGTATACAAATTTTTTGTAATTTAATTCCAGAGGCAAAATTAATATTTTTGTTCTTGACAGAATTTGAATCCTTAAATGTTTTCAAACTTAATTTCATACTCGTCTTGCACTCTATATATACTTCCTCGACTTCATCATACATAGAGTTCGTTATATAGTCTGAATTCTGAAATTCTGATTGCTCTAATATGTTAGGTATACTGTACAGCTTATTATCATTGTTTCTAAATAATATCCAATCATATTCTAAATTTTCTAATCGAATCTCGATGTTTTCAGGAGATATTATATCAGATGGATAGTTTTGAAAATTGATTAATGCTTTAATTATAGATGATTTTAATTTATTTTGCACGTTTAATATAGCTTCCATTTTTGATGAACTAAACGAAAGTTTTACAAACGCAATGCTAATGATCTATTTAGTTCTTCTTAAATTGTTGATCTTCTGGTGCACTCTTGAAATATAAAGATATAAGTACTACACAGATTTGCCTTCACACAGTCTCACTCACAATTCTACATCACAGTAAGTGTATAAATCGTTCAGTTCTTCTAGCACTGGACTGCATGTTTTACTGCGTTTCCTAGTCTCCTACTGGGCACGCTTTATTGTGATTTCACTTGCGATGAGATGTTTCAACTACAAATTATAGATGGAGAAGAAAAATATCTAACGTTCTTCTGAAGTTGGTTATAAAGTATGTACAAGATGTATGAATTTTTTTACAAAAGCTCAGAAAGGAAGTACGAAAATGTTGTACCAGATATAAGAGAAACTTGTTTAACCCTTTTGGTCGCATCATGTATTTTTTTTTTTTTTTATTTTTTTTTTTTTTATTTTTATCTCTGTTTATGAATGAAAATGTTATGTTACATCTTGCGCCAAATAAAGATTTTTCTTTCTTTCTTTCTTTCTTCTTTCTTTCTATATGTACAAAACAAAATATCAAGGACGATAAAGGACGCCAATTTATGTGGCTCGATTAGGACCAATGTTTAATGAGCTCATAAAGGTTTCATGAAATATAAGCAAACAGAAGGATTTGTAGGTGTCGTGAAGAAAACTGCAGAACAAGATATGTAGATTGCACTGTATTCACAATACTTTTAAGGATATTTTACACTTTCACAATATGCACTGATGAACTAACTAACTAACTTTAAATTAATATAATTAATAAGTTGGACTAAAAAATAAAACAATAACTTCAATTCGGTTTGGCGCTAATCATACAATTTTTGTTCCTTTTTTTTAATTTCACTTATTTTCCAGCCAGTACTACCTACTAACGAATGAGGTTGTGTCTCATTTTAACTGCCTGTTTGACCAGTCGGTGACAACCACTCTTGTGTAACCCGTGCACAAAAACCCTATCGAGGGGCGATCTTTTGCTCCTTTTATATTTTTTATATCCACTGGTATAAAAAAAATTCAATTTGAAAATAGAATAAAAATTGTAAATGTCTATGCTCTAATCCGTGCAATCTTTCCTTGCGCGATTTAGATTTTTCGCTGTTTTTTAACTGATAGCGTCGCGTGATTTTATTTTTGTGACTTGTGTCGTATGGATGTCATAAATCAATATAAGTCTAATTTTTTCGTCAACGACAAATCTAAAGGAGCAATGCCATTACTACATTACATTACCTGCTGTCACTATATAGCTGAACGGCCTTTTGAACTTTTGATGACTGCTGGCTCTGCCTACCCCGCAAGAGATATTGACGTGATTATATGTTATGATACCATAATTCAGCATAAATACCTAGGTAGCTAGGGATAAACAAGAAGCTGTTACCCGCGACTACGTCCATTTGAACAAAGTAACAGAATTTTTAATCTCCGACATAAATTTTCACTTATTAAGTAGATACATATTATTATTTTATTCCAGGTTTTAAGCCATGTAATGAAAAGTTTCATGAAAATTCGTTACCTAGTTTTTGGTGCAGTGTGGTTCTCGGCACCAATTAAAAGAAAAAAAGAATAGGACCACTCTTTCTCTTTCCCATAAATATTTTCAAAGGCGACTAAGAGATAGGCTAATAAACTTGGGATTCAACCTAGCTATGGGCTAGCAACCTGTCACTATTTGAATCTCAATTTTATCATCAAACCAAAATATTGAGCGTGGCTAATCAGTCTTTTCAAGACAGTTGGCTTTGTCTAGCCCGTAATGGATATAGACGTGACTATATGTATGTATTTAAAAATAAAAAATTACCTTGTCAGAAGTGGGATTCGAACCCACGCCCACAGAAGTGGACTGCGACCTGAACGCAGCGCCTTAGACCGCTCGGCCATCCTGACTTGCTGTATCCTGGTGAAATTATAGTACAGTTTTCCTTTTCGAAATTTTTCATACAAATATTATTTATGTATTTACATATATATTTTGCTTTTAATATTAATATTGATTAAAATGTCTTTAGTTTTAGTTCGTTACATAATTATTTTATAAATAGTGACGCTGTTTTCTACATGCATATATTTTATATATGAAAGATTTTACGCTAAAGGGAACACAACATTTTGACATTGGCAATGTCAGAATTGTCAAAGTCACATCAATGAATGAAATCATTACCGGTGTAGTAAATCCGGTAAGAAAAAACGTACCTAATTTGCAAAGTTTGTAATAATTTTTCTTGCGTTCCAATTTACATGTAGATAAAATTGAATTAGTATAAAAATGACGACAATAAAAGTAAGCAACGAACAAGAAATTATAAATAAATTGTCATCATACATAGAAAAGATATCTGGTGATGCTATTCTCAATAGAGGAAAGTTTTTTGTTGGCCTCTCGGGTGAGTACAAAGGTTTTTTCTAATCTTTACCATAGGAAAATTTATGCCTCCATTTTTTTCATCATACAATCACGTCTTTATCCACAACGGGTTTGACAGAGACAATAAATAAAATAAACTATTGCCTTCATGGAGATATTGATAATTCGTACAGTGTGATCAAGTCTGTATCAACGAATGTAGCTTTCGAGACTTGATGCTTATAAACTTGAGATTCTTTTTTTAAGAGATGGGCTGTAACCTGTGACTAATTCTATCATTTAGCCAAACAGCTGAACATGGTCTATCAGTTTATCTAAGACGGTTGGTTGGCTCTGTATACCCCGCAAGGGATATAGGCGTGTTTATATGAATAATGAATATTAATAGCTGAACGTGGCCATTCAGTCTTTTCAAGACTGTTTGCTCTGTCCATCCCGCAAGGGATATAGTTGTGACCATATATATGTATGTATGTATGAATATTAATGTTCCAGGAGGCTCTGTTGTCAAATATCTCTGCGAGAGTCTACCCCGGATAGACACGGAATGGTCAAAATGGGTGTTAGCATTTTGCGATGAACGAGTAGTGCCCGAAGACAGTGAGGATTCTACATTTGGGACTTACAAAAGGCAGCTCCTACCAAAAACTGATTTGAATGAAAGTCAGTTTATTGTTATAAAGCCAGGTGTTACAGGTAAATAAATGTCTCTGTCTTTAGTCACAGCTGCATCCTCACCTCTTCAGAAAGGAGCCTGGGGTATGCCTTTGACCATGGATCCTGGATTGGGTCAGTTAGGTTTTTACACAAAGTAACCTTTGCACAAAAAAGAATAAGACCACTCCATCTCTTTCCCATAGATGTCGTAAAGGCGACTAAGGGGTAGGCTTATAAACTTGGGATTCTTCTTTTAGGCGATGGGCTAGCAACCTGTCACTATTTGAATCTCAGTCCTATCTTAAAGCCAAATAGCTGAATGTGGCCTCTCAGTCTTTACAAGACCATAGGCTCTGTCGACCCCGCAAAAGATATAGACGTGATTATATGTATGTATGTAACCTTTGCATCTGCAAATACCTAACCTAACCCATATTGGATCAATCATGGTTGCTTGAATGTGCAGGTTTCCTCACAATCACAATTTTCATTCGCCAAAAGACCATCGGTTAGTATTCAAACTAATGTATAATTATCGCTGTATAACTTTAGTTTTCTGATAGATAAAAACTGCTTCATGCGAACCATGGTATGGGGGCTGTTGTACATTTTCATTTCCATCTGTTCACATTTATATCCCTTGCGGGTAAGACAGAGTCAGCAATCTTGATAGGCAGACAGGCATCGTTGAGCTGTTTGGCCTAATGATAGAATTGAGATTCAAATAGTGACAGGTTGCTAGCCCATCACCTAAAAGAATCCCAAGCTTAAAAGCCTGTCACTTAGTCACCTTTTACGACATCCATGGCAAACAAATGGAGTGGTCCTATTATTTTTTCATTGGCCTCAGTAACCACACGGCACATAAAGTTTAATTAAATAAATAAATGAAATTACTTCCTCACTAATTTCAGTCGACGAAGCAGCTAAAGATTATTCGGAAAAGTTGAAAGCGGCTTTCGGTAGCGACAATATCAAGTTTGACCTGCTCCTCCTGGGCATGGGACCGGATGGCCACACTTGTTCCCTGTTCCCGGGACACCGTCTCCTCGAAGAGAAAACACTACGAGTGGCTCCCATCACGGACTCACCGAAGCCACCTCCCGAACGAGTGACTCTGACATACCCGGTTATAAATAACGCAAGGAACTGTTTGTTCGCTATCAGCGGAGCGGGGAAAGCTGAAATGGTCAAGGTAAGTGGGAAACAAAAAATCAAGTTGTTTGTTTGTAATATCTTGATACGTACATATAGTCACGTCTATATCCCTTGCGGGGTAGACAGAGCCAACGTTCTTGAAAAGACTGATAGGCCACGTTCACCTGTCTGGCTTGTTGATAGAATTGAGATTCAAATAGTGACAGGTTGCTAGTCCGTCGCCTAAAAGAAGTATCCCAAGTCTATTAAGCCTGTCCCTCGGTCGCTTTTTATGACATCCAGGGGAAGGAGATGGAGTGGTCCAATTCTTTTCTTTTTTATTGATGCCGGGAACGACACAGCTTATATCTTTATTGCACAGAAATTTACACAGTTATAAGAAATAGTACATAGTTATAAAATAAACTAGCTGTGCCCACGACTTCGTCCGCGTGGAATAATTGTTTTGGGCATTGAAGGCCCTCAAGGGTGAATAATTTTCCCCGTTTTTTTTTCACATTTTCCATTATTTCTTAGCTCCTTATAGTTGCAGCGTGATGTTTCATAGCCTTAAGCCTTCCTCGGTCTATTCAACACAAAAAGAATTTTTCAATTCGAACCAGTAGTTCCTGAGATGAGCGCGTTCAAACAAACAAACTCTTCAGCTTTATAATATTAGTATAGATAAGTCACTTGCTTATTGTTAATATAAAAAATAAATAAATAAATGAATAAATACAATAAATTCCTATATCATTTCAGCGCATTATTAAAGACAAGGAGGACCTACCCGCCGGCAGGGTGAAGCCTACATCAGGTTCTCTCTATTGGATAGTGGACGACGCGGCCGCAACTTACTTATAACATCCGCGACTTATGTTCTCATTGCGACGAGCTGTGAGACACATCTCATACATAATTTAATAAAAAATCTCATAATTAAAGATCGGAATAGGTAGATTGAATTGGGGTCAATGAACTGAAACGTATATACTGCCGTGGTATAACTAAAATGCCGTTATCTGACATCAGGATTTACACCTTTTTACCAGTAAAATAAGAAAAAGAAATCTCTTTCGATCTGTATATACGACTTTTTGGTACCTTTAAGTCGAAAATAGACGTTCTCATTGATGAATGGCATCAGTTTAAATTTTTACCGCAGTTTTTGACGTTTTACTTAAAACAAGGATTTGGCAGATAACGGCATTTTAGTTATACCAGGGCAGTATATTAATATGGACATGCCTCCGTCCGGGATTGCGGGATTTGTAAATTATTAGGATTTTTTCCGGAATTTTTACAAGTGGGATGAAGAATATATTAGTGGTAGCTGTTTTCCCCCGACTTCGTTCACGTAAATTGTAGTCCTATGTTACCCGCGGACAATGTAGTTTACTGTAAGTGTAAGTACTGAAATGGAATCGCGGAAAGAGGCTTATCCATGTTATACTTTCTATGGTAATTCATGATGCAAGTACATAAAATCAATCTACCTATTCCGATCTCTGTTCATAACGCATTCTCGTTAAAGGCTCGAGCACACTAAAAAGGAACAGGTTTTAGAAACATCGCAATTGTATCATCTCATCTCAATTCTATCATTAAGCCTAACAGCTGAACGTGACCTAAAGGTCTTTTTAGGGTTGCTAGACAGTCCTGCTACTAATTTGACCTGATATTTGGGTAAAAGGAGTTTTGGGACCAAAAACGATATATTAATCATTCCATGTGGTGCTTTTTTTTATTAACATTGTTAATAATGTTTTATTGTTCATTAATAAATTTATTTTATAAATTGTTTGTCTACTCGTTTTATTTTTTCAAAACCCTTGGTGTTAATAATTATTTATTATACTGAGTCCTGATAATATCAAACATGTTATAATTTGTTATATGATTAATTATCTCGATAGAAACTAATACAAACCTTTATTGCTGCAATTTATATCTTCCCAAACTCCGGTGCGATTTCCTCAGATATGATTGATCCACAGATTTAAAAACATTAGTGGATAGGCCTAATATGAAAACTGACAACTGAAACTGCCGTGTGGTTTGGGGTACCAATAGGAAAAAGAATATAACTCATCCATCTCTTTCCCATGGATGTCGTAAAAGGCGACTACAGGATAGGCTTATAAACTTGGGATTCTTCTTTTAGGCGACGGGCTAGCAATCTGTCAGTGGGATTTGGGAAAAACTTGTATTATTTTTAGGTGGCTCTAAATTGTACGCTTTTTGTAGGGTTGCATTTAATTCTACTTTTATTAGGTAGTAATTTCTTCGCTTTTTTGTAGATGGCTTTAAATTCGTCGCTTATTGAAATAGGCGCTAAATTCACACTGGTAAAAGCTAGTATAACAATAAAACAAACATCAGGTTCCAATATGTGTATTTCCCTCATACAAATGCCCGCGAGATCACACATCATTCTTCCACATAAAAAAGACCTCGACGAATCTGCATTACGATTACCTATGACATTTTCAATAATATTATTGTAATTACAAAAAGTGTCAACTAAATACAAAAAAGATTCGGCGCGCACAGCGTACCAACTCTTACATACATATACATATTTTCATATATAAAACTACTACAGTTAATTTTAAACAATCATATTATAACCTATGGTTTTTCAGAGGGCGTTTTACAAAAAGTCAACCTCACGAATTTCAAAAAGAAATATTAACATAGTTTTTCGATCAATTTCCTTTCATTTTATTTTACATTACACATATAGTAGGTACACGTAAGACGTAGTGTTGGATCAGTCGCGCCATTGTACGGCGTCAATTGACTGTATGGAGGGCCCACGCGGCGTTCTATGTACATGTGTCTAACGACCGAGTGGCGGGTGCCTGCAACGGAAACGGGCGAGGTTAATCACCAGAGAATCGGAATAGGTACATTGATTTTATGTACTTGCATCATGAATTACCATAGAAAGCATAACATGGATAAGCCTCTTTCCCGGGATTCCATTTCAGTACTTACACTTACAGTAAACTACATTGTCCGCGGGTAACATAGGACTACAATTTACGTGAACTAAGTAGGGGGAAAACAGCTACCACCAATATATTCTTCATCCCACTGGTAAAAATTCCGGAAAAAATCTTTATAATTTACAAATCCCGCAATCCCGGACGGAGGCATGTCCATATTTATATATACGTTTCAGTTCATTGACCCCAATTCAATCTACCTATTCCGATCTTTATTAATTACATACATACATATAGTCACGTCTATATCCCCTGCGGGGTAGACAACAGTATTGCAAAGACTGATAGGCCATGTTCAGCTCGATTTTGATTTAGTTTAATTCAAGGTTAATGACATCAATCGTTAACCTCCGAGCTGCCGGACCCACGATCCGATTTACATCCGCATCTGCCACGGGATATCACTTTTTGGAAATGGCGCGCTCTTATTGGCTCAACCGCTCAATCATTTTCGCGGCACACAAACATTACGACGCCCGCGCAGAAACATCGGTGTAACATATAAAAGTGGTAACACTGTTACATTTAATACTGTATGTTACTACAATTTAAAAATATTTGTAATTTTGTTTTCATCGCATTGAATTGAAACTGTTTTCTTCCTTCTGGCGTCCTCACCACTCTCTGGAGGAGCCCGGGGTTCCTTGACCGTAGATTGATTGATTGGATCTCGTAAAATTGAAGAAATGCCAAGCGCTTGCTTGGATATATAGGTTTAAGATAGAAAATAAAAGGAGCGTGAGTTCATAGTGGGTAAATCGACAGCGCCATCTTACTGTTTTCTCACAACTATTTAAGAATAGATAGGCATCAATATGTATTGTGACGGTGTTGTAGTTCCACCGATTTCCACTAGATGGCTTTGTTACGAATTACTGATAAGCACTTTTTATACTTATATGCAACTAGAGGCCGCCCGCGACTTCGTCCGTATGGAAACCCTATCAATCCCGCGGGAACTCTGGGATAAAAAGTAGCCTATGTGTTATTCTGGGTCTTCAGCTACCTACATACCAAATTTCATGGTAATCGGTTCAGTAGTTTTTGCGTGAAAGAATAACAAACATCCATACAAACTTTCGCCTTTATAATAGTATAGTAGGATTCAGATTCGAAAAATATGTATTCTGAAATAAACATGGAGATGACGAGCCCAAGTCCTTTTTATTTTCTTCTTTTTTCTATTTTTAAACTAACTAAATCTAACTAAAACTCTTAAAAAAACTAAATAACCAAGGAATAACTAAAAACCTAAAACGTGTTAAGTTCCCCTGTAAAGTTAGCGACGGCCAGACGGGAGTCGCTTCGTGTAAAAACCTGACTCACCCAATCCAGGATCCATGGTCAAGAGCTTACCCCGGGCTCCTCTCCAGAGCGGTTAGGACGCAACCCGGTCTATAGCCAGGAAGAAGAAGACCTAAAAACCTAAATATCCAAGAAATTGTTTGGCAATAAATCTATTCTATTCTAAATAGTTGAGTAGTGGTGGTACTGACCGTGGGCACTAGTTGGGCGCCCAGTAGGACTGCGAGTAGGCGGGCTTGCTCGGCGGCGGCTTCGACGACGACGAGCGCCCCGCCGCGCCGCTCTCCTGCGCGGACACACACACATACAAACACACATTATTTTGATGTGGATAGACGTCGGGGACGCTAGTCTAAAGAGAGCTTAGGTAGTATGTAGCTTTAAAAAAATACTTATATTTTCACGTCATTTCTTCAAGCTTCAATCTTATAAAGATTGAAACTTGAAAAATGACGTTATTTTTTTGTTTTTATAAAATATTGATTTTGATTTAATAAACAGGAAAGATTTGTTTATTTGCATGTTAGTAACGAAACAATATGGAACCGAATTTTGTAGAAATTTGGCACACAGAATTTCCACGGCAGCGACGCTCGGCAAAAGCTAGTATTTACAGATAAAACTTAAAACTAATTAACTTTAAGGCGATGGGCAAGCAACATGTCACTAGCAATCTCAAATCTATTAGCCTGTCACTATTTAAATCTAAATTTTATTATTAAGCCTATACCAGTAATGGTTATTTAATATTATTATTGTACGGCATTAGATCATATTTTATATTTAACAAATTTTTTATTTATACATAATTAATATAAAAAATACATATACATAGGTACATGCTAAAGGCGGGTAGTTGTACTTTAAATAAATATATAACAATAACTTATAAATCTTATTAAATGTTAATTATAGTGCTAAATTTTATAAGACTCACGTCACACTTCTATTTCAATATTGTGTAAAACCATAAAAAAAAATATTCTTTTGTCACCCAAATTAATTTAACAACTCGTTCTACATAAAAGACTAAATGTCACTTGGAAAGTTGTAGTCTCAGCCCACCCCTCCGGAAAAAGGTTATTTTACAAAAAAAAATTACAGCAAAGTGTGACGCAAATTTGTTCCGTGCGCTCAGCTCAATATATAATCTATATATATATATAATATAAATAATGTATGCGTGTATATATTAACTTACCCGCCTATTATGACTACTGTTCACCCGCGCATCCATCTACAAACGAAAGCAAACACTAAAAAACCTAATAAATTATAACTCCCCCCTTAATAAGCTTAAGTTTCCATACAACGTTACTTCACTTTTTTTTTAAATATGTTCGGGATACATTACACGGATCGAGTTAGCCTCGAAGTAAGTTCGAGACTTGTGTTACGAGATACTAACTCAACGATGCTATATTTTATAAATTAATAGATATATTAATTTATTGTTCATAACATTTAGATGGATAGCAAAAATGAGATTGAAATATGGCGCCAATTTGCTACACATATAAAAGAGTACGAGTCATAATTATTTACCTAATAAATTATCTTTCATTTAATTAAATGTATTCGATGATTATATGAAAACTTGGGCTTAAAAAGGTCTCCTAAGGTTTAAATTATGTCATGCAATACGGACATTCATTAATCTACATAGTGTACATATATAATATATATATAAAGGTTGTTTGGGTGTCTGTATGCCTTCTGACTGAAAAGTTTTAAAGTGATATGTAGTTAAGGTAAATTAAAATTTAAAGTAAATTTAAAATTACTTATTTTAAGTATATAGTTTGACATTTCAATATTTATATACTTATGAACGGTGGCGTGAATTCTGTAGTGGCAAATGAATTCTGAACCTCTTGCACATTTTTATTGTGGACGAAAATATAAAAATTCATGCACAACATATATATATATATATATATATATATATATATAAACTAAACTACACATGCTATTTTCATTCAATATCTAATTATAATATTGAGAGCATTTTAAACAGTATCCAAATTATCTAAGCAAGTTCAACATGTATTTTTATTTTTTTTTTCATTTTCTAAACTATAATTTCGATATAATTTTTAAGTTCAAGATTTTAAAATTAATATCAGTTGTATATATAATTTGTAGAAAACATTCTTTCTGTAATATTCATAAATAATACAGGTATTAAACGCGTACGTAACGTACCTACTTTTGTTTTATCTCTGACGTTTCGAATCATGTTACAATTACATCCGTGGTCACCGAAAGCACGCTACGTACGCGTTTAATACCCGTATTATTTATAAATATGTAGTATAATGCAACGTGAAAGTTTAAAATCAGTTATTCTTTCCGTACTTTTTAGATTAACACAAGATTATTTGAAAGTGACATTAATTTGGTGTGTTTCACAGTTATTTATAAAATTAACAAACTTGCTCAGAAAATTTAAAACTTTCTCAGAAAATTATTGTCTATTGATGAATTCGTGTCGTGTGGTGATGTGCTGTGATGGTTTAGTGTAGTTGTGGCGTTACCTATTATTTGCATTACCTATTATTTGCATTATCTATTATTTGCATTACCTATTATTTGCATTACCTATTATTTGCATTACCTATTATTTGCATTACCTATTATTTGCATTACCTATTATTTATGTTACCCCTTACTGAAAGGTGATTCTCAGAAAACTTGTTTAGAACATTGTCTATTGATGCTATGTTGTGGTGTTCAAAGGTGATACTCTCACAAGACTTGGTCAGTCATGGTGGTGTAGTGTGGTGGTGGTGGTGGTGTAGTGTAGTGTGGTGGTGTGGTGGTGGTGACGCTGACCTGGTGGTGGTGGTGGTGGTGCGGCGGCGCGGGGATGTAGAGGTGCGAGCCGGCGCCGAAGGGCGGCGGCGTGCCGCTGTGGAACGTCGCCTTCTCGTAACTCTGCCGGGGACAACGGCACATATCGTTATTTAGCTAAACGTGGGTTGTTTATAGCTAAATGTAGCGTGGAAATAAAAATATAATAATTTTGATAGGTCTGTTTGCTGAAAAATACATACATAATATAGTCACGTCTATATCCCTTGCGGGGTAGACAGAGCCAACAGTTTTGAAAAACTGGATAGGCCGCGTTCAGCTGTTTGGCTTGATAATAGAATTGAGATTCAAATAATGACAGGTTGCCAGCCCATCGCCTAAAAGAATCCCAAGTTTATAGGCCTATCCCTAGGTCGCCTTTTACGAAATCCCTAGGAACGAGACGGTGGTCCTATTCTTTTTTTATGTTGGTGCCGGATACGACACGACGCCATAGTATTTTTATCATGTTATTAACTGATTTATATTAATACCTTTATCTTAATTGACGAACCTGTAGCTCGTAGCATTATGTATATATTATACAAGAGGTCGCCCGCAACTTCATCTCAATCATAACGTAACAATCAATAAGTAAAGTAGCCTACATGTTATTCTGGATCTTCAGCTACCTACATACCAAATTTCATCGTAATCGGTTCAGTAGTTTTTGCGTGATAGAGTAACAAACATCCATACTGACAAACTTTCGCATTTATAATATTAGTCCCTATCATTCATCATCCCGGCCAGGGCATGATGAGGAAAAAACCTTCTCTAATTGCCCCGGGTTTCGGATGTTTATCTATATAAGTATTTATTACAAAATATAGTATCGTTGAGTTAGTATCTCGTAACACAAGTCTCGAACTCACTTCGAGGCTAACTCAATCTGTGTTATTTGTCCCGTATATATTTATTTATAAGTTATTGACCACTCACATTGACCTTGTTGAGAGCGACGTGCGTCTTGTACATGGCGTTGCTGAGCTCTGTGCCCGCCGCCGCTGTTTTGTTAGAGCCGCCGGTGTAAGGCCCGCCTGGAAACATTATACAATTATTATTTATTATTATTATTGGAAGAGAATTAATAATATGTGATCAATGTTTAATTTTTACTTGCCAGTACAAGAAAACGCCAGTTTCGCATGTAAGGACCTAATATTTACACAGAATATGTGCTAGCGCAAATGATTTGTGATTTTTTTTATGAAAGTTCTAGCCCGAAATAATTATTTCGACTGTGTTTTAAAACTTAAATAATATTATAAGTTTTAACACAGTCAAAATAATTAGTTTATATAAAAACACTACACATTTTCATTTAATCTATTCCTACACAGAAAATTTGACAAACCATTTGTGAATTTGTAATTCTAGCCAATAATATTATTGTAATGTGATGTGAAGGAAGATGTAGTAACAGGAATAGATAAGGGTATGTTAAGATGGATTGGTCATATGCAGAGGATGAATGAAAGCAGGTTGACTAAGGACAATACAAGGAGAGTGTGGAGGGAAAGGTCGGAGTGGGAAGGCCTAGACTAATGTATCTTGATCAAATTAAGGACGTCCTGGTAAAGGGTCAGGTCAAAAGTACCCGAAACCGCCGAGCTTGTATGAAGAGAGTTATGAATGTGGATGAAGCGAAGGAAGTGTGCAGAGATCGTGGCAAGTGGAAATACGTAGTCTCAGCTTACCGCTCCGGGAAAAAGGCGTAATTTTATGTATGCATTATTGTGTGAACAAACCATTTCTTTATTTCACTATCTATTATTACGCAGCTGCGGTGTCCCCTGCGCCCGGGAGCCCTATAAAAGGCCCGGGCCTTCGCCTTTGGAACTACAGGAGACCTAGGGCGCTGGGGGACAGTCACGGTATATACAGGGAGCTGGGCGAGGCGCACTGACCCTTGCTGTAGGAGTCCTGGTCGTAGGGCTGCTGCTGCGCGTAGGAGGAGACCTAGGGCGCTGGGGGACAGTCACGGTATATACAGGGAGCTGGGCGAGGCGCACTGACCCTTGCTGTAGGAGTCCTGGTCGTAGGGCTGCTGCTGCCGTAGGAGGAGACCTAGGGCGCTGGGGGACAGTCACGGTATATACAGGGAGCTGGACGAGGCGCACTGACCCTTGCTGTAGGAGTCCTGGTCGTAGGGCTGCTGCTGCCGTAGGAGGAGACCTAGGGCGCTGGGGGACAGTCACGGTATATACAGGGAGCTGGACGAGGCGCACTGACCCTTGCTGTAGGAGTCCTGGTCGTAGGGCTGCTGCTGCCGTAGGAGGAGACCTAGGGCGCTGGGGGACAGTCACGGTATATACAGGGAGCTGGACGAGGCGCACTGACCCTTGCTGTAGGAGTCCTGGTCGTAGGGCTGCTGCTGCCGTAGGAGGAGACCTAGGGCGCTGGGGGACAGTCACGGTATATACAGGGAGCTGGACGAGGCGCACTGACCCTTGCTGTAGGAGTCCTGGTCGTAGGGCTGCTGCTGCGCGTAGGAGGAGACCTTGGGCGCGGACACGGCGTTCCCCGAGTACGGGTACACGCCGTACTGGTAGGTGCTGGGCGGCGGCTGGTAGAAGTACGCGTAGCCTGGTGGTAGAGCTGCCGGGACCTGGGGAAATACATATTTATTCATATAAATACATTACACATTCTAAAGTCCAGGAGTTGATAAAAAAATAGCGTTTCGAAGACCGTACATACATACATACATATGGTCACGTCTATATCCTGAGTGGTCCTATTCTTTTTTGTATTGGTGCCGGGAGCCACACGGCACTCGCAAGACTGTGGCGAATTATAATCAGTAGTTCGCAATCGACGTTGTGCAAACTCGTTATAATAAACTTTGGTTTCATCTTGTTGGCTTTAGGACCATTTCATCATCCCATGGATGCCGTGAGCGGGCGACTTAGGCATAGGTAGGCTTTTATTATTGGGACACCTCTTGTAAGCTACGGGCTAGCAACCTGTCACTATTTGAATCTCAATTCAATTTCAAACAGCCGAACGTAGCCTATCATTGTTTTCAAGACTGATAGCACACACCACAAGGAACATAGACGTGATTTTATTAAAAGAACGAGAATTCAATAGAGCAATATCAATTCTCTATCATCATGACAAACAGCCAAACGTGGCCTATCACAATATTGTAGACGTGTGTGTGTGTTGGTGTGTCCGTGTGTGTGTCTCCGTGTGTGAGTGTGTCGGCGCCGCACCTGCTGCGGCGAGGCGGCGTCGGCGCGGCCGAAGCGGTCGCCGGCGCCGAGCCCGAAGCCCGCGTCGCGCGCGCCGCCCGGCCCGTACCCCACCTCGTAGTACCCGCCCTGGGGAGGGGAAGTACACATTACTTTCATTCCATCGGCAACTTGAAACAGAACATTCGCATCTTTGAATGATTCCTTGTCGAAATCAAACGATTTTTATTCAATGTTGATGCAAATATTTTCGTATATACGGAAAACATTAATAAAATCACTACATAGTATAAAACAAAGTCGCTATTTTAGTCCGTTTGTCTGTATGCTTAAATCTTGAAAATTACGCAACGGATTTTGATGCGGTTTTTTGTAACAGGTACAGTGATTTAAGAGGAAGATTTTTATGTATAATTTTTTCCGAATTTTGCACCCGTGCGAAGCCGGGGCGGGTCGCTAGTAATAAATAAAATCATTTTAACAATTTATCTTTAATATGTTACACAGATATAATAAATAAATAAATATATACGGGACAAATTACACAGATTGAGTTAGCCTCGAAGTAAGTTCGAGACTTGTGTTACGAGATACTAACTCAACGATATTATATTTTATAATAAATACTTATATGGATAAAAGACCCAGGCCAATCAGAAAAAGTTCATTTCCCATCATGCCCTGGCCGGGATTCTAACCTGGGACCTCCAGTGTCACAGACAAGCGTACAACCGCTGCGCCATAGAGGCCGTGTATTCGATGTTGACGCAAATCTTTTCGTATATACGGAAAACATTAATAAAATAATAAATAAAATAATTTTAACAATTCATCTTTAATATATTACACAGATATTATTAGCAATTGTGTCTAGAATATAAAGAAACCTGTGATACGAATCACCACAATTAATTTATATAACAAACGAATGAATGTAAATATATATATACAGATCAAATTACGCAGATTGAATTCACCTCGAAATAAGTTCGATACTTGTGTTACGAGTTACAAACACAACGACTACTATATTTTATAACAAATACTTATTATATAGATAAAAATTTATCTAGGAACCAGGCCAATCAGAAAAAGTTAATGTCTCATCCTGGCCGGAATTCGAATCCGGAATCTCTAGTATCACAGACAAGCGCACTACCGCTACGCCACAGAGACCGTCAATTTGAGCTACTGGTATAAGGTTTATAGTACCCGGTTGACCGAGCTTTGCTCGGTCTACCAGAGATGGCGCTGATATAATTCCAAAAACGCGATTTTTAAAATGTTTATATATCTTGGAAACCGAGCTTTGCTCAAACCTAGGATCTTGATAAATCGATTTCTTGAGCCGAAAAGCCCCTAATCTGTAACTTTCATGAAAATCGTTGGAGCCGTTTGCGAGATCCTGATTATATATACACAAGAATTGCTCGTTTAAATGAAAATCGTTGGAGCCGTTTCCGAGATCCTGATTATATATACACAAGAATTGCTCGTTTAAATGAAAATCGTTGGAGCCGTTTCCGAGATCCTGATTATATATACACAAGAATTGCTCGTTTAAATGAAAATCGTTGGAGCCGTTTCCGAGATCCTGATTATATATACACAAGAATTGCTCGTTTAAATGAAAATCGTTGGAGCCGTTTCCGAGATCCTGATTATATATACACAAGAATTGCTCGTTTAAATGAAAATCGTTGGAGCCGTTTCCGAGATCCTGATTATATATACACAAGAATTGCTCGTTTAAATGAAAATCGTTGGAGCCGTTTCCGAGATCCTGATTATATATACACAAGAATTGCTCGTTTAAATGAAAATCGTTGGAGCCGTTTCCGAGATCCTGATTATATATACACAATTGCTCGTTTAAATGAAAATCGTTGGAGCCGTTTCCGAGATCCTGATTATATATACACAAGAATTGCTCGTTTAAATGAAAATCGTTGGAGCCGTTTCCGTGATCCTGATTATATATATACAAGAATTGCTTGTTTAAATGAAAATCGTTGGAGCCGTTTCCGAGATCCTGATTATATATACACAAGAATTGCTCGTTTAAATGAAAATCGTTGGAGCCGTTTCCGAGATCCTGATTATATATACACAAGAATTGCTCGTTTAAATGAAAATCGTTGGAGCCGTTTCCGAGATCCTGATTATATATACACAAGAATTGCTCGTTTAAATGAAAATCGTTGGAGCCGTTTCCGAGATCCTGATTATATATACACAAGAATTGCTCGTTTAAATGAAAATCGTTGGAGCCGTTTCCGAGATCCTGATTATATATACACAATTGCTCGTTTAAATGAAAATCGTTGGAGCCGTTTCCGAGATCCTGATTATATATACACAAGAATTGCTCGTTTAAATGAAAATCGTTGGAGCCGTTTCCGTGATCCTGATTATATATATACAAGAATTGCTTGTTTAAATGAAAATCGTTGGAGCCGTTTCCGAGATCCTGATTATATATATATACAAAAATCGCTCGTTTAAATATAGATATGTACATACCATATGATGAGGCAGCGTGTTCCCCCGCGACAGCAGTTGGTCGTCGTAGGGGTAGGCAGCGGTCCCCGCGGCGCCGTAGAGCGCGGCCGCGTACCCGGCGCTGCCTATCCCCACGCTCGTGGAGCTCGCCGTCGCCGTGTTGTGAGCTGCAATGTATGTATGTATATGGAAATCAATTAAGTGATTGACCTTGCAATGTTTGTATCCTGAGAAGTTTTGAAGAAATTTCAACTAAACGGAAATAATATAAATGAATATATTAACTTGAGATTCCACTTGTAGGGGATGGGCTAGCAACCTGACACCATTCGAATCTCAATTCAGTATCAAAGCCATAAAGCTTAACGTCGCCATTCAGTGTTTTTTTTAATCTCGTAAGTCGGGCTTGCACGTATATGAACGCGCGTCGTAACATTATAAAAAATAAATTAATATAAGAAAGCAATTTTTCAAGAGAAGTCAAGTGTTAAACCTATATAGTTCAGACTAGCTGTGTCCGCGACTTCGTCCGCGTGGAATAGTTATTTTGGGCATCATTGAAGCCCTCAAGGATGATTAATTTATCCCGTTTTTTTTTCTTTTTTAAATTATCCATTATTTCTTCGCTACTAAAAGTTGCAGCGTGATATTATATAGCTTAAAGCCTTCCTCGATAAATGGTCTATTCAACGCAAAAATAATTTTTCAATTCGAACCAGTGGTACCTGAGATTAGCGCGTTCAAACAAACAAATAAACTCTTCAGCTTTATAATATTAGTATAGATTATTGTCAGTTACGGGTTAGATTCCCCTGCGAAGGTTTGTAGGAAGTATAGTCGCAAAGTTACGTTATTCACCACGGGAGATGGAAGGAGCTTTATAGTATTGGTATAGATATAAGATATATTATTATCTCACCAGTAGTTGTGGCCACCTTGGCCGTAGAAGTCTGTGTTGTGGATGTGCTCGTTAAACTGTTGCTGGACGCGACCGAACTCGTGTCATACTGTAAACAATTAATTAAATATGTAATCAAATATTGACGATATAATATGATACATATATGATACTGGTATATAATATTCGTATTGAAATCAAATCAAAGACGTTCTGGCAAAAGGCAAGCCGAAACGTGTGGAACGATCGAACGATGGATGAAGCGAAGGAAGTATGCAGGAATCGTAGCAAGTGGAAAGATGTAGTCTCTGCGTGTATGTACGTATGTGTGTATGGATGCATGTGTATATGTATGTACGTGTGTATGTAGGGTGTATGTAGGGTGTATACCTGCGGCTTGTGCGGCGGCGGCTGGTAGTAGGCGGTGCCGCTGGTGTAGAGCGCGGAGTACGCGCCCGTGTGTATGTACGTGTGTATGTAGGGTGTATGTAGGGTGTATGTAGGGTGTATGTAGGGTGTATACCTGCGGCTTGTGCGGCGGCGGCTGGTAGTAGGCGGTGCCGCTGGTGTAGAGCGCGGAGTACGCGCCCGTGTGTATGTACGTGTGTATGTACGTGTGTATGTAGGGTGTATGTAGGGTGTATGTAGGGTGTATACCTGCGGCTTGTGCGGCGGCGGCTGGTAGTAGGCGGTGCCGCTGGTGTAGAGCGCGGAGTACGCGCCCGTGTGTATGTACGTGTGTATGTAGGGTGTATGTAGGGTGTATGTAGGGTGTATGTAGGGTGTATGTAGGGTGTATGTAGGGTGTATGTAGGGTGTATACCTGCGGCTTGTGCGGCGGCGGCTGGTAGTAGGCGGTGCCGCTGGTGTAGAGCGCGGAGTACGCGCCCGTGTGTATGTACGTGTGTATGTAGGGTGTATGTAGGGTGTATGTAGGGTGTATGTAGGGTGTATACCTGCGGCTTGTGCGGCGGCGGCTGGTAGTAGGCGGTGCCGCTGGTGTAGAGCGCGGAGTACGCGCCCGTGTGTATGTACGTGTGTATGTAGGGTGTATGTAGGGTGTATGTAGGGTGTATACCTGCGGCTTGTGCGGCGGCGGCTGGTAGTAGGCGGTGCCGCTGGTGTAGAGCGCGGAGTACGCGCCCGTGTGTATGTACGTGTGTATGTAGGGTGTATGTAGGGTGTATGTAGGGTGTATGTAGGGTGTATGTAGGGTGTATACCTGCGGCTTGTGCGGCGGCGGCTGGTAGTAGGCGGTGCCGCTGGTGTAGAGCGCGGAGTACGCGCCCGTGTGTATGTACGTGTGTATGTAGGGTGTATGTAGGGTGTATGTAGGGTGTATGTAGGGTGTATACCTGCGGCTTGTGCGGCGGCGGCTGGTAGTAGGCGGTGCCGCTGGTGTAGAGCGCGGAGTACGCGCCCGTGTGTATGTACGTGTGTATGTACGTGTGTATGTAGGGTGTATGTAGGGTGTATGTAGGGTGTATACCTGCGGCTTGTGCGGCGGCGGCTGGTAGTAGGCGGTGCCGCTGGTGTAGAGCGCGGAGTACGCGCCCGTGTGTATGTACGTGTGTATGTAGGGTGTATGTAGGGTGTATGTAGGGTGTATGTAGGGTGTATACCTGCGGCTTGTGCGGCGGCGGCTGGTAGTAGGCGGTGCCGCTGGTGTAGAGCGCGGAGTACGCGCCCGTGTGTATGTACGTGTGTATGTAGGGTGTATGTAGGGTGTATGTAGGGTGTATGTAGGGTGTATACCTGCGGCTTGTGCGGCGGCGGCTGGTAGTAGGCGGTGCCGCTGGTGTAGAGCGCGGAGTACGCGCCCGTGTGTATGTACGTGTGTATGTACGTGTGTATGTAGGGTGTATGTAGGGTGTATGTAGGGTGTATACCTGCGGCTTGTGCGGCGGCGGCTGGTAGTAGGCGGTGCCGCTGGTGTAGAGCGCGGAGTACGCGCCCGTGTGTATGTACGTGTGTATGTACGTGTGTATGTAGGGTGTATGTAGGGTGTATGTAGGGTGTATACCTGCGGCTTGTGCGGCGGCGGCTGGTAGTAGGCGGTGCCGCTGGTGTAGAGCGCGGAGTACGCGCCCGTGTGTATGTACGTGTGTATGTAGGGTGTATGTAGGGTGTATGTAGGGTGTATGTAGGGTGTATACCTGCGGCTTGTGCGGCGGCGGCTGGTAGTAGGCGGTGCCGCTGGTGTAGAGCGCGGAGTACGCGCCCGTGTGTATGTACGTGTGTATGTAGGGTGTATGTAGGGTGTATGTAGGGTGTATGTAGGGTGTATACCTGCGGCTTGTGCGGCGGCGGCTGGTAGTAGGCGGTGCCGCTGGTGTAGAGCGCGGAGTACGCGCCCGTGTGTATGTACGTGTGTATGTACGTGTGTATGTAGGGTGTATGTAGGGTGTATGTAGGGTGTATACCTGCGGCTTGTGCGGCGGCGGCTGGTAGTAGGCGGTGCCGCTGGTGTAGAGCGCGGAGTACGCGCCCGTGTGTATGTACGTGTGTATGTACGTGTGTATGTAGGGTGTATGTAGGGTGTATGTAGGGTGTATACCTGCGGCTTGTGCGGCGGCGGCTGGTAGTAGGCGGTGCCGCTGGTGTAGAGCGCGGAGTACGCGCCCGTGTGTATGTACGTGTGTATGTAGGGTGTATGTAGGGTGTATGTAGGGTGTATACCTGCGGCTTGTGCGGCGGCGGCTGGTAGTAGGCGGTGCCGCTGGTGTAGAGCGCGGAGTACGCGCCCGTGTGTATGTACGTGTGTATGTACGTGTGTATGTAGGGTGTATGTAGGGTGTATGTAGGGTGTATACCTGCGGCTTGTGCGGCGGCGGCTGGTAGTAGGCGGTGCCGCTGGTGTAGAGCGCGGAGTACGCGCCCGTGTGTATGTACGTGTGTATGTACGTGTGTATGTAGGGTGTATGTAGGGTGTATGTAGGGTGTATACCTGCGGCTTGTGCGGCGGCGGCTGGTAGTAGGCGGTGCCGCTGGTGTAGAGCGCGGAGTACGCGCCCGTGTGTATGTACGTGTGTATGTAGGGTGTATGTAGGGTGTATGTAGGGTGTATGTAGGGTGTATACCTGCGGCTTGTGCGGCGGCGGCTGGTAGTAGGCGGTGCCGCTGGTGTAGAGCGCGGAGTACGCGCCCGTGTGTATGTACGTGTGTATGTACGTGTGTATGTAGGGTGTATGTAGGGTGTATGTAGGGTGTATACCTGCGGCTTGTGCGGCGGCGGCTGGTAGTAGGCGGTGCCGCTGGTGTAGAGCGCGGAGTACGCGCCCGTGTGTATGTACGTGTGTATGTAGGGTGTATGTAGGGTGTATGTAGGGTGTATGTAGGGTGTATACCTGCGGCTTGTGCGGCGGCGGCTGGTAGTAGGCGGTGCCGCTGGTGTAGAGCGCGGAGTACGCGCCCGTGTGTATGTACGTGTGTATGTAGGGTGTATGTAGGGTGTATGTAGGGTGTATGTAGGGTGTATACCTGCGGCTTGTGCGGCGGCGGCTGGTAGTAGGCGGTGCCGCTGGTGTAGAGCGCGGAGTACGCGCCCGCCGCGCTCGCGGCCGCGTTCGTGGTCTGCGCCGCGCACACGCTCGCGCCGGGCTGCACAAACACATTCACTTATACCTCGTGGCGACATCTATACGTCGCAACTCACAATAACAAAATCACGCGACGCTATCCGGTCAGAAACAACGAAAAATCTAAATCGCGCAAGCTAAGATTTCACGGATTGGACCATATATACAACCTCCGACACAACATCGTGTGTTGCGCGGTTCCCCATGCATAACACCAGCCTACGAGAGATTGTCCTTTAGTGGTGGGCGAGCCCGAACTATCGCTCCCGCTGCAACCCAGACCAATCGGAAAAAGTCATTTTCAGATTCATGCCCTGGCCGGAATTCGAACCCGGGACTCGCGGTGAGGATGCAACCGTGACTAAAGCCAGGAAGATGTGACTCTTAGGAGACAGATAGAGAAACTGATAATACTCGTACTTCTTCCTCCTGGCTTTAGTCCCGGTTGCATCCTCACCACTCTGGAGAGGAGCCAGGGGTGTGCTTTAAATCATGGATCCTGGATTGGGTGAGTCAGGTTTTTACACGAAGCGACTCCCGTCTGGCCTTAGCAACCTGTAGGCAACCTTCTTTGTGTACGCCATAGCAAAGGTTACCATGGTTTTGTTTAGCTAGTTAAAAAATGTCAGATATAATTTTTACTGTCAAATATTTTTCATTTTATTTCCATAATATAATGTTCAGGCGCGACAGTGTTGACAACTGCACGCACGCAGCGCGTAACAAGTTTAAGCGTACCGCATTACATTACAACATATTCTTAGTGTTAAAATCTAAAAAATGATTCTTCGACACAGCCCGCCGCGTCATCTCAGTGGATCCCAGCCAAATCTCACGGACCACTCGAATGTGGAACATCAGGTGACTTTTAGGAAGAGGAAGAATCCTCACGATTTTGATGCTGAACATTTTGATCGAAAATTGGATGAGAAGATCACGGAAATGCGTTCAAATATCATTACAAACATCAATACTTACGGTAATTTAGAGGATTATAGAACTTTCTCCTTACTTTGAAAAAGGCTGTGAATACTTGAACATTCTCTAAATTAATTACATTACACTGTGTGAAGATCGTATTAAAATAATCTTTCTTATTTTTGGACGTATGTAAAATCTAAAAAGCAATCAGGTGACATCCCTAACAGAATGTATGACGTTAATAACGACCCACTCACTACAGGCAAAGAGATTTGTTTTCACCTATTTTCACTCAGTTTTTGTGCATCCCAGTTCCGTAGGACCACACCTTGATTTATTATTACATGATTGTGATAATTCTACTTCAATATCCATAAATACAATAACTATAGACAAAGATTATATTGCCTACGAAGTAGAACATATTGATTTGCGTAAAAGTGCGGGCGCAGATGGTATTCCTTCGATTTTTATCCATAGTTGTGCTGATGCTCTAACCTTACCGTTATAAATAATTTTCAAAAAATCGATAGATCTGGTGTCTTTCCAAATAAATGGAAAAAAGCACTAGTCACCCCTATACCTAAGAACAATCGACGAGACTTTATTTCTGAACATAGACCTGTATCTAAACTAAATAAGTTTAGCCAAATCTTTGAAAAAATTGTCACTAGACAGCTATTTGATTCTCTGAAGAACGTATTTCTCCTAACCAGCATGGATTTTTCAAAAGTAGAAGCGTAGAAACTAATATGGCTACTTTTGTTGATCATCTGTCAAATGCTATTGAAAAAGATATACAGGTAGATGTCGTGTACACTGACTTTTCTAAAGCATTTGATAAAATCAGACATAATTTATTAATGTTAAAACTTAAGAAAATCGGTGTGCATAGCAACTTACTCAAGTGGGTCAACTCTTATATAAGAAATCGAAGTCAGGCTATACCTATACCTATGTGTCAAAGGGTTTTGTTCTGGTTTCTTGCCTATCTCGTCAGGTGTACCACAAGGTTCCCACTTAGGTCCGTTACTGTTTACTGTATATGTTAATGATATAGAGGTTTATCTCGGAAATACTAATCAACTATTCTACGCTGGCGATACCAAAATCTTTCGAGTTGTTGCTAGTGTTGATGATTGTAATAAGATCCAACAAGATTTAGATTCACTGTGCGAGTATTGTGGTCATAATCAGTTATTCCTAAATATCGAAAAGTGCCGGGTGATAACATATACTTGTAAAAAGAATTGTATTAAATATAATTATAATCTTAATCATACTCCGTTGACTAGGGTTGACTCACTTCGAGATTTAGGTATCATGATAGACAGTAAACTAAGCTTTAAAAATCACATTATCCGCAGAGCTTTCAAAAATCTCGGCTTCATTAATAGAATCTCCAAGCCCTTTAAAAATCATGACACTATCAAGATCCTCTATTTCAGTTTTGTAAGAACCATTTTGGACTTTTGCAGTAGCATCTGGAATACCAATTATCAGGTTGATGTGGATGCTGTTGAGAGAGTACAAAAGAGATTTTTAAAGATTCATAACTTTAGAACATGCTTAATAAACACCTCTTACAATGATTCCCTTGTTCACCATAAGCTTCTTTTCCTAGAAGATCGTCGAACTCAATTCGACATAACATTTTTGTACAAAATTCTTAACAGTTTCGTGGGTTCTCCTACTCTCTTGTCAAAGATTAACTTCATTAGTAAAGCTCGTCTTCCGGTTGGTAACACTCGTCATCTAAACATATTTGTGCCACTTCGCCTTCTCAAGAACTACACTCGAATAAATATCTTCTACCGCAGTTTGAAACGCTATAACAAGGACTGACATTGACCTATTCTCGCAATCACTGCAGACTCTAAAAAGGAAATTATTCCTATCACTTTTCAACAGCATCGTAAAATAATTAAATAAAAGCTCCTTTAATTTATACGTGTAAACTATTTATGTTATGTATTACGTTAACCAGTTACTTATATGTATATCTATTTTGTCAATTGTTATATTGTCAACACTAGCATAATTTATATGTTTTTTGTTAAATTTTTCGGCGCTATTTGCCTATTTAATATTTAATTCCTAGTGTAAAAATAAATAATTTTAAATTTGATTATTTCTCTCCTCTTTTCTCCTTCCATCTCCCGTAGTGGATAACGTAACTTTGCGACTATGCTTCCTACAAACCTTCGCAGGGGAACCTAACCCGTAACTGACAATAATCTATACTAATATTATAAAGCTGAAGAGTTTATTTGCTTGTTTGAACGCGCTAATCTCAGGAACTACTGGTTCGAATTGAAAAATTCTTTTGGAGTTGAATAGACCATTTTTCGAGGAAGGCTTTAGGCTATATAACATCACGCTGCAACTATAAGGATCGAAGATATAATTGAAAATGCGAAAAAAAAACGGGTAAAATTATTCATCCTTGAGGGCTTCAATGATGCCCAAAATAACTATTCCACGCGGACGAAGTCGCGGGCACATCTAGTTAGTTACCTGATAAGAGTTAATCATCGGCTGGTACTGCGTGAGGGTGACGCTGGACGGATATGTGCTCATCGCGGACGCGGCAGTCAGCGAGGGGTTTGTGGAGTTCACCTGTAACAGACAGACATACATACACATTGTATGTATATATAGGTATACTCTTATGTAGATTTTACGTTCTGTTCTTCAAAATCGCAATTGACTAAGTAAATTTGTTTTTATAAATAAAGTTATTTTAAAAAAAATGCCGTACCGTGCCGTGTGGTTCCCGGCACCAATAAAAAAAAAGGAATAGGACTACTCCATCTCTTTCTTAGTGAATGTCGAAAAAGGCGACTAAGGGATGGGCTTGTAAACTCGAAATTCTTCTTTTAGGCGATGCGGCTAGCAACCTGTCACTAATTGAATATCAATTCCATCATGAATCTAGATAGGTGAACGTGGCCTCTTTCAGTCTTTTGATGACTATTGCCTCTGCCTATCCCGCAATAGATATACACGTGACTATATGTATGTACTTGAGGCCGCCCGCGACTTCGTCCGCGTGGAATCATTGCCGCAGGGACTCCGGGATAAAAAGTAGCCTATATATTATTCTGGATCTTCAACTACTACCAAATTTCATCGTAATCGGTTCAGTAGTTTTTGCGTGAAAGAGTAACAAACATTCATGCGGCTGACACACTCACAAACTTTCGCATTTATAATATTAGTATAGAAAAAATTCCAATTGTGCCGTGTGGCTCCCGGCACCAATATAAAAAAGAATAGGCCCACTCCATCTCTTTCCCACGTTTATCGTAAAGGGCGACTAAGGGATAGGCTTACAAACTTGGGATTCTTTTTTAGGCGATGGGCTAACAACCTGTCACTATTTGAATATCAATTCTATCTTAAAGCCAAATAGCTAAAAGTAGCCTATCAGTCTTTTCAAGACAGTTGGCTCTGTCTACCCCGCAAGGGATATAGACGTGACCATATGTATGTATAGGAAAAATTCCAACTCACTTGTGGTGCATAAACATTGGTCCCGTACACCGGCGGCAGGTGAGCGTGGTGCGGCGTGTACACGTTCTGCTGCTGCTGTTGTTGCGGCTGTTGTTGTTGTTGCTGTGCCTGCTGTTGTTGTTGTTGTTGTTGTGGCGGCTGCGGCTGCGCGGGCGGCTGCAGCGGCGCGGGCTGCGCGGGCGGCGGCTGCTGCGGCGCGACCGCCGGCTGGAACCATCATTGTACAGTTGAACAAATATTGTTTATTATTGCCACGTCTGTATCCCTTGCTGGGTAGGCAGAGGCGACTGTTTAAAGACTGAAAGGCCACGTTGTACGGCTTTAGAATGGTAATGAGTTTTATATTGGAATTCGCTTTAAAACCATGAATTATTTTGGATATATCCAAGCTAATATTATAAATGAGACAATAAGTTTGTTTTGTTATTTTCTGTTATTGGAAAAAGTTAACATACTGTACCGACCCTGCGGCTTTCGTACGGGTGTTTAATTCGTCGCTTTTTATAGATAGTCGCATTTGATTAGCTGACTTTTGTAGATTGTACTAAAATCTTCTTTTTCTTTTCGATGGCATTAAATTATTCGCTTTTTGTAGATGGCGCTTAATTCACACGTGCAAAGTTGCCGGTACAAGCTAGTCTATAAGCGCGTTCAAACAAACAAACTCTTCAGCTTTATAATATTAGTATTTATATATACAGGGTGACTTTTAATTCAACTGCATAAATTTAACTGTTAAGTGTATTCATCTAAAGGATATTTGAAAACGTTAAAAGAAAAATATCGGTTCACATTTCAGAAAGTACGAAAAAAATAAAAGTATTAAAATCCACGATCCTAAATACGTCATATCACCCCGGCCGGCGGAAAAGTGACGCGTAAGATCCAGAGGTCAACGACACAATTCATTCAGCTGAGCGATCTCGACAACTGTACTTTACTGGATCTTGATACTAGAGAAATAATTTTTCAAATTATTCAGACATTTATTTACATGGTTAGTTTTAATTTCTTTTTGTAGTATTGGTCTTTAATAAAGCGTGTGACGTAGTTTTTGAGGGTTTTAAATGTGAAAATGATGACGTTTAATTTAAATAAAAATAGGCTCAAACGGCTCAGAAGCATGGGTATAGTCTATGTTTAAAAGGATGCAGTTGTTTTAAATGTCACCCTGTATATATATATATATACGACAGTAACCTTGGCGCGGCCGGGCTTGCCGTGCGGCGCGGGCGGCGCGTCGGCGGCGGACACGCTCAGCTGCTTCATGCACGCCGACAGCTGCTTCTCTAGCGCTGGAACAACATGCACATTTCATTGAATACTTGATGGCCTCTGTGGCGCAGCGGTAATACGCTTGTCTGTAACACCGGGGGTCCCGGGTTCGAATCCCGGCCAGGGCGTGATGAGAAAAGAACTTTTTCTGATTGGCCTGGGTCTTGGACGTTTATCCATATAAGTATTTATTATTATTACAAAATATAGTATCGTTGAGTTAGTATCTCGTAACACAAGTCTCGAACTTACTTCGAGGCTAACTCAATCTGTGTAACTTGTCCCGTATATATTTATTTATTTATTGAATACTTGAACAATAATATCAAATTTCAATGTTCAGAAGAGAGAGTCAGTGGTCTAATCGGTAAGGTGCCCGGTTAAAATGCGTGTGGCGCGGAATGGCACAGGTTCGAATCCCACCACGGCCAATGACTATTACCGAAGTTCTTTATAAATAGATTTAGAATTAGAACATCTTTATAGTAGGTTTGGAATGAACAAAGAGAAAAAAAAAGTAACCTTTTGAATGAGAAATTTAAAAAAAGAAAAAGTTAATACATACATATAATCACATCTATATCCCTTGCGGGGTAGACAGAGCCAACAGTCTTGTAAAGACTGATAGGTCACGTTCAGCTATATTTGGCTTTAAGATAGAATTGAAATTCAAATAGTGACAAGTTGCTAGCCCATCGCCTAAATAAGAATCCCAAGTTTGTAAGCCTATCCCTTAGTCGCCTTTTACGACATCCATGGGAAAGAGATGGAGTGGTCCTATTCTTTTTTGTATTGGTGTCGGGAACCACACGCAAAAAGTCAATGCATTCTTTATTTATGTACGACAAATTTGCATTCATTCAACCATTTAATTGAATGAACTATACAAACAGCCGGTCTATTTAGCACGATTTTTACTCGAATACAACGTGATAATGTCGTTTCGTTCTAGCATCGTGCGGTTTGTAATTATATTGTTACCAACTTATATTGTTACTGTTGTTTTATTATAATTAATAATATCTGAATTATCATGCAGTAAATTGAAGATTAGCATGGTAATATATATGTACAAAACTCTGAAAATTCTAATATCGCGATTTAGAATCAGTTCGTCTATTAGCTAAGGCGTGGCGTGGTGCCTATGAAAATGGCAAATAACTTCTACTTTCTATATAAAATATAAACACTAAACTCATTGACCAGATATTTGCACACATACATATATTATATAATCACGTCTCCATCCTTTGCCGGGTGACACAGCCAACACTCTTGCTAATATGATCAGTCTTCAAAATTCTTGCTGGCTCTGTCTACCCCGCAAGGTATATTATAGACGTATGGATAGATTATTTGTATATATATATGTATATAAAGACTCTGAATGTGGATGAAGCGAAGGAAGTATGCCAGAGATCGTGGCAAGTGAGAAGATGTAGTCTCTGCGTACCCCTCCGGGAAAGAGGCGTGATTTTATGTATGTACTAGCGACCCGCCCTGGCTTCGCACGGGTGCAAAATTATAAATGTTATTATACATAAAAACCTTCCTCTTGAATCACTCTACCTGTTACAAAAGACCGCATCAAAATCCGTTATCCATCAAATTTTAAAGATTTAAGCATACAGCCAAACAGACTAAAATAGCGACTTTGTTTTATACTATGTAGTGATGTATGTATGTATATATGTAGACTCACTGGTGGTGTTGTTGGTGACCGGCTGCTCGGCGGAGTTGGTGGCGGCGCCGTCCGCCGCCGGCAGCGGGGAACTCAACTGCGGGACGAAACAACAATAGAATAGAATATAATTATTTTTAAAATTGGATAAAAGGTATCACTTATTGACGTCACATCACTTAAATCTTTAATATGAGCCGTGTGGTTCCCGGCACCAATACAAAAAAGAACAAGACCACTCCCATCTCTTTCCCATGGATGTCGTAAAAGGCGATTAAGGGATAGGCTTACAAACTTGGGATTCTTTTTTGGGCGACGGGCTAGCAACCTGTCACTATTTGAATCTCAATTTTATCATTAGGCCAAATTTCATTCAGTTCAACGTTTAGCTGATCGTGGCCATTCAGTCTTTTCAATACTGTTGGCTCTGTCTCTGTAATGTTATTGTAAATAGTAATTTGGGTTCTTATGTAAGTGACAACTTGTCTTAATGAGAATAAATGTCTTTAAACCTAAACCTATCTGTCTACCCCGCAAGGGATATAGACGTGACCATATGTATGTATGTGTGTTATATATAAACAACTGAAATAATAGTAGGGCAGCCCACGAGGCTTAATTGGAATTTACGCGAGCGTCATAGAGACCTATGGAGTTGCGAAGGTTAGATGATGAGAAGAAAAAAAACGTACCATTTTATCGGTGGGGGGAGCGGCTATAGATTATCAAAAATGTAAATAAAAACACTTCCACGGAAAACATAGTCCAGAATGAATAGACACTGCGATCCAACCCGGCTGCCCAGCGTGGTCGACTGTGGGTAAAATCCCCCCATTTCTGGGGAGGCTTTAGCCCAGCAGTGGACTTTTAGAAGCTGTTAAGGTAACACCGTGTGGCTGTGGGCGGGGTGGGCGTCCTCCTCGCCGGCGGGCGGTCTCACCGTGTGGCTGTGGGCGGGGTGGGCGTCCTCCTCGCCGGCGGGCGGTCTCACCGTGTGGCTGTGGGCGGGGTGGGCGTCCTCCTCGCCGGCGGGCGGTCTCACCGTGTGGCTGTGGGCGGGGTGGGCGTCCTCCTCGCCGGCGGGCGGTCTCACCGTGTGGCTGTGGGCGGGGTGGGCGTCCTCCTCGCCGGCGGGCGGTCTCACCGTGTGGCTGTGGGCGGGGTGGGCGTCCTCCTCGCCGGCGGGCGGTCTCACCGTGTGGCTGTGGGCGGGGTGGGCGTCCTCCTCGCCGGCGGGCGGTCTCACCGTGTGGCTGTGGGCGGGGTGGGCGTCCTCCTCGCCGGCGGGCGGTCTCACCGTGTGGCTGTGGGCGGGGTGGGCGTCCTCCTCGCCGGCGGGCGGTCTCACCGTGTGGCTGTGGGCGGGGTGGGCGTCCTCCTCGCCGGCGGGCGGTCTCACCGTGTGGCTGTGGGCGGGGTGGGCGTCCTCCTCGCCGGCGGGCGGTCTCACCGTGTGGCTGTGGGCGGGGTGGGCGTCCTCCTCGTGCGGCTGGCCGGCGTCCAGCGTGTCGGGCGAGAGAGCCCCGAACTGCACGTCCAGGAACATGGCCGACGAGGACTCCCCGCCGCCGGGCATCTCCACCGCCGACGACGGGATCTGAAACGGGAACACATCAATCAATCAATCGATCGTTGCGAAAAAATTACACAAATCCTATAGATCTCCGTATATTCCTAGGTTTTGATATTGTTCAGACTATTGTCTTGTATCTTAAGTAACGTAACATTTTTACTGTCTGTGTGTGTGTGTGTGTGTGTGTCTGTCTGTACAGTACCTTGCTGGGCGGCGGCAGGCGCGCCCGCTGCTTCCTGCCGTCGTGGTAGGCGGGGTAGTGGTACGTGTGTACTGTTGCCGTGGTGTCTGTGTGTGTGTGTGTGTCTGTCTGTACAGTACCTTGCTGGGCGGCGGCAGGCGCGCCCGCTGCTTCCTGCCGTCGTGGTAGGCGGGGTAGTGGTACGTGTGTACTGTTGCCGTGGTGTCTGTGTGTGTGTGTGTGTCTGTCTGTACAGTACCTTGCTGGGCGGCGGCAGGCGCGCCCGCTGCTTCCTGCCGTCGTGGTAGGCGGGGTAGTGGTACGTGTGTACTGTTGCCGTGGTGTCTGTGTGTGTGTGTGTGTCTGTCTGTACAGTACCTTGCTGGGCGGCGGCAGGCGCGCCCGCTGCTTCCTGCCGTCGTGGTAGGCGGGGTAGTGGTACGTGTGTACTGTTGCCGTGGTGTCTGTGTGTGTGTGTGTGTCTGTCTGTACAGTACCTTGCTGGGCGGCGGCAGGCGCGCCCGCTGCTTCCTGCCGTCGTGGTAGGCGGGGTAGTGGTACGTGTGTACTGTTGCCGTGGTGTCTGTGTGTGTGTGTGTGTCTGTCTGTACAGTACCTTGCTGGGCGGCGGCAGGCGCGCCCGCTGCTTCCTGCCGTCGTGGTAGGCGGGGTAGTGGTACGTGTGTACTGTTGCCGTGGTGTCTGTGTGTGTGTGTGTGTCTGTCTGTACAGTACCTTGCTGGGCGGCGGCAGGCGCGCCCGCTGCTTCCTGCCGTCGTGGTAGGCGGGGTAGTGGTACGTGTGTACTGTTGCCGTGGTGTCTGTGTGTGTGTGTGTGTCTGTCTGTACAGTACCTTGCTGGGCGGCGGCAGGCGCGCCCGCTGCTTCCTGCCGTCGTGGTAGGCGGGGTAGTGGTACGTGTGTACTGTTGCCGTGGTGTCTGTGTGTGTGTGTGTGTCTGTCTGTACAGTACCTTGCTGGGCGGCGGCAGGCGCGCCCGCTGCTTCCTGCCGTCGTGGTAGGCGGGGTAGTGGTACGTGTGTACTGTTGCCGTGGTGTCTGTGTGTGTGTGTGTGTCTGTCTGTACAGTACCTTGCTGGGCGGCGGCAGGCGCGCCCGCTGCTTCCTGCCGTCGTGGTAGGCGGGGTAGTGGTACGTGTGTACTGTTGCCGTGGTGTCTGTGTGTGTGTGTGTGTCTGTCTGTACAGTACCTTGCTGGGCGGCGGCAGGCGCGCCCGCTGCTTCCTGCCGTCGTGGTAGGCGGGGTAGTGGTACGTGTGTACTGTTGCCGTGGTGTCTGTGTGTGTGTGTGTGTCTGTCTGTACAGTACCTTGCTGGGCGGCGGCAGGCGCGCCCGCTGCTTCCTGCCGTCGTGGTAGGCGGGGTAGTGGTACGTGTGTACTGTTGCCGTGGTGTCTGTGTGTGTGTGTGTGTCTGTCTGTACAGTACCTTGCTGGGCGGCGGCAGGCGCGCCCGCTGCTTCCTGCCGTCGTGGTAGGCGGGGTAGTGGTACGTGTGTACTGTTGCCGTGGTGTCTGTGTGTGTGTGTGTGTCTGTCTGTACAGTACCTTGCTGGGCGGCGGCAGGCGCGCCCGCTGCTTCCTGCCGTCGTGGTAGGCGGGGTAGTGGTACGTGTGCTCGTGCCGCTGCGCCGCGGCCGTCAGCGACGACAGGTACTGCGACTGGGCCGCCGACAGGCTGCCCGACATTCCCATTGGCTGTAACAACGAGATTGTTATGTGATTTAAAAAACTCTTATCAACATATTGCATTGTCATCGGTCCTTGATACGTGTGAAAAGTTCCAAGTTGATCAGACGTTTAGAAACCAGTGAAAATTAAGCTCAAAGATTCCGATACATACATACATACTTACATACATACATACAACCCAAGCTAATAAAAGCGTAGTAAAAAAGAAATACGAACGAATTTAGCACAAAAAGACTGGAATGTCATGCGCATTCCAATGTTTCCAATAGGCGATAGTTGTTGGCTCTGTCTACCCTGTGAGAGATGTGATATCTATCCCAACACCACTCATGGTTCTACCAATCTTCCGGTGATCATTGCCGAATCATGTTCGGAGTGCGTAGTTTGTTACCGCTTCTTCTGCACTGACGGCTTGGAAGCGGCAATAAACTTAAGTTTAAGTAATTTATTTGACGTCAACCAATGTTGTGAAACCAAAAGATTTGACTATTATTAAGCGATATGAAGTGTCCTATAATAATGAATAAAAAATGTTGGCATTTTGAATCATAAATAGCAGATATACAAGAAGAGGGTGGAAAGGTCGAAGTGGGAAGACCTAGACGAACGTATCTTGATCAAATTAAGGACGTCCTGGTAAAGGGTCAGGTCAAAAGTACCCGAAACCGCCGAGCTTGCATGAAGAGAGTTATCAATGTGGATGAAGCGAAGGAAGTTATGCAGAGATCGTGGCAAGTGGAAAGAGGTAGTCTCTGCTTACCCCTCCGGGAAAGAGGCGTGATTTTATGTATTTATGTATGTATGTATAATAATGTGACATAATCACCTGGTGATGGTGAGCGTGGAAGGTGTCCTCCTTGGCGGAGGCCGCGGGCTGCGTGGCGGACGCCACGGCCGCTACAGCCGCCGCCGTGTGGTTATTTGCAGAGTTTATTTGCTGTAAGGAAATATTTATCGTTATTTTTATACACAATTACAAAAACAAAAATTTGATATATAAGAGCGTCATTACATACATAGTGACGTGTGGTTCCTGGCACCAATACAATAATAATAGGACCACTCCATCTATTTCACATAGATGTCGTAAAAGGCGACCAAGAGATAGGCTTATAAACTTGGGATTCTTTTTTTAGGCGATGTGCTAGAATCCTGTCACTATTTGAATCTCAATTCTTTTATTAAATCGCACAGCTGAACGTAGCCTATCAGTCTTTTTAAGACTGTTTGCTCTGTCTACCCCGCAAGGGATATAGACGTGACTATATGTACGTATGTATTACATTCAAACATATACACATATAATTACGTCTATATCCACTAGGGGTAGACACACCCAACAGTCTTGTCAAGACTGAAATGCCACGTCATTTGTTCCTAGAAATTCATTCATTCATATAATCACGCCTATATATATATTGTGGGGTAGACAAACTCAACTCTCTTGTCAAGACTGAAAGGCGACATTCAGCAGCTTTATAACAGAATTGAGATTCAAATAGTGACAAATACCTATAAAAATAAATCAAAAACTCACGTCAATAATAGTATGGTGAGCGTTGTGGTATGTGTACGTGGGTATGTGGTCCGCAGTAGGGCCGTTGGCGGGCGGCGAGTCCCAGTCTTCCTGTAATGGGTAACAAATGACCGAGGTCAGAACCACACCTGGATTGACTTCACTGGTGTCACACACCAATTGTCAATGACAGCGAAGGGAATGACGCGCTCAACCAAAAGCAGCGGAGAGTCTAAATCGCGATTACAAAGATTTCACGGATTGGAGCATATATCTTCTCTTTGTGGCGGTCGAGCCCCAATCATCGCTCCCGCTACAGACTCACTGATCCATTGTCCATGATATTATCCCTATAATTTATAACAATGCCATCTCAACTAATATTATTATCGTGAAAGTAAGTTTCTTTGTTATTACTTCACAGTAAAACTGTTGTAGTGATTTTCATTAAATTTTGCATATATTTATATGTGAAGTATGGAAAAAGACTGGATTATTTCATGCGGGCAGAATCCCGGACATAAATTGGTATTATTAGTGCCATAATGTATTTGTTTTGCTTCATTTATGATTTTATGCAACTTGAAAAAGTCAAGGAAATTTCCCCACAAATATAATTAAAAGATCATAGAACCTCTTATATTCTAGAAACAACTACTAAATAGAATAGAAGAGAATCTCAATTTTCTTTTGATAAGGGTTTACAAAAGGTGTAGCATAAAACATATATTTTGCTCCTGATAAACAATTAACTATACCATGCAAATATTATAATATTATACATAAGTCACACATTTACTCTAAATAAAACGACGATATTGTTATGTCAAATATACTGCAAATAGTAACTTTATATTCATATTGGTCAATAAGAAATAATTATTAAGAAATTAAATAACTTTGTTAAAAATTGAGGAATTTCAACAATGGGTTTTGCAAACGCGAGCAAAGTCGCGGGCAACAAGCAACAAATAAATGAGCATCGTTACCGCAGCCGCCTGCGCCGGCGCCGCGCCCGCCGCCTGCGCCGCGCCGCTGCTGGGCGTGAACACCTGCGGGCGCATATGGCACTGTACTATATCATGGCACGATCACATTTATGGGTGGAGATGATGCAGTGGTCAAAAATGTAACTGATTTTAAACTGTGACGTTGTTTAATGTTATTTATAAATAATCCTATACTATTAAACTAGCAACATTTGCAAATATATAAATAAATATATTCGTACTGGCGTTCTCGAAAACGGCTCAAACGATTTCGTTGAAATATGAAATATAGGTGCATAAGGGGGTTAAAAAACAATTTAACTGGTTCCCTTTCCCAGTCTCAGGTCATTTTTCCATATATAAGATGGCGCGCGCGCTCACTTTTGGCTCAATAGTATAAGCCACCGGAGACGGATTTTGACGTCAGAAAATCAGCTCAGTCACCCAGGTACTCTTAGATTACAGCGCCATTAGTGGATACTTTTTGCTAATATTCAATTAAAAGTCTGGATTTCTATTCATCCAGGTAAAAACTATAGTTCCCGTGATATTTGCAAAAAAAAACCTGTTTTCTTTTGTAGGTTGCACCAGCGCAGTTGCAGATTAAAACTAGTATAATTTATAAAATATTAATATGCACAAACTGACCTTGGTATCGGACAGTGACCCTGACCACTCCTCGTTGTCCCAGTCTTCTGTTGCGGGGAACGTGTCGCCCATATTGCCACCTGATGACAAACAAACCATACATATATATCTCGTCTGTATCTCTTGTTATTTATATGTGAACGGGCCGAGGGTCTAGTTAAGTTAGCTTAAGCATTGATCTTTGAAAAGAGGAAATAAACGAATTTTGAATTAGAATTGAATTGAATTCTGACCGACCTACCAGAACGGCCGCTACAATATGTTAATGAATTCGTATATGTAGAATCGTAATATATGACATTCTACGAAGATATTTAAATAAATATAATGAATTGATGAACACCTGACCCAAAGACACAATCTAACAAGTACTTATTAATTTATTTATCATTCTAACACTATCTTTTACAGGCTATTCCAATGCGATAGTATAGCTATATAAACATTAATATGGTAATTGATTATAATCTTCTTATATATAAAATTCTCGTGTCATTCATTCCTGTACTCCTTCGAAACGGCATGACCGATTGTCATGAAATTTTGTGAGCATATTGAGTAGATTTAAAAATCGGCCAACATCTACTTTCCATACTCCTCAGTGATAATCAAAGATCGGAATAGGTAGATTGAATTGGGGTCAATGAACTAAAACGTATATATTAATATGGACATGCCACCGGGATTGCGGGATTTGTAAATTATTAAGATTTTTTCGGAATTTTTACAAGTGGGATGAAGAATATATGTAGCTGTTTCCCTCGACTTCTTTCACGTAAATTGTAGTCCTATGTTACCCGCGGACAATGTAGTTTACTGTAAGTGTAAGTACTGAAATGGAATCCTGGAAAAGAGGCTTATCCATGTTATGCTTTCTATGGTAATTCATGATGCAAGTACATAAAATCAATCTACCTATTCCGATCTCTGGTGATAATGGTTGTCCACATTTTCTTTAAACTAGAAATGACTTAAAAATTATTTATATGGCAAAACAATTTTTGCCGGGACAGCTAGTTAGCAGATATAGATATATTTTTACAAGAGAGAAGTGAAACAAGACAGCTCACCGTCAGCCGTGTGGTTGCTGTCGCCCCAGTCGGCGGCGTGTCGCGCGCCGCGGGCCCGGGGCGCGCCCCCCCGCCGGCCGCCGCGCCCCGCGCCCCGGGCTCCGCGCGCGCCCCGCACGGAGCCCCGGCCGCGCGCCCCGCGCCCTCCCTCGCCCTCGCCGCGACCTGTAGGTACGCAAAAGTTATCATCAATCACGTCTTTATCCCATGCGGGGTACAGCAATTCAAATCCAAAACTTTTATTCATTATTATGAGACACTTCTTAGCACTTAATAATTTTCATATCTTTTGGTTCCACAACATTGGTTGACGTCAAATAAATTACTTAAAACTAAGTTTACTACCGCTTCCAAAGCGTCGATGCAGAAAAAACGATAACAAATTGCACTGCAACATTTGCTTCAACAACGTAAACATTACAAATATCCATCCCAAGTATATATACAAAAGTATTCCTTAATCACATTTAACGACATCCACAGGTAAAGGATACAACCAACAACCAACCAAAAATCTACACTCTCCTAAGCACTTTTATATTTATTTCATGTTTTTCTAATGGTGTTCATTGATTAAATACATTTTATACATACAAACAAATCACATGTATTTCCTTTGCGGGGGAGACAGAGCCAACAGTCTTAAGGGGCAGGGCTCTGTCTACCCCGCAAGGGATATAGACATGGCCATATGTATGTATGTGTATGTGTGTGTGTGTGTAAGACAAATAAACCCACGCGGCCGGGGCCCGGATCTCTCGCGCGGCTCGCGGGCGGGCGCCGCGTCCACTTCCCCGTTCCCGGCAGCAGCTGGCGGCTTCTTCTTTTTCTTCTCGCTTGTCTGCCATTCACCCTGTTGTTAAAAAAATATTTATTTATTTTAAAAAAATATTTTAATTTATTTCTTTTCACGTCGTGGCCTCTCGGTCTTTTCAAGACTGTTGGCTCTGTCTACCCCGTAAGGGATATAGACGTGATGATATGTATTAATTATACATATACACATTGCATTAAATTCGAAACTCGTGTTACGAGATACTAACTCAACGATACTACATTCTATCCTATCCTACTACTATTATAAAGGCGAAAGTTTGTATGGATGTATGGATGTTTGTTACTCTTTCACGCAAAAACTACTGAACCGATTACCATGAAATTTGGTATGTAGGTAGCTGAAGACCCAGAATAACACATAGGCTACTTTTTATCCCAGAGTTCCCGCGGGATTGATTTTCCATGCGGACGAAGTCACGGGCGGCCTCTAGTAGGTAATAAATACATATAAGGATAAACATCCAAGACCCCAGGCCAAACGGAGAAAGATCGTTTCTCAACACGCCCTGGCCGGGATTCGAACCCGGTACCTGCGGTGTCGCAGACAAGCGCACCACCGCTGCGCCACAGGGGCCGTAGTATTACTCACCTGTATCCGCTGAGCATCTTCCAGGAGTAGATTGCAAGCCGCTTCCAAATCGTTGTCGGAATCGTGTAGTGCTGAACAGACTTCCTCTTCAGTGCGACAGGTCATCTCCATCAACTCTAACACCTGATGAGGAAATGAATTATTCGCGTCTTACATCAGAATTTCACGTTATTGAAGAAAATGCTGCAGTGCAGCTTGTTACGGTTTCTTATGCACTTACGCTTTGGAAGCAGCAGAAAACTTAGTTTTAAGTAATTTATTTTACGTCAACCAATGTCGTGCAACCAAATGATATGACAATTATCTACAACTACATCTAGAAGAAACAAACAAACTCTTCAGCTTTATAATTTAAGTAAATATTATAAAGCTGAAGAGTTTGTTTGTTTGAACGCGCTTATGTCAGGAACTACTGGTTCGAATTGAAAAATAATGGAAAATGTGAAAAAAAACGGGAAAAATTATTCATCCTTGAGGGCTTCAATGATGCCCAAAATACTATTCCACGCGGACGAAGTCGCGGGCAATCTAGTTAAATAATAAAACTTAAGTATACATAAACTTTCATTTCAACAATAAAACATAGTAAAAATAAGTTAATATTCCTATCATACGAGTGATCAAAGTTTCCCAAGGAACAATAGGCTCCCACATTGTCGCACGTGCATAATGAAATAACATTACTTTTCAACCATTTACTTAACCAAATCCAAAGAGAAAGATGGCTGACGTATAACCATTAACGCGAAGCCAATAACTTTCGTAAAATCATAACCGCCTCAAATCGATATACTCCTTTTTTTTTAATCGGTTAAATTTCTAAATCCTCCTAAATTTTATGTATGTATGTGTATGTTCTCCTAAATGTAACAAACACTTTCCTGAAAACTGCATCAAAATCGGTTCAGCGAAACGCGAGATAACGGCGGTCATATATAAACATACAGGTCAAACTGAGAACCATCAAAATTTTTTGAAGGCGGTTAAAAATCAGAAATTACCTTCAAACAAGTTTTGCTGACATTTCTGAATGTCTGTCTAAAGATTATTCAAAATTCTAGCATTAGTAATGAGCGTTATTCTTCCTCACAACGTTAATTACGGTTCCATCCTTATCTGTGGAGAGGAGCCCGGGGTGCGCCTCTGACCATAATCCTGGATCGTCTGAGTCAGTCAGGATTTTACACTAAGCGATTCCCATCTGACCTCCGCAATATTTGCAGAACCTAACCCGTATTAGATCATGGTCAGGTCCAGAGTTGCCGGAATTTGCCGGTTAGCTGACGATGATTGGTACATGGAAGTTTTTGAACCTGGATTTGAACCTGTCCCTCCACGCGCACTGCTCACGCATATTATAATAAATAAATGTATACATACGGGACAAATTACACAGATTGAGTTAGCCTCGAAGTAAACTCGAGACTTATGTTACGAGATACTAACTCAACGATACTATATTTTATAGATAAATACTTATACAGATAAACATCCAAGACCCAGACCAATCAGAAAAGTTCTTTCCTCATCATACCCTGACCGAGATTCGAACCCGGGACCTCCGGTGTCACAGACAAGGGCAACACCGCTGCGCCACAGAAGCCGTCAATACTACGTTCAAATATTACGTTCACATTATAAGCCACCAATGTTAAATTCAAGCGTTATAAAGGCATGAATTACAAACAAAAACAGTATCACTAACACGATGTCAACGTTACAGAATTCTTATCCCTTACTCACCATTCTGCGAACGTCGGAGGCATCCTCGCTTTTACGATCGATCATGTGTGCCATGCGGAGTTGTTCTGTGGTGGCCTGCGACAACAAACATTAGTACAATTAACCTTTGACGGAAAAAGAGGTGTGTTATAAATTTGACGTGTCTATCATAGGTCCACAAACGGATGATACGATTTTAATTTTATTTATTTTTTTGGTATATAGGTGATATACTTGGTAGTAGATATGTTTTTAGATATGTTTGATCAAAATCGGTTGAGCCGTTTAAAAATTGTGGGCATTGAAAGTGTAAAAGGAAGATCTAATAATCAAGACATCAACATTACCCGAGACCCACGAGCAAATATTTTAAAAAGAACCTTTAAAAATCCATAGTTTTCTCACCTGTGGCTTAACCTTCTCCTTAGGCTGGGGTTTCTCTGTGCCCTTGGTCTTCTCCGGCGGGTGCTTGCCCTCCTTGCCCGCCTTCGCACCACCTTTGGTGGCGCGCGCTCCCAAACTCATCGTTACTTGCTATGTGTATATTTACAGCCTCTATTTACAAGCAGCTGTGGACAAATAGACATACATATGTATGTAGTTGAATGTACAAAAATTGAGGTTGTTCTGATGGAAGATACAGAGTTCTCTAAAGTTAAAAGACACTTTAAACTTTTAACTTTTGGATTTGAATTTTGAATTTGAATTTAATTTGAATTTAAATCTTTTTATACAGGCTCTTTGTTGGTTAAAAACTTATACCAATGAGAGCCTGCGTGAAAAGATTGATGAATGTGGATAATGCAAAAGTATACAATACAAGAATAATAGCAAGTGCAAAATCACTTAATCTACATTCAGTACTCTAATAACAAACTTTTTACTTTCTGCTAGAAGACCATATATAATTCCATGACCACAATTGTAGTCATAAAATAAATAAATAAGGTCAGAAAATAAGTGAGCCAAGCCTGAAATCTTCCATAACCCTGCTAACCAGTTACCCAATCGTCAGTAAATTTAAATGTAAGAGCTAGAGGGAACAATAAGTAACTTAAGTGCAAAAGATATGCAAAATACAACATGTGCATGGATTCTGCACTGCCTTTGCCACAAATTATTTAAAAAAAAACCTATGTTTTTTTTATTTGCTATCTGCCACAGAGATGATAACTCTTTTGCAATCACTCATCATTGTGCATTCCCATCCCAGGAGCACACTTTAAACATAAGGTTTCACGTAAGACATTATTTTTTAGTGATCAACATAAAGGAATGTTGCTTGTTCCATTTTCTATTAGTTTTTACTTCTACTAAGAGTTAGCTCTTAACTGAGGACATAAAGGTCCTATTCGCCATTTCTTGCCTTCTATGAATTCTATGCAATCATACTACGAGTATCTTATACAAAGTGTACATAGTTAACACATCAATTTGTGGTAACTTCAATTTATTTATTTATTTACTAATTTATGTAAACAGAAAACATCGAGACTGATAATTATTACAAGAAACAAAAAGAAATCTCTTCCAGCAGACCTGAGATAGGAGGCGTGATAGAAAGTGTGACAAGCGTTATGAACATAATAAAAATTATTATATTACTCCGTAGCATCAACCTCTTTACTGTTTACATATAAACATGTATGCAAGCGGAGAATACATATTTCCACTTGGCATGATCCCTGCATACTTATTTCGCTTCATTTACATTCATAACTCTCTTCATGCAAGCTTGACAATTTCGGGAACTGATCTTTTGCCAAAACCTCTCCAATTTTATCAAGATACATTCGTATAGGCCTCCCTCACTCACCAGTCCCGTTTTCTTACTCAACATACTTTCATTCATCCTCGCCACATGACCAAACCATTCAGTTTTAACATGAGCAAACTATAAACATAAAAATGTCATAAATAGCATGTGTATTATGAGAAACTGTTTGACCCAGACTCATTATCCCCTCATGTTTTTATTTGATTAGGATGATAAGATAAAAACTACATGCTTTTCCAATGATTAAAAGTTAAAACCCTTTCACAATATGTGCTTATAAGGATGCCTTACATTGTGGAGAGCTGAGATGTAACTATTTGCAAATGATAGTCTCCTCGTAAGTTCCTTGAGAAGGGTATAATTGCAACGAGTGATTAAATTGAAAATGCTTTTGTCTGTTCTTATCTATACATTTTAGGCATACATCAAACTCTCGGCATTAGAAAGTAGTTCAAAATTCAAAAAATTCAAATTCAAATAAAGTATGTGTTTTTCTCTTTTTTTTTTAATGAAGACAAGTGCATTTTTTCATGATTTAGATTGAAGAGATCTATATGTATGTATTTGTAAAATGCTGCAGTGTAGTTTGTTCTGGCGCTTCTTCTAAACATGCCCTTTGGAAGCGGTAGTAGACGTAATTAGATTTCAGTTAAGTGACATCAATAAGTGATACCATGTGTCCAATTTTGAAAATATATCTAACATATTCTGTTCAGCTGTATGACAAAACGATGGAATTGAGTTCAAATAGTGACAGCCCATTGCCTACAAGAAAAATCTCAAGTTAGCCTTTACCTTGGTCAGCTTAAAAAAATTACAGAAAAAAGACGACACTAAATAGAAGACACTTAACTCCATTGACTAGCTAGCTACATATGAGGTGTCACTAGCAATGAAGGAAAATTTGAGGAAAGATAAGTGATATCCCCAAGAGCCTTGGGAGAAGAAACTTGAGGTAAGGATTGAAGATTGTATTTTTACAATAATACTAATATCATCAAAACAAAATTACATACATAACGTAATGCTTTGCAGGTCAATGTACGCAAAAACAAATACAGCTGTTTGACGATGTTTATCCACTATCATAATAATAGGGAGGTGCTTACATACAAAGATTAGGTCTATCAATTAATTACAGGTAGACAACAATAATCAAAAGGAAGTTGCATTAAACACGTTATTGGGAAGTACAAAAAATTTCGAGAAGCGATGTAACCGGCAAAGAAAGCGTCAAATGAGTAAACAAACCGTTTGGGCGGATCGCGCCTTTGTAAATGGTTACACTCAATGACAACGCCCAAAAAACCACTACAGACCGCAAAGAAACAAAACAACCGCCACTAAATTCTACAAGGGAGGATATATTTCGCCACTTTTCGCATAAACCTGTACAATGAATCATTACAAACGGATAACAAGGGCATAAACAGGTGTCCCACAAAACATTGCTATTTCCACCGGAACCGAAGCTAAAACCTGTCTTATGCACTTTTTCTCGCCATTACAACAGCTCACGTCATCAGATTTTAGCACATCCCAGACGAAATTCTATAGGCCAGCGGCACATGTGGGGGACGCCATTCTTGAAGCACCATTCTTGGTATCAAAATGACAGTCTTTGTTGACGAAATTATCGTCCACAACACCGAATCACACCTTTTATACACACACTTTATCACATAATACTGCAATTATAATAAATATTACCTTATTTCTACTGTAAATCCGTAAACTAAACTAAATTATTATAGAATTTACTGATTTTCATACCTGTGAATGCGCTCTCAAACGCAAGCTGGTCACGTGACTTACTAGTGTTGTGTGTCGACCGAATGTTGAATCGTAAATAATACAAGTCAATTTTAAAGAATGGCCAGTTCTTTAATCAAAGTCAAAATTATTTGATTTGGAAAGGAAATAAACCGACAGTAAAATGAATATTAGTACAACAGTGAGCTAAACGTCACTATAAATCACTGCAGTAAAAATAACTGAATATTTTGTAATGATAGATAATTTGTCGATAGCAAAACTATTTAAAGTCTCCATTGCTTTTGAAAATTAATTTAAACTGTTATTTTATGTTATAATTAAGCAAAAATTAGCCAAATGAACCTTTATTAATTAGGTTAATTTACTAATGATCTTACTAATTTTTTAACTATGTGCCATTAACACATCATTCATTAGAGATCGATGTTACAATTTTGACTAATTTTGAAGTGAAATTTAACTTATTCTCTCCCTTAATTCTGCAATCGATAATCTGAAGAATTAATTACCATTGAATTGCAGCGAGTTGGTGAAAAGTATATTTAAGTAATAGGTCTATGCAAATGAAAAAAATAATTCATAAATTCTAAATGTTGTAATGGTTGTCTTTCATTTCTTTATACGCTTAAATTTCCTAATGATCAATTGAAAACAAAGCTTTAATTATTTAACTATGTCCCATTAACACATCATTCATTAGAGATCGATGTTACTATTTTGACTAATTTTGAAGTGAAATTTGAAAAAAAAATCCCTTAATTCTGCAATCGTTAATGTGATAAGAAGAATTAATTACCATTGAATTGCAGCGAGTCAGTGAAAAAAATATTTAAGTGATAACTAGGTCTATGCAAATGAAAAAATCGTTCATAAGTACATACTAAATATTGTAATGGTTGTCTTTCATTTCTATAACTACTACTACTACTACACTCTTATAAAATACGTCTTGTGTTTTTATTACTAACCCGTAAAACTTTCCAAACCTAACCGATTAATAAAAGTTATAGTTATTGGCCATAAATTGCAGCATTTGATTATGTTACTATATTCGATTTGTACATTAGTAGGTAGATACGTCCCTATGAATGATCCGTTTCTAAACCTTACTTTATTTCAAAGATTAATAAAATCTCAACTTTATACCAAATTAGTTTGGGTTAGGCACGATTTGGGTATCACAAAAAATATTAGTAATTAATCCTATGTTACCAATTGAATAAAAAAAAATTCAAGTATTAATTTTAAAACTATTACCACTTTAAAATCTCGTAATGCAAAATCACAATTTTCGAACGGTTTACTTTATTTTCCCGCCAAACGAAATGTCAGTCAAAAAATGAAAACACTGAAATAGAATTTGCTTCTGGTTTTGATTGAATTACCTACATATAATTTAGTTATATGCTTTTTTAGGTGTAATTTTGATATTTATTTTGTTAATAATGTCTCTTCTCGAAGATGTGTTCCTGGAAGATGAGGCTGGTGAGGCTCAGGAGTTAGAGCGTGTAATTGAAGGCGATGAGTTTGATGAACAACCAGCCGCACAGTCTGGGGAAGATAGCAATGAGGATAGTGAAAAAGAAGATGAAGCAGGTAAGAAAATTCATTCGACATACCAGCATAACAAATTCCACCTTAAGGAAATGAAGAAATGATAATACAAAGTACTTTCAAGTACACATTTTCTAAATCATATTTTGATTTATAAAATAAGCCATTTTAAAATTTCAGAGGAAGACAAACGCCGTGTAGATCCTACGAGTGTTAAAACAAAACGTGTTGTTAACCCGAGAGTCATTTTAAATCCTGCTCGACTGATGGGTCCGAGAGGCATACAAGTTATACCAGATCATTTCAAAGATTTCAAATTTAAAGGTTTGATTTCTGTGTATACTTAGGCCTAAGTCATCATGATTTCAGCTAGTTATAAGTCTTTGTAGAGAGGACAAATGAAAGCAGGTTGACTAAGCAAATATATAAGGAGAGTGTGGAGGGAAAGGAGTAGAATGGCTTAGACAAACATATCTTGATCAAATTAAGGATGTCCAAAGGTCAGATCAAGAGTACTTAAAACTGCCAAGCTTGCTTAAAGAGAGTTATCAATGTGAATGAAGTATGCAAAGATTATGGCAAGTGGAAAGATGTAGTCTGCCTACCCCTCCAGGAAAAGGTGTGATTTTATGTATGAATGTATAAGTTTTCAGATTCTATTTCTCAAAATGTTTTTCCTAACCACAAAAACATCAGACTATTCCATCTCTTTCTCATGTCATCAATAAGTCACATCCATGTATATCCCTAGCGGAGTAGACAGAGCCAACAGTGATGAGACTACAAACAAGTTTAGAAGCCTATATCTCTTCTCTCCTGTACGACATTGTATGTATAGCTATGATTTATTATTTCAGGAAAAGGTCACGAGAAAGAAGATTTGGATCTGGTTCTAAAGAAGTTAGAACATTGGGCATACAGATTGTACCCCAAGTTTCAGTTCGAGGACTGTTTGAAGAAGATTGAAACTCTAGGCAGAAAACGGCCAGTTATGGTAAACACATTTTATGTAGAATAGACCTTTTGAGACTGACTATTTTTTTACTGAAATTTCCAATGCAAGCAAAGCATCGTGCAAAATCTTGTAAATAAAATCACAAACTTAATTTGTATTCGTGTGTATTGCATGTATTATTCTCTTTATGAATGTGGCCTATCAGTCTTTTCAAGACTATAGACACCCTGCAAGGAATATAAATCTGATTATATGTATATATTCTGGTTATCTGTTTGCCAGTCGCGAAAGGTCTCCTCCAGTCTTTTGCCCGCCACTCTACACCATGTCCTACCAGCTACCTGTCTCATGTCATCTCCCCATGGCTCTAGTGATCTTCCTCTCCGCTTTTTGCCTTCTATAGGACACCACTTCTTCCTCCTGGCTTTAGTCTGGGTTGCGTCCTCACCACTCAGGAGAAGACCTTGGGGTATGCCTTTGACCATGGACCCTGGATTGGGTGAGTCAGGTTTTTACACGAAACAACTCCCATCTGATCTCCACAACCTATAAAGGTAAACCAAACCATATTGCATCGATCATGGTTGCACATCTAGTTTCCTGAATGTGCAGGTTTCCTCGCGATGTTTTCCTCACCGTGTTTTTGCGGCATTTCGACTATCTTTTGTCCGTGCCTTCACTAGAACACGACTTAGTGATTTTTTTGCTCCATATTCTTTTTCCGTAGTGCTGTGTGGTTCCCGGCACCAATACAAAAAAGAATAGGACCCCTCCATCTCTTTCCCATGGATGTTGTAGAAGGCGACTAAGGGATAGGCTTACAAACTTGGGATTCTTTTTTAGGCGTTGGGCTAGCAACCTGTCACTATTTGAATCTCAATTCAACAATTAAGCCAAATAGCTGAACATGGCCATTCAGTCTTTTCAAGACTGTTGGCTCTGTCTACCCCGCAAGGGATATAGACGTGACCATATGTATGTATTCTTTTCCCCATGATGTTTATATACATTCATTTTTAATACAGGTGCATCTTCATAAAATAAGGTCTGACCAGTACATATCTGATGATGTGGTAGTTCAAAAAGACTCCAGCGACGACGAGGCACCCCAACCAGAGGTGGATGAGTTTGACAAGCTGTTACAGCAACAGATAGAGTTAGCCAGGGCCACACCGGCACCTAACTCTGCTAAGAAATTAGGATTAAGCACACCTATGTCCAAACCGTAAGTAATCAATGTATTTTTATAATTGTTTTATTTTTAATTAATTAATCATTTATATATTTATTTTTATTTATCACTTCTTGTACAAGTGCCGTGTGGTTCCCGGCACCAATACAAAAAAGAATAGGACCACTCCATCTCTTTCCCATGGATGTCGTAAAAGGCGACTAAGGGATAGGCTTACAAACTTGGGATTCTTTTTTTAGGCGATGGGCTAGCAACCTGTCACTATTTGAATCTCAATTCTATCATACTCGTAAAGCCAAATAGCTGAACGTGGCCATTCAGTCTTTTCAAGACTGTTGGCTCTGTCTACCCCGAAAGGGATATAGACATGAACATATGTATGTATGTATGTACTTCTTGTACAAAATAAAACATATAGGAATGATAAACACAAGACACAAGAGTACATGGGTTCTTTTTATTTCTAAATTAATCTCTTCCAACAGACCCAAGAAATAATGTGGATTTAAGCAAATTTACTTTACATACATAAAATGTGATTATGTACAGTGGGCCTCCATGTGTAAAGTAGTTTCCAATGGCATCACTTTTAGGGAACCACACAGTAAGTAAATAATGTCAGTTTAAAAAAAAAAAAAAAAACAATTTCATAATTTTCAGATCTCCATTCTCGATGCCAAAAGCGACTTCGTCTCCTTCAATCAGTGAAGAACAGAAAGAGAGAATGCTAAGAAATAGAAAACTTGCCGAAGAGAGACGTCTGGCGAGACTGAAAATGGCAGAAAATAATGTTACGGTCATAAACGAGGAGACAATCGAAATTGATACTCACCAAAGTCCCATTATAAAGAGTAATGAAAATGTTACGGTTGTACATACGGTGACTTTTCATGTAGAAAATCATCAGAATGATTCTAATTCTAAACAGGATAATAGTCAAATGACTGTTGTAAATGAAATACCATTTGATGTAGATCATGGTAATGATGAGCCAAGGAAAAAGCAAAAGAAAGCAAATGTTATAGATAGCTCAGATGATGAATGCGAAGAATTGGTTGTGAATGAGTCGATAACAGTTGACGTTCATGATACAAGACAAAAAAATAACAGTTCACCTGGAACAGATGAAGCACAACGTCTTTCTAATAAAATTTATAGTTCTGATGAAGAATTAGAAAGGAGTAATGATGAAAACGAAATAAAAGTAGGGCATGACAATGAAAAACTCGAAACATCTAATGATACAAACAAATCATATGAAGAAACTGCAGAAAATACGTCAAAATCAGCAAATATTCAAGATAATATAACTGATAGGATTCATAATCAGGACATTTCTCTAGAAATTAATAAAAATAACGATGACATAAATCAAATTAACAATTTTGTAGATAATGATCAAGAAAAACGACCAGAAACTAATGAAAAAAATGCAGATATGGATGATACCCAAGAAATTAATATTATGGATAAGAATAAGAATCTCACTGAGGAAGAAATGGCCATCGATGAAGACAATAGTGATTCTAAAGTTAATAAAACAAATGGTACAGTTTTAGAAGTTTGTAATAAAAATAATGAAGAAATTGATTTTGTAGAAATTACCAACAATAATGAAGATACAAAAGTAGATAAAGTTGTAACTGACGAGACAAATAATGAACATAATAGAGAAATGGCCAATGAAACAGATGAAATTGATAAAATATCGAAAGAATGTAATCACAGTATAAATGAAACCAGTAAAGAAACGATGATATCAAATATTGACAAAGATAATGTTGATAGAAACATTGATTTAGATCTGATGGAGGTTGATTTTGATGAAGATTTTTAAAGATGTATCCAAAATACTATTTTAATGATATTTTTTTTTGTCAATAAGCCTGGCTGTCCCCAGGCTTAAAGTCTTATTATTTGTGTTGTTAACTAAAATTAGTATTATTATTGGTTAATACCGTAAATTATTGATCAAAAAGCAAAATTGCTAAGAATGGCAAAAGCGGATTTAGTGACTTTTACACCCGTACTTTCCTATGCATATCGTAAAACGCGACTAAGGGATAAGCTTGAAACTTGGGATTCTTTCAGGCGATGGGCTAGCAACCTGTCACTACCCTAACACCGGTATCTGTTTCTCAAACATTGATTCTACCATAACAAGGAATAGCTGGCTATAACTAAGAAAAACAAGTTGTTTGACTAGAAGAGATCCCTTCATGCGATTAATCCGCCTTTGCAAGTGATTTATTTCTTTTTTAACTATGTACCAAAGAAAGAAGACAAAAGAGGAATTATAATACATCCCAGCCCCCATTACTATTGCTGTCCCGTTTCACTTCATTATAAAAAGCGAAACAGCGATATATTTCAGCGCGATATAAACGGCGTCGCGTGTGCCATTCTACGGGGGCAGGTCATAAAGGTGCAAAAAATTAATTTATAAAATAAAAAAGTACAATTCAAAAATTTATTTCACCACTGTGCAAACGAAAACGAGCCTTATCACAGAACATAAACGAGTCATTATTCTACTTGAGTATTGTGGGTTCTCACACATTGAACTAATGGGTAGATTTTTAAACGTAGATAACTATTACTTTTACATAAATAAAACTTTTAATCTCACAAGTACCTATTTGAAAGTCCAATGTGTGAAAACTCATCAACAACATATTCTAATATTTTTTATACACAGTATATGTAATTTTAATCTTACAAATTTACAAAATGCAGACGATCTTTGTATGATGTTTTTTTAATTATAAGCATAATTTAAAAATATGAAAAATGGGTAAATAAATTATGTTAAAATCCTAACTAAAAGCACTTTCATTTGATAAAACTGGATGACACATGGATAAAGCAATGAAGGAAAATTATATACCTTTTCTAATTCAAAATATCATCTAAATATAATTCTCTGAATAATAACCCTCTTTAGACTTGAATTTGTTCTATTATCTTTACCACGTGCTAGGGTTGCCAACTATGTAGAGAAATAGGGAAGAAAAATGGTAGCTCCTCTTTTAAAGAATTCTGCAAAGAATTTCCTTTTTTGTAAGTACAAATAAAAAAAATTGTAGTAATTCCTTTACTTCACTGAAAATATATTCTACCAGTGTCAACTGAAGACTTAGAGATTTTAACTTTTTCTGGAACGAGTTTACATTTTTAGGTAATTTTCCGAGAGAGTTGGCAACTAGGGATTAAGTAATAAATTAAAAACTAAATTTAATAATATTACGTCGTAACAATGATGGAGATACACAAATAAATAGGTATGGAAATGCAGAACAAAATCACAAAATGGGAGATTAAAATACAATTTTCACCAAACTGCGTGGATGAGAACTAAACACACAATTAAATTAAAATTTAAGGTTTGTGTGCTTTATTGCAATATATTAAGATCCATTTTAGAATGAACAGACGAATATTTTCAGCCAATCCGTCCCCAACTTTCCGAGATTAATTTTAGATAAAGGAAACCTAAGTTTTTAAGGGAGTTTTAGTCAATTAGTTTGGTAAAAATCGTTCGTAACAAAATGTTAACACAACTAGTTCCAATTGGTATGAGTTCAGATTAGGAGGAACAAGACAAAAAAAAAGCAGCCATCAAAATTTCTCAACAGCCGAGCTCAAAGCCCCAGTAGCCAAACCAAACAAGTGTTGGATTTTTTTTTCTACTAGTTTCTCTGCTACTTTGCCGTGCAAATTTAGCGCCATCTATAGGCCGTCGGGTAGCGAAGTGAAAACATAGTGTGTGAAAACCAGCTGCTTTTCTTCCCGTGCAGATTGTAAAAGTCGATTAGGGGAAAGGTTTAATGGACAGACATTTTTATTTTCATCTCTACTTTCCGCCCAAAAAATTCGCCACAACAATTATAATCACTGAAATATTAACACTATTATCATAATTCTATATCTAAAAATAATTTATATACAGTTAATATTTGGTTTTACATCAGTACAGAATTTTAAAATAGCCAAATCGAACGCGGCCAAAAGCTAAATTGTATTTGTTAATTCGCGAACTTTGACAAGGCAAGAAATATCTTCTTTCTCCTTCCATTTACCTGGTTAACCTCCGAGCTAGAAAGAGATACAAAATAAGACATGTCTTGTCATTGTTTGTGAATAAAAAAAATATTGTTCTAAATTGAACAAATGACATTTTGAACTGAGTAACCCTAATTTTCTCCGCACGTTTAAAAACTTATCAAAGTTTCTAAAGTAAATAAATTGAGAATAGTTTAAAATATATTTTTGAATATTACGGAAAGTAAATATTTTCATATCTTGACAAAAAAAAAATAGGTAATATAAAGACCGTAACAATTTAATATCATAGCATTTATAAGGATTTTTTTTGTGTTATTAAATTATTAGTTTATATCGTCGGATAATGATTTTAACACATTTTTTTTTGCAAGAAATTGTTTAAATTTATTTAATATATTTGTATGATAATGGCTTAAAACGAGCTTTGCATTAATAAAAAATATTATGAACACCCTTAGAACTTTTAAAACTACATATGAGTCGTATAGAATCAAAGGCGGCTATCTGTAAATTTTGGTAAAAATAAGTTTTGACTATGGTAACATTTAAAATTTTGAATGCTTCTAACGTATACATTGATTTACTATCAAAAATGGATATCTTTCATACAAAATACACGTCAAATCCGAGTTCATTTTCAAATACGGCTATCTGTAAAGATTCAAAATCAAACATGGCCTTCTTCATCCGTCAACCAATCACAGCCGTCGATTTGCCGCGCGACATTATGGCGGATCACAGTATTTTGCACAAATAGTGTTGAGTGATTTTTATTTATTTATTACAGTTTAAGTTTGTGTTACTAAAGATATTGACTGAAATTGAAATAATGGAGTCTAATCCTAGGTTGGTTACTAATCAGTTTTCTCGAAAACGACGCAGAAATCCCGAAAAATGGCAAAGAAATGTTGCTAAAAGAATGAGGTTAGTATTGTTACTAGGGCTGTGCCACAATCTCATTGTAATTTAATATTTTATTTATTAAGAATTTGGATTTCTATTTATAATTTTAGCTAAATAATTTATAATTTTTACTATAACAATAAAATGGATATCATAAACATCATCTACCAAGTATTGTTTATCGAGATAAAGAACTTACTTATCTATTTTAGGTATTCTTCTAAATCTGCGCCTGAACGAGTCTGTAACCATTTATCAAAAGCGCTACAGTGTGCAAAGTTGACAATGGACCAAATCATGAAACTGCACCGCAACTTTTATGCACATAGTGAAAAAAAAGAGCAAGACGCACTTATTTTAAAATATTGTTCGGTGCAAAGCACAGCTTATAAAAGACAAGGATTTAAAGGACAAAGACAAACTGCCACAAAATATCACGTCATTTTGGATAAAGGAAAAAAAATACCGATTTGCAAAAAATTCTTTTTGTCCATATTTGGTGTAACGAAACACCGAGTGGCATATGTAATGAATAGATTTTATTACACATCCGAGTTTCCTACCGAAAAGCGTGGTGGGAACCACAAAGAACATAAATACTATGCTCAGAAACAATCTATTCACGCATTCATTCAAAAATTAAAGTGTGTTGAGTCACACTACTGCAGAAAAAGCAAATTCGCAGAGAGACAGTATTTACCATCAGAGCTCAATATTAACAAACTGTTTATAATATATAAGAGCAGTGAATTTGCAAATTCTAAGGTAAAAAAGTCGTATTTTCGTTGTATTTTTAACAAATTTTACAATATCGGTTTTGGATCGCCAAAAACAGACGTCTGTTCAATGTGTTTACAACTAACAGAGAAGTTAAAAAATGAAAGTGACCCGCAAAAAAAGAACGAACTGATAACTCAAAAACGAGTACATACGTTGCGAGCAAAAGCATTTTTTGAGAAATTACGTGAAATATCTGATGGATTGAAAGTAATATCCTTTGATTGCCAAAAAAATCTGCCCCTACCTAAATTGCCCGATCAGAGCACGTATTACAGCCGGCAATTATACTTATACAACTTCACCATGGTGGAAGGATCTTCTACTCTTCCATTTTCAAAAGAACGTATTTTTGCATATGTATGTACTGAAAACGAACATAATAAGGATTCTAATCTAGTTTCATCGGCAGTCTACCATCGTTTAACCGAAACAGATAAAACTAATATCGACACTATTCGATTGGTTGCTGACGGCTGTGGAGGCCAAAATAAAAATAGTATTTTAGTTGGTACGTGTTGTAGTTGGCTGCTAAAAAACAATACTATTAAAAAAATAGAAATAGTGTTTCCAGTGACGGGGCACTCATACATGCCAGCAGATAGAGTATTCGGAGTGATTGAGAAAAAACTGAAAAATCTTGAAGTAATATTGCACCCCAACGAGATCAAAGACATAATCACTGAAACGGCCACTTTGGTGGAATTCGGTAAAGATTGTCCTGTTAAGGACTGGAGAAAGTCCGTTAAAAATGTCGTCAAACAGACAACATCGTGGCCTATGAAGTTCAAGGAGTGCAAAAGGTTCATTTTAAAACGGTCGAAAAAGCCAGGCAGTGTCCTGGTTCGAGGAGAACTTTTCTATAAAAGTGATGTTGCAGTAGCGGCCAATGTATGCCAAAAGGGCAAGAAAATAAGTATGATTGAGCCGCAAACTTTACTCAGTGGTGTACCTGTAAACAAAAATAAACTGGAAGATGTAAATAAGTTGCTAGTTAAACACTTTGGCCCTACGTGGAAGGAGTTACAAACTTTGGCCTTTTATGACAATTTATTTATGTCACAAGAGTCTCTTATTGCTTCACCAGAAGAGCAAATTCAAGATTATTGCGAAGAACCATTAGATGATGCCTGTGATCTTCGTATATAAAAATCATAGAGCATTGAATCACCGTGTCGCTCGCGCGCTACTAGAGGCGCCTTTGTCGACAAATTCTTTAAAAAGCAACGTGTCAGTGGGCGTCACCGTTTACCCACACTAATTATTACAGAAGTAATGCATCTGAATAGTCTAAGCTGACAGCCAAACGTCGCATTTTGGAATTTAATGATAATGACCCTTGACTAACTTTCGTCTCTAGTCCGGCCGCGCGCGAAGTTCATTGCTCTGTGATAAAAATGCACGAAGGTCACCGGTACCATCTAATTTTATTACTTAAAAAACATTGCATTAAATTTTGTATTAAGTTTAAGAAAGTCATTATTTCATTTTCATGTTTAAAAAAAACTAAGTACCTACCTATTTCATTTTAATTCACTGTAACTTAAGTATAAAGTATAAAATTAAAATATCATTTCTTTCTAATTTTGTTGTTACGTTAATTTTATCCAGTTGAAAATTCTAATTTCATTTTTATGTTATTAAATTCTAATTTCATTTTTATGTATACAAAAAAAAAACTTAATTTTGTTGGGAATTAAAATTTCACTTGTTTTAATTTTGTTGATAATTAAATATTATATAATTTACTGCTTGTTTGTTAACATTTATTGATAGTGATATTGTTATCCGAACCACTATTTGAGTAACAATATCACTAACAATACCCCAGTGGTGTCAAATAAAAATAATACTTACTCATGATATTGTTTAGTGACAACCCTTATTTTACTTTTTTTTTATTAGTATCAAACATGGCTATTTGTCATTGGCTTGGAATCAAAGGTGGCTATTTGTCTATATCTCAGGTTCAAATACGGTTATTTTCAAAGTTCAGTATCAAATGTGGCTATCTGCACAAAATAAACACCTGCCGTATCTAAACATTCAACTTTAATACAGACTTTGAGTTAAATTGTAAATTCTTTAATGATAATTTTGTCTTGCAAACAAAAATTTTGATGTAAAAATGAAAAACAGTCCTAAAGGGTTTATTTTTTATATTGTCAGCCATAACTCAGATAGCCGATTTTGATCCTACACGACTCATATATTCTTAAGACTCTGTAATCCCGAGCGGGGAAAAGACGGGTAGTCATAATACTCTCTGCAATTACTTTTAATATCCATACAAATTTCATAATATCCAACTATTATTTTCGTTTAAAATTTTCATACAATTTAAGGTCAAGGGTATGTCATTGTATTGTAACTTCCGTTTTGACATTAAGAACATTGGCATATTAAATTTTATTTTGATATTAAGATTACTTCATATTTATGCCAAATATACATTTAGGCACAATATACCTTTCTGACCTTAAAAATATTTAAAATTACTAATGAAAACTCGGCAAGACTTAGAATATAAATTACAAAACATTTTTTGATGTTGGCAACACACACTCCTAATGACGAGATTTCAAAAATACTCACATATTTATGGTTTTTTCCTCTTTAGATGAAACAGATTAAAGATGTACTAATTTGTGTCCGGTATTAGTGATGAGAAAAATGACGTAAAAATCATCCAAGTGACGGCGAGCAAAGATTGGTTATTTACGTTGTCCCTTTGTTCCGGTATTTCTTGATTTTGGTTCTGACTGGGTTGGTTCTGGTTTCGGTTTCGCTCGGGTTGGTTTCGGTTTTCCTCGGGTTGGTTTCGGTTTTGCTCGGGCTGGTTTCGGTTTTCTTCGGCTTGGATACGGTTTCGGTTCTGTTCCGGTTGGTTTTGGTTCTGGTTTTCCGGTCGCTCGTTGCGGCGTTCCGGTTGCACTTGCGGTGGGTTCACGTGGAGGTCGCGGAAGAAACCAATCTGGTGCCTGTAATAGATTACAATAAGAATTAGATAGATTAATCGTTTGCAGAATACATTCAAAAAAACCTCTCTAATGAAAAAAATATTAATGTGATATGTCGTGAGCATTATACAGAACATAAAACTATTTGACGCCGAACACCAACGACGGAACTATTTGTCTGGTGATCAGATCGATCGGTTATCATGCCGTAGCACCCAGGTTCGGTGCCCAGCGACGGAAAGTTTTATTTTTTGTTTTTAACTATTTTGTACGGTCAATCTGACGTTCACCGAGCACCGCTCGGTCACCCAGGTACTGGACCATGATCCAGGCGTGACAAACAAACAACAACTTCAGAAGAAACTTACTAGCACTACCTTAGTTTAGTTTAATTAGTAATCTAAGTAATTTTGTTATTGCTAAGCTTGGTTTAAGTTTAATAAATAAATAAATATTATTACGTCTATATCCCTTGCAGGGTAGACAGTGCCAGCAGTCTAGCAAGACAGACAGGCCACGTTCAGCTGTTGGAAAAAACACTTACAGATAACCCGCAGCCGCCAACAGCAGCACCAGCAGCAGCCTCACCGGGCTGCCGTAGAGGTAGACCAGGGAGAACAGGATGGCGAGCCTGGAGGCCGCGTAGAGGTGGTCCAGCCAGTCGCGCGCCAGCCCGTCGTCCCCGTCCGCGTCGCGCGGCGGCGCGGGGGGCGCGGGCGGGGGGGCCTCCGCGGGGGGAGCGGGGGGCGCGGCGCCCGCCTGCCACCTGGCGGGGCAGCGGACATTACTCTTGATGAAGGTTGTTTTAGTAGGGAACATTTGTAAACTAGGGGAATACCACTAAGGGTTAGTTATAAACTAATGAAATACCATTTACTTAGGCTTACAAACTTGGGATTCTTTTTTTAGGCGATGGGCTAGCAACCTGTCACTGTTTGAATCTCAATTCTATCATTAAGCCGAATAGCTGTACGTGGCCATTCGGTTTTTTCAGGACTGGTGGCACTGTCTACCCCGCAAGGAATATAGACGTGATCATATGTATGTATCGATGTCACTGACCGTTAATGACTATAATACTTTTAAGATATTCATTAAAATCTTACATAAGAACCGTAATTCAAATATACTAAAAATTAACAAAAAACGGCTTCAGTGGCGCAGCGGTAGTGCGCTTGTCTGTGTCAACGGAGGTCCCGGGTTCGAATCCCGGCCAGGGCATAATGAGAAACGAACTTTCTGTGATTGGCTTGAATCTTGGATGGCTATCTACATATGAGTATTTATTATAAAATACACTGTCGTTGAGAAAGTATCTCGTGACACAAGTTTCGAGCTTACTTCGAGGCAAACTCAATCTGTGTAATCACACATACATATATATTTATTTTAAATATTTTATCTGACTTTTTGACCAGTTTTGAAAATTAATCGCATTTTTAGCTTAATTTGCACAAAATGATATCATTATTTGCTACTTATTGTTCTCAGAACATCTGTTTAAACGTAAACATGACATTCATAGATTTATTTTATCAAAATTAACACCAATGAGAGTCACTGGGAGTCGATTCATGATTATTGTAAAGAAATGTCTTATCTCTTTTTTTCTAACTCTATGGATAACCTTGTGGCGACATCTTTTGGTCACAATAGCCAATCACACGACGCGCCTGCACATTCAAGCAACTGGATATTGTAACCAAAAGTATCATAGTTCTCTATTTTTTTTAGAATTAATAAAGTTAATTTTTTTTTTCATTATTATAGGACACTTCATATCACTTAATAATTGTCATATCTTTCGGTTTCACAACATTGGTTGACGTCAAATAAATAACTTAAATCTTAGTTTACAGCCGCTTCCAAAGCGTCAGTGCAGTAGAAGCGGTAACACACTGCACTGCAGCATTTTCTCCAACAAATAGAATAGATTTATTTTCAAAATTAGTTATAAAATTGGATACAAGTTATCACTTATCGACGTCACATTACTTAAATCTAATTATAACTACTAACGCTTCCAAAGCGCGTGTGTTGAAGAAGCGGCGGAACAAACTACACTGCAGCAAATGTCCTTAAAGGCATAATATACATATATCTGTAAATCATTCAACACTCACATATTAGCATACTGCTGCATGTACTGCAAATACGCCTGCTGCATCATCATCATGTGGTTGGCCATGGACGCCGGATCGCTGGTGACAGGCAGGTAGCCATCGCCCCCCAAATTGTAGTTGGGGTACTGTGGCACCCTGCCGTAGTTGTTGACGAACGAGGTCAGGTAGTTCTGCATCTCCACTGTGTGGTTCTGGTCGTTTTGGCGGGTTTCTGGACGAGTAACTAAATAAAAAAAAAATATTTGTAATACGTCAAAACTGTTAAAATTCAAAAATTCAAATTCAAAATTTTTATTCATTATTATAGGATACTTCGTATCGCTTAATAATTGTCAAAACGTATGGTTTAACAACATTGGTTGACGTCAAATAAATTACTTAAAACTAAGTTTACTGCCGCTTCCAAGGCGTCAGTGCAGAAGAAGCGGTAACAAACTGCACTGCAGCATTTTCTTCATTCAGCATTTTGTTATTTACTTTCACCGCTTCGACTCTGAGTAGGAAGAAGACCACCAGTATAAGATAATAACTTTCTAAAAAGGAGAACCGCCTCCGATCGACATTCTCCTTTTTTGAAGTCGGTCAGATTTTTTAAAACTTTCTCCTAAATGTAACAAACACTGTACTGAAAACCGCATCAAAATCGGTTCAGCGAAACGCGAGACAATAGCGGACAAACATACATACATACAGGTCATCTCTTTCCCATGGATGTCGTAAAAGGCGACTAAGGGATATGCTTACAAACTTGGGATTCTTTTTTACGCGATGGGCTAGCAACCTGTCACTAGTTGAATCTCAATTCTATCGCTAAGCCAAATAGCTGAACGTGGCCATTCAGTCTTTTCAAGACTGTTGGCTCTGTCTACCCCGCATGGGATATAGACGGGACCATATGTATGTATGTGGACTAAGAACAGTCTGGAGAATGACGTCGGGTAGGTACTTTTCATAAATGCCACAAATACTATAATTCCTGTCGGATTTGCGACTCTTCCACGCGTACGAAGTCGCGGGCAACAGCTAGTGTATAAATGAATAAATACCTTCCGGCCTCACAGCTTCACTCTGTCCACTGGGTGGGTTATCACTGTTCACCGTCACATTCCTCCGCCTCATACCCTCGTTATCATTGGTCTCGGCCATTCTCCGTTTTGGCGTACACACTAGGTGCATTATATGAGCGATCTGACTCTCGTAAGTCCTGAGTACATCCTTCAATATCGCATTGTCGTCTAGCAACTGGCCTGAGTATATAATTTTTTGTTCGTCCGTACTCTGTAACAACAATGTTTTCATATATTTACATATATATATATATGTATATACAAGCTGTCATATATAAAAAAAATATGGCCGATTCTCATACCTACTCAATATGCTTACAAAATTTCATGGGAATCGGCCAAGCTATTTCGGAGGAGTACGTGAACGAACATTGTGACCCGAGAATTTTATATATATCATGTCCTTATAACGGGGTAGACAGAGCCACAGTCAAGAAATATTTACTTGTGGGTAAAAACTGTACTATAACGATTTGCGACCCTCCCTGGCTTTATAGGTAGCATTTATACATATGTATAAACCTTCTTGAATCACTCTATCATTTAAAAAAACTGCATCAAAATCCGTCTGAAGTTAAAGATCTAAGCATACATACATATTACCACGTCTATATCCCTTACGGGGTGGACAGCCAACAGTGTCGAAAAGCCACATTCAGCTGTATGGCTATGTGGATACCAAAAGTAATCTTACCAACTATGTATTTACACAGATGTGCTAGTGCAAATTTGTCAATTTCTTAAAAACGTTCTAGCCCAAAATTATTCATTTAAGTGTGTTTAAACTTATATTATTTACTAGTACCGCCCGCGACTTCGTCCGCGTGGAATCAATCCCGCGGGAACTCCGGGATGAAAAGTAGCCTATATGTTATTCTGGGTCTTCAGCTACTTATAAACCAAATTTCATCGTAATCGGTTCAGTAGTATTTGCGTGAAAGAGTAACAAACATCCATACTGACATACTCACAAACTTTCGCATTTATAATATTACCAGTAGTAGGATTTTATAGAAAAAAACACTACACATTTTAATTAAATTTATTCCTTCACTGAAAATGTTTCAAACTATTTGTGAATTTGTAATTCTAGCCCATAATATTTATTATTGTGAAAATTAATTTCCTACATATAAAAAAATTCGTACATACTTCACAAAGTGAACTGTAACTAACAAAAATGAACGAGTAATTGTTCCCATTGTGTGAGTAACCTCGACGAGTACTAACCTTATCAATTCGGTCAAGCGCGAATTGTGATAACAGTACAGTATGTTTTGTTTGTTGATTACGTAATTGATATTCTGTGCATATATATTTAAGCTAGTTTAGCTAGCTAGGGCCGTGAAATCAATCCCGCGGGAACTCCGAAGTAGTCTATGTGTTATTCTGGGTCTTCAGCTACCTACATAATTTTTTTTTATCGTTATCGGTTCAGTAGTATTTGCGTGAAAGAGTAACAAACATCCATACCGACATCCTGACAAACTTTCGCATTCATAATAATATTAGTAGGACTATAAGTTTCCATACTGGTACAGTAGCGAAGAAAAAACATAGTGTGTGACAGCTGTTACTCTAAATGTGCAGATTGTAGATTCAATCATGGGAAAAGTGCCGTGTGGTTCCCAGCACCAATATAAAAAAAGGATCGCACTCCCACTTTCAAAGAACAGAACGGGATGTTCTTCAAACCCGACATAGAATCCCTTAAAAGTACAGTCCTCTTTATTTTTTTAGTACCAATTTAAGTTGGCTTTGCTTGCATGGCGGACATTGTCGCTTATGGAAAACGAATGGGAATAATGTGTGAGATTAAGTAGGTCATCATTCATCATTCATCCTTGAGGGCTTCAATGATGCCCAAAATAACTATTTCACGCGGATGAAGTCGCGGGCACAGCTATATACTTATAAAGATAAAGACTTGGAATATAGTGTTATATTTTCCTTATAAATAATAAATATAAACGAGAAAAATTACACAGATTGAGTTAGCCACGAAGTAAGTTCAAGGGTTGTGTTGCGAGATACTAAGTCAACGATAGGTACTATATTTTATAATAAATACATACATACATATGGTCACGTCTTGCGGGGCAGACAGAGCCAACAGTATTGAAAAGACTGAATGGCCACATTCGACTATTTAGCTTAATGATAGAATTGAGATTCTAATAGTGACAGGTTGCTTACCCATCGCCTAAAAAAGAATCCCAGAAGTTTGTAAGCCTGTCCCTTAGTCGCCTTTAACGACATCCATGGGAAAGAGATGGAGCGGTCCTATCCTTTTTTTTTTTTGAATTTAGGCCAATTAAAAAAAGATTTCGTTTCTCACCAAATAAATCAAATTGTGAAAGGTTTCTCCAATTTTTCCGTGTACCCTAAACGTTATCGCTTCTGAATAATTGCAATTACAACAGCGGCTATTAACTGTTTTGATAACAAAACAACATTGGAATATGCAATGTCATGTTTGTTTGTTAGGTAACAGGTTTCACCTGAACCATCAAATGTTCTTCTTTATGATGTGATTACACACTAACTTCATTACTCATGGGGTAGACAGAGCCAATATGCACAAGAATTGGATGACCTGAGTGTCTTTACATGCATATCTTTAGTCATAGTTTAAAGAGATCTTAAGTACCTGAAACACTGATTTTTCACCCTAGTTCAGGCTTACTACATCTCGCACCTTAATATTATAAGTAGGGATGTCACGAATGTCACTTTCGTCGCATTCGCGAATGCGAATTTAATAATAGTAATTTCGCTTCCTTTCCTCCCGTAAGGCGATTTCGCAGTGGCTGATATATAAGCCCAAACTGTTCTCTCTCTGGGGACTTAGATATTTCAGGGCCAGTCAATTTATCATATCAATCGCATAACATTCGCATCAATCAATGCGAGTCTGGTGAAAGCCATAATATAGAAAAGAAAGAAAGAAAGAAAAATAAAAAAGAGTACTAATACACTTGCAGGGTAGACAGAGCTACTATGTTTAGCTTTTTGGCATGATGATAGAATTGTAATTAAAATAGTGTCAGGTTGCTAGCCTGTTACCTTAAAGAAGAATTCCAAGTTTATAAGCATATCAAATAATTATAATAAAGATACATAAAAACTACAATAAATAAACAATATACATAAATAAATAGGTATACATACACAAATATTGCTTTTTTCTAAGCATTTATGATTAAAATCATGCTTGGAATGTATATCTAGCAAGTTTTTAAAATTCTTGCTAAATATCAGTGATAAAAAAATTATTATGGCTTAATCTTATCTGTCATTGGATGTGATTTCTACCAGATAAATCATGTTTTGTTAATCATTCTGTCATCAATCTTTTACTTATAGAATAGAGTAAAAAGATATTTTTACAAAATTAATTAAAATTAATATCCTATAGACATAATTAAATTTTTAGTGATCTGTTTAATTTTAATGTATATATTTCCCCATTTTCTCCTACTTGTAAAACTGAACAAAAGAAATATTGACATTTCAGTATTTATATTAATATCTTGTTTTTGTTATTGTTTGTTTGTAAAAATAGTATTTAAAAGTACATAACACAAAGACAGAAAACATATCAATAATGCACAAATCATGAAATTTATTCATCTCAACACAATGCAACAAAGATCATAAGCAAAGCACAGCTAACAGAACATGTGACTATCAAACAATTGGCTCTACTAATAATAAATAATTATCTATTGAAAATATCAGGTACCTGAAAGATGATGTAAATACATTGTATGAAGCTTGCTTGAAAAAAGGGAAAGAAGTATGCAGATATTGTGGCAGTGGTAAGATATAGTACCTACCCAGGAGAGGTGTGATTTTAGGTCTCTCTCATAAAATACTATTGTGTTACTGGTACAGTATATGATGTCTTTAAGAATATTTACCGAGATTTCTGCATACGCTAAGACCCAGGCAATGCCAATAACGAAAATCTAAAGAATCTTACCGGTTTACTCGGGTAAACTTGAGATAAGTGGCCCTTAAGTTGTCCTATTGTCCATGACGATTGGCATTCGATGTTCTGATCCTCAATCTGCTGATTAGGAGCTTTGACGATGAGTGTCACGTTATCTGGTATCATTTTTCACCATTCAACTATCCTTCTTGTGTTGTTAGATAACAAATAATTTGCAAAATAATCACAACCACAAAACTACGCAAAATTTTCATGTATACGCCTGCGCGATTATTGGGATATTTCGAACTGGTGCTGACGCAACTTTTTGCCTTTACTGGGTATGAGCTCTTAACAAGATTCACTCACTGTTAACTAATGAAATGATGGGATTTAATGTAAATACAAAATACGACAAGATTAAATTGGGGCCCCTGTACTTGTCAATTTGTTTGTATGAAATTATTTGTCGATCTCTCATTGGTCCACTTTGATGATGACGTCAGTTATACGTTCTGTTTCAAGCATAGTCTCTATGTACCTATATTTCTTGGCTTTTATTTTTGTGAAGACAACATTAAGCTATCTGTAGTGTCGTGCGTGACTGTTGCTGTCACTCACTGTCAAGTGAATCTGAAGCACTGCATTTATTTATTTATTTTCTTGTAACCTCACTGTTTGTAAAGTTTATAAATTAATTAATATCGAACTTTTGGAACTGATTAGCCCATAATATAAGTTAAATATATAGATTCTTTCTGCTTAATTGTAATACTAACTTAAACTTTTTTAACTGTAAACCGCTATGGGTGTCACTGTGTAAGTGTAAGAGAACTTAATTTATTATTTTTGTCAGTTTATGTTATGTTATTAATAAATGAAATTCATTACAGCCTTCAACAATATCCAGTGCCAGAGAATAAAACCGGCACGTACGTTATAGAATTGCTTACGAAACGGATTTTAGCTCTTGGAGCAACGCAACAAGGGCAGTTTTTGGTTGACTGTGAGAGCTACTTGTCTCATCCGCAGATGGGTTAGTGTATTCTTTCTCATTGTAAATTTTTAGTTACACTCTTAGCTGTGATGCATGTGAGGTGGGAATCTGGTTATTGACATTAACCTACACCTTTATCAATAACTGAAGCTACTTTGATATACTAGTAGTCTAATATTGCAAAGCCGTGTGGTTTTCGACACTAACAGAAAAAAAGAACCACTACATCTCTTTTCCATGGATGTCGTAGAAGGCGACTATGGGATAGGCTTATAAAATTGTGAACCTTTTTTTAGGCAATGGGCTAGCAACCTGTCACTATTTGGATCTCAATTCCATCATTAAGCCGAGCAGCTGAATGTGGACATTCAGTCTTTTCGGAACGATTGGCTCTGTCTACCCTGTAAGGGATATAGACGTGACTATATGTATTTTATTAAATTCCAGGCACAACAAAAACAGTGCACATCCTTCACAATTCTGAACAGCCGGCGTCAGTGTTCTCCATACTGGAGAGTGGCACGAAGAACATCCATGTGATAGCGGACGGACTCTTTGACCTGCTCATGATGAAGCTGTCTCAGCATTACACGTCTAAGAAGCAGACCAAGATTGAGAGTAAAGGTATTGACATCATAAGAAAAAACATACATACACACATACATATGTATAGTTGCATCTGTATCCCTTACCTGTAGCCATACTTAACTAAAAAAAAATATTTATATTAAAGAAAACATATTTTGTATATAAAAAACAAATAATCTCTTCAATAATAAGTGTTACCATATGTTTTTGATTTGAAGAGCAGTAAGAATTATATGTTATGTTTTATACAATTTTTTTTTTATTTCCTATGTAATAAATCTCTTAGTTTAGTAACAAATCTCTCAGAAACAAATTATAAATCTCTTAGTTATTATTATTGTTTTACAATTAAATTTCAACATAATTTTCATAATAAGACAGAACTAAAGACTAAATATACGGCTTATTTAAAAAAAATATACAATTCTAAAACCTTGGCAGGCAGAATATACGAGTATATTTACACAAACTGTACTTAGATAATTAAGATCTATTTTAACCATATTCAAGGAATAAATGATTGGAATTAATCAGGAAATATAATTATGACATGTTTCATTTTTATTTACACAGCTGAAAGTGGCCTTTCAGTTTTTTCAAGATTGTTAGCTCTGTCTTCCCCTCAAGGGATATAGACTTGATGCTATGTATGTATGTTTATTTTTATTTACATGTCTGCAAAGTTACACAATTGTATTATCTTTTATTTTTAGGACCGAGATTCGAGCTAGGAGACTTCTGTGTTAAGCTCGGCTCGGTGACTATGAATCAGAATTTCAAAGGAATACTGGTTGAGGTAAGTTACAAAGATATAGGTACATATATAATGAGAAATTTGCTAAGAACTATTTGAATCTTAATCCTCCTATCATTTAGCCCACAGAACACAGTGATATTTAACCATACGGCTGAACTATTTTATTTATTTATAATTTGATTTTGCCGTGTGGTTCCCGGCACCAATAACAAAAATAGGAGAATTCCAATTCTTTCCCATGGATGTCCTAAAAGGCGATATAGGTTTTTGTTCTTTCTTTATTTTCTATATTATGGCTTCCACCAGACTTTGGGTGATTCTGCCAATGTCTTGGATTGAAGAGACACGATACTACGAAATTGGTCAATGGACGGTTATACGATCTGAAAGGAGAAGGTTAAAAAATGTATAAACACAAAAAGACTAGGGCTATAGGCTTATAAACTTGAGATTCTTCTTGTAGGTGATTCTGTCAGAGACCCAAACACCTGAGTCTACCCCGCAAGACGTGATTATATGTATGTATGTATGTTATATTTCCAGGTAGAATATCGCCCCTGCGTGATGGCTAACGCAGTTTGGGGACTCCTTCGAGAGTTCCTACAAGGCCTCTCGGGCTCCACGGTGTCGGTGCAGCCTCCGCAGCACCTCCTCAGCCGGATGAACGAGATCTACACCCCCATAGACACCATATACCAGTACCTGGAGCATTTTAGTGCTTATAGAAAGGTTACTGGCATGAGAGCGTAGTTAAGTGATCCAGGTTGGATACAAGAGTGGTCCTATTTAAATAGGTTGAACAATACCCGGAGTAAAAGTTGAACCGAAATGGACGCTGTGGTAATATTAATTTTATTGGGAATTTTTGTAAACGCCATAGGACCTAGAGAAACTCCCTGAGGAGGCCCCTTTTTAATTGCTCAAAATCCATGTTAAATTACTCAATGACGTTATTATTATATAGAATACTCTTCTGTGCGATGGTTGCATATCGTGGGACCTTCTAATTTACTAAATGATTATATTCAGTTAGTACAATTTTATATGAAAGCGTCATTGGGCCGAAAGAAACTCCCTGAGGAGGCCCTCTTCGCTGCCGGTTCCTACAAGGTCTCTCGGGCTTCACCGTGTCAGTTCAGCCTTCACAGCACCTCCTCATAGGTAGTATAAAACCCGGAGTATTAGTTGAACCAAAATGGCGTCGATTTACGGTGTTGTTATCCAAACATATAATTTATTTGCACAATTGTGGCATCAACTATAATAAGTGTCACTGGTAAATAATATTGCAGTACTGTACTCTGTATAAATTGAAATCCCTACAAAAATTATAGTTTCTGAAAATAAATAAATAAAATCTTTGTTATACTTGCATTTATTAATCATTTTTTTTTTTTAACCCTTAAATGGATGATTTTTTTTTCACGTTTTAAAAAAATATATTTGTGTAAAAGACGTGTATTACTGTTTAGGAAAAATGAGTAAAAAAATCTAGACATGAATTTACTATACTTTTTTTGCAATAATATGAGTGTTGTTTATAAACTACATTGCGCATTCATTGATGTTTTGCAAGTATGGATAAAATAAGAGTGGATATTGTTTTTGAAATGTATTTATTTATTCTTCATTATGATATTTATAAAAACAATTGATTTTTTTCGTATCACATAAAGACACACGACATTTTTGGCACATTTTAAATGTAAAGCCTGAACATTTCGGGAATTTGCACCTCTGCTGCTTATCCAGCCAAACTGCCCAATGACATGTCTGATCTAATCTGACGTCTTTCAAAGGAATTGCTTGAGCTGGTCCACGGAACTTCTTCATTACCAGTTCTCTTTGTATTGTGCTCCTACTTGGTCGACCATGTTTAGCGCCATTTGCAGGTAGACCCAATTTGCAGAGGGTTTCAGCAAGTTCTAGCCTGAATGTACCCAAATTGAGAAGTTGATCATTTCCTTTCATATTATTTACCTTCTTGAACATAACCCATGAATTTATAACTGCGAGGTCCAGGAAATGATAAAATAAGCGGATCGTCCACTTGCGGCTCTTGATTGTGATGTGATAACGACCTATAAATGAGTCTAATAAGTCCACGCCTCCCATGTGGGCATTGTACTCCTTGATTACTTTGGGGCATGGAATAGCAACATCTCTCTTTCTTCGATTTATCAAAGCGTGTGACTGTGGTTGCTGGTTCTGCTCCTACGTAAGTGGATAGAAGGTTAACGGGCTTGTTATCTTTCCACACAACAGCACTTACGTCAATATCATCCACAGTAGCCACGTTTTCCTCATAGAATCCTCTGGCTACGTTTTTTTTTCATTATAGTGTTTTTTTTTCAGGCAATTTGCAGTTTCTCAATCGGTTTACTCTTACTGTTCCCAGTGAGAAAATTCCTTCTGTGAGAAAATGCTTCCAGTATCTGATTTTCTCCCCTAAAAATAAGGCTGTCTTCAGCAGTAACAAGATTCCGTTTTCGCCAAACCAGAGGTCGTTTAGAAATCCCTAGTGATCTACTCTGGGGTGCTGCTTCTTCGGCTTCCAAAATAGGAGGGTCTGGCATATTTTCATCGTTGTCGATGACAAGAGGAGGATCAGCATCCACTTTATCAGACTGGGCATTCTCACCTTCATCACTATTTTCAAGGTCTCGAAGAACATCTCGAGCTGTTTGATAATAGTGACCTTCATCCTCTACTTCGGAGTCTGACCCGTCTAAGCCGTCTTCTGAATCTTCAAGAGTTTCTTAATACTTTTGTAATTTCGCTTTCTAGTAATCGCGGCAAGCTGAAAAGCAAAATAAAAATCCTTCACCTAACATGCGTTTATTTAGCAGGCAATGCGCATTGTAGTTTTCCTACAACATACCATATTTCGCCTTATTCAACAGTAGCAACAAATTATTTTCAATGTTTTACAACATAAACATGCAATTGAAGATATAATCAAGCAAATAAAAATATGTTTTATACTTACATTATATTTTATCAAAGTCCGAACACAGCTACAAAACTTAGTTTCGCGCCACTAGAAAACTTTTCTTCAAAGTGACATTTGACATTACCTTTATTTCAAATGCATAAAAGTATTAGATAGTGCCAACATTAAAAGAAGTACAAAATTCGTTCAGAAATAAGAACTAGTTGTCAAAAATAACAAAACATTAATAGAAGGTCAATTTTATCTGTGATGTTTAGTATGTTGTTTAAAAACAACATTATCCATTTAAGGGTTAATTTACGGCTCTACTTAAATATACATAGTTTAAGTTACTGTAAGTAGGTACAATTTTATAATGTAAATTAAGTGATTTATTTAAAAAATAAATTCATTGGAAACATATATTTTTCTTCTTTTTTTAAATACCATAACGGATATTTTTACATTTCTTGGCATTTTTGTTTATTATAAGCAAAGGAAAGAGTGAAATTGTTATTATACTAAAGTTTCACGTGTTTATAAACAATAATGTATTAAAACAACATACTTACGGACAAGTCTTCTTTTACGAATAATAAGTTAGTTTGTGTGATTCGCATGATAAGTACAATATGTGGAATATATTTAAAGAATTTAAAATAAGTTACGGAAAAGTCTTAGGGACTTTAGTAGCGTCCTTCTTTTTAATAAAGGGTAAGTCAGTAGTATTTTTTAATATTTAGTCTTATGTATCCATATTGATACCTATTACCCAAGCTTAATAATCATGTCGTGTGGTTTTAGGCACTTTATTCATTCATACATATGATCATGACTATTTCCCTTGCGGGGTTGACAGAGCCAGCAGTCAGTCAGTTGAGCTGAAACGCTTAATGATAGAATTGAGATTCAAATATTGACAGGTTGCTAGCCCATCGCCTAAAAGAATCCCAAGTTTATAAGCCTATCCCTTAATCGCCTTTACGGCGTCCGTATCATCTTTATTCTATGGAAGTGAAAGCCGAAATAACCTCGTCTGTAAAATATTACAGTTTCTTCTATATTGGCACTAAAAATGGACCTTATAGACTGCGGTATAGATAACAGCGCTAAAGTTCAAGTTGGTGATGTGGAAATCAAAGAGTACCCTTGGGTTGGGATACTGTATTATATGAATCGTGAGTAAAAAAGTTTTTTAAGATCTATAACATTCTAAATCAGAAAATCTTTCGTTTAAAAAGCTGCACCAATTTTTGACATTTGGTATCTCTTCACGGGCTATTAAGAGAACTAGCAGTGCCCGCGACTTCATTCGTGTGGAATAGTTATTTTGGGCATCATTGAAGCCCTCAAGGATGAATCATTTTCCCCGTTTTTTTTTTCACATTCTCCATTATTTCTTCGCTCCTAAAAGTTGCAGCGTGATGTTATATAGCCTAAAGCCTCGATAAATGGTCTATTCAACGCAAAAAAAAATTTTTCAATTCGAACCAGTAGTTTCTTAGATTAGCGCGTTCAAACAAACAAACTCTTCAGCTTTATAATATTAGTATCTATAGATGATGATTTTCAGATGGTGAAGCTGGGGAACAGCGCGCAGTGACGACGGTAGCTTTGATACACGTTCTCTTTGTAATAGCCCCAGCCGCTGATGTGGGGCCGATGCCTAAAAATGATTTCAGGTACCTACGTATACTTCTTTTTATTTATTTTTTTATTTTATTTGTTACTAGCTGACCCGGCAAACGCTGTTTTGCCAATTATTTTTATATATTATTGCGGAACCCTATTTTTTTCCGAAATAAAATATAGTCTATGTTACTCGTGGATAATGTAGCTTTCGAATGGTGAAAGAATTTTTAAAATCGGTCCAGTAGTTTTTGAGCCTATTCATTACAACCAAACAAACAAAGTTTTCCTCTTTATAATATTAGTGTAGATCACTCTAAGTTTGTTTATCACTTGTGCAAAGCAGCTTCCTGGTTTGTGTGCTATTTGATGCATCTTCAAGCCAGGTTGCTAGTGTTTTATGTAATGTGATGACGCAAATGGTTTATTCTATATATTGGACGGCCTCTGTGGCGCAGCGGTAGTACGCTTGTCTATGTCACCGGAGGTCCCGGGTTCGAATCCCGGTCAGGGCATGATGAGAAAAGAACTTTCTTTGATTGGCCTGGGTCTTGGATGTTTATCTATATAAGTATTTATTATAAAATAAAGTATCGTTGAGTTAGTATCTCGTAACACAAGTCTCGAACTTACTTCGAAGCTAACTCAATCTGTGTAATTTGTCCCGTATATATTTATTTATTTATATTCTTACGTATACTTAGATGGACAGTTCTTTTTTGTGTAGGTATCTTCAGTCACCTAGAATACCTACGTGGTGAGTTCACAACGTGTAGTGAGGAATAGAACCATTCCATTTCTTTCCCATGTATGTCGTAAAAGGTAAATAAGGGATAGGCTTATATACTTTCTTGGACTCTTTAAGGTCATGGGCTAGCAACCTCATTAGTAAACAGTTGAACGTGGCCTTTCAGTCTTTTCAAGACTGTTGGCTCTGTCTACCCCGCAAGGGATATAGACGTATACATAACATTATATGTTATGCTCCGTTACGTTACTAACGTTATGATTATTATGTTATTTTGAACGGGATTAGATTATTACAGCGTCTAACGCTAGTGGTAATCCACAGTATCTTTTTTTTATTCCAGTGTCTAAAATAAATCTTCTCTCCCTTACATGAACTGCGTACATACATATAGTCACATCTTTATCCTTTGCGGGATAGACAGAGCCAACACTCTTGAAAATAGTGACTTGCCACATTCAGGTGTATGTTTAAAAGATGGAATTGAGATTCAAATAGTGACAGGTTACTAGCCCATCGTCTGCAAGAAGAATTCAATACATGAATTTGTTAACTAGATAATTAATTATAATTGTAATTTTCAGAGCCAACACACGCGTCCTGCTTGCATATAGTCACATATATATATATTATATATCCTTTGCGGGGTAGACAGAGCCTACAGCTTTGAAAGTACTGAAAGGCCACATTCAGCTGTATGTTTTAAAGATGGAATTGAGATTCAAATTATGACAGGTTGCTAGCCCATCGTCTGCAAGAAGAATTCAATACATGAATTGGTTAACTAGATGATCTATACTAATATTATAAAGCTGAAGAGTTTGTTTGTTTGTTTGAACGCGCTAATCTCAGGAACAACTGGTTCGAATTGAAAAATTATTTTTGTGTTGAATCGACCATTTATTGAGGAAGGCTTTAGGCTACATAACATCACGCTGCAACTATAAGGAGCGAGGAAATAATGGAAAATGTGAGAAAAACGGGGGAAATTATTCATCCTTGAGGGCTTCAATGATGTCCAAAAATCGCGGGCACAGCTAGTTAATTATAATTGTAATTTTCAGAGCCAACACCCGCGTCCTGCTCGGCGACAAGTGGAACGGGGAGGAGCGGCGCGTGCGCAGCTACGTGCTGCACCCCGAGTACGGGCAGACGTACAACACGATCGCGCTCGTTCAGCTCAGAGAATCTGTTTTATTAAGTATGTGTAAATATATAAAGAATGATTTATCATAAAATGAGGGTAGGTATAGCAGTTAATTTCACGATTAAACTAGGCTTTTAAGTGCAAATAGCTCATGATTTTAATGTGTGTGTCACACACACACACACACGCACACACAATCACGTCTATATCACCTGCGGGGTTGACAGAGACAACGGTCTCGATAAGATGGAAAAGCCCCGTTTAACTGTATGGCTTAAAGATAGAATTGAGATTCGTATAGTGACAGGTTGCTAGACCATCGTCTAAAACAAGAATCCCAAGTTTATAAGCCTATCCCTTAGTCGCCTTTACGACATCCATGGAAAAAGATTATAAGGAGTAGTCCTATTCTTAAGTGCAATTCAATTCAATTTATTTATTGCATCCTTAATGTACAGTATATGTATTATATACAGCAAGGAACCACACGTCATTTATTATACTTTTCTAACATATTGTGGTATTTAATTTCAGCCAAATATTTGAACATTAGACCCCTGTGCCCACCACCAGACTTATTGAGAAATCCAGAGTTTTACGTTGTGAAGTTTAAAGAAGGTAAATTAATAAATAAATAAAATAAAAACACATAGGTATATTACACACATTGAGTTTGCCCCGAATTAATTTCGAGACTTGTGTTGAGGTATGTTAAATTCAATCTATATTAATACGAGTATTATAAATAATCTAATCTCAGAAACTACAGGTTCGAATTTAAAAATTCTTTTTGTGTTGAAAGGACCATTTATCGAGGAAGGCTTTAGGCTATATAACGTAACGCTGCAACTAAAAGAAGCGCAGATATAATGGAATATGTGAAAAAACATATATACATACGGTCACGTCTATATCCTTTGCGGGGTAGACAGAGCCAACAGTCCTGAAAAGACCGAATGGTCACGTTCAGCTATTTGGCTTGATGATAGTATTGAGATTTAAATAGTGACAGGTCATCGCCTAAAGAAGAATCCCAAGTTTGTAAGCCTATCCCTTAGTCGCCTTTTACGACATCCATGGGAAAAAGATGGAGTGGTCCTATTCTTTTTTGTACTGTTGTAGGGAACCACACGGCACTGTGAAAAAAACGGGGGAATTTATTCATCCTTGAGGGTTTCAATGATGCCCAAAATAACTATTCCACTCGGATGAAGTCTCGAAGAAGATTTCTTACAAAGGACTACACTACTCGGTTATAATTTCTTTTGTTTTAGATTATAATAACCTTCAAAAGGAAGTTATACCAGTGATACATGTTCCAGGCAATCTTTGTAAAGACTTCTATGTTTCAGCAAATGTATGTATTTTTTAATTGTTCAAAGGTAGATATAATATAGATTACAATTAAATCAAATTAAAACTAAAACTACTTATAAAAAGAAAGAAAAAAGATGACTACAAACTAAAATTTAATTTATAAATTGTACAGTCCCTGCATAGCATCAACATGGCGGGAGAGTGCCCAGAAGGCTGGCAGCATTGCCAATTTGAATGGCAATGCTGATTCTCTGAGCCAGATAATTTCCAACCCTCCGGTCACGAGATACATCAATCAGCTTTACATATATAGATACATTGAATAATAATAATAAATTAAATAATAATAAATTCCATTACAAAAAGTAATAATAAGTTCAATTTCTAAATTTATTCAAATTCAAATTCAAAATTTTTATTCATTATTATAGGATACTATATATCGCTTATTAATTGTCAAAACGTATGGTTTAACAACATTGGTTGACGTCAAATAAATTACTTAAAAACTAAGTTTACTGCCGCTTCCAAGGCGTCAGTGCAGAAGAAGCGGTAACAAACTGCACTGCAGCATTTTCTTCAACAACGTCAACTTTACAATATAGATTATGGTCTGTACGCTTTTTTCAAGCTGTACACGGCAAAGATGCGCCCCCCCCACGTGGCGTGCGTGACGTCACCGCGGGGCGCCGCGTGCGTGTGGGGCGCGGGCGCGGCGCTGGCGGCGCGCGACGCCTGGGGCCGCTGGATGCTGGTCAGCTGTTACAGTTACATCTTCTTGTTTCGTTGTTTATTGTCTTCTTTGTTGTTTATTGTCTTTGTTGTTTATTGTCTTCTTTGTTTATTGTCTTCTTTGTTTATTGTCTTCTTTGTTTATTGTCTTCTTTGTTTATTGTCTTCTTTGTTTACTGTCTTCTTTGTTCTTTGTTGTCTTCTTTGTTTACTGTCTTCTTTGTTCTTTATTGTCTTCTCTGTTTACTGTCTTCTCTGTTCTTTATTGTCTTCTTTGTTATTTATTGTCTTCGTTATTGTCTCGTCCTGTAACGAAGGCCATCTGCCACAGATTAATCTAAACTAATATTATAAAGCTAAAGGGTTTGTTTGTTTATTCGAACGCGCTAATCTCAGGAACTACTGGTACATACATACATATAATCACGTCTATATCCCTTGCGGGGTAGACAGAGCCAATAGTCTTGAAAAGACTGATAGGCCACGTTCACCTGTTTGGCTTTATGATGGAATTGAGATTCGAATAGTTACAGGTTGCTAGCCCATCGCCTAAAAGAAGAATCCCAAGTTTATAAGCCTACCCCTTAATCGCTTTTTACGACATCCATGGGAACGAGATGGAGTGGTCAACGTCTTCCCTCACAGGGTAGACAGAGCCAACAGTTCTGTATGCTTGTATTGTTTGCCAGTTGGGCCTGGGCGTCCGCGGGCCAGGCTGCGGGATGCCCTCCCGCTTCCTGGACATGATGAGCTACTACCCCTGGATTGAGAGCAGCCTGGACAAGTTCTCCCAGGTCACAATATCTAAGATACATGAACACAAATATGTGTTGCGGTGTAAGTGCGAATTCATATACTTTATCTGTTATGTTTGTTTGTATTTTTTTTTTAATATGCTTAAGCATTAGGTTGGCAATATTTTTCAAGATAGTGTTTTCAAAATTAATTGTAGACACAGGTCGCGCCGATGGGCATCTGCTATTTGATACAGGTACCACATCTTTGCTATGTGCGTAGTGCAAAATATATTAGATTAATGCCATTTATCTGCTTAATGTTTGTTTGTATTTGTTTATGCCATGTGGTTTCCGGCACCAATAGAAAAATCAAATTACAAACTTGGGATTCTTTTTTTAGGCGATGGGCTAGCAATCTGTCACTATTTGAATCTCAATTCTATCATTAAGCCAAATAGCTGAACGTGGCCATTCAGTCTTTTCAAGACTGTTGGCTCTGTCTACCCCGCAAGGGATATAGACGTGACCATATGTGATCATTCAAAGAAACAAACAAACTCTTCAGCTTTATAATATTAGTAGATAAAATAACTTTTGTTAATAAAAACCGCCTTCAATCGATAACCTTCTTTTTTGGAGTCGGTTAAATTTGTAAAACCTTTTCCTAATCGTAACAAACACTTCCCCAAAACCGCATCAAAATCGGTTCAGCTAAACGCGAGATAATCGTGAACAAACATACATACAAACATACGGTACATAAAGTCTTCTATATACATTCTGGGACTCTGTCCGCCCCGTAATGGATAAAGACGTAACAATATACGTTTTAATACTTCCAGCGAGCGATGGCATGAGCAAATCACTCCAGCGTTACGGAGACTGTGATTATGAGGAGCAACAGAATTTGATATACCGGGAGCTGATCATACTACAAACTGACAATAATCAGTACCAATTCCTCACTTACAATGTGAGTATAAATGTGTAGCAAGAGCTATGATCCGGCTCGACCGCCACCAAAGGGAAGATCTTCCTGTAGGCTAGGTGTGACGCCTGGGGAACCGCGCGACAGACGATGTTGTGTCGGAGGTTGTATATATACATGCATACATACATATGGTCACGTCTATATCCCTTGCGGGGTAGACAGAGCCAACAGTCTTGAAAAGACTGAATGGCCACGTTCAGCTATTTGGCTTAATGATAGAATAGAGATTCAAATAGTGACAGGTTGCTAACCCAACGCCTAAAAAAGAATCCCAAGTTTGTAAGCCTATCCCTTAGTCGCCTTTTACGACATCCATGGGAAAGAGATGGAGTGGTCCTATTCTTTTTTGTGTTGGTGCCGGGAACCACACGGCATCTATACGTTGTATACATATATACCTAGCTCCAATCCGTGAAATCATTGAAATCGCGATTTGGGTTCTTCGCTGCTATTGGCTGAGCGCGTCAATTTCTTTGCGATGATTGACAGTTGTTGTGTGATTTGATGTTGTTGACGAGTGGCGTAGAGATGTCGCCACAAATACCAACTAATATTGGATGTTTATCCATAATTATTTACGGGTTCGAATCCCGGCCAGGGCATGATGAAAAATTGCCGTGTACAGCTAAAAAAAGCGATTAGACCATAGAGCATAACGTTACAACGGCGTCTGTGGCGCAGCGGTATATAGTGCGCTTGTCTGTGACACCGGAGGTCCCGGGTTCGAATCCCGGCCAGGGCATGATGAGAAGAGAAGTTTTTCTGATTGGCCTAGGTCTTGGATGTTTATCTATATAAGTAGGTATTTATTATAAAATATAGTATCGTTGAGTTAGTATCTCGTAACACAAGTCTCGAACTTTCTTCGAGGCTTACTCAATCTGTGTTATTTGTCCCGTATAATTTATTAGGTAGTATTACTAATATTACATTCATACATACATATAGTCACGTCTATATCTCTTGCGGGGTAGACAGACCCGACAGTTCTGTTTTATGATAGAATTAAGATTTAAATAGCGACAGGTTGCTAGTCCATCGCCTTAAAAAAGTATCCCAAGTTTGTAAACCTATCCCTTAGTCGCATTTTACGACATCCATGGGAAAGAGACGAGGCGGTCCTATTCTTATTTCTATTGATACCTAGACCTCTTATATTGTAGAAATTACATACATAACTTCATTTGTACAGATGACGATAGCAGATAACGTGGAGTACACATGTCTAACTCTCGAAGTGGTGAACGCGTCGGCCGTCTCCGAGATGCGGGTGAAACACATGTGTCCGCGGCCGGAGAAGCTGGAGGGCAAGAAGTACAGGGGGCCCTGCCACACCTACAGATGTGAGTGCTTCGTGATACGAAGAATATAATAGAATAGAATGGAATGGAATGAATGAAATGAATGTTCGTTCCCGTACTCCTCCGACACGGCTTGACCGATTCTTATGAAATTTTACCGGGTCGGGACAATTAGTTTATATATATAGACCCGGTAAAATTACATATATATATATATATAAAATTATATATATATAAATATATATATATATATATATAAATATATATATATGTAATTTTTTACTGCTTTATTAAATGTATGTTATTATATGTGACAAATAATAAACATATAGATATATAAAAAAAAAAAGAAATTTATTACGATGAAAAAATAGTCACTAACCGAGCATGAATTTGAAAAAAAAAACTCCGTCTGTAAGAATATTTGTATGTTTGTTTTTTATAAGAATTATTATGTGTTTCCAGTGTCAACGTTCGATATATCCGTGTACATGATGTTCTCCGACAAATTCCGGTTCGAGATGTACGCGTGGGGGTTCCCCAAGGACATGAAGTTGCTCGACATTCAGGAGTGGAAGTGGGAGGAGGGGACTTACTACGAAGACTTCTCTATATCACAGTGATTTCTTTTTGATTATGCTCTTGTGTGTAGCGCCGTGCGGTTCCCGGCACTTATACAAAAAAATAATAGGACCACTCCATCTCTTTCCCATGGGTGTCGTAAAAGGCGACTAAGGGATAGGCTTGCAAACTTGGGATTCTTTTTTTAGGCGATGCGCTAGCAACCTGTCACTATTTGAATCTCAATTCTATTATTAAGCCAAATAGCTGAACGTGGCCATTCAGTCTTTTCAAGACTGTTGGCTCTGTCTGCCCCGTAAGAGATATAGACGTGACCATATGTATGAATGTATGTAAATATAAACCTACTACTTCTGCCTATCCCTCCGGGAAAGAGCCGTGATTTGCGAATTGAACGATTTTATAATTGAACGAAAATAAAATGGGATATTCATAGAATCCCAAGTTTGTAAGCTTATCCCTTAGTCGCCTTTTACAACATTCATGGGAAAGAGATGAATTGGTCTTATCCTTTTTTTGTATTTGTGCCGGGAACCACACAGTTTAGATATATTTATCAAAAAAAAATAAAAATTATTTTTATCCTTACCAGTGTGGAGTACAAAGGGACTCAGGAGCAAACGGGCTTCGGGTTTGAACCCCTGGACGAGACTGTTTGGGTGCCAGATTACGACGTATGGGCGTCGACCATATTCGACAATACATCCACAACGAGAATACCAGGAATCGGTTATTTCGGTAAGTATGAACGCAACAGTTCTACATTCATTCATGTTTTTTTTTAAAGTAGACAATGTGCATACATACACAAAATCACGCCTCTTTCCCGGAGGGGTAGGCAGAGACTACCTCTTTCCACTTGCCAAGATCTCTGCATATTTCCTTCGCTTCATCCACATTCATAACTCTCTTCATGCAAGCTCGGCGGTTTCGGGTACTCTCGACCTGACCCTTTACCAGGACGTCCTTAATTTGATCAAGATACGTTCAATGTGCATTCGTCCACGATTTAGATTTAAGAGATCTATATTTGTAAATTGACGTCCGATGTTAATGCTGCAGTGTAGTTTGTTCCGCCGCTTCTTCTACACGTGCGCTTTGGAAGCGGTAGTAGTTGTAATTAGATTTAAGTGATGTGACGTCAATTAGTGATACCTTGTGTCCAATTTTGAAAATAAATCTATTCTATTCTATCAAGTTTGTATGTGGTAGTGCACGGCGCAGGGCACATACCGCCGAAGCAAAGCAAATGAAAACTCAATAAAGATCTTAATAAAAGTGAACATACATACATATAATCAAGTCTATTGTCCTTGCGGGGTAGACAGACCTAACAATCTATAGGTCACGTTCAGCTGTTCGGCTTAATGATGGAATTTAGATTCAAATAGTGACAGTTTGCTAGCCCATCGCTTAAAAGAATCCCAAATTTATAAGGGATAGGCTTATAAACTAGGGATTCTTTTTTTAGGCTATGCGCTAGCAACCTGTCACTTTATATGAATCTCAATTCTATCAGTAAACCGAACAGCTGAACGTGGCCAATCAGTATTTTCAGGCTCTGTCTCCCTCGCAAGGGATATAGACGTGACCATATGTATGTATTTAAGACTGGAATTAGGATTTATTTTTAACTAGCGACCCGCCCCGGATTCGCACGGGTGCTAAATTATAAATGTTATTATACATAAAAACCTTCCTCTTGAATCACTCTACCTGTTACAAAAAACCGCATCAAAATCCGTTGCGTAATTTTAAAGATTTAAGCATACAGACAAACAGACTAAAATAGCGACTTTGTTTTATACTATGTAGTGATGATGAATAATCCTGCTGTAGTTTATCGAAGTCTGAGATATATATATATATATATATATATATATATAAATATGTTGTATGGCAGGAAGTCACGAAGAGCCGCCACCCACGAACCAAGACTTTGAACTCTCGAAAATCAGATCCACTTTCGCGCCAGCCACCGACGACGTGAATCCGCGCCAGGACTTCGATTGGTACGGCATCAGAGACCGGCGGTACGCCAGGAGTTAGGGTTATCAAGTGGCTAAATAAAAAAGATATTTGAAGAGTATATTGGTTTTATCATTTTTATATCTTCTTTGTCCTGGATTTAGATGAAAGTCAAGATGACGGAGCCACCTCGCAAAACACAAATATTGTCGAACCAGGGGGCTTAGACAAAGTAACATTTTGAAAACGATGACGAAGTTCGGCAATAAAAAAATGTATGGGATGACATAAGCCTTCGCTAAATCACGTGATCGATCGAGATCGATAACAAAATTGGTAGACAATGTTTACATTCATGTCGAAAACGAAACGAAATCGTCAATTAGCGAATTGTTTATTCGCCTATTTCAATACAAATGCGTAGCCAAGCGGCACTTTTGACGTTCGCTTTCTCTTCGGGAGCGATCGTTCGATTCGACATGTGTTCGCCATAATAACGAAAGCTTGGGGGCTGTCGATATCGCTACAAAATGGCCGAAAATTACAGTCAGCTGTGATTTGTGTACAAGGGCTACGTTGCGTTAATACAGTTTTATTTATATAAAAATGCATTCTTTACGTTTATTGTGGGCTGCACATAATGAGAATACCTGGGTGAGGCGTCAAAGGCGATTTTCATCAAGAAGACATATGGAAACGATTGAAGATATACCGGAATTGTTGTTTATACAACATTTCAGGCTTGATAAAAAAACTTTTCGACGATTATGCGACGAACTAAAAAGATATACTGGATTGAAAGGATCCAATGAAATTTCCCTGGAAGTGAAGGTAAGAACTTTCATAAGGATTAACCTCATAGGGAAATAAGTATACTTATCTCTAAACTTAGAATACTTATAGAAATTTCTATAGTCTAATCCTATAAAGAAAACCACACGAGTATGCAGAGACATTACTGTGTTTTTCAGGTGCTGTGTACTCTAAGCTTTTTAGCCACAGGGTTATACCAGACAATTGTAGGTGTGGGACAATATTTGACACAACGGACTACAAGTCGCTGTGTCAGGGAGGTTGTGAATTCTTTAAATCACAATTGGATGGTCAGCAGGTGGATAATGTTTCCACAAACACCACATGGGAGATCTTTAATCAAAGAGAAGTAAGTGTAATTATAAAGATATAAAACCTTTCTTAATATTTGTCACCTAGGCCTACAGCCAGTATTTGTTATAAAATTGTTAACATTTCCAAATTCCATATAAGACATAATTTGCCTGGAATTATTGGGTGCATTAATTGTACCCATATAGCTATAGTAAGACCAGAGGAGGATGAATATTCATTTTTTAATAGAAAAGGATATCATTAATTAAATGTTCAAGTGGTAAGAAACTAGACTTAATTTTTATTATCAAAACACCTAAATATACTACTCTTTATATGTTGTGCAATAAAGTGTTAATTCAATTCAAATGGCCTGAATATACCTGTCAAAGGTATCACATGTAAATAAATATATAGGGACAAATCACACAGATTGAGTATTATATAACTTTTTATCAATTGTTATATCCCCAAAACAAATTGTTTTGTATATTTTTTCCCCAGATATGCGATTTCGATTTAAAAATAGTTAATGTCAATTCAAAATTTGGTGGTGCTACACATGACTCCCACATATGGTCCGCTAGTCATGTAGAGACTTTCATGCGAGGGCTTCATGAAAGTGGTGAACATGTTTGGTTATTAGGTATGTAAGACATTTTTTCTTATATTTCATTGCAAACCATAATAGATAAAAAACTTATATGGAATAAACATATGTAAAGTATTTCATTTAAATAATACATCTACTTCTATAAACTATTGGAAATCAACTAAATTAAATTAGTATTCATTGTTTGCCACCCAAGTATACATTATAGTTCTTCAATTTATTTTGAACTAGAGGCCGCCCGCGACTTCGTCCGCATGGAAACCCTATCAATCCCGCGGGAATTCTGGGATGAAAAGTAGCCTATGTGTTATTCTGGGTCTTCAGCTACCTACATACCAAATTTCATGGTAATCGGTTCAGTAGTTTTTGCGTGAAAGAGTAACAAACATCCATACAAACTTTCGCCTTTATAATAGTAGTAGGATAAAATATTTATTGAGTATGTAATTTCAGGGGATTCTGGATATCCACAGCGACCTTGGTTGATGACGCTTATACTAGATGCTGAACAAGGGTCCCAAGAAGAAATATATACCAGACGTCATGTGCAAGCCAGATCTCGCATAGAACGATGTTTTGGATTACTGAAGGCTCGTTGGAGGTGTATGCTTTGACACCGTGTTCTTCACTATCAGCCTTACGTGGCTAGCAGAATTATTAACGCATGTTGTGTATTGCATAATATTGCAATACATGCTAAACTACCTGCTCCAACAGATATGCCAGCTGAGGCTCTTGATGGTAGTGAAGATCAAAGTATACAGCATAACACCTCTACAACCAACACTAATCAAAACGAGTTAATTCGAGGAAGGGCTATGTGAAATTATCTAGTCAGTAGAATGCAGCATTCTACTGACTAGATAATTCTGTCTGTATATAATTTATAGTTTCATTTTATTTAAGCTTAAGTATATTTTTTTAAGTTAGTATCAAATGAAAAAGAAAATAATAATAATAATATAACAATTTTAATAAGTATCCAGTCTTTTAACTTATCAATATACTTATCTACTTATTTTAATATTTAACCACACCACCACCATAGTCCACATATACTGGATCATCTTCTTGGGCAACAACTGCAGATGATTGAGAGGGTGCAGGTGCAGAAGATTGAGGTCTCTGAAAAAGTTATTATGGTGATATTTATTGAATATGTAGATACTTAATTAAATAGTATACTGTTTTATCTAATTATATATGTGTAATGGCTAAAATTTTTAATTTCTAATATTCAAGTACAATATTTATTCAACAAGATTTACCTAGTTAGTATTGATTTTTAGCTAATAATTTTGTTACATGAGGTACTGGAAAATAAGGTTAATACATACACTAAATCCAAGCTCTTGTATAGAGTCTTGTCCTTCCACTGCTGTTGGGCCGATAATAGCCAGAACCCTTTCCTCCAAATGCGACAAGGATTTCTGGCTAGCCGGTCCACCTCCAGTCCCTCTGGCATGTTGCCGCAAGGTCAGACCTTTTTTCTTAGTCTTGGATTTTAAATCGGCCCATACCTTTTTGGAATTATCAGTCATAAGTATGCATACAACAACTCCACTGGACCGAAAAATTCCTAACATCCCTGTTACCTCTTCTTGCACATATGTGATAATAATATATGATATTCTAGGTGCTTGATTTGCACATCAAAGCAGATTGTAACTTGTGACTTTATCTATACCAGATCCACATCCAAATTGCTTGGCATGTAATATGTAGAAAAGATTATTAAATATAACTAAATATCTGAGTAATTTCCATAGAAAGAACTTATAATCACAAAGACTCTTCAAATACGGCTATTGGAATAGAATTGCTAGTCATTACTTACTTTTTTCCACTTGTCTGTTGTTTCGTTGACACCACCACCAACGGAATTTAATATATTAGTAAGATCAGACCATAATTGGTCTGACCGTACTCGACCTTGTGCCCCTGCAACAGGCCTAGCCAGGTCCCCATGACTGTAACATAAGCAACGGTTCAATACACAAATGCTTCATTGTTATTATCGCGTCATTGTTTACATTAGCGATTGAAGTGGTACCAAAGTTTTGTACGATTGAATTTAAAAGAAATGGAAAATAACTTGGATTTACCTACCTTTCCATATACTCCAGTAGAGTTGAGAGTTGTTCGGGACTTGCCCTTACCCTAGAATCCATTCTTTAACACTAAAAATAAAAAAAATAACTATATTTATTTTGAACAGTTACAATCACGATGATTCTATTTAATTTTGAAGAAATCTACGTAAAAACTATGTAAAAACACTAATAATTTAACACTATCAAAGTTTTGCTATAAGATTATTAAAAAGCGTCAAGAATTAATAATATCAATTAAAAACGACTCACCACACTCACAGTAAACACTCACTTAAACTTTAGAATAATCCCGCTTTGTTTGTTCCAATTTGAAACTGACAGCTAAATTTTCGTTACCATAGCCAATATTCGTTTGTTTATCGAACGATCCGTTCGACACAACGATCGCGACAATTGCGTTACATTGGCTAGGAAATGTTTATCGTTATCTCTAAGACGAAAAAGAACTTCGACATCGTTTCGTTAAGAAGCGATACTACATTGTCTAAGCCTCCAGCTCTTAGTACCTAGTTTGTACCTTTTGGTCTTTGATGCATCCTCACCATTCTCGAGAGGAGCCCGGGGTATGCCTCTGGCCATGGATTCTTTGAACGTAATCAGGAAACCTGCACATTCAGGTTTGCAACTGAATGTGCAACCATGGATCTAATACGGGTTAGGTTTGCCTGCAAAGGTTGCGGGGCTCAGAAATTTGAAATAAAAATATAAGTTTGTTTTGTTTTTGTTAAGAAACACACAGGGTTGATTTCAATCATACATGCACATATAATCACATATTTATCCTGTAAGGGGTAGACAGAGCTTGCTGTCTTGAAAAGATTGACCACGTTCAGCTGTTAGGCTTATGATGGAATTGATATTTGTAAATAATTTGGCTGATATTTAAGATGTGACTGAATCTATACTACCTAATATTATAAAGCTGAAGAGTTCGTTTGTTTGAACGCGTTAATCTCAGGAACTACTGGTTCGAATTGAAAAATATTTTGCGTTGAATAGATGATTTATCGAGGAAGGCTTTAGGCTATATAACAACGCTGCAACTATAAGGAGGAAAGAAATAATGGAAAATTGAAAAAAAACGGGGAAAATTATTCATCCTTGTGGGCTTCAATGGTGCCCAAAATAACTATTCCCCGCGAACGAAGTTGCGGGCACAGCTAGTATTAAAGTTTCTAAATATCTTTAATTAGGCAAATAGTACCTACCTGCAGATCTGTGGCTTCAGATTCATAAAATAAAAATACGCATTATATATAAGTATGATAACTTGTATAATTATATTTCTTTATTAAAATAACACATTGATATATTGATTACAATACTGTCATGATAATACAAAAGAAAAACAGGCTTAAACTTTGAAGAGGCGTCATTTTTTAATAGTGACAGCCCATCGCCTAAAAGAAGAATCCAAATAAAAGTTAAAGCCTTTTAGAGAGAAAAAGATAGAATATACCTAATGCCTTGTCAACGTTCTAGAAGAGACCATCAGATGGACAAAGATATAAATTAGGAAGTGTCTAGTCCGCCACCAGCGGCCATTTAACAAATCGAATTACTAAGCCGCTAGTGGTAAAATAAGAAATTAAATAATTCTGCCACAAGTATTGTGGTATTCAAATTTGTTCCTTTAGTCAAACTAATAAAGTCTAATTTTAAAATACACTAGGGCAGCGTAGTGAAGTTGTTCCTATTGCGGCAGAATAATATAAAATGCTATTCCGCCACAAGTTATTAGTTATTGGAATATGTTCCTTATAACTTGTATATAAAGCATATATTTCATTATGTTAAAGTATCGTACCGAAGTTAGTAATGTGACAAAAACAAAAACATAACCCTTTCGGTTTTTTTTGTAGTTGATGAGGAAGTTTTAAACTGTTTTCATTGTTTGTATTACTGTAAATTATAATTAACGATAAAACCCAGAAAAAGCACTTAGAGTGCTTTTTCTGTGTACCGCAAAAATACAAAACAGCTATGTTAAAATAATTAAGGCCATAAAACAATAACAGTACTTAATCAAAAGGAAGAGACCAAAAAAATACAACATTTAGAAATAAACGACGAAGAAATAGAAAATGATGACAGAAATAAAGATGAAAATACGTTTAAAAGAACAAGTAACATAGAAATTAACAATAACACTACAGAGGTTTTAGAAACAGAGCAAATTGGATTTGCTAAAAATATAGTAATAATACATAATGAACAAAAAGAAAGCAATAAAATAAACTTAGAGACACATGTAATAATACATATTGAACCAGAAACAGAAAAGGAAGACACAAAAAACTATGAAAATGTAACGATAAAAACAAATAAGGCACATACATTAATCGACCATACTGCAGAAGATTTAGAGATAGTAAATATAGAATACGCAGAGAGACAACTTATAATACATAATAAACAGGATGAGAAAGAAATAAATCTACATATAGAGAAACCTGTTGAACAGAAACAAAATCTAGAAAAGGCTGAGAAACATGTAAAAACTGAAGATAGAAATGACAAAAATATGCCTGATTAAATGCCTTTAGCTAATGCACAGACCTGTAATGCTCTTGTTAATCAAACAATAAGATTACCAGCTGTCCGAAAACGCAGAGGTCGACCCAAAGGACATGATCTAACAGTAGTAGGAGTTAAGAAAAAAAAGAACAATATCTAAATAAACGTTGTTATGTACTCGTACATGAAAAATAAATATATTTCTTAGAAATCGTGTATCATTTACTACTTTTTGATAAGTATATCAATTGCCGCAAAAGGCTTGCCTCAGCTTTGGTGGCTGTTTATTTTTGGTAGGTATGCTGCCTCTAACTAGCGGTAGAATATTTTGTTGGTTTGACTTGCCACTTGTGGCAAAATAGCCTTATTTGTTATTGTGCCTATAGCGGCAGAATAATATAATTTTTTATCTAACCACAAGTGGCAGTATATTTATTTTTATTAAATGACCACTGGTGGCAGACTAGACACTTCCTATAAATTATAAGCTATACATGCACCAAAGACATCACGCCACAATCCCTTGCGAGGTAGACAGAGCCGAAAGGCACGAGACTCGAAGCCACGTCTATGGAATTGAGTTTGCCGACTCATCGCATCAAAAGAAATCCAAATTTGTAAGTATTCCCTTGATAAACTTTTACAATTTTACGCGGGAAAAGCAGATTGCACGCACATTCTTTGTCTACTAACTATCATGGAAGTTATACAAAATCTTCATTGTTTTAAACAACATTATTCTATATAGATTATATAAAAAATATATACAAATAAGATTATAAAAATTATAACATGAATTATTACAATTAGAAATCAAAAAAGAGAACAAGTTTTCACTTTTATACGTCATTTTACAAATATATACCATTTAAAAATTAATCTCAACGTATTGCAATACCTAAAGCACAAAATCGTGCAATGTAAAAGTTTTATACCTATTTCAGTATTATATGCTTTATTTTCATGTAAATAAGATCCAATGTCGAACGGATTTCTTGATTCGGAATCTTATAGTAAAAATTTGTAGAATTGTCATAAATTGTCATCTCAATTGTGGATGAAGCGAAGGAAGTATGCAGAGATCGTGGCAAGTTGAAAGAGGTAGTCTCTGCCTACCCCTCCGGGAAAGTGGCGTGATTTTATGTATGTATGTATGTATGTCATCTCAATTGCTTCCAAGTCTCACTTATATAGAATCCCGGCTACACCCCCACCACCATCTCTATATACCTATTTAAACTTATATTATAAAGAGGTAAAATTTGTAATTTTTATTTGTGCCGATTAATCTACGAAAATATTGAACCGATCACGAAAATTGCCTTGTTCCTTTATTGTTTGCCGGTTGACTGGAAGAGATCCCTTAATGGGATAAATCCGCCATTGCAAGTGATTTAATTTCTTTTACAACTATTTCTTGAAACTGTGTTAATTTTTGTGCATCAAAGAAATATTACAAAACAAACAAAATTCCTTCACCGACAAAAGGGTACAATATCTGTTAGTGTTATAGTCTTATTAGCTGCTAATCTCTACATAATATTATAAATGCGAAAGTAAATGTTTGTATGTTGCGCTACCACGCCTAAAGTGAACAGTGAACCGATAATACTACTTCAGACGCGGACGAAGCCGTGGTGAGTCTCTAGTATTATATATATCCATTGTCAACGCAATGTACAATATTGTTGGCCTCCCGCAACCTGCCTTCCTTTGTTTTGAAGGGGGTTAACTGCCACCAGTCGTCAATGTTAGTACCTTTTTCATCCTGAAACATTTATTTTATGCATTTTGTTAACTTGCAAAAAAAGCAAATTATTTTGATTATTTTCAGCGCCATCTAGTTACAAATTTCATAACTACAATCTATTTTATACATTAAAAATTATTTCTCCTTTAATTTCCGAGAAACAATTAAAATCGATTTAAACTTTAAATCTATTCTAAACTGCCGTGTGGTTCCTGGAACTTAAGAATAGAACCACTTCATCTCTTTCCCATGGATGTCGGTAAAGGCGACGAAGGGATAGGCTAATAAGCTTGGAAACCTTCTTTAAGGCTATGGTCTAGACACCTCTCACTATTTCATTCTCAATTCTATCTTCAAGCCAAACAGCTGAACGTGGCCTATAAATCTTTTCAAGACTCGAGTCTGTCTACCCCGCAAGGGATATAGACGTGACTATATTAACGTATGTATTGGTTATAAATGTGAAAAAAATTACCTCAATTTCCATATCAATAGCATCGTCAGCAGACAAAACAATTACAGGAGTCGATTCAAAGCTGAACGCTAACCCAAAATACGAGTATTTCTTCAATTCTGCTAAGAACAATTCCTTCGAATACACATTATTCGGATCACTTCCCATATCACTGATCTGCTTAGCCAATACTTCATAATAATAATTAATCAACTCTCCATAATACTGCTCTCTCAAATCTTGAGTAGTACAAGCGTAGATCACAAAACTCACATCCAAAATTGGCGTGGCATATCTGCACAGTTGAAAGTCTATAATCTTCGCCGCTACAGGAATGCTGTCGACGAATTTGAACAAAAAGTTGTTTGTCCAAGAATCACCGTGAGATATCACACCGGTGTTTTTAGTATTGGTAGCGGCTTCAATCAAGTCATCGTAACGTTCCGGCGATGCAAAACTTTTAACTTTTTCCAAGTATACAGAGTCGGGGTACTCTTTCTCAACGGCATCGATAGCTATACCACATATTCTGTTCCAGAAACGCGAATACCAATCACGCAGTCTCTCATGATAGTATGTCTCGAATATGTGATTCGAGATTTCATCAAACTCTTTGGGCAACTGGTCTTTCATAGCGAATGATAAAGCGTGGAATTGCGCCAAAACTTTGAACATCATTTTGCAATGATTGTAATCTAGACCTTTCTGCCTCACAGTTGGCCCGTACCCATGTAAAGACTCGTCTTCCAAACTCAAAACATCGTTGGTACCGTCGCAATATGAGAAGAAAACTTTGCAATGTTTATCGAACGGTTCTGGAATGTTTTTCGATGACTGAAACTTGAGTAGTGCCGGCAAAACTTTAGTGTAAAAATTGATTTCATTTTTGAAGAATTCATGACTGCGGTACGTAATGCGACGGATCCCATTTTTTGGGATAGTTTTAAGGATGACTTGGACAAATTTCGTGGTGTTTTGTGATTCACCAAATATTTTTATACGGATAAGATCGCTGAGGTAGGAGTCGCCTTTGCCTGTGTTGCCAACATACTAAAAAGAAATTGTTTAATTCAATTTAATTGTGTTTTAAGCAATGAAAAATAATTGAGCAAACCCAGAAGTAAGCGTGTTTCTGTTAATACATACATATAATCACGTCTATATCCCTTGTGGGGTAGACAGAGCAAAGTCTTGTAAAGACTGATAGGCCACGTTCAGCTATTTGGCTTTAAGATAGAATTGACAGGTTGCTAGCCCATCGCCTCAAAGAACAATCCCAAGTGTATAAGCCTACCCCTTAGTCGCCTTTTACGACATCCATGGGAAAGAGATAGAGTGGTCCTATTCTTTTTTCTATTGGTGCCGGGAACCACACGGCATAGCATTTCTGTTGATATGTAATAACTACTAAACACATCACAACACAAGCTTTCCAAACATACATAAATAAAGTCACACCTAGATCCCTTGTGGAGTAGACAGAGCCCACAGTCTCGAAAAAACTGTCGGCCATGTTCAGCTAAATGATATAATTGAGATTCAAATGGTGACAGCTTGCTAGCCCATCGCCTACGAGAATCTCAAGTTTATTAGCCTTTCCCTTAGTCGCCTTTTACAAGCCTAGCTTACAACAGTCTATTAATATATTTTTTGTTAAATCCTAAGGGAAATGAGGAGAATGTGTGTTAATGTTTTAATCAATGGAATTTCAAGTGAACTTGCATTATGGATTCAAAATTCTTATTTTGGAAGGACGAAAAAAAAACATACCTCCCAATGAGTGAACACCGTTTTCTCTCCAAACCATTTAGTTAGGGCTTCTGACAGCGCCTCTTTAGTCAGCGCTGGTGATATGTGGGTCAGTGACTTTGACTGTTCAGCTGGTTCCGCCATAATTCTGAAATAATAAAGAATTACTTCAAACAGTGTGTGTGCCGTGCGGTTCCCGGCACCAATAGAAAAAAGAATAAGACTACTTCATCTCTTTTCCGTGGATGTAGTAAAAGGCGACTAAGGGATTGGCTTATAAACTTGAGATTTTTCTTTTAGGCAATGGGCTAGCAACCTGTCACTATTTGAATCTCAATTCTATTATTATAAGCCAAACAGCTGAATGTGGTCTTACAGTCTTTTCAAGACTATTGGCTCTGTCTTATCCGCAAGGCATATAGACGTGATGATATGTATGTATGTATTCTGCCCGCTGCTTGTCTGGCATAGGTTGTAACAGTCAATTAAGGGATAATGAGGAAGGTATACTTAGCACTCTTCTTTTTGACTACCAATCTGTCAATATTTGAATAAATACTCTATCATTAAGCATGGCCATTGACTTCTATGTCCTGGACTCTTGTGTCCATTGACATGTCTTACCCATAAGGGAAATAGAAGTGATATGTTTGTATGTATACTCCAAAAGGGAAAAGTTGGAAATAGCCCTGGAAAGCAAAATCGGATTCTTTCAACTCTACATTAGTATTGCTTTTTGGGTGGCATATTTATTTTTTGCATTGTAAGATAATCACTTTATATATTTCTTTACTATAATTATGAAACCTCATTATTTTTTGACACTTTTTGAGTGCACTTCTAAAATCTCATTATTTTTTGGAACTCATTGAGTGCACTTCTAAAATCACATTATTTATTGGAACTCATTGAGTGCACTTCTAAAATCTCATTATTTTCTTGAACTCATTGAGTGCACTTCTAAAATCTCATTATTTTTTGACACTTTTTGAGTGCACTTCTAAAATCTCATTATTTTTTGGAATTCATTGAGTGCACTTCTAAAATCTCATTATTTTTTGGAATTCATTGAGTGCACTTCTAAAATCTCATTATTTTTTTGAACTTATTGAGTGCACTTCTAAACAAAAGGTTGAAAAATTTTAATTACAACACGCTACCTTAAATACTGTAAGTACAGAAACATAAAAACCTTTTTTTTAAACCTTTCAATAAATTTATATTTTTACCTGTACTGTTAACTACTGCAGGCAGGCAAATGAGTTATTAGTTTAAGTAGTAAAATATTAGATTTTGTTGATAGTACTACTTTCTTTGGAATAAAATAAGATTCAAATTTGAAATGGCATGCTCACATTTTGAAACTTTCTAAAAAGCTTAGTTCTGCAGCATACGCTATTCATCATATTAGGCATTTGACGGATGTGCAAACTGCTAAGCTAGTATATTTAAGTTATTGTTATAGTTTAAGTTGTATGGTCTACTGCTTTGGGGATCAGCAGCAGACATACAAACTATTTTTATTCTACAAAAAAGGGCAATTCGAGCTATCTACCATATCAAACAAAGAGATTAATAGAGAATTCTTCAAAAACCTAAATATTTTAACATTGCCCTCCCAATACATATTAGATAACATTATGCATGTTAGGAAAAGTAAAGCGGTAGTACCTAGTTAAAATTAGATTTAAATGAAGTGACGTCAAATAAGTGATACCTTGTATGCAATTTTGGAAATAAATCCTATTCTATTCTATACATGACTAGCTATGCCCGCAACTTCGTCCGCGTGGAACAGTTATTTTGAGCATAATTGAAGCCTTCAAGCCCGTTTTTTTCACATTTTCCATTATTTCTTTGCTCCTTATAGTTGCAGCGTGATGTTATATAGACTAAAGCCTTCCTTGATAAATGGTCTATTCAACGCAAAAAGATTTTTTTAATTCGAACCAGTAGTTCCTGAGATTAGCGCGTTCAAACAAAAAAACAAACTCTTCAGCTTTATAATATTAGTATAGATAAAGTTTAACGTAGTTAATATGGAAAACTTTTAAGTACATATTAAGTACTTAAATAGAACTCATATAAGATTTTTTCCTTTACAATTTAGAATTCTTAAAGCCTTACCTAGTTGTAATAAATATAGAGCAATTTCTTAAATTTTAAATTTCGCTCACCTCAGGTTGACACCGCCTCACTCGAAAAAATGCAAAATGCAATAAAAATCTGGTAATAATACTAAAATAAAAGGCATCATGCAGAGTATATAAAAGTTCCGTAACACAAGCATCTACATTTAGCCGGTTAATACAAAGTGTCATTGTGACATATGTCAATGACGTCGACACTATTGATGTTGGCATGGCGGGCAAGGATGTCAACTGGTCGATTCCGGATAAGGCTGCGGCTCCACTGAGGCGGAGACGAGCGGCGCGGAGCGGAGACGTGTGGGGATCGACCAATCATCATATTGCATAAAATCCACATCTCGTCTCCGCTCCGCTTCAATGGAAACTCCACCTCAGTGGAGCCGCAGCCTAATGCATTGCGATTGTAAAGAACTTTGAAAATCCGTGCCAGAAGTTGATGTATTTTGTTCTTTATTTTTCTATTTTTCTTTTCTTGGCGTAGACCTATTCTGTATAGCAAGAAAGTAATACAGTAACATTTTCTTTAGATTGGATTTAAATCGAATCAGGAAATTACTCAGAATTTTGAATAGCGAATATATATATAAACACCCTTATTTCTAGAAAGAGTTTCATAACAAATATTTCCAGGTAAATCCTACCTATTATCCTAGGTATTTAATGCTTGTTGTGCAATAGCCGACCGCTACCAAAAATAGATGTTGAAGGTCATTTTTTATTGAAATATAACTTGTATTGTATGGTTCAATTGGGCTCAACGAAGTCACTAGCGTAGGTTTATTAATCTGCCACAGCGTCAGAACAAATTTCCTGGATTGGAATGTACCAGAACCATTTCATTTGAAAAGTACATTACATAAACTAGTTTCAATAATTAATAATAATAGTGTAAGTCATATTCATGGACATATCGTCTATTGATATGGCCGGGAACGGGTTTTGGCAGGAGAACAACATAACATCAACTTCTCCAAAGGGCCTCTACGTGTTGGATTTATATCCCCACGCAAGCCTCTCAAAAATCCGGGGTGTATAGACCCGTGAAATCCAAGTGTAGGTCATAACCGACGTCCGTGGCGCCACGAGCTTCCAAGACTGGTTCAAGTAATTAATATCGACAAAACGAGCGGAAATATTGCGTATATCGAGCGATCTTTCCCAGCACTAAAATATAAACAAAGTGTACAGTTGGACACAGACATAGTGTAGGTATTTTTAAATTGTACCTCACTTACATACATACATACATACATACATACATAAAATCACGCCTCTTTCCCTTACATACTTACATAAAATAAGTAATCAAATTATAATTAGCTACCCATACATGTTATAATTGTCTAATATGGGAGTCTAAATATGACCAACAAAAGCCAAAACATAAAACTGGTAAGTACATATGTTTAAAAAAAAATTCTTCCCCCATCCATCTAAATGGTTCATCCGTTTTAATTGATTTCGTTTTCGGCGTTTTCGTCTTCGGCATCGAAGTCGCTGGCTACAGCTAGTTCGTTATAATTATAAACAACAGTAATCTAGTAGAACAAGAATCTAGGAGATAAGAGCCATCATCATCCTAGACCTTAGTATCTAATGTATTGTCACCTCTCTGGATACGAACAGGAGGCCTGTGCTGTGACCATGATCCTAAATTGGTTTAGTCAAGGGAAGCGAAGAAAGCCACACCCCTCTGACTTAACAATTTTGTCTGCTTGGTTACATAACCCATATTGGAACATGTCTACACAGTAGCGGTACTTAAGTAGGTATTTTTTAGTTTTTTAATTTTAAAATTGCCATTTGACCTCCACCTTATTTTCTCCGGGGTATCTAAATGCAGAGATCAAAAGAGGCGGCAAAATTTGAACAGCCTACTGGCGGCAAATGTGTTAATCTGCCACTGTGGCTACACATACAGTTTTCGCATAAAGTGTTCCTGCAGCACCGTCCGTAGGTACAGTAAAAAGGTCCATTGCATAGTAATTCTGTTGTATACAGGAATGTGGTTGTAACATGAGTGCATGCAACGCCCCATTCACAATGTTCCCTGCATTCACTCTTCTTTTAATATCACAATCACACTTGTCATCTGTTGTAAACTTTGATCCTAGATGAACAACTCTTTCATTTCCTTCACTTTTATCTCCAATATTCATATTGTTCTTTATTCCTATATAAATATGTTAATTCTTATGTCGTGCATTTACTTATTATGAAATTTGAAGAAATAAAGTGACTGGACAGCATATTGTATTTCGTTCAGTCTCAAGAAAATTATTTTTAAATCCCTTTTATTTTAAAAGTCTTAGCATAATAAAGGTTGTGGAACTTTTGAAGAAGTTGCTTGGATCGTTTGAGTTTCTCGAGAATCCTCCAAACTTCAGGAATTCAATCCTTGTTCCGTGATTCAAACAAAAGGCAAATCTTTTCAGCAGATAAGCACGCAAATATTATAAGCAGGAAAGGAAAAAAAATCAACAATCTATCCGAAAACGCACAAGGGCTCAAACTACAAAGGACATGGCACTTCTTACGGGGCTTCCGTTGCCACAATCAGTCTTTTGTACGAAGAAACAATTTTAGTTTTTCTTACCTTATATTAATTTCAAGCCAAGGCGGAACGGAATAAGGTTTATTTCGCAGTACAATTATCTTGGCTGTATGCATACGTTTTCCTTGCAATGAAAGCAAACGTCATATCGCCCGAAGGCGCGAATCAAGGATTACGCGCGCCGTTTCGCGTCAAAACAAAAGGTTTCCAGTTATGTCACCATCTTGTTGAAACTTTTGTTGTAAAGGACTTCTTGGAGTTTTTGCAGGCTATGTGTAGGCAACTTGTTTGTTAAGGACACCGAGGGTGTGGGATCTACTTACCAACTAGTATTGAGTTTGATAGAGTACCTACCTACGAAAGTTTTTAGATTACTTATACGGGTCAAAACTAAGGACACGCCTGCATGAAAATGATTTATCAGTCATTAATCATAGTGCGTTTTATATAAGTATTTCATTAAAATGACCTAGTAGACGATGCCATATTTTTAATTTCCATCATTCAAAGTTTGCATGAACGTGAAAAAGGCAAAAGATATATAGAAATTGTATTAAGGTATGTGGACAGATTTAGTTTCTGCCTATCTCTTCTGGATACACAACATACAATAATCATGTCTAACTGTTACGGGGTAGATAGAGCGAATAGTCTCGAAGGCCGATGAAACAGATTAATATACGGGTTGCTAGCATAATAGGGCTTAACTTAATAGATTTCTAAGTAGGTACCTATGTACCTACCTACCTATATAAATCTTTCAATTTATTGTGCGCGGAAAGAAAAGCATTTGGCACACACTATGTTGTTTTTCTTATACTTACCAGTATTGAACTCTGGAATTTCGGCGTGATTATAATACAGTAAACGTATGTAATTTAATAAATAAATATATACGGGATAATATTATATAGAGATACTAGCTGTGCCCGCGACTTCGTCCGCGTGGAATAGTTATTTTGGGCATAATATTTATTTTTGCAAACATCCTCCTCGACTTTATCAATTATAGCTGCTAATTGTTATGCGACTTGGCGACGACTTGACCCACATAATTACCCGCGACCGAACGGAGACCGTATGTATGCGTTTAGGGTGAGAGGTTGTGCGTTTGTGTGTTTGTTTGTGCAAACCAATGTTAGCATATATCTCCAAAACTACTGGTTCGATTTTAATAAATAAAAGGTCAGGCGGTCACGCGTATTAGAAAGAACGCTGGTTCGCCGTATTAAATGTTTCGCTGCAAATTGCTTATAACGACTATATCTCAAAACCTATTCGTCTGATTTATATAATGTGAATGGCAATTTTAGTCTACATGAAAAGCCGAAAGTAATAAACATATTTATTTGGATAAGGATTAATACTGAATTAAAGAAAATTGGTTTCAAAATAACTCATGTTTATAATGAAAAAATAATCTTAAAAAATGAACATAAAAGTGGTTATTGTAAGTAAACCTTAAGAGATAGATATATGCTCTCGCGGACTTTTTTGTGGCAAAAAATGAGTACTTCACATCTTTAGTACATTGTTTTACTATATCTTTGTTGGTTTGCGCAGCGTTCGCGTGGAAAGCTCGCAGATGGCCGACTCATTCAACTTACACCTGCATTGTTGACGTTTCCCGTAGGAAATCCGGGATAAAATGTAGCCTATAGCCTTCCTCGATAAATAGACTATCTAACAGTGAAATAATTATTCAAATCGGTTCAGTAGTTTCTGAGATTAGCGCGTTTAAACAAACAAACAAACAAACAAATAAACAAACAAAACAAACTCTTCAGCTTTATAATATTAGTATAGATTACACAGATTGAGTTAGCCTCGAAGTAAGTTCGAACCTTATTTTACGAGATACTAACTCAACGATACTATATTTCATAATAAATACTTAGATAGATAAACATCCAAGACCCAGACCAATCAGAGAGAGTTCGTTTCTCATCATGCCCTGACCGCGATTCGAACCCGGGACCTCCGGTGTCACAGACAAGCGTATTACCACTGCGCCACTTTCATTAGGCCGTCATTCTTTAAAACATTTCCACATAATCTACAACTAAATGTTATTGTATGAAACTACCTTTAAAACTGAGGAGTTCCTACCTACACAACCCCTCAATACTAGTGGCATTCTCCAACGTTCCTGTCATTTATAATTCACCGCTCACTCACAACCCAGTCTCGATGTTCCAATTTAAACCCACCGGGATACGACTATAATGCTTCTAAATTGTAAATGACCATTTCGACTTTGAGTGAACTTGGAATTTTGGGCTCCTAAATTATTCATGTTAAACTGGTTGCGTACGATGTATTTTACCTACGTAAGTACCTACATTGGGCTTCGAAGAGAAGTATGCTGCCTTAGTATTGAGGTATATTTTAACTCAGGTGAATTAGGGTTGCTGCGCTATATAAATACATATAATCACGTCTTTCTATTGGTGTGGTGTGGTTCCCGGCACCAATAGGAAAAGAATAGGTTCACGACATCTTTATCCCATAGGTGTCTTAAAAGGCGGCTAAGGTATAGGCTTATAAACTTGAGATTCTTGTAGGTGATGAGCTAGCAACCTGTTACAACATGACTTATCAGTCTTTTCGATGCTGTTGGCTATGTCTACCCCGCAAGGGAAATAGACGTGATTATACGTATGTATGTATCCATATGGGGTAAACACGTTGAGCTGTGTGGCTTAAAGATGTATTCGAGATGCAAGTTTATAAGCCTTTCTCTTGCTTGAAAAATGGAACAGGGAGAGAAACAGTTAGCACACATTATCTACACGAGATAAAGTTATTTTTGTTATTATTATTTAGTTTATTCTTCTTCTTCCTCCTGGCTTTAGTCCCGGTTGCATCCTCACCAGTCTGGAGAGGAGCCCGGGTATGCCTTTGACCATGGATCCTGGATTGGGTGAGTCAGGTGTTTACAAGAAGCGACTCCCATTCGACCTCCGTAACCCAGGTGACCCTAACCCATAAATCCAGTTGCCTGAATGTGCACGTTTCCTCACCGTAAGAGCATCGGTTTAACGGATGAGTTATCGGTTGATATACGAGCATTTTCACCGGACATTATATATGTAAGTATAAGCATGTATATTTAGTTAAATACTTATGTTAAATGCGTTTAGTTCTTTATATTTATGCACACGCCGTACCGCTTAAACATTCATCTCTCACACGGGTCTACTGGAAGAGATTTCTATTGAAATAAGTAGCAGCTTTGTACTACAATTTTTGGATAAATGCTCATGTATGTTCTTTTGTTTACATAACTAAATAATTAAGAATAGGCATTCAATGTAAATCTACATTAATACTAGTGAGTAAGTTATAGCTAGTTCTTTTTTTAAATCTTTGCTCGCGATAGACTAAGTTTCACTTGAAGGGATTTCAAGCGCGATGTGAATTAATTCCATCCAGTTTTTCAAATTAGGAATCCTACAAACAAGATGGCGGATATAAATTGGATTAATTGGCGGCAGACAAAGCCGGAGACTCCACCATTGTTAGGGCTTTTGTCCAGCCGGGCCAAGTTAGGTGTTAGCATAAAATGAAAAAGTTCTAGAAATAAATGCCGTGTGGTTCCCGGCACCAATAGAAAAAAGAATAGGACCACTCCAACTCTTTCCCATGGATGTCGTAAAAGGCGACTAAAGGATAGGCTTATAAACTTGAGATTCTACTTTTAGGCGACGGGCTAGCAACCTGACACAAAAAAAATACAAAAAAGTATGCAGGGAAGAAATTCGGTGGTCAAATCGAAAAGGCGCCTGGTTAAAATGTGTTCATTCATTAATTCATATAATCAAGTTTATATCCCTTGTGGGGTAGAAAGAGCCAGCAGTTTGAAAAACTGATAGGTCACGTTCAGCCGTTTGGCTCTGTGACAGAATTGAGATTCAAATAGTGACACCTGTCACTATTCGGAAACACATGAAAACCGTGCCGTGTGTTTTCTGATACCAGTAAAAAAAAGAATTGGACCACTCCATCTCTTTCCCGTGGATGTCGTAAAAGGCGACTAATGGATAGGCTTACAAACTTGGGATTCTTTTTTAGGCGATGGGCTAGCAACCTGTCACTATTTGAATCTCAATTCCATCATTAAGCCAAATAGCTGAATGTGGCCATTCAGTCTTTTCAAGACTGTTGGCTCTGTCTACCCCGCAAGGGATATAAACGTGATTATGTATGTATCTAAATAAATAGGTTTATCTCCGTACGGTCGTCATTTTATGACCGAGTTAGCGCGCCATACCGCCTCAGGATTCTAAGTCATTAAGGTACAATTTTGTCTTTTGTTTAAACTTGGATATGCAAGTCTTGGAAAGATCTTTAAGGGTTCAGGATAAGTGACAGGTTTTTAGGTTATAGGCTAGCAGCCTATATCCTAAAAGAAGTATGTAGTAGAAAATTTTGTGCCGGGAACTACACAGCATGTGTATAAATAAATTATAATAAATATATACGGGACAAATTACACAGATTGAGTTAGCATCGAAGTAAGTTCGAGACTTGTGTTAGGATATACCAACTCAACGATACTATATATTATAATAAATACTTATATAGATAAACATCCAAGAGCCAGGCGAATCAGAAAAAGTTCTTTTCGTATCATGCCCTGGCCGGGATTCGAACCCGGGACCGACGGTATCACAGACAAGCGTACTGCCGCTGCGCCACAGAGGCCGTCAAACGTGTAGAATCAATATGAATGAAAAAAAAATACAAAATTGAAAAATCAACATACATACATGGTCACGTCTTATATCCCTTGCGGGGTAGACAGAGCCAACAGTTATGAAAAGACGGAATGGCCACGTTCAGCTATTTGGCTTAATGATAGAATTGAGATTCAAATAGTGACAGGTTGCCAGCCCATCGCCTAAAAAAGAATCCCAAGTTTGTAAGCCTAATTAATACCTTAGTCGCCTTTTACGACATCCATGGGAAAGAGATGGAGTGGTCCTATTCTTTTTTGTATTGGTGCCGGGAACTACACGGCACGGCACACATGAAAAATCAACACAGATATATTATTGGAAATTTAAAGTGAATCCGATAGCGAACATATTTGTTTCGAGTATCAAATATCCAGTTACTGATCGCCGCAGCAGCCGGGGGATTAAAAATATCGACAATAACTCTATGCGTAAATCTATGGTGGGGAGCGAATTAATGAAACGTATTTTTACATACATGTAATCACGTCTATATACCTTGCGGGGTAGACAGAGCCAACAGTCTTGAAAAGACTGATGAGCCACGTTTAGCTATTTGGCTTAATGATAGACTTGATTCTGTATATTATTTACTTAATTATACCCGTAACTTCAATCGCGTAAAAGGAAAATTTGAAGTTGTTTGTCCTGTGCCGTGTTGTTAGTTATGTAGGTGCGCCTTAAGAATAGGACCACTCCATGTTTTCCCCATGGATGTCGTAAAAGGCGACTAAGGGAAGCATATTCATCCAGTGAAGGTCAAATATGGGTCAAGTTGACAACTGCAACCTAACCTTGGAGGGATCGATTAAATCATCAGATGGGCTTAATTTGATCATCGCCTGATCATAATTCATCGCTCCCACTACATACTCACTTATTCCTTTAGTCGTCTCTTCTATTGATTGGAATGATTTCTCTCATCTTCGAAAATAGTACTCCTTTCCCGCAGAATAGCACGCGCGACGCTTTTTTTATCGCTCTCGAAAAGCTATCGCTGTCTTGTTCACGTTAAAATAAAAAGCGAAACAGCGTTAGTCTTTAGCACGATAATAACGGCGTCGCGCGTGTCATGCTAAGAGGGCAGTTACTTCTCCTTCCGTGAAGATTGTATAAGTCATACATACATATAATCATGCCTTGCGGGGTAGACAAAGCCGTATTGAAAGCAAAATAAGCCACGTTCAGCTGTTAGGCTTGATGATAGAATTGAGATTCAAATAGTGACAGGTTGCTAGACCATCGCCTTAAAAAAGAATCCCAAGTTTATATACCTTGTCAAAGTCATTCAGCGAAAAGGCTTATTAATTTACATACATACATATTATAACGTCTTTATCCCTTACGAGGTAGATAGAGTCAACAGTCTTGAAAAATCCAACAGCTAGTTAACTTGTGCCGTGTGGATCCCAGCACCAATAGAAAAAAGAATAGGACCACTCCATCTCTCTTCCATGGATGTCGTAAAAGGCGACTAAGGGGTAGGCTTATAAACTTGGGATTCTTCTTTTAGGCGATGGGCTAGCAACCTGTCATTATTTGAATCTCAATCCTATCTTAAAGTCAAATAGCTGAACGTGGCCTATAAGTCTTAACAAGACTGTGTGCTCTGTTTACCCCGCAAGGGATATAGACGTGATTATATGCTAGTTAACTTATTTATGTCTTAAAAACATGTCTTTGCCTGTGACCTGCCTTATCTCCGATCATGAGACGTGACAATCTTCAATCGCAGCATCAGATAAGTCGAGGGGAGTGGATAATTACCAGAGAATCGATAAATGACTTAATATTGTCATATGGCCATATAAGTTATTCATACGAAATGAAAGAAAAAACATCATTGTGTACAAATAAATAAACCTATACGGGACAAATTACACAGATTGAATTAGCCTCGAAGTAAGTTCGAGACTTGTGTTACGAGATACTAACTCAACGATACTATATTTTATAATAAATACTTATATAGATAAACATCCAAGACTCAGGCCAATCAGAAAAATTTCTTTTCTCATCATGCCCTGGCCGGGATTCGAACCCGAGACCTACGGTGTCGCAGACAATAGTATTACCACTGCGCCACAGAGGCCAAAGGGCAGACTTAATGCCGTATTGCACTCTCTATCAGTCTACCAGCTGACCAAACAGAAAAACTTTAAATAATAAATCACGTAACTAATAAAACACATTTTTAAAGGTACTCCCAAGAGATCACTTCTATGTTTCTTTATGAAAAGAGTAGGTAATAAAATTTAGACGTGCTTTCACTATTCTCATAATTCTATCATTTTCAAAATGACGACAGAGAATTCGTCGCAAAAGTGGCTAGCTCCTGTAATGGTACGCGTGATTCCGTTTTTGACAAACACAATTGTTTTTTTTTTCATTACGAAACCAGCATGAAAATTAAATGATTCATAAAACACTCCGCTTGGTTTTCTGTGAGTGGTTAACTAAAATATTATATTTCTACTTTCCGTAAATTCCATAAATACCCAATATCGGTTTTGTGGAAAATATTATGATTCACTTAATGATGTAGTTTCGACCTCACTTCAGAATGGAAATTGAATTATTTATTACATAAAGCACTTTTTATTGGAAAATACTCATTTAAAAAAAAGACTGACAGGCCACGTTCTGCTTTTTGGCTTATTGCCTATGAATCTTTTTTAGTCTCTTGACTCTTTCTAGCCCGCACCCCGCAAGGGATATAGTCGTGACTATATGTATGTAAGTACTTATTTAATATGTGAACTGGTTCAGAAAACAAACATAAATATACGCGTCTATAAAAATATTTTTTTTATGCCGTGTGGGACAAGAGAATAGAACCCCTCCATATTTTTACCATGGATGTCGTTGAAGACGAGCAAAGGGTAGGTTTATAAACTTGGGTTTCTTCTTTAAGGCGATGGGCTATCAACATGTCACTATTTGAATCTCAAGACGTCCCTGAGTTGATCAAGGTACGTTCGTCTAAGCCTTCCCATTTCAACTTCCCGTATACTCTCTTTAAATATTTGCTAAGTACTTCATTTATCCTTTCCACGTGGCCATACATACATACGGTACATAAAATCACGCCTCTTTCCCGGAGGGGTAGGCAGAGACTACCTCATTCCACTTGCCACGATCTCTGCATACTTCCTTCGCTTCATCCACATTCATAACTCTCTTCATGCAAGCTCGGCGGTTTCGGGTACTCTTGACCTGACCCTTTACCAGGACGTCCTTAATTTGATCAAGGTACGTTCGTCTAGGCCTTCCCACTCCGACCTTTCCCTCACTTGTATATCCTTGTATATCTGCTTAGTCAAAAGTCAACGTGGAAGAATAATTTAAGTATTCCCTTTCTATTCGTTTTTAGTTAGCTTATTAGCCTGTTTAACTCATGTAGAGATGTGTAACTAATAAGTGATTCGTCAAAAAGATATATATCTGTGGAAAAATCTTTTACTTTGGGTGAATTTTACAGATATAAACGTTCTCTTCAAAGATTTATTAGCGCGTCTCTACAGTATTTATCATAACTTTTGCACCAAGTATAAGTACTTCTTCCCTTGTATTTTCATGTGTTTACTACAGGTAAGATTTGAACTTGGTCCTATTCTGAAGTACCGGAAACCATATACAACAAATTAAAAGGACAATGAAAAACCAAAAGGAAATTCTGTGCTGACATCAAATTGATTCCATTACCAAACCAACCGCGACAGTCTCAACTGTAGTTGCTAAAACTACCCGCAAACTGCTACAAACGAATCCAACTACACTAGGGCTGCCGCTGTTTACTTGTAGCGACATCTATGAATGATATTTAGAACTAAAAACGGCTGTCATTGTATACTATATGTATTATGCACAATATGCACAATAATTTGTTCAAATAAATGTACTTATTCGTAGCCTTTTTGATAATTCACTTGAAGTATTGATTACAAACATACATACATACCTACATATTATCACGTCTATATCCCTCGCGGGGTAGACAGAGCCAACAGTCTTGAAAAGACTGATAGGCCACGTTCAGCTATTTGGCTTTAAGATAGAATTGAGATGAGTATTGATTAAGTGCTTTAAATGTTTAAAAATTCTTATCTTTAGCATGCTAGTCTGTCTTTATGTTGAAATGTTTATTTCTTAGACCAGTATCCAAACTATTAATATACTTGTAACTGTATACTTGTAACGACATCTATGAATTATATTAAAAACTAATTATTAATGCGATATGTAAAGATGGTACTGTACTTTTACATCGAAAAATTTCCACCAGGACAAATCAATGAATTAATAATTAATTAATTAATAAAGTCTTTCAGTTAGTGACTGTCTCTCTCATTGAGAAGAACCATAGTGGCAAAATCACAGGACAAAACGCCAAAATTTGTCATATCTTTCGAAAATGTATGGGCTTCTTTGAAATTTCTAGAAAATAATCGGGATTTTTTTTTGTTGGTTTTTTTGTTGGGCTGCAGGCATAATCTAGTTTTTAAAATACAAGCATTTACTTCGTGTGACTAATCGTTACCTTAACATTAGTCTAAACGGGCGTTCTTTGAGAAAAAAACTCTATGCTGACATCAAATTGATTCCATTACCAAACCAACCGCGGCTGTCTCAACTGTAGTTGCTACAACTACCCGCAAACTGCTACAAACGAAGCTTATTTCACTAGGGTTGTCACTTTTCGAGAATTAGAAATGGGACTTGAACATTCCATTTGTAAAACTGGTGCTTAAAATCTAATAACGTGGAGAGTGGAGAGAGAAAGCGTCGATTTAGATGGAGTAAACATAAAATAACATACAAACACATTTATATCCCCTGCGAGGTAGACAGACAGCCAACAGTCACAGCTGCACGGCTCAATTATAGAATTGAGATTCAAATAGTGACAGGTGATAGATGGAGTAATAGAATAAAAAATTAATTGTTATCAAACTAATAAATGTTTTTTTTTAGCTTTCTTCAATTGTGAAAACAAGAGAAAATATTAAGCAGAATAACTTAACTATTCACAAGTTTGAACACTTAGATGATTTGAAATCAAAAGTGATGAAATCAATATTTTTTGTGTTTGTTCAGCCCTGCAAATCGACTACTGAGAGTGTACTCGGTGTACCTACGACAGTGTGCCGACACACTTTAGAACCACTCCATCTCTTTCCTGTGGATTTAAAAAGCGGCGACTGAGGGATGAAATGTCTTAAAACGAGGGTAAAAATAACACGTTTTCCTCGAGTACCTACCAAATAATATGCACAACTAAGTTGTTGTGACAAACCAGTTATATGTTCCTTGTAGCATAACCAAATTTTAAAATACTAGCTGTGCCCGCGACTTCGTCCGCGTGGAATAGTTATTTTGGGCATCATTAAAGCCCTCAATTTCTTTGATTCTAATAGTTGCAGCCTAAAGCCTTCCTCGATAAATAGTCTATTCAACATAAAAATATTTTTTAAATTTGAACCAGTAGTTCCTGAGATTAGCGCGTTCAAACAAACAAACTCTTCAGCTTTATAATATTAGTATAGATACAAAAGAAGTGTGAATGGGGGACTGTTGGAGTGGGTAGGCCTAGACGAACGTACCTTGATCAAATCGGAGACGTTCTAGCAAAAGGTCTGGTCAAGAGTACCCGAAACCGACGAGCTTGCATGGAGAGAGTTATGAATGTGGATGAAGCGAAGGAAGTATGCAGGGATCGTGCACCGTTCTCCGTTATTTTCACATTTTCCATTTTTTTTTGTTCCTTATAGTTGCAGCGTGATATTATATAGCCTTAAGCTTTCCTCGATAAATGGTCTATTCAACGCAAAAAGAATTTTTCAATTCGAACAAGTAGTTCCTGAGATTAGCGCGTTCAAACAAACAAACAAACTCTTCAGCTTTATTATATTAGTATAGATGTGCAACCAAACAATGATGGAAAAGAGATTCATCGCTGCCCCTTCCCTTGATTGACTTTTACGCGGGAAGTAAAGCGACTAACACACACACACACCATGTTTACCTGTACCCGTGCGAGGCCGGGGCGCGTCGCTAGTTTTTTTTATATACATACATACATATATATGGTCACGTCTATATCCCTTGCGGGGTAGACAGAGCCAACAGTCTTGAAAACACTGATCGGCAACGTTCAGCTATTTGGCTTAATGATAAAATTGAGATCCAAATTGTGACAGGTTGCTAGCCCATCGCCTAAAAAAAAGAATCCCATGTTTGTTAGCCTATCCCTTAGTCGCCTTTAACGACATCTATGGGAAAGAGATGGAGTGATCGTATTCTTTTTTGCATTGGTGCCAGGAACCACACGGCACTTAATATAGTTTGTACATTTAAGTGATGTGAACAAAATAAACTCTGTTACTTTTCTTGGCTAGAATGAAAGGAACTTTATTGTTCCATCTCGCATCTAAAGTATGGTTGACTGTCACACAGTGACGTAACATTGTTCCCTTTAAAAAATAAATTCACCTGCTAATTTTAGAATAATTATTTACGTAGATATTGTGCCGTGTGGTTCCCGGCACCAATACAAAAAAGAATAGGACCACTTCATCTCTTTCCCATGGATGTCGTAAAAGGCGACTAAGGGATAGGTTTACAAATTTGGGATTCTTTTTTAGGCGATGGGTTACCAAGCTGTCACTATTTGAATCTCAATTCTATTATTAAGGCAAATAGCTGAACGTGGCCATTCAGTCTTTTCAAGACTGTTGGCTCTGTCTACCCCGCAAGGGATTTAGACGTGACCAGTACGTATGTATGTATGTAGATATTTTTAGAACACCGAAAGGGTGGTCAGAGACCACTCTTGCCTTTTCACTTGTTCTAGTTAATTGTATTCTATTTCTTCATCCAAATTCATCATTCTTTTGTGTAAGCTTGGTTTACGGTTAGTAGGTACTCTTGACCTTTTTCTCTAGGACGTCCTAGATTTGATCAAGTGAGAGTTGAGACTCTATCATTAACCTATCACAAACGTATTTAAGGCTTAAACTTTAAGTTTCATCTTTTCTAGTACAACGAACAGCCTCAAAGATTTATGTATGACATATTTGCCCTCAGTATATTTACTTTAAACCGACTTTAAAAAAAAGAGGAGGTTCTCAGTGCCGTGTGGTTCCCGGCACCAATACAAAAAAAGGATAGGACCACTCCATCTCTTCCCCTTGGATGTCGTAAAAGGCGACTAAGGAATAGGCTTACAAACTTGTGATTCTTTGTTAGGCGATGGGCTAGCAACCTGTCACTATTTGAATCTCAATTCTCAATCATTAAGCCAAACAGCTGAACGTGGCCATTCATTATTTTCAAGACTGTCGGCTCTGTCTACCCCGCAAGGGATATAGACGTGACCATATGTTTGTAAGTACCTATGTTCTCAGTTCTCTATTGTATTTTTTCCAATTACGGTGTGAGTGGCGGCTTAGCTTATAACTTAGTTTGCTTGTGTTTCTAGAGAGATACCCCCCCCCCCCCCCCCCCCCGTTACTGTTGCAGCTTGCAAATATTTCAAATTATTTCAAGTGATGATTGTGTGAGAGTATTTTTCTAAATTGTCTCCGTGAAAACAATGTGTATTTTTAGACACACATACAAAATATACAGTAAAGGTGATGTGTAATTCGACGGCTTCTGCGGCGCAGCGGTAGTACGCTTGTCTGTGACACCGGAGGTCCCGGGTTCGAATCCCGGCCAGGGCATGATGAGAAAGGAACTTTTTTGATTGGCCCGGGTCTTGGATGTTTATCTATATAAGTATTTATTATAAAAATATAGTATCGTTGAGTTAGTATCTCGTAACACAAGTCTCGAACTTACTTCGAGGCTCATCTGTGTAATTTGTCCCGTACTTACATACATAAATATGGTCACGTCTATGTCCCTTGCGGGGTAGACAGAGCCAACGGTCTTGAAAAGACTGAATGGCCACGTTCAGCTATTTGGCTTAATGATAGAATTGAGATTCAAATAGTGACTGGTTGCTAGCCCATCGCCTAAAAAAGAATCCCAATAAATTTGTAAGCCTATCCCTTAGTCGCCTTTTACGACATCCATTTGGAAAGAGATTGAGTGGTCCTATTATTTTTGTATTAATGACGGGAACCACATGGCACTGCCGGGAACCACACGGCAATTAGTCTTGTATATATTTAAAAAAAATATTGCAATAGGTACTTATCCATATTCTTTTTCCTCCTTCTGGATCCTGGTCGTGATTCTGGTTACATCCTCACCTCCCCCATAAATTTTGACCATGATCTTGACAGCCTCTTAGTAGTGCGCTTGTCTGTCACACCGGGTTCGAATCCCGGCCGGAACATAACGTGAAATCCGAAAACAAAAACGGTCTACAATTTTCCGAGATTAGCCCATACAAACAGACAGAGAAAATAAGGGACTTTACTTTATAATATGTAGTGAATAGTGATATTATACATACATTTAAATAGCTGTCTTTTATATGTGAATGGTACTTTCGTAATAACGGGAGCTATGCAGCAGATAGTGGCTCTCAATAAGTGCATAGGGGTAAAATCATAATACGGGTTGAGGCGAGGTCCCGAGGTAAAGGCGGAAGCGATTTTAGTTCTATACTTTGTTGCTTATAGTCCACAGTCGAGTTTTTTTAAGTTGACAGGTTAAGAAATTAATACATACATACATATAATCACGTCCACATCCCTTGCGGGGTAGACAGAGCCAACAGTTTTGAAAAGACTGATAGGCCACGTTCAGCTTTTTGGCTTAATGATAGAAAGCGACAGATTGTTCCCCAAGAATCCTAAGTTTATAAGCCTATCTCTTAGTCGCCTTTAACGACATCCATGGGTAAGAGATGAAGTGGAACAATAAAAAATCCTTAAAACTAACACAGGTATGCTGTAGCAAGTAGAACGAGCCATAACTCAGCGATCTTTCTGCACTGAAAGAGTACAAAAACCCTGATTTTCAATTATCACCATTTGAAGTAGGTTCATTCTTTAATATTTTTGGGCTAGGACAATGCAGTGGAGCAATGCCGTGTGGTTCCCGGCACCATTACAAAAAAGAATAAAACCACTCCATCACTTTCCCACGGATGTCGTAAAAGGCGACTAAGGGATATAGGCTTATAAACTTGGGACTCTTCTTGTAGGCGAAGGACTAGCAAGCTGTCATAATTTGAATCTCAATTTTATCATAAAGCCATACAGCTGAATGTGGCCTTTCAGTTGTTTCAAGGCTGTGAGCTCTGTCTACCCCGCAAGGGGAATAGACATTGCTATATGTATGTATGAATTGGTACAAAATGAAATTAAAATTTGCTAAATTCGCTACAGCTTATGTCCTACACAAGCAACAATTACCCGACCGGTTTTAGAAGTGGGAGCGCTATGAGATCGTGTCGCTATAATATTGTTCGGTTATGTAAACTCTCGTCTTGACTTGATGTTCGGACATGCATGTACATTATGTACCTACTCCTCTCAATTTAAGATGAACTGAATACTACTGTAATCATAATAATCTCGTCTATAGCCCTTGCGGGGTAGGCAAGCTTAAAAGACTGAGATAGATAGATAAAATTATTTTTGCACCATAATTGTACAATACAATTGCTACGGAAATAATTATGTCGCACAAAATCCTGTAATATATCTGTGTTAATGCTATATTATTGAGGCTTGTGTTACGATAAATAACGTTCATCGGACCGTGACACACATAGAGTTATCATAACTCCTTTTTTTGGGAGTGTGCAATGGAAATTTTGAAATTACAAGCAGTATTTTATATTTTTACAAGCGTAATTTATATTTTTTTAAACTGAAATAGCCAGTTGCACTGCGCGTGTTAAAAGAAAAACTACTTAATTCCCGCTTGAATTATAGTGCCGTGTGGTTCCTGGAATTTTAGAAGAGTACTCCATATCTTTCTAATGGATATCTTAAATTGGGATTCTTCTTGTAGGCGATGGGCTAGCAAAGTATGTCACTATATCAATCTCAATGCCATCACTAAGCCATACGTGGCCTTTTAGTCTTTTCAAGACTATTGGCTCTGTCTACCCCGCAAAGAACACTGACGTGACTGTTTGTGTGTATGTATTTACCAAATCTCAATACCTAGAGATTTTGATATATCAGTCGATCAATGTCCTTACTTTTATATAAATATTGATAAACATGACTAGACTATGCCCGTGACTCCGTCTGTGGGAAAAGAGCTGGAATTCGGGGAATCCCCTTTAGTGTTCTTTTAAAAGAAACAACACATGCCCACTCGTTATACTTTAACATTTCGGGCAGTGCATTAAAAATATAATAATTAAGTCATCAATGATATCCTACTAATATTATAAATGCGAAAGTTTGTGAGTATGTCAGGATGTCAATATGGATCTTTGTTTCACTTTCACGCAAAATCTACCGAACCGATTACGATGAAATTTCGTATGTAGGTAGCTGAAGACCCAGAATAACATTTAGGTTACTTTTTATCACGTAGTCTCCGCGGGTATGATTCCACGCGGCCGAAGTCGCGGGCGGCCTCTAAGTCTGTTATAAATTTAGTTTTAGCAATTTTAAAATTTTAATTTTAATTTCATACGTCAACATGTGGTCGAACTTTTAAGGATATAAAAATTTTAAGTTCTTTAATACTGATAATTTTATCACAAAATCTAAGTGCGCACTCTATATATAATGGTTACTCAACAGTGACACATTATTATGAGCCACAATGCAATTAACGCCCGCAATATTAACACATCATTTAAGTGTTAATTTATAAACGTATTTTGATCGATAAATTCATGAACGCCTAGGTCGTGCTTATTAATTATCAAACGGTCATTAACTGTTTATATTTATTAACTTTATAATTTTTTCTATACATTGCCGTACGTTTTCCGGCACTTAAAACTAGGACCACTTTACACGCCTTTTACCAATCCAAATAGCCCATGGATGTCGTATAAGGCGATTAAGGGATAGGCTTTTAATACTATCCCTTAATCTTCGCATAAACTTGGGATTCTTCTTTTAGGCGACGGGCTAGTAACTTGTCACATCATTAAGTCAAACAGCTGAACGTGGCCTATCAGTCTTTTAAGATTGTTGGTTCTACCTACCTCGCAGGGGATATAGACGTAATTATTTGTATGTATGTAGGTATTCTCGTTTTGACGCGCTCTATACAATAACCAAATATGCACCCTATAACTCCGACCAATCAAAATAATCTAAATCGTACAATGGTCCAATAATTAATTCATTCCGTTCTCCCGCCAATTTCAATTGGCGGCCAATTGTCAATTTTGAATATCGAATGTGGTGTTCCAAGTTCGAAATTTTGTTTTGAAACCAACGACCTGTTAATGGAGCGACAATTGATTTCGGGACGGCGGTAACTTTGTAGGTACACAATGGGCTTACTTCAATGATTAGTTAATGAATACGTAGGTAGGTGCGTAATTATAGGGTTGTGAGGCGTCTTGCTTAATTTTCATGGTGTTCGGGCTAGCAACCTGTCACTTTTTAAATCTCAATTCTATCATTAAGCCAAAGCCTTTTACATCTTTTACAAGCCTTTATTCGATGTACGACAGAATGTGGTTAAGATAATTTTCACGGCATGTGTAGATAATGAAATCGGTATTCGTATGAAAAATTAAAAAATATTTTTGTCTATATAATAGAAAAGTCGTTCTGTATACATATAGGAGATATCTTATACTAAGTGAAATACGGTTAGTTTCATAGTCACGCGCTCCGTCGTCCATTGCCCTTTAGATACGTACTCGAAACCTTTTGTTCCGCCGACAAAGCCAACTCAGCCGCTTGGTCACGGAATTTCTCGTTAGATGGCGTGATTGGAGCGCGCGAGATAAGTTGAAAAATTATGCTTAAATAGTTTCTTTTTTTAAGAGCTTGTGTGTTAAGTTGGCACTTATATCAATAAATAGGTATACATACATATGGTTACGTCTATATCCCTTGCGGGGTAGACAGAGCCAACAGTTTTGAAAAGACTGAACGGCCACGTTCAGCTATTTGGCTTAATGATAGAATTGAGATTCAAATAGTGACAGGTTGCTAGCCCATCGCCAAAAAAGAATCCCTAGTTTGTAAGCCTATTCCTTAGTCGCCTTTTACGACATCCATGGGAAAGAGACGGAGTGGTTCTATTCTTTTTGTATTGGTGCCGGGAACCACACGGCAGGAAAATCATCGTGAGAAAATTGCACATTCAGGCAACTGGATGTGTAACCATGATCGATCCAATACGGGTAAGGTTCCACTGCAAAGGTTGCGGAGGTCAGACGGGAGTCGCTTCGTGTGAAAACCTGACTCACCCAATCCAGGATCCATGTTGAAGGGCGTACCCCGGGCTCCTCTCCAGAGTGGTGAGGATACAACCGGGACAAAATCTAAGAGAAATAAGATAGTTTTACTAGCTGTAGTCCCTAAATTTACTCCTGGGAAAAGCACTAAATTTAAACAATGTTTGATCAAAATCAGTCCAGAAAAATTTTTAAAACTGTCAGGTTTTGTATTTACAATATAGATATATTAAATAGTTTCTATCTACCCTTCCAGGTAAGAGGCGTGATTTTGTAGTATGTATAAATATACATAGGGAACCACACGCACATGCACCAATAAAAATAAGGATATAGCCACTCCGTCTCGTTCCAATGGATGTTGTAAAAGGCGACTAAGCGATAGGTTTAACTTAGGATTCTTCTTTTAGTTGGTGGGCTAGCGACCTGTCACTATTTGAATCCCAATTCTCCTTCATAAACAGTTGGCTGGGATATAGACGTGATTGTATCATATGTATGTATTATATTAAAAGATTATTGATTAACAAAACCCTCTTTTCATGAGTATGTGGTTAAATGTTACAATTAAGAATATAATAAAATTCAAATTTATTGTAGCTTTATCGTAGCACATCTACGGATCGTCGTAGCATTTCGTAGCAACCTCTACACGGCTACGAGATTTTTCGTTCAAATTTATTCAAATTATTTTAACAGAGTTTTCGATCGAATTTTTCGACTTCGTCACTCGTTTTGGAGGTAATTCGATATTTGGATTATGTATGAGGTGTCACGGCCGTCTCGTGACACCTCTGACACCTCGCGGGACACCGATCAGAGTCGGGAGGGAAATATGGGAAAAATGCTGGGAATATAGGGAGGGTTAGCAAAAAAATTTAAGAATTTCTTTTTAATTTGATTTTAATATTTAAGGATTTAATATCAACTATTTTCGAAGGGATAGGTAGAGAAATCCGTCCACTTGCTGCGATCCGTGCATACCCCTTTCGCTTCATCCACTTCCATCAAACTCTTCCTTCATGCAAGTTTGTCGATTTAGATACCCTAAATCGACTGACCTGTTTTTCTTGTTTTATCCCGTAAATATAAATGTATCACGACTTCATCCCATATGAAGCCTTGAAAAGACTGAAAGCCACATTCACTCTAAAAATAATATTGAGATTCAAATAACGCCTACAAGAAAAATACCAAGTTTATAAGCCTATCCCTTAGTCGCCTCTTACGACTACCATGGAAATGATTCTACTAAATTGCCGGAAACCACACGGCAAACAATCTGTGTAATTGTCTCGTATATATTTATTAAATAGCTTTTATTGTCTGTCCGTACCGCTCATCAATATTCGCTGTCATAACGTCCAAATAAGATTTATATGCTCGTACTCATTACTCATACATTCCACTAACGAAGTTCGTTGTTTGTTATATATTTAGAACTAGCTGTTGTCTGCGACTACATATATATATATTTTATATTTATATATTAAATAAATAGTAATTTAATATATGTATGTAAATAATTAAATAATTATTTACATACATACATACATACATATGTTCACGTCTATTAATCCCTATCCCTTAGTCGCCTTTTACGACATCCATGGGAAAGAGATGGAGAGATGGAGGATTATTTACATATATTAAATAAATCGTGAATTTACTTCATTTTGTATATATACGTAGTCTTGGACAACAGCTAGTTCTAAATTAAATTACTCATTTAAATATATATATAAATGAGTCAATAAAAAAATTATTTTTTGGAACGCTTATATATTTACCAGTGCTTAAGACTTCTAAAGTCTTATAAATATAAAATGACTCTCCGTAGGCAGAGACTACATATATATGTATAGTCACGTGTATATCCTTTACGGGATAGACAGAGCCAACATCCTCGAAAAAGACTGAAAGGCCAACTTCAGCTATGAATTTATGATGGAATAGGTTGCTAGCCCATCGCTGACATAAAGAATCTCAGGTTTATTAGTCTGTTCTTTATATCATTTTATTCTGAACTAGAGGCCGCCCGCGACTTCGTCCGCATGGAAACCCTATCAATCCCGCGGGAACTCTGGGATAAAAAGTAGCCTATGTGTTATTCTGGGTCTTCAGCTACCTACATACCAAATTTCATGGTAATCGGTTCAGTAGTTTTTGCGTGAAAGAGTAACAAACATCCATACATCCATACAAACTTTCGCCTTTATAATAGTAGTAGGATTCTGAATATTTCCGCTAGCCTTTTGTACTAAGAAATTCAGGTCTCAGCGAGCGACGTAACAAGAGCTCATTATTATCAAAGCGCGGGAGAAACCGGGTCAAGAACATGTCTTACATACGTATAGACGAGTCGGCTAATGTACCGCCATATTGCGTAGTAGCTTTAGCGCCGGACGTCGCTTCTGTGGGAATTTTCAGAAAAAATAAATAAATATATACTAGACAATTTACACTGATTGAGTTAGCCTCGAAGTAAGTTCGAAACTTGTGTTACGAGATACTAACTCAACGGTACTATATTTTATAATAAATACTTATATAGATAAACATCCAAGACCCAGGCCAATCGGAAAAAGTTCTTTTTTCATCATGCCCTGACCGGGATTCGAACCCGGGACCTCCGGTGTCACAGACAAGCGTACTGCCGCTGAGCCACAGAGGCCGTCAAAAAAGGAGATAATGTTATTTTTCTATCGTCTACATTTCTATTCTAAGTTGGGATAGTTGTGAAGTTGACGTTGTTGAAGTAAATGCTACAGTGCAGTTTGTTATCGCTTCTTTTGCACTGACGCTTTGAAAGTTAGTTTCGAGTAATTTATTTGACGTCAACCAATGTTGTGAACTAAATGATATGACATTATTAAGTGATATGAAGTGTCCTATAATAATGAATTAAAATTTTGAATTTGAATTTATTGAAGGTCTATTTTATCTCAGTGTAAAACATCATCAAAATGTGTCTAGTAGTTTTAGAGTTTATTACAAAGAAAAATATAAATCTGATCAAATTAAGAACGTCCTGGCAATAGGTCAGGTCAAGAGTACCCGAAACCGACGAGCTTGCATGAAGAGAGTTATGGATCTGGATGAAGCGAAAGAAGTATGCACGGATCGTGGCAAGTGGAAAGATGTAGTCTTTGCCCACGCCTCTGGGAAAAAGGCGTTAAATATGTATGTTTATAAATCTCTACCCTTAATAATATTACAAGGGGGCGCACGCGGCTCCGCCTACATCACACTATATGTATACAAGATTACATAGACATCGGTTCAGTGGTTTTGATGTGAAAGATGGATAGAAAAAACACAGACACATACATACATATGTATATATAAGTTTGTAAGCCTATCCCTTAGTCGCCTTTTACGACATCCATGGGAAAGAGATGGAGTGGTCCTATTCTTTTTTGTATTGGTGCCGGGAATCATACGGCACAAACAAAAACACATTTATAATATTAGTATGTAACCGTCCGAGTACCGACGCTATAGGTGCACAACATATCTCAGAAGATATAATATGACATATATATCAGTCTCTGGTTAGGATTATATCCTGTATTCTGGCTGCAAGTTTGTCAGTACGTCACCTGTTATTGATAGTAGAATCGCGGACAAAACTGTTTCATAAACTGTATTTCTATAGGTAATAAAATAATTATCTATTATGCTTTTTTTTTCAATATATATATACATACATATATATATATATGTATTATATAATCACGTTTATAGTATAATGCAACGCGAAAGTTTAGAATCTGTTATTCTAGTTAGCTTATTATCTTTTGTTCTATTTAAATAACTTTTTGTGGTTTGAATCAAATAAGTTTATCCTTTCATAATATGAGACAAAATTTCACCTATACACATATAGCTATCTAGACGTACATACGTACATATAATCACGTCTATATCCCTTGCGGGGTAGACAGACCCAACAGTCTTGTAAAGACTGATAGGTCTCGTTCAGCTGTTTGGGTATAATGCTATCATTCAATTCTATAATTGAGATTCAAATAGTGACAGGTTGCTAGCCCATCGCATAAAAAAATAATCCCAATTTTAAAAGCCTATCCCTTAGTCGCCTTTTACGACATCCATGGGGAAAGAGATGGAGTGGTCCTATTCTTTTTTTTTTATTGGTGCCGGGAACCGGTACGGCACTAACTAACTAAAAACCTTATCTATACTAATATTATAAAGCTGAAGAGTTTGTTTGTTTGAACGCGCTAATCTCAGGAACTACTATATAGCTCGAATTAAAAAGTCTTTTTATGTTGAATAGACCATTTATCGAGGAAGGCTTTTTTTACCTTTACATCACGCTTCAACTATTAGGAGCGAAGAAATAATAGAGAATGTGAAAAAAAAACATCTTTGAGGGCTTCAATGATGCCCAAAATAACTATTCCACGCGGACGAAGTCGCGAGCACAGCTAGTACCTTTTAAAAGTGGTAAAATATATGGATTTTAAAAATTTTAGGGCATGGTTGTACCTCGGTAGATCGATCTAGATTATCCTGCGCCATCATCGGGAGCTCTCGTCATGGTGATTTACATTCGGGTTCGGTTTTGCTGGGGCATTGATGAGAGATGAAAGGTAGATACGCCGTACTCATATCGCATTGAGAACTTAAACAACGGTACCACGCGTGTTATTTTATACATACATACATAAAATCACGCCTCTTTCTCGGAGGTATAGTAGTTTCGTAGGTCCCGCTCCCTGCATTTTTAAAGACTTCTTTCGCTTCATTCAAATTCATAACTCTAGCGACTAAAATGAACGACCGAGATAAAAAAAGGTATCTAGGTACGTTACGTGCGCGTTTAATACCTGTTTTATTTATAATTATAAATGTTCCTTAGGACTATATATAAATTGCTTACAAGGTATCACTTAATGACGTCACATCACTTAAATCTAATTATAACTACTAACGCTTCCAAAGCGCGTGTGTAGAAGAAGCGGCGGCACAAACTACACTGCAGCACCGAACGTCAATTTACAAATATATGTAGAATCTATATATACATATATACATTGTACAATCTACAATGTAGATCTCTTAAATGTAACTCATGGACGAATGCGCCGCGAAAATGTTTATATCAAGTGTCTTGGATGACGACGTATCTTCTCTTTAATCCACATCATTGGCCCCCACGTCAGGGTGACAAATACCGTTGCGCATCCCTGTTTCGCATGATTTAAACCCATATATTGTGCCTTTGCCGGAGTTATAAATATCATTCGCGTTGAAAATATTCTAGACTAGCTGTGCCCGCGACAACGTCCGCGTGGAATGGTTATTTTGGGCATTATTGAAGCCCTCAAGGATGAATAATTTTCCCTGTTTTTTGTTTTCACTTTTTCCATTATTTTTTCACTTCTTATAGTTGCAGGGTGATGTTATATACTATTTTTGAGTAAATTATTACCTTTAAAATATGAATTTTCTAGTTTTTTGTCCGCAGCTTCGCTCGCGTGTATTTAGCGCCATCTACATAAAAGCGAATGAAATTAGTCATTCTCCAAACTCTTGATTGCATACACGTGATATTTCACTGAAAAATTAATTCAGTAGATTACCAGTGAAGAGGGAACAGACAAATAAATTTACGAGTATTTTCGCATTTATAATTTTAGTCGGGATTTAGTACTTATTAGCGTTTATTCGCAGCTTTGCTCGCGTGAATTTAGCGTCACCTACAAAGCAATACATGTTTTCGGCAAATTCCACGGGAATTATTTTTGCCGGGATAAAAAGTACCCTATGTCCTTTTTCAGACACTTGAATACATAATTATGTGCAAGATTTCAAGAAGATTGATTCAATAGATAACGCATCAAGAGAAAACAAATAAACTTCCTTTCGCATCTATACTAATTTTATAAAGCTGAAGAGTTTGTTTGTTTGAACGCGCTAATCTCAGGAACTACTGGTTCAAATTGAAATTTTTGTGTCGAATAGACCATTTATCGAGGAAGGCTTTAGGCTATATAACATCACGCTGCAACTGTTAGGAGCGAAGAAACAATGGACAATGTGAAAAAACCGGGAACATTATTCATTATTGAGGGTTTCAATGATGCCCAAAATAACTATTCCACGCGGACGAAGTCGTGGGCACAGCTAGTTTATAATATACATAAGTTGAAATTGAGCATTCCTTTCAGATAACTAGTGTTGCAATGTTTCGTTTATAGTTGAAATTCAATACAATATACCCAAATCTGTGCAACTACATAACGCGGTTATGATGAGTCACGATTTTAACCGAGTTTACCGTGAGGTTCCCGGCATTCTATAATAGGAACACTCCATATAATTCCTATGTATGTCGTAAAAGGCGACTAAGGGATAGGCGCGGTTATGATGAGACACGATTTTAACCCAGAGTTTATGGTGTGGTTCCCGACATTCTATAATAGGACCACTCCATATCATTCCTATGTATGTCGTTAAAGGCGACTAAGGAATAGGCTTATAAACTTGGGATTCTTCTTTTAGGTGATGGACAAGCAACCTGTCACTATTTGAATCTCAATTCCATCATTAAGCCTAACAGCTGAACGTGGCCTATCAGTTTTTCAAAACCGGCTCTGTCTACCCCTCCAGACGTGAATATATGAATGAATGAAATAGAAAATCAGTTTTAAAATCATTTCTCTTCACCGCACCGCTTTCGGTCATCAATATTCTGCCAACAGTTTATGCAAAGCAGACCTAGTTATAATGCCGAGACAAACTTGCCACGGGATACCGGACTATACTCCTATTAAACTTTATATATTATATATATAAGACTTGGTCATGAAGGGAAAAGCTCACCCTGTATATTACCCCTTTAAGACGGATGAGGCAGATATTTTTGTTTACCTCTCAATTTTTAAGTTAGACCAGACAGAGACAGAAATACTAAGAATAAAAATTTTTGGCTTCTGTTAGTCTTACACAGATTCCTCATATTGATATTAAATTTTCGAAATTCCTTAGCAGTTTGCCTTACCATTATACATACATACATATAGGCACATCTATATCCCGTGCGGGGTAGACAGAGCCAACAGTCTCGAAAACACTGAAAGGCCACGTTCAGATGTATGGCTCCATGATGGAATTGAGATTCAAATAGTGACAGGTTGTTAGCCCATCGACCACAAGAGGAATCCCAAGTTTATAATCCCATCCCTTAGTCGCCTTTAACGACATCCATAGGAAAACTTATGGAGAAGTTCTATTCTGGAGTGCCGTAAGCCATACGGAGTTTTACTTTGTTTTAAGCTTAAAATTGTACAAGTTTTCTTATTCAATAACATCAAAAGCCAAGAGGCTCAGCTAAAATAATGCTCATGGGATATGTTGACAAATCCTCGTAATATCTCAAAACAGGCAAAGTATAAAATTCTCAAACTTAACGCCTGCAGGAGCATGTGTAAGAATTTTTGCCAATTTGTTACTCGCGGTACGCTCTGGGAAATAAGTCTGGGAGATAGTGTTCAGTTTTATTTCGATTTTCAAACGAGCTTGTTTTTTTTAAAGACTTCATCTTCTTCGTCCTGGCTTTAGTCTCGGATGCACATCCTCACCACTCTGGAGAGGAGTCCGGGGTATGTCTTTGACTATGGACACGAAGCGACTATCACCTGACCTCCGCGACCGTTGCAGGGGAACCTAACCCGTATTTGAAGAGTGGTGTTTGTAATAATTATTGTGAGAAAGTATTTTGTAGTTATTTCATAGTTACTATTATAATGTGACAACAAGGTGCATGTCATGCCCTAACTTAACATCTTATTAATATTATGTTATGCCTTTTCTTTAGTGCCGCGTGGTTTTCGGCACTAAAGAAAAAGACCACTTTATTTCGTTCCCGTGGATGATATTAAGTGACCAAGAGATAGGCTTATAAACTCAGGTCTCGGCCAGCAAGCAACCTATTTGACTCCCAATTCCATCATTAGGTTATACAGCTGAACGTGGCCTTTCAGTCTTTCCGACACTGTTATCTGTATCTGAAGTTTGTTGGTTGTAATAACTTCTTCCCTATTATTTAATATTATAAACATGCAGTGCTGTGTACAACTTTTTTATTCAAGGATTGATTATGCTAAAACATTTAGTGACAATATATAGATAGATTATAAACTCTTTTCTAGTATCAGCACACAATAATATCTACTCCGCAAGGAATATAGACATTATTTTATGTATGCATGGAGACATAAATTATAAAGAAATGTTAATTATTATTTAAACAACATTATTTTTTTCTTATAGACATTATTTTATGTATAAATGGAGACATAAATTATAAAGAAATCGTAATTATAAACAACATTATTTATTTCTATCACATATCCAGCTTCGAGCTCCCCGTCTAACCGGTAAGCTCGGAGCCCGGGGGGCCGCGATGTTTAGTGATAAATGTTACTTCATGCTTTACACCGCATTTGCCTTATAAATAACAACGAATTTCCCTTATATTTTCGGTTTTCGTCGACAATTCACTCCATTTGAATTGATCTATATTGCCACTTCGGGTTTGAAAGTATTATTTTTTTCGAACAACGAATCTGAAATGATACTAAATTTCTGTTTAGTTTGAGTTCTTCATACATACATACATGTAGTCACGCCTATATCTCTTACGGGGTAGACAGAGCCAATAGTCCCGAAAAGACTGAAAGGCCACGTTCAGCTGCTCGGCTTAATGATGGAATTGAGATATCCAAATAGTGACAGGTTGCTAGCCCATCGCCTAAAAAAAGGCTATCCCTTAGTCGCCTTTTATCATATCCATGGGAAAGAGATGGAGTGGTCCTATTCTTTTTTGTATTGGTGCCGGGAACCAGGCAGCCGGCAACCGGCAGCAATAGAAAAAAGTATAGTACCACTCCGTCTGTTTTCCACGGATATCGTAAAAGTATAAGCATATAAAGTAAATACTTTAGTCGCTATTTGAATCTCGATTCAATCATCATTAAACCAAACTTCACATCATCATGATCTTCACATCCTTTGATGGTGGTTGAGCCCGAATCATCGCTCCCGCTACAAGACCATTGACAACAATGGCTGCCAAGCGGCTATTAGCAGCCTTAGTCGCCTTATACGACATTTATGGGAAACAAATGGAGCGGTGTTATTCTAAAGTGCTGAGAACCACACGGAAATAATATAAAAACAGTCAAGTTTAGTGCCGTGTGGTTCCCGGCGCCAATACAAAAAAGAATAGAACCACTCCATTTCTTTCCCATGGATGTCGTAAAAGGCGACTAAGGGATGGGCTCACAAACTTGGGATTCTTTTTTAGGCGATAGGCTAGCAACCTGTCACTATTCGAATCTCAATTCTATCATTAAGCCAAATAGCTGAACGCGGCCATTCAATCTTCTCCAGACTGTTGGCTCTGTCTACTCCGCAAAGGATATAGACGTGACCATATGTATGTATGTATGTATGCAGTCAAGTTTTGTTGGTGGCAGCTTGAAGTTTTGTTTTCAGAGTTTGTTTAGCGCACTACAAACTGTGTCTATCACTATATGTAACTCAGAGTCGCGTGAATTTTAACGAGCGTACTAATTAGGTATGTTGCATACAATTTGTTTTGCCAACACGACGTATAGTACATGTATACTAATATTATAAAGCTGAAGAGTTTGTTTGTTTGTTTGAACGCGCTTATTTCAGGAACTACTGGTTCGAATTGAAAATTTCTCTCTGCGTTGAATAGATCATTTATCGAGCAAGGCTTTAGGCTATATAACATCACGCTGCAACTATAAGGAGCAAAGAAATATTGGAATATGTGAAAAAAAACGGGGAAAATTATTCATCGTTGAGGGCTTCAATGATGCCCAAAATAGTTATTCCACGCGGACGAAGTCGCGGGCACAGCTAGTTTAATTTAATTTCGTAACTTTTGAACATATATGTTTATATTTATATATCACATATTTTTATTTTTCCTTTTTTTTTCTATGCCGTGTGGTTCCCGGCACCATGACAAACGTGACCATATGTATGTATGTATGCAGAGAGCTTCTTGCACATAAAAAACGCGCTAACCACTGGACCATCGAAGCCGTTGCGGTGGTGGCGAAATTAAAGTAGACTACATACATATGGGTGTATATGTATGTGTATATTCCTTCTTCGGGGTGGGAAGACCTAGACGAACATATCTTGATCAAATTAAGGACGTCCTGGTGAAGGGTCAGGTCAAAAGTGCCCGAAACCGCCGAGCTTGCATGAAGAGAGTTATGAATGTGGATGAAGCAAAGGAAGTATGCAGGGATCGTGGCAAGTGGAAAGAGGTAGTCTCTGCCTACCCCTCCGGGAAAGAGGCGTGAGTTTATGTATGTACATACATATGGTCACGTCTATCAATATCCCTTGCGGGGTAGACAAAGCCAACAGTCTGGAAAAGACCGAATGACCACGTTCAGCTATTTGGCTTTATGATAGAATTGAGATTCAAATAGTGACAGGTTGCTAGCCCATCGCCTTAAAAAGAATCCCAAGTTCAATGACGGAGTTTAATGATTTCAATTTCAATTTGAAACTCTTTGTATATATGCATTTGGATGACTTGATTTTCAAAATGTCTTAAAGATTTAAGTCATAAAGTCTACCGCTGAGCATGACAACAGATATTAATCTAAAATCTAGATAATTGGGATCTCCCAGGCAGCCGTTTTAGACTTCGCCGTATTACCAAATTTACGAAATACGAGGTACCTACCTGAGGCTGCGCATCCAACTTAGGGCAATTTAAAGCATCTATTACGTATCGTGCCGTGCCGTGTGGTTCCCGGCACCAATACAAAAAAGAATAGGACCATCTCCATCTCTTTCCCGTGGATGTCGTAAAAGGCGACTAAGGGATAGGCTTACAAACTTGGGATTCTTTTTTTAGGCGATGGGCTAGCAACCTGTCACTATTTGGATCTCGATTCTATCATTAAGCCAAATAGCTGAAAGTGGCCATTCAGTCTTTTCAAGACTGTTGGCTCTGTCTACCCCGCAAGGGATATAGACTTGACCATATGTATGTAAACTCCCTTATAATAAAGTCCCCCATTTTCTCTGTCTGCATGTATCTGCTAAACTCAGAAAGATTTGAACGGAATTTGTGCCTGTTTGAAATGTTGAAAAGAGGGTTATCTCAGGAAGGTTTTTATCTATAACGCACGCAGCCGGGGCGGATCGCTAGTATTGTATATAAGAGAAGAGATTACAATAGTGATAGGTTGCTAGCCCATCGCATCCCAAGTATGCAGCATTTCCCTTAGACGCCATTTACGTCATCCATGGGAAAGATATGGGAGTGGTTCAATTCTCATGTGCAGGGAACCACTCTGCATAGAAAAAATAAATATATCCTTTGATTGACTTTTACAATCTGCACGGGATGAAATGGAACTGGAACATACTATGTTTCTTCTTCGTTAACAAACATAAAAGCTGGTAGACCACTATACCGCCATTTTGGTTTCTCTCAAAAGCGTCACGTAATACCTCCCTCCCTGTAGACACTTCACAAGTTTGCCGTCAAATTGGTAGAGTCGCCGTGGCCCCGTCAAGTGTCTTTCAATCTAAACTGACAGGGTTAATTAAAGAGCGGGATAGACATATCTCTGGGCAAGAAGTGCGGGAGGGACGGGGGAAGCAGACTGCTAACGCTCGGGTTACCCCGCTATAAAGTGAAGGTAGGTTTGATTGATGTTATTGTGCGATGAATTTAATTTTCGAACATTTTCTTTTTTAATTTTAGATTGACAAGTTCAGCAAGCCAGTCTACTAAGAATTTTATTAATGTAAAACTTATCTTTTTTCCATTGAAGATATTAAATTTAATTGTGAATCGAACCCAAGATCTTTGGTAGTACAGTGATCATTTAGGCCACAGAGGTCGTCAAATAGCTAAACACTTTGATTGGATTCAGCATGTCTTGAATTTAAAAAAGAAACACCCAAAAGTGCTGATTGAAGATTTATAACAAAATAAACATTTATTTCAAAATTAAATCCAGACTTTTGCGTCTAACGAACCGTCCCATCGTTCAAAAACTATTCGCATTCGATATTCGAAATTTCAAACTTCAAACACGAAGTTTGGAGAAAATTAAAAGATGACTGAAAGAATATTTGAGTTTGGAACTGTTTGTACAAAAAAAAAAGAGGACAGATTCGGCGGGCGCCGCAAATTCTGCAAATGAAACGATTCAATATTTATTTAATAAATATTCGAGACGGCAATCAGACGTCGAGCCACTGGCAGGATGGAAAGGAAAATGCATGAGGAAATAAAAAAGTATAGATACGGTATTATTTATTTGTAGTAAATAAAATTCTTGCGTTTAGTTACGGACACACTTCAAGAAGACTGTTTATGTAGATAACGCGTGAAGAGATAACAAAGAAACAAACATACTTTCGCATTTATAACATTACTAGCTTTAACACCATTTTTAATAAAAGCGACGAAATTACCACCACCTATAAAAAACAACGAATTAAACGCCAACTACAAAAAGCGCGAAAATTTAGCGCCACCTAAAAAAAGATTATTAGACATATTTTGCTAAAAGGTTAAGTTGCTGGTAAAACCTAGTTTTTAATATGAGGTAGCAGGACCCACTAACGAGATTTCCTTTTCATAGTAACTTATGATATATACCGCATCCATTTTGAGTTTCATCTTCCAGAGGCAGGCTCTGAAATACTCACAGCGTAGAAGACTTCTTAAACCAACTGAATTGTGCTGTTCATTGGAGAATTTTTGATGTTTATTTAAATGTCTTAAAACTGTCTACTAACCATGCATCCTATATATATATATTTGGTTTTAGTAGTTTTTATAAAAAATAAAAAAAAAAAAAGATGATTACAAACTAAAATTTAATTTAAAAATTGTACAGTCCCTAATTACATGATTGTACAATTTAATTTAAAATTGTACACTTATTAAATTATTACTTAAATAATATCCTACTAATATTATAAATGCGAAAGTTTGTGAGTATGTCAGTATGGATGTTAAAATTACGATAAAATTTAGTATGTAGGTAGCTGAAGACCCAGAATAACATATAGGCTAGGTAGGTTTTTATCACGGAGTTCTTGCGGGATTGATTCCACGCGGACGAAGTCGCGGGCGGCCTCTTGTCCGTTCATATATCCGTAGCATGTGAACCTGTGCCTTTTTGCGCCACACGCATTTCAACCGGCCACTTACCGATTCGCCCACCGACCTCTTAATGTAAGTACTTCTATTAATTATTATTATCTTATCTATCTTAAACCTTTGCCGTGTGGTTCCCGGCACCAATACAAAAGAGAATAGGGACACTGCATCTCTTTCTTATGCATGTCGTAAAAGGCGAATAAGGGATAGGCTTACAAACTTGGGATTCTTTTTTAAGCGATGGGCTAGCAACTTGTCACTATTTGAATCTCAATTCTATCTTAAAGCCAAATAGCTGAACGTGGCCTATCAGTCTTTACAAGACTGTTGGCTCTGTCTACCTCGCAAGGGATATAGACGTGATTATATGTTATGTATCTTAAACCTTAATTCTTATTGGTACCTACCTCTAGTTTTCTTATCTTAAAAGCGAAATCAACACAAATTTCTAGGCAAATAAAAACCGACTAACAATCAGAACATCTGTTTCAAAGAGTTCAATTAAAAGCATTCACTGATTGAACCATACATCACAGTCTGCCATAGAATTACCGTCAAAAACAACCTTAATACGAGAGTAACAAGATGCAGTTTTAATTGGAGGGAAGGTATTTAAATAAGGCGCATTGGAAAGCTAACTATTCTTTTAGAAGAGAAATAATGAAATTGTTTCAATTCAGAGGTAGGTATGGACTGGGAATGGAATTTTCTGGATTTGTAAACGGATTTAAAGTGCTGTTCCGTTGTCATCGTAATTTTTAGTCTAGAAATAGTAATTTTTCTTGTAAAGAGTTGAATAGTTATATTTAGTTAAGATATATAGTGCCGTGTGGTTCCCGGCACCAATACAAAAAGAATAGGACCACTCTTTCCCATGGATGTCGTAAAAGGCGACTACGAGATAGGCTTATAAAATTGCGATCCTTTTTTTTAGGCGATGGGCTAGCAACCTGTCACTATTTGGATCTCAATTCCATCATTACGCCGAGCAGCTGAATGTGGTCATTCAGTCTTTTCGGGACTGTTTGCTCTGTCTACCCCGTAAGGGATATAGACGTGACTGTATGTATGTATGAATAAAGTTGACGGCCTCTGTGGCGCAGCGGTAGTGCGCTTGTCTGTGACACCGGAGGTCCCGGGTTCGAATCTCGGTCAGGGCACGATGAGAAACGAACTTTCTCTGATTGGCCTGGGTCTTGGATGTTTATCTACATATATCAGTATTTATTATAAAAATATAGTATCGTTGAGTTAGTATCTCGTAACACAAGTCTCGAACTTACTTCGAGTCTAACTCAATCTGTGTAAAATTTGTCCCGTATATATTTATTTATTTATAAGCCTATATTTTTCGACATCAATGTAAAAGATTCCGTTGTGAATAGAAACTAGTTCTATGAAGTGCCGAAAATCACACGTTACATTTGAAAAATGATGAAAGTCAACTACTCTCACTAATTCTCAGTGGCGTTTTGATTAAAATGCAAATATTTGGTCCCGGAATGGCGTGTATAAATAACACGGGAACCCCCAGGAAGGGACAGCCGGAGTTTAGGCCCTCCTAGACAAGTTCGACGTGTGTACAGGAATATGAAAACTGTGGAGCTGAGACAAGTTTAATTAATACATAAATACATACATATGATCACGTCTATATCCCTAGCGGGGTAGACAGAGCCAACAGTCTTGAAAAGACTGATAGGCCACGCTCAGCTGTTTGGCTTAGTGATAGAATTGAGATTCAAATAGTGACAGGTTGCTGCTAGCCCATCGCCTAAAAGAGGAATCCCAAGTTTATAAGCCTATCCCTTAGTCGCCTTTTACGACATCCGTGGGAAAGAGATGGAGTAGTAGTATTCTTTTTTGGAAGGTGCCGGGAACCACACGGCACTTTAATTAATATCATTATTTTAAGCTGTATTATTGAAGCGAATAGAAGCCAATGGTTTGCCGTGTGGTTTCCGGCACCAATAAAGAGCAGGACCACTCCATCTCGGTCTCATGGATGTCGTAAAAGGAGATTACGGGATAGGCTTATAAACTTGAGGTTCTTCTTTTAGGCGATGGGCTTGCAACCTGTCACTATTTGAATCACAATCCTATCATTAAGCCAAACAGCTGACCGTGGCCTTTCAGACTATTGAAGACTGTTAGCTCTAGACACTCCGCAAGGGATATAGACGTGATTATATGTATGTACGTGTGTGGAATTATTAATAGATTAAAAATTTACCTAGTGTCTCAGTAACAGTATCGTCAGTAGCTGTCGATAGCAGGTGCAAAGTTGTCGGCGCCGTGAAGAACCCAGAGGCATTGACTATAGCCGTGGCAATACAAACCAGACGAAATACACGGCGTTACCCAAGTTTGTAAATATAGATAAACATCCAAGACCCAGCCCAATCAGAAAAAGTTCGTTTCTCATCATGCCCTGACCGGGATTCGAACCCGGGACCTCCGGTGTCACAGACAAGCGTATTACCGCTGCGCCACAGAGGCCGTCGACTTATAAACTTGGGATTCCTTTTGTAGGCGATGAGGTAGCAATAACAACCTGTCACTATTTGAAGCTCAATATCATTTTAAAGGCATACATCTGAACGTGGCCTTTCAGTCTTTCAAGTTTGTACCGCCGCTTCTTCTACACATGCGCTTTGGAAGCGGTAGTAGATATAATGTACATAACTTTGAAAGTAGTCATTGGTTTATGGCCGATGTGGGATTTGAACGTGTGCCTTTATGCGCATCACGCATTTTAACCGGGCACTTTACCTATTCGACCACCGGCGCTATTCCCGAGTTAAATATCTAAGTCAATGTCTTAACCTTAAATACATACATAAATAAAATCACGCCTCTTTCCCGGAGGGGTAGGCAGAGACTACCTCTTTCCACTTGCCACGATCTCTGCATACTTCCTTCGCTTCATCCACATTCATAACTCTCTTTATGCAAGCTTGGCGGTTTCGGGTACTTTTGACCTGACCCTTTACCAGGACGTCCTTAATTTGATCACTTAAAACTTAACCTTAAAATAAACAGATTATACAAAACCCCTGTAACGTAGCTACCTCATCGATCATTCAACGCTGACCTAGTTGCGTCTGGTGGCGTTGCTCGTTATGACTGTTTTCTACCAAAAGATGTTTAGAGTTGATTGATTGTTATTCGCTTCAATATAAAGTTATTGTAAACTAAAAAACACCTTAACCTTAACCTGTGCCGTGTGGTTCCCGGCACCAATAGGAAAAGGAATAGGACCACTCCATCTCTTTCTCGTGGATGTCGTAAAATGCGAATAAGGGATAGGCTTATAAACTTGGGATTCTTTCTTTAGGCGACAGGCTAGCAACCTGTCACTATTTGAATCTCAATTCTATCATTAAGCCAAGCAGCCCAACGTGGCCTATTTGTCTTTTTAGGACTGTTGGCTCTGTCTACCCCGCAAGGGATATGGACGTGACCATATGTACTTATGAATGTATCTTATAATGTATAAAAGAAGATAGTGATTGACATATCAACACACAGCTGGGTCTGAAGACTTGAATTTTAGCGAGTAGGCTCTTTATGTGGTGTAGGGGTTTACTAAGGGAGGATTTCCCGAAATTCCCGCGGGAACGGGAGTGTGATGTTTAGATATACACGTCTTTTATTAATTGAAAAAAAATATGAATGGCCACGTTCAGCTATTTGGTTAAATGATAGAAATGAGATTCAAACAGTGACAGGTTGCTAGCCTATCGCCTAAAAAAGAATCCCAAGTTTGTAAGCCTATCCCTTATTCCTTAGTCGTCTTTTACGACATCCATGGGAAGAGATAGAGTGGTCCTAATCTTTTTTGTATTGGTGCCGGGAACCACACGGTACCAATACAAAAAAGAACGAAATGTTCTTTTAAGATTAAAAGAACATTTCTAGAAACGGTCATAAGGCTACTTAACCTTGGCAAAAGTAAACCACAATTAATACGGCATGTAATCCCACAAAAACCTTGGTCAGTGTGTTTTTGTGTAACGCCAGATTAGCGGTTACACGGCAAAACATCTAATACCGCGCTAATAGCCAATCTTTGTGAGATTGTGGTTGTGTGTGTTTATATCATACGACACGAGCACGACACGATTCCAAAACTTATCTATACTATTATTTTAAAGCTGAAGAGTTTGTTTGTTTGAACGCGTTAATCTCAGGAACTACTGGTCAAAAGATGATTATGGACTTGCTCCTTGAATGCTAATCTATTAGGCACCCTACGAATAGATTCAGGGAGAGAATCCCACAGTCTGATGGCTTGCACTTGGAATGAGTTCGACATGAATTCCAGGCGGTGGGTAGAAGTGATCAGAAGAAGGTTATCAGAAGAGCGAAGAAATCGAGCGTGGGTAGCTCTTAAAAGTGGAATTTTTTTTTTAGAATGACGACACTTAAAACTCAGGAATAGGGATAGTGAAAACGGGCATTAGTCATGGGTAACTTTACTTTGTTTTATCAAACGATTCGCACGATTGATCAAAAGAAAGTCTTATCTATACTAATATTATAAATGCGAAAGTTTGTGAGTATGTCAGTATGGATGTTTGTTACTCTTTCACGCAAAAACCACTGAACCGATTACGATGTAATTTAGTACTACTACTACAACATATAGGCTACTTTTTATCCCGGAGTTCCCGCGGGATTGATTCCACGCGGGCTAAGTCGCCGGCGGCCTCTAGTAACTCGAATAAAATTAAAATGACTTCTTGCATAAGATCGCGCGCTGTAAACGCACTTATTCTGGCAGCTGTTTTTCATCATCGTAATTAGGACGCGTCGAGATTGCGAATTTTGAGATCTCGCTCGCTGATGCTCCTTATCGCCAATTGGATATAAGATATCGTCAGCAGATTTCATATTTGCTTTCAGGAAATTGGCGGGAAAAATGTAGGTATTAAAAATAGAAATAACTTACTTGTGGTTCCCGGCACCAATAATAATAAAATAGGATTACTCCTTCCCTTTTCCACGAATATCGTAAAAGTTGACTTAGGGATAGGCTTATAAACTTAGAATTCTTCTTTTAGGCGATGGTTTCGCAACTTGTCACTACTTATTTGAATCTCAATTCTATCATCATGCCAAAAATACTGAACGTGGCCTTCTCAAGACTCTTGCGAGTCTTTTCAAGACTGTTGGCTCTGTCTACCCCGCAAAGCATATAGACGTGACTATATGTATGTATTTAAAAAGTTGCATTGCCCGTAGTGGTTGAACATAAAGATACATGGTTAGAATAGATGTTTATACGAAAGATGCTCACATTCATACACACATAAAACCAAATCAGAACGTAAACATGCGCCCATTATGATCTTACAATCTCAATATGTGATACTCAAAAATATTTACAAGCAAAGAAAACACAATTTTATTACAATACGAATAGGGTTTACATTTGAATAGTTAAATGCTTGCATATAGTAATAAATTTCTACCAAATATGCCGTTTGCAGCCTAGTATGTATAAAATAATGTAGGCAAAGAAGTTGATCAACTATGACATTAACTAAAAATGAGGAAATCATAAGAAAATATAATTAATTATAATAAGATAACATTGTAAAATTCATTTATTGGTTTTTAATTATTATAATTTTTTTTGTTGTAGATGGTATATATACGTGATATATATGGCACTAATAAAAAAAGAATAGGACCACTCCATCTCGTTCCCATGATGACGTAAAAAGCGATTCAGGGATAGGCTTATAAACTTGGGATTCATATTTTAGGCGATGGGAACGATGGGAACCTGTCCCTGTCTGCCCCGCAAGGGATGAAGACGTGATTATATTATGTATGTCGATTAATTCAGTATATAACCCATGATGAGGTTACAGACAAACAATTATTTGTTGAGTTTATACTCACTTTCGCATGTTATATTTCTACAGCTTCATTATTTTATACCCTGGTTAGTATAGTACGTAGATTATTGCGAGAAATGATATAGAGAGGTCACGTTTAATGGCAGGTAGTGATCCAAGAGTTGGGATCATGTAATTGTTCAGATTTACATGAGATTCTCCGTCGATTTGAAATACGGCCTGTTATTGAGAGCCTTATCCATAAATCTGTATAATATTTGATTTGATTTGAAGATGTTAAATGGATATATAATCTATACTAATATTATATGTAAAGCTGAAGAGTTTCTATGTTCGTTTGAACGCGCTTATCTCAGGAACTACTGGTTCGAATTGAAAAATTATTTTTGTGTTGAATAGACCATTTATCGAGGAAGGCTTTAGGCTATATAACATCATGCTGAAAATATAAGGAGCAAAGAAATAATGGAATATGTGAAAAAAACGGGGAAAATTATTTATCCTTGAGGGCTTCAATGATGCCCAAAATAACTATTCCACGCGGACGAAGTCGCGGGCACAGCTAGTCATAATATATAATATTATTTATACGGATGCGAAAGTTTATAAATACTATGTATCTTCCTCCTCCCTCCTGGCTTTAGTCCCGGTTGCATCCTCACCTCTCTGGAGAGGAGCCCGAGGTATGCCTTGAAATGAAATGAAATGAAATATTCTTTATTTACTTGAAACATGGTAAAAATGGGCAAACATGGTACAATTACCTTTGACCATGAACGATTTTTACATGAAGCGACTCCCATCTGACCTCCGCAACCTTTGCAGGTAAACCTTACCCGTATTGGATCCAGTTGATTTTCCCTCACGTCATCATCATCCTCACATCATTTGCGAAGAAGGTGATTGGACTAAATGCGAATTAGACCAATCACGCCTTATTGACTCCTATGTGATGTCTGACGGCCTCTGTGGCGCAGCGGCCGTTCGCTTGTCTGTGACACCGCAGGTCCCGGGTTCGAATCCCGGCCAGGGCATGATGAGAAAAGAACTTTTCTCTGTTTGGCCTGCGTCTTAGATGTTTATCTATATAAGTATTTATTATAAAATACAGTATCGTTAAGTGAGTAGCTCGTAACACAAGTCTCGAACTTACTTCGATGCCAGCTCAATCAGTATAATTTGTCCCGTATATATTTATTTAAGTATTTATTATTTACTAGCTGTGCCCGCGACTTCGTCCGCGAATAGTTATTTTGGACATCACTGAAGCCCTCAAGGATGAATAATATTCCCCGTTTTATTTTTCACATTATCCATTATTTCTTTGCTTCTTACAGTTGCAGCGTGATGTTATATAGCCTAAAGCCTTCCTCGATAAATAGTCTATTCGGCGCAAAAAGAATTTTTCAATTAGAACCAGTAGTTCCAGAGATTAGCGCGTTCAAACAAACAAACTCTTCAGCTTTATAATATTAGTATAGATAATGTGAAGGTTAAAAAAAAAAGTTTAATTACTTGCACTCAGTGTCTCATCTATGTTATTTTTAATCTGTGCCCTGGCGCCATTTCGATAGACAGCAGACGTCGCGGCGCGCATTCTTAGCGGTTTTGTCCCTGACTCGGCATTGATTTTTGACCGACATCAAAAAAGGGAGGAGGTTTTCAATTCGACCACATATTTCTCTTAATATACTTATTACCCCTACATACATACATATATGGTCACGTCTATATCCCATGCGGGGTAGACAGAGCCAACAGTCATGAAGACTAAATGCCACGTTCAGCTATTTGGCTTAATGATAGAATTGAGATTCAAACAGTGACAGGTTGCTAGCCCATCGCCTAAAAGAAGAATCCCAAGTTTATAAGCCTATCCCTTAGTCGCCTTTTACGACATCCATGGGAAAGAGATGGAGTGGTCCTATTCTTTTTGTATTGGTGCCGGGAACCTCTTTTCTCTCACAAAGTGGACCATTTACTTATACAAATTTATTCATTTGAAGTAACCTGAGCTGAATATTGTCTGTACATTTTAACAGGAGCGAAGCGTGGACAAAATTGTACTTAGTTAAAATAACTTCTTTATCCCTTACGGGGTAGCCAGAGCAAAAATTTTTGACAAAAGAGACAAAAACCATGCCGTGTGGTTCACGGCACCAATACAAAAAAAATAAGACCACGCCATCTCTATCCCATGGATGTTGTAACAGGCGACTAAGGGATAGGCTTACAAACTTGAGACTCTTCTTTTAAGCCACGGGCTAGTAACCTGTCACTATTTGAACCTCGAATCTATCATTCATCCAAACATCTGATCGTGCCCTTCAGGTTTTACAAGACTGTTGGCTCTGTCTGCCACGGAGGAATGTAGACGTGATTATACGTATGCAGAATCGAAACCTCACGTTTCAAAGAACAAGTTATCACCGGGCCAAAGTGTTTGTTGCGCCTATTTGATAAGGCAAAAGTGCTTGCGAAACAAATTATGTTAATTATTTGAGCGAAAGTCGTGAGTAATTTCCGTGTAATAGGGGAACAAAGCCCGAATTTAATTGAAAATGCACGAAATTTCTTACAACTCAAAGACCAAGTCAAACACAAAGTATAACATTTAATCTACGGATTTAATCTACGTTGCTTTTCAAAATACTCCATTATATTGCGTGGAATTTGGTGTAGTGCGGTTCTCGACGCTTTAAAATTGGTCATATCTTTTCCTATATGCAATGTAGTTTGTTCCTTCTACACATACGCTTTGGCAAAAATAACAACAAGTATAAAAGAAGCATTTTTAAACCAGACCTTTTTGGTTTGGTCATCCTCAATAATTCTTCTAACTATGTATTTGACTCTCAATTCCGTCACCAAGCCATACAGCTAAACATGGCCTTTCAGTTCAAGGCTGCTGGCTCTGTCTTCCCCACAAGGGATATAGACGTGATTATCTATGTATATAACAATCAAGAACCCCGCCCCCCTGAATCACCGCACTCGGTAGAATGTCCTCAGGACTTCGCAGTAAAGAACACAACAACGTCAAAGATCATAAATTTATTTGCAGAAGTCCTTCAAATAATTGTACCTTTGCAAGTCATAGCAACATTGGCTCTTAAGATTAAAAAATTTGACATTTAGATTCTTCAAGTTGTCTTTGGGTGTATCTAAGAGAGGATTTCCCAAAATTCCCGCGGGAAAGGAATTGCAAAACATTCAAATGTGCGCAGTAGGCAAAACAGCTTCGCGAATATGTACAATTGATTTTCATCTGTGCCATGTGGTTCCCGGCACCAATACAAAAGGGAATAGGACTCCTCCATCACTTTTCCTTGGCTGACGTAAAATGCGACTAATGGAATAAACTTCTAAACTTGGGATTTTTGTAGGCGTTTTAGTCTTTTTTAAACTGTTGACTCTGTTCCGCAAAGGATAAACGTGACTATGTTTATGTATGTATGTATGATTTTCATCTCACTATTAAATCTGATTCTTGAAACAGAAAGAAATTTATTTTCAAATGAAGTAGTTCTATAGTTGCTTGATTAATGATATAATAAGTGGTCGATATTAACTGTCCTGTCTACGAATTTTATTGTTTCATTACTCTATGTCACCGTCGCGGCGTCCACAGCGTCATAATTCTAGAATACCCACTTCGGTTATTCACGGCTGGCATTCGGGAATTTTACGACCCGACGGCTAGGGTTGGGCTAATTATCGATAAACTTGTAATTATAATTAACTGTTAAAAATTACAAAGCCTTCTGGCGACATCTGACTTCTAGTCCGGTGAAAATGCTGCAGTGCAGTTTGTTCCGCCGCTTCTTCTACACATGCGCTATGGAAGCCGTAGTAGTTATAATTAGATTTAAGTGATGTGACGTCAATTAGTGATACCTTGTATCCAATTTTGAAAAGAGAAGACTGTTTAATAAAATCGTCCAAAAACAAAGCGTATTTCAAGATTGTAGCTAATCTTAACTTCAGTTCAAAATTGATTTTTCTTTCTGAAAATATATATTTTTGCTATTGGAATGTAGGTTACGTTTGTTTTCGAAGTGCATGCAGACGCTTGGCTGATCCGATAGCGTTGGCAGCCTTGCCTCTTATTTTGTTAAGTTGGCAATATTTTACATCGACATTCGAGTCCCGTTTTCTGTTTTATTTTAATCCGAAGGAGGTTGAGAAATTCGTGTTAAAAGTGTTAAAGCTGCAATGTAGTTTGTTCCGCCGCTTCTTCTACACATGCGCTTTGGAAGCGGTAGTAGTCATAATTAGATTTAAGTGATGTGACGTCAATAAGTAAATACCTTGTATCAAATTTTGAAAATAAATCTTTTCTATTCTTTAATCTTTATTTTTTGTTTTATTCCGGTTGTATATCGTCGTTAAGCTAAACAGCTGAACGTGGCCTATCAGCCTCTTCGAGACTATTGACTCTGCCTAGCCCGCAAGGGATATATACGTGATGATTATAAAAACGTGTGTGTAACAGGAAAGTAATAATTCTAGTTTACCTCTAAAAAAATACTAAACAATTTTTATTGATTAGCTCCGAAAGCTAATCAATAAAAATTGTTTAGTATTTTTTTTTAATCAAAATCATAAAACTATCGACAAATTCCCATCCCTAGCACAATTTACAACTCCGTTCTGTAGCCGGCCTATAAAATATTCAGTGAAATGCACTGAATTTAGTGCTCACCACCCGAAAGCAAGTATATCAATGAGTGCTTACTCTCTGTTATTGTTCAAATTATCCGTTTACAGCTTTTACGATGAGATTTCATGGAAAAATCGATTGAAAACATAAAAAGAAGGGGTTTGCCAAGCGGGAAGATGTAGTCTCTGCCTACCCTTACTCTTGACATGACCTCTTGCTCGGAGATCCCTGATTTGATAAAGTTACTTGCGTTTAGAATAGAATAGAATAGATTTATTTTTAAAATTGGATACAAGGTATCACTTATTGACGTCACATCACTTTAATTGTAATCACTACCGCTTCCAAAGCGTGTATAAGAAGCGGCGGAACAAACTACACTGCAGTATTTTCACCGGACGTAAATTTACAAGTATAGATCTCTTAAATCTAATTTGTGGACGAATGCACTTTGTCTACATTAAAAAAACCATGAATGAATGTAAAACTAATTATTTTCATACGAATATTTCGTCCAACTAATATAGGCCACCTACTTCCAATGTGTCCTAATAATTCACTTCTTCTTCTTAGAGTTCCTCTCCAATCGATGGTCGGACATACATAATTTTCGAAAGGAATTTTTCAACTCTTCGAAACTGCGAGCTAGTACGAGTATTCCATCTGAACTAGTCGCAGAGGTTTCTTGACCATTAGCTGTCCCTTTTTTCCACGTTTCTGGAAAAAATCCAAGAATTGTGCCCTGTATCATCAGTTACCGTGCCGTGCCGTGTGGTTCCCGGCACCATTACAAAAAGAATAGGACCACTCCACCTCTTTCCCACGGATGTCGTAAAAGGCGACTAAGGGATAGGCTTAAAAAACTTGGGATTCCTCTTTTAGGCGATGGGCTAGCAACCTGTCACTATTTGAATCTCAATTCTATCACTAAGTCAAACAGCTGAGCGTGGTCTTTTAGTCTTTTCAAGACTGGTGGCCCTGTCTATGTATGTATAACTGTACATATTAGAAACAGTGCCGTGTGGTTCCCGGCACCGATATAAAAAGCTATAAAAAGCTTCTATCATTAAGCCCAATAGCTGAACGTGGCCATTCAGTCTTTTTAAGACTGTTGGCTATGTCTACCCCGCAAGGGATATAGACGTGACCAAATATATATATATATATATATACATATACATATACATATACATATATGTATATAATAATAATAATAATTTTCATTTATTTCTTGACCAACTTTAGATCATTTATTGTTAGTAACACAGAAAACTTAAAACCTAATGTTAGTAAAATACAAAACAGGACATTACACTACACTTGTACATTTTTCAGCATGTGAATCATCGAGCAATGATTCACATACTGAAAATCGACACGTGTCGCGAACAAATTCAGAATACTGTTGGAGCTGGCCCGAAGTCTGTTAGCCAGGGATGTGCACCGTGTGCGCATATATGTATAATATATATATGTATATATATATATATATATGTATGTATATTATATATATATATATAGTAACAGTATAGAAACAGTTCCCGTGGCATGTAATCAACATATCGCAAGGGACAATGCTCCGAACGCTGATATAGATGGAAGTATAGATACATACCATACCAACACTTCTTGCCGTGTGGTTCCCGGCACGCAGACGAAACCGCTAATAGTTAGTTCCAAACGAGTTATTCATAGCACAGTCTCTCAGGCACGACGCAATCACATAACGCTGTTTAATGCATAGAGTTTTCAACATCCCGCTTTAATGAATCTAATTGACGTATACGGGGGTAAGGCCGCGTTCATAATTTATCAGCTCGGGGCTCGGGGTTCGTGTGGACACGGCTGGAAGAAGTGTTTGTACATACGTACATATAACCACGACTTGCGGGTTAGATAGAGTCAATAGTCTTGAATAGACTGATAGGCGTTCAGCTGTTTGGCTTAATGATAGAATTGAGATTCAAATAGTGACAGGTTGCTAGCCTATCGCCTAAAAGAATCCCAAGTTTATAAGCCCTAAGTCGCCTTTTATGACATCCACGTGTAAAGAGATGGAGTGGTCCTATTCTATTTTCTATTGGTGCCGGGAACCACACGGCATATAACACAGAGTATTTCGCTTCAAATACTTGAGTTATTAAATTTTTCATCGCACTCCGAGGAGTTATGAAATATTTAGATAACATTCCCGAAATAATATCACAATGCTTCTCATGGGCTGGCCCATCGGGATGAATCTCGTTTCACTACACAAAGACCCACCTTTTCACTCTAAAATGTGAAAGCTAGCGCAGAGTAACGCGGATATACAGAGAAAACTTTCTTAAAAATTTAAATACAGAGATAGCGTTTCCTGGTCATCATTTAAGCGTGGAATCTCCAAGATTCCTTTTTTTAATATTGAAGCCATGGAAAAAGTATACGCCATTCTTTTGCATACATAAATACACAGTAGATATAGTATACAGTAGATAAAGCTAGCAGTCTTGAAAAGATCAATAGGCCACGTTCAGCTGTTTGGCTTGATGATAGAATTTAGATTCAAATAGTGACAGGTTGCAAGCCCATCAAAAGAAACCCAAGTTCAATCGCTCCCTATCAGTTTTTTGAAAACAAATCGAATGTGCATAGATAGTAGATTGTTACCAATTTTTGTTTTTTTTTTCTTCTATTTGACACATTCCTTTTTTAAACCGTTGAAAGCTCTGTATGTGCGTAATCTGTGCAAATTAATGCGGCGCCCGTCGCCGACGGCTGCTTCCTTAGATCAGATTTTGCTTTCACACCGAGATCCAAAGGCCCTTTTTTAAGTAAATTAGTTGCGGAAATTAAAAAAAAGAAAACACTACGTGCCCGATTTTATGACGCTTTGATAGATTCATTTCTCAATCGCAAACTATTGAAAATATAAAATTGTATTCTTCCCTTTTTATTCTTTACTAGCTGTGCGACTTTGTCCGAGTGGAATACTTATTGAAGCCCTCAAGGATGAATTATTTTCCCCGTTTTTTTCACATTTTCCATTATTTCTTTGCTCCTTCCTCGATAAATCGTCTATTCAACGCAAAAATAATTTTTTAATTCGAACCAGTAGTTCCTGAGATTAGCGCGTTCAAACAAACAAAACAAACTCTTCAGCTTTATAATATTAGGATAGATTGTAACATTCACAGTTATGTGATCCAAGATTTTTTAAAATAAATGTTCCGTTTGCCAAATAGTTACTATAAAATTTTAATTGCGGGTAGCTGAGCGTGGCCTTTCAGTCTTTTGATGACTGTTGGCTTTGTTTGTTATTGCTTTGATTGTTAATCTGTGAAAAAAAAAACAAACAAAACAACAGTCTCACTAACCAAGCATTTTCAAAAGTAGTTCGCAACAAACTTACGTATCAATTTCTATCATATATAACGAGTGCGAATGTTTTACCACTTCGCAACCGCACGGCGAGTTTCATTCCTGTCACGTGTCACTCTAACGAGTGCTCCTCTGTAGAACTGATTGTCTTTTTATTTCTCAATAACTCGTTTGTCATTTGTTTCTCAAAAACTAGTGGGTACGTGAATATCGTGTTTGTCACGTCCCTATTCGAATTCCAGAATTTGTTTAAAAAAAAAACATATATACATATAGTCACGTCTATAAAGTTTATATTTTTGTCCCGTATATAACATCTATATCCCTTGCGTGGTAGATAGGGTCGTAAGATCATCAGTTAGTATTTAAAACCAATATAATTTTTGACAGCCTCTGTGGCGCAGCGGTAATACGCTTGTTTGTGACATCGGTGGTCCCGGGTTCGAATCCCGGCCAGGGCATGATGAGAAAAGAACTTTTTCTGATTGGCCTGGGTCTTGGATGTTTATCTATATTAAGTATTTATTATAAAATATAGTATCGTTGAGTTAGTATCTCGTAACACAAGTCTCAAAGAACTTACTTCGAGGCTAACTCAATAATCAGTGTAATTTGTCCCGGAAAAAAAAATTATATTGGTTTTAAATAAACCAATCAATATGAAAATAGTCATTGGTCGATGTGGGATTCGAACCTGTGTCTTTCAGTCCATCTTAACCGCGCACCTTACCGATTCGACCATAGACGCTATTTCAGTTTCATCGTAATTCTTGTAAACATAACCCGCTAGCTACATCATCCAATACTTAGCAAGTTGAATCTCGCCCGGCAATGATTAATAGCACAACTTGTACAATACTCTGTTGGCAGAACGCCGTGTTCTCCAGTCAATATCTTAGCGTGACGTGGCTAAATTCAGTAGCTGAACATACATACATAGAATCACATCGTTATCCCCTGCGGCGAAGACAGAGCCAACAATCTTGAAAAGTGTGATAGGCCACGTTCAGCTTTATGATGGAATTGAGACTCGAATAGTGAAAGGGCTGTTAGCCCATCTCAAATTTTTAAGCATATCCCTTAGTCGCCTTTTGCGACATCCATGGGAATGAGACGGTGTGGTCATATTTATTTATTTTTATTGGTGCCGATATCCACTGGGCTAACTACCTACTTCTTTTATAGAAAGATAAAACTCTTTATTGCACCATGAGAGTAAAACATACAAAACAAATAGAGATGGCACAAAGGCGGACTTATCGCTAATGCAATCTCTTCCAGTCAACCTTTGGGTGGAAGGAAACCAAACAGGAGATCGGCGTTGGCGCAGAGCAAGATAAATAAATGTTATTATATAGATACCTATGTAATTATATTCATTTTTTGTTAACTCTGAAGTAAACCAAAAGATGAAAAAAAGATACATACATATGGTCACGTCTATATCCCTTGTGGGGTAGACAGAGCCAACAGTCTTAAAAAGAGTGATAGGCCACGCTCAGCTATCTGACTTAATGATAGAATTGAGATTCAAATAGTGACAGGTTGTTAGCCCATCGCCTAAAAAAATAATCCCAATTTTGTAAGCCTATCTCTTAGTCGCCTTTTACGACATCCATAGGAAAGAGATAGAGTGTTCCTATTCTTTTTTGTACTGCTAAAAAAGTTAAGATGATGGAAATAAGCTTACACATAAGATGATATGTGTAAACTTTGTATGTTCATCATTCGACTCTCAGGCCACGGAAATCTGAATAATATTACATTCGCGGTACAGACGTAAACAACCATCAGTTGCTCGCTATAAATCAACCTTTGGAACTATCTGCGGTACAGCCGAGCACATAAATCTCCTTCATCTATCCAGAAACAATTACTAAAACGTTACACGATTCGAGTCACGAGCGGTACTGTCGCGCACAACGTGTTTATAGTTGAAGAAAACACAATGTTATTTCATAATACTATGTATAATACTAACATACATACTAATAATCACGTCTACATACCCTGCGGGGTAGACAGAGCCAACAATCTTGAAAAGATTGATAGGCCACGTTCAGCTGTTTGGCTTAATGATAGAATACTTTCATATATATATATAGATCTGAATTTTTAACAAAAATCATCAAAATCGGTACAGTAATTAAAATGTTATAAGGTAACAGACATACTTTAGTAGTTTTAATTGAAGTTGGGTTAGATACCTTATTTTTTAGTTTGCAACTAACGAGTTTACATATTAGGTTAATTTTAGGATGAATGTGTTTTGCAACCGCCTGTACCAATTTAGGCAATCTTAAATCTAATGGAAAGACCAACGAACCAAATAGAGATTTTACTTTTTAATGATGTTAGCTGCTGGTTAATTAAAAAGTAAAATGTCATTTTGACACATTTCCCTTTTATAACATGTCAGTGAATTTTTTGGCGGGAACCCGAACGTCTTGTCTCTTGTGACATAAAATCACGCGTCTTTGCTTGAGTGTTAGGCAGAGACTACAATTTTCCACATGGTATAAGGTTTAACTTAATACTTCACGTCTATATCCCTTGCGGGGTAGACAGAGCCAACAGTCTTATAAAGACTTATAGGCCACGTTCAGCTGTTTGGCTTAATGATAGAAGCTTATAGTGATAGGTTGCTAGCCTGTCGCCTAAAAGAAGAATCCCAAGTTTATAAGCCTATCCCTTTGTCGCCTTTTACGACATCCATGGGAAAGACATGGAGTGGTCCTATTCTTTTTTCTAATTGTGCCGGGAACCACACAAAGGACAAAGTACTGTAATTAATTCGCAACTTACACAATTTACAAAACCTCTATTCGACTATAAGTTCCATATTTCGAAACGAGGTAGATGATTGGCCATATTTAATTACGTTTAATTAATCTTAGTCTATGGAATATTTTGCTTAATCCATCTCTTACACAAAATTATGCCGAGTTCTGATTAGTTTATGATAGGGATCTTCTTGATTTGGATCTTGACAAAGTCTTAAAACAATATAAATTACTTAATAGTACGATAGAATACACGTGCCGTGTGGTTCCCGGTATCAATAGGAAAAGAATAGGACCACTCCATATCTCTTTCATACATGTCGTTAAAGTCATCTATAGGATAATAGTTATAAACTTGGGATTAATCTCATAGGCCAGCAACCTGTCACTATTTATATCTCAAGTCCATCAAAAAGCCATACAGGTGAACGTGGCATTTCAATATTTTCAAGACTCTGTCTTCCCCGCAAGGGATTTAGACGAGAATATATGTATGTATGCATTTTCCTTAGTACTTGTGTTATAAGAAACTTGCAATTATTTCTAGTTCCAATTCCGAAACATCTAGAATATTCTGTTGCCGCCGTGCTGTCGGCTCGTTTTACGCTACATTGCTTTATCTAGTTCAACGAGGTTAGTCTGAGAGCCAAGCGACATTTTTCTCGTTTATATTTATTTCTATGACAGCTCCCAATATCATTGGCTGATGATGCGACATACGATGAGAGTTTTATTTACGTAACATACATAGGGTTGTAAAATTACGTAATTTTACTGTAATCATCGGTAAAATACGCGTATTTTACGGTAATTTATATATATTACGGTAAAATTACGAGTGACTTACGACGCGATTTTTTTTTACCTCCAAGCTTACGACATTTAGAATTTAATTTGTTTAATTCACCGCGCGCATAAATTTGCAAAATCATGATGCGACAACTACAAATATACTGACAATCCTGTTGAAATGGATATGTTTGATTTTGACACCGAATACCAAGAATCAGACGCAGAAGATGTAACAGCAGATCCACTTAGATTTTAAGTTTTTTATTTTTTTTATGATTGAATACTAAAATAATAGATAATATAAATAAGAATAAATATAATGAAGACGTAAAATCTAACGCAGACAATAAAACATAAAATGATAATTTATTTTTATAAAAAACGATTTTTTGAACTTAACATAAAGAATAAAAAAAGAATTTTGTTTTTATAATTAATCATTATAATGTTTATTGAATTAATCATTCTCACATTTGACATATTTTATTATTTTCAATTAAAACCTGCTTGTATCTCCGTAAAATTTCATTCAAATCTATAAATCTGTAACAGAGTAAACAAGTAAGCAAGCAAATATATACAATTCTGTATTTTAAAGTTTTGCCAACGTAAGTACGTTCAAAACATTATTTACCAAATTTTACCGTATTTTACCGTAAAATACCAAAAATTTCGTCGTATATCGTTTTTAACCGAATTTTACCAGAGTAAAATTACCGATTTACATCCCTAAACATACATTATCACCTCTATATCCCTTGCGGGGTAGACAAAGCCTTGAAAAAAGCAATTGTCCACGATCTTAAGATCATTAACTGAAAAAAAAGTTACTCAAGCAAGATATAAATATAGTTAGTTAATATTATATATATTTTTACATTGCTACGTAAATTGTGCCGGGTGATTCCTTGCACTAAAGAATAGATCGACTCCGTCTCTTTCCCTTGAATATCGTAAAAGGCGACAAGAAAAGGCTACTAAACTTGGGATTATTTTTGTAGGCATGTATTATTTAGGCGATGGGCTAGCAACCTGTCACTATTTGAATCTCAATTCTATCATTAAGTCAAATAGCTGAACGTGGCCTTTCAGTCGTTTCAAGACTGTTGGGTCTGTCTTCCCTACAAGGAATATAGACGTGACAATATGTAATACATATATATAACCATTAAATAGATGTGGAATAAAAAAGGAATTAAATTTCAAAGCACGATACAAGGTATCGCTTAACGACGTCAAATTATAACCAACACGGTCAATTTAAAACACATTAAACCCAACTATCAATTCTAACACCAATTAAATTAAACAAGACCGAAATAAAACCGCATTTAAACATTAACACCCAAATATTTACACGCACAATAAAATTAATTTCATGGAGCCGTGAGCCCGTGACAATTTATGCTTGCATTTTGGTTGCGGGCTCCCCGGCTATTTACATAATGTACCCGTGAGGCCGCCGCCGCGCATATTCTTCGTTGCACCAGCCAAATAGAATTTTTGGCAAATCTTTAAAGAGATGATGATACATCTTGAAGCTCATATTTTTTTTGTAATTAAAAAATTGAAAATATAGTAATAATTATCAAATTAATATTAATTCATAATAATCGTGTTAATTGTGTTGTTCCCGGCACTAGATCACTACACATCTTACCCATGTCGTAAAAGGCGACTAAGGGAAATGATTAAAAACTTGACATTCTTCTTGTATGCGATGGGCTAGCAACCTGGCACTATTTGAATCTCAATTCTATCATTAAGCCAAACAGCTGAACGTGGCCTTTCAGCCTTTTCAAGACTGTTGGCTCTGTCTACCCCGCAAGGGATATAGACGTGATGATATTTGTGTATGGATGTAGAATGGTGTATTAACAGCTCTTATGATTCCGTGCATCGCAGGGCGTAAGATTTACGGTGCCAAGTCAGCACTACATACTTATTGTCTATGTGTAGAAGTAAATAAGACTATGAGGTTGGTTCCATCGGGAACTACATACGAACACGCAATGTGTTTATAGCTGTGCCTTACCTAAGTGCATCTTCGGTAACTAAAAATGGTTAAAGTATTTTTGGGTGCTTAATTTTTTTTAAGCTGAAGAAGATTTAGTCTCTGTCTACCCGTCCGGGAAAGTGATAAGATAGGACAAGGGATTTGATATTTTGTATATGTATCTTGTATGTATTTATGCATTTTGTTAGTAATGTATGTATTTTGCATTTATCGCACCACCAAGTTTTTTCTGCTTGGTCAGCTGGTTGACTGGTAGAGAATGCCAAACGGCATTAAGTCCGCCTTTTGTACATTTTTTTTTGTGCAAAAAAGTTTTAAATAAATAAAGAGGCGTGATTTTATGTTTACCGATACAATCTGTTTCACGCGACTTAGTTATGTCTCAGAAAACCGTCTTTCTAACATTTCAAACAGGAACAAAATCTGTTCACATCTTTCCGAGTTAAGCACATACATACAGACAGTGAAAATGTATAATATATAGTGCCGTGTGGTACCGGGCACTAGAATAGGAGCATTCCATATGTTCCCATTGGAAGACGACGTAAAAAGGTGACTAAGGGAATGGCTAATAAACTTGGGACATTTCTTGTAGCGATTGTTATTTAAAAAATTAAGGTATATTATATAGTATATGTATTATGCCGTAAGGGATAAAGCAGTGATATGTTTGTAAATTCTAAATGAACTTCACCAAACAATCTATTCACCAGAAACCTCAAACCAATAATTTTCGAAAATAAATAAACATCCAAGACCCAAGTTTATCAGAGAAAGCTTGTTTCACATCATGCCCTGGCCAGGATTCGAACCCGGGACTAATCGTGTACCGCTGCGCCACAGATACCGGCATTCACTCAGATTTAAACCAGTTTTCATCTGATTCGATGTTGCACATTCATAAGATATCCTCATCTATTCAGAATGTCTGAATTCAATCTAGATTAATCGGAAGATTTGCCATGTAGCTAACAAGATTCAGTATCTCAATGCATAGCTTTTGCTTGCATTATCAAATCGGAATTAAATCATTTTCTTTATGTTCCCCCCCTCCAAAAAGAGGTCGCCTTTTACGACATTCGACATTCATGCCGTGTGGTTCCCGGCACCAATAGAAAAAAGTATAGGACCAATCCATCTCTTTCCTCGTGGATGTCATCAAAGGCGACTAAGGGATAAACTTGGGATTCTATTTTTAGGCGAAAAGCTAGCAACCTGTCACTATTTGAATCTCAATTCTATCATTAAGCCAAACAGCTGAACGTGGCTATCAGTCTTTTTAAGACTGTTGGCTCTGTCTACCCCGCAAGGGATATAGACGTGATTATATGTATGTATGTATGCGGAAGAGATGGAGCGGTTCACATCCGTTACCTGTATACCTCGTAAGAAATAAAGACGTAGTATTTGTGTGTTATAAAGGGGTGGATAGTTTAGTAGACACATGTGCTAGGTAGAGGGTAGTTTCATGGTCCAGCGGTAACTGACGTAACGGGCGAGCGAGAAATTGATAAGGTCTGAATCATAAGCTGAGGCGGATTTGGTTACTCTTCAACAGTTAAACGTTTTTTTTATCAATTCATGTTTTTTAATGTAGACAATGTGCATTCGTAAACGATTTAGATTTTATCTATATTTGTGCCGCGTGGTTCCCGGCACTAATAAAAAAAAAGAATAGGACCACTCCATCTCTTTCCCATGGATGTCGTAAAAGGCGACTAAGGGATAGGCTTACAAACTTGGGATTCTTTTTTAGGCGATAGGCTAGCAACCTGTCACTATTTGAATCTCAATTCTATCATTAAGCCAAATAGCTGAACGTGGCCTTTCAGTCTTTTCAAGACTGTTGGCTCTGTCTACCCCGTAAGGGATATAGACGTGATGTTATGTATGTATGTATGTATCTATATTTGTGAATTGACGTCCGATGAAAATGCTGCAGTGTAGTTTGTTTCGCCGCTTCTTCTACACGTGCGCTTTGGGAGCGGTAGTAGTTATAATTAGATTTAAGTGATGTGACGTCAATAAGTAATAACTTGGATCCAATTTTGAAAATAAATCTATTCTATTCTATTTATTTATCGTATTGATAAAATGTTGACCTGACCTTTCGCCTGGAAAAACATATCTTTTTTATCGTTCTGAGTCTTCGATGTTTATCTATGAGTACATAAATAAGAATTTATATTAAAATAGTAATCTTTGAGTCAATATTCTCAAACAAACAACCTTGGAACTAACTTTCTGGTAATTATTTTGTTTTCTTAATAATTTTAATAAATATTTCTTATCGCCTATCACTTACACCGAAACCAATTTGCTTACAAACTGAACTCAGTGTACATCAACAGGTACACGGGTAGATGTACGTTCAGGACTTTAAATTAATTATGTCATGATCAGGTCTTAATGAATTTAAAAAAAAACTATAGTCCATTTTGTGAACATTCAGAAAGGCGAGATCTCCATTGGCAGAGGCAAAAGAACTTCTTAAATACTCTTTTTGAATGAATGATCCGTACTTTTTAATCCCTTGTTTTTAGGCAAAGAAATAAGTTTTAGAAGTCACATTCAGCTTTAAGTTTTAATTATGGAATTGAGATGATTCAAATAGTGACAGGATGCACATAGCCCATCGCCTACAAGAGTAATCATAACCGCACGGCATGATCTCAATCTTCATCATTTGACGGCCTCTGTGGCGCAGCGGTAGTGCGCTTGTCTGTGACACTGGAGGTCCTGGGTTCGAATCCCGGTCAGGGCATGATGAGAAACGAACTTTCTTTGATTGGCCTGGATCTTGGAAGTTTATCTATATAAGTATTTATTATAAAATATAGTAACGTTGAGTTAGTATCTCGTAACACAAGTCTCGAAATTACTTCGAGGCTAACTCAATCTGTGTAATTTGTCCCGTATATATTTATTTATTATTTATTTATCATTCTTCGTCAGAGTCATACCCCGGGCTCCTCTCCAGAGTGGTGAGGATGCGACCCGGATTAAAGCCAGGAGCAAGAAGAAGACTTCCATTTAGACAATGGTTACAAATAAAACAAAAAGCTCAGTAACTTACTTATATATTTATAATATTTGAAAATTCTTGGTACAATGTACAACTTCTGACATAATGGATACTTAAAATTAAAATTGGATTATTGGCATTAAAATAAATTATTAGGTTACATAACAACGGCTCACTACTTAATCATAATATGGCATTCGTTCACAGATATTACTATTATACATAATATAACTGTAGAAAATATTATTACAATTAAGAAAATTACTGGTTTTGCTGATAAATTATGTATATATATTTACTAAAGGGAGTAATAAACGAAAGATAAAATAAATTACTTAATAAATAAAAAATTGTAATTTCAATGTTTAAAAAATGATTATTTAAATCATTAATCAATAACTAAATATATAATTAGCGTAATAAGTGGTTTATTTTGATCTTCCTTATTGTTGGTAAATAATATACGTATTTAATAATTTGTGGAACACGCCTTTCAATTTTGTAATTAATTAATTAAAAGCTATCAGTAGGAATTTGTGGTAAATTGAGCAGATTCATTTGGTGACTGACTGATTGATTTATTGTTTCATATTGAAAATTAAACAGTTATATTATGAATTATATTTTGAAATCAGTATATTTTACATTTTAATAAATGTATATATTTCGAAAATCAATTTTAAGACATTTGAATATGATAATTGCTGCCTCAGCAAACAATATGAGGAATAAGACAAATTGTACAATAACGTAGGATATACGCGTTAAAAAAATCGGTTAAATTTAACGAAGTAAATGTTTAAAAATAAGCTTGTAAAAATATTATCATAGATATATTTCAGTCTTAAAAATAAAATTATGGTAGATGTTAAATAAAGGGATAATGCCCAAATCACAAAAAAGAAAACATTTTATACTAAATGAAAATGAAAAAAATGAATTTAGCCATAAGGTTTATTTTTCTAAAAAATACACATTTTCTATATATACTTATATTTTTATAATCAATTAACGATGTTCATGTTTAACTAAATTCATTAATATTTACATAATTGAATGCATCTAACAATTGACAACAAATCCAATTAATTATCAACTATTATTTCATAATACTGCACCTCGGGTTAGTTATAATAACCTCCAAATTAAATGTTCATAACGATCTATTAGCCTATCTACTTAACTCTTTCTTTTGTATTTGACAGTAATCTATTTAAGAGCAAAATAATTAATCAATTAATTAAATGTTCATTAATTATGTAGTGACGTACAGCAGTTTGTTTAATTATTAATAATAAAAAAAAAACAAATAAAAAAATGCCACTTTCAAAATAATATGTATGGGAGTTACAATTATAGCATGTACGTTTATATTTTTTTTATATAATTATTCCTTGAATTGTCTTAACAACAAACGCATTATACCAAGTAATTTATTTACATTATTAAGCGACTGTATTGCTTTAATATTTTATATAATAATGATGGTATTTTTAATACTTCAAGTATAGCTAGATTAAGTAGTTATGTAATTTTCAAATATACAGATACTCTTTATCAATCCATCTATGACGACCAAACATAAAAATAATCCGGTTTTTTTTTGCATTCTAAATTGAAAATGATAAATGTTTATTGTAGAAGTACAAATATTTAAAAAAAATCTCAAGGAATTTCCCCAATCAATATTATACCAATTAATTATAGTACAAGTGTTAATTTAGAATTTTTGTCGTAATTTCCTACAGTAAATTAAGGTAAGATGTACTATAAAATAATTAAAATATTGCTCTATTAAAAAAAGTTGTATTGACAGACATTTGCATTCATTTGGCAATTTCACTACAATTATTATATTTTTCTATACATTTATTGCATTATCTATATAACTTGGTGCAATATATTTTTTTTTATAATTCATTAAGTACGATATATTGAGAGCTAAGCGTAGCATACTGTGACTTTTATAGTATGTATGTACATTAAATATACTTTATAATAAAGTATAAAACATTTCACTAAATATTTTTTATTCCTAATTGTATAGTAAGTAAGTCAATTCAGTTGTTATGAAGTTAATTTACATTTTACTCCTAGTGTTCGCGTCTGAGGCGCCATTTGCATTTTCTTATGTGCTTCAAGACTAGAACTAACATGTCTCAACGTGTTTACATTCAACATCATTCTCTCATTGACACACAAATTACAATTGCTTATATATTATTTATTCATAAATAAAATAAGTAAACTAATTTTACAAAACTGATGAATAATTGAAAACAGAACTAGGTAAACAAGTCAAATTATTTTTGGAAAAAAAATTTAAAATCTGTATTTAATTTATATACATATATGTAATTACATAAATTGTCTGAATAAACATGATATTTAAGTAAATAAATTACTGTTAACCAAAAGACTAACATGTCTGATCATTAGCAAAAAAACTAAAATTTTATTAAAGTACAATAATTGTTTTTTTTTATATAAATAAATAATTCAGTTCGGGGACAAAAAATATTTCACATTAAAATACCTGATTCATTCACTGGAATGTACAATCGAAAACAAAAATGAATAATATATTTTTATAAACGAATGAATACACAATAAAATAAAAGTGTTCCGCTCCAGTGGAGTTACATTATCACGTTCAATTTTATCCTTTATTCAGGACATGTTAGGGTCGAAGTTCAATCTGAACAAGTTTTGCAACACTGTTCCTTGTACCGCCTCAGCGCGCACATGTTCATGGCGCGAACATTCTCGCAAAATCTCGACCTGTCCCGGCAAACGCCATCTGTCGGGGAAAATATGTTTTAAAAAATGTTATAAAGTTGTAGTAGGTAGGGTAGTCTGTACGTACATTGTATATATTAAAAAATCAAATATCGAGTAGCACAACATGTCTTATCTAGTTGTCTGTTGTTTAATGATTTCTCCGAAACTACGTACGGATTTTGTTTAAAATTGGTTTCATCGTTTATCTGTTTAGCTTGGGCAACTTACATGATATGATTCATTTTGGTACCATAATAAAACATCTATTGTAAGTATGTATGTGAAACATAATACTCTTCGATGCGAACAAAGTAGCATTTAAAACAAACAAATTGACTGGAAGAGATCCCTTCATGTGATAAGTCCGCCATTGCAAGTGATTTATTTATTTTATAACTATATACTATTTTCTTTCTACTGTGTAAATTTCTATGCAATAAAGATATTACAAACAAACAAACAAACAAGAAATTTATACCTTTGGACCACTCACAAGACCTCATCTCACAAGGCCTGATGACGTCAGGTCTCCGCAGCCCCTCGCAGGCGGCGGCCGCGCTTCGCTCCTTGCTCCTGCGCACGCCGTAGCGCCACACGCAGCGAAGCGACCTGTGCTGGCGGCCTTGACCTCCGCATGGTCCCACGCACTTTTGGTAATAAGCATAAAACGTATAAAAAAAACATACATACTATCACGCCTGTCTGCCATACATAGCTACATATAAGCATATCTATAAGATCCCCTGCAGAGATATGGGGGACAGTCTTGAAAAGACTGGTTGGCCACGTTCAGCTATTTGGCTTAATGATAGAATTAAGATTATAGAGTAAAGAGAGGGTGACTTTTAATTCAACTGCATAAATTTAACTATTAAGTATACTCATCTAAAGGATATTTAAAAACGTTAAAAGAAAAATATCGGTTCACATTTCAGAAAGTACGAAAAAAATAAAAGTATCAAAATCCACGATCCTAAATACGTAATATCACCCCGGCCGGCGGAAAAGCGACGCGTAAGATTCAGAGGTCAACGACACAATTCATTCAGCTGAGCGATCTCGACAACTCTGTACTTTACTTGATCTTGATACTAGAATAATAATTTATTTTTCAGAAATTTATTTACATGTTTAGTTTTAATTGCTTTTTGCAATATGGTCTTTAATAAAGCGTGTGACGTAGTTTTTGAGGGTTTTTTAAATGTGAAAATGATGACGTTTAATTTAAATAGAAATAGGCTCAAACGGCTCAGAAGCATGGGTATAGTCTATGTTTAAAAGGATGCAGTTGTTTTAAATGTCACCTGTATAGTATATTTTATATAAGTATATTATTATTATTATATATATTTCTTTTATATTTACGTAAATAATTTTTACCTTGCTCCAAGGCTCGACTAGCCAAGCGGGCCTGCACGGCCTGGGCTCCCGCTTGGACTTCTCGGGCCTAACGCTCTGGTCGCAAGCCGTGTCCGCCAATACAGTGTCGTTGTCACCAACGCATTCCACACGGCGCCGTGTTACAGCTGAGTGGAATAATTTTAGTAATTTTTTTTAAGAAATTTATTAAAAAATAATATAATAATAGCAGATTAAGAATGTTATCTACAAATATAATCTGCAAAATAAAAATGGCGAAAATTAAATTACTACAATTGATATAATATACAATTGATACTACAATTGATATAATATATCAAATATACCTAGTAATTTAATTTTCAAATTATAAATTATTATCCGTCAATTAACATGCATTACGGGAGACTTCAAAACAAAAATGGGTTTTTTATTATTTTTGTAGTTTCCTTTAATTTTACACACTTAAGAGAAAACAAAAAAAAATATTTTAAAGTACAAAAAAGAAAGTGAGGTGAAGTGAAGTGAGATGAACTTATATTCGTTAAGAGGAAATGAAACGAATCAAGATTAATTCCACATTTTTCTGATGTGAATTTAGATTAAGTGAAATAAGAAATAGATGAAGTAAATCAGCGTATTGCTTTATAGCAATAAATTCGTTGAGTTGTGACCTTTTTGTGTTGCTGCAACTCCCACCCTATTAATTTGTATTTCATATGAAATTGTAAATCGTGTGTAGCAAATCAAATAAATGAATTATCTATCTATCTAAGTATGTAAGATAACTGAGCTAAAGTAATGTACAGGTTCCTCACCAGTTCCGCTGGCAAGACACTTGACAGGAGACCACCCTGACGTCCTCCAGTTGGCACACGGCTCCCCGTGGCATTCCCTCAGGACCTCAGGCGGTTTCACCCCCCGGGAGAGGCACTCGTCAGTCTCCACGGTTTTTGTTGTGTTATCTTTCTTGTACTGTGTCGGGAAGAAAAGGGAGTGGTGTAAATGATCTTCTTTTGTAATTAATTAAATAAATAAAATTGTATTCGCTTATTTGATAAATTCAGATACGGAAAGCCTGCTAGAAATTAATATTTCTTTGCACTATCAATTATTCTGTAAATTTCTAAATATGTAATGTTTATTTTGTGCAGGTATTAATTTTGCACACACCTTTTTTCATTTAAAATGCCATAGACAATAGTTTCATTTTGTAAAATAAAAATCGTATCTCTTTTTTATCATAAATTTTAGTAACATAAAATTTAAAAATATTTGTAAACAACTTCTTGGTGAATCCGTTCAATAAGTATCCTTTGCCAAAACGGTTTTTTTTATTGAAAGACTAGCGACCCGCCCCGGCTTCGCACGGGTGCAAAATTCGGAAAAAATTATACATAAAAACCTTCCTCTTGAATAACTCTATCTGTTACAAAAAACCGCATCAAAATCCGTTGCGTAATTTTAAAGATTTCAGCATACAGACAGACTAAAATAGCGACTTTGTTTTATACTAGGTATGTAGTGATGATGCTCCTCAATAAATATGATTGATTAACTGATTTACCTGACAAACGGCTCCCCTGATCTGATGCCCTGGTCTGGCGCATGGAGCAGTGCATTCTGACCACTCCGTTGTCATCCAAACGTAGTCTTTGGCGTCGAGAACATCTTCGGATCTGATGAGAAATACCACTTAATGACCTCGTGATATATATAAATTTTAAAACGCTAGTGATGAAGATAGGTGAACGAACTATACTGCAGCGGTTTCATGAACGATAACAATTTACAAAATATAGATTTAAGATTTGACAAAGCTTGCATTTGTATATCTTCGCTTATCTAGAATTATGCAATATTCTCTGTTTGAATGCATGTATTTTTTATAAATAAAACCTTTTTTTTTTAAATAATATCTTTAGTACTAAAACTTTGAGAAGTATGCAACAACCGTGTGTATTACTAATGAAATAACTGTCACTAATTAATAATAGTTTTGGTTGCCTGAAAGAAATTTAATTATGCGATAAGGCCGCCTTTTGTACATAACCTTAGGATAAATCTCTTGTTATAATTTTATGTGCAACAAAGAGTATTCAATCTATCTTAATAAGTACATACATAAATACGACAAACTATAAATTATATTTATTATATTTTTGCTAAAAACACAGTGACTTGCCGTTTTTTACTGAATTATTTAGTTCCTTTATTGTTTGCCGGTTGACTGGAAGAGATCCTTTCATGGGATAAGTCCGCCATTGCAAGTGTTTTGTTTCTTTTATAACTATGTACTACTTTTCTTGTTACTGTGTAAATTTCTATGCAATAAAGATATAACAAACAAACAAACAGTATTCTAAGCTCCTGCGCAATATCTATTCAAATATCACAGTTTCCTTGAATGCGAATTCCATTTTGTTTTTGCCTGTCTTGAGGCCACAATACAGCGGTGGTGCTAAAAGCTTTGCTTGCCTAGGCATTAACTGATTAGCATAAAACACAGATAAGGAAGGCTGATAGTCCGGTGTACCAAGGAGCTAAGAAACAAATGGTGTTTTAGATATTTATAGTATTTACAATAATTAAATCTGTTATTATATGCCGTGTGGTTCCCGGCACCAATACAAAAAAGAATAGGACCACTCCATCTCTTTCCCGTGGATGTCGTAAAAGGCGACTAAGGGATAGGCTTATAAACTTGGGATTCTTCTTTTAGGCGATGGGCTAGCAACCTGTCACTATTTGAATCTCAATTCTATCATTAAGCCAAATAGGTGAACGTAGCCATTTAGTCTTCAAGACTGTTGGCTCTGTCTACCCCGCATGGGATATGGACGTGACCATATGTATGTATGTATGTAAATCTGTTATTTATTGCAATTACTATATTTTGTGCGTTGTGGTTCCCGCCACCGATAGCATCGGCTCATTCCCGTGTATGGGCTTAGTAACCTGTCACTATTTCAATCTCAATTTTATCATCAAGCCAAACAGCTGAATGTGGCCTATCAGAAATAGTAAGAGTCAAAATCGGTTAACACTGTTCGATATTCAAATGCATTGTCTAATTGATAAATATAAATAAATATATACGGGACACATTACACAGATTGAGTTAGCCTCGTAGTAAGTTCGACACTTGTGTTACGAGATACTAACTCAACGATACTATATATTATAATAAATACTTATATAGATAAACATCCAAGACCCAAGCCAATCAGAGAAAGTTCGTTTCTCATCATGCCCTGGAAGGGATTCGAACCCGGAACCTCCGGTGTCACAGGCAAGCGCACTACAGCTGCGCCACAGAGGCCGTCAAAATAGATAGGAGTTGTCACTATGCGGATCAGTTGCAAATAAACGGCTTGGACGATAAATAATTGTTTTTTCCATTCGCTTAGTAGCTCCTTGTTGAGACAGAGTGCAAGAGCTCAGTGCTCGTTGCTACAGGTAATGTGTTTACATTTAGCATGCTCATTAAAGCAGAGCTTGTAGCAGCTTTATTATGCTGTTGAATTATTTCTTTGACGGCACGGACCTTGTGTTGATAACAGTGTTATCTTCATTTGTTTTTAAAGTGTAGATTTTTTTATTCAATGTTACTTTTAGAATTATCACTAATCTTTAAATTGCTTATTAGAATTGAGATAATTCAAAAATGGTTCTCTGCCTTTTCGACGAAAATCGTTTGGCAGATCATCACTTGCCAATCAACGTTTCGCAGAATTTTATTTCGCGGAATAATCATTTGCCAACTATATCACTTAATTTTGTTTCATTTCCCAACTTAACTATTGCCAACTGTACGTTTGGTCTGGCTTTTATAATGACACTTTTCACAAGGCCAACTTTCAAGTAGCGAACGTTTCAGTTAGAGTAATATTCATTTAATTTTATGTATTGTTTACCAAATAATATATTATTGTTTTTTTTTCCATAATTATTTTTCTACTGTAGCTAATATTCAAGTGCCCTGTGTAGTGAAACAAAAGCGATTCGGTTCTGGCACTTCGCCGGCCGCTGCCGCGGCACGCTCGCTTCGCTCGCTCGGCTCGTGCGTTGATGGTCGCAGTTCTAACCTAACCTAACCGATTTCTTTCGATTTCACCTCAACTACGTTAATAAAGGAAACCGTTGCCAACGAGGGGGAAATAGAAAATATATTAACAGGTGCCCCACCAGAACCTAAGAAAAAAAAAAATACTCAGACAAAGACGAAAGAATCAACAGAATTCTTGAACACAAATCTTCATATTCACATGAAAATTATTAATGTGCATTGCTGCAAATTTTAAGTGTTAATTTTTTTTGTAATTCTTTAATAAAAATTGCATGTCGAAATTAGTTTATTTTATATCATAATATAAATGTAAAAAGGTACTGTTATACAGACGAAACGTTATTCGTCTAAAAGTTGTCTGGCCTAGTGAAGGATTTGATAAATGATAAGTGCCCGAAACGTGTTCTGTCATTATAATAATGAGCTTAACAATAATTCTACCAAATGAAACGTTATCATACAAAAATTTGACAATCGTTAGTTGTCAAAGTGAAAATCAGGCGAACCCTTGGTTGGCAAGTGATAATCCGCTAAACAATTTTCGGCGAGAAGGCAGGATACCTTCAAAAATAAATCAATCTTTTAATTATTTAAAAAAGTTACGTGTTTCAGTTTAATTTAACCACAAGACGTTTTTAACTAAATTAATCTCTATCTATCAGAGTGGTGTAAAAATAATACTTTGATATTCTATATTACAACTTAGTTTTAAAATTATGACTTGAAAAGTTTAGGTAACGCCACATTTAATATTCACAATTTCACCCATTCGCTTAAAAAGCTAACATCTTTAAGTATGTCTTCACTCGTGTGTATATATATCAAAATAATTATGTTCACAATGCTTATATTTAAGGAACATAAATGCAGTGCCGTATGGTTCCCGGCACCAATACAAAAAAGAATAGGACCACTCCATCTCTTTCCTATGGATGTCGTAAAAGGCGACTAAGGGATAGTTTACAAACTTGTGATCCTTTTTTAGGCGATGGGCTAGTAACCTGTCACTATTTGAATCTCAATTCTATTATTAAGCCAAATAGCTGACCGTGGCCATTCAGACTTTTCAAGACTGGTGGCTCTGTCTACCCCGTAAGGGATATAGACGTGACCATATGTATGTATGTAGATAAATGCAAGTTTCACTCACCTTAATTCAGTTGTTGTTTCAAAATTATCCTCCGAATTGTTAACACGTTCCATTCTTCCATCATCTATTGTATTCGTTTCAAAATCTTCATTCACGATGATTATGTCCGAATCATCGTCCTCAGGGAACACAATTTGTTTGTCTTGTAAATTAAGAACGTGATGGGAACCGAAGTTGTGGTACATCATAATCGGATCAGCCATTCTTTGGCCCCGCGAGTTTCCGAAGGTCTGGAATTTCAAAAACATCTGAACATATCAATTATAAAGAATTCAAAATGAGTGAGTGTGTATTTTTAACAAATTTTATAAATTGTACTGAAATAAAAATTTCGGAGTGACTGTGTAAAAGTTAAGATAAAAAAAATCAGAATAATTGTATTGAAAAAGAATGAAATACAAAATAACAAAAATTTGGGAATTGATTAAACTTCTTGAAAGAAATACTCATAATATGGAAATTATATTATATTTATTTTTCTTTTATAAAATTAAGTTCTGAATCAAAATTGATCACATAGAAATTTGTTGACTGACTTAATGGACTTCTTACTACGATTTGTGCATCAAATTTTAAACCCTTGTTAAAATGCGAATAAAATGAAAAAATATGATATTAAGGTCTAATTAGCTTGAAATCTAATGAGTAAATTTTTTGAAAAAAAATTACAAAATCAAAACAAAATAAACCTCTTCCGCCGAGTTAATAAATCTTGAACATGCTGATGTATATATTTTGAGAATTGTGATAAATAGAATAAAAAAAAACGATGGATCCCAAATGCCGCATGTGCCTAAACTACCTATATACCTTTTCAACAAATGAAATTTAAACGTTAACTTTATCTGTATAATTTATGATATTAATGATATTAAATATACAATGCATACCCATGATTAATTTTAAGACCTTCTCATAACTGAACTACCAGATGAAGTAAGGAATTATTTTTGCTAATAAATACCTATAGCACCACCTTCAAATAACCACACATCCAAATGAATAAATGTCAAATTCAAAAATAGGAACAAAATAAAAAATAAAAATTACAAAATGCTGAAACCAAATGGAATCTACAGTGAGCATGCCAAAAGACCCTTATTCCGGTTAACACGCGGGTCTATTCTGGAATCTTCTCACCTGGACTTGCATGACAATGTAATGTAGGCACGGCAGCAGTCGGGAGGCGCTGCTACGTTTTGGTGGGAGGATCTGGGAGGACACAGCGGTCTCCTAGATTAAGGTCCGAGGCGGCGTGCAAGACATTGTAAGTGTAAGTTTTAAATAGTTCAATTTGGAGAAGAATATTTTTTAGTAATATCACTTAAAATGTCACTTTGAGGTGAAAAATTTTAATTTTTCTTTTAAAATTAATTTTTTTTCAATATTTTCGGACATTTCAAACATCACTAAATAACTGTCATATCTTTTGGTTTCACAACATTGGTTGACGTCAAATAAATTACTTAAGACTAAGTTTTTTGCTTAAAGTAAGTTATTAAATTCTTGATTACGTAATAAGTATTTAATTTGTAAATTACCTACTTTGTAGTGAAATTTTTTTTCTTAATTCTTAATTTATAGTTACCTAAAGTAACTGTTAAAGATTTTTTGTATATTATTTTATAAATTCATCATTAGGTATCTAGTTAAAGACATCGAGCCCTTGAAATTGAAGAATACTTAATTGCTAAGTAACTATAAACTTTAAATAATTTTATGCCTTTAAAATTCCTAGAAGTTACTTTGAAGCTTTATTTGAAACATAAATTTTAAGTTGCGAGAAATTTGAGAGCTATGTTTACAATGTTTATTAAGTACACTTTATCCAAACCTTTTCTTTTTTTATGTAAAACATTTACTATTTATTTTTCTAGTTATGAAATAACTTCCACGATAAGTACATATAAAAGTTAAAATTTTTAATATGAAAAAGAGTTATACATCGACACGGAAGAATATAAAAAAAAGTTAAGATTTTTATATTATTAATTTTAGATCAACGTTACTTTTGCTGATGATGCAATTCAAATTCAAAATTTTTATTCATTATTATGGGAGATAATAATACGCATATTATTATCTTTTTTTCACAACACTGGTTGACATCAAATAAATTACTTAAAACTAAATTTGCTGCCGCTTCCGAAAAGTCAGTGCAGAAGACGCGGTAACAAACTGTACTGCAGCATTTTCTACAATTACGTCAACCTCAAATGGAGTCAAATAAATATATAATTATGACCCTTAACATTTTAATACTTTTTGTACCAGTTACGCAATTATAAAATTGTTTTATTATAAACAAGAAGCCGTCCGCGACTTCGTCCGCATGGAAACCCTATCGATCCCGCGGGAACTTTGGGATAAAGTATATGTTATTCTGGATCTTCAGCTACCTACATACCAAATTTAATCGTAATCGGTTCAGTAGTTTTTGCGTGAAAGAGTAACAAACATCCATACTGACATCCTGACATACTCACAAACTTTCGCATTTATAATATTAGTAGGACTTATATTTACACAACCACAGTCACAAGAAATTGATCTATTTGTTTCATCAACCTATCTTTTCCTTGTCAAACTCAGAACATTTTGTCTCAAACGCTATAAAATATTAGAAACTAGCGACCCGCCCCGGCTTCGCACGGGAAGCATATATTATAAATTTCATGCTAACTTTCAACCCTCATTTTAGTATTTCATACATACATAAAATCACACCTCTTTCCCGGAGGGGTAGGCAGAGACTACCTCTTTCCACTTGCCACGATCATTGCATACTTCCTTCGCTTCATCCACATTCATAACTCTCTTCATGCAAGCTCGGCGGTTTCGGGTACTTTTGACCTGACCCTTTACCAGGACGTCCTTAATTTGATCAAGATCAAGATTTCATAGATGATTTTTGAAAAAAAAAAAACAACTTATGTAATGTTGAACGCGGGATTTTAACAATATGCATACCAAATTTCATTCAATTCGGTCCAGCGCTTTAGCTGTGTGAGCGGAACAGACAGAACTTTGCATTTATAGTATTAGTGGCGGAAATAAGGGATAACAGAGCCAGTTCAATTGTAAATAAAGACGTAAAGTTTACGGCTATTTTACGGCTCAAATAAAATTGTTATAGCTTGTGTACATTCACGTTATAAGTTAGATATTGTCTCAAAATTATTTCTGACTAGAAGCCGTCCGCGACTTCGTCCGCGTGGAATCAATCCCGCGGGAACTGCAGGATAAAAAGTAGCCGATATGTTATTCTGGGTCTTCAACTACCTACATATCAAATTTCATCATAATCGGTTCCGTAGTTTTTGCGTGAAAGAGTAACAAACATCTATACTGACATCCTAACATACTCACAAAATTTGCATTTTATAATATTAGTAGAATTTGGATCGACCATTATAAAAATTGGATGTGTCGAGTTTCTGATAAGTTAATGTCAAGAAATGTTGAAAATATTTCTTCTACCTCCTGGCTTTAGTCCCGGTTGCATCCTCACCACTCTGGAGAGGAGCCCGGGGTAAGATTCTGACCACGAATCCTGGATTTGGTGAGTTACGAATCGACTCCCATCTGACCTCCGCAACCTTTACAGCTCAACCTAACACGTATTGGAGCGATCATGGTTACACATCCAGTTGTATGAATGTGCAGGTTTCCTCACGATGTTTTCCCTCACCGTAAGAGCATCGGTTAGTATTCAAACTAAGCTTCGAAAATAGTCATTAGTTACATAGCCGTGGTGGGATTCGAACCTGTGCCTTTCTGGGCATCACGCATTTTAACCAGGCACCTTACCGATTCAATCACCAACGACGCTCTTGTTGTTGACAAAATATGTATAGACACTAGCTGTGCCCGCGACTACGTCCGCGTGGAATAGTTCATCATTGAAGCCCTCAAGGAGGAATAATTTACCCCGATTTTTTTTTAATTTTCCATGATTTCTTCGCTCCTAATAGTTGCATCGTGATGTTATATAGCCTAAAGCCTTCCTCATAAATGGTCTATTCAACACAAAAACATTTTTTTGTTGCGACGACAACGCACTAATGGGACCTCGCCCTTAAAACTAAGTTTACTGCCGCTTCCAAGTATTTATACTTAAGTATATCGTTACTTACCTCGTTTTCATCGTATATATCTCTCGGAAGCTGTGAGTTGAAGCTCGGAGGGGCTTTTGTGGTGGTTGTCGCTGTGTTCCCGTAGAGGGCGTCGCGGACCTTATCTATTTTACCTGTCAAAAATTAATTAAAATTATACATACATACATACATATGGTCACGTCCAACAGTCTTGAAAAGACTGATAAGCTACGCTCAGCTATTCGGCTTAATGATAGAATTGAGATTCAAATAGTGATAGATTGCTAGCACATCGCCTAAAAAAAAGAATCTCAAGTTTGTAAGCCTATCCCTTAGTCGCTTTTAACGACATCCATGGGAACGACATGGAGTGGTCGTATTCTTTTTTGTAGTACGGGGAACCACACGGCACCAGAACAAAAAAGAATACGGCAAATTAATACATACATACGATAATCACCAATTTGTCTCTAAAGGAGTTATTAATTAAATTTTAATATGTCATGTTTTTATCCTTTACGGGATAGGCAGGAATAGGTGAATGGTCTTCGTGTCATGATGGAATTTACCTTTTACGGGGTAGACAGAGACAATGTGGTTTCGAGATGTCACGCTGGAATTGAGATTTAGATAGTTACACGCTACACCATCGCCTTAAAGAAGAATCCTAATTTATAACCCAAAATTATGAATATTTTATTGTAAATTTCTTTTAATTTAGCCACGTCTATTTCATTTGTGGGGTAGACAGAGCGAACAGTCTTGAAAATACTGATAGGCCACGTTCAGCTGTTTGGCTTAATGATAGTACTATATCGTAAAACAAGTCTCGAACTTACTTCGAGGCTAACTCAATCTGTGTAATTTGTCCCGTATATATATATTTATTTATAAGCCTATCCCTGGGTATTATCTTTATCTCCATATGTATTAATAAATTCACGAAAAATTAATATTTCATTTAAATAAATGTAGCAATGAATAGCGTTATATTCGATCTCGTAAATCAAAGTCATCACGAGTAAAAGCTCCAGCGAAAGCTCCTAAAAAGGCGTAATTAACTTGCTGAAGCGCTCGGCAAACATCCTACGAAGCCTTCAACTCGGAGCTTTGTTTAAAGCTCGGAGGTCTTTTAAGACGTGTTACGTGGAAAAAAAATTGCTGTTATGAAGACATTTCTACTATGATTATAAAGATGTTAAAGATGTTAAACTGTGCCGTGTGGTTCCCGGCACCAATACAAAAAAGAATAGGACCACTCCATCTTTTTTCCAAGAAATGTCGTAAAAGGCGAGTAAGTGATAGGCTCACAAACTTGAGATTCTTTTTTAGGCGATGGGTTGGCACCCTGTCACTATTTGAATCTCAATTCCATCATAAAGCCATACAGCTGAACGTGGTCTTTCAGTCTTTTCAAGACAGTTGGTCCTGTCTTTACTATATGTAATAAGAAAACGAAAGAAGATAATCTGGATTAAATATTCATATTGTAAAAAACCTCGTCTTTGTTCAAGAAAGACGTGATAATCTTATAGAGGGAGCGTGATTCGGCTCGACCGCCACCAAAGGGAAGATCTTCCGCCAGGCTAGGTGTTATGCCTGGGGAACCGCGCGACAGACGATGTTGTGTCGGAGGTTGTATATATAGCTCCAATCGGTGAAATCTTCAATCTCGATTTAGGTTTTTCGCTGTTTTTGACTGATAGCGTAACGTGATTTTATTTTTTATTTATGTGATTTGTGTCGTATAGATTTCCACATTCTATTCTCGGCGAGAAATCTTCTCATGGGAACAAAGTCTTAAGCGAAAGCCTAGTATTAATTAAATACAAGCTTAAATTCTAACTAACATTAGCTTGCTAACTCCACGCTCAACCAAAAACAGTCTAATTTCGCGACGTACAACTTAAGACAAGTTCTAAACATTAACAATTACATAACCTAGACTTACCAGAGCTTAGAACTTGTAAAATTTTGGAGTTGGTAAAGTTATACAGAACTTAGATGAGCGGGAATGGCTGGAACTTTTGTATGTGATATTCATACTATAATAAATGCGAAAGTTTGTGCGTATGTCACGATGTCAGTATGGATGTTTGTTACTCTTTTACGCAACAACTACTGAACCGATTACGATGAAATTTGGTATGTAGGTAGCTGAAGACCCAGAATAAATATAGGCTACTTTTTATCCCGGAGTTCCCGCGGGATTGATAGGGTTTCCATGCGGACGAAGTCACGGGCGGCCTCTAGTACTATAATAAATGCGAAAGTTTGTGAGTATGTCAGGATGCCAGTATGGATGTTTGTTACTCTGTCACGCAAAAACTACTGAACCGATTACGATGAAATTTGGTATGAAGGTAGTTGAAGACCCAGAATAAATATAGGCTACTTTTTATCCCGGAGTTCCCGCGGGATTGATAGGGTTTCCATGTGGACGAAGTTGCGGGCGGCCTCTAGTATAATGTATAGATAATTATTATAATATTGTGTCGTGTGGTTCCTGGCACAAATAAAAAATAGAGAATAGGACTACTCCTCTTTCCCATGAATGTCGTAAATAGCGACTAAGGGGCCTATCCCTTATAAACTTGGGATTCTTCTTTTAGGCGATGGGCTAGCAATCTGTCGCTATTTGAATCTCAATACTATTATTAAACCAAATAGCTGAACATAGCCTATCAGTTTTTCAAGACTATTGGCCCTGTCTACCCAGCAAGGGATATAGACGTGATATGTATGTATTAATAAATAATATTGTAAATAATATTAATAAATAAATATAGGATATAGATTATATGTATGTATGTTATATCATTAGTTTGAGTGCTAACCGATTCTTTTACAGCAAGGAAAAACATCTTGAAGAAACCAGCTCATTCAGGGAAGTGGATGTGTAACAAGAATTAGTGTAATTTAATAGTTTTGAACTAACATACATACATACATATGGTCACGTCTATATCCCTTGCGGGGTAGACAGAGCCAACAGTCTTGTAAAGACTGATAGGTCACGTTCAGCTATTTGGCTTTAAGATAGAATTGAGATTCAAATAGTGACAGGTTGCTAGCCCATCGCCTAAAAGTGGAATCCCAAGTTTATAAGCCTATCCCTTAGTCGCATTTTACGACATCCATGGGAGAGAGATGGAGTGGTCCTATTCTTTTTGTATTGGTGCCAGGAACCACACGACATTTTGAACTAAAGCTGTAATATTAACTATCTCACCCCTCTGTCTTTGCTTATAATTCTTCCTTTGGTCCCCCGGCCGCTGTTCGTGTGACTGGTCATCAGATGCTCCTCCGATCATGGCTCTGTACCTCCCGTCTGCCCTGCTGTATATAAAAAGAGGTTATATTAGATAAAAAAATAAGAAGAAGTAGGTAGATATAATAATTAGTACCGTGTGATACCCGGCACCAATATAAAAAAGAATAGGACCACTCCATCTCTTTCCCATGAATGTCGTAAAAGGCGACTAAGGGATAGGCTTACAAACTTGGGATTCTTTTCTAGGCGAATGGCTAGCAACCTGTCACTATTTGAATCTCAATTCTATCATTAAGCCATATAGCTGAACTAGGCCATTCAGTCTTTTCAAGACTGTTGGCTCTGTGTACCCCGCAAGGGATATAGACGTGACCATATATATGTATGTAGTTAATTGATCTTTAATCATATTATAAAGGAAATATTGTACGTCCATATGGGCAGGACACAGTGATACCTAAAATTTTATTGTTGACCTATTTATTTTTTGTTTTTACCTGTGTTTCACAACAAAGATGTTTGATTTGATCTGATTTATGTATGTACAGCGAAACAATTGGAAATAAACAGGCAAAACTTGTACAGTGAAAATTCTAACCCAGTCTCTTTTGCCCCTTTAGTCTTACTCTTGTATCTTCAGTCTCGTGTGTCAATTTCTTCAGTCTCTTTTTTGGACACAGCAAGAACTGCATTATTACCTGTCTGAGAGCGGAGAAGACGGCTCGTCCAGAGCCTTGTGCCTCTCGATCTCCTCGCTGGAGGGGAATTCTCCAGGTCTCGGCTTCACCAGCAGCGTGAGGTTGGCGCTGGACCTCCCGGCCACGCAGGTGTACACCCCGTGGTCGCGGAGAGACAATGACGTTATTCTGAGAGCTCCCTGTGTGAATGAAAGATGATGAAAGATTTTTTTTTTAATTGCTGCAGTGTATTGCTTAGAGTTAAGGTATATGTATTTTTTTTTTAATTATTTTTATGTTGTATTTGAGAAGCTTGTGTACGTTGAGTTATTTAAATAAAAATTAAATAAATAAATATTTGATGAGTGATTTTTTTTTCTCAATTGCAGATATTTTTTTTTGCTTTTACTGTCTTTAACTGATGTGGTCGCGAAAGAAGAATGATGTTATTCTGAGAGCTCTCTGTATGAATAGATGATAAGTGAAATTTATTTTTTTGCTCAAATGCAGATAATTTTTGCCGTGTGGTTCCCGGCAACAGTACAAAAAGAATAGGACCACTCCATCTCTTTCCCATGGATGTCGTAAACGGCGACTAAGGGAGAGGCTTACAAACATGGGATTCTTAGTTAGGCGATGGGCTAGCAACCTGCCACTGTTTGAATCTCAATTCTATCATTAAGCCAAATAGCTGAGCGTGACCTATCAGTCTTTTCAAGACTGTTGGCTCAGTCTACCCCACATGGGATATAGACGTGGCCATATGTATGTATGTTGCAGATATTTTATTTGCTTTTCCTGTCTTTAACTGACGACAATGTTAATTTGATCCCTCATCCAGGCCTCCTTCTGTCCTGGATCTTGTCTTAAATTTTCTGAACTCTTTCAAGCTCATACATACATATAATCACGTCTATATCCCTTGCGGGGTAGACAAAGCCAACAGCCTTGAAAAGCCTAATAGGACCACGTTTCCAAGGCTGTTGGCTCTGTCTACCCCGCAAGGGATATAGACGTGACTATGTGTATGTCATGTACCTTCTTAGATATCTTGTATTTCTTGGACTTGGTGATGATCTGATGATCTTTCGCCCATTGGATCTTCGTTCTGTTATAGCCTTTCACAGGGCACTTGATTTTAACTTGAGTCCCATGGAATATTGTCGCTGATCCGCCAACTTTAACTGTTACCTACGGAAAAGCAATAAAAAATAAATAAATATATACGGGACAGATTACACAGATCGTGTCAGCCTCGAAGTAAGTTCGTGATTTGTGTTACGAGATACTAACCCAACGATACTTTTTTTTATAATAAATACTTATATAGATAAACATATAAGACTGAGGACAATAAGAGAAAATTCGTTTCTCATCATGCATCCGGGATTTGTACCCGGGACCTCAGGTGTCACAGAAAGCGCACTACCACTGCGCCACAGAGGCCGTCAAATATATATGTAGATACAATGTAAATACCCAAATAAAAAAGGTAAAAATTCCAGATGGGTTCGGGAGAGGCAATGGAAACAGTACCTGAAGAAATGTGTACCTGCTTATGACTAAAAAGAAAACATAAGCGAATTTTCTTAAAAAAAAATAAAACTAACAGTTAATAAAAATACCCCTGTTAACAGGAATTCATAGGTCTACAAAATGTAACTTTTTGTCTGCCTTTCAATTGAATAGTTTATTTTTATATTGCTATTGAATTACATAAAAAAAAACCTAAGATATAAGCTTTTTCAACCGAATTCATTCTTTTTCAGGGTTTACCTTGTTAGAGCCAATATTTCTTAGTTTACATTTTCCATTCCGATCTCTCTAAATGTGCATTCATCCCAATGAAATTGGAGCATAAATGCAGACTCCTATAATTTCATCTATAGAGGATTTTCGCATCAAAACATACCTTTTGCCGTGTGGCTCCCGGCACTAATACAAAAAAGAATAGGACCACTCCATATCTTTCCCATGGATGTCGTAAAAGGCGACTGAGGGATAGGCTTACAACCTTGGGATTCTTTTTAGGCGATGGGCTAGCAACCTGTCACTAGTTGAATCTCAATTCTATCGTTAAGCCAAATAGCTGAACGTGGCCTATCAGTCTTTTCAAGACTGTCGGCTCTGTCTACCCCGCAAGGGATATAGACGTGACCATATCTATGTATGTAAACATACCTTTTTCTTCTTCAAATCGTGCTGTATATACGAGGAGTTGGCCAGTGATATCTCTGGTGAAGAAGTGTCCAAAAGGCAAGGTCTGGCGTTGCAGGACTTGGTGGCCGCTGGCTTGGGGGAACTGCACATACCGGGGGGTCTCTCCACCACGTGGGATTGGGCCATCACTTGCTTACACTCCACCTGGGCGAAGGAAAACGATTCGATAAGTTAACTTTTTTAATCGATTATTAAAAATTTTTTTTTGCTAATAAAAATTATGGTAAACTAGAGGCCGCCCGCGACTTCGTCCGCATGGAAACCCTATCAATCCCGCGGGAACTCTGGGATAAAAAGTAGCCTATGTGTTATTCTGGGTCTTCAGCTACCTACATACCAAATTTCATGGTAATCGGTTCAGTAGTTTTTGCGTGAAAGAGTAACAAACATCCATACAAACTTTCGCCTTTATAATAGTAGTAGGATGTTAACGCTTTGGAAATGAAAAAAAGTATTTTATTAATGTTTTTAAATCATAAAATAAGTTATTTATTCTTCTTCTTCGTTTTAAATACAGTTTCTACACACAGTTTTTTATACCGTGTGGTTCCCGGCACCAGTACAAAAAAGAATAGGACCACTCCATCTCTTTCCTATGGATGTCGTAAAAGGCGACTAAGGGATAGGCTTACAAACTTGGCATTCTTTTTTTAGGCGATGGGCTAGCAACCTGTCACTATTTGAATCTCGATTCTATCATTAAACCAAATAGCTGAGCGTGGCCTATCAAGTCTTTTCAAGACTGTTGGCTCTGTCTACCCCACAAGGGATATAGACGTGACCATATATACATATGTATGTATGTTACAAATTGTGGATAATAACATAGAATATAACATACCGCAGTGTATTTGAAGCGTCCACTGTCAGTCTTAGAACACTTACAGCTCTTCCTTATCACCCTCACATTTATAGTAAATATCTTCAATATGATGTGTGCTTTTTAAAATTAAATAATTAAGCGTAACGGCTGAACGTGATCTATCAGTCTTTCAAAACTGCTAGCTCTGTTTAACCCGCAAGGGATATAGACTTAATTATATGAATGAATGAATGAATAAAATTATTTTTTTGTTTTAATTTTTCTTTATTTAGGCAACAAACAGTCGTTTACAAATACAAATTTCCATAAACTATGAGTACAATTTAAAGACCTATAGTGTAATCACTACATAGTATAAAACAAAGTCGCTATATTAGTCTGTTTGTCTGTATGCTTAAATCTTTAAAATTACGCAACGGATTTTGTGTAACAGGTAGAGTGATTCAAGAGGAAGGTTTTTATGTATAATAACATTTATAATTTTGCACCCGTGCGAAGCCGGGGCGGGTCGCTAGTATATAATAAAAAGGGTTAATTACACGGCAGGAATTTGTAAATTAAAATAAATTTACCGCTCTCTGTTTGACGCCTCCCCCGCAAGTCTTGGAGCACTTGCTCCACTCCCCTGTCTGCCATCTTACGGGGCAGTCCAGGACATTGCAGTACTGACGGTCGGGAGGTGGTGGCTGGGGACACATGCTATTCGGCACCACGACCGTATTGGTTCCACCGCGGGTTACCTGGAAGAAACAAAAGTAGGAGTAGGGTGGCGTCAAAGACAAGGTTCGCCCCACTTTGGGAATCCTTTTTTTTTTTTTTGACAAATTACACTGATTGAGTTAGCCTCGAAGTGAGTTCGAAACTTGTGTTACGAGATACTAACACAACGATACTGTATTTTATAATAAATACTTATATAGATAAACATCCAAGACCCAGGCCAATCAGAAAAAGTTCTTTTCTCATCATGCCCTGGCCGGGATTCGAACCCGGGACCTCCGGTGTCACAGACAAGCGTACTACCGCTGAGCCACAGAGGCCGTTAGAGCTCCTGGCTAATCCTTTGAGCAGCCACTGCGTCGGCAGGAGGCCTTTCAGGCCCCGCCACTAAAAAGTCCGGTTAAGTTGTAAAGCCCTTCAGGCAACAACTAGTTATTACATAAAAAAAAAGTAGGAGTAGGAAGCTGAAGTTGGATATTTCTTGGGATGTTCGGAGGGCCATTAGAGAGGATAGATTACAATTCCCACGGGAATTAAAAGTTAAAGAGTGGAGTAAGCGTCAAATTTTATCAAATACTCTTAGTTATTCAAAACTCTTAGCTCATCGGCTCATAGTGAGTCCAAAAGTGGCAACAATGCAAAATTCTTGATTAGGTTATTTTAGAAATCTAAAATTTAACTTTTCTAAGAAAAAAATATGTACAATTGAATCAAAAATATTATTAACATAGCGAATTGTTTATAATTTTATATTGCACTTCTGCTAATTCATGTTTTTTAATATACACAATGTATATTTTTAAATTGACGTCCGATGAAAATGCTGCAGTGTAGTTTGTTCCGCCGCTTCTTCTACACATGCGCTTTGGAAGCGGCAGTAGTTATAATTAGTTTTAAGTGATGTGACGTCAATAAGTGATACCTTGTATCCAATTTTGAAAATGAATCTATTCTATTCTATTCATAACAACGTATGATTTACAATGAAAATGAAACGTATCTAATAAAAAATACAATGTACATACTTTGAAATGCGAATATTATAAAAATCTTAAGGTAAGAAACTGTAAAACTAAGTTTAAAATTATAATGGCCGGCACTAAAATATCTTTGAGGCGGATAGGTAGTTGAAAAATTATAAAATCTCTCTTTGTCTGAGAACGGAGTGAAATATGCAAAGTGAGCTGTTCTGAGTTACTTTAAATTTGTTACTCTATTCCGGGAGTATATTCTGAAACATTTCTTCGTAATAAATTCGTGCATTTTTTATACAATACTCCTTATTTTACTCGCTTAGTTTTAACTTATTCTCGATTGGATTCCTGTGAGCTGCGAACTTTGAGGATAGTTAAATCACCGTGTGGTTCCCGGCACAAATATAAAAAGAATAGGACCACTTCACCTGTTCCCCATGAACGTCGTAAAAGGCGACTAAGGGATGTGCTTATAAACTTGGGATTCGTCATTCAGGCGATGGGCTAGCAACCTGTCACTATTTGAATCTCTATTTTATCATAAAGCCAAACAGCTGAACGTGGCCTATTAAGTAGTATCTTCAAGACTGCTCTGTCTACCTCGCAGGGCATATATATAGACGTGATTATATGAATGAATGTTAATATGTGTAGCGTTTTGCTAGCCACACTCCTCGGCATATATGTAAGTTTACCCTAAAATTGTTGATGAGCTGTACTAAGCAATTTTTGATTTAATAAAATCTTCGAATCGTCCATAGAGTAAAATTATGGTTCAATTTACGTGCCGGACATTTACCAACCTGTACACTACAGGGTAATTTTTAAAGTTTTAGTTTTTTATTCGGTGATTTTTCAAAAAATGATTCTTAATTTTTATTTAACTCTATAATAAGCCTAAAAAATATATAAAATTGTTTTTATTAAACGCCTTTGTTTCATCGTCTAAACCGGTTGTAAAAATTCGGCCAGTACTAAAAAAAAATGTTTAAAAAAAAAATTACATCTCACTTATAAATAGCACTGAAAACCTAGATACAAAATTAAGTGATGTCCTTAGTCAATACTCAAATACTTAAAACGAGAGAGAAGTTTACAGGAATCCAGGCAAGTGGAAAACTCTTTCACGAAGTTCGTGAAAGAGGAATCAAAACTCGTGCATAAAAAAATTTACCTACTTACCTAATAGTTGCAGCGTGATGTTATATAGCCTAAAACCTTTCTCGATAAATGGTCTATTCAACACAAAAATTTTTTTTCAATTCGAACCGGTAGTTCCTGAGATTGGCGCGTTCAAACAAACAAACAAACTCTTCAGCTTTATAATATTAGTATAGATAGAACATACTAACCTCGTGTATACAGGAAACCTCTCTAGTCTGAATGCCGATGCCGCAGGATTTTGTGCACTGCGAGAACTCTGTGTAATTCCACCTGCGGGCGAAATAACTGCGCTGGGTATAATGCTCACTTTACACGAACTTAGTGCTAAAACATAATAAGTGTCAAAACTAGTGTCTTTGGCGAGTAGATAAAAGTCACTTGTGATAAATTATCTGGATATTGAATGCTCTAATACATATGTACATATTGTTACGTCTATATTCCTAATAGGATAAGTGTCATGGCGAGAAAATTAAAAAAATATATAAGTATATTTATATACGGCACAAAATACGAATTAGCCTCGAAGTAAGTTAGAGACTTGTGTTACGAGATAGTAACTCAACGATACTATATTTTATAATAAATACTTATATAGATAAACATCCAAGACCCAGGCCAATCAGAAAAAGCTCTTTTCTCATCATGCCCTGACCGGGATTCGAACCCAGGACCTCCGGTGTCACAGACAAGCGTACTACCGTTGCGCCACAGAGGCCGTCAAAAGTCATTGGCGATAAATTATCTGGATATTGAATAGCGTTGAAAATTCCGAAAGAAACAAATTGTTTTTTTCGGTGAAAGAAACGTTTTTTCGTTTTTTACTGTTTTATTGGTTTGTTACATTGAAATATATCAGAATAAAACCTTGGGGAATTATTCTATGTATGATTACCAATTTTTAAAACAACGATGCATATTGTAAGGAAATCAATACTTTTCCTATCGTATTTTTCCGTTTCTTTCATATTTTTCCGTTTTATTGATAAAAAACATGAAATATTTCATTCTTATCTTTCTTGAAACTTTCGTAAAAAACTTGTATAAAAACGAGGGAATTGGAAAAAAACCGGATAATTTCCCGCTTTTTTCAACCCTAATATTGAATACTCCAATACATAATACATACATATTGTCACGTCTATATCTCTAACGGGATAGACAGAGCTAACAGTCAGTAGTTCAGCTGTATTGCTTTGTAATGTAATTAAGATTCAAATAGTGACAGGTTGATAGCCAATCGCCTACAAGATGAATCCCAAGTTGGTTTGTAAGCCCTTAGTCGCCTTTAACATCATCCATGGGAAAGAGCTGGTGTGATCCTATTCTTTAGTGCCGGGAACCAAAACGCACGGATACTCGAATAAAATTTAAAATTAATTGTTTTCTTTGTTTAAAATCTTGAGTGTTTTGCTAGTGTTATAATAATATACGTCTCGCCTCGTAGTAAGACTAAAGTTTGGAGCTAAGCAAGACCAACTTTTGGAAGTTTAGTACTGCATAATAAATATTGTAATACCACAGATTTCTAAAATTTTAAATACAAAATTAATTGTTTTCTTTGTTCAAAATCTGAGCGTTTTGCTAGTATAATATTAATATTATACGTCTCGCCTCGTAGTTAGACTAAAGTTTGGAGCTAAGCAAGACCTACTTTTGAAAGTTTCGTGTGGCATAATAAATATTGTAAAACCACAGATTTTTTAACGCCGACGAAAGAAAAGTACGTCCGCTAAATTATAAAAAACTCTGTTATATACAGTAAAAACTATGTTGCTTTTTTTTTCAAAGCAAGTGTGAATTTATTTGAGGCATTATTTGAGTTTTCGTGTAATACCTTAGGCTTTGTCTTGCTTAAAACCAGGCAGATTTTGGGTCACACACACTGAAATCTTCTATAAAAATAAAATAAAAAAATGTCTAGAATTCCCGATTAGATTAAAAACTATCGACCCCAGGCTAACTAAAGACAGGTTAATTAATATAAATATATACATATCATCACGTCTATATCCCTTGCGGGGTAGAAAGAGCCAACAGTCTTGACTGAGACTGAAAATATGCTTTTGCCTACTAAGTAGGTTACAGGCCATATATTTTCACAGCATGTCAATTAACAAATAGAATACAAAAAGAATAGGACTTCTCCATCTCTTTCCCACGGATGTTGTAAAAGGCGACTAAAGGATTGGCTTATAAACTTGGGATTCTTCTTTTAGGCGATGGGCTCGTTAATGATAGAATTGAGATTCAAATAGTGACAACCTGTCAGTATTTGAATCTCAATTCTATAATTAATACAAACAGCTGAACGTGGCCTACGTTCAGCTATTCCTTCCCAAGTTTATAAGCCAATCCTTAAGTCGCCTTTCACGACATCCGTGGGAAAGAGATGGAGTAGTCCAATTCTTTTTGTATTATATTTGTTAATTAACATGCTGTGAAAATGTATGGCCTGTTACATACTTAATAGGCAAAAGCATATTTTCAACTTGATCGTAACTAAAACATAGCACTAGTTACTAAAGCCGTGTAAATGAGCCGTAATGTTTAATTATTCTTTGCGGTCTGAGATTTTCATAACAGCGTATACAGGCAGTGTGTTAATGAGTGTTAATTGTAATTTATTTTACGTTCTTACAATGTTGTTCACTATTAATACGGAAAACCAGCTTATTTAGGTACCTAACTGGATGTGTGACCATGATCGATCTACTACTGGTTACATTACCCTGCAAAGGTTGCGGAGATCAGACGGGAGTCGCTTCGTGTAAAAACCTGACTCACTCAATTCAACTAACTTAGTATGGCACGCGCGACGCCATTTTTAAAGCTATATCTGTCCCGTGTGGTTTCCGGTACCAATACAAAAAAGAATAGGACCACTCCATCTCTTTCCCATGGATGTCGTAAAAGGCGACTAAGGGATAGGCTTACAAACTTGGGATTTTTTTTAGGCGATGGGCTAGCAACCTGTCACTATTTGAATCTCAATTCTATCATTAAGATAAATGGCTGAACGTGGCCATTCAGCCTTTTCAAGCCTGTTGGCTTTGTCTACCCCGCAAGTGATGTAGACGTGACCATATGTATAATGTCACTTAAACGTCATCTCGTCCCAATGGATGTCGTAAAAGACGACTTAGGGATAGGCTTGTAATCTTGGCGTTGGAAGAAGGTTGCTTCCAATCACGTCAGGGTAACTGAATCTGTGTAATATGTCCCGTATATACATACATATGTATATCTTATATATAAAATTCTCGTGTCACAATGTTTGTCTCCGTACTCCTCCGAAACGATTTTAACCAAATTTTGCATGCATATTCAGTAGGTCTGAGAATCGGCTAATATTTTTCGTACCCCTAAGTGTTAAGGGTTGTCCACCCTTAACATTTTTTTTAACTGGAAATTACTTATATGGCAAAACCAAGTTTGCCGGGACAGCTAGTAGTGATATATAAGTGAGAATACATATTTACTGACCTGGGCGGGCAAGGGTGATCGTTGCAAGTCCGAACTCTATTCTCGGGCTTGGTGAGTGGATCGCACATATAGGGTGATGCATTTTTACCGTCTTCATCACGAACGCATTGGATGATCAGCTCCTAAAGAAAAAAACATACATACACACATACAATCATGTCAATATGCCTTGCGGAGTAGACGCAGCTAACAGTCTTGAAATGACTGATAGGTTACTTAACAATGGGCATTTTATTTTAATGACACTGATTGTCATTATTTATTTTTTATATCACTACATAATAAAGTCTTCCTCTTTGCTCTGTCTGTTCGTATCTCGGAAAGTTGTTGCCTAATTTTGTTCCTGTTTGAAATTTGGGAAAGAGTCTTTTCTGAGGAGAATTTAGCTCTATTAACGCTATCCGTGCGAAGTCGGGGCGGGTCACTAGTACTTAAGAAAGAGAAGGTGGTCCCACTCCCATTCTTTCTTCCATTGGTACTGGGAACCGCACGGCACCAACCCTATTTGTTTTTTTAAACTAATATCCATAATCTAATATCTGCTTAGAGTTGCGTTCAATTTTATTTATGTTATGTTTGTTTGTTTGTTATATCTTTATTGCATAGCAATTTACACAGTAACAAGAAAATAGTAAATACACAGTTATAAAAGAAACAAATCACTTGCAATGGCGGACTTATCCCATGAAGGGATCTCTTCCAGTCAACCGGCAAACAATAAAGGAAATAGATAATTCATTAAAAAGCGGCAAGTCACTGTGTTATTATGTATTTGAGAAGCTTGTGTACTTTGAGTTATCTATAATATAAAAATGAATCGCTAAATGTGTTGGTAAGCGCATAACTCAAGAACGCCTGGACCAATTTGGCCAATTCTTTTTTTTTTAATATTCGTCGAAGCTCAAGGATGGTTTTTACGGCGAAAAAAATACCAAACAATTGCCTGAAAAACCTTAAAAACAGTTCTTTTCTTTATCCAAGTTCACTGTTGTCTAAGCAATGTAGGTCTAATAGGAACAAAAAACTGTCATATTACAAATCTTTTTGACAGAACGAAGTCTGTCGGGTCCGCTAGTTTCAAATAAATCATTCATTCATTCATTCAAAATGAACTCACCTGGACGCCGCTGAGACACGAGGCGCTGCAGCTGGTGTAACCCTTCTCCTTCCAGGAGTATGACTTCCCTGGGGACCCTGGGGCCACTCGAATGTTGCTCGACGTACCGTATATGAGAGACCTGCTGAATGCAATAAACGACTTAATACTCGGAATATATGAATATGTGCCGTGTGGTTCAATCAGGCATCAATAAATAAAGAAAAGGACCACTCCTTCTCTTTCCCATGGAGTTCGTAAAAGGCGACTTAGGGATAGGTATATAAATTTAGGATTCTTCTTTACGGCGATGGGCTAGCAACCTGTCACTATTTGAATCTTAATTCTAACACCAAATCAAAAATTTGAACGTGGCCTATCAGTCTTTTCAAGACTGTTAGCTCTGTCTACCCCGCAAGGGATATAGACGTGACTTAGTATATGTATGTATGTATATATATAGGGTCGGTCAATCTATTTAGTCCATACTTAAAGGACCTTCTGCCTTAATTTATGACATAAGTTATTATCATGCCAATATTAAAAATACTATAATTTTGAACAAATGGATATAGACTGACATCATATCCGAATGATTCAAACATAAATTTCTGGTAACTACCTACCTAAAACAAAATATTTGTGTTTCACGCACACGGTAGATATAATATTAATTTAAGCCTAAACAAACGTAATTACATTTGCTTTTGTGAATTCGTTATTTGTGGAAACAAATAATACGTTCGTATTGGATATTTGTATAAAAATAAATTTATTTTTTTATAAATATAGTCTATAGTCTTTTCTTTCCTCCTGGCTTTAGTCCCGGTTGCATCCTCACCGCTCTGGAGAGAAGCCCGGGGTACCTTTGTCTTTGGCCATGGATCCTGGATTGGGTGAGTCAGGTCTTGTCAGAACATGTCCATGTGAATTACAACTCTAAAGAGAGAGAACGGGGACGTATTGTGTGTGTGTGACTGTGTGCGTGTGTGTTTGTGTCTGTATGTGTGTGTAGGTGGATCTCAATTCCATCAGACCTTGCATAATTATTGTAACCAAGATTACTGCAATAAAGAATATTTTATTTATTTATTTATTTATCATAAAGCCATACAGCTGAACGTCGCCTTTAAGTCTTTTCAAGACTGTTATAGGCGTAACTATATGTTTGTTAATTTAGTTTCAAGATTTAACTCACACTATAATATAGTCAGCTCGTATTAATTATTTTGGTTCATTGGTTTTGGAACATCGATACGAAATGATAAATCGTTTCCGAATACCTATCGATGACGTAGCTCAAATATCGGACACTATTATCTTATCAGCGACACTTGAAATATCACTTTTAACGCTATCCCCTTGACAGCAAATTGATTTCCGACAAACATGTCTTTAGACGTTAATATCAGTGAGCCCGATGAATTTAATTGTATAGAATTGCATTCAGTACTAAAAGATGTTGCTAAGATTAAAGGAATAGATGATTTTAATTATCATGTTGATTCTATTGGTGGTAAAGGTGAAAGTTATATTGCAAATACGTTCAGAGTTATTGTGAGAGATAATGTTGACGAAGATAACAAATTTACGGTTGTAGTAAAGACTTTAGTGAACACAGGGAAACGGGAGATATTTCATGAACTACATAAAAGAGAAGCTAGTGTTTATAAAGATATAATTCCAATTTTCAATGAAATTCAAGCGAAGGTGTTAGATGATAAAGTAGTTTTGCCTGAATGTGTATTATCGTGTGATGAAAATGGAAAAGAAGTTTTGATACTGGAAGATTTGCAACACGAAGGCTGGCTTTCGAACAGTACACTTAAAAACTTTGACGAATTAAATTATAAGACAGTGAAGTTAGTTATCACTGAACTTGCAAAGCTACACGCCTTGTCGTATGTTTTTGAACAGCGTTACCCTGAAAAATTTTGCAAGCTGAAGGAACAATTCGAGGATATTATATTTCAAGATAAATTCTTGAATAAAAGTAAATTGAGAAGTTATTTTCAAGATTCCTATGATGCATCTTTGAATTTGGTGACAGATGATGATGCAAGAAAATCTCTTGGTGTGATCGGATCTAAGTTATTGGATATATTAAGAGGTTTTACAAAACCCCATGAACATAGCGTATTTTGTCACGGTGACTGCTGGATTAATAACATGCTATTTAAATTTGAGGTAATTTCATATTTCTCAATAGAGTTTTGACAATAGTTTCACTTAGAGAATTGTAATCTATCAAAAATATTCTTTATCTTTTTTTTAATTATGCACACAAACCAATGCTTTTCTTTACACTTTCCTGTCGTGGGCCTGCTGGAAGAAATTTCTCTTGAAATAAGTAGTGCCCTTGTACTGAATTTCTCTATAGTTTAAGTTCTGTTCTATATATTCTTTATAATATAATAATATTCTTTAGAAAGGGTGAAGGGTACTTTAAGAGACGCATTTGGAGATTAATGGAGAACGGAATCTTATGTATGTATGTATGTAAATAGTATTTCATCACATAAACGTAAATATATACCAATTTACTGTCCAAATCGCATTGAAATCATTAATTTTATACTTATTCACATTTTTTTTAAATGTAGACTATGTGCTTTCGTCCACGATTTAGATTTAAAAAATCTATATTCGTACATTGACGTCCGGTGAAAATGATGCAGTGTAGTTTTTTTTACACATGCGATTTGGTAGTAGTTATGACCAGATTTTAGTTATGTGACGTCAATGAGTGGTAACTTGTATCCAATTTTGAAAATAAATCTATTCTATTCTAATTACAGACGCTCTAATTTTTAACTTATTCTTTTTTATGTATTTCAGGAAAATGAAGCAACTGCAGTGTGTTTTCTAGATTTCCAAACAGTTCGGCATTCAAGTCCAGTTACTGATATTATTCACTTTTTGTATCTATGCACCAGCCCACAATTTAGATCTGAATTCTTTGAGACATTAAAAACTGATTATTATGAAAAATTGAAATCAACACTAATTGCATTTGAAACAGATATCAATACTGTTTATCCCGCCAAGGATTTTGAAAATGATTTAGAAGTGGCAAAACAGTACGGACTTTTGATAGCTATGATTGATTTGAAAATTGTCTTTTTGACGCCGGAAGAAGATGCAATATTGAATGGAGCTAATGTAAGTGAAGAAGTTAATCTAACAAAAGTGCCAGGCGAAGAAGAATTATTGAAAATCAAATTGAATGCAGTTGTTCAAGAGGCAATTGAAAACGGGGTTATAGAACAACTCTATAAAAGAGTCATAAATTGCGATATATAAATTATTAGTGTTTGAAGTGCCGTGTTTTTACGGATGTCGTAAAAGGCAAAAAAGGAACTTATAAACTTGGGATTCTTCATATAGGCGATGTGCTAGCAACCTGTCAATATTTGGATCACAATTCTATCACTAAGCCTAACAGCTGAACGTGGCCTGTCAGTCTTTCAAGACTGCTGGTTCTGTCTACCCCGCGAGGGACATAGAAGTGATTATATGAATGAAAAAAATATTTGAATTTAACTATTTTCACATTAACAAATTTTTAATATTAAAATGTAGAAATTAAGAAATGTTATTATTAAGATATAGTAAACTGTCCACTTACCTATCACCACCGTTATAAGACGGGGCACTAGAGTCACCAAAGGATGTCCCATAGGCCATAGAACATGGCTCCATCACACATCTCTCCGTCTCCTCTGCCGGCTTGGGCCCCATGCATTTACTATCAGGTAGTTTCGCTATTGTTCTGCTAAATTCTAGAAAGATCTTGCAATGGACTTCTTTTTTCCTCCATCCTTCACCACACGTCACGCTGCACGGGCCCCACTCATCATCCTTGATGTAACTATTAGGAAAAATTTATCATTTATCACAAATACTTCCAGTATTGAAACAAATTTATCTATACTAAGAATACTATCAAAAATCCACACATGAGCTTTAAGGTACATGCGGGCGGGTACTAAATAGTATGAATCTTATACAGTTTTAGAATCTGAGGCTGGTTTATGTAGAAGTATGTGCACCAGTGTTTCTTTGTTTAGTATATCACCAATTATGCCTTTCACCTGTGAAACTGAAGACACAGAATCATTAAAATTTCGCCTAGAATTTCTCAGAGTAATAACGTTAGCCCGTGTATGTGTGTCTGCCAGAAATGTAGATATATCAAAGTGTTTGAAAAGTGTGTCGAAGCGAAACGAAATAATGCAAGACAATCTCTGTGTTCAATATGTGCAAGGAGGTTTAAACTTTATTGTGCAGTGCATAAAGTTGAAAAAGTAAGTGACAGATGAGATGTGAGCAAATGATTTGAAGGTTTTCATGATAAGGGTATGTGCATACAAATTTTGGCTTTAATCTTGGAAGGGCATCATCTACTCAATCTGTCATAGTAAGGTTAACACATAGCTAAGCTATTTTGATAGGTCAAGTACATTCAGGTTTGTGATCTAATGTAAAGTCACAAAAAAATATTTTGTACAAAAATGCCACAAAGTTATCACTACGAAACTGAAGGTTCACAAAAAACAGGGTGGTGACTTTTAAAGATGATTGTAGGTAATTTTTTTTACAATCTAAAACCACTTTGTATTGATGTATTTCCTTAAAATGATTGTTATAATAGTTAGGTATTTACATTTCACAATTACTTATTAAGATATTTTGCAAATGTAAAAGTTACATAATACAACTCACTTTCCACTTAGAATAATTTGTATTAACAACAAATTTAATATTGTATGTTATTCTGTGTTATATTTTGTTTGCTATATCGGTAATAATAGTACATATTTCAATGTAATAATATGCATATTTTAATTCGATTGTAATCATACTTACTTCAATTTAAATATATATATTTGTCAATGTTATTATATTCGACGTCGCTCATAATTATCATGTAAATTGAAGAAAAAATATTAAAAAAAATCAATCACCACCCCGTAAACAGGTTCGAATCTAAGCGAGTGTGATGAGGGGATGTCATTCATTGTAAGAAAAATGTGTGATGTATCTCAATCGAAAATATCTGAATTGAAAACGTTAATCGCAGACAGTACAATACCTTACATACAACCAGCCACACGCAAAGAATATTTTGTAATTGCTGAAAGAAACAAGAACAAAATACTCTGAGCTTTTGACAAAAAAAAAACAATGACATTTCTATAATATTAGATGTAGCTATATAAAAAGCCCGTTTTGAAAATAGGACACAACGATTCATAATTACAATTATAAGCATAGAATTCATAATGAAATAAAACGATAGAAGTGCCGTTAAAATGTATTTGTAACTTTGGAAATGATACGTATTGTAACGCAAGCATTTCTTTTTGCGCAGTTGTAAACCAACAATGCCAATAAATGTTAAATACGATATTTAATAGATAAATTGTCACCTAAGTCAAAATGTTATGGGGTTTATAGAACCATAAATTGAAACGACACATTTATAAGTCAGGTTGATGCAAGTACTCGTTCAAACGAGAAGTATACGCGAATTTTGTGGAATAGCATTGGTGCTACTAAATTGAAAGAGGAAATCCATAGTCTCTGCCTACCCCGACGGGAACCAGGCGTGATGGTATACATATATGTATGTATTAGTTTCATAGTGTTACCATTTTGGCTCTGATCAAACCACATACAAATTCGCGTTTCTAGCGCGACACGTATGATCGAGTAGAACTCGCATTAATCCCTTAGTATATGTTTGTCAGTTCTATAGTCTTATATTATTCTGAATTCTATGCACCATATTAATATAACGAACATTTATAAAAGCATTATTTGTGATGCACCTTTAAAAATTTTCATACTTTCCAATATGGACAAATTTAACGTAAAATATGACCAAAGTTATTGTTGTGGTACAGTTCACACTTAAAAGCACGCATTGACAGTAAACGATTTATTTGAAAGAAACATTTTTGGAAAAGGAGGCATTTTAAAAAATGTATAAAACATAATATTATTCTTTAACTATTGGTTTTTCAAAGTTTTTATATATGTATATCAAAGCGACGTTAAATACATTTACAAATATCGTACAATTTGGGTCCATAATTGTGTTATTTAAACGTATCCAATTTAAATATATATTTTTTCTATTCAAATCCTTCAATAGGCATTGATTATTGACACGAAATATAAATGTTTTCAATTTAGGAACACATTAAATACATTTCATTCACTAAATTCAGTTTTAGTAACAGTATGTGTTTTTTTTATTTTCTTTAATTTTTTGCGAGAGTATTTAATCTGAAGGCACAGAAGCACCCTTGCCAAGTCTAGCCAAGCGAAATGCAAGAAGCACTGACAAAATTTTCCCAAAAAGTTTCGTCGTTTTTAATTTACTATTAAACAATCACAGTGCATAAACAATATTTGAAGTATTTTGTGACGAACTGATTTGATTTTTATATTACATATATTATTATTTTATATGATTTTTATATTAGTTCCCGGCACTAATAGAAAAAAGAATAGGACCATTCCATCTCTTTCCCATGGATGTCGTAAAAGGCGACTAAGGGATAGGCTTATAAATTTGGGATTCTTCGTTTAGGCGATGGGCTAGCAACCTGTCACTTTATATGAGATATAGACGTGATTATATGCATGTATGTATGTATTTATAATAATGACATCCATGGGAAAGAGATAGATAGATAGATAGATAGATAAAACTCTTTATTGCACCATAAGAGAAAACATACAAAACAACACAAAGCAGATATAGTATATGGTACAAAGGCGGACTTATCGCTAAAGCAATCTCTTCCAGTCAACCTTTGGGTGGAAGGAAACCAAACAGGAGATCGGCGTTGGCGCAGAACAAGATAAATAAATGTTTGAACATAATAAGATACATACTACTAATAAAATATATTATATATATATACATACATACAGAATATATATCTATATATAATACATATAAATACATACAAATACGCATAAATACAGATAAATACATATAATAATAACATATACTTAGGATAGAGTAGAAAGATAATGAGACTTAACGAGATTTCTGAAACTATTAATAGTCTGGGCTTTCCTGATATCGACAGGGAGAGCATTCCATAGACGGACAGCTTGTACAGTAAAAGAGTGGGAGTAAAAATTGGTGCTGGATGTCGGTAGTCTTAGTCGTAGGGTAACCGTGCTACGCAGACTGCGGGTGGCGCCTTGGGCATCGCTATAAAAATTGAAGCGCTCCTTCAAATAAGATGGAGAAAAAGGATTAAATAAGACCGAATAGAGCATTGTCACAATATGCAAATTGCGACGGAGTCGGATAGGAAGCCACTTCAGCTGCGAACGGAAAGAAGAAACGTGATCATATTTGCGAAGCCCAAATATGAAACGAATAGAAAGATTTTGAAGACGCTCGAGTTTGTTTAACTGTTCCTCAGTGACGTCGAGATAAGCAGTATCAGCGTAATCAAGGAGGGGGAGAAGAAGAGATTGTGTCAGCGCAATTTTAGTATCAACAGGTAGGAAATTACGTAACCTTCTAAGCGAGCTGAATGCAAAGAACATTTTCCTGCTCACGTCATTAATATGATGCGACCATGACAAAGTGTTGTCGAATATTAAACCCAAATTTTTCACCTTGTCACTAAAAGGAATTACCACATTATCAAAATTAAGAGGAGGCATTAAACTCCAATCAATACGAGAAACAAAATAAGGGCTACCGATTATGATTGCCTGCGTTTTAGATGGATTCACCTTAATTCCAAAAGATCTGCTCCAGTCAGATATTCGCATCAAATCACCATTAATAGAGGAAATCGCGGAAGGTAAATCAGCTAATGGAGAGTGACAATAAATTTGCAGATCATCCGCATAAAGATGGTAGGAAGACCGAAGGTTATCAGTGATACGGTTAATAAAAAGTGCGAACAATAAAGGAGAGAGCACACCGCCTTGAGGTACCCCAGCCGAGATGTGACACCATGATGATAGATCATCATCAATACGGATGCACTGCTGACGACCACTGAGGTACGAACTAAACCAAATAATTGCCGATGGAGATATGTTCACAGTGCGCATCAAACTGAGTAGAACATCATGATCGACAGTATTGAATGCATTTGTAAAATCAAGCAACGTGAGGATGGTCAACTGCGAATTGTCCATGGCAAGTCGTATGTCGTCACCGATAGTGATAAGTGCAGAGGTGGTACTGTGCCCTGCACGAAATCCTGATTGGGAGGGATTAAGGATGTGATTTTGTCGAAGAAAATGATTTAATTGTGACTGAACTAAACGTTCAAGGATTTTTGACAAAAATGGTAGAACAGATATAGGACGGTAATCGGAAAAGGACGATGGAGTGGGTTTTTTGGGTAAAGGAGTAATAAACGCATTTTTCCAAATAGAGGGAAAACAACCAGTGGAAAGGGAGTTATTGAACATTTGTGTTAAAGTGGGGAGGATAATGTCAAGTATGGGCAGAACCATTTTACGGCTCATCTCATCAGCCCCAACAGCATTCGAGGTTACAGCAAGGACGCACTTTTGAACATCACATTCGGTAACTAGGTTAAACGTAAAAGGAGGATAATCGGGAGGTGGAAAAGAATTGAGGTGGTTTAATATGGAACTTTTATCATTGCCACCAAAATCACAAGAAGAAGAGAAATTGAGCCTATTGAGGCCATTAATATTAAGAGATTTGGAAACACTGTGGTTTCTCTTTCCTACTCCCAAAGATTTTAAATACCTCCAGACTCTGCCTGGATCACCATTTTGAACAGTCTTGTGAATGTGACGGCGTTGGGCCTCCCTACACATCTTGTTACAAACGTTACGAACTTCTATATATTTGTCACGATATCCGACTGGATCAGACTTAAACCTAGTCTTAGCAGCGTGTTTTTTAGCAATACAAGCCCTAATGCTATCTGTCAACCATGGAGCAGGAAAGTGCTTCACCCTAACAGGTCGAATAGGAGCGTGTTTGTTGTAAATGCCTATAACTAGGTCATTAAATTTATTAACTTGATCATTGACCGAGTCAGTTTCAAACACTGAATCCCAATTACTTTGTATGGCATCATGACGCAACATATCAAGGTCAATAGCATTAAAATTACGCTGCAGAAGAATTTTGGATTTTGGTTTCGGAGGTTTAATTTTGATAGAAAGATATAAAAGGTCATGGTAGGAGAAAATATCTGCATTGCATTGACCATGTTTGGATACAAGATCAGGAGAGGACACAAGAATGAGATCGAGAAGAGAAGGAACGCGACCGGGAAAATGATGCGTAGGAAGGAGTGGAAGAATGGTCAAATTGCAAGCATCAGTAATGGATGATAAGGAATTTGCACGGTTATCACCTTTGACTAAGCATGTGTTGAAGTCACCTAGTATAATTGTGTGCATATAGGAGGGCATGATGTCTTCTAAGGTAGTTTCAAGGCTAGAGAAATAATTAATATTTGAAGAAGAACTATAGAAAACACCAAGGAGAACAGGAGTGTGTGAAAGAGTGATTTCAATAAAGAGATACTCGGCTTCAAGAGAGGAGTCAGTAACTTGAGACGCACGAATAATATTAAAAGGGATATAAGATCTTAAGTAGATGGCAACACCACCACCACCCTTATCAGGGCGATCATTGCGAATGAGTTGGAATCCCGGTAAGGAGTAAGAGGTGGAAGGATGACAAGATTTAAACCAAGATTCAGAAACTAATATGGCATGTACATGTTTGCTGTCAAAACAGGTCAACAGATCAGGATAATGACCTGGTATGCTTTGTGCGTTAATATGAATTACGTTAAAGTTTTTAGGCACATCAGAAAAATACCCATCAATAGTCTCGTTAAGTGGAAGAGTGATAGAATTAATACTATCATTTGTACTACACATAATAAATTATTTGTATATATACCTATATATATGAGAATAAAATAATAATAAAGTGCTATAATAATAAAATAATATAAAATATAATATATAGTTATTTGCTAAATTAGCAATAACCAATTTAGAACCACCCGCCAGCAGACTAGTCTTAGAGAAGAAAGAACATAATTAATAAATGAGACAAAATATCGTAACATCTCGAAAAGATGATATTTAAAAAAAAAAAAAAAATTAAAAATAAAAGAGTTACTGTCAATGTCAAGTGACGACAGATGACAGACTCATGACAGTTAGACAACGCAAGCAAAAGTAAACAAATCTGACATATACTACAACAACTACCGCATTTGACTCATAAATTAAAAACAAAATATAATAAAAAGTAAGAAGGTAGTTATTAGAAATCACTTCGTAAGAACCGATGTTACATTCCGACGGAAACTACTTCTTGACAACGACACGTTTCGGACGCGACGACGAGCCCCCGACGACCGCCGAAGCTGCAGGCACCACCGCAGGCTTTGTCGCTGGTATGCCACCCGCCGGCACCACTTCTGCAGTAGGCTTCTCGCTCAAGACCTCTGTTTGGAAGTTACCTCGAAGCCTGTTGACATCTTCAATTGTGCAAACGCGATGTCTGGAACCATCACGCCCGATAACCAACACGCAACCATCTCGAGTCCAACATTTATTTACACCAAAGTGTTGACGAGCTGCCATGAATGCTTGGTGCCTGATCTTGGTCAAATATTCTGAGAGGGTCAATCCAGAGCCTTTAAGTACTGTCTTAGCATGCCAGAATTTATCCTTATATGAAATGTTGAGAAATTCAATCAGAATTGGCCTCGGTTTCCCACCAACAGCAGAACGTCCCAAGCGATAGCAACGTGCAATATTAGCCTCTGAGAAATTGGCTATCTTTAATTTGGAATTTGCCATGTGCACAATTTCTGGAATAAGATCTTCATTTGAGCCCTCAGACATACCATGAAGAAGCAGCATGTTACGCCGGAAGTTCATCTCAAATTGCTCCTGCTGCTGTGAGAGCAAGGCAACTTGTTTCTGCAGTGATCCCATTGTGACACCAATGAAGCTCCTAAAGTCAGCAAAGTCCGTGGCCAATGAAGTGACGTTAGGTGATGGATTAGCTTGCTGTAAACTGCACTGGAAGTCCTCCATTTTTGAGTTGAACAGTGTCATCATGTCGTTTATAGATTTTTGAATCGATTCCATTATGTGTTCTTATTTGAGAGGAAACTTAACAACTGGCAGGTAGACTATGTTATTTGACAATAATGTTCATATAAATTATAATAAAATTTGAATAAATTAGATTTTTAAAATATTAAAATTACAGAGAGGCTAAAAACTACAACTTTTTGTTTCACTGCTACCCACCGAAAAAAAAGAGATGGAGTGATCCTATTCTAAAAAAGCGTCGGGAACCACACGGCACGAAGATGATGTAAACTTTTTTAGAAAAAGAAATGAATTTACAGAAATATAATAATCTACTTCGAAAAAGTATTATAAATCACAATTTTCCTCAGAAAAATGTAAAAATAATATACAATTCGAATCAAAAGTAATTCGTTATTCGAATGTGTAGTTGGATATTCATATTTCAAGTGTAAATTTATGTACAGGGTGATATAATATTATCAGAGTTTTAGAGCGCGTTTATTTATATCGAACCGAAATAAAATATTTATGTGCATTTGGACTAAAGATTATAATTTAATATGCCTTTTTAAAGTAGGAGTTAGTCCTTTTCGGATCGAGTCCAATTAGGTATTTGTATAATATTAAAAGGTGATTTTTAAGCAATGTCATTTAGACCCGTTTATATTTACATAATGTATTTTTCCTATAATATGTTATTTCTCGTTTTAAATATGTACCATGTATGTTTTGAGTACTCGTTAGCATTTATCTCTAAAAAATATTTATATTAATTATAAATCATGTTACTGTATTTATAAATGGAACAGAAATCCTACTCTCTGCCTATCCAAAAGGAAAACAGGTATTATTGTATGTATGTATGTATTTATAAAAATTTGCATTTAGTACAATCTAACGATTTCCTAGTTTTTGCTAAATCGGTAATTTAAATTATTGTTGTGTTACAATTTTTTGTCACAGACATATACCATGTTATATGTATAAACATTAAACACATTTACAATAATAAACGAATTATATGTAAAAAACTTTAATAATACTTACTGTCTAATATACAGGCTTATTGAAAAAACACTGGCATTAATAAAATATTTTTTTTTTTTAGTTCTGACTTCGAATTTTTACGTTTCGAGTTTGTATGAAATGTCAGACATAAATACTGTTTCTTTAATAAAAAAAAAATTATTTCATTCTGAACGTGGCCCTATCAGTCTATTTTAGACTGTCGGCTCTCTCTACCCCGCAAGGGGTATATTCACGTAACTATATATATATGTATGTTTAACTATATGAATGTAGCGTAAAAAAATAATTGGCCATGTGTTTAAAAAATAAACCTACAATTTTTTTTTTACTTTTAAAAAATACGTTTTATTATTAAACTTACGTAGCTTCGACGGGTATGTCAGGTTCCCCCACTAGTCGCTCCGTCTTGGGCCCTGGAGGTGGGTACTGCTGTATGAGTGGCTGTGTATGGTACACCACACCGGGAAGCAAATCTTCTATATCATCCTGTAGATGTGATACTTTTTTTTTATAATTTCTTTTGAAGAAAAAAAAATACAGTTCATTATTAACGTAAGTACTGCCAACATCACAAAATCAATATTGCCATATTTTCATAACGTCGTTTAACGTCATTTAGAGAAAGTGAAACAGCGATAGTTTTAACTACCCGGGACTTCGCTTCAGTGCGAATTTCCATATAAGAAATTTGGAAATTGTAATCTGGAAATTCGCATTTTTTGCGACACAATTGAATCTGCGAAGACCTGTACTGTATTTTTAGGTGGCGCTAAATTCGCGCGGGTGAAGCTGCGGGTTAAAGCATAAACATTCAAAACGGTAACAGTTCTTTCCATCATGACTTGACCAAGGATCGAACCCGGGATCTTTTGATTCAGAGGCGAGAATCCGACCACTGCGCTAAGCAAGCCAATATAATTATATAAAACTTGTGATAAAGTATATCATGTATTCATAAAAAAAACCTAAAATGTCATTAGCCTGTTTTGATTCACAAAGACAAATTAAAAAACTAAGAATAACTCATATTGCTCGCTCGACCGCGTTCCAAACTTGAAAATGGAATTTCATTTTTAATTTTGTTCCATTCCACGCAAAGTTAAACTAACATCAACAAAGAATTTTCCATTAAAACGAGGGAAAAAATATAATTAAAGTGAATATAATATTATGCAAAATTTAACAAAGCCAGGCGGTTGTCAATTTTGGGGACAATGGAACGTATTTTGTAGGTGTACATTATTTATTTGAGCAAAATGTGTTTGGCGCTTGTTCAGGGAGATTAAAATGAAACGTTATCAAGTTCTTTTTTGATCGAATTAAGATACTCGCTTTTATTCCTTTTCTGAAAGAATCTGAATGAGATTCGATTAAGTGTGTTGTCAAAAAACTTCGAGAATCATTCGTAGAAAAAATTGTGTTTAATATTTGTTATAAACCTGTCATTCTTTGAGACAATGGGTTAGTAATTTGTCATTATCTGAATCACAATTTCATAATTATGCATTTTAACTGAATATACTAATAGATAATGTAAGTAGTAATAGACCTTAGAACTCCTTTATCCACACTAATAATAAAGAGGAAAGATTTGTATTTTTGTATTTTTGTATGTTTGTGTGGAATAAACTCAAAAACTTCTGGTCCGATTTTGATAAAATTTGGCACAGATATAGAATAGACCTTCAAAAGTGACATAGGCATAAATTTGTTTTGAAATAAATTAGTTTTCAGGTAGATTATTCAACATTCATAAAGTAATCCGGGAAAATAAGCGCTACCGAAAATCTTTCCGTGCGTGCGCTGGATCCACTGTTGATTATACAGACATACAATGTATTACAAAAATAAAGGTATTTTGCAGATCTATAAAAAAGTCCGCGACACGATATATCTAACTTCTATAATTTAGTAACTACAAGGTATGAAATAAACAGGCATGCGATAGGCAAGTTCTTAAAGGCATGTTTCCATGGCCGTAAAAATACATATATCCGCCTCGTTCCCGCGGAAAGACAATCTTTTCATTAGCCACGGCTTGGAATGCACATTTATGGTTATAAAACCTAACCTCATTTTTATTAGGGTTCCTTATAAGCAGAACAGCTGATACCAATGGCGCAAGATCTGGAGATCTCTGGTCGGTTAAGGGGTTCGCACCCATCTCTAGTCAAGATACACTCCACCTTACAGAGTTGTGGTAAGTTGTATAACTGGATTACCGAGGTCAAATGATAGTCACTTCATTTAAGTTAATTTATTCCTAGATCGTGGTTATAGGCGGACCCCAGACTCCTTTTTAGAGACTAAAGTCCACCCCCCGAATTTAGGTAGTAGGTTGTGTAACTAGGTAATGAAAGTTAGATGAGAATCGCCCTCTAGAGCTGACTTACTCTCCACTGGATCATGGTCAAAGAGTACTATTTTAGTTAGTCTGTGGTTAAAGACGAATCCTGGACTCTGTCCTAATTGGGATACAACTAGGACAAATGGCAGAAAGATGGTAAGACCTTGTTTCCATGTCGGTTTAATATGACGGCTTTTTTATTGATTATTTGACGGCCTCTGTGGCGCAGCGGTAATACGCTTGTCTGTGACACCGGAGGTCACGAGTTCGAATTACGGTCAGGGCATGATGAGAGACGAACTTTCTCTGATTGATCTGGGTCTTGGATGTTTATCTATGTATATAAGTAATTATTATAAAATATAGTATCGTTGAGTTGGTGTCTCGTTACACAAGTTCCGAACTTCGAGGCTAACTCAATCTGTGTAATTTGTCCCGTATATATTTATTTATTTAATATAATCTGTGGTCGGGTTCAGAGCTGCTAAACAAATGGAATACCTCATTTTCATCAGGTTCCCTGTAAACAGGACAGCTGATGCCAGTTGAACAGGGTCTGGAGATCTCCGGTCTGATGAGTGGGTCGCACCCCCCTCCAGCCGGGGTACACTCCACCCCCCTAACCTGTACTCCTTCCCCGCACGATACTGAGCACTGGAACAAAAGAACGATATCATATACTGAGCACTGGAACAAAAGAACGATATCATTATTTGTGTTAAGATGAAGAAGATGTGCCGTGTGGTTGCCGGCACTTTAGAATAAAACCACTTAATAGCTTTCCATATAGCAAAAGGCGACTAAGGGATAGGTTTACAAACTTTACTTTAATCCTTTTGTTTTTTTAAGGTTTATATCATTTGCTGGGAGAATAGTGACAGGTTGGTAGCCCGTCGCCTAAAAGAAGAATCTTAAGTATTATTAGCCTTTCCCTATTTTAATCGAATATTTCTTCTTCATTCGTGCCGTGTGGTTCCCGGCACTAATACAAAAAAGAAAAGGACCACTCCACCTTTTCCCCATGGGTGTTGTAAAAGGCGACTAAGGGATAATCTTATAAGATCCCCATGGTACGTCCATGAGTAAGAGGTGACTAAGGGATATGCTTTTTATCTTGGGATTCTTTTATTTAGCGATGGGCTAGCATCCTATCAGTATTTGAATATCAATTATATCATTAAGCCAAACAGCTGAACGTGGCCATTCAGTCTTTTCGGGACTATTGGCTCTGTCTACACCAGCAGGGATCTGATCTGATTAACGTCTATATCCCTTGCGGGGTAGACAGAGCCAACAGTCTTAAAAAACTAAAAATAAATCATTCGAATAATTTCGCACAATCTCAGAGGACAAAGTCCCATCATAACGCCTAGTATCATAATATCCTCATACATACTTGAAAACTCCCGAAATATTTCAACTGAACTCTTATAGCAAACTGAACCGTTAACAAACTATTATGTTTTGCAAACTTTACACGTGGGGCTTAGCTTTTGGAGCCTCCGGCGCTTCGATGGGGCCTTAACATCCACGTGACCACCCCAAGTTATCGTTAACTGAAGTTTGTGTTAAACTTTGTTTATCTTGTGCCGTGTGGTTCCCGGCACCAACAGAAAAAAGAATAGGACCACTCCATCTCTTTCCCATGGATGTCGTAAAAGGCGACTAAGGGGTAGGCTTATAAACTTGGGATTCTTCTTTTAAGCGATGGGCTAGCAACCTGTCACTATTTGAACCCAAAATTCTATCATTAACCCAAACAGCTGAACGTGGCCTATCAGTCTTTTTAAGACTGTTGGCTCTGTCTACCCCGCAAGGGATATAGACGTGATTATATGTGATGTGATGTGTTTGTTTATTTATTTCACCAACGGGAGACGACACACGTCTTATTTTCTATGCGAAGAGAGTATTATAAAACAATTGCTTTGGTGAATAATTATAATGACGTAATGGGTTAGATACAACCTTGAGACTATGAGGGATGACAGTCTCTTAAAGATTAATAACGATAAAGCTTTCCATATAGCAAAAGGCGACTAAGGGATAGGCTTATAAACTTGGGATTCGTATTGATTTCTTAAGGTCTATATAATTTGCTGGAAAAACAGTGTCAACAGTTTTGAAAAGACTAAAGGCAACGTACATCTGTAAAGCTAGCAGCCCATCGCTTAAAAAAAAACCCAAGTTTATAAGCCTGTCCACTAGTCGCCTTTTACGACATTCATGGGAAAGAAATTAAGTGGTCCTATTATTTTTTCTATTGGGCTCGGAAACTACACGGCACATTTTCAAATGCAGCCTAGTTCTTCGCACTCACAGAGTTATAAAGCCGTCTGAGGTGACAGAAGTGGCGGTATGTAAGAAACAGCGTAATTAAAATGGCGTAGTCTCAGCTCAGTGTTGCCAATTAAGAAAACAAACGGGAGAGTCGCTCGGAAAATAATTGGATCGTTTGCTCACTATAACGACGTAACTATTTAAAAAAAAAATTGTGTCGTGGTTTTTATTTTTAATTTTTTGTTATTTTTTTTTTTTTTGGTTTCCGTGACAGTTGCAGATACAGGTGTCACGCCTTATCTTACGGGGTAGACAGAGCCAACAATTTCGAAAAGACTGGAAGGCTACGTTCAACTGGATGGCTTTTTGATGGAATTGAGATTCATTGAGACAGGTACAGGAAGCAGGGATCGTAGCAATTGGAAATCCATAGTCTCTGCCTACCCCAATGGGAGACAGGCGTGATTGCTTGTACGTATGTTAAACTTTATTGAGCCCCAAAGATACAATTGGTGAACTTAATAGCCTTCTCTACCAGTAAACTTTCCGCTGTATAGATATACATACATACATATGTACTTGTTACTGTACATACATTGCCGTGTGGTTCCCGGCACAAATACAAAAAAGAATAGGACCACTCCATCTCTTTTCCATGGATGTCGTAAAAGGCAACTAAGGGGTAGGCTTATAAACTTGGGATTCTTCTTTTAGAGCCAAATAGCTGAACGTGGCCTATCAGTCTTTGCAAGACTGTAGGCTCTGTCTACCCCGCAAGGGATATAGACGTGATTATATGTATGTATGTACATTGTGTTTCTCGGGAGAGTAACTGTAGACGAAATCTAGTTCAGTACTATACCTAATCTAGTTTTAGTTAGAAAAAGTATACAGAAATACAAAATTCGCACACATTCGTCGAATCTGGAGCGCCTTCGGGGCTCCGAGATATTGTGTGAAACTTTACTACGGACGGAGTATTGGAAATTCTAAACATTGTAGTTTTATATGTTCCGGCGCAACATTGTCGCGTTTTGAGAGACCAACTTTGATCTTAGCTAGTTTATGTGCATTTGAAGACGTGATTCTAGTTTTTGTAGCCCTTAAATATCGGTCACGTTCGCTTGTTTATGAAAAACTAACGTTTTTACCCACAGCTACGCCCGCGCGAATTCAGCGCCATCTAACAAATGAGCGATGAAATATCATCATACATACATACAGGTCAAACTGAGAAACACCTTTTTTTAAGTCGGTTAAAAGTTTGTGGGCTTGTCCCTGTAGCACGGCACGTGCGACGCCATTTTTATCTCGCTGTCCCTTTTCACGACATTGTGAAAAGCGAAACAGCGATAGCTTAGCCTGTTTTTTAATCTGTGCAATTTGTCACATATGTATTTATTTAATACTTATGTGACAAATTGCACAGATTAAAAAAAAAGTATTTATTTAAGTGCCGTGTGGTTCCCGGCACCAATAAAAAAAAGAATAGGACCACTCCATCTCGTTCCCATGGATGTCGTAAAAGGCGACTAAGGGATAGGTTTACATACTTGTGATTCTTTTTTAGGCGATGGGCTAGCAACCTGTCACTATTTGGATCTCAATTCCATCATTAAGCCGAGCAGCTGAATGTGGCCATTCAGTCTTTTCGGGACTATTGGCTCTGCTCTGTCTACCCCGTAATTGATAAAGACGTGATCATATGTATGTATGTAGTATTTATTTAAGGGCATTTCCCTCCAATCCGCCTGATGAGAAGCAAGAAGAAGTCTATATCAACCATTATTAAGGATAAAAATCTCAGGGTATATCTACTTACCCCCGACCAGGGTCCGGCGACCCACGTGGGGCACTCCTGGGTATTGCAAGGTTGTGTAGACCTCGGAGCTGGCGCCACACATCCCGGTTCTGGACTGGATCCTGTTGCAAAACAAAAAAGATTAGGATTTTGAAAGTATCTATCTAGGATGAATGAAAACAGGTTGACTAAGCAGATATACAAGGAGAGTGTGGAGGGAAAGGTCGGAGTGGGAAGACCTAGACGAACGTATCTTGATCAAATTAAGGACGTCCTGGTAAAGGGTCAGGTCGAAAGTACCCGAAACCGCCGAGCTTGCATGAAGAGAGTTATGAATGTGGATGATGCGAAGGAAGTATGCAGAGATCGTGGCAAGTGGAGAGAGGTAGTCTCTGCCTACCCCTCCGGGAAAGAGGCGTGATTTTTACAAAATAGGAACAAATTATTTTTTTGTTTTTAGCGAATCCCACGGGATCCATAGTTTTTACCGGGTAGAAAGGTACCCAATGTCTTGAAAAAGGCAGATGTTAGGAGTATCCGTAATCGTCGAATATGCATGAAAAGAGTAATGAGTGTGGAGGAAGCGGGTGAGGTCTGTAAGGATCGCAGCAAGTGGAATTCCATAGTCTCTGCCTACCCCAATGGGAAACAGGCGTGATGGTGTGTATGTATATATATATTAAGGTACCCTATGAACTACTCCAGACTCTAAATTTTTGATAAAAAAGCTAAATGGCTCATAAGTATTGGTCTATATAAGTAGGTAGTGCTATTCGCAACAAACATAACATATAATCACGTTAATATCCTCCGCGGGGTAGACAGAGCCAAAAGTCATTAATACACTTGAGATTGCCGGGAACCACACGGCACCAAAAGCCGTGAATGCGTTCGCAACAAAAGAAATGAAATTCCAAATGTCTAGTACAATACAAAATCGACTTGAGAATTTTACTCCAAGTTCCAACATTTGCTAGAAATTTATTTCCACTTTCAATCTTAAGATTGGATTGGTTCATTAATACACTCGAATGAGTGTTCGTGCCGGCTGTTATTTTAACAGCGCAATCAGCCATCAAGTTGGTTTTACTGTTACCGTTTTCATATTAATTACTAAATAGCATTGACTTTATGAAGATATCCATAGATCACTAGTTTTGTCTTTTATTATTAGACCTAGAGTTAAGCCGTTTTTTAACGTTCCCGCGGGAATTCGAGAAATCCTCTCTTTATATGGGTTGGTATGCTAGTCAATCAATTAGTCTGTATAAATAAATAAATACATAGGTATATACGGAACAAAGTAGACAGAGTCAGTTTCGAAGTTAGTTCGAAAATTGTGTTACGAAATACTAATTCAACGATAATACTAAATTTAAAAATAGATGTAGTGTACGTACTATCTGCATTGCTGCAGTGTAGTTTGATCCGCCGCTTCTTCTACACATGCGCTTTGGAAGCAGTAGTAGTTATAATTAGATTTAAGTGATGTGACGTCAATAAGTGATACCTTGTATCCAATTTTGAAAATTAATCTATTCTATTCTAACTTTTTATGTCGCGTCGTGTCGTGTCATGTCGGGTCGTGTCATGTCGTGTCATGTCGGGTCGTGTTGTGTTGTGTTGTGTCGTGTCGTGTCATATCGTGTCATGTCGGGTCGTGTTGTGTTGTGTCATGTCGTGTCGTGTCGTGTCGTGTCGTGTCATGTCGTGTCGCATCGTGTCGTGTCGTGTCGTGTTATTACCTGGTTCATAAGTGTCCGCTCTGGTGACATTGGCCGACCTAGCGCAGAGGACCCGCCGGCTTCGAACCCCCCCACCGCAGCTCACGCTACAAGACGACCACTCGCCCACGTACCATCTAGAGGAAAAGAGGAGTCACAACCGAGGAGTATAAATGGCCAATCATACTATACCTTTATAAATCGTATACATACATACATACATACATACATATCATCACGTCTATATCCCTTACGGGGTAGACAGAGCCAACAGTCTTGAAAAGACTGAAAGGCCACGCTCAGCTGTTTGGCTTTTTGATAGAATTGAGATTCAAATAGTGACATGTTGCTAGCCCATCGCCTAAAAGAAGACTTTCAAGTTTATAAACCAATCCCTTAGTCGCCTTATACGACATCCGTGGGAAAGAGATGGAGTAGCCCTATTTTTTTTTCTATTGGTGCCGGGAACCACACGGCACGCATAAATTGCATATCTATACTAATAACCGTTTTTTTTTTTTTTTATAAAAAGATTTATAAAATATAAGTACGATCAGAAATTACAGAAACATACATAATAAAAAATACTCACTTGAACGGGCATGGGTGGGTATTACACCTTACGACCGAAGCTTGGGGCTTGCTCGACGCGTCGCATAGTTCTTCGGGGGCGTCAGAGCCTGTCAGACGATCTCTACACACCGCTAAAGACATCTTGTAACCTGAAACAATGATTTATTTAATGAAATGAAATTATAGTGAGGTGTGCCGTGTGGTTATATATATAATAACATTTCGGCATTAAATTTAAAATCCCGAAAGACTTTAAAAAAATTTACAGATAAGAATTTAACAAAAAATTTGATCAATGAACTTTATCCATAAATAATGATCAAAAAACTTAATTAACCCTACAACTCTTAAGTACGAAGCATTGTTAAACCTTGCCGTGGACGAAAGAGGCATTTATCATTGGGGTCTAATTAACAACTGAAATGTCTAACGAAACACACGGGTTCATGTGGTCCCAATACTGTTTTGGAGGGTTAAAGGAGAAATTTATATACATACATATGGTCATGTCTATAACCCTTGTGGGGTAGACAGAGCCAACAGTCTTGAAAAGACTGATAGGCCACGCTCAGCTATTTGGTTTAATGACAGAATTGAGATTCAAATATGTAGTGAGAGGTTGCTAGCCCATCGCCTTAAAAAAAGAATCCCATGTGTGTAAGCTTATCCCTTAGTCGCCTTTTACGACATCCATAGGAAAGAGATGGAGTGGTCCTATTCTTTTTTGTACTGGTCTCGGGTACCACACGGCACCATAAACTAGTGTACAAAAAATCCCGATAATTTTCAATCCCGCGGGAATTTTTGGAAGTCTAAGGGTTAATAAACTTAGTATTCTGATGGGCTAGCAACCTGTCACTATTTGAATCTCAATTCTATCACTAAGCCAAACAGCTGAACATTGGCTTAGTCTTTTCAAGACTGTTGGCTCTGTCTACCCCGCAAGGGATGTAGACGTGATTATTAAAGTATATATATTGTCCCAAAATTCCAAACAGAGCAACGCTCGTCGCAACACCTAGTTACCAACGGAACAATGTTTCATTGTAATTAATTCGAGACATAGTTAATTGCCTGAGCCTTCTAATTTATATCGACGTCTACCATTAGCGGGGCGTACTGATAAATCAGGGTATATCCATTTCATTGGAACAAAGCGACGTCTTTTCCCTTTACTGGGACGACAGAGCCTGCGTAGTAAGTGTTGAAAGAATTATTATTCGTATCGATTCTCGGTTTTTCACCTCTATGGTGCGACGGTTTTTATTAGCGTGTGTATTTGTAGGTATTTAGTTTGATTCCTAGTTAGGTAAAGACCATCCCATACCATATGGTCACGTCTGTCTACATATATATTAAAAAAATATATTGTGTAAAAGTGAGCCGTGTGGTTCCCGGCACCATTACAAAAAAGAATAGGACCACTCCATCTCTTTACCACGGATGTCGTAAAAGGCGACTAAGGGATAGGCTTATAAACTTGGGATTCCTCTCACTATTTGAATCTCAATTCTATCTTAAAGCCAAATAGCTGAACGTGGCCTATCAGTCTTTACAAGACTGTTGGCTCTGTCTACCCCGCAAGGGATATAGACGTGATTATATGTATGTATGTATGTAAAAGTGAGATCTTTAAATTAAAAAAAAAAACAGAATGGAGAAACTAAAGATATCAGTCAGATATGTGTCTGTCAGTGTGTCAAAATTTAGTTATCACACTCACCCCCCCCACAAGTAGCGGAGCATAAAGACCCGGGGGCAGCCAGCCAGTGGTACCTGGGCCGGGAGCAGGAGGACCCATCCCCACCACAGACACCGCACTCGTCGACTCTTCTGGTGGAGCCGACTCGGAGGTCGCAGCCGACGCGCTGGAGACAAAAAAAAAGGAAATTAACTCTGTTTTTCTTTTGTTTTGTTCATAGACGTAGAAAAAAAGGCGGACAGAGGGTGGCTTGAACAAAAGTGAAGCATCGTAGTGGCAGAAAACTTGCCATTTCTTGAGTTAATCTATGAAATTTATTGGTGAGAGTTTGTGCGTGAGGCGTGTGTATATACAATGGGCATACTATTGGTCCTTCATTTTGCTGTGTAGTAAAATTCCGTCTCCCTATCTGTCCATATATATAGTTTAGTTATTTTAATTCTGTTAAGCGGGAGAAATTTAAGAGTAAAAGTATCAAAATCCCAACAAATAAAAAACTTTAAGAGAAATGAGGTAAATAGAGGACGCTCCACTTAACTCCACCGACAAGACACACAGACATGCATATAGTCACGTCTATATCCCATGCGGGCAAGACTGAGCCAACAGTCTTGAAAAGACCAAAATGCAAAGTTTAGCTCAGGCTTTATGATGGAATCGTGATTCAAATAGTGACAGCTTGCTAACCCATCGCCTAAAATAAGAATCTCAAGTTCAAAGCCTTTACCTTAGTCGCCTTTTACGACATCCACGGGAACGAGATGGAGTGGTCCCATTCCAAAGTGGCGGAAAGCACATGGCACATATAAATAAAGGCTTCTGAATATATTTTGTGACTAAAACAAAAACCATCACATTGTCTTTCAACCTAAATTCAAATTTGCCGTGAAAAATGTTGAAGAAGGTACCCTGTCAAATAAAGTTCCCGCGATCTTAATAACCGGTCCCCATACATCACGCTGAGAAACTTGTGTGGCGCGGATAAACGTATTCATGTTGGTAAAAAACTAAATGGTATGTCTAGATGTGCCGTGTGGTTCCCGGCAAAAGCAGAAGAATGAATAGGACCAATCCATCTCTTTCCCATTGATTGTCGTTAAAGGTGACTAAGGGATAGACTTGGGATTCTTGCTTTAGGGCTATTTGATGGGCTAGCAACCTGTCACTATTTGAATCTCAATTGTATTTTTAAGTCAAACAGCTGAACGTGACCTATTGTATTTTTTTAGTCCATTGGCTCTGTCTATCCCGCAAGGGATATAGACGTGGTGAGATGTACGTATGTACGTCTAGATAGCTTTATGTGTATAGGTGAAACTTTGTCTCATATATGAATGGAAAAACTTATTTGATTGAAACCACTAAAAGTTATTTAAATATAACAAAAGATAATAAGCTAACTAGAATAACTGATTCTAAACTTCCACGTTGCATTATACTATTTATAAATAATACATACACATCCCTTGCCGGGTAGACAGAGCCAACAGTCTTGAAAAGACTGAAAGGCCACGTTCAGCTGTTTGGCTTATTGATAGAATTGAGATTCAAATAGTGACAGGTTACTAGCCCATCGCCTAAAAGAAGAATACCAAATTTATAAGCCAATCCCTAAGTCGCCTTTTACTACATCCATGGGAAAGAGATGGAGTAGTCCTATTCTTTTTCCTAATGGTGCCGGGAACCACACGGCAGACATAAATTAATACAGGTATAAAACGTGCGCGTTACTTACCTGTATTTTATGTCGGACGTTGCGAATTATGTTTGAATAAAGGTGCGTTCCGTGCGCGTTTAATACCTGTATTATTTATAAATCTATACTAATATTATAAAGCTGAAGAGTTTGTTTGTTTGAACGCGCTAATCTCAGGAACTACTGGTTCGAATAAAAAAATTCTTTTTGCGTTGAATAAACCATTTATCGAGGAAGGCTTAAGGCTATATAACATCACGCTGCAACTATTAGGAGCGAAGAAATAATGGAAAATGTGAAAAAAAAGGGGGGAAATTATTCAACCTTAAGGGCTTCAATGATATCCAAAATAAATATTCCACGCGGACGAAGTCGCGGGTATAGCTAGTACTTAATATTAAATCTGTTATATTTTTCTTTACTATAAAATCTGATAAGTTGTTTTTGGTTTATATGCGAACATACAAATATACGTACCGGTGAAAAACATCAATTTTTAAAGTTGTTACATATCCCTATCCCTTAGTCGCCTATTACGAAGTCCATGGAAACCAGATGGAGTGGTTCTAATCTTTTTTTTTATTGGTGCACACACCACACGGCCGGAAAAAACCTCAAAAATTACCTCTTAACTTTAAAAGCGACCGTTCAATATCCACCATTTAAGATAAAATACAACCTCACCCCTTCACACCTATACATTATCCTCTTTGCAAGAGCGAGACGGCACGACCTACTTTATTATGATAATCGGAAAATTTGCCACATTTGTGTGAAAAGTACCTCTCGACTCGATTCTGAAACTCACTGAATAAGTGATGAGAGCGTCATTGGTACATATAGGGGTGATTTATAACCGCTCGAGGGTAGAAACAGATTTTTTGATTTATCCCTAATACTTTACAAACGATTTGATATATCAAACGAAGGTCTTTTTATAATGGTAAATCGTTTTTTAATATAATAATATTGGTATCTTTGGGTTGGTGAATACATTCATACATATATTCACGTCTATTTCCATGCGGGGTAGACAGAGCCATCAGTGTCGAAATGATTGAAAGGCAACGTTCAGATGTACGGCGTCGTGATAGAATTGAAATAGTGACAGGTAGCTAACCCATCGCCTTAAAGAAGAATCCCAAGTTTATTAGCCTATCCTTTAGTCGCGTTTTACGATATCCATAGAAATGTGATGGAGTGGCATTTTTTTTCTATTATTATCGGGAATCACACGGCAGTGAATCATTGATATGATTTCATATTTAATTAAAGGAATTAAAAAAAAAATAATCGAGCGAAGCCACGTGCTATAACACGTATAGTAATGTACTTACTAAAGGTACAAAAAAAAACTTACAACTTTTACCGATATCTATAAAACGAAAACTCGAACCAATTCAAAACTTTCGTCCAAAATATAAAAAAAAAACCGTTGAAACGAGGTCACAAAACTCGAGTAAGTATAGGAGTGACTTCTTAAAAAATTAGTATTCCTTCACCGCACAGTAGGGATTATGCAAATAAACCTTCGAAGTTGCCACTTAAATAATATATGAAATTATGTAAAACATCCGTTCTACTTGCGTTAGTGCTGTTTCGTGAGTTCGAAAAAACGCGACTCGACAAGTTTCGGAGATATCGACCGATCGTGACTTTGCACTTTTGCGTTGGAAGAGCTTTTATAAGTTCACTGAGTGACAAGTTTTTTGAATTTTTACGGCTTACGGAAAACTGTTTCGTGTTAATGTGTTTTTGACCGACTTAAAAAAGGACGAGGTTGTCGATTCGGCCGTATTTTTTGCTCATACTGGTCTGGTAGAGAAGATAATTGTGTGTTTATGGCGACGTCACTAATGTCACACATCAACTTTCAATCATGGTGAAGAAACTGACGCGCTCAGCCAATGGCAGGAAAGAATCTAAAAAAAAAATAAAAAAAAAATAATAATAAACAAAGTTATGGATTGGAGCAAAAATACAACCTCCGACTCAATATCGTTGGAGACGCGGTTCCCCTGGCATCACACATAGCCTATTATTTTTAAATATTATAATAAAGTTAAATTATATTATCTATACGACTTTATTCAACTTTCAATATATATTTTTTATATCATCATATACAAAAATCTGACAAGATCTTTTGGAAATCGCAGGTTTCGTTCATTTCACTTGTCAAAAGGAACATTTCAAGATCAACATTACTTTTTACTAGAATAATACCTAAAAACCTACTCCAGCGGGGGTTTTCTTTGAATAAAAAATGAGTATTGAAACCTCTGACACAATGCCGGATGCGACCTGACATCATCAGGGAATGAGGACGCGAAATAATAAGGCTCGGGCGTGGTGCAAGCCATGAGATGTAGCGGGTTCCCACTTCACAGTAAGCAAGACTAGCTGTGCCAGCGACTTCGTCTGCGTAAAATAGTTATTTCGGGCATCATTGAAGCCCTGTGGGATGAATAATTTTCCCCGTTTTTTTTTTCACATTTTCCATTATTTCTTTGGTTATATATATAGGTTATATCCTTATAGTTGCAGCGTGATGTTTTATAGCCTAAAGCCTTCCTCGATAAATGTTCTATTCAACACAAAAATGTTCAATTTGAACCAGTAGTTCCTGAGATTAGTGTTCAAACAAACAAACTCTTCAGCTTTATAATATTAGTATAGATAAGAATTAGGGTGCATGCAAGCTCTGTAAATGTTGTCATTATTTTTTTCTAGATTAATATTGTGCCGTGTGGTTCCCGGCACCATTACAAAAGAATAGGACCACTCCATCTCTTTCCCACGGATGTCGTAAGAGCCGACTAAGGGATAGACTTGGGATTCCTCTTTAATGTAAATCCCTGCCAATCTAAGGTCTGCCGCGCCGATGGATGCATGGCTAGGGGCGAGCCTAGTCTCGAGCGTGCCACTTCCGCCATGGGGTTGGGCGACCCCCAGGTAATGGCTAGCCTTACCCTGGCATGCGGGGCTCTGCTGGGGCGGACAAAATTTTTCCCTAGCGTCTCGTGGGAATCGCATGGATGCAAATCTTTTGAAAGAGCACCTAGATGGCGGCGATGGTGTCCGCACCCCATCACGTCTCGTTCCCGGCGGGAGCGGTATGCGGTCTGCTGAAAGCCGCTTTGCGACGATGAATGTAAGAGGAGGAATGAAGGATAAGATTGAGGAAGTATGCCAGATGATGGATGAAAGACGTTTGGATGTGTTGTGCGTGAATGAAACGAAGCGGAAAGGATGCGACGCGACGCAGCACGGCCCTTACACGGCGTATTGGTCTGGAATTTCCAGTACCAGCCGAGGCTGTCAAGGGGTCGGTCTAATTCTTTCTGCACGAATGGCTGAGTGCGTGAATGAGTATGAGTGTGTCAGCCCTCGTCTTCTATGGATTAGGCTGAAAGTTGGAATCACTCGGATCTTCGTTCTAGGTGTTTATGCACCTTGGGATGTGGGTTCGAGGGGTACAACATCAGCAAAAAGCGAAAACGAGGAGTTCTGGAATAGTGTAAGAGAAGTATTGAAAGTTACCAAGCCAAATGAGAAGATTATTATGTTAGGTGATTTTAATGGATGGGTGGGTGTAAAGCGTGATGGATATGAAAAGGTGCTTGGTGCGTTTGGTGACGAAAAGGTGAATGATAATGGAAGAAGTGTATTAGAAATTTGTCTAGAGTGGGATCTTTTTGTGTCGAACTCAATGTTTCAACATAAAGAGATCCACACCTACACAAGAGTGGAAGGTATTTTAAAAAGTATGATAGACTTTGTGATTGTAGATGAAAGATTGAAGAACAAAGTGCTGGATACCCGTGCATATCGCGGTGCTGGCATTGACTCGGACCATTTACTGGTGATATCCCGGATAAGGGGTATCTTCAATCGCTGGCGGCACAGGGTAAGGGAGCAAACCAGCGCTTTGGAAAGAGTAAAAGTAGAAAATTTGCAAGATATGGATGTAGGTAAGAAGTATATTAATAGACTGAAGGATGAATTTGAAGATTTAGAGGAAATGAGCGATATTGAAGATGGATGGAAGGAATTTAAAGAAAGAATTGTGAAAGTAGCTGTTGAAGTGTGTGGTGTAAGTAGAAGAAGGAAAGGAAAAAATCACAAAAATGCGTGGATGAGTAAAGATGTGCAAGAACTTGTGCGATTAAAGAAGAAAGCATGGCTGGATTTGTTAGCAGCAAAAGCTAACTTAAGAATGCAAGAGGTTATAGATGAAGATGTGAATGAAGCACGTAAGGAATATAAGAAAATGAAAGATTTGGTTAAGAAAGCTGTGATTAGAAAGAAAGAAGAGTATAAAGAGGATTTTGATAAAAGGCTATCAGAAGACTTTCAGTCAAATCTGAAAGTATTCTGGAAATCCGTAAGGTCAGCCCGAGGAAATACTATAACCAGAGAGCTGACTAGGATCAGATGCCAGGATGGTAGCGTTGTGAAAGGAGAAGAATGTGTACTAAAGATATGGAAGGACTATTTTGAAAGTTTATTTGAAAAAAAGGAAGGAAATAAGAAAGATTTCTGCTATAGCGAAGAAAAAGAGAATGAGATGGAAGGCGAAATTGAAATGTTCGAAATTGTGGAAGCACTTAAGAGTATGAAAGCGGGAAAGGCTGCTGGGTGTGATAGAGTGTCGGTCGAGATGCTTAAAGCAGGAAAAGGCGTAGTAGCTAGTCAGTTGTACTGCCTTTTCAATTTGTGTTGGAGAAGCGGCCGAGTACCAAAAGATTGGTGTAAGGCTGTTATCGTGCCACTTTACAAAGGAAAAGGGTCACAGCTGGACTGCAAAAATTATCGTGGTATAAGCCTGCTTAGCGTCGTCGGCAAATTGTATGCTAAGGTATTGATTAATAGAGTCAGGAATGAAACTGATGACAAAATATGGGATGCTCAAGCGGGATTTCGAAAGGGAATGGGATGTACTGATCAGGTCTTTTCCTTGCGGTGCATAGCCGAAAAGTTTTTGGCCAAGAGTCAAAAAGTCTATTGCACATTCGTAGATCTGGAAAAGGCCTATGACAGAGTTGAGAGGAATGAATTGTGGTCAGCACTTTCTATGCATGGGGTGAGCAGTCTCTTAATACGAGCACTGAAATCCTTATATGAGGATTCGAGTGCTTGTGTCAGGATAAACGGAGCGCACACTGAGTGGTTTAAGATTGAGAAAGGCGTTAGGCAAGGATGTGTTGCGTCACCGTGGCTGTTCAACCTATTTATGGATAGCTGTTTGACAGATTTGAAAGAGTCTAAAAGTGGATTAAGGATGAATGAGTTACTCGTCAAATGTCTGCTCTATGCCGACGATCAGGTTATACTGGCGTCATCAGCGGAGGAGTTACAGGAGATGGTAAACTGTATGCATGAAGCTTTAAAAGAGAAAGGAATGAAAGTGAACGTAAGTAAAACTAAAACACTGGTTTTTGAAATGGAGAAAGAAATGACAGCATGTAATATTTTGATTGGAGGAGAAAAAGTGGAGCAAGTGAAAGAGTTTGTATATCTAGGATCAAAGTTTACATCAGATGGCAAGTATGATAGTGATATTGAAAGGAGAGTGAACGCGGGGAACATGGTGAATGGAGCTTTGCATGCCTTTATGAGCAGTCAGAAACTATCCAAAAAGGCTCGACTGGCTGTGCACAGGGGCGTGTTGGTCCCGACATTAATGTATGGGAGTGAAAGTTGGGTATGGCAAAAGAAGCATGAAAGCAGAATAAATGCAGTGGAAATGAGAGCGTTAAGGAGTATGATGGGTGTGAAATTGAGTGACAGGATAAGGAACAGCGTGATAAGGGAATGTTGTGATGTGAAAGAAGATGTAGTTACAGGAATAGAAAAGGGTATGTTAAGATGGTTCGGTCATGTGGAGAGGATGAATGAAAGCAGGTTGACTAAGCAGATATACAAGGAGAGTGTGGAGGGAAAGGTCGGAGTGGGAAGACCTAGACGAACGTATCTTGATCAAATTAAGGACGTCCTGGTAAAGGGTCAGGTCAAAAGTACCCGAAACCGCCGAGCTTGTATGAAGAGAGTTATGAATGTGGACGAAGCGAAAGAAGTATGCAGAGATCGTGGCAAGTGGAAAGAGGTAGTCTCTGCCTACCCCTCCGGGAAAGAGGCGTGATTTTATGTATGTATGTATGTATGTTAATATTGTGATTGAAAAATACAAGTATTGTGACGAGTGAAAAGATGTAGTCGCCACTAATTCCCTCGGGATATTGGAGTGATTTTGTGAATATAAAAATGTAGCTTCAATTTTCTTATTCACAAATTCTTCTGGTTCGAAGTTCATGATAGCTTCCAGAGCTTTGAGCGACACCGGTCCATCCCTCAATAGTGCAAATAGTTTTTTTCCATTTCCATATTTTCTTCTTCCAAACTTCTATCTGCTGAGATAACCCACCGGAAGTTCGAATCCCTTAAGAAATATGGAAGTCTTCGAGTAAATAGCATACCGACAAAACTACCTCCATTTTGTCGGTATGCAATTTATTATACATACATATTCTCGTATACATACATATACTCGCTGTTTCTCTCACTTTCTCTCTCTCATTTTTGTATGATCTCGTTTACAACCTCTAGAGTGAGTAAACGAAATACTTACGCGATCCTTTGCTTTTCCAAATCTGCCACTGGAGATACACTTGTTTCATTTATTCAGGTTCTCGCAAACCCGCAATCGCTTGTGATTCGCGACACTAGTTACGGCATTCGTACTCGCTCCTTTGTCTAGTACGTACGCTGTTTGCTCCCGTTTTTAAAATTAAAACTATGTGGCTCAGAGTTTAAGCCGAGTTCACATTGAGTTAGTATATCGAGCGAGTTGACTAGTTAATTTATCATTTTAAACTACTAATGCTACTGAATGAAAAGGCAACCCAAAACGTCGAGTGGGCGGTCATTTGATGAGGACACTTTTCTGTTGTGGATTGTGTATCTAGTTTTTTTATACTTGATCGAAGTTTTAAATATACTTATGAATTCTGAAAGTAAAGTTATGTTATAAAATTACCATTCAGCATTTAGCTTGTTGCTTCTCAGTTTGGATACTAAAGGCAAGCATTTTAAGCGCTTTAAACCTCATATAAGTTAAAGACTACAGGTCCCAAAAATACAAAAACAGTGTGTTTTGCTATTAACGGACTGTCAAATTCTAAACGCATTATTTTTTTTCAACCGGCTGCTTGGCTAACACAGAACCAAGTCATGCGTTCTTATTTTAAATTTTTATTATATATAATTTATTCATGAATAAATAATAAATTAGCGACATTTCACAGGCATGCCAAACAGTATTATTCGATGTCCTATTAGTAACTTTGTCATATATAATTAGGAGATTCTTTCTATTTTACTAAAAGTCACACCACTAAACTTAATGTTACTTGCACAATGTGAACTCAAATAAACCCGTGACACTGGCGTTGTGGATTTTTATTTTTCGGTTCTGTATAAATGGCTTCATATCTTTTAATTTACAGTTGTCAAAGGCAAATTGTTCTGTAATATTAAAGGCAATACGGAAATGGGAAAGTGTCAATGAATTTTAAACGATTGCACAGACATACGTACATACATATGGTCACGTCTATATCCCTTGCGGGGAAGTCTGTCTTCCAACTTCCAACCGTTTTGAAAGACTGAATGGCCACCTTCAGCTATTTGGCTTAATGATAGAATTGAGATTCAAATAGTGACAGGTTGCTAGCCCATCGCCTAAAAAAGAATCCCAAGGTTGATAAGCCTATCCATTAGTCGCCTTTAACGACATCCATGGGAAAGAGATGGAGTGGTCCTGTTCTTTTTTGTATTGGTGCCGGGAACCACACGGCACGCAGAGTGTATAAATTTATTATCGTGTTATCGTTTTATGATTCACTAGGTAATGTAACTTCGCCCGCGTGAAAAGTAAATTCCGTTTGCCGGTTAAGTGGTGCTCCCTATTTTATTCTATACAAACATTTACTCAGGGTTTCAATATCGTGGAATTTTTTAGAAATACATATATACTTTATACATAAATACATAATCTTTAGAAATTATTATTGCTTATATTACTTGTAAAGGTTCTGTCTAGATTTGTCTAAATTTTATCAAAATTATTAAAATAAACAAAATGTATACAGGACAAATCACACAGATTGTTGCAGTTCATGAGTCTATATGTTAAGAAACAGTGCCGTGTGGTTCCAGGCACCAAAGCTCAAGTCTAAAAGAACACTTCTGAGAACCACAAGGCACTCCGTGTCCTCCATTTTTTTCGTAATTAGCTGCCTGAACAGAGTCTAACGGTAATTTTTAAATTCCCTTCGTATATTGAATTTCCGGAACAAGATAAAGTAGGAAAAGAACATTTACTGACAACTTTTCTTGACAAGAATGCTGATTTTCTTATGAAAAATGGTTTTGAAATTGTTGTGAAAGCTATATTTAGCTACTCTAATTTTATAAAATCCATTCATTCATCTCTATCTTCTATTTCTTTATTCAGTCTATATCCCTTGCGGGGTAGACAGAGCCAACAGTCTTGAAAAGACTGATAGGCCACGTTGAGCTACTTGGCTTAATGATAGAATTGTGATTCAAATAGTGACAGGTTGCTAGCCCGTCGCCTGAAAGAAGAATCCCAAGTTTGTAAGCCTATCCCTTAGTCGCCTTTTACGACATCAATGGGAAAGAGATGGAGTGATCCTATTCTTTTTTGTATTGGTGCCGGGAACCACACGGCAACCCCAGTTTGGATTCTCAAAAACAAAATTTATACAAAGAAATGTATCGCAGCGCTACCAATTTGTCGTCATATTTCGAATATAAAATAGTTCCATTGAAAACATTTCGAAGTGTTCCCAAAAACTTCTAATTATTCCAGATACCCGATGGCGCAGAATCACGAAACGATTCTATTTAATTCCTTCACGCGAAATATACAAAACTGATCGTTACTCGCTTTTGGCGCTTGGCTGTTTTTCAACAGGGCTGTCAAATGGTTGTTTTTTTTTTTTTACAATTAAATATGGCGTAACGAATATGTTTCGATGAGAGTATTTGGTTGTTTTTTTTTTTCAGAATTAGATATGTCGTTACGAATATGACGTTTTGATGAGAGTATTTACAATGGCTTTAATTATTTTAATAGTATCGTGTCGTGTGGTTCCCGGCACCAATAGAAAAAAGAGTAGGACCACTCCATATCTATCCCATGGATGTCGTGACAGGCGACTAGGATTATAAACTTGAGATTCTACTTTTAGATGATAAACTAGCAACCTGTCACTATTTGAATCTCAATTCTATCATTAAGCCAAACGGCTGAACGTGGCCTATCAGTTTATTCGAGACTGTTGGGTCTGTCTACCTCGCAAGCGATATAGACGTGATTATATTAATGATTCTTTTTTTTTTTGTAAATCATTTTTTATTTTTTAAGCCTCACGTTTTTAATTTAACTGGCAACCCTAAATTGCAACATGGCAAGAGCTTAAACAATTAGCATACTCGGAGTTTGTCGCGACAGCGGCAAATTTCATTATAATTACAGAGGACTTGGCCGCCACACTGCCGAGCAACTCATGACGTTAAAGTTTTATCAATTTCATGTGAAGTAGAATAGAATAGATTTATTTTCAAAATTGGATACAAGGTATCACTTATTGACGTCACATCACTTAAATCTAATTATAACTACTGCCGCTTCCGAAGCGCATGTGTAGAAGAATCGGAGGAACAAACTACACTGCAGCAAGTATTCTTGTTTTGTGGATTCATTTAATTCTAAATAATAAGTCGTTATACGTATATCTTAAATTAATAATGCAATGTATTAATAACTTAAAAAAGAATAGGACCATTCCGTCCCTTACCCACGGATGTCGTAAAAGGCGGTTAAGGCCTATGCCTTATAAACTTAGGATTCTTCTTTAAGACGCTTGTCTAGCAACCTGTCACAATTTGAATCTCAATTCTATCATTAGGCATAAAATCTGAATGTGGCCTGTTAGTCTTTCAAGACCGGCTCTGTCTACCCCGCAAGGGTCACGTTCAGCTCTTTGGCTTAGTGAAAAAAACGGATAAAATTATTCATCCTTGAGGGCTTCAATGATGCCCAAAATAACTATTCCACGCTGACGAAGTCGCGAGCACAGCTAGTTATATTATAAATTAAAACTCTATTCAGTTCTAGATAATTAGGGAATTCGCTCCAAGCATAATTGATGTAAGGGCCCATTCATATTTACCATTTGATGGATAATAAATTAAGTCTATTCATTAGCAATTTTCATTTGTTTATCATGAAAGGAGTTTCCAATTCGATACGGAGGGTAATTGGCGGTAGGTTGATTTATAAAGTAGATTAAGGGAATTCGGTGAAAGGAATTGTTTTGCCGAGTCGGAAAGATGACGAGCGAATTTTTTTTCTGTTCTAATAAAGCGAATAATATTTATATATACATATATAATACAACGTATATTTGTATAATTTATATTGTAATAGCTGTTGCCCGCGACTTCGTCCGCGTAAATTTCGAGTTGAATCTTGATCATACAGACAGATACAGACAGACAGGCAAAAATTAAAAAAAAATTATCTATCCATTTCAGTCAAAATACTAAATGTACAGACAAAATATTTTTACTGTTTTATTATATGTATAGATAATATATATACTTAAAGTTTTTCTGTTTGGTCAGCTGGTTGACTGGTAGAGAATGCCAAACGGCATTAAGTCCGCCTTTTGTACATTTTTTTTGTGAAATAAAGTTTCAAATAAATAAGTAAAACGTACTACCTGTGCCGTGTGGTTCCCGGCACCATTACAAAAAAGAATAGGACCATTCCATCTCTTTCCCACGGATGTCGTAAAAGGCGACTAAGGGATACGCTTGTAAACTTGGGATTCCTCTTTTAGGCATGGGCTAGCAACCTGTCACTATTTGAATCTCAATTCTATCACAAAGCCAAACAGCTGAGCGTGGCCTATCAGTCTTTTCGAGACTGGTGGCTCTGTCTACCCCGCTAGGGATATAGACGTGATCATATGTATGTATGTAAAACGTACATATATGTACTCGCGTTGTCGAAATCGGCTCTATTGATTCGTTAATCGTATTGGGAAAATTAGTTTTTCAGTCAGAGCGATCGGCTCTTACATTGGAGTTCCTAGGTTCGATTCCTAACATCATGTAGTCGTTTTTTTTTACTATTTTTCAGCTAATCATTATTGCACAGCTCGGTCGCCCAGGTGACATTTAATAATTATACAAACATACAACCATTGCAAAAGGTTAGAACAAGAATACCCTAAACTGACGAGCTGGCATGAAGAGAGTTATGAATGTTGATGAAACGAAAGAAGTATGCAGGGATCGTAGTAAGTTGTAGTCTCTGTCTACCCCACTGGAAAAGAGGTGTGATTTTATGTATAAATCCCTGCCACGGCATGATGAGAATGAACTTTCTGTGATTTTAAGACGTTGATTTATACATACATACATATGGTCACGTCTATATCCCTTGCGGGGTAGACAGAGCCAACAGTCTTGAAAAGACTATTCAGTTTTTTCGAGACTGTTGGTTCTGTCGGCGGCTGTCGGTGGCCATTCGGCCACGTTCAGCTATTTGGCTTAATGATAGAATTGAGATTTAAATAGTGACAGGTTGCTAGCCCATCGCCTAAAAGAGGAATCCCAAGTTTATAAGCCTATCCCTTAGTCGCCGTTTACGACATCCATGGGAAAGAGATGGAGTGGTCCTATTCTTTTTTGTAATGCTGAGAACCACACGGCACTATATAATAATTTATTATAAAATATAGTATCGTTGAGTTAGTATCGTAAAACCAGTTTTTGTGATTTGATATTTTTTCTTTTTGTAATAATTCGAGACCAATGTCTACGAATGAAAATTTAATCTTAGTTGTAATCTTTTCTGTTAATTAGGCTTCCTCGATACAGGCTTGCCTAGTGAGGAAGTCACTATGTCTCTTTAGTTTGTAAGTGCTCTCTGCAATATACATATGTGTACAGTTTTATAAATGTATCTATGTACTTCATTGTATTTGCAGCAAATAAATCATTTTTCATTTTCATTTTTCATTTTCAGTTTCGAACTTAGATATTCCGAGGCTAACTCAATCTTCATATATACATATAATAGTCACATCTACACCTTGCGGGGTAGACAGAACCAACTCATAAAAAAATCACTGACATATAGCTGTGGGATGTAACAGTTCACAACTTTATCTTGTAGTAAAATTCACTTCAAAAATAGTTATTCCAATTAAAAGTTATGTTTTGTAATATGTCACAGAATCTAACTATGCTATATTAAAAGTTTTTCCATTTTTAGCGTAACTAAAAGTTGTTATTTTATGGAATTAAAAACAACATCGTTGTATATTGTGTATTCTTTAGTCACTTTACGTAATCCGAAGGAAAATTATGTATAAAACACATATTTGTTATCACGTTTTTATCCCTGATTATGGTATTTTTCATAAGGTACTATGCTACGAACTACCTAAGCACTTAACGTTACGCACTTAACGTTTGAGCAGAACGGAACAATCTTCAAAATCCCTTTTAAGAACAGAACGGAACAAACTTCTAAACATGACACAGAATCTCTTTAAAGAAGAGAAAAGAACGATCTTCAAAACGGACCCAGAATCAATCTTAAGAACGGACATATAATTTTTTTTTAGAACAAAACGGAACGCTCTTAAAAAGCGGACACAGAATCCCTCCACACGGCATAAAAAAAATGGTGATACTAAAATAAAAACACACCCATGATTCGATTTGTCTATTCAAATCATGTCCTGCCTCGTTTAAGCCAAACCCACGAACTTTTTCTTTTGATTTCGTGACATTTGGGTCGGTGAATATATTTGCGGGCCCTTTGTTGACTTATCAATAAAGTTTGGTCCGTTTTCGACGGCGTACGGACCAAACTTTTACAGTTAAGTATTTATATTTATTCATTTACTAGAGTAAGACGGCGGCTACACTCGCGTGAACGAAAAACAATCAGTTATCATGGGAATTTTAGGGAATTCCGCTTTAAGTACACCCGTAGGCTATATAAGAAACTTACATACTCGTATCATATTTAACGGCCTCTGTGGCGCAACGGTAGTGCGCTTGTCTGTGACAGCGAAGGTCCCGGGTTCGAATCCCGGCCAGGGCATAATGAGAAACGAACTTTCTCTGGTTGGTTGATAAACATCCAAGACCCAGGATGTTTATCTGTATAAGTATTTATTATAAAATATAGTATCGTTGAGTTAGTATCTCGTTACACAAGTTTCGAACTTATATACTTCGAGACTAACTCAATCTGTGTAATGTGACCCGTATATATTTATTTATTATTTATTTATATCAAATTACAAGTTTCTAGACTAGAGTACACATGCCGTGTGGTTCCTGGCACCAATACAAAAATGAATAGGACCACTCCATCTCTTTCCCATGGATGTCGTAAAAGGCGACAAAGGGATAGGCTTACTTAACTTGGGGTTCTTCTTTTAGGCGATGGGCTAGCAACCTGTCACTATTAGAATCTCAATTCTATCATTAAGCCAAATAGCTGAACGTGGCCTATCAGTCTTTTCAAGACTGTTGGCTCTGTCTACCCCGCAAGGGATATAGACGTGGCCATATGTATGTATGTCTGTTGTACACATATGACTCCACCTGTCCAAGTAGCGATAACGCGCGACACCGTATTAATCGCGCGAAAATCTTCTTTCTACAAATTCCTACATACATACATATGGTCACGTCTATATCCCTCGTGGGGTAGACAGAGCCAACAGAATTCCAAACGTAGAAGAAGAAGGTAGAAGAGCCAAAAGAACATTCTAAGTTCTAAGTTTCAAATAAAAATTATTTATCAAAAATTCATAAAAACTAATGTGTCACTCAATTTGCAGTTTTATACAGGTGAAATGCAAAAACGCTTGTTTATGCTCCCCCTCGTCCGCAGGGCATAACTAACTGCGTTACTGCAGTGATACTACACTTGTGGTGTGGTACAAGTGATGGGAGCGAGCGTGTGGGTGAAAGAAATGTCGCTCAGTGACCACGGATCATTGTGGCATGATTCGAAACGTCCTAGAGAATGTAATGGTATGTTATGTGCGCGTTTAATACCTGTATTATTGACAAATATGTTATGCCATGTGGTTCCCGGCACCAATAAAAAAAAAAGAATAGGACCACTCCATCTCTCTTCCGTGGATGTCGTAAAAGGCGACTAAGGTGTAGGCTTAGGCGATCGGCTAGCAACCTGTCACTATTAGAATCTCAATTCTATCTTAAAGCCAAATAGCTGAACGCGGCCCATCAGTCTTTTCAATACTGTTGGCTCTGTCTACCGCATGGGATATAGACGTGATTATATGTATGTATGTATTCTCACTATGTTCTTTAGGTAACATTAGCAAGAGAATGAGTAACAGAAGTAAATATTGAACATTTTAAACCAGTCGCAACTTGGACCAATCGCGAATCAGATAGGTATTTAAATAAAGAACTAGGCCAATCGGTGCCGCTTTTAAGACTGTTAATTTTTTTTAATGTTATTTGATCGCTTATGAATTGCACCGCAAATGTTAAACCATTATATATTCACAGCACGAGCGAACTAGTTCACACTGGAAGCAGAGTCTGGTAACGAGTTTATTAAAATATTTTATTTAGAAACATTATTATGAACCCGGCTTTATATATGTGTTTGAAATAGATTATTGTTAACTTGATTTTGTTCCGAGCTTGAGAATAATACATACATACATAAAATCACGCCTCTACTACCCCTTGAGAATAATCTATACTAATATCATAAAGCTGCAGAGTTTGTTTGTTTGTTTGAACGCGCTTATCTCAGGATCTACTGGTTCGGATTGAAAAATTCTTTTTGCGTTGAATAGACCATTTATCGAGGAAGGCTTTAGGCTATATAAGGAGCAGCAAAGAAATAATGGAATGTTTAAAAAAAACGAGGAAAATTATTCATCCTTGAGGATTCGATAATGCCCAAAATAACTATTCCACGCTGACGAAGTTGCGGGCACAGGCTAGTTGTATATAAATACTTAAAATCACGCCTTCTTCACAGAGAGGTAGGCAGAGACTACATATTTCTACTTGCTACAATCCCTGAACACTACTTTCGATTCATCTATTCATAACTCTCATCATGCAAACTCGAATCTCAATTCTATCATTAAGCCAAACAGCTGAACGTGGCTTTTTAGTTTTTAAGACTCAAGACGAGAGAGAAGACAAGAGAGAAGAGACAAGGCTCTGTCTACCCCGCAAGGGATATAGACGTGACTATATGTATGTATGTATGCAAACTCGTCGGTTGTAGCTGACCTGAAATTTCAGTGGGACATCCACGATCTTCTTCCTCCTGGCTTTAGTCCCGGTTGCATCCTCACCACTCTGGAGAGGAGCCCGGGGTGTGCCTTGGACCATGGACCCTGGATTGGGTGAGTCAGGTTCTTACACGAAGCGACTCCCGTCTGACCTCTGAAGCCTTTGCGGGTAAACCCAACCCGTATTGTTACACATCCAGTTGCCTGAATGTGCAGGTTTCCTCTCAATGTTTTCCATCATCGCAAGATCATCGGTTAGTATTCTAACTAATGTACATAACTGCTAAAATAGTCATTGGTACATTGCCGTGGTCGGATTCGAAGCTGCGCCTTTCTGCACATATTGGATCATGATTCAGATCCAGTTGCCTGAATGTGCAGGTTCACGCTCACGATGTTTTTCCTAACCATAAGAGTATCGGTTAGCAGTGTAACTAATGTACACAACTTAGAAAAGGAATTCAGTCTTTTCAAGGCTGTTGGCTCTGTCTAGCCCGCAAGGGACATAGACTTGACCATATGTACGTATGTATGTAGAAAAGGGACATTGGTAGCTGTATGATTCGTACCTGTGCTTCCATGGTCATACATACATATTATCACATCTATATCCCTCGCGGAGTAGACAGAGCCAACAGCCTTGAAAAGACAGATAGGCCACGTTCAGCTGTTTGGCTTAATGATAGAATTCTAATAAATATTTCAATTGGGTCTCATCACCACCTTCTGTTCTATCCTGCCTTTACAGAAAGAGAGCTGCAGTGTAGTTTGTTCCGCGGCTTCTTCTACACATGCGCTTTGGAAGCGGTAGTAGTTATACATACATACATATATATAATCACGTCCATATCTATTGCGGGGTAGACAGAGCCAACAGACCTGAGCGGACTGATAGGCCACGTTCAGCTATTTGGCTTTAAGATAGAATTGAGATTCGAATAGTGACAAGTTGCTAGCCTATCACCTAAAAAAAGAATCTCAAGTTTGTAAGCCTATCCCTTAGTCGCTTTTTACGACATCCATGGGAAAGAGATGGAGTGGCCCCATTCTTTTTTGTATTGGTGCCGGGAACCACACGGCACATAGTAGTAGTTATAATTAGATTTAAGTGATGTGACGTCAATTAGTGATACCTTGTATCCAATTTTGAAAATAAATCTATTCTATTCTATTCTAAAAATTATAATAGGAGCTTACCCTGTTATTAATAGAAAGAGAGCTGCAGTGTAGTTTGTTTCGCCGCTTCTACACATGCGCTTCAGAAGCGGCAGTAGTTATAATTAGATTTAAGTGATGTGACGTCAATTAGTGATACCTTGTATCCAGTTTTGGAAATAAATCTATTCTATTCTATTCTATTCTGTAGCTATTAGATGCTCACCTGACATCTCCCGTCGATGCACATGTCCAGACTCCCAGCTCTGCACCTGGTGCCGTCAGAGACCCTCGCGGCCAGAACAGCTACCACCACCCGCTCCTCGTCATCCAAAGAGACGGTCTGAAAGAAGTTAATAGTGCTATAGGAGAGTATAATAATATAGATATTATATACATACACTAGCTGTCCCGGCAAACGTTGTTTTGCCACATAAATAATTTTTAAGTAATTTCTATATGTCCACCCGTGCGAAGCCGGGGCGGGCCGCTAGTATAAGATATAGACACGTCTAGGTATATCCTTTGCGGGGTAGACAGAGCCAACAGTGTTGAAAAGATTAAATGGCCACGTTCAGCTATTTGGCTTAATGATAGAATTGAGATTCGAATAGTGACAGGTTGCTAGCCCATCGCCTAAAAAAGAAACCCAAGTTTGTAAGCCTTAAGGGATACCTTAGTCGCCCTTTTCGACATCCATGGGAAAGAGATGAAGTGGTCCTATTCTTTTTTGTATTGGTGCCGGGAACCGAACGGCACAATATAATAAATACTTATATAGATAAACATCCAAGACCCGGCCAATCAGAAAAAGTTCTATTCTCATCATGCCCTGGCCGGGATTCGAACCCGGGACCTCCGGTGTCACAGACAAGCGTACTATCACTGCGCCAGAGAGGCCGTCAAGTTAAATCTCGTTGAGTTTTTACTACTTAGGGAACTAATAAACTTTAAAACTGAACTACATTGTATTAAATTCTTTCCTGCTCAGCAAATTGTAACGTTAATCTGACTGAATTATACTAAAACTAGTTATTTCCCGCGTTTTTTATTACTTCAATCTGCTGTCATTCATTCATTTTTATTTTATTTGGAAAACATACAGTCATATATCTTAGCCGTGTGGTTCTCGGCAACAATAGAAAAAAGAATAGGATCACTCCATCACTTTCCCATGGATGTTGTAAAAAGCGACTAAGAGATAGGCTTATTTACTTTGGATTCTTTTTTTAGGCGATGGGCTAGCAACCTGTCACTATTTGAATGTCAATTCTATCATTAAGCCAAACGGCTGAACGTGGCCTATCAGTCTTTTCTTTTTTGTTGGCTTTGTCTACCCCACAAGGGGTATAGATAGGTATATATCTTGTACAAAATCTCATTAAGTTACTTTAGACCATTTACATGTTTCGCATAAGTTCATACATATAATTACGTCTATATCCCTTGCGCGGTAGACAGAGCCAACGTTTAACGGTCACGTTCTGCTGTTTAGCTTAGTGACACAATTGAGATTCATATAGTGAATATTTTCCTAGCCAATCGCCTAAAGTAGAATCCCAAGTTTATTAGCCTAACCCTTAGTCGCTTTTTACGACATACATCGGAGAGATGAAATTGTCCCATTCCTATTTAGTGTCCTGTCATTCAGTCACCGAATAATTAAATATTTTTACAAATTATCCCCGGGATAGCCGCATCGGTTTCATCCCGAGGGAGGCTTTGAAATATCGGATATCATTTTGAGCGGTTATTACAGAAGATGACAAAGTAAGAAAATATTGTTATTTGTAACAGCCTTTTGTTTAATAATAATCAGCATACTATTTATAGATAAATACCCGGTTGACCGAGCTTTGCTCGGTCTACCAGAGATGGCGCTGATATAGTTTCTTAAAACGCGGTTTTTAAATATGTTTATATATCTTGGGAACTGAGCTTTTCTCGAACCTGGGACCTTGATAAATCGATTCCTTGAGCCGAAAAGCCCCTAATCTGTAACTTTCATGAAAATCGTTGGAGCCGTTTCCGAGATCCTGATTATATAATAACAATTTTTAATTCTTGCAAACCACATTTCCAAGAATTAAAAATATTAACGCTACCGTCGCTGTATATTTATGAAATTGTCATGTTTGTAAAACACAACATTCACTTGTTTGAACAAGTGAATAGTGGTCGCCGTCGTGGCAAACTTTATCTTAAGCAATGTAACACTGTTTTTTTGAATAAAAGTGTATTTGCGATGGCGCCTAAATTGTACAACTCTCTGCCTAATGACATAAGAAATATTGAACATGTCAAAACATTCAAGGAAAAGTTACTAAATTTGCTAATAGAAAAAGCATACTACTCAGTAAATGAATTCCTTATATATTAAGTATATTATTGTAAATTAATTATTTATAACAATGCACATTTAATTTAATTTAATTTAATATCAATTTTGAATAATTTACTACCTATCTGACTAACAATGACGTAAAAAAAAAAAAAGAAAATTAGAAATGCATGAACATTTTTTTGTTTTTGTTAGACAATGTAATTTTTATTATTTAATTTAAAATATTAATTTTGTATGCCTTAATGGCGGGACATAGTGTACATTTTCACAATAAAATGTCAACCTGTGATAACCTATGTTCACAAAATAAACGATTTGATTTGATTTGAAGAGTTGCTCGTTTAAATATATTAGATAGATAGATACAGGTATTAAACGCGCACGTAACGTACCTTTATTAATATATAATCACGTCTTAATTTTAATCCCTTGATAGATAATCTCGGACAAACATACATTCAAACACACCGGCAAAAATGAGAATCACCTGACACATCACGCTACAGGAAATTCTCATATTGCCAATTGCGACACACAAATAATACCGATGAATGCGAAAAAATCTCTATAGCGCGTTTCATTTACGTACAGCGCCATCTGTTGGCTCACCGGTTCAGGTCTCTGTCCTGAGTGCTGTGGCGCTCCGCGGCACGTCAACGCGCAGGGCTCCGCGTCATCTCTATGGGCGCTCCAATGAAATAATTCTCCACCGTATGGGGTGCTGTCGTGAGCGCTGCACTGCTGCTCCCTCCACGAGTCTTCTTCAAGAAGAGTGATGTTACCGCGACATGGCTGCAAGAGGAATACGATTAAGTTCTTTTAATTATAATCATTCAGTCACATTTAGTCTTCAAGACTATTGGCTCTGTCTACCCCGGAAGGGATATAGACGTGACCATATGTATGTATGTATTTATAATCATTTACATACATACATATGGTCATGTCTATATCCCTTCCGGGGTAGACAGAGCCAACAGTCTCGAAAAGACTGAACGGCCACGTTCAGTTATTTGGCTTAATGATAGAATTAAGGAGATTCAAATAGTGACAGGTTGCTAGCATATCGCCTAAAAAAGAATCCCAAATTTTTCAAATCCCAACCTTGTCAATATACCTTTCACATCACAACGTTTCCCAAATAAGTATCATTTTCTAATAACTCACTAACAAGAATAAATTTCAACGTTACTAACTTAGTTAATAGTTCGATAGTCAACTATCAAACAACATTACTATAACAATAGCGGCCTTAGTAAACTTGTTAACTCGCTGTTAACTTATATAGAAAGTTAAGGCATTGTTCAATTTAAGTTTTACAATTAGCCGTGCGTAATTTCACAGGTATTTACTATAGACATACATACATATGGTTACGTCTATATTCCTTGCGGGGTAGACGGGGCCAACAGTCTTGAAAAGACTGAATGGCCACGTTTAGTTTTTTTGGCTTAATGATAGAATTGAGATTCAAATAGTGACAGGTTGCTAGCCCATCGCCTAAAAAAAGGAATCCCAAGTTTGTAAGCCTAGTCGCCTTTTACGACATCCATAGGAAAGAGATGGGATTGTCCTGTGTGGATCCCGGCACCATTAAAAAAGAATAGGACCACTCCATCTCGTTCCCATGGATGTCGTTGAAGGCGAATAAAGCATAGGCTTATAAACTTGGAAAAATAGCTGAACGTTATATTTTTTTTATTAAGACTCCTAAATCTTATTCACTCCAATCGAAATTAATATAAATCGGTCCACTTTCCAAAAGTATCGTCTTATTACTAAACCGCCTACTTTTTTATTCCACCAAACGACCATGATAAGAAATGAACATTTTCTAGTCCACTCTGCTGAAACGTCAGTCGAAGACCTAACTGTCAGAACAAAGTAATTGGTACACTTTGTGTACACTGCAGAACTGTTGGTCAGTTTGTAAACGTTTGTACAATGTCAGCCACGCAGTGACGGTCAGGTCAGGTCAGGCATTTTTCAATTAAAATTCTAACTGGATGTCTGGAGTTTGACGGCCTCTGTGGCGCAGCGGTAGTACGCTTGCCTGTGACACCGGAGGTCCCGGGTTCGAATCCCGGCCAGGGCATGATGAGAAAAGAACTTTTTCTGATTGGCCTGAGTCTTGGATGTTTATCTATATAAGTATTTATTAAAAAATATAGTATCGTTGAGTTAGTATCTCGTAACACAAGTCTCGAAGTTACTTCGAGGCTAACTCAATCTGTGTAATTTGTCCCGTATATATTTATTTAATATTTATATTTATTTTCGATCGGTCATGAAGAAATGTACGGTTGGATTTGAAATAAAGCTATAATGTTGTTCTTTTTAAACATGGTACCCACCAAAAAGCGTTAATTAAGTGAGGTCTTAGAATCAACATATATACCTACATATACATGATCACGTCTATATCCCTTGTGGAGTTGACAGAGCCAACAGTCTTGAAAAGACTGATAGGCCACGTTCAGCTTTTTTCCTTAATGATAGAATTGAGATTCAAATAGTGACAGGTTGCTAGCCCATCGCCTAAAAAAGAATCCCAAGTTTGTAAGCCTATCCCTTAGTCGCCTTTAACGACATTCATGGGAAAGAGATGGAGTGGTCCTATTTTTTTTTTTGTATTGGTGCCGGGAACCACACGGCGAGGGCTATAAACGTGATTATATGTTAGTATGCTAGTAAATCCCCGAATATAAGCTAGTATCATAATGTTTTGAATGTTAACCCAAACTGTCTAATATTTCAAACATGTCATATCCTTAACTTCTAAAGTTTATGTACGTAACATAACCTAACTTAGCTTTTAAGATGGGAGTTCTAACGTTAATATACAAAATTCGGTTACTCCGCTCTGATTAAAACTGGCAAGTGTTTAGTTAACTTTAATACATACATACTTATAGTCACGTCTATATCCTTTGCGGGGTAGAAAAATAAATACCAAATAATTGCCTGAAAAACCTTAAAAACAGTCCTTTTCTTTATGCCATACAAACGTTTTCTAACTAATACGTACAGTCAATTTGAGCTTAACTGTTAATATATAAAGTTCACTGTTGTCTGAGCAATGTAGGTCTAATAGATAGTAACAAAAAACTGTCATATTACAAATCTTTTTGACAGAACGAAGTCTGTCGGGTCCGCTAGTCCTACTACTATTATAAAGGCGAAAGTTTGTATGGATGTTTGTTACTCTTTCACGCAAAAACTACTGAACCGATTACCATGAAATTTGGTATGTAGGTAGCTGAAGACCCAGAATAACACATAGGCTACTTTTTATCCCAGAGTTTCCGCGGGATTGATAGGGTTTCCATGCGGACGAAGTCGCGGGCGGCCTCTAGTTAGAAATAAAAGTCGAATACCAACCTGCATATTACAGATTTTGTATCTCACTGGTTCTCCCCTGCAACCGGCAGGTGAGGAGCAGGTCCTCAGCTGTCTGGAGACACCCCCATCGCAGGTCCTCGAGCACATAGACCAGTCAGACCACTGAGACCAGCCGCCGTGTTCCTGATCACAAAAATAAATTCTTTTTCATAAATTTTATTCTATGACCAATAGTTTTTAATCAATTTCTTTTCAATTAAGGACGTCCTGGTAAAGGGTCAGGTCAAAAGTACCCGAAACCGCCGAGCTTGTATGAAGAGAGTTATGAATGTGGATGAAGCGAAGGAAGTATGCAGAGATCGTGGCAAGTGGAAAGAGGTAGTCTCTGCCTACCCCTCCGGGAAAGAGGCGTGATTTTATGTATTTATGTATGTATGTATGTTATTTTCAACAAATTTTATTCAACGACAAATAGTTTTAAATCTATATATTTTTACATACATATATATGGTCACGTCAATATCCCTTGTGAGGTAGACAGAGCCAACAGTATTGAAAACACTGATCGGCCACGTTCAACTATTTGGCTTAATGATAGAGTTGAGATTCAAATAGTGACAAGTTGCTAGCCAGTCGCCTAAAAGAAGAATCCCAAGTTTATAAGCCTACCCCTTAGTCGCCTTTTACGACATCGATGAGAACGAGATGGAGTGGTCCTATTCTTTTATTTTAATGTTTTAATATTAGACATTAGGTATAACACCGTGATGAAAAATAAACTCTTCCTTTTAAGAAATAGGTTAAAAACAAGTTAATAATCCAGACAATTCTCACATTATTTATTAACATATATATCTCCTTCACTGTCACGTACACCCCGGCACACGAAAAGGGGAACAGTTTTATTATATTTATAATATTTTGAATCCGCGGAGCATATAAGGAAGAGATTTCGTCGCTCGTGTTAAATTTACATACTTCTGACTTGAATATGCAATTGAGTAAGTTAACTTTTTTTGTTGCCTAACCCTATTGTTTTACTATAAGTTCGAATTTACTTAATACATATCTATTACGGGGTAGACAGAGCCAACAGTCTTGAAAAGAATGTAAGGTCACGTTAAGCTGTTTGGCTTAATGATAGAATTTGGATTTAAATAGTGACAGGTTGCTAGCCCATCGCCTATAAGAAGAAATCCAAGTTTATAAGCCTATCCCTTAGTCGCCTTTTACTACATACAACGAACGCGGCCTCTCAGTTTTTCAAGACTGTTGGCTCTGTCTACCCCTCAAGAGATATAGACGTGACCGTATGTATGTGTGTATGTATGAAAAGCACAAATTTAAACGGCAGACACGACCATCTGTCTGTTTGTCTGTCATTCTCCCAATAATTGCATTTCCAATGTATTTTGGTTTCGACGGACTGTAAGGGCGTTTTATTGTAAATTAATAAATGATGTGCCTTGTGGTTTCTGCACCTTAGAACATGTTTTCCATGGATGTAGTAGAAGACGACTATGGGATATGCTTATAAATTTGAGATTCCTCTAGTAGCCGATGGGCTAGCAACCTGTCACTATCTGAATCTCAATTCTATCATGAAGCTGAACTTGACCTTCAGTCTCATCGAGACTATTGGCTTCGTCTACCCCGCAAAGGATATAGGGATATGTCAGTAAATAAATATATATGGGACTTATTACACCGATGGAGTTAGCCTCGATAAAACAGACAAGGACCAATGACTCTTTTCTAAGTGACAGCACTCCTCTTTTTCGTCAGGGGTTAAAATAAACTCGGTCGAATCGAAAACACACATATGTGCCTTCAACACTAGAAAACTTTCACAAAATTGAATATCTCAAAAATTTCACTACAATATTTGTAGAGCGTCTACGCCGTAGCCCCAACGGAGCTACGCCGTAGCAATCCGCTACGATATTTTGTTTTCAAATCGACATTTGGCCATATATATTTTGTTTCTATTATTGTCTTTTGTTTTTGTCTCCTGAGAGATGGTATAGTAGTTTTTGTACTTGGTTTTACTCATATACCTACGGAAAAAGCGTGATTATATATATCTTAGAGATTATATCTGAGAATTATCAATTTTTATGTCAATGGATTTATCTTATATATAAAATTCTCGTGTTACAATGTTCGTTCCTGTAATCCTCCGAAACGGCTTGACCGATTCTCATGAAATTTTGTGAGCATATTGTCATCTGAAGATCGGCCAAAATCATTCATACCCCTTAGTGATAAGGCTTGTCCACCCTTAACATTTTTTGACTAGAAATTACTTAAAAATTATGACAGACAGCTAGTATACATATGTATAAATAAAGGAGGGGAGGGAAGGGAGAAAATTTGTTCATATATTCAACCAATCAGAGCGCACATTTCGTTTGGATATTATTTTGCGAGTGAGTTTATCAATTTACGGAAATGTAAACGTAAAAATAATACAATTCATCATCTCTCGATTAAAATCCTACGAAAGTTTATAAATTTCCATGGAAATTTGATGAAGACACTCTTGCGTACCGATTCAAATAAATGAATACTTAGACGGCCTCTGTGGCGCAGCGGTAGTGCGCTTGTCTGTGACACCGGAGGTCCCGGGTTCGAATCCCGGCCAGGGCATGATGAGAAACGAACTTCATCTGATTGGCCTGGGTCTTGGATGTTTATCTATATAATTATTTATTATAAAACATAGTATCGTTGAGTTAGTATCTCGTAACACAAGTCTCGAACTTTCTTAGATGCTAACTCAATCTGTGTAATTTGTCCCGTATATATTTATTTATTTATTTAATGAATTATATATCTACCTTAAAATCTATCCACTGCCACAATCATAACTTCTTTTATTTGTTCTGTCGGTTATCTCGTTCCATATTCAATTTAAACCAGTCTAATCCGGTTCACGACGTTTCTGTATAAATTGACACGTTCCGTTTTTATAAAAAAAAGGCACGTAAAATTGCCTTTGCTTGCTTTTTGAACTGACTAAGGGATAGGCTTAAAAACTTGGGATTCCTCTTGTAGGCTAGCAACTTGTCACTATTCGAATCTCAGTTCCATGACCAGGCCATACAGCTGAATGTGGCCTTTCAGTCTTCTCAAGACTGTTGGCTCTGTCTTCCCCGCAAAGCTATTAACCCTAAACACAAAAAGAAGGATGCTAACCTAACCAACTCTCTGACTTGAAGAATGCTGCAGTAGATGAATGGTGCGTATCTCTTAGTCACCTTTTACGACATCCATCGAAAAGAGTGGTCGTCCTATTCTGAAGTGGTGGGAATTATACAGTAAAATATAATCTTAGTGATGTCGACTCACAATTGAATCTCAAAATTCACCAAGTCATGAAAATAAGCTATTGAAATGTTGGCTAGGCACCAACAATAGATTTCAGTTCTTTAAAAATAGTGGCTTAAGCCAAGATTCCGCTTACTAATACATAAAAATCGGACAAGTGCGATTTGGACTCAGGTACGAGGGGTTCCGTACCATCGTCACATTCCGTCTAAATACATACATACATACATAATATGGTCACGTCTATATCCCTTGCGGGGAAGACAGAGCCAACAGTCTTGAAAATACTGAAGGGCCACGTTCGGCTATTTGGCTTAAAGATAGAATTGAGATTCAAATAGTGACAGGTTGCTAACCCATCGCCTAAAAAAGAATACCAAGTTTGTGTATAAACCTATGACTTAGTCGCCTTTTACGACATCCATGGGAAAGAGATGGAGTGGCTCCAATTCATTTTTATATTTATTGAAAGAGAACCTATGTTTTTTCGCTACCACACCAGCGTGGAAACATCTTTACTGAAAAACCGTTAAACAAAATTAAGTAGAATCAACTTCATTCGAGCCGCAGATGAAACGACATTTTTGCACATCAAAGAAATCAAGATTGTAAATCACAATAGCCATTCATTTTTACAACATGGACATTCCCTAACAATTCTATTAAAACAAGCCAATTTTCAAGAAAACACGAAAATAAAATGTAAATCAGGCTTGGCTGTATACCCGCTTGGCTTTGCCTCGGCAACGCGATAAATAAAAGAATAAAAACCTTTTAAGATTTTGGCGGGTGAAAAGCAGTGGGTTTTATGTTGATTTCATACGATATAGTCTAACATTGTCGGCATGATTTATTTATTCAGTTGTTTTTTATTTCTTATCTTTTTTATTGTAGTGTAAGTAAGAATTTTTGAAGGAGAAAGCCTAAACGATGGGCTAGCAACCTGTCACTATTTGAATCTCAATTCTGCCATAAAGCCAAATAGCTGAACGTGGCCATTCAGTTTTTTCAAGACTGTTGGCTTTGTCTACCCCGCAAGGGATATACACGTAACAATATGTATGTATGAATGTATGTAGAAAGCCTAAAATTAAAACCTTGATCAGAAAATTGATAATGAACCAATAAAATTTCAAGTTTTCTCACAATCTTTTCGAGACTGTTGGCTCTGTTTACCCTGTAAGGAATAAAGACGTAATATATCATGCGTAGTCATTTTTTTACATAAAATATACAAAATTTACACGCTATCCGTAAATAAAAGGGAAGGGTTTCTGAGAAATCCTCTCTCAAAATATCCTGAACGCGAAATTTCGGCGAATTTTGTTTGTCATATAGTTAAAATAGTATGAATTCTCCGAAGCAGGGTGAAGTACAAAAACTATCATACATATATATATATATTATATTCTTTTATATATATATATATATTTTTTTTTGTGCAATGAAGTTTTAAATAAATATATATATATATATATATATATTTATTTATTATATATTTATTTACTACTATATATTTATTTAAAACTTCATTGCACAAAAAAATGTACAAAAGGCGGACTTAATGCCATTTGGTATTCTCTACCAGTCAACCAGATGACCAAACAGAAAAAACTTTAAGTTGGTGGTGCGATATGGTGATGCGACAAACACGTATATTTATTTATACAAGTGTATATTTTTCTCAGCAAAATACAAGCAAATAACAGTATGTTTTGAAATTACATACTTTGTTTCATTTCTCCGTTGAAAAATGCAAATAGGTTTTACTCCACAGTCGTAGAAGCGCAGATGTGCGACATTTGAGTCTCATATGTTTTTAATACATACATACATATGGTCACATCTATATCCCTTGCGGGGTAGACAGAGCCAACAGTCTTGAAAAGACTGAATGGCCACGTTCAGCTATTTGGCTTAATGATATAATTGAGATTCAAATAGTGACAGGTTGCTAGCCCATCGCCCAAAAAAGAATCGCAAGTTTGTAAGCCTATCCCTTAGTCGCTTTTACTGTAAGCAACATTATTAAGATATAGAATAGGACCACTCCATCTCTTTCCCACGGGTGTCGTAAAAGCCGACTAAGGGATAGGCTTATAAGCTTGGGATTCTACTTTTAGGCGATGGGCTAGCAACCTGCCACTATTTGAATTTCAAATCCATCTTTAAGGCGTACAGCTGAACGTGGCCTTTAAGTCTTTACGAGACTGTTTGGCTCTGTCTACCCCGTAAGTTTCTTTCTAGTCGTTTTGTTTTGCTATCGTAAATGTATTACAGTGCAGTATTGAGTGATTAATTGACTGACTGACTTACTAAGGCACATTCCAAACGGCTGGGTCTAGAAATTTGAAATGGCTTCCTTGTGATCCCACTAAGGAAGATTTACCAAAATTCCCGCGGGAAAGTAAAAGTCGTTCTAGTTTCAAATCGCAGGTATACGGGTTTTTCTTGAGTCGCGAAGGTATTTCATACCTATGAGCCTTTTCACTCATTTCGGTAATCGCTGCACCTATTTATTTATGTATATTGTTTATCTATTGTAGTTTTTATGTTTGTATATTATAATTATTTTATTTTATATTTTGTGTTGATACAAATATATTTATTTAGTTTAACACCACATAAAGTTCTCTGTCAGACCCAATGGTTGACTGGTAGATAATGCTTCCAGCATTAAGTCCGCCAATTGTGCTATACATTTGTATTTTGTGCATACATACATATAATCACGTCTACATCCCTTGCGGGTTAGACAGAGCCAACAGTCTTGAAAAGACTGATAGGCCACGTTCAGCTATTTGGCTAAATGATAGAATTGAGATTCAAATAGTGACAGGTTGCTAACCCATCGCCTAAAAAAAATAATTCCAAGTTTGCAAGCCTATCCCTTAGTCGCCTTTTACGACATCCATGGGAGAGAGATGGAGTGGTCCTATTATTTTTTCTTTTGATGCCGGGAACCACACGGCACGAAGTTTAAATAAATAAATGAATAAAAATTTACAATGCCATTCCGCTCTCAAATAACACACGATAACAGCATAACTGTATAAGAAAAAAAATCGAAAAACATTTCCCGTGTCACACACACTCACACATCCGTAGTGTTACATAATAAATGTTTTACGCCTAATACTCTCACAATGGCGACTGTCGCTCCTGCCAAGTTATTGTCTGAGCAATAGCGACAATGTTACAGAAATTGGAACTTATTTTTGTTTTTTTCAGGGATCCGCTACATCATTCGGAATATAAAAATAATGTTCCGATCTTATACATACTTACATACATATAACCTTGAACGTTTGTTTAAGTATGTTACGTATATACATACATATGATCACGTCTTTATTCCTTACGGGGTAGACAGAGCCAAAAGTCTTGAAAAGACTGATAGGCCACGTTCAGCTGTTTGGCTTTATGATAGAATTGAGATTTAAAAAGTGACGGGTTGCTAGCCCATCGCCTAAAAAGGAATCCCAAGTTTGTAAGCCTATCCCTTAGTCGCCTTTTACGACATCCATGGGAACGAGATGGAGTGGTCCTATTCCTTTTTTTATTGGTGCCGGGAACCACACGGCACTAATATGTTATTAATATTGTAAATGCGAAAGTTTGTGAGTATGGCAGGATGTCAGTATGGATGTTTGTTACTCTTTCACGCAAAAACTACTAAATCCAATTACTATGAAATTTTGTATGTAGGTAGCTGAAGACCCAGAATAATATATAGGCTTTTTATCCCTGAGTTTCCGCGGGATTGATTCTACGCGGCCGAAGTCGCGGGCGGCTTCTAGTTTATTATAAAATATAGTATCGTTGAGTTAGTAACTCGTAACACAAGTCTCGCATTTACTTCGGGGCTAACTCAATCTGTGTAATTTGTCCCGTATGTATATAAATTTATATAATCACGTCTATATCCCTTGCGGGGTAGACAGAGCCAACAGTCTCAACAAAGACCAGTTGGCCGCGTTCAGCTGTTTGGCTTAATGATAGAATTGAGATTTAAAAAGTGACATGCTGCTAGCCCATCGCCTAAAAGAAGAATCCCAAGTTTATAAGCCTATCCCTTTTACGACATCTACGAGCAAGGAATCGTCCTATTCTTTTTCTATTGGTGCCGGGAACCTCACGGCATTAATCATTTCAGAAAAAATCTGACTTACCCAATCCAGGATCTTTGCATACTTCTTTTGCTTAATTCACATTCATAATACTCTTCATGCAAGCTCGGCGGTTTCGGGTATTTTAAAACAGTCTGTTTGTCTTTTTTTTATAACTTCAAAACACTCTTTCATGTGTTCGTAGGTGTGGACTACGGAACTTTACATAATATCCGACTCGCGCTTAACCCGTTTGTATTGTAGGCATTTTTACGTGCAAGCGTTAGATGACGCATTTCATCTCGGTAAAAGAAGTTCATATAAAAAATCTATTCTATTCTATTCATACATAAAATCACGCCTTTTTCCCGTAGCGGTAGGCAGAGACTACATCGTTCCACTTGCCACGATCTCTGCGCACTTCCTTCGCTTTATCCACATTCATAACTCGCTTCATGCAAGCTCGGCGGTTTCGGGTACTTTTGACCTGACCCTTTACCAGGATGTCTGTTCCCCTTTTTTTTTTATAGAGTACTTACACTATTTTATTTTGCGTCAAAATAACACAACTCTCTGCCGAATCTGTGTCAAAATACACTGTAATCACACCACGTCGCTGGGGAAATATGCATATACAATTGTCGACATGCGAGTCCCGTTTGTAACAATATGTAGCTAGTTTCTAACGCAAACACAGCGTAATTAAACTTGCTAAAGTAATAAGAATATCACTATACAGGGGGTTATCAGAATACCTACATTGTTCATACGTACATATGGTCACGTCTATATCCCTTGCGGGGAAGACAGAGCCAACAGTCTTGAAAAGACTGAATGGCCACGTTCAGCTATTTGGCTTAATGATAGAATTGAGATTCAAATAATGAAAGGAAATAATGAAAGGTTGTTAGCACATCGCCTAAAAAAGAATCCCGAGTTTGTAAGCCTATCCCTTAGTCACCTTTTACGACATCCATGGGAAAGATATGGAGTGGTCCTATTCTTTTTGTATTTTTGTATTGGTGCCGGGAACCACACGGCATTGTAAAATGATAATATCAGTTAAACGTCATCTCGTCTCCATGGATGTCGTAAAAGGCGTAAAAGGGTAGGGATAGGCTTATAATCTTGGCGTAGGAAGAAGGTTGCTTCCAATGCGACGGCCTCTGTGGCTCAGCGGTATTACGCTTGTCTGTGACACCGGGGGTCCCGGGTTCGAATCCCGGCCAGGGCGTGATGAGAAAAGAACTTTATCTGATTGTCCTGGGTCTTGGATGTTTATCTATATAAGTATTTATTATAAAATATAGTATCGTTGAGTTAGTATCTCGTAACACAAGTTTCGAACTTACTTCAAGGCTAACTCAATCAGTGTAATTAAAAAAAAAAACACGACAGGGTTACCAGCGGGAGTGATAGTTCGTGCTCGACTACCACAAACGGAAGATCTACCGCCAGGCTAGGTGTGAAGATTCTAAATCGCGATAACAAAGATTTCACGGATTGGAGCATGTATACAACCTCCGACACAACATCGTCTGTCGCGCGGTTCCCCAGACATCACACTAGCCTAGCGGAAAGTCTTTCCTTTGGTGGCGATCAAGAATTATCGCTTCTGCTACATTTGGGATTCTTCTTTTAGGCGATGGGCTAGCAACCTGTCACTATTAGAATTTCAATTCTATCATTAAGCCTAACAGCTGAACGTGGCCTTTCAGTCTTTCAAGATTGATGTCTCTGCCCCGCAAGAGATAAAGACGTGACTATAGAATAGAATAGATTTATTTTCAAAATTGGATACAAGGTATCACTTATTGACGTCACATCACTTAAATCTAATTATAACTACTACCGCTTGCAAAGCGCATGCGCAGAAGAAGCGGCGGAACAAACTACACTGCAGCATTTTCATCGGATGTCAATATACAAATATTGATCTCTAAAATCTAAATCATGGACAAATGCACATTGTTTACATTAAAAAACATGAATGAATGTAGAACTGGCATATGTACCTATGTATGTACCTAATACATCATTAAGCGCATTATATTTATTTGCACGGATCTGCTTATCGCTACACTGTGGTGTAAATATGCATGTTTCCTCACATTACACTGTGTGCGCTGTAAACATTGTGAATGATAATGTAACTCAGCACTCATAAACTTGATTGGTATACACACAGACCCGTCCGTACTAATAATATAAAATGTGTTTGTTTGAATGTTTTTCATTCACTGAATCGATCTCCATGAAATTTTGCAAACCTATAAATACATATAATGGGAAATATAGAAAAGTGTCGTGTGGTTCTCGGCACCGATAAAAAAATAGGACCACCCCATATCGATTTCGTAAAAGGAGACTATGGGATAGGCTTATAAACTTGAGATACTTCTTTTAAGCGATGGGCTAGCAATCTGTCACTATTTGAATCCCAATTCTATCATTAAGCCAAACAGCTGAATGTAGCCTGTCAGTCTTTTCAAGATTGTTGGCTCTGTCTACCCCGCAAGTGATATAGACGTGATTATTTGTTTGTATGTATAGAAAAGGGAATTATAATACTCTTCTTGCGAACGCTAGTACGAGTAATATATGTATAGTAGTAAGTTATAGTCGGAGAACATATCATCACGTCTATATTCCTTGCGGGGAAGACAGAGCCGGGATAGAGAACATCGCGACTGAATCTAGCAGCTTTCTCAGACAATTACTTCTTCTATAGTATTTATTTTCTCCCAAATGTACCCTTTTTGGATACATGGATTATTAATAATACTCTTACGGTGAGGGAAAATCGTGAGGAAACCTGCACATTCAGGCAACTGGATGTGTAACCATGATCGATCCAAAACGGGTTAGTTTAATCGATCCAACAAGGGATTTTCCTTCACAAAATTGTTTTCTATAATCGATAAAGCTTATCACAGTTTTCACAACCAAGGCTCCAGTTTTTCTTTTTTACCAAAAGTTCGAAACTTGTGTTACGAGATACTAACTCAACGATATTATATTTATAATAAATACTTATACAGATAAACATCCAAGCCCCAGGACAATCAGAGAAAGTTCGTTTCTCATCATGCCCTGGCCGGGATTCGAACCCGGGACCTCCGATGTCATAGACAAGCGTACTACCGCTGCGCCACAGAGGCCGTCAAGTAAGTTGAAGGGCAAGTGTCCATTCTGAAACTATTAGCCTTCCTCCTTCCTCCTTCTTCAGCCCATATTCTTCCACTGCTGGATGTAGGCCTCTAGTAATGCGCGCCATTCTCCATGGTTTTGTTATTTTCTCATCCACCTCCCTCCAGCAATCTTGACCAGATCGTCAGTCCATCTGATAGGTGGTTTACCCACATTCCGGCGACCAATTCTGGGTCTCCACTCCAGTACCCATGCCCCAGCGATCGTCTGTGGTGCGGCATATATGGCCCGCCCATCGCCACTTTCTTTGGGCTATTCCTGAGCAATGTCGGTAAGCCTTGACCGTCTTCGGACTATTTTTCGGAACTATTAGCAAGTCTGTATAAATACGGTATAAATAAAGGGGTAGGCTTATAAACTTGGGATTCTTCTTTTAGGCGATGGGCTAGCAACCTGTCACTATTTGAAACTCAATTCCATCTTAAAGCTACACGTGGCCTATTAGTATTTACAAGACTGTTGGCTCTGTCTACCCCGCAAGGGATATAGACGTGATTATATGTATGTATGTATGTATGTATATGTATGTATGTATGTCTGTATAAATACGGCGACAAAGCCAGACTTAACTTCAAATCTGCGACTAGAAATGACATGGACATAATTATGCCAGCTCTCGTTACGACCATATTTCCCGATAGATTATATGTATGATTTGGTAACCTGAAGATGAGACGGCGCAAGTGTGTCGACACAAGAAGCATCCCACACCAAAGGCCGCCCCAATCTCCAGGGTACCAAAGGTCCGAGGATACCATCCGGTCTCTTGGCATCATCCCGAGCCAGACCGTTTGGTTCTAGAACGACTGGACAGAACAATATTTTTACTTATATTACTGCTACACAGAGTATATATACGAGACGTGCTTATGCATATTATGACGCTTGCAGCTTTTTGCATCGTTATATCTCAGAATGTGCCGTGTGGTTCCCGGCACCAATACAAAAAAGAATTAGGACCACTCCATCTCTTTCCCATGGATGTCGTAAAAGCCGACTAAGGGGTAGCCTTATAAACTTGGGATTCTTCTTTTAGGCGATGGGCTAGCAACCTGTCACTGTTTGAATCTCAATTCTAGCTTAAAGCTACACAGCTGCACGTGGCCTATTAGTCTTTACAAGACTGTTGGCTCTGTCTACCCCGCAAGGGATATAGACGTGATTATATGTATGTATGTATGTCTGTATAAATACGGCGATAAAGCCAGACTTAACTTCAAATCTGCGACTAGAAACGACATGGACATAATTATGCCAGCTCTCGTTACGACCATATTTCCCGAGCGTCGTATCACCACAGAGTTCTAAACACGCAGAGGCGGCAATAAAAACAAACCACAGGGGATATGCGCCCCACAATCAAAACGTACGGTTGAGGTTACTTGTCAATTCATAAGCGGCAGCGTTTTTGTTCATAAGTAAATATTGATACTTCTTTTTTTTTTGTCTACATGTTTCTGTTTATGTAATTTTTAACATGGACTGTGAATTCTTAAAAGAGAAAGAATGCCAGGGATCGAGGCATGTGAAACGATGTAGTCTGCCTACCCCTCCGGAGAAGGGGCGAGATTACGTGATAAAATTCACGCATAAATATTTTTTTTATTCAAATAAAAATTGGACGGGATTCCGAAAAACCTTCATTCTTTCATAGGAGGCTATTAATTCGTCGCTTTTTTAAGTTGCCCTTAATTCGATAATTTTATAGGTCGTGCTAATTTCGTAACTTTCTTGTTAGATGGCGTTAAAATTTTAATATGTTGCTTTTTGTGGACGGCGTTTAATTTACACGGGTGAAACTGCGGGTAAAAGCTAGATGATCATATTTTTATCACTGGTTCCATTTACAATGGATCTCGAAATAGTGTTAAGTTATAAATTAGTTAATTGGTGCCGTGCGATTCCCGGCACCGATAGGAAGAAGAATAGGACCACTCCATCTCTTCTCATGAATGTCGTAAAAGACGACTAAGGGATAAGCTTACAAGCTTGGGATTCTTCATTTACGTGACAGGCTAGCAACCTGTCACTATTTGAATCGCAATTCTTTCATTTGAATCGCAATTCTGTCTACACCGGAAGGGTTTAGACGTGATTATATGTATTAATTAAATAATACGAAACTCGTCTCTCGTGACTTGTACCACATCACACGAACGGAACAACACTAGCACATGCAAATTTTAACCCCTAGAGCGGTCGGCTTCAATTTGTCAACCGTGTCCGCAGTTACTCCATTTTTAGCTTTAAAATGAACACTTCTATTCCAATGCTATAAGGCACAAATTCCATTGTGAACTGAACCAGTCTTTCACAGAGGTGGCTATTTTGAAACTGCATTCGATTCAGTGGATTTTTCCATCTGTTCTTGTATAGCTATGAGTTCCATTTTGATATTTTCTATTCGATATACAAAGGTGTTTGGGTAATGGTTTGATAAATATTTTATTGGAATTTTTTTTCGCCAAAAGAAAATGATCGCAATTTGTGAACTTCTGCGATTCGATTATCCACACTCCACACTAATAATAAAGAGGAAAGATTTGTATTTTTGTATGTTTGTGTGGAATAAACTCAAAAACTACTGGTCCGATTTTGATAAAATTTGGCACAGATATAGAATAGACCTTCAAAAGTGACATAGGCATAAATTTGTTTTAAAATAAATTTATTCCAAAATATAAAACACAAAAATATGTCCACCCGTGCGAAGCCGGGGCGGGCCGCTAGTGAATTATAAAGTTATTTTATCAGGTCTTAATAACAAAATTCCATACATACACACATATAGTCACGTCAATATCCGTTTCGGGGTAAACAGTTTTGAAAACTGAATAAACTCAGTTTTAACTAAGTATATTGGTTTTTAAACCTGAAGTTGTAGTGTAATTTGTCCCGTATATATTTATATTTATTTGAAATAAATGATTTTATTTTATTTTTATTTATTTATTTAAGTAATTTATTTGACGTCAACCAATGTTGTGAAACTAAAAGATATGAAAATTATTAAGTGACATTAAAATGTCTCATAATAATGAATTAAAGTTTATAATTTTGTTTTTTTTTTATTTTTTAACTGGTAACGACGAAATTTGACACAGAGACAGAAAAACCTGCGTGTAACTTACACTTTTTTTTCTTTAGGCTTCTATTCCCACGGGAGTGAAGTCACATGTAAAACTAGTTAATACAACAAGATGCATGAAGCAAAACTTCAAGTTAACAGAATAACTTGAGTTAGTAGAGAGACCCAATGCTTGCCATGGGCTATGTTGTATTGATCCGAATGCTGTGTTGACTTGCGGAATACATACATACATATCATCATGTCTACATCCCTTGCGGGGTAAACAGTGCTAACAATCTTGAAAAGACTGAAAGGCCACGTTTAGCTGTTTGGCTTAAGGATAGAATTGAGATTCAAATAGTGAGAGGTTGCTAGCTCATCGCTTAAAAGAAGAATCCCAAGTTTATAAGCCAATCCCTTAGTCGCCTTTTACGACATCCATGGAAAAGAGAAGGAATTATAACTAAAACATTATATAACACATTATGAAATAATCGATTTTATTAATTACTAATTCTGTGATAGTATCTTACCTTCCCGAGTTTATAAATCTATCCTTTAGTCGCCTTTTACGACATCCATGGAAAAGTGAAGGAATTATTACTGAAACATTATATAACACAATATGAAATAAACAATTTTTTTAATTACTAATTCTGTGATAGTATCTTACCTTTCCGAGTTTATAAACCTATCCTTTAGTCGCCTTTTACTACATCCATGGGAAAGAGAAAGAATTATTACTAAAACATTATATGAGACATTACGAAATAAAAAACACATTATGAAATAAACGATTTTATTTATTACTAGCGACCCGCCCCGGCTTCGCACGGGTGCAAAATTATAAATGTTATTATTATTTTTATCACTTTCTTTTCTCGGTTTTCTTTTTGAAAAAAAAAAAAAACCGGTGTACTGTTATACACGGGCCTTAGCCAAGTGTATATCAAGGCGGTCATTATCTATATTTACTCTTACTTCGTTAATGTTATCGGTTCTTGGTATTATTATTATGCGTAATTTTAAAGATTTAAGCATACAGACAAACAGACTAAAATAGCGACTTTGTTTTATACTATGTAGTGACTTATCTAATAAATGGCAGTATCTTACCTTTCCATGATGAGTGGTGTTATCGTGACGGTCTAACTCGGGATCCTCCGTGGATATGTCGTGCCCATGTCTGTGAGCTGTCAGCTGAGGTATCTACAACAATTAGGAAACCCATAATTATTTATTGCAATTTTTACACCCACCCCACAGGGGGAATTAAATATTTTTACGGGCTTTTGGCCAAGCAAAAATATTGAATAGAAATAAATGGAGGTAGGATTGAAATTTTAGTCAAGAGAAAGGAATTTTCTGACAGTTCTGCACATGTAAAAAATTGTAGCTTTCTGCAAGAGAATATACTCGTAAGTAAGAGCGTTAATTTGTGTATTGCAATTTTATTATTAACCAAATAATGTCAGAGTCAAAACTAAAAGCCTAATGACCATAACTAGAAACATAAGTACTTATCGGATTCCCATAATTGTATCAAACGACTCTGTCTACCTCGTACAAATAAAATCGTGACACGTATGTGTGTATTTTCACTCTCATACTACTTACGAATTTCCATTTGTTCACTCATACCACAATTAATGCTATAATAAAAATAACCCGTCTCCAAAGTTGAGCAAAGCGGACCCGGGGACCGCATTTTCCGGCCCAGTGGTCACTCCGGTACATTAAGCAGGTGTGTTGTCGCAAATATGGCGGAAAAGGAAAATATGGAAATTTAAGCTTTCAACACTCACATTGGGAATAATGACCTTATGGGTTGAATAACTACGAGTATATTAATATGAGTACGTTTTAATTGTGTACAAACATATAGACTATATGATATAGTCACGTCTTTATTCCTTGCGGGGTAAACAGAGCCAACAGTCCTGAAAAGACTGAAAAGGTCACGTTCAGCTGTTTGGCTTATTGATAGAATTGAGATACAAATAATGACAGGTTGCTAGCCTGTCGCCCAAGACAAGAATCCCAAGTGCATTAGTCTGTTCCTTAGTCGCCTTTTACGACATCCATGGGGATGGAGTGGTCCTATTCTTTTTTCAATTGGTGCCGGGAACCGCACGGCTCTCGGAAATCGCCGAGCTTGCATGAAAAGAGTTATGAATGTGGTTGAAGCGAAAGTAGTATGCAGGGATCGTGGCAAGTGGAAAGATGTGGTCTCTGCGTACCCCTCCGGGAAAGAGGCGTGATTTATATATGTATGTATGTACGTATGTATTAATGAACATCCTTTTTTTCTTAAAAATGCATCAAATCACGTTTTATGACATACAATTTCTAAGCTAAGCTTTTGCTCGGGTCATCAGTTTCAATTCCTTTCTCATTCGCATTTTCTTAGGTTTTTTTTATTTCTACACTATTACTTCCTTGAGAAACTCGAGAGTTGCCGTTGAATTTGATTTACATAAAGATCAAACGGATAAAGAATTATCAAAGATTTGTTTTAAATAAATTAATGTGAAAAGACTTGAACGTTAGCGAGGAAATGTAAGGGAATTAATACTAATTAAATATTATCATCTCTTCCTTATTATAATAACTAGTGAACGTCCACGGCTTTGCACGGTTAGCATTTATAAATATGAAACTTCCTCAGAAAAACCCTCTTTCCAAAATTTTTAATATGAACAAAATCCGAATCTACGACTTTCCGAGTTTAGCGCATACATACAGACAGATTATTTTGAATGAACTTTAAGACAAAAACTGAGACTAACTATATGATTAGTTATTTTATATTTATTTTTTTATTTCTTTTTACTGTATATGTAACAATTATAATTCTTAGTACCGTGTGGTTCCCGCCACCAATATAAAAAGAATAGGACCACTCCATCTCTCTCCCATGCATGTCGTAAAAGGCGTCTAAGGGAAAGACTATTTGATAGGCAAGGGATAGGATATTTGATCATAAAGCCATACAGATGAACGTGGCCTATCATTCTTTTCAAGACTCTTCACTCTGTCTACCCTGCAATGAATATAGACGTGATTATGTATGTATGTGGCCCCAAAGTGAGCAGGTACAATATGAATTATGAAAAATATAAAATGTTACATTTGATAAAACCATCCATGCTCAATTCAGGTCGAACGAGCCAAATGCAAACGCTGATCTGAAAAGATTTTATTACGATATGGAGTCTTCAGATAAATAGGAATCGGTTATTTCGAGACATGCTGTGGTAGTAACTTTATTTTTATAACAACTGAATATTTTTCCACGTACTCGTGTATAGGTACGCGCCGTGTGGTTCACGGCACTAAATGGTAAAAAGAATAGGATCACTCGATTTTGTTAGAAATAGGGTATTCTTCATTTGGGCGATGGGCTAGCGATCTGTCACTATTTGAATCTCAATTCTGTCTTTAAAGTGAGCAGCTGAACGTAGCTTATTAGTCTTTTGGAGACTGTTGGCTCTGTCTGCCCCACAAGGGATGTGGACGTGATTATATGCATATATAGATTCTGTCTTTAAACTGAGCAGCTGAACGTAGCTTATTAGTCTTTTGGAGACTGTTGGCTCTGTCTGCCCCACAAGGGATGTGGACGTGATTATATACGTATGAACGGGAAAACAGGTTATCTTAATATATAAAATTCTCGTATCACAATGTCCGTTTCCGTACTCCTCCGAAACGGCTTAACCGATTCTCATGAAATTTTGTGAGCATATTGAGTAGGTCTGAGAATCGGCCAACATTTATTTTTTAATACCCCTTAGTGATAAGGGTTGTCCACACTTAACATTTTTTTTTTAAATTAGAAATTTTATCAATATTTATGGCTAAACAACGTTTGCCGGGACATTTAGTTGTAGCTACAAAAAATTTAACACTAATGAATAAACATCAATTTATTGCTATACCAACCGTCACTATAGCAACCAATATTTAATCAATAAATTCCCAACTCGATACAAATTTTGCTTAAAAACTAAAGAAAATGGTGATCCTCTTAGTTAAGCGTGGTGATGAAAACCAGTTTCTCTATGAGACTGACGTGGAGAAACCCGTCGATGAAGTAGTCAAAAATGTGGTGGCGATCTTCAATGGGAGGTTGAAGGTGACCAGGATCTGCTATGAGCTGGAAGAGCTCAGAGACCATGGGACCTTTCTGCCGTCGGAGATGCAAGGGTTGAATGATGATCAGGTATGAATAGTTTTGATCGTCATGTTCTTATTAAAATCCGTGGATTGATAAAAGGTGTATTTCCCTACCCCTCCGGGAAATAGGCGTGATTTTATTTTCTGCAAAGAATGACAGTGCACAATACATACATACATACATATAATCACGTCTATATACCTTGCGGGGTAGACAGAGCCAACAGTCTTGAAAAGACTGATAGGCCGCGTTCAGCTGTTTGGCTTCATGATGGAATTGAGATTCAAATAGTGACAGGTTGCTAGCCCATCGCCTAAAAGAAGAATCCCATGTTTATAAGCCTATCCCTTAGTCGCCTTTTACGACATCCATGGGAACGAGATGGAGTGGTCCTATTCTTTTTTTTTATTGGTGCCGGGAACCACACGGCACAGTGCACAGTACACAGTATATGTATATGTATATATTTATATATATATTAAGATCAAGCAAAAAGTACTAAGTATTGGGATCGTTGGAAGAGGAAACATTTTCGCCTATCCCTCCAGAAAAGAAGCGTTATTTCTTCGCGTAATGGCAAATAGTTCTTAACCCTAAACTGACGTGGAACGTTAGGTTTTTAAATTATATTTGGCACGGGTCAGTTCCTGTCTCCAGATTGCATCTGACCGAGTTAACTTATGTCTCCATCTAAGATCGTGGTCATAAGTAGACCCTTGGTACCTTTCCAAGGAGACGAGAGCGCAACCTGGAATATCACGAGAAGTCGCTTCTTGTAAAAATCTGATCAGGATCCATGATCAAAGGCATACCCCGGGCTCCTCTCCAGAGTGGTGAGGATGCAATCGAGACCAAAACCGGGAGGAAGAAGAATAATTACGACGATAAAAAAACAGAATTGCAATACAGTTTTTGCTACGATTACATACGGTTACACGGTTAGGTTAAAAAATATAAAAATATATAAGGGACATATTACACAGATTGAGTTAACCTCGAAGTAAGTTCGAAACTTGTGTTACGAGATACTAGATACATTTTAAAATAAATACTGATATAGATAAACATCCAAGACCCAGGCCAATCGGAGAAAGTTCGTTTCTCATCATGCCCTGGCCAGGATTCGAACCCGGGACCTCCGTTGACACAGACAAGCGCACTACCGCTGCGCCACAGAGGCCGTTGGTTTTTTTTGTAAAGGTTCGAAGTCTGTCGACAGTCGGTTCGTGTTCAAAACTGACTTACCCAATGGTCAAGACGCAGGAGGATGTAACCGGGACTAATGCCATAGAGAAGAAGAAGATTTGGCCAGTCCTTAAAAAAATTCTCCCATTTAGTTATACAGGACGCCCTGGTAAAGGGTCAGGTTAAAAGTACCCGAAACCGCCGAGCTTGCATGAAGAGAGTTATGAATGTGGATGTAGTGAAGGAAGTATGCAGAGATCGTGGCAAGTGGAAACAGGTAGTTTCTGCCTACCCCTCCGGGAAAGAGGCGTGATTTTATGTATGTATGTATTAGTTATGGGTTTGATTTTTATTATTTCAGATCAAAGAACTAAAGCTAGAAGACCCATGGGCCAAGCGTTGTGCTCCTCAAGGCTACGTGGAACACAAGGACGAGATGGGGAGGCGCTGTGGGCTGGCCCCACCCCCCAATCTTCAGGAGGTGCTGAAGAAAGCCGCTGAGACTGCCAAGGAAATTATTGATAAGAAACATGTAAGTGTATGTGCCGTATGGTTCCAGGCACTTTTAAATAGGACCACCTCCATCTCTTTTCCATGGATATCGTAAAAGGCGACTAAAAGACTAGGCACACTTTTTTTTGGTACCGGTATGGTAGCGAAGACACAATATAATTTTCGCCAGCTGTTGCTGTTCCCATTGTAAAAGTCAATCAAAGGATAACTTGGGATTCTTCGTTTAGGCGATGGGCTAGCACTGGTCACTATTTGAATCTCAATTCTATCATTAAGCCAAATAGCTGACCGTGGCCCATCAGTCTTTCAAGACTTGGCTCTGTCTCACGCAAGGCATATAGACGTGATTATATGAAAGCAGTTTCAATTTTTTTTTATATGTGATATTTTTTATTGTAAAACCATAAATTTATTGTATTTTATTTTCCACGTTGGTGCCCACGGAAGACCAGCGTTGTGGTATATACCACGACAAATGCCGAGGGGGGGCCATTTTGGTACAAAAGTTGTTATAGGTTAAGGTTTCTGTTCTTGATATATTATTATGTACCAAATAAACATTTTTCCTTTCTTTCTTTCTTTATATATAAATGCCATTAAGTCTCCAAGCTAAACCTTCCCCCTTAAGCTAAACGTCCCTTTTGATGGCAAGAATGATCACATACGACATGTTACAATCACAGGTAGACCTACGTGAGTATGTGACCCAAAAAGATGTGGCCAGAGCATTGGACGAGCTTCGAGGGGCGACCAAAATAGTGTTCCCCGCTGGTCTCCCGCCCCATGATCCAGTCAGGATGGAGCTGGATAACGTGGAAGACCTGTCTGGCACGCAGGCTGCAAACGAGGTTATAGATCCGGTCAAAGCTTGCCTTTGGGCTTGCGGGAAGAAATTCTTGAGCGGGAACAAATTGAGTGATCATTTGGGTAAGTAAGATCGTATGGTTATATGTGTGCCGTGTGGTTTTCGACACTTTGAAATTGTACCAGTCCATTTCTTTCCTATGGATTTCGTAAAAGGCTGCGAAGGGAATAGGCGCATATCTTCTGGTGCAAGCTTCCATGCTGACCTGGTGGTGACGGGACAACATTGCTTATGCCACCTGATTCTCTTTTCGTTCCTGTAAAAGCCAATCAAGGGAAATGCAAATACAGTTAGGATTCTTATTTCAGGCGATGATGGTGATGGAATTGAGATTCAAATAGTGACAGGTTGTCTCTTAATTCCATCATTTCGCCAAACAGCTGAAAGTGGCCTTCGATTCTTTGCGAGACTATCGACGCCGTTTCCACCCAGTAAAAGATAGATATGACAAATGTATCTCATCATCATCATCATCATCTAATCTCTAAATTTCAGGCAAAAACAACAAATGCAAGGTGACAGTGAAACTCTGCTCCACCACGGAAAACGCGCCGGGTCGTGAGCCAATCATGAGCGAGGATGAGAGGAAACAGCTGATGCTTCACGCTTACCGCAAGCAGGAGGAGTGGAAGAAGCTGGAACAAGACGAAGATGACCACTATTTGGACTCCAAATGGGCCGATGGCCAGAATTTGAAGAGGCAGTTCCATGGACTGAACGATATTTCTTGGAAACCGGTTGTGAAGAAGTAACTTGTCTTTCTCATCTTGGCGTTCATATTCCGTCACAATGCTTTGGGCACTGGAGTCTAAATTTTACCTTCAACTTTGTCCAGTTAGCGGCGTATTCAGTTTTAAGACCCAATAACACGCATATATGTATGTGCCGTGTGGTTCCCGGCACCAGTACAAAAAAGAATAGGACCACTCCATCTCTTTTCCATAGATGTCGTAAAAGGCGACTAAGGGATAGGCTTACAAACGTATGTGTGTAAAAATGTGACGTTCAAAATACATCTTGCATTAATATTTTCCTCAATTCTTTAATATGGTATGCATGTAAAAATAGAATATTTGTTTGCCTTTTAGTTTTAAATATATTCATTTAAAACAAGTTATAATTTTATTTTCACAAAATACCTAGTAGCTAACAGTATTTTCGAAGTTACGTACCTACATTAGTTTGAATACTAACCGATGATCGGTCAGGGAGAATATCGTGAGGAAACCTGCACATTCAGGCAACTGGATCTGTAACCATGATCCAATATTGCAAAGTTTTAATCTCAATCTATCATCACGGCGTACAGCTGAATAAATAAATATACTTATACGGGACAAATAACAAGGATTGAGTTAGCCTCGAAGTAAGTTCGAGACTTGTGTTACGAGATACTAACTCAACGGTACTATATTTTATAATAAATACTTAGATAGATAATCATCCAAAAACCCAAGCCGGGATTCGAACCCGAGACCTCCGGTGTCACAGACAAGCTTACTACCGCTGCGCCACAGAGGCCGTCATGTCATCAGAATGTTGGATTACAGATTTTTCAAGACTATTTGTTTTGTCTACCCCGCAAAGGATATAAACGTGATATATATGTATGTATTTTCACCATTTCTAGCCTGTTCTCGTGTCAAGGTTATTGGTATCGTGTGATAAATGGTTTTTCACCCACGCCGGTGACACACACAGACATACAGTTTGATGGCTATCCTACTAATATTATAAATGCGAAAGTTTGTGAGTATGTCAGGATGTCAGTATGTATTAAGTTATTTTAAAGGTAATTATTATTACTTTCAAATGTTATTATTAATAAGTAATTTAAAATAATTATAATTTATAAAATGAATTTAATTGATAAAATTATATATAATAATTAAAAAAATATTTAAATGTGAATAATTCTATCGTTTAAAAAGTCGTTCAGTGTATATTGACTCCAAATATAAAACGACGTTCTTTATTTTGTTATTTTTAAAATTTAATTTATTATATTATTCCAATATCTAAGCTACAGTACTGTAAACTTTGACTAAAATCCATACGGTAGTTTCTGCGTGAAAAAATAACAAACACACACACACATATCTACACAAATATTTACAAACTTTGGCATTCTTAATATTAAAAGGTTACCCAGATGTTTTTACTTTGATAGATAAAAAGTAGCCATGATCAGACACGCACTTAGCCAGTTTTTAATTTTATTTTTATCAACCGTATCTACGACAAGGGTTACACTGTCAGTTTGGCTTCAGTTCAGTCCATCAATTCGGTCCGGCTAAGATTGATGCCAGAATGAGGGATGAAAAACACGGTTACACGATCATTCTAAGACTGACAGCAGCCTGATAAAACTTACGTTGGACAAGCGTTACTTGATTAGTTTGGCGTCATTACAGTCCATCAGTTAGCTCAGAATGATGGTAGAATTATCGTCTAACCGATTGACTAAGGGACTGATGGTCCAATCAATTCGTCGGTCATTCGGATTGGTAAAAGTCAAATATTTTTTAATTATTCTGTTGTGAATGACTGACGCGATAATGATTCCGTTACAATTTCAGTCTGGCATCAGTCCGCTTTCATTCACAACAGAATGATAAAAAATATTTGATTTTTGTCATTCTGGATCATCAGTTAACCCGTTAGAGGATGATTCTCCCATCATTCTGAGCGAACTGATGGACGGACGATTTGAATTGACGACAAACTGATCGTGTGAATCTTGTCTACGAAAATATATCCAAAAATCATACGTCATTCCATGATTTTCTTTTATGTTGCGTCTTAAGCTCAACCCTTACATGATCCATCATTTAATTCGGATGTATAGATTCCCGACGCCTTTACGATTAGCGTAATATGAAAGCAGATTTGTTACTTACATACATATAATTACGTCTCTTACGGTACTCGGTTACGGTTACGGTCCGATACTCTTACGGTGAGGGAAAACATCATAAGGAAACCTGCACATTCAGGAAACTGGATGTACAACCATGGATCTACAATGGGTTAGGTTTACCTGCAAAGGTTGCGGAGATCCGATAGTAGTGTCTTCGTGTAAAAACCTGACTCACCCAATCTGGAATCCACAGTCAAAGGGATGCCTTTGACCACTCCTCACCTCTCTGGAGAAGAGCCCGGGGTATGCTCCGGTCTCTTCTCCAGAGAGGTGAGGATGCAACCGGGACTAATGCCAGGAGGAAGAAGGATACATAGACATCACGTCCATATATATCCCTTGCGGGGTAGACGAGTCAACGGTCTTGAAAAGAGTGACCGGCCACGTTCAGCTGTTTGGCATAATGATAGAATTGAGATTCAAATAGTGACGGGTTGCTAGCCTATCGCTTAGAAAAAGAATCTCAAGTTAATAAGCCTATCCCTTAGTCGTAGTACCGTTTGTTATTAATGGTTTATTCATATCAAATTATACACCGCCATATTTAACATTATGTTCTGCTGTGAACATTTCACAGCATAAATATCACTAACTTTAACTGATCCCGGCCTAATCTCCCTCGTCAAAACGGGAGAGATTGAAACATATATTTCTAAATTACACTCACAAAGCAAACTCCGCCATTTAATAATAAATTTTGCCGCCATAATTAACGCCCTCATTTAAAGTGACATGCCGGGATAAAACCGCCTGAAACCGGTTAAAACTGGTAAACACCAAATATTACAGGATATGTTTCGAAACTGTGTTTGACGAGCGAAATGTCATGTTAATATTTGGGATTAAAATGATTGATACACACGTGTTAGGTGGTTCGTGAGTAATTTCGCTCTCGACGTGTAATGTTTTTGATGTGGAGTTTAATAAGGGCTTGTTTACAATATTGTAATGAGTGATTGCTGTAATTAAAGGGTAATAGGTTATAACGGTATCAATAAGGTTGGATTAATGTTAATAAATATGAGGAGGCTTTCACACATACAGCTTAAAAAATAAAATGATAAAAATTAACGTGCATTTAATCTCTATTAATATTTAATTGCGAAAGACATTCTGCCTGTTCGTTACATTTTCACCCTTCCTTATATGGTCAAAATTTAATGGAGGATTTCCCGAAATTCCCACAGGAACAGAAGTTAAAGAGCTTTTTCGTTTTATGCGGGTTTTATATTAAACTTAATATAGGAAATTTAATTTGAGTGTCAGTCGTCGAATTGGTAAGGCGCCCGGTTAGAATGCGTGCGGCGCAGGTAAAGGTACAAGTTCGAATCCCAAAAACCAACTACTATTTTCAAGGTTATGTACATTAGTTTGAACACTAACCGATGCTCTTACGGTGAGGGAAATCATAATAAGGAAACCTGCACATTCAGGCAACTGGATGTGTAACCATGATCGATTCAATACGGGTCAGGTTCCCCTTCGCTTCGTGTAAAAACCTGACTCACCCAATCCAGGATCCATGGTCGAAGGCATACCTCGAGCACCTCTCCAGAGTGGTGAGGATGCAACCAGGACTAAAGCAAAGAGTCAGAAGATATTTTACATACATACATATGTTCACGTCTATATCCCTTGCGGGGTAGACAGAGCCAACAGTCTTGAAAGTACTGAATGGCCACGTTCAGCTATTTGGCTTAACGATAGAATTGAAATTCAAATAGTGACAGGTTGCTAGCCCATCGCCTAAAAAAGAACCCCAAGTTTGTAAGCCTATCCCTTAGTCGCCTTTTACGACATCCATGGGAAAGAGATGGAGTGGTCCTATTCTTTTTTGTATTGGTGCCGGGAACCACACGGCACTTGGAGATATTTTCTTTTTATTTATAACCAGTAAGATGAACGTTTTTTATCTTTCAACGTAGGTATTCTAGATTTATCAAATAGCAAGCTTCATTCAGACAAAAACATTTTCTCAGACAAATACCGCCTAGGAAAGCCTATTGTTACGTACGCCTGCCTGTAGATAGGCAACAAGGGACTGAATACAATACCATTATGTTTGCTACGCCTGATGTACGATATACGATGGGTATGAATCTAAATGAATTATTCTTTGAGCTCTAATATTAGTAAACAGACAGTATTAGACTAAGGGAAAGGCTAATAATCTAGACATTATTGTAGGCGATACACTCTCTGCCTACCCTTCTAGGGGGAAAAAGCGTGGTTTAAGGTGGCTAGTACTCTTGCGGGGTAGACAGAGCCGACTGACTTGAAAAGACTCAGAGGCCACGTTCAGCTGTTTGGTTTAATGATAGAATTGAGATTCAAATAGTGACAGGTTGCTAGCCCATCGCCTAAAAGAAAAATTCCAAGGTTAAAAGCCTATCCCGAAGTCGCCTTTTAAGACATCCATGCGAATGAAACGCAGTGGTCCTATTCTTTTTTTTTATTGGTGCCGGGATCCACACGGCATTGGCAAATGAAAAGATGTAGTCACTGCCTTACCCTCCGGAAAAAGACTTCATTTATCTATGTACATACATACATACATACATATAATCACGTCTATATCCCTTGCGGGGTAGACAGAGCCAACACTCTTGAAAAGACTGATAGGCCACGTTCAGCTATTTGGCTTAATGATTGAATTGAGATTCAAATACTGACAGGTTGCTAGCCCATCGTCTAAAAAGAATCTCAAGTTTGTAAGCCTATCCTTTAGTCGCCTTTTACGACATCCATGGGGAAGAGAAGGAGTGGTCCTATTGTATTTTGTACTGGTGCCGCGAACCACACGGCACTTATAGGCAAAATAACTAACTAACTAACTAAACTAACATTAAAACGATTAGGAAATAGCAACAATTGGATCAAACTGAGCAGAGATTCGAGCGAGATAATTTTATCTGGGCAAGAGTGCACCGCGTTAGTGCCGACGTGCTTAGTAGTTGTGGAGCGTTTAGACAGGACAGTAACTTATTTATTTACTTAAAACTTAATTGCACAATAAAAAAATTACAAAAGGCGACCTTAATGCCGTTTGGCATTCTGTATCAGTCTACCAGATGACCAAACAGAAAAACTTTAAGTTGGTGATGCGATAAATTGCACATGGATACTGCAAAATACATAGGTACATCACAAAAAAAATGCATAAATATATACAAGATACATAAAATACATACACACACATACATAAAATATGAAATTAGGATGACCCATTATTGATTCACTGAAGGAAAAACCCATTCACAGCATAACTTGCACAATACTAATGTATATAAGTTGATGAACAGCTACTTGAAAACAAGGGTTGACATAACTGGGAGAAATTTAACTCTTTATCTTCTTATGTAAATGTTAAACTGTTGAATGAGGTGGCTGGAGTATGTGAATATATTTTCACTATGGATATCAGAAATTATAACAAAAGAACATTTTATTCTCAATGCACAAGAGCACAAGTTATTGTCCATCATAATAAAATATTACCTAAGACGACTCATCCCAGACAAAAACACTTGCATCTTAACGTGGTCTTGTAAGGTGGTCGATATAAAAAGCCGTGATAAGCGGGATAAGTTACTGTACTAAACAGTTCTACTAAGCAAGTAAAGTGGCAATTCAAACGCAGCACCACCTCCAGCAGTGTTGTCACGTCCACTCAACCAAGTGCTATTTATATCCTGGACCGTTTTCAATTGTTCTGGAGTGCAGAGATTGCTGACTTTAGGGGGGTTTATTATTGGGTAGTTTTATGATATAACATCAATTTTAGTGCCGTGTGGTTCCCGGCACTAATAGAAAAAAGAACAGGACCAGTCCTGTGGATGTCGTAAAAGGCGACTAAGGGATAGGCTTTCATAGTTGGGATTCCTCTTTTGGGCGAGGGGCTAGCAACCTGTCACTTTTTGAATCTCAATAACATTATGTAATCATATAGCTGAACGTGGCGTTTCAGTCTTTTCAAGACTGTTGGCTCAGTCTACCCCCAAGGGATATATACGTGATTATATGTATGTTTATATCCCTTACATCACAGCAAGAAGTCTTGGAAATACTCGAAGGCCACATTTGTTATAAGTTTATAATTCTATCCCTTAGTCGCCTTTTACAACATCTATGGAAACAATAATCCTGTTCTCTTTTCTATTCGTGCCGTGTGGTTCCCGGCAATAGATTAACATATGTATCTCATTGAAACTGTCTTTACGCAAACCACAAAATCTATTCGCGTAAATTGTCTAAATCATAAGACGGAGTTAGGTACATCAAATAAACCCGCTGAGAAACTATACCTATATTTGGCGTAAGATAATATTTGCTCAACTACTGAGGCGGCAATATGAGGGGAATTACCATCACTGACATTAGATTTATGATGAACTAGATTACGCCTTCAGTTCCGCTTGCAAAATTTGAATTCCTGAAATATTTTCATCCGTTTTCAATGACTAACAAACATACATATAATCACGTTATTATAGACAGAGCCAACAGCCTTAAAAAGACTGAGAGGCCTCATTTAACGACATCCAACGTCTTTATATATACATACATATGATCACGTCTATATCCCTTGCCGGGTAGACAGAGCCGACAGTCTTATATAGACTAAAAGGCAACGTTCAGCTGTATGGCTTAATGATCTAATTGGGATTTAAATAATAACAGCTTTTAAGCCCCTCGTTTACAAATAGAATTTTAAGTTCATTAGCCTCTCTCTTAGTAGAAAGATCATATAGTGCCGGGAACCATACGGCAAAAGGTGCTGCTTGTAAAAATAAAGTTTCATCAAAATCAGTTCAATGGTTTAGCTGCGAGTAGGTAACAACAAACAGAGATATTGTCTCTGCCTACCCCTCTCTAAAAAAGGCGTTACCTGTCCCGGCAAGAATTATTTAGTAATTTCAATTTAAAAAAATGAGGTAAGGTTGGACAACCCTTCACTATGGGGTATGAAAAATAGATGTTGTCTGGTTCTCAGACCTATATGTATGTATAATATGCTCACAAAATTTCATGAGAATCGGTCGAGCCGTTTCGGAGGATACGGGAGCGAATTGTGACACGAATAGAGAATAATAGAAATAATAGAAAGCCTTTTGTACATTTCTGTTTTTGTGCAACAAAGTTTTAAATAAATAAATAAATATATGTATATATTTAAGCGCTTGATACTTTTATAATAACCCGACCATTATATATAACACCCCTATTTAATTTGAGGGGTAAAAAGCGTCAAAGCTGATGTGTTAATTCGGTATCCGCCATAACTCCGCATCAACTAAATCCGTCGGTTTCACAAAAAATATCCGCGCGGGGCAAAACGATACTGCCTGTTATAAATCTGACTACATGAATATCGTGCCGTGTGGTTCCCGGCACCGGTAGAAAAAAAGAAAGAATGGACCAAGGACCAACAAGGACCACTCAATCTCTTTACCATGGATGTCGTTGAAGGCGACTAAGGGATAAGCTTACAAACTTGGGATTCTTTTAGGCGACGGGCTCGCAACCTGTCACTCTTATATGTATCTCAATTCTATCAGTAAGCCAAATATTTGAACGTGGCCTCAGTCTTTTTAAGACTTTTGGCTCTATCTACCCCACAAGGGATATAGACGTGACCATATTATGTATGTATGCCATACATACAGCTGAACGTGGCATTTCAGTCTTCCAGGATGTGGTCTTTCAAGCTATTTAAAAGCTACATTTGTAAAGCTGGCTGCTGGCTCTGTCCACCCCGCAAGGGATATAGACGTGTTTTTATATATGTACGAATTGTAATTGAATAAGCAATTGCTCACTACGGTATTTACTCAGATATCCTACATACATCAGGCCGAATACATGCACTTAATTATAGCTATTTCTATTGTGTTTGGCTATTACGTTGATTGGTTGGTGCTTCTATTGTTAGGCAAATGATACTACTGTCTTTACACACGTCTTTATGTTTTGTGGGGTAGACAGAGCAATCGTAAGATTGAAAGGACATGTTAGGCTAAAAGGCTTGATGATAGAAATAAAATTCAGTTTTATTAAACACTAGACGCTGCCCGAGACTTCGTTCGCGTGTAATCAATCCCGCGGGAACTCCGGGATCAAAAGTAGCCTATATGTTATTCTGGGTCGTCTGCTACTTACCAAAATTTCATCGTAATCGGTTCGGTAGTTTTTGCGTGAAACAGTAACAAACATCCGTACTGACATCCTGACATTCTCACAAACTTTCGCATTTATAATATTAGTAGGATTGCGTACTACTTACTCTCTTTACATACATGTCATGTCTTTAGTACGGGGTAGACAGAGCAGTAGACAAAAGATTTAAAGGCCATGTTTAGATTAATGGATTAATAAATACATACAAATTATGACGTCTATATCCCCTGCGGATTACAGTCACACAAAAGGCTGATAGGCCACGCTCAGCTGTTTGGCTTAATGATAGAATTGAGATTCAAATAGTGACAGGTTGCTAGCCCATTGCCTAAAAGAAGAATCCCAAGTTTTTAAGTCTAAGTCGCCTTTACGACATCAATGTGAAAGAGAAGTGCCGTGTGGCTCCCGGCACCAAATAGAAAAAAAGAATAGGACCACTCCATCACTCCCATGGATGTCGTAAAAGGCGACTAAGGGGTAGGCTTACAAATTTGGGGTTCTTCTTTTAGGCGATGGGCTAGCAACCAGTCACTATTAGAATCTCAATTCTATCATTAAGCCAAATAGCTGAACGTGGCCTATCAGTCTTTTCAAGACTGTTGGCTCTGTCTACCCCGCAAGGGATATAGATGTGAGCATATGTATTTATGTATGTGAAAGAGATGGAGTGGTCCTATTATATAACGACTAGTATTGTATAATATAAAAATAAGTCTTGTTAGAATACTTTAGTCAATTGGCTCTAAAATTTTTCCAAAATCGAAAAGCTCGCGTGACCGCGTTGAAGGGTTAAGGATAGTTTCATGCAGAATGATGTCAATCCCAAACTAAGGCTGCTAAAAAAGCTGAAATGATGAAAATGAAAGTGTTTGTTTTCTCCGAATTAAAACCTAAAAATTAACTTATACATGGAAGTTTTAAGCAAGATATATATAAGTACATAAGGTATGCGATAAATTACTTTATGAATCGAGAGAAGCCGCGGTAAAAGATAGTGTATAGATTTTTGGATGATAGGTTGTAGTCCCTACCTACGTTTTGGGAAAAGAGATGTAATGTGTATTTGTCGTTCTTAGCATATAGACATGCCTTAAGAGATTTTGTATACCTACTCATTTTCATGCGAAAGCTTCATTTTATAACTACTAATAATTTGTGATAAACTAATCTGTTGTAGATGGGTCCACAAAGAGTGCCAAAGGTGACGTTCTCAATAAGTATATATTGAAATTGAGATATATTGCATAACCCCATCTTAACCCGTATACCAATAACACGAGACCCGACTAGACGACCCGAACAGCGCAATATCCGTCGACGTTCTTACATGGCGCGCGCCATAAATATTACATTGACAGAACGCAATCTACTCGAACATTATGCGGATAACAGTTATAGGTTCTGATCGAAAATGAACGACAATTTACGTACGAAATGGGTTTAGTTCAGTAAATTGCTGTTTGAAAATAACACTTTATGTGTTTACAGCTTTATTTGGGGCTTTGGGGAATTTTTCCAAAAAAAGTGTTCTTGTGCCATTTTTCCTGGATTTTTACAGTTAATAATTATTTTTTCTCTCTCTTGTTAGTTGAAAAAAGGTAAGATAGATGCTTTACCATGTGGTTCCCGGTACCAAAACAAAAATGAATAAGACCACTCAATCTCTTCCCATGGATGTCGAAAAAGGCGACTAAGGGATAGGCTTACAAACTTGGGACACCCATATCTCCATACTCCGGGAACTTTTCATGACAAGGCGTCTATCAACCCTAGTATAGAAGCGCAAAATTTGTGTGTGAATGTGTCTAGTCTATTGCAATTCAACTGATGTTGATTTTGAATTGAATCGATTCTATATTTTATGATGTAAATTGTGTTCTTCATTTACATACATGCATATTGCATACATACATATGGTCACGTCTATATCCCTTGCGGGGTAGACAGAGCCAACAGTCTTGAAAAGACTGAATGACCACGTTCAGCTATTTGGCTTAATGATAGAATTGAGATTCAAAAAGAGACAGGTTGCTAGCCCATCGCCTAAAAAAGAATCCCCAAGTTTGTAAGCCTATCCCTTAGTCGCATTTTACGACATCCATGGGAAATAAATGGAGTGGTCCCATTCTTTTTTGTATTGGTGCCGGGAACCACACGGCATCTTCTTGTTCATTTACTATGTCTTTAAATATGCAACGTGATTTACCTGAGACACCCTGTGTTTCTTTTGTTTATCCCAGTATACAATAGGGACAAAACTGTCTGAAACTAGTAAGTGCGAACTTCTGAAAGGGTCGGGATTATCCTGGAACAGCGCTCTTACCTGCGCCCCGTTTGTTAAAACTTTTACGAAACGTTACGAAAGTTCCAGGTGTTAGGGATATATCTACAAGAACTTTTATATCGACGCGTAGGCAAAACAATGTTTTGTATTATTAAGGAACTAGCTTCCCCCCGCGACTCCGTCCGCGCGGATATCGGTCATCGCGTGGATGATTTATTTCTCAATTTTGAGTAACTGACAATGACATCTTATAAATATCTATTGAACCCAATTACGGCTAGGCCTATAATTAAGGAGATCCCTCTATTGAGCTACTGCTGTTGAGTTCGCGTTCTGTAGTAAGTAGTCCGGTCAATTTAGACCAAAAAATAAGAATGAAGCTACATTAATTCCCATCAAGCTGAAAATGAGTATAATTGTTTAAAACACAATCAAAAGCATTATTTCAAAATTCCCCATGATTCCGGTTTCTGGAAAAAAATTACCCAAGGTCAAAGGTAAAAAAATGGGTTTTTCACGATTTTCTTCAAAACGGTAAGTTTTATCGGAAAATTACCTCAGACATTGATTGTACATCATAAAGTTATCTATAAAAAGGTATCAATATTTTTTTTTCAATAAAGCTACCGTTTCTGAGATATAACGATGCAAAAAGTTGCAAGCGTCATAATATGCATAAGCACGTCTCGTTAAGGAATGTAATGGATTCGATTTTTTTTACTTTTCTTATTATTGTTATTTAATTTATAGTAGACTAGCTTATACCCGCAGAATCACTCTAAATTTAGCGCAACCTACAGCTTCACCCGCGCGAACTTAGCGCTTCCTACTCGCGTAAATTTAGCGCCACATATGAAATAATACGCGTTTTTTGAAATTTCAACTGGAACTGTAGTTTTTACCGGGATCAAAAGTAGGAACCCAATGTACTTTTCCAGACTTTTAATTATAACATAACATATAATCACGTCTATATCCCCTGCGGGGCAGTCAGAACGAACAGTCAGCAAACTGACTGACAGAAACTGAAAGGCCACGCTCAGCTTTGCCCTAATGATATAATTGAGATTCTAATAGTAACAGGTTGCTAGCCCATCGCCTAAAAGAGGAATCCCAAGTATATAAGCCTATCACTTAGTCGCTTTTTACGACATCCATGCGAAAGAGATGGAGTGATCCTATTATTTTTTATATTTGTGCCGGAAACCACACGGCAAATACATAAAAAATACGGTCGCCTCGAGAACCTCCTCCTTTTCAGAAGGCGGTTAAAAAATTAAAGAGATTTCAATTCATAAAACATCTACAAGTGATGAGATGAGTGTTACTTCAGGACAAACAAGTTAATTTTGTTTCCAAGTAATGTGTGTGTATCTTTGTGTTCGAATCGCGGCAACCGAACAAATTGAGTTTGTAAGCGTTTCTTGCAAACTGTGGTCCAAGTAACACGGTTAAAGCGATTATGTGACCTCGCAGCGATGCTGTCTCTCCTGGGACCTCCTCACCGCCCGAGGATCCTTCATAAGCGCCTCATATCCTCTCCTTTGGTCTACTTCAGCGCTCACCAACATACATACATATAATCACGTCTTTATCCCTTGCGGGGTAGACAGAGCCAACAGTCTTGTATTTTTGTAGATGGCGTTAAACCCGTCGCTTTTTTAAAGATGGTAATGGTGATGATGCTAAAAACTTGAAAAAACATGTGTAATGTTAAAACCTCCTGAGTTCACCAAAAGATATAAATAAACATCAGATAATCTGTGTGGTTCTCGGCACCAATACAAAAAAGAATAGGACCACTCCATCTCTTTCCTAATGGATGTCGTAAAAGGCGACTAAGGGATATGCTTACAAACTTGGGATTCATTTTTTAGACGATGGGCTAGCATCCTGTCACTATTTGAATCTCAATTCTATCATTAAACCAAATAGCTGTATGTGGCCTATCAGTCTTTTCAATACTGTTGGCTCTGTATACCCCGCAAGGGATATAGACGTGACCATATGTATGTATAAATAAATAAACAGACAAAAAACGCTATTCCTTCATCACTTACACCACAATACTACACGATAGCGTAGTGCTTTGAACCGAAGTGCTGTTCTTATCCTGTCGATTGTGTCGTGACCACTTTCCGCTTAAACTTACAGTGTGAACAAACATACATACCAACTTCTATTTTATTTAAGTTTTTCAAATAAATGTTCAACAATTCTATCTATCACTAAACCATACAGCTGAACGTGGCCTTTTATTTTCGAGATTATTGGCTCTGTCTACCCCGCAAGGGATATAGACGTGACTATATGTATGTGTTTTCAATAAAAAAAATTGCTTGTTAACCAGCTCATTTGTTATTGAGATTTATATATACAGATAAATCACGACTTTATCTCTTACGGGGTAGACAGAGCTGGATGTTCGCGAGGTCTTAGTTCGCGGCGAATGAAAAGTAATATTTTCTTTTACCGTCAGAGCATCGGTTGGCATTCAAACTAATGTTTGTAATCAAAACTGGTACATGGAAGCGATGAATATTATTTATTTATTTACAATTGAAACTTTATTGCACAAAAAAAATGTACAAAAGGCGGACTTAATGCCTTTTGGCATTCTCTACCAGTCAACGATAAAGCGCACATACATACATACTGCAAAATACATACATTACGAACAAAATACATAAAAACATACAAGATACATAAAATATCAACATATATATTTTGAAAATCGTTCACCTAAACCACTTCAACATACATATGGTCACGTCTATATCACTTGCGGGGTAGACAGAGCCAACAGTCTTAAAAAGACTGAATGGCCACGTTCAGCTATTTGGTTTAATGATAGAATTGAGATTCAAATAGTGACAAGTTGCTAGCCCGTCGCCTAAAAAACAATCCCAAGTTTGTAAGCCTATCCCTTAGTCGCCCTTTACTCCATCCATGGTAAAGAGATGCAGTGTTCCTATTCTTTTTTTGGTATTGGTACCGGGAACCACACGGCACACTCCAACCACCTACATATTTGGACACTACCGTCAAATTTAAAACGAAAATTCTCAAGATTTCCGACAGAGTGCGCTCCAATCAGCCGTCTCATGTAATAACTCAATATTTATTCAATGAATTCCCTCTTCGCAATCAGAGCTGAATGGATTTGCATCTGGTTCGATTTTATTTTTTGCTTTTGTAAACACGAGTAGACTATTTATAGAAATGTTTTGATTTTTATTTTAAACTTAAAAAGGCTTATTTAAATTGTTAATACGAAACGACAGTAATTTTTGATATATACTCTTATAGCTATATAATGGGTACATTTAGTATTTTTGATTGAAATGGATAGAATGAATAAAAGAAAGCAAAAATATTTTTTTCGATTTTTTTGTCTGTCTGTATGTATGATGACGCTTATCTCAGAAAGTACTGAACCGATTGAAACTGAACTGAAAACTTTCACCAGCTGCTTTGTTTTAACTCTGAAAAACATTTATAGTGTGTTTCATCAAAATTGGTCCCCTAAAACAAGTTATCGTCATTTGAATGAACTCAAGGCATGAATTTGCCTGCAAATAAGTTTACGCGAAACAATTCGAAATTTACGCGGAAGAAGTCGCAGGTAATAGCTAGTAAGATAATATATCTGTTCTTATCAGTCTCAAAACTTTTATAATAATTCCGTACTTCATCACTTGTGTATTGGAATCTGTATTTCATATTATTACACACATACATATATATAATCACGTTTATCTCTTGCAGGGTAGACAGAGTCAACTAACTTAAAAAGACTGGAGGCCACGTTCAGCTGTATGGCTTAATGATGGAATTGAGATCCAAATAGTGACAGGTTGCTAGCTCATCGCCTACAAAGAGAATTCAAAAGTTATGAACCGTACCCTTAGTCGCCTTTACGTCATCCATGGAAAACAAATGGGGTGGACTTATTCTTAATTGCCAGGAACCGTTCACTCCTTTTTTTGACTATATAAAAATAAATTGTTCATTTCTTTACAACCTGACCCACACCACTTAGGTTTAAACCCGTTAAATAATCGTGTCCCATTTAAATAGAAAACTGAATATTATGCAAACAAGCCGCCGCCGGCTGAATTGATATTAAGTGTCAACGGTGTCGTGTTTCTACTTGAAATTCTATGACAGAGAAGTTATAACTATATACGAGTATGTGCCGTGTGGTTCCCGGCACCAATAGAAAAAAAGAATAAGACCACTCTATCTCTTTCCCATGGATGTATGAGGCTACTAAGGGATAGGATTATGAACGTGTGAGTATTCTTTTAAGCGACCGACGGGCTAGCAACCTGTCACTATTATGAATCTCAATTATATCATTAAGCTGTGTGGTGCCGTGTGGTTCCCGGCGCCAATAAAAAAAGAATAGGACCTCTCCATCTCGTTCCCATGGATGTCGTAAAAGGCGACTAAGGGATAGGCTTATAAATATAAAATAAATAAATATATACGGGACAAATTACACAGATTGAGTTAGCCTCGAAGTAAGTTCGAAACTTGTGTTACGAGATACTAACTCAACGATACTATATTTTATAATAAATACGTATAAACATCCAAGACCCAGGCCAATCAGTGAAAGTTCGTTTCTCATCATACCCTGGCCGGGATTCGAACCCGGGACCTCCGGTGACACAGACAAGCGTATTACCGCTGCGAAACAGAAGGCGTCAAATTGAAACAGTTAAATACCTTCCAATCGATAAACCACTTAAAATATTCAAATACTTAGTTAAAAATACAACGAAACGTTTTCAACTTCACAAACGAATCGAGAAATAAAAAAGAAATTCACCCACAAAAAAGGGGAAAAGCGCTAAAAGGTCGACTGACTTATCCGGTTTTATCCAGTTTGAACCGGTTCGGACCAGAATCGGCCTAATTTCCATTTAAACGGCCACTATTTACGCGCTAATTTTGGGCCAATACGCAAACATTTGTTGTGTAAATAGAAACATTGGGACCAATTTGCATACTAAACAAATTAGTTGGTTTGTTAGTGATTTGGTTTATTTTTGACCGACTTCAATAAAAGAAGAGCTAGGCTGTGTAGAGATCAAGGCTTCTATTATTCCTGGGGAACCGCGGGTCAGACGATGTTGAGTCAGAGGTTTGTATTTATGCTCAAATCCGTGAAATTTTCGTAATCGCGATTTAGATTCTTCGCTGCTATTGGCTGGGCGCGTCATTTTCTCCGCTATCATTGACAGTTGTGTGACATTTGTGATGACGCCACAGGTTGATTCATGATCTGCGGACGCTTTTTAAATCAGTTTAAAAAAATATATTTAACCCTTAACCACCTACCATACGTCTCAAAGTATAATTAGTAAAGTCTGTTGATATTATTATTGTTAATATTTTTGCGCCGGAGTGTTGTATCGGGGACTAAAGCCTTTTATTTTATTTATTTTGTTTTTTTTATTATTGACCAGTCACGAGTATATTATTTTTTCAGACATATCAAGTCTGTTGGCTCTGTCTATGCCGCAAGACGTGACCATATGTATGTATATACATATACATGTGACCGTAATTATGTATGTACGAGCAAATCCTAATTGCTTAAAAGTTTAAGCGGTAAAAAGTACAGACAGACATATACATTCTTAATTTTATGGATGGATTTCAGCGGCCATTACGGCGAAGGCTTATCTTCCACAACTTCCCATGGGTTGAAAATAATTACAGCAATTTGGGGGAAGACCCGTCATTACAGTTCATCCTAATTTGGCGTTAATTTCATTTCATTAGTGGGTTCTTTACATAATTTTCAATTTGTCATTTTGAAAGTTGAAAGTTGGTATATTACCTGTTTTATTTTTATGTCTATATAATAGAGATTTATGTATTGGTTATACTTTAATTCAGTAATTTTGTTTACAGAGAAAAATACCTAATTTTACCTTTCGTGTTTCATTTTACATACATACACATTCATCACGTCTTTATCCCTTTATGCAAATAGTGACAGGTTGCTAGCCCATCGCCTAAAAGAAGAATCCCGTTTATAAGCGTACCCCTTAGTCGCTTTTTACGACATCCATGGGAGAGAGATGGAGTGGTCCTATTCTTTTTTCTATAAGTGACGGGAACCACACGGCATTCCGGCTTTGAACATTCGTTCCATTATATGGTTAAAGACCTTGCAAGTACCAAAAGAACGTGGCCATTCAGTCTTATCAAGACTGTTGGCTCTGTCTACCCCGCAAGGGATATATACGTGACCATATGTATGTATGTACGTATGAGTACCAAAACTTCAAACGATTAAATTAAACTTGTTGTTATATATACTCTGTACATTTGTATTGGCAACACTGTCTGTTTTACCCGAGGTACAAGACAGTTATAAATAAATAATAATAATAAATAAATATATACGGGACAAATTACACTGATTGAGTTAGCCTCGAAGTAAGTTCGAAACTTGTGTTACGAGATACTAACTCAACGATACTATATTTTATAATAAATACTTATATAGATAAATATCCAAGACCCAGGCCAATCAGAAAAAGTTCTTTTCTCATCATGCCCTGGCCAGGATTCGAACCCGGGACCTCCGGTGTCACAGACAAGCGTACTACCGCTGAGCCACAGAGGCCGTCCGTTAGTTAATAAACCAGTCTAATGGCGGATGGCCTGTAATAAATTAGTTATTGTAAATTTTTCTTTATTAAATGAGAACTAAAATAATAGTGTATTCCATTACACATAATATTCCATTATAACAAAACTCACCGTTAAAACTGCCACCAATAACACGAACAGCATCCGCTTGGCCATCATGTCAGATGAGTTCTCCGACCATGCTAATGAATCAAGTCATTATCTGTAACAAGAGAAAATTCATTTTAAGTCGAGCATATATCATCTAAAAATATATAAAAGAGGACTTAGCAATTGGAATTTGGCATGTAGGTTCCTCAATTGGTCGCATATTTACATACGTGTGGTTCCCGGCACCAATACAGAAAAGAATAGGACCACTCCATCATGCTGTAAATAGCGACTAAGGGATAGGCTTACAAACGTGGGATTCGTTTTTAGGCGATGGGCAAGGAACCTGTCACTATTTGAATCTCAATTCTATCATTAAGCCAACTAGCTGAACGTGGCCTATCAGTTTCTTTTCAAGACTGTTGGCTTTGTCTACCCCGCAAGGGATATAGACGTGACCATATGTATGTATGTACCAAGTCTATATCCCTTAACGGCTAGACACAGTCAAAAGTCTTGAAAAGACTGGATGGCCACGCTCAGCTGTATGGCTTTATAATGTAATTGAGATTGAAACAGTGACAGGTTGCTAGCCCATCGCCGATGAGGAGAATCCCAAGTTAGTTTGTTAGCGTATCCCTTAGTCGCCTTTTAAGACATCCATGGGAAAGAGATGGTGTGGTCCGATTCTATAGTGCCGGGAACCACAATTCACCACCATTAACACTAATCGGTCGCTTTTGCGCTAAATTCACCACTTTTGTAGGTGGCGCTAAATTCGTTGTTTTATTTTTATTGCACTTCGATGCATTTCGATGTTGCTGGCGCTATATTCGCGCGTGCAAAGCTGCCTTTTAAATCTAGTTTCATACAAAAATTGAAAACAAAACTACTGAAATATTCATACACACTATATCTGTCAACGTATCAAGTTATTCAGGTCAATACGTACGCTGAAACAATAAAAGTTTGTCGTGAAATCCTATTTGACAAAACGCGACGATAAAATATTAACCCATTGGCCTACTTTGCGATTTTCAGACTGTTGGCATATCGTATCAATTATAGCTTTTGCAATAGAATAGATTTATTTTCAAAATTGGACACAAGGTATTCACTTATTGACGTCACATCACTTAAATCTAATTATAACTACTACCGCTTCCAAAGCAAGAAGCGGCGGAACAAACTACACTGCAGCTTTTCACCGGACGTCAATTTACAAATATACATACATACATATAATCAAGTCTATATCCGTTGCGGGGTAAACAGAGCCAACAGTCTTGAAAAGACTGATAGGCCACGTTCAGCTAAACAGCTGATTTATGATGCTTTATGATGGAATTGAGATTCAAATAGTGACAGGTTGTTAGCCCATCGCCTAAAAGAAAAATCCCAAGTTTATAAGCCTATCCCTTAGTCGACTTTTACGACATCCATGCGAATGAGATGGGGTGGTCCTATTCTTTTTTTATTGGTGCCGGGAACCATACTGATCATCTGATGTTTATCTATATCTTTTGGTGAACTCACGAGGTTATAATATTACACATGTTTTTTGCTAGTTTGAAAATATAAATAAAGACTGTAGACAAAAATGACAGGAATTTCATTAGATCCAGTCCAGTTCAATATCGAACCCTGGGTATTGTTCAGAAATCAAAACGGCAATTTCACACACACCCATATTTCTGCCGGCGTCCCGTTACGTGACTCCAATACGTGTTAGATGGTCACGACTTATGAGCTGTTAGCGGGGAGGATTATTTTTTGGAGTTATTATAGTAAGGACGTCCTGGTAAAGGGTCAGGTCAAAAGTACCCGAAACCGCCGAGCTTGCATGAAGAGAGTTATGAATGTGGATGAAGTGAAGGAAATATGCAGAGATCGTGGCAAGTGGAAAGAGGTAGTCTCTGCCTACCCCTCCGGGAAAGAGGCGTGATTTTATGTATGTATGTATTATAGTACATAGACACATACGTCAAGGTTTAGTCGCTAACGGATATAATTGGATCACCCCATCTCGTCCCATGGATGTCGTAAAAGGTGACTAAAGGATAGGCTTATAAACTTGGGATTTTTGTTTTAGGCGACATATAAGCTGGCAGTATTTGAATCTAAATTCTATCATTAAGCCAAACAGCTGTTAGTGGCCTCTCAGCCTTTTCAAGACTTTTAGCTCTGTCTACACCGATTTTTCACCGGTTCGATTCTTGGCCAGGGCATGACGGGTTTCGAAACTAAATTATACATACATATATACATATGATCACGTCTATACGCCTTGCGTGGGAGGCAGAGCCAACAGTCTTGAAAAAACTGATATGCCACGTTCAGCTGTTTTGCTTAACGATAGAATTGAGATTCAAATAGTGACAGTTTGCTAGTCCATCGCCTAAAAGAAGAAGTTTATAAGCCTATCCCTTAGTCGCCTTTTACGACATCCATGGGAACGAGATGGAGTGGTCGTATTCTTTTTTTTTATTGGTGCCGGGAGCCACACGGCACTATAATTATAAAAGCTTTTAAAAATTTTAACTTTCAACCATCAGCATATTTAATTACCTTTAGTTGCCTCAATTTTGTATGCGTTCCTCTTAATGTCTGGTTGGCTAGAAGAGATCCCACTTAAGGATAGCCTTTGTACTGTACTACTGTTTTATATTTGTAATATATTCCTTTAGTGAAAAATAAAGCATTAACGGGCCTTCTTACCTTCGATAAAAAAAAAATATTGACAGAAATCCCACTGGCATTTACCATAACACAGTGAACCGAATCGTTTATAACTTGGACCATACTGTTCGCCATAGCGCAAAACAATTGGCATCCACCAGGCATACTTTTTGATTTGCTGTACAAACAGACAAACATACGGATTTGCGATGTAGTGTTATTGTTTAGCTCTCTATTTTAGATTCGATATATACTATACTAGAGGCCGACCGCGACTTCGTCCGCATGGAAACCCTATCAATCCCGCGGGAACTCCGGGATAAAAAGTAGCCTATATGTTATTCTGGGTCTTCAGCTACCTACATACCAAATTTCATCGTAATCGGTTCAGTATTATTTGGGTGAAAGAGTAACAAACATCCATACTAACATACTCACAAACTTTCGCATTTATATTCTATGCCATGTGGTTCCAGGCACAAATATGTAAAAAGAATAGGATCACTCCATGTCTTTCCCATAGTTGTCGTAAAAGGCGACTAAGATAGGCCTATCAACTTGGAATTATTCATTTAGGCGATGGGCTAGCAACATTTCACTATTTAAATTTTTATTCCACCTTTGAGTCGTCATGCATCTGAGCCTTTCAGTCTATATGAGACTGTTGGCTCTGTCTACCCGGTAAGGGCAAAAGACGTGATTATATACATATGTATGTGTACTATGTGGCCTTCCACCGAGGTCACACGAGGTAAAAATACCTATTCTCTATCGAAATTCGGCACTTGTTTGAAATAAACCAGCCATCAATATAGCTCAGCGTGATCCGGGCTGTCACGCGATCAACTCACGATCATGTGAATCTAGGAATTAGAAATTCTAGAATAACCCACGTTCATCTTCTATCAAGATATCGGAGCGTCGTTGGACGAATCGGTAACGTACATACATATAGTCACGTCTATATCCCTTGCGGGGCCAACAGTCCCAAAAAGACTGATATACCACGTTCAGCATTTTGGCTTGATAAAATAAAAATCGGTAACGTGGCCGGTTAAAACGCGTAATGCGCAGAAAGGCACAGGTTCAAGTCCCACTTCGGCCGTGTACCAATGACTGTTGTCGAAGTTATGTATGTACATTAGTTTGAATACTAACCGATGTTCTTACGGTGAGGGAAAACATCGTGAGGAAACCCGCACATTCAGGCTACTGAATGTGTAACCATGGATCCAATACGGGTTAGGTTTACTGTTTTAATCTCCCATACTACAAACGTAATTATTAAGCAATTTTTTGACGATTTTAATAAACGGGTAAAAACTTGATTTAAATTAAAATATTTAAGTAATAAACGGTACGGGACCCTTCGTGCGCAAATCCGACTCGCTCTTGGCCTGTGTTTACTTTGCTACCATACCAGATACTGAAGCTAAGCAAATAAAAATCAAAGATCATTACATAATCAAACCAAATGTTTGCGAAAGCATAAAATTTATTGGCAAAGTGTATAAATCTAACAGCATTATGGTGTTTTTATGTAAGCACCACTCATTGGCAGTAATAAGATATGAGATATGAATTCCCATAGGACATAACATGACACATCCATTAGCTGTATATCAACGGATAATGCCAAGTTTGTAAGGGCGGGTGTAGACGTGCGACTTTAGATTAAAAAAATTACTTTAAAACGTAACTATAATTTCGCCCGCGTGATAATTACAAAACTACTTAAGTGATATGTCTGTCTACGTACTTCATATAATATGTAGGTAGTGTTTCATAGGTATCGGTTGAGTGGTTTTGACGTATAAGACGGACAAACAAATACACTTTCACATTTGTATTATTAGCATGTATTCTGAAATGAAATTAATATGTAGACCATATTAAAACACCGATGTAACTGCAAAAACGTGAAAATACTAGATTAATAATTAAAAAAAAAAACAAAAAATAAAATAAAATAAAATCTTATATACGTATATAAGATTTAATTCTCGTTTCACAATATTTGTTCCCGTACTTCTCCGAAACGGCTTCACCGATTCTCATGAAATTTTGTGAGCATATTGAGTAGGTCTGAGAATGGGCCAACACCTATTTTTCATACCCCTTAGTGATAAGGGTTGTCCACACTTAACATTTTTTTAACTAGAAATTACTTAAAAATTATTTATACGGCAAAATAACGTTTTCCGGGACAGCTAGTACATACATTCAAGCTTTTTTCTGAGAGGGTTAGGCTAGTAATAAAATATAATTTATCTTTAAATAAAAAAAATATCCCTTTAATTATCAATATTTGACGACATATATTTTCAAGTAAAATGATTAAATTCTTCAACTAAATTTTACTTGCTCTTTTGCGATGTTAGTCTGTAGACTGCCTAACACGACCTCAATATTACGCCAATCGCATTCAAATATACGACTTTTATACAGCTCGATATTTTCATATGGACTTGTATATTTTTGTATTCAACTGTATTATATACATACTTAACTTACAGTTAATTTTTTTTTCATTGCACATTTTTTATTTTAGTTAACACAAATATTTAGTATCAATAATAATGTAAGTCATTTATTTATTTATACATACATACATACATAAAATCAGGCCTCTTTCCCGAAGGGGTAGGCAGAGACTACCTCTTTCCACTTGCCACGATTTCTGCATATTTCCTTCGCTTCATCCACATTCATAACTCTTCTCTCTTCATGCAAGCTCGGCGGTTATTTATTTATGTATTTATTTATATTTATTGGTTGGTGGGAATGAGACCTATTCAGTTAATAGAATTATAAAGCGTGATACAAAGTTTCAAATTCTACCGCAGTGTGATTTCCGGCACCTTAAAAAAAAAGTAAAAGACCTTAAAAAAGTAGAGGAAAGGACGGTCTACGGCGTGGACGTAGCGGACGTTCAATGCTGAGCATAGCCCTCCCCAGCACCAATAGAAAAAAGAATAGGACCACTCTATCTCTTTCAGTGGATGTCGTAAAAGGCTACTAAAAGAAAGGCATTTAGGTACTTGGGATTCTTCTTTTAGGCGATGGGCTAGCAACCTGTCACTATTTTAATCTCAATTCCATCATAAAGCCAAACAGCTGAACGTGGCCATTCAGTCTTTTCAAGACTGTTGGCTCTGTCTACCCCGCAAGGGATATAGACGTGATTATATGTATGTATGTAAAAAAAAAAAACCTTTTGAATAAAACACGTAAAGATGAGAGTGAAAAAGAAAGATGTCCTCAGTAGATAGTTTATTCTTTAAAATGTTTCCTCAGTAATCCCATCCTGTCTCGGTGAGTGGATCTTTGTCCGAGAAGATTCGCTGACTTTTAGGTATCGTATGTATACGAAACATCGTACGTGTAGAGATAGGAAATGTGTACAAAAACTATTCAGAACATTACATATAATTACGTCTATATCCCATGCGAGGCAGGCACAGCCAACGGACTGAAAGGCCACATTCAGCTGTTTGGCTTAATGATAGAATTGAGATTCAAATAGTGACAGGTTGCTAGCCCATCGTTTAAAAAGGGGAATCCCAAGTATATAGGCCAAAAAAAGTATTAAATGATACATGTTTCTGTCTCGAAGCCTCGAAGTAAGTTCGAGACTTGAGTTACGAGATACTAACTCAACGATACTACATCTATTCTATATCTTCTTCTATACATATAATAAAATTGTAGAAAAGTGCTGTCTGTACATTGAAAATAAAAATAAAAAAAATAGCAGGGGTTATTGTTATGTCGATGTCGAACCCAAAAATGTAATTAACTTTTTTTTTGTCTGTTTGTCTGTTTATCTGTTTGTCTGTTCACGCTAATCTCAGAAACGGCTGATCCGAGATGGATGCGGTTTTCACGAATATATTGTGGTATGCTTCAGTTATGCTTTAGTGTTTGTTTCATGTCAATCGGTTCATAAATAAAAAAGTCATGTCAAATTAAAGAATCACATCGAACACTATTCTATGCTTATACATAGGCACCATTAATTTTATAATAAATACTCACATAGATAAACATCCAAGACCCAGGCCAATCAGAAAAAGTTCGTTTCTCATCATGCCCTGACCGGGATTCGAACCCGGGACCTCCGGTGCCACAGACAAGCGTACTACCGCTGCGCCACAGAGGCCGTTAAGATCTTCCCTTTGGTGGCGGTCGAGCCAAATGATCGCTGCTACGGATCTTTCTCTCCACACCCTCGCTATTTTGTCGTTTTAGGCACACGTCGGGTGAAAAGGCCCGTAAATGTGGAACGACATTGATGTACCTACTTAGTTCCGTTGCTTTGATTCCGGATATTTATCTTTGTACGCCTTTTTTATCTTTTCTTTTTCAATTCGAGTGTACGCAATCTAAGCGCCATCTTTTATGTTTCAGTGAGTAACGGTGACGGAAATTTACTCGTATTTATTGAGACTTTTTCGGTTTTATGTAGCTTGATTTCAGAAGCCGTGTGGTTCCTGACACCAATAGTAAAAAGAACAGGACCACTCCATCATTTATCTGTGGATGTCGTAAAAGACGACTAAGGGATACGCTTATATTCGCTTTTTAGATTAGCTTAGGTATTAGGGATAACTTAGGATTCTTCTGCGCGATGCGTTAAAACCTGTCACGATTTGAATCTGAGTTCAATAATAAAGCCATTTAGCTGAACGTGACGTTACAGTTTTTTCTAAGACTATATGTCTACCCCGCAAGGTATACGGACGTAACTATATGTATGCAACATGCCAAAGTGAACAGAATCCTAAGCGGACTTACAGAATCGGATAGAATACCCGGAGACTCCAAATCCATCGTTTCAAAGTTGCCAAGTGCTTGCCGAGTTTGTAAGTTGCGGAGTTACGAACTTTTAGAATAAATTCCGATACCTTCAACAATAAGAAGGTTATGTTCTTCCTCCTGGCTTTAGTCCCGGTTGCATCCTCAACTCTCTGGAGAGGAGCCCGGGGTATGCCTTTGACCATGGATCTTGAATTGGGTGAGACAGGTTTTAACAACAACTTTTAATTTTAAGGGTACTTACATACATAGGTACATATGATCACGTCTATATGCCTAGCGGGGTAGAAAGAGCCACCAGTCCTGAAAAGACTGATAGGCCACGCTCAGCTGTTTGGCTTTGTGATAGAATTGAGATTCAAATAGTGACAGGTTGCTAGCCCATCGCCTAAAAGAGGAATCCCAAGTTTATAAGCCTACCCCTTAGTCGCCTTTTAGGACATCCGTGGGAAAGAGATGGAGTGGATTCTTTTTTGTAATGGTGCCGGGAACCACACGGCAATTTTAAGGGTTCCGTACCTAAAAGGTAAAAACGGGACCCTATTACTAAACCTCCGCTATCTGTCTGTCCGTCCATCTGTCGACAGGCTGTATCTCATAAACCGTGATAGCTGGAAAGCTGAAATTTTCACAAATTATGTATTTCTTTTGCCGCTATAACAACGTGTTATTTTTTTTTCATACATCCAGTTGCCTGAAAGGGCAGGTTTCCTCACGATATTTTCCTTTACTGAAAAAATTATCTAGTTTCATTCAAAGTAAAAATTAAATGCCGTAAAAGGCGACAAAGAGAACTCAGAAAGGGCTTCATTGAGTGCACTAGAAACGAAAACGTATATTATTCAGATAATTTAACCACTAAGTCACTGACGTAAGTAAGCTTATTGGATTGCCTAAAAAAGAATAAGACCACTCCATCTTTTCTTCCACTCTCCATGGATGTCGTAAAAGGCGGCTAAGGGGTAGGCTAGTATATTTGGGATTCTTCTTTAAGGCGATGGGCTAGCAACCTGTCACTATTTGAATCTCAATTCTATCATTAAGCTAAACAGCTTAACGTGACCTTTCAGTCTTTTGAAGACTGTTGACTCTGTCTACCCGGCAAGGGATATAGAATAGACGTGATTATATGTTACGCATTATGTTGTTTTTGTATGCCTACTCAAACCAATTAGATCATTATATGACAGTATCAGATCTAACGATCGTTGATAAAAGTGAACAACACGCAAATATAAAAGCTTTTTACTTATCTTTTATAATACCTGATAACCAAAACAAGTACTCATTAATGATGGTTATTTACTATGTGTCATATAAACGTACTCGTATGTAAGTCCTTAAGCCGCTATTAGACTTATTGATATTAAGACTTTCTTAGTCTTAAATCGAATTAAAAAAAATGCCGGCCAGGGCATGATGAGAAACGAACTTTCTCTGATTCAAATTCAAATTCAAATTTTCAAATTCAAAATTTTTATTCGTTATTATAGGATACTATATATCGCTTAATAATTGTCGTATGGTTTCACAACATTGGTTGACGTCAAATAAATTACTTAAAAACTAAGTTTACTGCCACTTCCAAGGCGTCAGTGCAGAAGAAGCGGTAACAAACTGCACTGCAGCATTTTCTTCAACAACGTCAACTTCACAATATTAAATTATACTTAGAATAGAATAGAATAGATTAGCTTGGGTCTTAGATGTTTCTCTATAAAAGTATTTATTATAACTATAGTATCGTTGAGTTAGTATCTCGTAACACAAGTCTCGAACTTACTTCGAGGCTAACTCAATCTGTGTTATTTGTCCCGTATAAATTTATTTATATTGTTTATAATAATGTATGAGAAATTATTTTTAGTCCCCTCGCATTTTCTACGCAAACGGGTAGACAGGGCCCATAAAATACAGTTTTTATAATGTCACTATGGCAACTTACGGAGTGCAATAAAATATATAGTCATACTATCCGCCGCCCGCGACTTACTATCTATATTCTACACAAATTTTAACTTATGCCGTGTGGATCCAAAAAAGAATAGGACCACTCCGTCTCTTTCCAATGGATGTCGTAAAAGGCGACTAAGGGATAGGCATACAAACTTGGGATTCTTTTTTAGGCGATGGGTTAGCAACCTGTCACTATTTGAATCTCAATTCTATCATTAAGCCAAATAGCTGAACGTGGCCATTCAGTAATTTCAAGTCTGTTGACTCTGTCTACCCCGCAAGGGATATAGACGTGACCATACATATGTATGTATTTTAACTTATCATGTTTTTTTTCCAAAATCAATATTCAATATAAGTACATATAATAAAACAGTAAAAAGAAATTGTGTGTAGGTACACTGAGTATCTATATCTTCAAAAAAATAATTTGAGCCTTTCAGCTCGACCGGATGAGCATTTTCTTTTGGCGAAAAAAAAAAATGGAAGATCTGGATCATGTGATGTAGAAGCCAAAGGCACCAGCTACACTGTAATATGCACCGAAATTTGTGTAAATGTAATAACCTTCGTATTTCCAATAACAAGAAAACGGAGTCGCAAGCAACAACTAGTCTAACCTATATTTTTACAAAGTTTCATCATAATATGTTTATTAGTTTAATAAACAGACACATCCGTACTTCGAATCTGAATTCCATTATTTAGCCAGCTAAATTTGGCCTTTCAGTCTTTACAAGACTGTTAGCTCTGTCTACCTCACAAGGTATATAGACGTGATTAAATGTATGTATGTATGTAGATGAACATCCATTTTCCAATTGAATTTTTATTTTTCACATTTACAAATAACGCTTAGGAACAACTAAAAAAACTTTGTCCTTTAGTCGTAAATGGTAATTTACGTGTATAAAGTATATTTGCCTTGTTGTTAGTTTATCGAACGCCCTCATTTCGCCCCGGCTGGCTGCTTGAATATTTTATTACTTGGAAAATCAATGGCGATTACACTATCAGTGCGGATAAAGATGGGTTCACACTGGGAAGTGCGGATAAAGATGGGTTCACACTAGGAAGTGCGGAGACAAATGGGGTCACATTAGGAAGTGCCGGTAAAGATGGGTTCACACTGGGAAGTGCGGATAAAGATGGGGTCACACAAGGAAGTGCGGGTAAAGATGGGTTCACACTAGGAAGTGCGGATAAAGATGGGTTCACACTGGGAAGTGCGGATAAAGATGGGTTCACACTGGGAAGTGCCGGTAAAGATGGGTTCACACTAGGAAGTGCGGATAAAGATGGGTTCACACTGGGAAGTGCGGATAAAGATGGGTTCACACTGGGAAGTGCCGGTAAAGATGGGTTCACACTAGGAAGTGCGGATAAAGATGGGTTCACACTGGGAAGTGCGGATAAAGATGGGTTCACACTGGGAAGTGCCGGTAAAGATGGGTTCACACTAGGAAGTGCGGATAAAGATGGGTTCACACTGGGAAGTGCGGATAAAGATGGGTTCACACTGGGAAGTGCCGGTAAAGATGGGTTCACACTGGGAAGTGCGGATAAAGATGGGGTCACACAAGGAAGTGCGGGTAAAGATGGGTTCACACTAGGAAGTGCGGATAAAGATGGGTTCACACTGGGAAGTGCGGATAAAGATGGGTTCACACTGGGAAGTGCGGATAAAGATGGGTTCACACCAGGAAGTGCGGATAAAGATGGGTTCACACTAGGAAGTGCGGAGAAAGATTGGTTCACACTAGGAAGTGCGGAGAAAGATGGGGTCACACCAGGAAGTGCGGAGAAAGATGGGTTCACACTAGGAAGTGCGGAGAAAGATGGGTTCACACTAGGAAGTGCGGAGAAAGATGGGGTCACACTAGGAAGTGCGGAGAAAGATGGGGTCACACTATCAGTGCGGATAAAGATGGGTTCACACTAGGAAGTGCGGAGAAAGATTGGTTCACACTAGGAAGTGCGGAGAAAGATTGGTTCACACTAGGAAGTGCGGAGAAAGATGGGGTCACACCAGGAAGTGCGGAGAAAGATGGGTTCACACTAGGAAGTGCGGAGAAAGATGGGTTCACACTAGGAAGTGCGGAGAAAGATGGGTTCACACTGGGAAGTGCGGAGAAAGATTGGTTCACACTAGGAAGTGCGGAGAAAGATGGGTTCACACTAGGAAGTGCGGAGAAAGATGGGTTCACACTAGGAAGTGCGGAGAAAGATTGGTTCACACTAGGAAGTGCGGAGAAAGATTGGTTCACACTAGGAAGTGCGGAGAAAGATGGGGTCACACCAGGAAGTGCGGAGAAAGATGGGTTCACACTAGGAAGTGCGGAGAAAGATGGGTTCACACTAGGAAGTGCGGAGAAAGATGGGGTCACACTAGGAAGTGCGGAGAAAGATGGGGTCACACTAGGAAGTGCGGAGAAAGAAGGGGTCACACTAAGAAGTGCGGATAAAGATGGGTTCACACTAAGAAGTGCGGAGAAAGATGGGGTCACACCAGGAAGTGCGGAGAAAGATGGGTTCACACTGGGAAGTGCGGATAAAGATGGGTTCACACTAAGAAGTGCGGATAAAGATGGGTTCACACCAGGATATTTGGTTACATACATTAATATAATAACGTCTTTTTTCCCTTGTGAGGAAGACTTAGCCAACAGTCTCGTAAAGAATTATTGGCCACGTTCGGCTGTTTGGCTTAATAATAGAATTGTGATTCAAATAGTGACAGGTTGCTAGCCCATCGCCTAGGAGAAGGATCCCAGGTTTATAAGCCTAACCCTTAGTCGTCTTTTATGACGAAAATTGGAAAGGGATGAAGTAAATTAATATAAATTTTGAATATTTTTGCACTCGATGTATCTCGTGCTTATCTCGAATCACAAGCGGACATGTGAATATTGATTTAATAATTACGTTTAATATTTCATTTATATCATCATAACGTAACAAACTATCATTAATATTTGATGATGTCATTTTGTAATGATTTGTGTTGTACGGCTGTTATCAAAGGTTATGAATCTTCTATTAGACTTTTGAAGTATAGGCCTTGACTTTCATTACTTTCAAGTTTACGAAAAAGCAGTTTTATTATTTTATACCGTTCGCGTGACAGCAATAATTTCGTTTATTTCCGTTCCCGTGGAAATCAGCGATCTGTTTTCAACTAGGCAGAGATGTAGTCTCTGCTTACCCCGCCGGGACAAAGGCGTGTTTAATTTATTTGTTTAATTATTTATGTATTTTTTCAACTAATTTTGAATAGGTTCACCTAGAGATTAAGGATTTCTGTCTTCTTCGTCCTGGTTACATCCTCACCACTCTGGAGACGAGCCCGGGGTAAGCCCTTCACCTTCAGATCCTGGATTGGGTGAGTCAGGTTTTTACACGAAGCGACTCCCATCTGGCCTCCGCAACCTTTGCAGGGAAACCTGACACGTATTGGATTAGACTACGCATCCAGTTGCCTGAATGTGCAAGTTTCCTCACGATGATTTCCCTCACCATAACAGCATCGGTTAGTATTCAAACTAATCTACATAATTTTGAAAAAAACCATCGGTACATGGCCGTGGTGGTATTCGAACCTGTGCCTCACGCACTTTAACCGGACACCTTACCTTCTCGACCACCGACGCTCAGTCAAACACATGACATTATGACTCTTCCATGTTAACTATAAAATGCATCAAAAAGTTGATTTAGTCACTATGAAAGAGTCGGAGATTAAGAGAGATATTTATCTTACATGACGAATTTTGCAAATAATAGTAAATAGTATCTATAACCGGGAATTGAACTGGGAACGGTACACATTAAAAAATACATACATACATACATACAATCACGTCTATATCCCTAGCGGGGTAGACAGAGCCACCAGTCTTGAAAATACTGATAGGCCACGCTCAGCTGAAAAATGTATCTTATAAAGTTGAATTCAGGTCAGAAACACGTACAAAACTCTGCAGATTTTCTGTTAAATCCTAAAGAAAGTCGAAACAATTAATTGGAAAAAGGTAGATGACTTTTCTTTACCGTCGTACAAAGATGGCTCCATTCTTAGAACGGTGGACTTTACGCTCTGTTTGTCTTGAGTACTGTGCAATTTGAACTAAAGTATAATAATATTTATTCTTACTTTTAGAGACGTAGAAAAAAAGGCGGACTGAGTTTTACTATACGGCAAAATGAATTCAATTTTATTTTCTTTTTTTTTCTTTATGTTTCTCAACACAAACTTAAATCGAAATATTTATAGAAAAGTGAATTATAACTATACAAAGTAAGTTTGTGAGAGACTGGTGTCTGAACTAAACAAGGCTTGTAGGTATATTATGAAGCACGAATTGTATGCCGGGCCCACTATATATATTCACGACTCACGCACACACTCAAACCAATAGTGTGACAGTCGGCCGCCATACGTCACATACATACATACATATAGTCACGTCTATATCTCTTGCGGGGTGGACAGAGCCAACAGTCTGATAGGCCAAGTTCAGCTTTTAGGCTCGATGATAGAATTGAGATTCAAATAGTGACAGGTTGCTAGTCCATCGCCTAAAAGAAGACACCCATGTTTTTAAGCCTATCCCTTAGTCGCCTTTTACGACATCCATGGGAACGAGTTGGAGTGGTCCTATTCTTTTTTTTACATTGGTGCCGGAAACCACACGGCACGGCCATACGTCACGGATTATATAATATGTTGTCACTTACACATGCGTACAACGCCGTCATTACGATGCTTCACTTTTTATCAAGCCACATTCCGTCCGCCTTTTTTTCTACGTCTACGCTCACTTTACTCCAAACTCGAACTTACTTAGTGGCTAGCTCAATAACAGCTAAATTCGGCCTCTGTGGCGCAGCGGTAGTGCGCTTGTCTGTGTCACCGGAGGTCCCGGGTTCGAATCCCGGCCAGAGTATGATGAGAAACGAACTTTCTCTGATTGGCCTTGGGTCTTGGATGTTTATCTATATACCTATAAGTATTTATTATAAAATGTAGTATCGTTGAGTTAGTATCTCGTAACACAAGTCTCGAACTTACTTCGAGGCTAACTCAATTTGTGTAATTTGTCTCGTATATAATAAGTATTTATTTATTTATTTATTCTTTATTGTAACAATTTCAATTTGTAAAGTACAATAGGCGGACTTAATGCTAATAGCATTATCTATATATTATTTATATTTATATTAAAACAAAAAAATTGAGATTGTTGGCTCTGTCTACCCTATAAGAGATAAAGCCGTGATTATATATATAATTAAGACTGTCGCACTCACGTCTCTAAAGAAATCTTTTCACACATTTCATTTGAGAATAATAAAAGGGAATGTTGTAATATGATTCGAGAAAATTGAAACTCAATTTTTCTTTCAGTACAATGGAACGCTGGGCAATATTGAGTTAATTACATTAATTAAAACCACGTTTAGAAAGAAATATTAATTTCTTTGATGTTAGTATTTTTTTTGTAACAATCTTCTAAAGAAATACTTATAACAAATCATATATATACATACATACTTATAGTCACTTGTATATCACTTGCGGGGTAGACAGAGCCATCAGTCTCGGAAAGACTAAAATGCAACGGCAAACTGTTTGGCTTAATGATAGAATCGAGATTCGAATAGTGACAGGTTGCTAGCCGATCGCCTACAAGAGGAGTCTCAAGTTCATAAGCCTATCCTTTAGTCGCATTTAACAACATCCGCGGTAAAGTAACGAAGTGCTTCCTCCATTCAAAAGTGCTGGCAACCACACGGCAGAACATAAACAATAATAATATTTACGAATACCTGTTATTTTGCTCGGTATGGTTTGAAAAATAACATATATTTGTCACGCGCGATATCTGTTACTGTCATCTGATATCGCGTATTGAAAACGAAACAAATTGAACTTCGGGGAAACTGAAGCTCGGTTAGTTTTGGGACAGTTCAACGAACTTTTTGAATGCTGAATGGATTTTGCAGCAGTACAAATATTTTTTATTACTGACCAGGCAAATGTTATACGAGTTTAAACTTGCGCGTGCCGTGTGGTTCCCGGCACCGATATAGAAAAGAATAGGACCACTCCATCCATATAAGTATTTATTATAAAATAAAGTATCGTTGAGTTAGCATCTCGTTACACAAGTCTCGAACTTACTTCGAGGTTAACTCAATCAGCGTAATTTGTCCCGTATATATTTATTTATTATCTCTTTCCCATGGATGTCGTAAAATGCGACTAAGGGATAAGCTTACAAACTCCACTATTTGAATCTCAATTCTATCATTAAGCCAAATAGCTGGACAAGGCCTTTCAGTCTTTTCAAGTCTTTTCTGTCTAACCCACAAGGGATATAGACGTGACCGTATGTATGTAGGTATGTATTTGTGTTTAAACTTGCGCGTTGCATTATCTGTCAATCCATTATAATCACGTCTGTATCCTTTACTGGAGTGGAGATGAGATAGAGTGATCCTATTCTTTTTATATTTGCGCCGAGAACCACACGGTCTAAATGTTTATGTCAAAATCAATCTGCAAAATGGATTACTGATAGCCAATTTGGCGTAATAGCATCCCGCCGTCGTTAAGCCGTGTCAGTCACAGAATTTGATAACAGATGGCGTTAGTTGGCGTCGCTCCAAGCATTGATTACGCTTATCCGAGCTTAAACAATGCTTAACAGATATTTATTGTTTGCATTTAATAGACCAAAATGGTTTAGAATTTAGTTTGTCTATTGTTCTTTTGTTGGATGTTAGAATTTTTTTTACTATACTAGATGTTGTACAAAACTCCGTTTGCGTGTTATTGGAAATACGAAGGTTAAGGTTATTAAATTTACTCAAATTCACCAAAATGAATTTCAACTTAAATTTGGTATTACATACGATATAATTTGGATTAACAAAAAATCCTTTAAATATAAGTATAATAGTATTGATAATATCAAGTAAAAAAAGGCATAAGAGCTATACAACAAAAAAAGTTTCATTCAAATCCGTTCATTAGTTCCGGAGATTAGCGTGTACAAAAAAACATACAAACAGACAGACTTTTTTTTCATTCTCGGTTACTATTTTTATTTAAATATTTATATAATAAATTTATTTATAAAAATATATCTATTTATTATACATACATACATGTAAAAAGAATATATTTATTATACATACATACATACATGTATGTATGTATAATTTTTTTTTTTTATATAAACTCAATGAACCAAAAAAAAATTACTCTATTCATTTTGGTACATGTTAAATGTGTATAGACCCATGGGGATCATTTAGGAGGCTTTCATGGGGCCGAGCCTTACATGAAGACGGCCTTTGGTACTTTTTGTTCAATTAAAAATCAAAATTTATATTCATTATTTCATTCCGGTAAAAACTACAGTTCCCGTGGAATTTGAGAAAAACCAGTTAATTTTTTTTAAGATGGCGCAAAATTCGCACGTTTAAGTGACAGTAGATTTGTTATTTTTGTATGTTCGTTAAATTTGTTGCTTTTTGTGTTGTGCAGTGAATTCGTCGCATTTTGTAGGTGGCGCTAAAATCGCGCGGGCGAATCTGCGGGTAAAAGCTACTAATATCATAAAACTTAAACGTAAGCTGAAACCAATTATTTAAGACATTTCATAGCGATAAAATGACTAATGATCCCCCCCACAAAAACACTCTCCTTTGACACTGTGGCTGAACCGAAAATGATAAATCACGTCAATTCAATAGACTGAATAAATAATGAACGTTGGCGCATGATTAATGGAAATCAGTGCGACTGTGCAATTTACCTTAGTTCTAGGGAGAAAGTAAGTGCTTAGTGATAAGCGGTAGCGATTTTATTTTTATTTTTTATTGGTATACGGACAAATCGTGCTTAATAGGTTTCTTATTGCAGAAGTAAGTTTGACACTTGCTTAAGGAATATACAAAACTCATAATATGCAATCACGTCCATATCCCTTGCGGGGTAGACAGAGCCAACAATCATCATTAAACTCAAAGGCCATGCTCAGCCGTTTGGCATAATGATAGAATTGAGATTCAAACAGTGACAGGTTGCTAGCCCATCGCCTAAAAGGGAAATCTCAAGTATATTAGCCCATCCTACCTATATTGGTAACTACTACCTAGTAACCTACCTATATTAGTAAATAAAATATTATATATTTTTATTATTTAAATTTTGGTAAAAGTCAACTAATCACAACAATGTATTCTCTCGTCCATTCTAAGTTTGGATAATTGTAAAGTTTTTAAGTAATTTATTTGACGTCAACCAATGTTACAGCATCGGTTAGTATTCAAACTAATATAACTTGGAGAATAGTCATTCGTACCAGATCGAGGTGGAATATGAACCTGTGCTTTTCTGCGCATCACCCATTTAACCACCTTAACAATTCGACCTACCGCGCTCTCAATTTAAAATTTGTCACCTTTTGTAGATGGCACCAAATTCACGCGGGTGTAGCTGCGTGCAAAAAACTAGTGTAATTGAAAGTGAGTTTTTATAATGTAAAATATAACTAATTTTGTTCTATAAAAAAAATTAAATTTATTTTATTTTTAAACATAATTTAAATATCCCGCCAGATTCACAGTGCCATCAATGTCTGTTATCAGGTCATTCCAGACGGCGTTAGATCACAGAGGGCAGGTAAAAATAAACCGCTCCGCCTATATAATGAAATCGCACCTTTATATCCTTGTTAGAGACGTCTAGTGTTGCCAGTCACGATCCTACCATAAAACAGGCTAAAGAAAACTGACAGGCAGTTTCTGCGGCCCACAAATTTCTAAAGTATACGCCAATATTATTCCGATTAATAAATAATGCGAAAGTAACTATGTCTGTCTGCTTGTTGCGCTTTCATGCCTAAAGCACTGACCCGATTTTGATGAAATTTGGTATAGAAATAGAGTTGAGTCTGAGAGAGAACATAAGTTAATAAACGTATATCAAATTTAATTGGCGCCGTGTAGTTCTCGGCACAGATAGATAAATAAAAAAAGAACCACTGCTTCTATTTCGCATGGATGTCGTAAAAAGTGACTAAAGGATAGGCTTACTTGGGATTTTTCTTTTAGCCGATGGGCTAGCAACCTGTCACTGAATCTCAATTCTATCATTAAGCCAAACAGCTGAACGTGGTCTATCACACTTTTAGAGACTTTCAGTTCTGTCTACCCTTCAAGGGAAATAGACGTGTATAATGTATGTTTAATTTAAATACCTGTTTATTTACTAGCGCCTGTGTCGGGAATGTAGCAAACAGTCACTCCTGCGCATACCAATCGTTCGCTTTTCTAATTCTTATGCGCGGAGACGCGACGCTAACGCTCATGTTTAATAAATAATCAAATTTCGTAATTTATGACTTGACAAGTAGTGGCTTAGCCAAGTTTTGTGTAGGTAGTTTTACATATATACAAACATATAATCAATTCTATATCCCTTGCGGGGTAGACAGAGCCAACAGTATTGAAAATACTAATAGGCCACGTTCAGCTGTTTTGCTTAATGATAAAATTGGGATTCAAATAGTGACAGGTTGTTAGCCCATCGCCTAAAATAAGAATCTCAAGTTTGTAAGCCTATCCTTTAGTCGCCTTTTACGACATCCACGGAAAAGATATAGGGTGGTCCTATTATAGAGAGCCAAAACTTAAAAATTAAAAAAAGAATTATGTATATAGACATAATAAAGTTCATAAAATTATTTGAACAAATAAAATACATAAGTTTTGATATTGTATGTTTGTAAATACTTTATTGTACATAACAATTTTTTTAATACTTCACAAAAATAACATTAATAAGATAAGATTTTATGAGAATCTTGGTTGTATCGCGGCCGTGCATAAAAGTATTGTTTATTCAAACTGTCTAGACAGTTGCTAAACTGTCTACTAATCGCATTGAATTTATTACAGGCGCCAGTCGATGTACAGAGTACAGTCACGACTAATAATTTAGCGAGCGATTATATATGTACCAATGACCAGAACGAACGTACGCACAGTCGAATACATACATATAATCACGTCTATATCCCTTGCGGGGTAGACAGAGCCTTGAAAAGACTATCTAATAGGCCACGTTCCCCTTATTTTTGCAATGAAGTCACAGGAAAGATTTAAAACAATTTGTATGTTTCTTGTTAGATTACCATTCAAAATGGCAATGCTGCCAGCCTTCTGGGCACACACCCGCAAGTTGATGTTATGCGGGTACTGTATAATTTGTAAATTTAATATTAGTTTTGTATATGTAGTTTTAGTTCGTTTAGGTACAGAGACAGCAGTCTTGAAAGTCTGTCAATCAATTTATATCATGACTATCATCATCGCCTTTTACGACATCCATGGCATTGAGACAGAGTGGTCCTATTTTTTTCTTTTAGAATTTGAACCTTACAAAGGTTCAAATTCTAAAAGATTCATGCTTTATAATTGTACTAGAGGCCGCCCGCGACTTCGTCCGCGTGGAATCAATCCCGCGGGAACTCCGGGATAAAAAGTAGCCTATATGTTATTCCGTGTCTTCAACTACCTACAAACCAAATTTCATCGTAATAGGTTCAGTAGTTTTTGCGTGAAAGAGTAACAAACATTCATATTGACATCCTGACATACAAACTTTCGCATATATAATACTCGTATTAGAAGGATAGGCCACGTGCAACTGTTAGACTTAATGTTGGAATTGAGATTTATATAGTGACAGGTCGCAAGCTCACCTCCATATTATTGATGGCACTCAAAATTATGTCAACCTATACCTTACAACATACATACATACGTACATATGGTCACGCCTACATCCCTTGCGGGGTAGACAGAGCCAATAGTCTTGAAAAGACTGAATGGCCACGTTCAGCTATTTGGCTTAATGATAGAATTGAGATTCAAATAGTGACAGGTTGCCAGCCCATCGCCTTAAAAACAATCCCAAGTTTGGAAGCATATCCCTTAGTCGCCTCTTACGACATCCACGGGAAAGAGATGGAGTGGTCCTATTCTTTTTTGTTTTGGTGCCGGGAACCACACGGCACGGTACCTTACAAAAATAGATAAATAATTAGTACCTATTTACCTCAACACATCCCATAATGACTGACCTGACCTGACCTCAAGATGGCGTCCACTTGACCCGTTATAAACAAACACAATAGCTAATAATCCGTAACAAACATGTGACAATACCATGATCACGATCCAACCTTAAGCCCTTAAGAGGTCTTTACACTAGGTACATACATACATACATAAAATCACGCCTCTTACCCGGAGGGGTAGGCAGAGACTACCTCTTTCCACTTGCCACGATCTCTGCATATTTCCTTCGCTTCATCCACATTCATAACTTACTTCATGCAAGCTCGGCGGTAGCTACACTAGGTACTCTAAGTAAATCAATAAATATGTCGTGTGGTTCCCGGCACCAATTGGAAAAAGAATAGAATCAAACCCACACCATCTCATTCTCTCTCTTCATCAATAGAAAAAAGAATAAGACCACTCTATCTCTTTCCCATGGTTGTCGTGAAAGGCGACTAAGGGAATGGCTTATAAACTTGAGATCCTTCTTTTATGCGACATGCGAGCAACCTGTTTTTTTATTGCTACCGGGAACCACACGGCACACATTTTTTCTATACATATGTATACAAATTTTTGATTGGTCTTCACGACAAGACCAATAAAAAGATTTACAAAGACGGACACACAAATACATTCTCACATTTATAATATCAGTACATACATAGATACATATATATGGTAATGTCTATATCCCTTGCGGGGTAAACAGAGCCAATAGTCTTGAAAACACTGATAAGCCACGTTCAGCTATTTGACTTAATGATAGAATTGAGATTCAAATAGTGACAGGTTGCTAGCCCGTCGTCTAGTAAAAGAATCCCAAGTTTGTAAGCCTATCCCTTAGTCGCCTTTTACGACATCCATGGGAAAGAGATGGAGTGGTCCTTTTCTTTTTTGTATTGGTGCCGGGAACCACACGGCACAACACAATATTAGTACGGCAGGTAGAAAAAGGTTTTAAGTCTGTCATAAACATATTTCAGCATCTTGATTAACTAAAAGTTAAATAAAATTGAAAAAATTTTACAAAGTTGTGTGAACGGTCCCCTATGATAAGTTTGAAGTGAGGGCAGCTTAATTTAGCGGCCACTTGACGGGTCAACGGGTTCAGTTCCCAGTTCTATTATATCGGAGTTCAACTATAATAAGATTTGGTATCACGTATTGAAGTCAAGAAGTGAAATTGCTTTAGAGAATTTTTGTGGTCACGATTTTCTTTCTGAGAATAGCTATTTTGGTGAAAAACCAAAAGTCGGTCAGTATCTGCTTTTATATATACACTAGCTGTGCCCGCAACTTCGTCCGCGTGGAATAGTTATTTTGGGCATCATTGAAGCCCTCAAGGATGAATAATTTTCCTCGTTTTTTTTCCACATTTTCCATTACTTCTTCGCTCTAAAAAGTTGCAGCGTGATGTTATATAGCCTTAAGCCTACCTCGATAAATGGCCTATTCAACACAAAAAGAATTTTTCAATTTGAATCCGTAGTTCCTGAGATTAGCGCGTTCAAACAACAAACAAACAAACTCTTCAGCTTTATAATATTAGTATAGATAAAATATAGACAAATAAATAAATATATAAATAATTCATATTTATATACATTGTATTGGTGCCGTGTGGTTCCCGGCACCAATACAAAAAAGGAATTGGACCACTCCATCTCTTTCCCATGGATGTCGTAAAAGGCGACTAAGGGATAGGCTTATAAACATGGGATTCTTTGCTGTTTGGCTTAATGATAGAAGTGAGGATGCAACCGGGACTAAAGCCAGGAGGAAGAAGAAGATATTATAAATTATTTCTCCCAATATGCAACGAACTTTGAACTAACCCATACAGCTTACAACACGGCGCTTTATAAGCTTTGTCTGCCGGAAGTTCCATACTGCCTACTTCCGCCCATTTCCCGCCATTGTGCTGGTAAATATGGATTTACCGGGAAGTTTGGCAAATTTATTGTACAGTCAGCAAAATTATAGTCCAACAGATTTGTATGCCGGCCATTAGATTTTGAATTGTATGTAAATTTTAGAATTGAATTTAAGTTAGATGATGTGCCGTGTGGCTCCCGGCACCAATACAAAAAAGAATAGGACCACTCCATCTCTTTCCCATGGATGTCGTACAAGGCGACTAAGGGATAGGTTAACAATCTTGGGGTTCTTTTTTAGGCGATGGGCTAGCAACCTGTCACTATTTGAAACTCAATTTATCATTCCAAATTTTTGAAACTCAAATTTCATTCAAGCCTATCCCTAAGTCGCCTTTTACGACATCCATGGGAACAAGATGGAGTGGTCCTATTCTTTTCTTTATTAGTGCCGGGAACCACACGGCACAGTCGATACATACATACATACATACATATTGTCACGTCTATATCCCTTGCGGGGTAGACAGAGCCAACAGTCTTGAAAAGACTGAATGGCCACGTTCAGCTATTTGGCTTTATGATAGAATTGAGATTCAAATAGTGACAGGTTGCTAGCCCATCGCCTAAAAAAAGAATCCCAATTTTGTAAGCCTATCCCTTAGTCGCCTTTTACGACATCCATGGGAAAGAGATGGAGTGGTCCTATTCTTTTTTTCGTTGGTGCCGGGAACCACACGGCACAGTCGATAAGGGATTAAAATGTGATTATACGAAGAATCTTAAAGTCCACGCGTTGAAACCATTAAAAGCGCATTGCAACGGTATTAACTAAGAAAAATGCATTAAAATAAATCAGTACACCCACTTCTTGTCGATTTATCGTTGTGTTTGTCTGCAGCCGGGAACTATCAGCCGATCTACCAATTAAATTGAGAGGGGCAACGAGATCGATAGACTTAAAATGTATGTAGACACGGCTAATGGTTATTTTTTAGAAGATGGTTTTTTTAGGCTTATAAACTTGGGATTCTTTTTTTAGGCGATGGGCTGGCAATCTGTCACTATGTGAATCTCAATTCTATCATTATGCCAAAGAGCTGAATGTGGCATATCAGTCTTTTTAAAACTATTGGCTCTGTCTACCCCGCAAGGGATATAGACGTGACTCTATCTATGTATGTAGGTTTTATCAAAATTTCAAGTTGAAATTGTTAATTATTTTGTTGTAAATATTAAAATCACGACTATCTCCCGGTGGGGTTGGCAGAGACTACATCTTTCCACTTGCCACGATCCCTGCATATCCTTACGTTATTTCCTTTTATTGTTCTTACATGTAGGTATTTGGAAGACAGAAAATAATGTAAAGAGATGCGAATACAAAAAATATACTCAACAAATATTTTAGACATTTTATTTCGCTTGAAACCTGAACGTTTTAAATTAGTTTCATTAGCATCTCTAAAAACGGGCATGAGAAGTTAAATCGTTTGAAATTCGTGTTGTAATCAAATTGACCTACATCTAACTTGTTTCAGTCAACAGTCTTGACAAGACTAAAAGGCAACGTATAGCTATATAGCTTAATGGTAGAACTGAGATTCAAATAGTGACAGGTTTGAAAAAAAAAGATTCCAATTTTATAAGCCATTCCCTTGATGGTCTTTTACAATCTGCCAGGAAGTGAAGCAGTTGTCGTACGCTGTGTTTTTCTTCACGTAGTGACGTGTGGTTCCCAGCACTTTTAAATAGGACTAAACTAAATAGGACATCTCTTTCCCATGGAAGTCGTAATAGGAACACATATATATCTTTACTATAATACTATAAAGCTGAAGAGTTTGTTTGAATGCGCTAATCTCAGGAACTACTGGTTCAAATTGGAAAATTCTTTTTGTGTTGAAAAGACTATTTATCGAGGAAGGCTTAAGGCTATATAACATCACGCTGCAACTATTAGGAGCGAAGGAATAAAGGAAAATGTAAACTGAAAAAAAAAACGGGGTAAATTACTCATCCTTGAGGTCTTCAATGATGCCCAAAATAACCATCCCACGCGGACAAAATCGCGGGCACAGCTAGTCAGATATATACATCAGACACATATGTATATATCAGATATATATATGTGTTCCTATAACGACTTCCATGGGAAAGAGATGTAGTCCGATTTTAAAGAACCGAGAACCGCACGTCACAAAAAATTGAATAGTTTGAAAATCGAGTTGAAAATCGAATAACTTGACCTACATCTAACTAGTCACTTCCACAAATTCGGACTTTATTTAATTCTTTTGAGGTCAGCATTATCGTCAAACCACTGGCGTTCTGCCAGAAAATATTTTCAACTAGGGATGTCAAAGATACGAAATTTCGGATAAGGATTGGAAACGGATATATCAATTATTATTATTATACTGAATACGGATATATTCAATAATTTCTACTTATTACAGTGAGTTTCGGAAAATTTTGTATTCGAATAGATTTTTAAGAAATTAGCCAAACAAACAGCTGAATGTGGCCTTTCAGTTTTTGAAGACGTATGTATATATGTATGTATGTTTTAAGGAATCACAAAAATAAAATACATAATATTCGTATATAGAAATTATATAATTTAATAGTGCCGTCGCTGCATCGGGTTCCCGGCACCAATATAAGAAAGAATAGGACCAATCCATCTCTTTCCCATGTATGTCGTTAAAGACGACTAATAGATAGGCTTATAAACTTTGGATTCCCCTTTCAGGCGATGGGCTCACTATTTTATCATCAAGCCATACAATTGACGTGGTCATTCATTATTTATTTATATATATACACTGTGGCACTGTCCGTTATACGTGATAACATGTATGTAATTTGTTATATCGGATATCCGATAGTTTCAGAAACGGCTGCATCCCTATTTTTAACCGTAACCACACAAACCCTGTTTATTTCAAGTTAGTTCACAGAATATAACGACAATGGACAGAGATTTCTTTTAAAGAGCGAATTGGAGTTTTAGAAATGGAAAGTTTTATTGTTGTATGAAGAGTATTATAGTTACCTTTCGTGGTACCGATTTAGTTTCTCTTAAGTTGATACATACCTACATATAATAACGGTTATATCCCTTGCGGGGTAGACAGAGCCAAACAGTCTTGAAAATACTGATAGGCCATGATCAGCTGTTCGGCTTACTGGTTCATATAAAGTGACAGGTTGCAAGACTTTCGCCTGAAAGAATTCCACATTTATAAGCATATCCCTTAGTCGCCTTTTACGATATCAATAGGAAAAAGAGGATGAGTGTATATCTATTTAAATTTAACTTATATATCTTTATAATCAGGAACATAAATTATCATAGAAATAAAATCTTGCCACTTCTAAACTTACATCAACTCTTCCGATCGTAGATCAATAATAACAATTGGAGTCTCTAATTAAAATAGATGGGCCATTTCCATAGCTAAAGAGATTTTGTATGTTCACATTAAATGATTTAAGTTCATATAAAATTTATACAAACATGATCCAGATTTATACCGAGAGAGTGCCGTGTGATCACTGGCATTAACATTATCTATTACGGGGTAGACAGTGCCAACAGTCCCGAAAAGACTCAACTGCCGGGAACCACACGGCTTCCCTTGTAATTGTTTAAAATTAACTTTTTCTAATTAGTCATAGTGTTATTTATAGATCAAGCGACTCGACGCGGCTTCGCAGGAGTAGCATTTATAGATAAAAACCTTTCTCAGAAACCCCTTGTACCAATATTTCAAACAGTAACTAAACTCGTCCACAATTTACCGAGATTAGCGCATACATATATACAGATAGAGAAAATAGGACAGGACTTGAAATAAAAAAATATACAAACAAAAAATTGTTTTCATCACACTTACAAATAAAGATGAAAGAAATAATTTCCATTTTAATAACCAATGAGCGGTTAAATATTGATGCGCCAAGTAGAACACAATATCTGTTACGATAAAAAAAATAAACCTAGTTATTATGATAGCGGTTTTAATTCATAAGAGATAGCGATTTATTTAGCTATAAACTGGTTATCTCAAATTCTGGTCCATTAGCGATGACTACAAAAATCTATAATGCCCTACCTTACTCTACGAAATGTACTTTTGACCGATAAATGCTACTATACATTGAACGAGTTTTTAAACGATAGAAATATTGACATTTGAATTATTTTTTATTATTATATATCATTTTATCAATTAAATACATGTTATAAATTATATTTATTTTTAATTACGTATATAGGCATTATCTCCTTCAATTGTTATATTCAACATAATAGACGACATAAACCTGCCCGCCGTTCCATATTATTTGTAAAATCGCGATGCCCAACAGGTTTCATATTGTACCTATTTATAAGCAGTAACTGTCATTCAACTGATACACTTTATGATATGCAAAAAGGATTTTGAATATGATTATGTAAATAAATTTTTGGTCTGTAAGTACGCTGTGATTTAACTGTAGTCAATATTTGTCAACCAAAATGTTAGTTAAAAAAAATATAGTCTCCTATATGGAATTAGTATGCAATATGATTCTGCACTTCTTTGGCGCAGCACTTATGACAGAGCCTTTGCGCGGCAACGTCACATGTACCACCCGTACGTCCATATACGTTTGGTAAAAAGGTTCGACTGGCAGAGAATGCCTTGTGAAAATCGTAAAATTATGAAAATCTATAAAGTTAAAATAAAAAAAAGTCAGAGTTTGATACATATGAACATATATTCTACATACTTGAAGGTCACAAATACTTTGTACCTAAATTTGAACGAACTTTATTGTTTGTCTCTGACATGTCAAGACGAAATAATCATTTTCAATGTGATTTTTATTTCGTATTTATATTTCCAGGATCTAGACAAGATATAGAAACCAATACGAGGAATGTCGTTATCTAGAATTACACAATAGGTATTAATTACGGTTTCCATTAAGACATATTAATTGCTTCATATCATTAGACCCAAGAAGAGAAGTGACTTATGTTAACAAGAGAAATAATTGGCATAAAATATGTAGGAATACTATTTTATTTTGTATCTGTTTTTATGTATTTTATTCTACGTAGACGAAAGAAAATATATATCACACGTCTTTATCTATTACGGAGCAGACAGAGCCAACAGGTTGAAAAATGCCAAGTCATTTTTAAATACTCATCGCTGTCGCTTATAGTTCGCACCACCGTTAACCCTAATACATCATTCGAAAAATTTAAATTCCCTTAATTGATTACTGTCCACGTTGACATACGGGTATTAATTTAAAAAAAATATTTAAGGACACACGCTGAGTTTGATAATCGATCGCTTGACTGGACTAATCACTAAGCTCGTCTAAACCAACTTGCAGTGATGCAAGTTTCAATATTTTGTCAGAAATAAAACTACAACGTGATTTTAAACGGCCTCTGCGGCGCAGCGGTAGTACGCTTGTCGATGACATCGGAGGTCCCGGGTTCGAATCCCGGCCAGGGCCATGTTGAGAAAAGAACTTTTTTCTGATTGGCCTGGGTCTTGGATGTTTATCTATATAAGTATTTATTATAAAATATAGTATCGTTGGGTTAGTATCTCGTAACACAAGTCTCGAACTCACTTCGAGGCTAACTCAATCAGTGAAATTTGTCCCGTATTTTTTTTTGGAAGACAATTTCGAAGATATTGTGACCTCGTACCACCTTTGGACTACTACAGCGCTGATCAAGAGTTAAGTAGCTCGCTACCTTCAGGCGGCTACTTGCTGGATCTCGTGACTATAGATAAACTCACACCCAATAAAATCACTAATGTGCATGGATAGTGCCGTGTGGATCCCGGCACCGATAGAAAAAAGAATAGGACCACTCCATCTCTTTCCAACGGATGTCGTAAAAGGCGACTAAGGGATAGGCTTACAAACTTGGGATTACTTTTTTAAGCGATGGGCTAGCAACCTGTCACTATTTGAATCTCAATTCTATATTAAAGCCAAATAGCTGAACTTGGCCTATAAGTCTTGACAAGACTTTTGGCTCTGTCTACACCGCAAGGGATATAGACGTGATTATATGTATGTATGTATGTGTATGGATGCAACTGGGAAAGCGCAAAGATTAGAGAGAGAGAACCTAAACGCGGCCTATCAGCCTCTTCAAGACTGTTGGCTCTGTCTACCCTGTAAGGGATATAGACGTGACGTTATATGTATGTATTGATTTATGAACTGAACTGTAAAAAATGAAATATATTCACTCTTTTAACAACTTAATTATCTCGAAACTCAAAAATCATAACTCAATCGGGCTTTAAAAATACGTCATAAAATTTTTACAATATTTTTAATAATTTACGATAGGTACTGTGTTTTAATCGATTTTCAACTTTGCTTCAAGCAGATAAGGTCGTTAATGGGTTTAATATTGAAAACATATTAACAGTACTTTTATTTTATGCTACCAGTTTTACAGCATATTATTTTAAAAATTAAAATCGGTGTTAATTATTCGAACAATACATTCATATTAAGAGCACTTATTTTAAACGGTTAATAAATAAAGAGTTTAAAATTTTCGAATGACAAAACAAACGAGATTAAAACAGTGACAGGTTGGTAGCCCATCGCCTAAAAAATAATCCCAAGTTTGTAAGCCTATCGTTTAGTCGCCTTTTACGACATTAAGATTAAAAGTAGCTAAATATGTATAACCTAATAGTTAAACCACACAGTTGAAAATGGCCTTCAATTGTCAAATAGTGACAGGTCGCTAGCCTATCGCCTATAAGAGGAATCCAAAGTTTATTAGCCTATCTCTTAGCGACAGCCATGGAGAGACGGAGAGAGAGATGGAGTTGTTTTTTTATATTGGTCCCGAGAACCACACGGCACTACACACACCTAAAATAACAATAAAGTAATTATTAAATTGGAGCTCCTATTCAATAAAAGTTATTTTTAAGCAATTCTTTAGTCAACTTTAATAAACAAGGAGAAACGTTTATATAAAAATTAAATATTTAAGTAACAAACGTGATTATGGTACGGAACCCTCAGTGCGCGAATCCGACTCGCACTTGGCCGTACTTTTTTTTATTCTAACACCTTATCAGATCGACCATGGACGCTCTTAACGCCAGAATAAGAGTCATTATACCATTTCATTTTTCATATTGTTTGCTAAATCGTCTCTCATATGAAAACCCAAATATACTACTTGGGTTATACAAAAGGCGGAATCGAATCTGAAATTGCTGAATCGCGTGTCATACTTTTGTGTTACTGAACACGAAGGTAGCTAACGTATAAAAATACTAGCTCTTACCCGCAACTTCGCCCGCCCGTATTTCCTATATACATACATATATGTTCACGTCTATGTTCCTTGCAGGATAGACAGAGCCAACAGTCTTGAAAAGACCGAATGGCCACGTTCAGCTATTTGGCCTAATGATAGAATTGATATTCAAATAGTGACAGGTTGCTAGCCCATCGCCTAAAAAAGAAGTTTGTAAGCCTATCCCTTAGTCGCCTTTTACGACATCCATGGGAAAGAGATGGAGTGGTCCTATTCATTTGTGCATTGGTGCCGGGAACCACACGGCAGAAAACCTACCTACAAAAGAAGACAGGTTTTTCGAAAATACGACGGTATCTTTAGTTTTTATTGGGATGAAAAATATCTTATGTCCTTCTTTAAGTTATGTACATACATACATACATATAGTCACGTCTATATCCCTTACGGGGTAGACAGAGCCAATAGTCCCGAAAAGACTGAATGGCCACGTTCAGCTGCTCGGCATAATGATGGAATTGAGATCCAAATAGTGACAGCTTGCTAGCCCATCACCTAAAAAAAAGGATCGCAATTTTATAAGCCTAACCCTTAGTCGCCTTTTACGACATCCATGGGAAAGAGATGGAGTGGTCCTATTCTTTTTTGTATTGGTGCCGGGAACTACACGGAACTATTTATTTAAAGTTATGTCTTAGTTATATATACTCAAAATTTCAAGAAGATTGGTTTAGTAAATAACGCGTGACAAACGAACAAATGAACTTACTTTCGCATTAATAATATTATTTATTAGTCGGGACACTTATATGATGGATTTGATAATTAATATTGTGGATGAAGCGAAAAAGGACAATAGAATTAATGCAAGTGAAAATAAGTAGTTTCTAAATGTATATATGTATGTATGTATATATTCTGAATGTGTATAATGTATATATACATATATGTATGTGATTTAATCAATATAAAAAAGTATGTAAATAAGAACATAATATATGTATGTACGTGTGTTTATTTATTTGATATTTGTTATTTTATGATAATATGTTTTAGGTTTATTAATATCAGTAAGTTTATGTAAAATTATATCATATTAATTATGTACACAAGCTAATGCCTTTCTTTATATTATCCTGTCGTGGGCCTGCTGGAAGAAATTTCTCTAGAAAAAATACTGCCCTTGTTCTGAATTTCTCTTTAGTTTAAGTTCTATTCTTATTTATTTTTCCCTTGATGTACAAAAATATATAAATAAACATTACAGGACTTAATGCACAAACAATTATAACCGAAATTAAGTAAAGAATTGGACCTGATTTTAATGAAGAAGTGGAAAAATTTAGTCTCTGTCTACCCCTCCGGGAAAAAGGCGTGCTTGTATGTATGTATGTAATTAGACATGATCTAGTAAAGTTTTCCATAAGAACCATAGATTTTTTTTTAATTACGCTTCAAAATAAACTTAGTCTATATTTTTTTATGTTTTTATTTTGATAACATCTTATAGTACATAATGTAAAAACCGTTACAAATTAAAAAAAAAGAACAGCCGTAACAAGAATTAACCATAGACTATAAAAGGCTGTCAACACGCACTCAACAGGAATTAAGAATACAGTCCCATTAAGAATACGGTCCCATTAACCCTCGGAGGCCCAAAACCGCATTGACCTAACGGGTTAACAATGCACTTTATATTATGGAAGTGTTTGTACGTGATATTAATTAGAATGCCTACTCAATTACCGTCTCTGTCTACCACTCCAGGAATGATGCGCGTTTGTTTATTTCTAGGTTCTTTTGATAAATAGGTTTTTAAATTTATAACCTGTCACTATTTGGTTCTCAATTCTATCATTAGCTGAACGTGGCCGATCAGTCTTTTCAAGACTGTTGGCTCTGTCTACCCCACAAGGGATATAGTCGTGACCATATGTATGTAAATTAATTTAAATAGTATAATTATTATATAATTCAGCACAAAAATGTAAGTAAAGTAAAGTTAGTACTAAACTTTATTACTAAAACAAAGTTTTTGCCCGACGCTTCCATGGTGACATCGATTAAAATTATAATCAGAAAAAAAAATCAATAATTTTTGTGTAACAACTTCATCGCTAAAACTACGAGGCGAATTTTTGATGTTATTTATAACAAATAACTTTTTATATCCTGATATTAACAGAGGAGTAAAATAATTGAGAAAAAAAAAATAATCCAGCCAAACTCCAAATTAATTATGCATACATGTAGTCACTTCTATAACTTGCAGAACTGACAGAGCCAACAGTTTCGAAAGCACTGAAAGGTTCAGCTGTATGGCTGAATTATTTATTTAAACTTAATTGCATAAAATACAAATATAAATGTGCCGTGTGGTTCCCGGCACCATTACAAAAGAATAGGACCACTCCATCTCTTTCCCACGGATGTCGTAAGAGCCGACTAAGGGATAGACTTGGGATTCCTCTTTAATGTAAATCCCTGCCAATCTAAGGTCTGCCGCGCCGATGGATGCATGGCTAGGGGCGAGCCTAGTCTCGAGCGTGCCACTTCCGCCATGGGGTTGGGCGACCCCCAGGTAATGGCTAGCCTTACCCTGGCATGCGGGGCTCTGCTGGGGCGGACAAAATTGTTCCCTTGCGTCTCGTGGGAATCGCATGGATGCAAATTTTTTAAAAGAGCACCTAAATGGCGGCGATGGTGTCCGCACCCCATCACGTCTCGTTCCCGGCGGGAGCGGTATGCGGTCTGCTGAAAGCCGCTTTGCGACGATGAATGTAAGAGGAGGAATGAAGGATAAGATTGAGGAAGTATGCCAGATGATGGATGAAAGACGTTTGGATGTGTTGTGCGTGAATGAAACGAAGCGGAAAGGATGCGACGCGACGCAGCACGGCCCTTACACGGCGTATTGGTCTGGAATTTCCAGTACCAGCCGAGGCTGTCAAGGGGTCGGTCTAATTCTTTCTGCACGAATGGCTGAGTGCGTGAATGAGTATGAGTGTGTCAGCCCTCGTCTTCTATGGATTAGGCTGAAAGTTGGAATCACTCGGATCTTCGTTCTAGGTGTTTATGCACCTTGGGATGTGGGTTCGAGGGGTACAACATCAGCAAAAAGCGAAAACGAGGAGTTCTGGAATAGTGTAAGAGAAGTATTGAAAGTTACCAAGCCAAATGAGAAGATTATTATGTTAGGTGATTTTAATGGATGGGTGGGTGTAAAGCGTGATGGATATGAGAAGGTGCTTGGTGCGTTTGGTGACGAAAAGGTGAATGATAATGGAAGAAGTGTATTAGAAATTTGTCTAGAGTGGGATCTTTTTGTGTCGAACTCAATGTTTCAACATAAAGAGATCCACACCTACACAAGAGTGGAAGGTATTTTAAAAAGTATGATAGACTTTGTGATTGTAGATGAAAGATTGAAGAACAAAGTGCTGGATACCCGTGCATATCGCGGTGCTGGCATTGACTCGGACCATTTACTGGTGATATCCCGGATAAGGGGTATCTTCAATCGCTGGCGGCACAGGGTAAGGGAGCAAACCAGCGCTTTGGAAAGAGTAAAAGTAGAAAATTTGCAAGATATGGATGTAGGTAAGAAGTATATTAATAGACTGAAGGATGAATTTGAAGATTTAGAGGAAATGAGCGATATTGAAGATGGATGGAAGGAATTTAAAGAAAGAATTGTGAAAGTAGCTGTTGAAGTGTGTGGTGTAAGTAGAAGAAGGAAAGGAAAAAATCACAAAAATGCGTGGATGAGTAAAGATGTGCAAGAACTTGTGCGATTAAAGAAGAAAGCATGGCTGGATTTGTTAGCAGCAAAAGCTAACTTAAGAATGCAAGAGGTTATAGATGAAGATGTGAATGAAGCACGTAAGGAATATAAGAAAATGAAAGATTTGGTTAAGAAAGCTGTGATTAGAAAGAAAGAAGAGTATAAAGAGGATTTTGATAAAAGGCTATCAGAAGACTTTCAGTCAAATCTGAAAGTATTCTGGAAATCCGTAAGGTCAGCCCGAGGAAATACTATAACCAGAGAGCTGACTAGGATCAGATGCCAGGATGGTAGCGTTGTGAAAGGAGAAGAATGTGTACTAAAGATATGGAAGGACTATTTTGAAAGTTTATTTGAAAAAAGGAAGGAAATAAGAAAGATTTCTGCTATAGCGAAGAAAAAGAGAATGAGATGGAAGGCGAAATTGAAATGTTCGAAATTGTGGAAGCACTTAAGAGTATGAAAGCGGGAAAGGCTGCTGGGTGTGATAGAGTGTCGGTCGAGATGCTTAAAGCAGGAAAAGGCGTAGTAGCTAGTCAGTTGTACTGCCTTTTCAATTTGTGTTGGAGAAGCGGCCGAGTACCAAAAGATTGGTGTAAGGCTGTTATCGTGCCACTTTACAAAGGAAAAGGGTCACAGCTGGACTGCAAAAATTATCGTGGTATAAGCCTGCTTAGCGTCGTCGGCAAATTGTATGCTAAGGTATTGATTAATAGAGTCAGGAATGAAACTGATGACAAAATATGGGATGCTCAAGCGGGATTTCGAAAGGGAATGGGATGTACTGATCAGGTCTTTTCCTTGCGGTGCATAGCCGAAAAGTTTTTGGCCAAGAGTCAAAAAGTCTATTGCACATTCGTAGATCTGGAAAAGGCCTATGACAGAGTTGAGAGGAATGAATTGTGGTCAGCACTTTCTATGCATGGGGTGAGCAGTCTCTTAATACGAGCACTGAAATCCTTATATGAGGATTCGAGTGCTTGTGTCAGGATAAACGGAGCGCACACTGAGTGGTTTAAGATTGAGAAAGGCGTTAGGCAAGGATGTGTTGCGTCACCGTGGCTGTTCAACCTATTTATGGATAGCTGCTTGACAGATTTGAAAGAGTCTAAAAGTGGATTAAGGATGAATGAGTTACTCGTCAAATGTCTGCTCTATGCCGACGATCAGGTTATACTGGCGTCATCAGCGGAGGAGTTACAGGAGATGGTAAACTGTATGCATGAAGCTTTAAAAGAGAAAGGAATGAAAGTGAACGTAAGTAAAACTAAAACACTGGTTTTTGAAATGGAGAAAGAAATGACAGCATGTAATATTTTGATTGGAGGAGAAAAAGTGGAGCAAGTGAAAGAGTTTGTATATCTAGGATCAAAGTTTACATCAGATGGCAAGTATGATAGTGATATTGAAAGGAGAGTGAACGCGGGGAACATGGTGAATGGAGCTTTGCATGCCTTTATGAGCAGTCAGAAACTATCCAAAAAGGCTCGACTGGCTGTGCACAGGGGCGTGTTGGTCCCGACATTAATGTATGGGAGTGAAAGTTGGGTATGGCAAAAGAAGCATGAAAGCAGAATAAATGCAGTGGAAATGAGAGCGTTAAGGAGTATGATGGGTGTGAAATTGAGTGACAGGATAAGGAACAGCGTGATAAGGGAATGTTGTGATGTGAAAGAAGATGTAGTTACAGGAATAGAAAAGGGTATGTTAAGATGGTTCGGTCATGTGGAGAGGATGAATGAAAGCAGGTTGACTAAGCAGATATACAAGGAGAGTGTGGAGGGAAAGGTCGGAGTGGGAAGACCTAGACGAACGTATCTTGATCAAATTAAGGACGTCCTGGTAAAGGGTCAGGTCAAAAGTACCCGAAACCGCCGAGCTTGTATGAAGAGAGTTATGAATGTGGACGAAGCGAAAGAAGTATGCAGAGATCGTGGCAAGTGGAAAGAGGTAGTCTCTGCCTACCCCTCCGGGAAAGAGGCGTGATTTTATGTATGTATGTATGTATGTACAAATATATATCACAATTGGCGGACTTAATGCATACCTGATCATTTAAATATTTATAGTTAAATTAATTATCCAAAAAACAAGAACCAAAAATAAATCATCACTACACAACCATATCGATAACAATATATATTTTTTTTTTGCTTTCATTTCACATCCCTCGCCGTACGAAGATTTACTTTGATTCGCTGTCAGCGGGCAGTGTGGATGCGCCTTAACAAATTACACGCGCGGCAGGACATCACACCCTTAAGTGGTGGTATTGTCAAGAGGGAATTGATATGTTTTGTGTGGTTCCGTACAATTCGAAGTAGTTAGAAGGATTTTCACTTAGGTCTGTATTGTTGTTAAAGATTATATTGTCGTGTGGTTTTTCGGCACCGATAGAAAAATGATTATGACCACTCATATCTTTCCGTGGATATTGAAGGGTGACTAAGGGACAAGCTTATTGACTTGGGATTCTTCTTTTAGTTGGTGGGTACTTCTTTTAGCAACCTGTCTCTATTTGAATCTCAATTCTATCATTCAGCCAAACAGCTGAACGTGGCCTGTCAGTCTATCAGGTCTGCTGGCTCTGTCTGCCCCGCAAGGGATATAGATGTGATGATAAGATACGATATCCATCGGAAAGGGATGGGCTAGTCGTTTTCTTTTTATATTGATGCCGGGATCCACACGGCACTGCTGGGAACCACACGGCATCTTACGGTACCCTAGTAAGTTAAAGAATATTAAATAGCTTGTAAACGCTTGTATTTTTTGTTATCTTGACTGATTATTTCAACACGTATCAGATTTTTAAACATTTAAAAAAAAATGTTGGCGTGTAGGTACATTTTTTTTCTCATAAATGCTTAAATTCGTTGGGATAGAATGATTGCATTCGAACAATGTCACGAATTACCTGTAGCCTGAGGCTTCGTTCGCCATAAATTAAGAAGATATAAAAACCCAGTTTTTTCTTATCACAGAAGGAGTGTGGGAGTAATCCCGCCTTACAAAACTAGTAAACAAAAACTTTACTAAACTAAAAACTGGGGAACCAAAAAAAACTTTTGTATACCAAAATTTAAGTCAAACCAAGCCAATAAATATACTTGAGAAAACCGCATTCGGCTTGAAGCAAAAGTTTACGCGTGATGCGCGTACAAACATATAGATAGATAGAAATTATTAAAATATCATATAGATTTTTTCTTAATACTTTTATAGAAGTGACAATGAACAATTATAATTTTGTTAAATACATACCTACGTGTACTCACGTCTATATGCCTTGCGGGGCAGACAGAGCCAACAGTCTTATTTTTATAAATAGTTTTAGTATATAACATTATTTTCTTATCAATTTTGTTATATGTATGAATAGATATCAATTCTATTTTACCCTGGATGTAGTCTCGGTTGCATTCTCACCATTCTGGAGAAGAGCCCGGGGTATGCCTTTGACCATGGATCCTGGATTGGGTGAGTCAGGTTTTAAACGAAGCGATTCCCGTCGGGCCTCCGCAACCTTTGAAGGGGAAACCTCACCCGTATTGGATCGTACATGGTCAAAAATCCTGAATGACGTGAATAACATATGAAAATTAACATGTAACGACGTGCCGTGTGGTTCCCGGCACCAGTACAAAAAAGAATAGGACCACTCCATCTCTTTCCTATGGATGTCGTAAAAGGCGACTTAGAGATAGGCTTACAAACTTGGGATTCTTTTTTTTAGGCTATGGGCTAGCAACTTGTCACTATTTGAATCTTAATTCTATCATTAAGCCAAATAGATGAGCGTGGCCTATCAGTCTTTTCAAGACTGTTGGCTCTGTCTACCCCACAAGGGATATAGACGTGACCATATGTATGTATGTATGTATGTAACGGCGACCATATATATTGCTTTATATCAGTTACGAAAACAGACGTAACTTCTAATACAATAGAATGACGTATTCACAGTGAAAATATAACACAAGTCTATTGTCTATGGTGACAAAAAAAATGACCTAATATGCGGTTCTATTGAATGCACATTGATGAGGTAGCGATTGTTCTGAAAAATATTTTTTTTTTTTTTCATCTTTTCAGCCAGTCTTGTCACTCAAATTTTTCTGTTTCTCTCAAGATAAATAAAAAAAAATACAGCGGTCTTTTTTTTAATATAGGTATATACCTATTTTGATAATTGTAGAAATCTTTTTCATACATACTATACAATCACGTCTTTATCCCTTACGGGGTAGACAGAGCCCAAAATGACCGAAAGGCCCCGAAACCTATTAGATATATAGCCGAGATATTATGTATAAATTTAGGTTTCCAGGGGACTCTAAATAAAAGGAACATTTAAATTGAATATAGAGACCGGCAAGATTAATTTTCATTCACTCATTCATAATACAATCCGGGTTAGGTACTGCGATGTGGTGATAGAAACATACTTACAACTACCTTCCGTACCATATTACGTCTTATCCCTTACGGGGTAGATAAAGCCAACAGTCTCGAAAAGACTCGAAACATACGTTCAGATGAATACCTATATAAATGATAATAATAAAGCTGGTCTGACTACCTCTTCTCTTTCCAATGGATGTCGTAAAAAGCGACTCAGGGATAGGCGTATTAAATTGGGATTCTTCTTAAGTAATGGGCAAACAACCTGTCACTATTTGAATCTCAATTCCATCATTTAGCCAAAAGGCTCTGTCTGCCCCGCAAGGGATACAGACGTGACTATATATGAACACTGGTCTGGTAACAAAGACAACACGAAGGTTTCGGCTGTTTCTCATCCCGCCCAGATAGTAACAGTCAATCAAGGGACTGGTCGACATTCTAGGAATTTGTCAATAAGATTTTGGACACAGATAAAAAGTATTTTCTGATCAAATTAAGGACGTCCTGGCAAAGGGTCAGGTCAAGAGTGCCCGAAACCGCCGAGCTTGCATGAAGAGAGTTATGAATGTGGACGAAGCGTAGGAAGTATGCAGAGATCGTGGCAAGTGGAAAGATGTAGTCTCTGCCTACCCCTCCGGGAAAGAGGCGTGATTTTATGTTATGTTATAAAAGTATTTTACATTATCTGTAAGCATCGTTAGGTCGTGAGATATGGGGCACAATCTAACACACATTATGCGATAGGCTGCTATGAAATTTAGCACGTTTGTTAATACTGATAGCCAGTGGCTCTCAAACTATAGTGTGAAATAAAATTGTATTAATTAAAATTAATTTTTTTTTATATATGATTAAAATTAAAATTGCATTTATATAAAGATTAATTTGTATTTATATGTGGCCGATGTTTTTACGTATACGATGGGCCACGTTCAGCAGTTTGGCTTAAAAATAGCGTTAAGATTCAAGTAGTGACAGGTGACTAGCCCATCGCCGAAAAGAAAGTTCCCAAGTTTATAAGCTTATCCCTTACTCTTCTTTTACGATATTCGGTGCTGGAAACCACGACACCACTCAATAAACTACTATGTTACTAAAACTAAAATAACGAAATTATCTTTAATTTTTATGTAAAAAATACAACGCTTTAGCTTTATAGTTACCGTATCTTGGCAGATTAATTTTCGTTGAAAATATGGAAACTGGAACTTACCTGAAATAAAAAAATAATACTAAATAAATTAGATCACACATACATCCATCCATATAGTCTATATGCCTTGCGGGGTAGACAGAGCCAACAGTCTTGTAAAGACTGAATGGCCACGTTCAGCTGTTTGTCTTGAGATTCAAATAGTGACAGGTTGCTACCCCGTCGCTTAAAAGAAGAATCCCAAGTTTATAAACCTATCCCCTAGTCGCCTTTTACGGCATCCATGGGAACGAGATAGAGTGGTCCTATTTTTTTTTCTATTGGTGCCAGGAGCCACACGGCACAAATTGAAAGTCAGAGAAAATAAACATTTCCTTTCAACTACACTCCAATTGGGCGGATCAAGTAAAAATACATACATATATAAATTAAAAGGCAAAAAGAAAAAATCTTAACCATTTATTTTGCAGAGAGAAAACTCCGAAGTGACAGTGATTGTGGCACGTTTAACCTGCATTGCAGTAACCTCAAACTTCCGAGTGTTAGCACTTTATAAGTTTCAAGAGTGTCATTTCGGCCATTTTGTTTTTGGTAAACGGTTCATAGATCGGTAGGTGACCATACAGACAAACCACGTGAAACCACACGGCATTACAATTAACACTACTATGATTTAAACAATGTCGAAATATATACATACACACATACAACACGTCTTTATCTTACGGGAATGGCGGAGCCAACTGTCTCACAAAGACTGTGTCATTTCACGACACAACATACACTGTTTTATTTAATGAAAATCTCAGTATGGAAAGAATTCTAATACAAGTACATGTTTCAATACTAAAACTAAATACAAGTTTCAAAGTCTCATAAAATTTGACAGAATTTAAGCGTAAAAAAAATTAATACCTAAATAAATAGGTAAAATACTTGGATTCCTTGACTTCCTGTCACTATTTGAATCTCGTTCCATCTCTAAGGCATAAAGCTGAACGAGGCCTACCAGTCTTTTCGAGACTGTTGGATCAGTCTACACCGCGAGGGTTATAGACGTTACTATATATACGTATGTATTATTATAGAAAAAAATATCCAGTAAAAATCCCCGATTTCAAAACTTTCCCCAATTTTCGTCGCTTTTCTTAACGCGAATCTTCAGAATATTTAAATGCACAAGTAGTTCACGAACTAAGTTTAAAAAAAAAAAGAGTAAACAAACTTTCTCAAACTTCAAGACGAAAATGACAGTCCCGACAGGAAACCACGTAATTAAGTGATCGAAACTGGGAACTTCGAGCAACTCCGTGCCTTAACTTTAATGAATCACCTATCCCCACCTCCCTTTTGTGCTGTACTTTTGTTGTTCCTGCACAGTTTGAGAACCTTTGTGCTTCTATCGTAAGCTAAGAACTTAAAGTCTTCTCACTTCAAACCTGGCTTTAGTCCCGGTTGCATCCTCACCGCTTGTGAGAGGTGCCCGGGGTATACATTTGACCGTGGATCCTGGATTGGCTGAGTCAGGTTTTAACGCAAAGCGACTCCCATCTGACCTCCGCAACTTTTGCAGGAGAACCTAACCCGTATTGGATCAATCATGGTTACACATCTAGTTGCAGGAATGTGTATGTTTCCTCACGATGTTTTCCCTCATAGTATTCAGCTGAGAACCTCCTGTATTAGTATGGAAATAATTGCGTAATATATATGTAGGTAAATACATATATACAAAGGAACAGACGCGGGAAGCGACTTCCCTTTACAACTATGTCTTCTTCTTCTTAAAGAACTTAAGAATAAGAATTTAAGAGATAACTCTTCTCGTTGGAGTTTAATGGAGCGTCGTATATAAAACAAGATAAAAACCGCGGGAATCCGTTTTCTTTTATTCACTATAAAAGGTAAAATTCTCTCTAATAGAAAACGAATGTATTCACTATAAAAGGTTAAATTCTCTCTAATAGAAAACGGTCCAAACAGCAATTACACCAATTTCCTAAACTCTTCGGTTGGAAGTTACTTCCACAAACCTCCTGTTACGGAAGCTGTATTGTGCAAGTTTGTAGGAATTTTTATTATTGCATTGTAGTTTTTGTGGTTGCTCGATCTCTTTTTTACGCGACTAGATGTGGTTTCCGGCCCTTAAGAATGGAACCAATCCATATCTTTCCCATGGGTGTCGTAAAAGGCGATTAAGGTATATGCTAATAAAGTTGGTATTCTTCTTTTAGGCGATGGGCTAGCATACATACGTACATACATAAAACACGCCTCTTTCCCGGAGGGGTAGACAGAGCCAACAGTCTTGAAAAGTCTGAAAGGCCACGTTCAGTTTTTATTATGGGCTAGCAACCTATCACTATTTGAATTTCTATTCCATCATGAAGCGATACACCTAATCGTGGGCTTTCAGTCTTTTCAAGGCTGTTGGCTCTGTCTACCCTGTAAGAGATAAATGTGTGAGTTTTGACTGACACACTAGAAAAAAAATAATAACAATATTTATGAATTCAATGGGTCACCTTACAGTTTGAGTACCGCTGTTTGGATGCGGTAAGCCAAAACAATTTTCATTACATGCGTATGCGCATTGTCCAGTGCGCTGTCAATTAGGATGGATGTGCGGTTTTGTGTCGCTTTGTTGGTGCTTGGTGGGACTCTCGCTTTTTCCGGAAAAGGTAGGATAAATCCATACTAATATTATAAAGATTTTGTATTTTTATTACTTACAAGAATAAACTTAAAAGTTACTGAACCGATTTTGATGATATTCGACATAGAGATAAATGAAATCTCCAATATATACAGAGATAGATGAGCACGTAAGCTATTTTTTTCTGCAAATTCCCACGGGAGCGAAGACCGGCGCTAAAGCTTTAATATTCTTATAACATATACATATACATATACATAGACGGCCTCTGTGGCTCAGCGGTAGTACGCTTGTCTGTGACACCGGAGGTCCCGGGTTCGAATCCCGGTCAAGGCATGATGAGAAAAGAACTTTTTCTGATTGTCCTGGGTCTTGGATGTTTATCTATATAAGTATTTATTATAAAATATAGTATCGTTGAGTTAGTATCTCGTAACACAAGTTTCGAACTTACTTCGAGGCTAACTCAATCAGTGTAATTTGTCCCGTATATATTTATTTATTTATTTATATGTATATCCCGTCTTTATCTCTGACGTAATAGACAAAGCCCATAGTCTTGAAAAAACTATAAGGCCACGTTCAGCTGTACGGCTTTCGAATGGCATTGAGATTCAAATAGTGAATAACTGCCAGACCATTTAAAAAAAAATAGAAACCCGAAAAAGCCTTTTCCTTATTTAAATTTTTAATATGTAGTTTCCAGAAAAAATAATAATATGTATTATGTAATTTTCATATATGGATCTCTTCCCCCTGGCTTTAGTTCCGATTGCATCCTCACCACTCTGGAGAGGAGCCCGGGGTATGCCTTTGACCATGGATCCTGGATTGGGTGAGTCAGGTTTTTACACGAAGCGACGTCCATTTCGACGAATTTTCACCTATGTATATTTAATCAAAACAGATAGGCTTACGTGCCGTGTGGTTCCCGGCACCATGACAAAAAAGAATAGGACCACTCCATCTCTTTCCCATGGATGTCGTAAAAGGCGACTAAGGGATAGGCTTATAAACTTGGGACTCCTCTTTTAGGCGATGGGCTAGCAACCTGTCACTATTTGAATCTCAATTCTACCATTAAGCCAAATAGCTGAACGTGGCCATTCAGTCTTTTCAAGACTGTTGGCTCTGCCTACCCCGCAAGGGACATAGACGGATTATATGTATGTATGACTTGGGATGATGATTGCTGTCGCATTTCCGTATTGTGTATTGTTATAACTTGATGTTTTCTTAAAACATAATTATACCCACTTAATGCTTATAAATAGTACTTTATTTGTGTCTTCTCAAGATGTACTTGACTAACTTTATTAAACACGGTTGAGTTTTACATACTACATATCACGTCACGTCTATATCCCTTGCGGGGTAGACCGAGTAAAGTCTTGAAAAGACTGATAGTCCGCGTTCAGCTGTTCGGCTTAATGATAGAATATGTATCAATATTGTTATTACAGTACAATCATTAGGAAGATTAAGTTAATACATGCATACATACATATAATCAAGTCTATATCCCTTGCGGTGTAGACAGAGCCAACAGTCTTGTAAAGACTGATAGGCCACGTTCAGCTATTTGGCCTTAAGATTCAAATAGTGACAGGTTGCTAGCCCATCGCCTAAAAAAGAATCCCAAGTTTGTAAGCCTATCCCTTAGTCGCCTTTTACGACATCCATGGGAAAGAGATGGAGTGGTCCTATTCTTTTTTTGTATTGGTTCCGGAAACCACACGAACATATAGTGTTATTAATGTGACATTTCAGCTGGCTATGTCTACTCCGCAAGGGATATAGACGTCATTATGTGTATGTATTTATGTTCCCATGCTATACATAAATCCGGCCATTACAATTTGTCTGTTTATAATTCTTCAGTCAGCAGTTTCGGTAAAACAATAATGTCGGCAATTTTTGGCGGATGACGTAAAATATTTGTTGACACGTGTTTATTATTTACCGTCCGCTACATTATTTGTCACCTTTGACAAAAAAAGGAGGATTCTATAGTTGTGGGCAAGTGAAATATTACACACGTTCTTATAGTCACGCCGCTTCTTAAACTAAACTGCACTTTGCATACATACATACATTCATAAAATCACGGCACTTTCCCGGAGGGGTAGGCAGAGACTACCTCTTTCCACTTGCCACGATCTCTGCATGCTTCCTTCGCCTCATACATACATAAAATCACGCCTCTTTCCCCGAGGGGTAGGCAGAAACTACCTCTTTCCACTTGCCACGATCTCTGTATACTTTCTTCGCTTCATCCACATTCATAACTCTCTTCATGCAAGCTCGGCGGTTTCGGGTACTCTTGGGAATGGGGATATCAGGAAAGCCCAGACTATTGATACATACATACATACATACATATGTTCACGTCTATATCCCTTGCGGGGTAGACAGAGCCAACAGTCTTGAAAGGACTGAATGGCCACGTTCAGCTATTTGGCTTAATGATAGAATTGAGATTCAAATAGTGACAGGTTGCTAGCTCATCGCCTAAAAAAGAATCCCAAGTTTGTAAGCCTATCCCTTAGTCGCCTTTTACGACATCCATGGGAAAGAGATGGAGTGGTCCTATTCTTTTTTGTATTGGTACCGGGAACCACACGGCAACAGCCCAGACTATTGATAGTTTCAAAAATCTCGTTATGTCTCATTATCTTTCTACTCTATCCTAAGTATATGTTATTTGTATGTATTTATCTGTATTTATGCGTATTTGTATGTATTATATGTAGATATATATTATGTATGTATTTTATTATGTTCAAACATTTATTTATCTTGCTCTGCGCCAACGCCAATCTCCTGTCTGATTTCCTTCCACCCAAAGGTTGACTGGAAGAGATTGCTTTAGCGATAAGTCCGCCTTTGTACCATCTATTTTTGCTTTGTGTTGTTTTGTATGTTTTACTCTTATGGTGCAATAAAGAGTTTTATCTATCTATCTATCTTTTGACCTGACCCTTTACCATGCACTTTGCATCGTTCCCTTATACTTCATTTGCTTTATCCACATTAATCAATCTTTCGTTGAAGTTTGTCAGTTAAAGGTATACCCCCGGGCTCCTCTCCAGAGTGATGATGATGCAAACGGGGAAATTACGAAATTTCATGTTAAGATCGAATTTTTTTTTAGTGCAATTGCGTAAATATGATTTCATCATCGTGACATATTGCTTTTGTTTACTAAAATCCATTGTCATACACATCACAAACAAATTTAAAATAATAGATCATAATAGATAATAAACATTGCATTGTCATCATTCAAATGACATACATACATATAGTCACGTCTATATACCTTGCGGGGTAGACAGGGTCAACAGCCCTGAAGGGACTGGCAGGCCACGTTCAGCTATTTGGCTTTATGATATAATTGATATTCAAATAGTGACAGGTTGCCAACCCATCGCCTAAAATAAGAATCCCAAGTTTAAAAGCCTATCCCTTAGCCGCCTCTTACGACATCCACGGGAAATGAGATGGAGTGTTCCTATTATTTTTTATATTGGTGCGGGGAACCACACGGCACATTGACACACACAGTCAAATGACGTTCAAATTAAACAGTTTATTTAATTTAATTACAGGGTACTACTGCAGAGATCCTGACACTGGTAAACTCCACACGGTGAATTCAACATGGCGATCCATATCTTTCTGTGGCAACTACACATGTAGGCTGAAGAGAAGAGATCACCATAATGAGAAACCTTTGAGAGAATTCCAAATATCTGACTTAAATCTATTAGGAACAATTACACCTAAAACAGTGATTAAATCTGTGGATACTAAGAACAGATCTGCTGAAACTAATTCTGATCAAGAAGAGAAAATAGCAGTTGATAATTCTGTATCAAACAAAACAGTATCAGAAAATAGATCAACAGATAATTCTGGGGAAAGTAAAAGATTAGAAACGATTTTACATAAATTATTAACGAATATTTCAGATGCGAACGGTTTGAAGAGAGATAATGAAATAAGAATTGATGATATGAAACCAGACAGATATTTAAACGATAAGGAAATAAAAATAATTTCTGATCTACTGCATAGTGTTAAGAAAAGTGATTTAGAGACAGTCGTTGACATATATAGTTTAGCTCAAGACATTTATAAAGAGTTAGATAAAAAGACAACAGAGGCAATTATTGAGGAATCAGTTTCAGAATTAGCAAAGAAAGAGGAAAAAACTTTTATGTCAAAAGTACCACATACTAAACTTGTATATGAATACGAGCCTATGTATATTTCTCAGAAAACAATGACGGAGATAAAAAATCAAGAACACGATGTGCTTTCGGAATCATATCCAAAAATAATTCATAATGAAATTATTCATGGTTACAAACCAATACAGGTTATAGGTCCACACAAAACCAATAACATAGCAGATATGCATAAAGAAGCATCTGAGATAGTTCCATCATATAATACGCCTAAATTTGAAAGTCCGCTTCCAACCCACAAACCTTTACCTACTCCAAACTATGGTCAATTGCCTTATTATTTCCAAATGTTAGATTTTCAAAGACAGTCTTCATCCGTCCATCCATCTACAAATACGTATTCAACATATCCTGTTACAGAATCATCATTTACATCTGAAAAGCGTTCAACACCTCCAACTAACTATAAATCAAATGAGCATCATAATATTAATCGACCCGTATTATTACCTTATCCATATTATCAAGTTCGTTATAATGCATCTGGTTATCCTTTCAACTACTTCTACGGTGTCAACCCTTACCACGACGCTTACAGGAAAGAATACAACCCGTACTATGTCACTCGCACCGCTTTTACCAATAATGCTAATATTCCGGAAAGATCTTACATCCCTGGATCTTTAATTGACACATTACTGCCTAAAGATTACAGCAGAAATCAGAATAAAATCGATTGGAAGACTGATTCTTTATCAGATGATGTGCTTGACGAAATAAGGGCACATTTCGAGAGTAAGAATATACTGTTTAAGCCTATCTGTTTGAGGAAGAAAGTCAAGTTGGAGAAAGTTGCTAAAGTGCTTAAATTGCACGATAATAACAGAGAAAAGAGAAGCACTTCATCAGACGAGCGAGATGTTGTGAAAAATGATGACATTTACGAAGTTTACATTGAAAGTACCACGTAAGTTATTAATACTTTTTCATAACATACATACATATAATCACGTCTGTATCCCTTGCGGGGTACATAGAGCCAACAGTCTTAAATAAACTGATAGGCCACGTTCAGCTGTTTGGCTTAATGATAGAATTAAGATTCAAATAGTGACAGGTTGGTAGCCCATCGCCTTACTAAGAATCCCAAGTTTGTAAGCCTATCCCTAAGTCGCCTTTTACGACATCCATGGGAAAGAGATAGAGTGGTCCTATTCTTTTTTGTATTGGTGCCGGGAACCACACGCTAAAATACCAGTTAAAATAAAGGTACGTGCGCAATTAATAATTACCTGTATTTTTGAAAAATAAATAATATCCAGTTACGGAAAACAGTCCGTTTATGTTTACCATGGTTTATGGAACCCTAAAATAAAACACGTCCCAAAACTAAGTGACAAATTGATTCTAACAAAAAAAAAGCAGGAATTCAACCCTTCTGGGCAGATGTGTGGTCGTGAACATGGATGCCCCTTATCATTGTTTTTTGTGTAGATAATCGACAGGGGAACTAAAAACGAACATACATACACACATAAAATCACGCCTCTTTCGCGAAGGGGTAGGCAGAGACTACCTCTTTCCACTTGCCACGATCTCTGCATACTTCCTTCGCTCCATCCACATTCATAACTTTCTTCATGCAAGCTCGGCGGTTTCGGGTGTTTTTGACCTGACCCCTTTACCTTTACTCAAAACGTAACTTGATCAAATTAAGGACGTCCTGGCAAAAGGTCAGGTCAAGAGTACCCGAAACCGCAGAGCTTGCATAAAGAAAGTTATGAATGTGGATGAAGCGAAAGAAGTATGCAGAGATCGTGGCAAGTGGAAAGATGTAGTCTCTGCCAACCCCTCCGGGAAAGAGGCATGATTTTATGTATGTACGTATGGAACTAAAAATCTCTTAATTCCACATTAAGAATACATCTTTTATCATACATAGTCTTCTCAATGTTTAGTTGTACGGCTTTATGATAAAATTAGATTCAAATATAGACAGGTTGCAAGCCTACAAAAAGAATTCCAGGTTATTAAGAATGCCCCTTAGTCGCCTTTAACGATATCCATAAGGAAGGTTGGAAAGTGCCGTGTGGTCTCGGTACCAATAAAAAATAATAGGACCACTCCATCTCGTTCCCATGGATGTTGTAAAAGGCGACTAAGGGATAGGCTTATACTTGTAAACTTAGGATTCTTCTTTTAGGCGACGGGCTAGCAACCTGTCACTATTTGAATCTCAATTCCATCATTAAGCCAAATAGCTGAACGTGGCCTATCAGTCTTTTCAAGACTGTTGGCTTTGTCTACCCCGCATGGGATATAGACGTAATTATATGTACGTTAGGTTGAAAAGAACCATACGGCCCCTTTTACAACGTCACAATAACACATTTAATTATTGTTGATTTTCCGCTACTAGCATCATATCATCGATAAAAACCTGTGTTATATATAAACGATTCAATAAAATATTTTAACCAAAATTTCACCAAGAAAAATATTAACACGTATAAATAAAGCCTTATTTTCGGCTCTCTCGCTCGATATCAAAATGAAATATTGGTTCGTGATATTCCAATAACCAATAACTGGTTAATATAACTTCAGAGCGTCTGTAGTATATACCTACATATACAATAGACGCTGATATAGAAAGCCATCAAATTTACATGATTTTTTTTTTAGTTTTATAGATAATAATAGCGTAATATTTTCATACAAGTGAAAATAGCAAGTGGAATTCCATAGTATCTGCCTACCCCAATGGGAAACAGGCGTGATGGTATGTATGTATGTGTACGAGTATGTAATATTTTCATACACAATGATAAAAATTAATGATTGAATTGAGATTCAAATAGTGACAAGGTTGATAGTCCATCGCCTAAGATAATAATCCCAAGTTTATAAGCCCTTAGTTGACTTTTACGACATCCAAGAAAAGAAAGAGATGGTGTGGTCCTTTTCTTAACTGGCAAGAACCACACGGCATTATTTATTTTGGTAATAAAATGTCTTTGATTTACAGATGCCTGAACGATGTGGACCCTGGTTTCTTTAGAATGGGCAACATTTCCGCTCCCTATCCCGCTTGCTGTCCTCAAAGGATAAATCGATAGGCAGAAACCATACACAACAACTTTATTTTAAGATACATTTTTAATACTTATTGAAAGTTACCAACCATTCTAAGAAAGTCGCAGAGATAATTGATGTTCCTAACACAAAAAAAAAAATAAAAATAAAAAATAAAGGTTCTCATTGCAATGTTTCGGTTAGTCAAACCAAGCAAATTTTTTTATGAATTACAAAAAAGTTTATTTATAAAAACAAAATCTTTTAAGTCACAATCACAAACTGTCATTTTTGTTTTCTTAGTTCCATTTTCAAAATCTATTTATAAATATAGTATTTGTAGGTTTAAAATAATTTTGTTATACATAGACTCATAAAGCGTTCTGTGCTCTTTTTCCGTTAGTCATATCTTACGAATGTGTTACCTATACTTACTTATTTATTACAATTTTACTTTAAGATGTAAATATTTTGTATTTTTTAAATAAAAATATTATAAAGAAATATATTGTCTTTTTAATTCTTCTTCCTAGAATCATTATCATATATACATACAATCACATAATCATGTCTATGTCCCTTGCGGGGTATACAGAGCCAACAGTCTTGGAAAGACTGATAGAATTGAGATTCATATAGTGACAGGCCATCGCCTACAACAAGAATCCCAAATTTATAAGCCTATCTCTCAGTCGCCTATTACGACATCCATGGGAAAGAACGCCGTGATTCTTCTTTTATTGGTGCCCGATACCACACAATAAGCGACAACCACATAAAACTAAGCACGTTCATCAAAAGCACCATCCTACTAATATCATAAATGCGAAAGTTTGTATTTCAGGATGTCAGTATGGATGTTTGTTACTCTTTCACGCAAAAACTACTGAACCGATCACGATGAAATTTGGTATGTAGTTGTTAGCTGAAGACTCAGAATGACATATAGTCTACTTTTTAAACTAGATATAAATAAAAAGTGATGTTAATTTCAACTTGCAGTTTTATTTATTCGCACAACACATTAGGACAACATTTTACTAAAATAGACAAGAAGCAACCATTTTGAAGAAGTAAAAAATAATATCTGAACTTAACTGTTACCAACTTAATATAAATAATAATAACATTGCAATATTGCCAACATTTATCCCGGAGTTCCCGCGGGATTGATAGTTAAGTTAGGGTTTCCACGCGGACGAAGTCGCGGGCGACATCTAGTCTATAATAAAAAACGAATCTCCCACCACTATCCATAAGCGAGTAAATTATTTTCCCCGCCATTTCCCAAACGAAAACCGTTCCAACCCTCAGAAAAATGGTCGGTTACATATCTCTATTTGGAAGCGCCGATAAAAAAAATAATGTCTTACATTAAGGCAAAGACTTAATTTAAATATTTCTGATGCGGTTCCCGTCTCTGTCCCTCGCCGCATTTCTCGTATAGCCCCGTCCTTGTCACTCTGACAACGATAAGTCAGTGTGGTGTAGAAGGAAAATGCTTTTTTAAGTGAACCCTCACTGTGTTTTTGTAACAAAATGTATTATAACGATGTAAAAGGCATCAGGCCATTAGGTCGATGACTTTTTTATGGGCACGAAGGGTTTAATTACGTAGTTCTGATGGAATTACTGGAACTGTTACCGTTTAAGGGATATTAGTTAAAGTTTTACTTTTTTAAGGCGATGGGCTAGCAACCTGTCACTATTTGAATCTCAATACTATCATTAAGCCAAATAGCTGAACATGGCAGCTGAAAAGGGCGTCAGTGCAGAAGAAGCGGTAACAAACTGCACTGCAGCATTTTCTTCAACAACGTCAACTTCACAACTATCCAAACTAACAATTATAACGTTATCGTAAGAGCATTGGTTTTATAAATAAACTTGACAAATCCATGACTAATTGGCTGACATATAAGAATTGAAATTGTGTGAAAGTGATTTGAAATTTATGACATGAAAACAGGATTTCTCGAAAATCCCGCGAGAACCGAGCAATCCCGTCCGCGTGAAACGAATCCCACGGGATTTTTTGGGAAATTCTCTCTTAGCGCACCGCTAGATCACTTAAAAAACTTTCATATCAAATTTTAAGTCTAGACCTAGTGATTTAGGCTTTGTGTTGGCTTTTAGTCAGAAATGAAAGAGTTTTATATACATATTTACCTACTAGCTGTCCCGGCAAACGTTGTTTTGCCATAAAAATATTTTTTAAGTAATTTCTAGTTAAAAAAAAATGTTAAGGGTGGACAACTCTTATCACTAAGGGGTATGAAAAATAGATGTTGACCGATTCTCAGACCTACTCAATATACTCACAAAATTTCATGAGAATCGGTCAAGTAGTTTCGGAGGGGTACGGGAACGAACATTTATTTCTCTATCTATTAGCATAATTTTATGTCATAATTTTACATGGCATACCTTTGTTTAGCCTAATAATTGTTACGCATTATATTATTTGGCATAACGTTTTAAGCATATTTCTTTAAGCATACCTACTATTAGCATAACCTAACCTAACCTAAGAAGTACTCGCCTTATAGTGCATTACACTACATCTGCATCTTATGCGTATTGAAATAGTATGCCAAAACCAATTATCCCAAAAAACTATTATGACAAAAAAAGATTATGCGTAACTCGTTATGCCAAACTAAAATAGGACAAAAATAAATAGTCGAATGAAAGGGATCCCGAATTTTATATATAAGGTTTAAAAAAAACATTACAACCATATTAATGAGTATCAAAAGAATGTCCCTTTTTACGTGTCACAGATTATAAAGGGTAACACCAAAATATTTGTTCAAATCCATTGATAACGTCGCCTCTACCTGGATTAGCGCATTTTTTTGACGTCCACAAAGAACCTGATTCTGAACTTTATTTTCATTAACCCACAGTCTTAATTTCATAATGGAAGAATGTAGCATGTTTTGAGACGTCACGAAATTGTGTATTAAAAAAAAAATTAGACTTTATTATCATAGCAATAAAGTTCAGGAACAACTTGTTTTTAGACGTTTTCACGAACCTGTTTAAAGCATTTTAGACTTTATTTTCGTACGATTAAGATTGTAAAACATGTTTGTTTTTAGTATATCATGATTCCTACCTTTGTTAAAGTAAGATGTGACAGATCTAACATCTTGTTCAACATTTTTTAAGATAATATTCGTTTAAATTTTTTAGGCTTCCTGTCACATCTCTTTTTTTTGTCATTTTCCGTATTTATTGTCTTCGTTATTATACAGCTTTTAATTATGAATGTGCCGTGTGGTTACCGGCAATAATAAAAGAAAAAATAGATCAAATACATCTCTTTCCCGTGGATGTCTTAAAAAGGCGACTCAGGGAAAGGCTTATAAATTTGAGATTTTTCTTTAAGGCGATGAGGTAGTAACCCGTCACTATTTGAATCTCAATTCCATAATTTTTGGACGGCCCCTTTGGCGCAGCGGCAGTATGCTTGTCTGTGACACCGGAGGTTCCGGGTTCGAATCCTGGCCACTCCTGATTCCCCGCCACAACTTTCTCTGATTGGCCTGGGTCTTGGATGTTTATCTATACAAGTATTTAATATCGTTGAGTTAGTATCTCGTATCACAAGTTTCGAACTTACTTCGAGGCTACCTCAATCTGTCTAATTTGAAAAAATAATTAATAAATCCCTGCAGCGGAACGCAGCGTTTCAAACTATTGACTCTGTCTAGCCGTCAAGAGATACAGATGCGATATATGTATGTAAAAACCTGTCCCATTGTCGTTATTCATTCAGTACAAAACGTCATCAGAGTCATGATGATTCCACTCAAGATACTAAATGTCGTCTTGGTTACAACAATAGCTTAATTTTCAAACTACGTAAATCATCCTGACACTATTTCGTTTATAGACTAAGAGCTAAGGTTAACTTGTGAACGTTGACAAGGCCTATCTTTATTTCGTTAAGGTTAACCGCAGAGTAAAAGAGAGAGGGAATCTATCTATATTAATATTGTTAAGATATAAAGTTTGAAATTTTAACTGTTCTTTTTGAATTAAAAAATTCTTTCAGTGAGAAAAAGGTACATGGTACATTAAATATATGAAAATCACGCCTTCTCGGAGGGGTAGGCAGAGATTACATCTTTCCACTTGTCACGATTCCTGTATACTATTTTCACTACATCCACATTAATAAGTCTCTTCGTGCAAGCTCATCGGTTTCGGGTATTCCGACATTTTGCCAGGACGTTCCCGATTTGATCAATAGGTACCGTACATTATCTGATCTGCGGGTATTATGGACTATGTATCACATGCACTGAATGACATATAAACCTATAGCCTAATTTAGTCAGTGTATATACTTTACGCTCGTTAAATGGTCTAAGGGTGTACCTACATATATATATATATATATATATATATATATATATATATATATATATATATATATATATATATATATATATATATATATATAATCACGTCTATATCCCTTGCGGGGTAGACAGTGCTAAAAGCCTTGAAAAGACTGATAGGCCACGTTCAGTTTGGCTTAATGATAGAATTGAGATTCAAATAGTGACAGGTTGCTAGCCCATCGCCGAAATGAAGAATCCTAAGTTTATTACCCTCTCTTTCGATGACTTACAATAACAACTTCACAAATTAATTAACGGTTGAATATTGAAAAGTAAACTTAAACAAAAATCGATCCGGCCTCTCAGACTAACAGGTCTTGAGGTCACAAAAGCTTAATGAAATTCCTACTAAACATAATTGAAGCTATAATGCCTTGTTAAAATCTATTGTAAGGCTAAACAATGAATTATTTGGCCGTTAATTTATGGAAGCCATTGTTCAGTTTATTATTGAACGTGTGCATAGTTTTAGTCGTTAAATTGGTTTTGGATAATTTAGTTGGTTAGTTGAAGATGCCTGAGGGAGTCGCTATGAATGAATTAATACATTTTGGTGAATATCACCTCGTTAGTTTGTTTGTAAGTTAGTTCGAAAGGTTTACTATTAGATTTTATGAGACGCTTCGCTCCCTTTGGAAAGTCTAGAAAAAAAGTCAGTAAAAAAAAATACGGCCGGTTTGAGAACATACTACTTTTTTGTAAATCGGTTAAGAAATACGGACGTGTGTTTGTTTGTTAAACCGATTTTGATCAAACTTGGTACTTCAGGGAAAACAGGAATTTAACTTTAACGCAAACGAAGGTTCGTTTAAAAACTTACTTTAATTAATTTTATTCGTATTTATTTTGTAATGTAACGTAATGGAAATTTTAATTGTTTTTTTTTTATTTTATCTATGAAGAGCAACATAATAAGAACGCTTTGAAATGTATGTAAGTTGAAATGTATTGGTACATTTATGTATAATACAATAAGAAATATCTTTGAAATTAGATTAGAATTAGAATATCTTTGGAGTTTTATAGTTACTTCTTCCCCTCCAAATTAAATATGTATTAATATATAAATTTTAACTCAAAGGCAAAGTAGTTATGGCTTGAAAGCGTAACAAACACATGTGACGTCTCCAAACGTCAAACGCCACCAGCCAATCACAGCGCGTATGCTAAATCGCGCAAGCAAAATTTTCCACGAACTCGGATCCTTATTCGGATGCTTATTTCACCAGCACCTATATCCAGAAAGGTGAGGATGTATCAAGGCTAACACGAGATGGGAGAAATATATATGTTTTGTAAACGAGTTGGTATCAACAAAGTAATAAACACGTAGCTACTATATTACCAGGATAAATGATGCAGTTCCCGCTACTCCTGGCTATAAATATATTGCGGGTGCTCATAGGAAGCTAAATAGCTACTTTGTTCAAGATATACTTAAGTTAGAAGCGCCGGTGGTAGAATGGTTGAAGTGGCTAAAATCGTGTGGAGAGCACAGGTTCAAATCCTACCTCGGTAATGTACTGACTCTTTTCTGAGTATATTAGTTTGAGTGCTAACCGATGGTCTTGCGGTGAGAGAAAATATCGTGAGGAAACCTGCACATTATGGTAACTAGATTTGTAATAAAGATCCAATCAGTAAGGTGCCCCTGCATAGTTTGCGGAGGTCAGATGGGAGTCGCTTTGTGTTAAAACCTGACTCTCCCAATCTAGGATGCATGGTCAAGAGCATACCCCGGACTCTGCTCCAGAGTGGTGAGGATGCAACCTGGACTAAAGCCAGGAGAAGGTAACTATATATATATTTTTTTTATATAATAAATATATACGGGACAAATAACACAGATTGAGTTAGCCTCGAAGTAAGTTCGAAACTTGTGTTACGAGATACTAACTCAACGATACTATATTTTAGAATAAATACTTCTATAGATAAACATCCAACACCCAGGCCAGTCAGAGAGATCGTTTCTCATCATGCCCTGGCCGGGATTCGAACCCGGGACCTCCGGTGACACAGACAAGCGCACTACCGCTGTGCCACAGAGGCCGTCTGTGGGTACTCAAAGGAAGTTAAGTATAACTACTTTGCTTCAAGTATTTCAAGTAAGGCTAAGCTAAGGGTAAGGTTACTCGCCCGCTTGGAACTAGTCCAAAGAATCATTTACCAGCTATTAAAATAATTTGGTGGTTTTCTTTTCCAGCATAAATTCGCTTAAACATACCGTGTGGTTGCGGGCACCAATAAGAAATATAATAGGACCACTCCAACTTTTTCCATGAACAATCTCTGCAAACTTCTTTCGCTTCATCCACATTCATTACCTACTCTCCATCCAAGCTCGGCGGATTCGGGTACTCTCGACCTGACCCTCTGCCAAGATGTAATTAATTTGGTGTGTGTGAGGTTAGGTTAGTATTTTTTTTGAAGTGAGGTTAGTATTTTTTTTGTTTTTCGCTAATTTAGGTTAATCTACACTAATATTACAAAGCAGAAGAGTTTGTTTGTATGAACGCGCTAATCTCAGGAAGTACTGGTTCGAATTGAAAAATAATTTTTGCATTGAAAAGACCATTTATCGAGGAAGGCTTTAGGCTATGTAACATCACGCTTCAACTATAAGGAGCAAAGAAATAATGGAAAATGTGAAAAACAACGGGGAAAATTATTCATCCTTAAGGGGTTCAATGATGCCCAAGAGTTCCACGTGGACGAAGTCGCGGGCACAGCTAGTTTTTTTTATATTCGTAAATACAATTAAAAAAAAAGCTTTTCAATATTCAAATAAGAAACATTTTACTTTCTGAATAACAGAATAGCGAACTCAAAACTTTCCTGTTGAGTTTTATCGATTTCTGAGTAAGTATCTGAATTAATAACAGAAAGAGCATTCAGAAGCATCATTAGGAATTTGAAAACATACTTTGATAAATAACTTTCCAAGTCAATATTTTTTTTTTTATGTAAGCACGTCTGCCCTCAGAAGTAAAATACGTATTTCTGACTATGACTTTAAATACGTATTATATTTTTCTTGACAAGAATGAAAGGGAACGTTCAGCTGTATGGCTTTATGATGGAATTGAGATTCAAATAGTGACAGGTTGCTATCGCCTTTAATAAGAATCCCAAGTTTATTAGCCTATCTTAGTCGCCTTTTACGATGACCATGGGAACGAGATGGAGTGGTCCTATTCTATTTTTTTATTAAAGCCGGGAAACACACGGTATTAAAATAAAATGTACAAAAGGCGGATCATGGATATTTGAATATTGATTGATAGTTTCAAGCAGGCAAAGCCGCGGCCGTTCTATAGTTAAATAATAACTATACTAAACTATTACGAGTACTCTCGTATCTCAGCTATACATCACCACACGAGCTATTTATCATAAAGTTCTGACGCTTGCCCGTCTTGGGAATAACAAAGTGGTATTCTTCAATAATTCCAGATTTATCGGGAGTTTGCAGATAAAATATTTTTATTTGTTAACTAGCTATTGCGCGGGGCTTCGCTTCCGTGGGGAATTCCAAAAAAAAATACGTGGCCAAATATTTTTTTCAAGACTGTTGGTTCTGTTAACCCGCAGAGGATATAGACGTGACTATATGTATGTATGCATGTATCGTTGAGTTAGTATCTCGAAACAAATCTAGAACTTACTACGAGGCTAACTCAATCTGTGTAATATGTCCTGTATTAATTTATTATAATAATTTACATACATACATAAAATCACGCCTCTTTACCGGAGGGGTAGGCAGAGACTACATCTTTCCACTTGCCACGATCTCTGCATACTATAATAATTTATTATTAATTTATCTATGTCTACCCTTTAATGGTTCAATACATGATGTGATGTGTGTAAGCACCTTTATTTGTAAATCAAAATAACAAATGTCACAATTTTTTTTTATCACAAATGATAACTTGTACAGGTAAGTAAGTAGGTACACCATTAATGGACATACCAGACTTCACAATAAAAAGCTATCGGAAGATAATAACCTGTCTGTAATAATAAAATCGAGGGCATTTGATATGGGTAGTGGTCACACTCATGTTTTATCTATGTATATATTGCTTTATTTGTCGATTTTGTATCGAAATCGAAGTGCCGTGTGGTTCCCGGCACCAATAAAAAAAGAATAGGACCACTCCATCTCGCCCCCATGGATGACGTAAAAGGCGACTAAGTGATAGTCTTATGAACTTGGGATTCTTCTTTTAGGGGAGCTGCTCTCCAGGAAGATGAGAATGCAACTGAGACTTAAGCCAGGCGGAAGAAAAAAATATAAAACACTATGAATATGTGCCGGGAACCACACGGCACAAAAGTAATATATCCTCGAAAACCCAACGCAAATAATAATATTTTTTAAATTACGAAAACACAGTAAAGGGAACATATTTATTCATAGCCCAATTTGGAAACCGATCTACTGCAGGTACATTGTACGGAATCCCTTAAGATCCAGGGTCGCTCCTTGAATAAATATTGGGACTTTGTTGGCCGGCTCGACGTAAAATATTATTTCGGTTGGTTAATAATACAATTTATAACGTTTATTGCATGTTGCCGTGTGGTTCCCGGGACAAATATATATATATATATATATATATATATATATATATATATATATATATATATATATATATATATATAAACAATCACTCCATCTCTTTACCATGGATGTCGTAAAAGGCGACTGCGGGATGGGCTTACACTTAGACTTTATATAGATATAATCCCATATACATCATATACTTATGTTTGTAAAATCTGTGCCGTGTGGTTCCCAGCACCAATATAAAAAAGAATAGGACCATTCCATCTCATTTCCCATGGATGTCGTAAAAGGCGACTAAGGGATATGCTTATAAACTTGAGATTCTTCTTTTAGGCAATGTGCTAGCTACCTGTCACTATTTGAATCTCAATTCTATCATTAAACCTAACAGCTGAACGTGGCCTATCAATCTGTCAAGACTGCCGACTTTGTATACCCCGCAAGAGATATAGATGTAACTATATGTATAAATAAAAATAATTATAACAAAGATTCTACGGGTTATGATAAGGTAACCCAAAAAACGCTCGGTTTTACAAATAAATTGTCACTAACGCACCTGCCTTATCTAACATACGTCTAAAAACATGCATACTTCCCACATCTTTAAAACAAAGATGTTAAGGTTCATTTCAGTAAATAGAGTTTTTAGACTCTTATTTGTTTTGTATGTTCGTTTGCACAACGCATTGTGACGCGATGTTTATTTTAGAAGATTTATGTAAATGTATCTGTTGAGTTTTAAATTTTTTTTGGACCTCCTGTGTAGTCATTATAGCCTTGGTCCTACTGTCATCTAAAGAGGATACTGACTGATGCAAAGCACAGCCCAAAACTGCTTGGTCTAGGATTGGAAATTTACCATGACCGTTCCTAAAGTAACTAACGGTGCACTGATAAAGAGATGTTTCTAAATTGACGTCCGGTGAGAATGCTGCAGTGTAGTTTCTACAGCCCAAAACGGCTTGGTCTAGGATTGGAAATTTACCATGACCGTTCCTAAAGTAACTAACGGTGCACTGATAAAGAGATTTAACAGATATATAGGTATTTGTAAATTGACGTCCGGTGATAATGCTGCAGTGTAGTTTCTACAGCCCAAAACTGCTTGGTCTAGGATTGGAAATTTGGCATGACCGTTCCAGAAGTAACTAACGGTGCACTGATAAAGAGATTTAACAGATATATAGGTATTTGTAAATTGACGTCCGGTGAGAATGCTGCAGTGTAGTTTCTACAGCCCAAAATTGCTGGGTCTAGGATTGGAAATTTGGCATGACCGTTCCAGAAGTAACTAACGGTGCACTGATAAAGAGATTTAACAGATATATAGGTATTTGTAAATTGACGTCCGGTGAGAATGCTGCAGTGTAGTTTCTACAGCCCAAAATTGCTGGGTCTAGGATTGGAAATTTGGCATGACCGTTCCAGAAGTAACTAACGGTGCACTGATAAAGAGATTTAACAGATATATAGGTATTTGTAAATTGACGTCCGGTGAGAATGCTGCAGTGTAGTTTCTACAGCCCAAAACTGCTTGGTCTAGGATTGGAAATTTACCATGACCGTTCCAGAAGTAACTAACGGTGCACTGAGAAAGAGATTTAACAGATATATAGGTATTTGTAAATTGACGTCCGGTGAGAATGCTGCAGTGTAGTTTCTACAGCCCAAAACTGCTTGGTCTAGGATTGGAAATTTACCAGACCGTTCCTAAAGTAACTAACGGTGCACTGAGAAAGAGATTTAAGAGATATGTATTTGTAAATTGACGTCCGGTGAGAATGCTGCAGTGTAGTTTCTACAGCCCAAAACTGCTTGGTCTAGGATTGTAAATTTACCATGACCGTTCCAGAAGTAACTAACGGTGCACTGAGAAAGAGATTTAAGAGATATATATTTGTAAATTGATTGTTAAAATGCTGCAGTGTAGTTTGCTCCGCCGCTTCTTCTAAACATGCGCTTTGGAAGCGGAAGTAGATATAATAAGATTTAAGTTGTGTGACTGTTTGGCTTTTTGATGGAAATTACTTCCATCGTAAAGCCATACATTAGATTAACCTGGCCTTTCAGTCTTTTCAAGACTGTCAGCTCTGTCTACCCCGCAAGGAATATAGATGAGTAGATAGATACTGCATACACATCGACCTAATTCAGAGGAATTTCTACCGGACACGCCCGATATGAATTCTCGATGCAGATATTATTATAATATAGACAATACAATCATGTATTACATTTCATTGACACCACAGACCAATAGAATTTCCAGGAATTTGACATCTGAGAATGCGTCGCTCACCACACTAATGTATATATATGTATGTGTATGCGTTTAATGCAGATTATAAAATAAAATAAATACATAAAATCACGCCTCTTTCCCGGAGGGGTAGGAGAGACTACCACTTTCCACTTTTCACGATCTCTGCATACTTCCTTCGCTTCATCCACACTCATAACTCTCTTCATGCAAGCTCGGCGGTTTCGGGTACTTTTGACCTGACCCTATACCAGGACGTCCTTAATTTGATCAAGATACGTTCGTCTAGGTCTTCCCACTCCGACCTTTCCCTCCACACTCTCCTTGTATATCTGCTTAGTTAACCTGCTTTAATTCATCCTCTCCACATGACCGAACCATCTCAACATACCCTTTTCTATTCCTGTAACTACATCTTCTTTCACATCACAACATTCCCTTATTATAAAATTTAATACGATCATTATAGAATATTCTATCAGTATTTTCAAGACTGTTGGCTCTGTCTTCCCCGCAAGGTATATAGACGTGATTATATGTATGTATGCATTTAAGAATATATTTAAATACTAGCTGTTGCTCGCGCCTTATTTTTCGACAGCTGCTTTTAAATTGTGTAATTCCAATGTTTTAACTATGTTACTCAAACATACATATGTACATATAGTCCCGTCTATATCCCTTACGGGGTAAACAGAGCCAACAGTCTCGAAAAGACTGAACGACCACGTTGTGCAATATGGCTTCATGATGGGATTGATATTCAAATAATGACAGGTTACTATCCCATAGCCTACAAGAAGAATCCCTAGTTTGTAAGCCTATTCCTTAGTCGTCTTTTACGACATCCATGGGAACGAGATGAAGTAATCCTATTCTTTTTTATATTGGTGCCGGGAACCACTCGGCATTACGGCACATTACATACTTAATTTATTAATGAAATTATATGTATTTCAATCCATAAACACCTATTTTATTAAATTGTCAACATCAAATCGCGGATGCAGCAATTATAAATGAATCGACATTTGGCCAAACACAAAACAGAAATCAGCAAATTCAGAAATTTGAGTGTCCCAAATCCTAAACAAATAAATTGTTAAAGTCACTAACACACAAACGATTTAATAATATATACGGGACAAATTATACAGATTGAGTTAGCCTCGAAGTAAGTTCGAGACTTTTGTTACGAGATACTAACTTTACGATACTATATTTTGTAATAAATACTTAAGATAGATAAACATCCAAGACCCCAGGCCAATCAGAAAAAGTTCTTTTCTCATCATGCCCTGGAAGGCCGTGGATGTAATGTAATGTAATGATCTAATGTAATGAATGAATGAATTTATATAATGTCGAGAAACTAGGACTCATATTGGTATGTTACTTCATTTATTCATTCGTATTATTACGTGAATATTGCGGGATAGACAAAGTCAGCAGACTTGGAAAACTGACAGGCCACGTTCAGCTGTTTGGCTTAATGATAGAATTGAGTTTCAAATAGTAACAGTTTGCTAGCCCATCGCCTAAAACAGGAATTAATTGTCCCTTTATCCACTTTAGTTACAAAATAATAAATTTATAGACATAATGTTGTTACTGTTTCATTGTATTATATTGATATAGATAGATAGATAGATATGCCGTGTGGTTCCCGGCACCAATATGAAAAAGAATATGACCACTCCATCTCTTTCCCATGGATGTTGTAAAAGGCGACTAAGAGATAGGCTTATAAACTTGAGATCCTTCTTTTAGGCGATGGGCTAGCAACCTGTCTCTATTAGAATCTCAATTCTATCATTAAGCCTAACAGCTGAGCGTGGCTTTTCAGTATTTCAAGACTGCTCGCTCTGTCTACCCCACAAGGGATATAGACCTGACTATATGTATGTAAGTATATAGATATAGAAAAAAAGAATCAAAAAAATTTTAACGTTATTTTTGTAAAGTTGCATCGTGTCGGTGTGACAAGGGCTTTAACAATTACACGTGATTTGCTTTGTAATCAGATTGTATAATCAACTTATGCGTTCATTAACAACATACATACCAACATATTAAATAACATACTGTTAATAAAAAAGGCTATTTATATAGGATAGGCTTACAAACTTGGGATTCTTTTTAAGGCGATGGGCTAGCAACCTGTCACTATTCGAATTTCAATTCTATCATTACCTAAGCAAAAATGCTGAGCATGGCCATTCGGTATTTTCAGGACTGTTGGCTCTGTCTACCCCGCAAGAGATATAGACGTGACCATATGTATGTAAGTATGTATGTAAAATTAAAAAAGAATTTTATAGACATTACCTACTATTAATCTAAATTTCATTATTTATATACATACAAACATTAAATAAATCACACGTCTCTTCCGGAGGTGTGAGCAGAGACCACATCTTTCCACTTGCCACGATCCCTGCACACTTCTGCCTTCTTTTGGGGTAGACAGAGCCACCAGTCTTGAAAGACTGATAGGCTATTACTGTTTTGCTATTAGGCTTAATGATAGAATTGAGATTCAAATAATTCATACTATTAACGACAAAATACTTACATACATCCAAAACCTAGGACAATCAGAGAAATTTCTTGTCTCATAATGCCCTGCCCGGGATTCGAACCTGGGTCCTCCGGTGTCTCAGACAAGCGCACTACCGCTGCGCCACAGAGGCCGTCAATGACTTACATGCATTACAATTTATCAAACTTTCTACAAGCTTAAGGTCTTACGCATTTATATCAAAAATGTGTCAACAGATAAAATTCCTAATAAACATAAACACTATGAATCATATCTACTTAAAATAACTGAGTGAACTTTCTCTACTAAAATGAATGTTCAAATTATTTACGACTGAAACTGGCCACTAAGTAAAAAAGAATAACCAAATTAGAATAGGTATTAAGTCAGATATTGTTTAAATCGTGGCAAGTGGAAAGAGGTAGTCACTGCCTACCCCTCCGGGAAAGAGGCGTGATTTTTATGTATGTATGTATTGTTTAAAAAGGAGTATTATTAAGAAATATTAGTTAGGGATAGGACCACTCCACATCATTTCCATGGATGTCATAAAACGACGACTAAAAGAGAGAGAAATAAACTTGAGATTCTTCTTGTAGGCGATACGATAGGCTAGCAACCTGTCACTATTTGAATCTCTTTGTTAAGACTCTGAATCAGTATACCCCGCAAGGGATATAGACGTGATTGTATAAATGAATATGAGTGCCGTGTGGTTCCCGGCACCAATACAAAAAGAATAGGACCACTCCATCTCTTTCCCATGGATGTCGTAAAAGACGACTAAGGGCTTTCAAACTTGGGTATCTTTTTCAGGCGATGGGCTAGCAACCTATCACTATTTGAATCTCAATTCTATCATTAAGCCAAATAGCTGAACGTGGCCATATAGTCTTTTCAAGACTGCTGACTCTGTCTACCCCGCAAGGGATATAGACGTGATTATACGAATGAATTACACGTATACACAAGTCAATCACACACACATACGTACGGCTTTAAAGTCACATACTAAGAACTGTTTAATATTAAATTGGCAGCCTCCGGTTTCATTAGTAGACCTCCTGAATTTTTAATAGTGACGTCACAGGTGCCCGGGTTCGTGTCCCGGCCGTGAATAATTGAGTGACGCGAGAGCTATACTGGATTTATTGCTAAGTATATTGTTTGCCGTGTGGTTCCCGGCGCCAATTGAAATAAAAGAATAGGACCATTACGTCTCTTTGCCATAGATGCGTTAATGGCGATCGTGAAAGGCGACTAACGGGATAGGCCTTTATAGGCTAAAGAAGAATCTCAAGTTTATACTTGAGAATCTCAAGAATCAGAATCTCAAGTATAAACTTGAGATTCTTCTTTAGCAACATATTACTATTTTAATCTCAATTCTATCATAAGGCCAAACGGCTGAGCGTGGCCTGTCAGTCTTTTTAAGACTATTGGCTTTGTCTACCCCGCAAGGGATATAGACGTGATTATATGTATGTATGTATATTGTTTGTACTATTACGCATTGAATTGTGGTATTTCCATTTCCAGCAACTCAATTCTATCAATAAGCTCAACAGCTGAACGTGGCATTTCAGTCTTCTCAAGACTGTTGTCTCTGTCTACCCCGCAAAGGGATATATATAGGGATATAATAGACGTGATTATATGTATGTTTGTATGTCCAGCTCAACTGTTTGTTACTTTAGAATAGGGTCAGTCCATATATTTTCCATGCATGCCCTAAAAGGAGACAAAGGTACAGGCTAATCTACTTTGGATTCTTCCTGAAGGAAAGCAAGCAACCTGTCACTATTTGAATCGCAATTCTGTCATTAAACTACACAGCTGAGTGTGTTCTTCCGGTCTTCCTCTAAAAATAATCCCAACTTTATAAGCCTATCCCTTAGTCGCCTTATACAACATCCATGGGAAAAATGTTGGAGAAGTCCTATACTTTTTAATATTGGTGCCGGGAACCACACGGCACATTTATTCTTCCATTCCTATAACATCCATTAACCTATGACCACAGTGAAACAGATACAGTTGTTTACAAAAACGAAAAAGTCAGACCGGCCATTTTGTACTCTGAATAATAAAAAAACTATTTGTCAGAATTGAAGTTCGGAATTGAATGCGGGAGTTTTCACCCTTTCGCCTGGTTGGCGGTACGCAATAAATAGAACGGTTGAAGGGATTTTTTTTTTTAATTTGTTGTGACAGTACACAAATCGACTTTTTGGGACAGGTTGCAAAAAATGTTGGTTTGATTGTGTATATTTTTTATTTTACGTTTACTATTTACATGTCTCTTAGTTTATTAGAATAGAATAGAATAGATTTATTTTCAAAATTGGATACAAGGTATCACTTATTGACGTCACATCACTTAAAGGGATAGGCTTATAAACTTAGGATTCCTCTTTTAGGCGATGGGCTAGCAACCTGTCACTATTTGAATCTCGGTTCTATCATTAAGCCAAATAGCTGAACGTGGCCATTCAGTCTTTTCAAGACTGTTGGCTCTGTCTACCCCGCAAGGGATATAGACGTGACCATATGTATGTATGTATGCATCACTTAAATTATTGTATTGTCAATTCCTGCCGGTCACGAAGCTAGGGATTTGCTAAAGATAGCATGTTATTAATTATGTACATGCTGAAAATACAGGTTCATATGCTGGCGTGGTACCGCAGAAAACCTGTGGTTGCTCTTAAGAATACGTACATACATATAGTCACGTGCATATATATCCCTTGCGAGGAAGACAGAGCCAACAGTTTCCAAAATAGTAAACGGCCACGTTCTGCTATATGAATACATGATGACATTGATATTCAAATAATGACAGCTTGCTATACCATCGCCTAGAATAATCATCCCAAATTTATAAAACTATACCTTAGTCGCCATTTACGAGACCCATGCTAAAAATATGCGTGTGGTTTTATTTTAAAGTGCCGGAAACCACACGGCACTATTGTCAAAATCAATCAAAAGAACGACTAACATACTTGGTATTATTTATTTTAACTTCGCAACCTGTAACTATTTGAATCTCAATCCTATCATTTAGTTACATAATTGAACGTGACCTTTCAATCTTTTCAAAACTGTCGACTATGTATACTCCTTTAAGGATAGAAACGTGATTATGTGTGTGTGTGTATGTGTGTATGAAAATCCAATAAGTTAAACATTTTATGGTCAACCATATAGTTCTTTAAAAATCTACGTTTATACTATTTTTATTCCTTATGGGGTCTTGTCTTGAAAAGACCGAAAGACCACGTGAAGCTGCATGACTTAATGATGGAATTAGCTCATAGTCAAAAAGAAGAATCCCAAGTTTATCGGCCTTAATATTGAATTTTTTGATTACAATTACTCCACTTACAAATAACAATTTTGTTCTTTATATCTGCAATTAAATTCTGACCTGGCCCGTTATTAACATTCCGAAATCAACGAACGCAACAGAACTCGAATTAACAACAATAAAATCACTCATTTGTCACTTTTAACGACTCGTTTCACGCCGGTAATAAGACTTTGAAATTACCGGGACATCACCGGTTCACTCCAGTTTGAACCGGTTCGAAGTTTGTAGCATTTATATCTTGGCCCAAAATTTTGGGTACACGTGTCACTTAGCGCGTGTCAGTTTAGAAGTATACATACATACATACATAAAATCACGCCTCTTTCCCGGAGGGGTAGGCAGAGACTACCTCTTTCCACTTGCCACGATCTCTGCATACTTCTTTCGCTTCGTCCACATTCATAACTCTCTTCATACAAGCTCGGCGGTTTCGGGTACTTTTGACCTGACCCTTTACCAGGACGTCCTTAATTTGATCAAGATACGTTCGTCTAGGTCTTCCCACTCCGACCTTTCCCTCCACACTCTCCTTGTATATCTGCTTAGTCAACCTGCTTTCATTCATCCTCTCCACATGACCGAACCATCTTAACATACCCTTTTCTATTCCTGTAACTACATCTTCTTTCACATCACAACATTCCCTTATCACGCTGTTCCTTATCCTGTCACTCAACTAGAAGATTGTTTAGAAGTATAGTGGGCCACATATAAAGTATATCATCTCAGTATCGTACACGTATCGTAAATGGTATAATTTTCTCTCTGGCCTTCTAATACACAGCAATAATATTGATAACTTACGTATGGAGGACTTTGTTATCGTTATAATAAGCTAAAAACTGTTCTTAGCGGATGCATACATATACATACCAACCTCCCTCGTCCTCCTCTCTTATTCCTCCTCGTCTTCCATTTGTAGGGGTAGGCAAAGACTATGTATTTCCACTTGCACTATCCTTACAGACTACCTACTATAACAAATTTTATTAAGAACTGCTAAATGACTTTTGGTCAAGTTCATTAAAAAATGGAAGGTTGTTGGTAACATTTTCAAGTGTTTCAGGATGCTTCAGCGTAAAAAAAATATCAGTACATATCAGCCAGACGGGCGTTAATCAAAGTAGCACTTGTTGTTTAGTACCTAAATTTATAAGAATTGAAATAAATTTTTAATTTAACGCAAGTCGAAAAAAAATCAGACAATATACAGATCTCTTTGCTTGTAACTTCAAAATATCTTTTTATGGGTCAGGTTGTAAATAATCCGGTTTACACCGGTTTAATGAACCGGTTAACAACCGTGTCTAATTCAGTGAGCACACGTTACCTGCCTGCTTGGCTCATCAATATTTTATACCTTCATTATATCTCGTGTATTTCAGTATCCATATAATTTATTTAGGCGCATAGTGGAGAACGTCCGCGTTGAATTGAAAACTCCATTATTTTACGTTCCCGCGGGAATTCTGGGAAATTCTTTGTTAATGCACTTAAGGCTAGGCTATAAAGGGCCTTCATGTTAAATTTTATACAAGTAGGTACACAGGTACATAGTTGATTAAATATCGAGAATTTTTATAAAAGGGTGAGGTGTGAAGGAATTGACAAACATACATACATACATATTGTCACGTCTATAACCCTTGCGGGGTAGACAGGGCCAACAGTCTTGAAAACACTGATAGGCCACGTTCAGCTTTTTGGCTTGATGATAGAATTGAGATTTAAATAGTGACAGGTTGCTAGCCCATCGCCGAATGGAAGAATCCCAAGTTTATAAGCCTACTAACCTACTGGTCCGGTTTACAATTCATAATGTACCCCGCCCGATTTGAACTTACTGCTAAATATTCTTTACCACTAAAACCGACAAAGCAATTTAAAATTTAAAGTCCTTAAAAAGGGACTGTAGGTCTAATTATTTCCCGACGCAAGTGGTGTCATTTTGGCATGTAAAGGGCATCCTGTCCCTGCTTAATGTACGGCCCCAATAAGGGCCCTGGTCACCCCAAACGGAGTCCGAATTACAAATTAACCGGACCTCAATTACACGATTAGTATAGTTTTGTTATTAACAATTTTAAATCGAATAATGATTTTATAGTATTCGAGTTTTTCGAGCAGATTTCATTATATCTGGAATACGATATATACATACATATAATCACATCTATATTCCTTGCGGGGTAGACAGAGCCAACAGTCTTGAAAATACTAATAGGCCATGAGCAGCTGTTAGCATTAGTACACATGGAATTGAGATTCTTATATAATGCTAGGCAGCAAGCCCGTCGCCTAAAATAAAAATCCCAAGTTTATAAGCCTATCCCTTAGTCGCCCTTTACGACATCCAAGGGAAAAAGATGGAGTGGCCCTATTCTTTTTTCTATTGGTACCGGGAACTATACAGCACCAATAGAAATGACCATATAGGATAATTAAATAACTGGATTCACAAATCCTTTCTACTGTCGACTTAAATAGCTTTAAAACAATTATTAAATTCAAATCCTTCGGTGTGAGAAGCGTCCAAAATCGGACTCCACTTCGTATTAATTCAATTACAAATTAATTTTGGGGAAATTTAATTTTTTGTGGCAAAAGTGGCAAATTAGTTGACACATTTAATTATTATAATGATTTTAAGGAAGTCGTGGCCGGATTCGTAAAGGAGATTTTCCATAATGGGAAGAAGTTTTGTCCGTGACTGGAATACTGTGCTGGGTAATAATGAGAGGGATTCCTTGGGGTATTCTCTTTAATTTGTTAATTGAATTAACGTTATAATAAAATATGTAGTGTTAATTTTGTGATGGCGACACAATTTCTTCACTGACAAAAGAATTTCTGGAAAAAGCCCATGTAACATTAAAATGATTCTTTTTCTGTCTTTGTGTCAAATAAAATCAAATTTCACCGTCACGAAATGTTCTTTTAGTTGCCTGCAAGAGAGAGAGAGAAGAGAAGACAGGCCACGTTCAGCTGTTTGGCTCAGTGATAGAATCGTGATTCAAATATTGACAGGTTGCTAGCACACCGCCTAAAACAATACCAAGTTTATAAGCCTTTCCCTCAGTCGCCTTTCACGACTTCCATTGGAATGAGATGAACTGGTCCTATTCTTTTTTCTGTTGGTTCACTCTTAATCGATGCGGGTCTTATTATAATTTTCTTCTTAATTTAATTAATTTTTTAATTAATATTATAATTTGACAAATTTATTACCTATTATTATTATTTGACATTGAAATATTGACAAAAGATCATAATTAGACAGAGCCTTTATATGCTGCTAATTTAAAATTGATTTTGACACAGAAACTGTACCTAAATACTAAGACGTACAATGTAACGATATTGAAGGAATAAATGATTATGATTATATTTCGAGTGTGTTAATAATCGAAATTAAATTGTACAATTTCTCACATAAATCATTAAATTTGCCATCCCTATTCCCTAAAACTAAATCCAATGAACAATATATCAGGCTCGTTAGCATTCGTGTTGCCTTTGTAATCCTAAGTTGACATCCCAATTTCATTTGACGATTCCCTACGGCATTGGAGCTAAGCGATATAACAACGATACTGAAATTATGTTATTTGGCACTGAATACGCACTTTCTTTTTTGAATTTTTTTTAATATACGCAGTATCGCCCGGGGAAACATTTTCTTTATTTAAGTTTCTTATTTAAACACTTATTTATTTTTCTTTCTAGTTTCTCAATTTAGTTATTTATACTCTGTTTTTTAGTACCTAGACGACCGAGCGGCGTTCGGATTTTTTTGTTAACTGTTTTAAATGACATACATATATATATATTATCACGTCTATATTCCTTGCGGGGTAGAAAGAGCGAACAGTCTTGAAAATACTGATAGTCCACATTGAGCTATTTGTCTCAATGATAGAATTAAGTTTCAAATAGTGACAGGTTGCTAGCCCGTCGCCTTAAAGAAGAATCCCAAGTTTATAAGCCTATCCCTTAGTCGCCTTTTACGATGTCCATGGGAACGAGATGGAGTGGTCCTATTCTTTTTTATTAGTGCCGGGAACCACACGGCATTTAAATGACAACGTAGAAACTTCAACCAAAAGTTTCACGCTATATTATTGATTATCATTAAATTTGGCCCAGAATAATCTGGATTTTTCTTTTATGCCTTCTTGTACGATCGCGTTCATATCTGCAGTCATAGTTTTAAAATTCTTACGGGTTAAAATAGCGTGCACTGTGGTTCCACTAGATACACACACACACATGCATATTTAAAAGAATAAATATTCCTTCAAATGAATACGGTCTTTAATACCAATGATTACTAAGTAAAAGAGTTTATTATTCTATGACATATAACATAACAAACCAGAAAGAGACGGTAATCAACGATGGCCGAACTGGGCCCGATAATTGTCGATCGAAATATCGTCGTCTCTCATTATTTGCAAAAGATTTGCCTGTAGAGGAAAGGAAAGCCTGCCAGACTTATGTCATTTTAATAAGGTTGAAAGTTTGTCTGCACACGACCCTAACATAGGTTGTGGTTCCTTTGAAAGTTATTGGGTAGCAATTTTATTACTTCGTGTGAGCTAGTGAGATCTAAGATATATTAGATAAACTCGCTTGCTCACACTCGCTAGTTCTAGTTACTAGCGTTACTTGGATTCCGAAGTTATTCAAGGATTTTTTTGTCTATTTTAGTGTTATTGACAATTTTTAATGTTTCAAGGTGCCATTTGAACTAAGTAACTGACTGACTAACCAACTAACTGATATCTAAGAATTACAATACCCGTGTTTTCAAACACGGAAATCAGCAAGAAATATTAAACAAGAGGGAGCAAAATAAAACATTCAATAATTAAAATTAGTAAATTTTATTGGAACAGTTTACCTAAAGTTTTATTTACATATTGATGATTATATAAAGCTATACATATATAGTATATTACACTAATTGTATCATCCACTTATCTCCTGTTATTAAGGTTACAGCTTAATTATTCGTTTTCATAAAGAAAAGATATTGAAGCTGTCCTTAAAATACTATCTAAGTAATTAGTACTTTTAATATAAATTGGCAGAACCTTTCACGCACTATATGGACTCGATGCACAGGGCAGTTGTCTTGCACAAATGATATTGTTGGTATATCATCAATCGGATAAATACACCGCACAGTTGGTAACATGGTTTCTTGCAGCACTTGCACATAATTAGCAGCCGAAGCGCGTCCTGCTATCCACACCTGTTCCCCAGGTCCAGCAGCACTCATCCAGCCCCACATATTTACAGAGATGTGTCCAGACTCCATATTTGGCACAATATTTTTTCTTCATACCGAGTTGCATTTCTTCGCCATAAATAAATGAAGTCTACCGTGTTGTGATGACATAAAATAAACGAACTTTTCGTCCGTAAATATCGCTTTTTTCCAGTCAAAATCCAAATACTGCCGAGCAAATTCTAAACGTTTTTGCTTATTTATTTCTGATAAATACGGCTTTCTTGCTGGCTGCCTGTGGTGTAGTCCCTCACGGTGCAAACACAAAACAGTAACCACTGATGTGTCGAACTGTTCCGCAAATATTCTGGTCGGTATAAAGCCATTATTTTCGTACTGTTCCACCATGGAATCTCCGCTGTGTGGCGTGTCGCTGTGTTGATTAGCGGACGACTTTTTTTTTTTCACTACCCTCTTCTTGATGGCGGGTTACCCAACTTGTTGTTTATTGTGTTATTTGTGTGAATGTGTGAGTGATAGCAGCGGTGCAAGCTATAAAGTTTTGCGAACTATGACTGCAATTATGAACGCGACCGTACAATGTCGGACGAATTGCGAAAGTGACGAAATACAGCATGAGACAAGTAGCAGATGTTGTCTAGTTAAGCCAAGAGACGCGATAATAATGCGACGTATATTAAGATAATGCCGAAGTACGTGAAATGGCGCCTAATAGAAGAATACTTATTAGCATGTACCTGGACGACCGAGCGGCGCTCGGAATGACGAGCTGTCAACTAAACCATTAAACCTGACCTATAAACATACCTTATTTTTTATTTATTTTCAATAAATTCGAGCAAAGTAATAAAAGCTAGTTAACATTGCTGTTGCTTTTGTAATCTAAAGTTGACATCACAATTTCATTCGAAAACTCCCTACGGCAATGGAGGTAAGCGATTTAACAACAATACTAAAATAATGTTACTTGGCACTGAATTTTCGCTTCAATCTAAAAATATTGTAAGAACTGAATTTTGGTGCCGTGTGGTTCCGTGCGGTTCACTTAAAAATAGGGTCACTCACTCTCATTACTATCGATGTCGTAAAAAGCAATAAGGTAAAGGTTTATGCATACATACATATAATCACGTCTATATCCCTTGAGGGGTAGACAGAGCCAACAGTCTTAAATAGACTGAAAGGGCACGTTCAGCTGTTTGGCTTAATGATAGAATTGAGATTCAACTAGTGACAGGTTGCTAGCCCATCGCCTAAAAGGAGAATCCCAAGTTTATGAGCCTTAGCGGTTTTAATCCCTCAGTCGCCTTTTACGACAACCATGGGAAAGAGATGGAGTGGTTCTATTCTTTCTTTTCTAATGGTGCCGCAAACCATTGGTCCCGGAAGCCACAGGTTCATGCACAAGAGATAGGAGAAATGGTTTTGTGGTCAGTGAGTGAAAGAGGGTTTTTGCTTTTATACATAGTATATCCTACTACTATTATAAAGGCGAAAGTTTGTATGGATGTATGGATGTTTGTTACTCTTTCACGCAAAAACTACTGAACCGATTACCATGAAATTTGGTATGTAGGTAGCTGAAGACCCAGAATAACACATAGGCTACTTTTTATCCCAGAGTTCCCGCGGGATTGATAGGGTTTCCATGCGGACGAAGTCGCGGGCGGACTCTAGTATTGAAATAAATATATAACAAATGCACATTATCACTGCATTGATGTGATCTAGCTGTAACTGAATCTATAAAATCATCCAATCAGAATATTACTTTCATTAACAAATTAAGACAAAACCTGTCTCAGACCAGAGCTAGCTAACGCTATAACCATTACAATAGCCTTTCAGTCTTTTCAGGACTGTTGGCTCTATCTACCCCGCAAGCGATATAGACGTGATTATATGTATGAATGTAGGACACAGTGCCGTGTGGTTCCCGGCACCATTAGAAAAAAGAATAGGACCACTCCATCTCTTTCCCACGGATGTCGTAAAAAGCGACTAAGGGATAGGCTTTTAAACTTGGGATTTTTCTTTTAGGCGATGGGCTAGCAAGCTGTCACTATTTGAATCTCAATTCTATCACTAAGCCAAACAGCTGAGCGTGGCCTATCAGTCTTTTCAAGACTGGCGGCTCTGTCTACCCCGCAAGGGATATAGACGTGATCATATGTATGTATGTATGTAATGTAGGACACAAATCCAATTATATCCAATTATGACACAACCTGTCTCAGTCGAGAACTAACGCCATTACAATTATCGTGCCCCATCGGAATTAAGTTAGTGTTACAATTCCGTTACAAACAGCCAGTCTAGAGCCATTGGGAATTAGCATAGTGATTGTTATCTCTGTTTTTGTACAGTCAACAGCATGTTACGTATCCCTAACTAGCTGTGCCCGCGACTTCGTCCGCGTGGAATAGTTATTTTGGGCATTTTTGAAGACTTAATTTTTTCACATTTTTCATTATTTCTTCGCTCCTAATAGTCGCAGCGTGATGTTATATAGACTACTCGTATATGTTATAAAGCCTTCCTCGACAAATGGTCTATTCAACACAAAAATATTTTTTTCAATTCGAACTAGTAGTTCCTGAGATTAGCGCGTTCAAACAAACAAACTCTTCAGCTTTAATAATATTAGTATAGATTTTAAAGTATCACTGATTGATTGAATTGAATTGTTACGTACGGTGAACAGACTTCGCAAGGAAGTATTTTCAATTTAGGAAATATTTTACCAGTCCCAATAGAAAAAAGAATAGGACCACTCCATCTCATTTCCCATGGATGTCGTGAAAGGCGACTAAGTTATAGGCATTTATATACTTGGGATTCCTTTTTTAGGCGATGGGCAGATTGCTAGCCCATCGCCTAAAAAAGGAGTCACTATTTGAATCTCAATTCTGTAGTTAAGCTAATGCAGCTGAGCGCGGCCTTTCAGTCTTTTGATGACTGTCGGCTCTGTCTACCCCGCAGGGGATATAGACGTGTGTGTTATGTTATGTGAGGGAATATTTTCAATTTTAATTTATCCTGAGAATAATTAAATTTCTAATATGGAAAAGTCGCTAGTTCACTTTCTTCTTCTTCCTGGCTATAGTCCCGCTTGCATCCTCACCGCTCTGCAGAGGAGCCCGGAATTAGCTCTTGACCATGGATCCTGAAGTGATTGAGACAGGTTTTGACACGAAGCGACTCCCATCTGACCTCTGTAACCTTTGCAGGGGAATCTAACCCGTATTGGATCATATAGTTACACATCCAGTTGCTTAATGTGCAGGTTTTCACACGATGATATCTCTCAGCGCAAGAGCATCGGTTAGTTATCAAACTAATGTACATAACTTAGAAAATAGTCATTGGTACATGGCCGCAGTGGGATTCGAACCTGTGCCTTTATGCGCAAACGCATTTGGCCAGGCACCTTACCGATTCGACCACCGAAAAGACCACGTTCAGCTGCATGGATTAAGAATGGAATTGAGATTGAAATTGTGACAGGACCTACATGAACAACCCCAAGTTTTTTAGCCTTTTCCTTAGTCGTAAGTTCCCTTTTACGACATCCGTGAGAAAGATATGGAGTGGTGCCGAGAACCACACGGCACACAATAAGGTACCAAAAAATCCAAAATGATTTGAAGCAACGACCTCTGCATCAATGGAGCCGGCACAGGGAGCTGTTACCAACACGATTAAAAAGCTGAAAAAGTCATACAACGAATGAGTACTTAAAAACACCCATAATCTCACCTGCTGAAGGCAAAAAGTATTCCACAGGGCATCATAAAAGCAGATTACACGGACAAATATAAATCGTCACACGACCGCTCGCGTCACCGTCCGACTGACAAATGGTAAGGTCGACTAGCTGACAGCTCGTGGGCGGGAAAAAAAGAAAAATGGCCGATACAAGATGGCGGCGGACGTGCGGTGGTCTTGGGACTCATTTACACTGGTAACAATGGCGAGTCTATTTGTGTAATTTTTTTAAATTTGAACAGTTTAAAGATATTGAGACGTTTGTAAAGAATAAACTCAAAACATACTTGATAGATTTTGATTATATTTACCTTATAGATGGACAAAACCCTTCAGAAATATCACGGTTTCCTTTTTGCCGGAAATTTCCTTGCCCCGCCGCGCGTAAAAGGTTGTTTAGTAATTAAAAAATATAAATAATTTACAACATTTTGGCGGGACACTAAAAGTTATATCTATATATACCATAGACTTAGCCGCACAGTCTTTGATCTGAGCCTGTTGCATATTTTTTCTACGTAACGTTACGTTATGTTTCGTAAGATTACGTGCATATAATTTGTTACAATATCCATGTCAAATAATTAATAATGTTGTCATGCCTCGGTGTAAATGAACCTTTATAAGTTTTCTCAATTGTTTTTGGGAGAAAGAAAAATTGGTATGATTATTCATTTTATATTATTTGGTCTATTACGTTTAGTTTTAACCTAGTTTTGACTGAATGTAGTTTTTCAAATCTTCACAGTAAAAGAGGGAAGCATTCGAATAAAATTTTCAAAATTTCCCACGAAATAGGGTAAACATATTCGTAGGATAAATATGTAACGTATTTACACTCATACATATAATCATGTCTATATCCCTTGTGGGGTAGACAGAGCCAATACTTTTGAAAAGATTGATAGGCCACGTTCCACTGTTTGGCTCAATGGTAGAGTTGAGATTCAAATAGTGACAGGTTGATAGCCCATCGCCTAAAAGATGAAACCGTAGTTAATAATCGTTCTCCTTAGTCGCCTTTTATGACATCCATGAGAAAGAAATGAAGTGATCCTATTATTGTTTTCTATTGGTCCCGAGAACCACAAGGCATTTACAATCAATCACAAACAAGGTCACGTTAAGTGAAATATTTAAATTAACTGTCACCTAATTCAAATGATAGAATTGAGATTCCAAAGTGACAAGTTAGAAGCCTAATAGAATAATTTTGATTTGCCTTTTCCTTACCTTTAAATTATAAAATACCCACCGTTTTTGCCAATTTCCATCATTAACTGCACTAATCCGTTTTCAATGCATCCTATCAGTAGCAAGATCCGTGAAATGCAATGAGTTGCGGTTCCTTTGATCGGCGTAGACGTCGAACGCTATTTGCTAATTGTACTCTTTGTAAAGCACGACTTTTTGTTCCAAATAATAATTCCTTCTTTTTATAACGCTATTCTTTTTAACAAGATGTTTTAATAGTCTAGTCGATTTCCGCGAACTAAGACCACGCGACCACTTTATATTTTTTACCGAAAATTGTAAAACCTGCTCGACCGATTTTGATGCAAGACGAACTCAAAAATTCGATTGACAGATTCTATGTACATGCATTTTAAAATTTTATCAATATCAGTGTTAACCAAAGTTATCGCGGTATGAACATACATATACAAAATAATTATTTTCGCGCCATAATGATTGGTAGACCTAACCCACTTTGCTCGCGCGGTAAAATTAATTTTTTTTTTTTTTGTCACATAAAATTAATTTTAATTCATGCTTTCAATAAATTATAACTATTAAAAAAATATAAATTAAACTTAAGTTAACCTAAATATAAAATATTTAAAGAAAATTAATATATAGAATCCTAACTAAAATATAAACTTACAAATACACCTATGAAACTAACACTTTTTTACAAAAATTCAAGTCCCAGCAGATCTTAACCTTGTTTCATTTTCAAATAATTTCATTGAATAAACCAACATATACTTCAAAGATAACAGCAATTATTAATTATTTTTTTAAATAAAAAGTTCTCAAAACTACTCCTAATAATCTGAATGCCACAATTAATCTAGATTTTTTTTTTTTACGGGACAAATTACACAAATTGAGTTAGCCTCGAAGTAAGTTCGAGACTTGTGTTATGAGATACTAACTCAACGATACTATATTTTTATAATAAATACTTATATAAATAAACATCCAAGACCCAGGCCAATAAGAAAAAGTTCTTTTCTCATCATGCCCTGGCCGGGATTCGAACCCAGGACCTCTGGTGTCACAGACAAGCGTACTACCGCTGCGCCACAGAGGCCGTTAAATTCGTATTATTCTGCTCCCCGTGTGTCACTCAAAGGACGCCATGATGGCTGGAGTGAAACCCAATCACATTAATGCAATTTAGCAAATACGAGAACTGACAGGGTCTGAAATATAATGATTATATCTCTTCAATGTTGTGGATCAGTGGATGAAGTACCTACCTAAAGTAGGTAGTCTCTGAGAATGTGAAAAGTAGAGGCTAAACGTCTATATCCCTTGCGGGGTAGACAGAGCCAACAGTCTTGAAAACACTGATACGCCACGTTCAGCTGGCTTTGGCTTTAAGATAGATTTGAGATTCAAATAGTGACAGGTTGCTAACCCATCGCCTAGAAAATAATCTCAAGTTTATAAGACTATCCCTTGGTCGCCTTTTACGACATTCATGGGAAAGAGATGGAGTGGTCCTATTCTTTTTCTATCAGTGCCGGGAACCACACGGCACTTCAATAAAAAGTTAAGAGTTCATTTCACTAGTCGGCGTTGCAGTTAAATTTAAAATAGATAAAGAGTCGAACTAAACCAATAAACGTGGTAATTCTGTCTCCATTTTGCGGATAAATCCGCCAAACTGCATTATCTGCAGCGCTCAAAGCGTTTTATTTGATTACACGTTAGTACTGAACGGATTTAGCGAGGAGTTGAGGCATGGACTATAGTTTACTCGACTGCTCTTAAAGACGGGTTATGTTCAGCTTGCGATTCTAATACAGGTTGAAGTGTAATATACCTTAAAAAAAATTTAACATCGTATTTGGAGAATGAAATTTAATTAAATCTGAATCATGTGATGTAGAAGCCGAAGTGACCAGCTACACCGTAATATGTACTGAAATTTGAGTAAATTTATTAACCTTAACCTTCGCATTTCCAATAACAAGCAAACGAAGGGGCGGCGGGCGTCAATTAATCGGAAATATACAAACATACATGTGGTCACGTCTATATCCATTGCGGGGTAGACAGAGCCAACAGTCTTGAAAAATACTGAATGGCCACGTTCAGCTATTTGGCATAATGAAAGAATTGAGATCCAAATAGTGACAGGTTGCTTGCCCATCGCCTAAAAAAGGATCGCAATTTTATAAGCCTATCCCTTAGTCGCTTTTTACGACATCCATGGAGAGAAAGAGATGGAGTGGTCCTATTCTCTTTTGTATTGGTGCCGGGAACCACACGGCACGAACAGAACCAGTCGGAAATATATAACAATATAAATACAACAAAACAATCCCCGGGAACCACACGGCACAATATAAATACAACTAAACAATCCCCCTCATCTATATACAACGGCCGTCCGGCCCGGTCCGGTTCGGCACGCCGGTTATCCGGGCACATTAATAAGGCGCAGATGGCAACACCGGTCCGAATACTAATTATCGATGGAATAAATGAATTAATTTTCTAATTAGACACGCCTTTGTTTCGGGAAATTGCCGATTCTGTTCGTTCGTATAACGAGTTCCTCAATGTTTTATTGGTAACACTTATAATTACTCAGCTCGGATGAATTGCATGAGATTGTTGCCGTGTGGTTCCCGGCACTGTTGAAATTTACCACTTAATATTTTCCACATTGGACAAGGCTTTGAACTTGGGATTCTACTTTTAGGCGATGGGGTAGCAACCGATTTCAATTTAATATTCCCGTGCAAAAAGTCTTGAAAAGACCAAATTTAATGATGTAATTGAGAACCAAATTGTGACATATTGCTAGCCCATCGCCTAAAAAAAGAATACCAAGTTTATTAGCCTATCACTAGGTCTCCTTTTACGACATCCATGGGAAAGAGATAGAGTGAACCTGTTCTTTTTTGTTTTAATGCCGGGAACTACACGGCACAAATATGTTTTCTAAATAAGTTCTATAAAAATATTTATTATTAAAACTTATTTCATTACTACTACTATAATTATGATACTATTTTTTATATACTAGGTACATAGTATCGTTGAGTTAGTATCTCGTAACACAAGTCTCGAACTCACTTCGAGGCTAACTCGATCTGTGTAATTTGTCCCGTATATATTTATTTCTTTACCACGGGAACTTTGAGATAAATGTATCCTATGTGTTATTCTCGGTTTTCAGCTACCCACATACCAAATATCATCGTAATCGGTTCAGCAGTTTTTGCGTGAAAGAGTAACAAACATCCGTACTGACATTCTGACATACAAACTTTCGCATTTATAATATTAGTAGTATAATATGTTGCAATTAAATCTCTATGTTGAAGTTTGAATAATCATGATCTAATTATGGTATTTTGACGATAATATAATACATGTTAAAATAACAATAGGCGTACAATGTTAACCATTATACCATTGTTATAATGACCGGTTAATGTACTAGACATAAATAGGCTATTGTGCAGTCCTGTGATGTATTGTATGTCTTTAATACGACAAAGGCTAGCCTTTACGATGAAAACCTGGAACATACATATAGTCCCTGTGGGGTAGACAGAGCTAACAGTCTCGAAAAGACCAATTGGCTACGTTCAGCTGTAATATTGACAGGTTGCTAGCCCATCGCCTAAAAAAGAATCCTAAGTTTGTAAGCCTTCAGTCTTTTCAAGACTGTTGGCTCTGTCTACCCCGCAAGGGATAAAGACGTGACCATATGTATGTATGTTATTTTAATTACATTATTATTATCACCTCTTTATTTCTCACGGAGTAGACAGAGTCAACAGTCTTGCAAGCACTGGAAGGCCACATCCAACTGTATGTAATTATAGTTCTATTTTTTTTAAATAAATGATGATTGCTCGTAAGAACGGTCATTACACGGCTATTTGTCAAAAGGAAACTTATCAACTCATATCATACTATTAAATGAAAACATAACATCTTATCATTGTCCTAGGGTAAATGCTGTGTCATCAGTCATCACAAATTGACTTGTAATACACAGTTTGTTGAATAAACACTAATCTTTGAAACTCGTTAATGGTAGATAATAACATTATTACTGTATTTAGATTATTTGCCGTGTGGCTCCCGGCATTAACAAAAAAAAAAGAGTAGGACCACTCCATCTCGTTCCCATGGATGTCGTTAAAGCCGACTAAGGGTCTTATAGGCGATGGGATAGCAACCTTTCACTAATTGAATCTCAATTCCATCTTTAGCCGAACAGCTGAACATGGCTTTTCAGTCTTTGTGCGACTGTTGGCGCTGTCAACCCCGCGAGGGATAAAGACGTGATTATGTATATGTAGGACGAAACCACAGGCATATGTTACAATATATGTTTGTCTTATCAAAACAAAATACTATAATATGGATTTACAGGTTGTGGAGGATATATTTTTGTAACATATGTATTTTTTTTATTTACCCTTTTTAGTATAATGTTGTTGATTTTTTCTTTCACCTTGTAAAGTTTTACTCATTGTAAGCGTGTTATCGTTATAAATTATACTAACACGTATTTAACGTTATATTTGCTTTTGTATTTTTTTTTTAATTTAAACTATTTTCGTTCTTCAAAAATAAGAGGAAGACCACCAATTACGCCTTGAACAATCTCTGACAGCGGATCTATTTCCGGATGTCTCTTCGACTCCGGCGCAGGTTTGACCTCGAATTTTGACAATATGGCCGCCAAGCCAGCTAAAGATTGCATAAGGCCAAGGCGTGCACCTGAAAAAGAAATATCGGAGTTGTATCTCTGGAACCTGTGTTATTATGATATATATATATATAAACTAGCTGTCCCGGGAAACGTTGTTTTGCCATATAAATAATTTTTAAGTAATTTCTAGTTAATAATAAATGTTAAGGGTGTACAACCCCTTATCACTAAAAGGTATGAAATATACCTAGATGTTGGCCAATTCTCAGACCCACTCAATATACTCACAAAATTTCATGAGAATCGGTCAAGCCGTCAGTCTTGAAAAACTGGGCCACGCTCAGCTATTTGGCTTAATGATAGAATTGAGATTCAAATAGTGACAGGTTGCTTGCCCATCGCCTAAAAAAATAATCCCAAGTTTGTACGCCTATCACTTAGTTGCCTTTTAAGACATCCATAGGAAGGACATGAAGTGGTCCTATTCTTTTTTTGTACTGGTGCCGGGAACCACACGGCACACCTTTAATACCTAACATAATTAATCGACTACCAATCTCTCAATCGTTTCTCTCTCACGTCTTTATGTGGTATATATGTCCCAATTGCGTCCTATCTTAACTTGAAGTCCAATTTTGACCACAATACAGAACGGGATACGAAACAAGTGTTATCATTTATTATACAACTGCAATTAATATATTTTGAAACATTTGTTGGTTCAAAGGTGAGTTCATTATCTTATATTTTGTTTATAGAATGGAGACGTTGAGGTTATCTGTTTAATTCTGTGGTCATCAAACAATTATCTCTCATATTTGCATCTCTCATTACTGTGCCGTGTGGTCACCGTTCTGCCGTGTGGTTCCCGGCACAAATATAAACAGAATAGGATCACTCCGTCTCTTTCCCGTTGATGTCGTAAAAGGCGATTAATGGCTAGGCTTATAAACTTGGGATTTTTCATTTAGGCGATGGGCTAGCGACCTGTCACTATTTGAATCTCGATTCTATCATTAAGCCAAACAGCTCAAGTGGCCTTTCAGTTTTTCAAGACTGTTGGCTCTGTCTACTCCGCAAGGAATATAAATGTGACTATATGTATGTAGGTAAGTTTACTGTTCGAGCTCTGAATCCACTTCCCAATTTTATTTCATCCCACCCACCACAAAAGTAAGGGCTTTTCAAGCACTTTAAATGAAGTAGGATCATTACCTAATGATATATACAGTACAAAAAATATACAGTACAAATGAATGATTGATTCTCCTTCAAATTCAACTCACCAATACAACTGCGTGGTCCGATTCCAAATGGTAAATATACGTCTTTTGTTTTTTCAGCATTCTCTGGAAGGAATCTCTCAGGCTTAAACTCTTCCGGTTCATCCCAGTATTTAGGATCCATATGTAATGCCTGAATTGGAATAACGACTCTAACTTCTTTATCAATCGTAAGACCCAATTCTTCAAAAGTGTAATCTCTCGAACATAATCTTGAAACGTAGCCAAGTGCAGGCAATATCCTCATGGCCTCTTTAAAAGCCATTTCTAAATAAGGCATATCTCTTATTGCGTCGTAACTCAGTTTATTATTGTGTTTAGCTAAAGCTTTATCTATATCTTCGTGTACTTTCTTTTGTTCGTCAGGATTATAAGCTAGAAGGTGTAAAGTCATACTTGTCGAGTTTGAAGATGTTTCAAATCCAGCCGCGAAGAAAACAAGAAGTTGTGACATAAATATGTCATCTGTAAAATTCATCACAACCTTTTCAGAATCACCATTAGGTAACACCTTTTCGATTGATTCAAATTCAACTGCGCCTTTGCCTTTTATCTCCATCATCATATCAAGGAAGTCGTTGCGTCCCGACGGCTGGAAATTTCTCGCTTTCTGCACCTCATAAGCTAATTGTCTCGCACCGTCTTCAATTTTCGCAAAATATTTCAGATTCTTAAATGCTTCTGGCCACATTTCTTTTAATAGATTGATTATGAAATCCTTGAAACCGGCGTCGAATATTTTTTTGCCGAGTTTTCGAAAATTGGAATCTTCCTCGTTCAGTGAATCCGAATCTAGACCAAACGCACACGCTCCAATAAAATCTGTTGTGTATCTAGCCATGAGTTCCCTGGAATCGAGACTTTTTCCTGCTTTAGCTGCCTCTAACGTCCTGGCTTGCAATTTCTCTGCCCTTTCGATGATAAGAGGGAACATTCCTTTCAATTTCGCACTTGTAAAAGCTGGGGTCATTCTGGTTCTCAACATCTTCCACAAATCACCTTCAGCGGCGAACAAACTATGAAAAACTGGCTCAACAGCTTTCCTGTTGGGATTGAAGCCTCTGTAAAAGAAATGTTGAAAATCTGTCACCATTATTTTCTTGATCAATTCTGGATCTTTTACTATTAATTCAGGACGCGCCGATCGGTAATATCCTATAACTTTCTCATTTGGATATTTCCTGTACATTTCTGCGGCTGCTTGCGATTTCGTCTGCTGCATGAGGTATCCTTTGATGTTATTACCGAATAAAACCACTGGTTTATCATGTTTCACACCTTTCTTCTCCCAGTATTTGAAATTCCTTGTATTATATAAGTACACTACGGCTATAAATATTAAAAACAATATCAGAGCTATCATTTTTGTTGACCAAAATGATACGTGGCTATATGAAGACTGATAAAGACAAAACTAAGTAGTATTTATGTAGTCGGTAATTTACGTTAATGACAAACTACGGTTGAATAAAATATTGAGAGTACAGAAGCATATACTTTTTGTTTTTTATTTAACTGGTTTATTTTGATACGTGTCGTCAATATAGCGGTTTCTCGGCTTTTACTTTGTCGGGATTATAACAATTCTTTTTTTAAATAGTACCGGCAACTATATATAATTTTATATTTTATTCAAATTCAAATAAAGGATTTTAATAGACACATGCTTTATAGATGATGAACCTGCATCATGCGCCTTTTCTGTTTTTTATTTTATTTTGAAGGAAATCTAGTATACTCAAAATTTTAAGAATTTCAATAGATAACGCGTAAAGCTATAACAAACAAACATGTAAATTTAATTTTACATTTATAATATTAGTCGGGATTATAATTACACAATTTCATGAAACAAACGCAGAAATCTTATCGCTTATCTGCGTATAATATTTTTAACTTTGTTGACAAGATTTATAAATAATAAATAAATAGATACGAGACAGATTACACAGATTGGCCTCGAATTAAGTTCGAGACTTGTGTCACGAGATACTAACTCAACGATACTATATTTTATAATAAATACTTATATAGATAAACATCCACATAATCAGAGAAAGAACGTTTCTCATCATGCTCTGGCCGGGATTCCAACCCAGCACCTCTGGTGTCTCAAAAAAGAGCAATACCGCTGCGCCATAGAGAGAAAGATAAATATTAAATTGCACCATAAGAAAAAGAAAAACAGAAAAAGAAACACAGGTTATGGGGTACAAATGAGAACTTATCGCTAAAGCAATCTTTTCCAGTACGCTTAGTAGGTAGTACGCTTGTCTGTGACAGCGGACGTCCCGGGTTCGAATCCCGGTCAGGGCATGATTTTGTATAAAATATAGTATCGTTGAGTTAGTATCTTGTAACACAAGTCTCGAACTTACTATATATTTATATTATATATTATATTTATATCCAGTCAACCTTAGGGTGGGAGGTAACTATAGAATAGAAAAGTGATATTAAGCACGTATGATAAAAAAAATTACAAACAGCTGGTACTCTTTCAAGATGTTTATAAATTATACTTCACTAATGTACTTCTACTGGAATATAAAATTAAGGAAAAAACAGATAGAGACTTCATAAAATGTGGTCCACTCAACCTTATGCAGTCTTTAGCTGGACTGGCGGCCATATTGTCGAAATGTGCACTGTCAAACCTGCGCCGGAGTTGAAGAGACATCCGGAAATAGATTCGCTATCAGAGATTGTTCAAGGCGTATAGTGGACTTCCTTTATTTTTGAAGAACGAAAATTATTTTATACTAGCGGCCCGCCCCGGCTTCGCACGGGTGGACATATTATTGTGTTTTATATTTTGAAACTAGCTGTGCCCGCGACTTCGTTCGCGTGGAATAGTGACTATGAGCAGCGTTTTTTTTTAAATATATACTTATTTTTATTTTGGATCATAATCACAGTCATTTTGGGTAGCTAAAAAACCTACTTTAATGGCGCGGCGCGGTTCTCGGCGCGCTTTATATACCTACCCGCGCGCGCAGTCGTCGTATGCAACCGACAAACGTCCATCCTAAGCTGAACCGCGATTCCTAAACCGATAATTTTTATTTAACTTCTCTATAAAGATATTTATTATAAATAAAAATTATTATAAAGTTTCAGTAAATTCTACTAACAGAGAAAAAAAGTAGTTATTCGTAATAGAATTAACTCTTACTAATAATATAAACGCGAAACTTTGTATAGACGCATATTTGTTAGTCTTTCTCGCAAAAACTACTGAACAGATATGGATGAAATTTGGCAAACAGTTAGTTTAGGCTTGGAAATAACAACACTTATGTTACTTTTTACCGCGGGATAACATCTCAGACCCACGGGAAACTGGAAGGAATCTGTTCGACATTATTCTTAAAATTCAACAGCTTACAAACTACCTTCAGCCGTAAAAGAACAATGTTTTTTCATTCCCATGGGAGTACTATGATTTCCCTCGGTAAATTATTCTTATAGTTTATGATATCAGCCTAAACTAACTTAAGTAGAAAGAATTTAGATGAGCCATATTTAATTTTTTTCCCATGGTAATCCAGTCAATTCCAAGGTAATAAGTAACTATAACATATTCTATTAATGATTGTAATTTACCTATCTAGTAACAATGATCGACGTCGTTCGTTGACCGGAACAGGCGTTAAAAAAACAATATACTACCGATTCCCATGGGAAACGGATGTTTTCCCGCGGTAAAAAGTAGTCTTTATGTTGCGCCAGGCTCTAAAATATGTCGGTACAAAATTTCAACCAAATCCGTCAAATAGTTGCGGAGATTAATGGTGCCTATGTATAATAGAATAATGTTCGACGTGATTCTTTAATTTGACATTACTTTTTTATTTATGAATCGATTGACATGAAACAAACACTAAAGCATAACTGAAGCATACCACAATATATTCGTGAAAACCGCATCCAACTCGGTTCAGCCGTTTCTGAGATTAGCGTGAACAGACAAACAGACAAACCGACAAACAGACAAACCGACAAACAGACAAAAAAAAAGTTAATTACGTTTTTGGGTTCGACATCGACATAACAATAACCCCTGCTATTTTTTTTATTTTTATTTTCAATGTACAGACAGCACTTTTCTACAATTTTATTATATGTATAGAAGATTGTAATTTACCTATCTAGTAACAATGATCGACGTCGTTCGTTGACCGGAACAGGCGTTAAAAAAAACAATATACTACCGATTCCCATGGGAAACGGATGTTTTCCCGCGGTAAAAAGTAGTCTTTATGTTGCGCCAGGCTCTAAAATATGTCGGTACAAAATTTCAATCAAATCCGTCAAATAGTTGCGGAGATTAATGGTGCCTATGTATAAGCATAGAATAGTGTTCGACGTGATTCTTTAATTTGACATAACTTTTTTATTTATGAACCGATTGACATGAAACAAACACTAAAGCATAACTGAAGCATACCACAATATATTCGTGAAAACCGCATCCAACTCGGTTCAGCCGTTTCTGAGATTAGCGTGAACAGACAAACAGACAAACCGACAAACAGACAAACCGACAAACAGACAAAAAAAAAGTTAATTACGTTTTTGGGTTCGACATCGACATAACAATAACCCCTGCTATTTTTTTATTTTTATTTTCAATGTACAGACAGCACTTTTCTACAATTTTATTATATGTATAGATAGAAGAAGATGTACAGACAGCACTTTTCTACAATTTTATTATATGTATAGATTGTAATTTACCTATCTAGTAACAATGATCGACGTCGTTCGTCGACCGGAACAGGCGTTAAAAAAAACAATATACTACCGATTCCCATGGGAAACGGATGTTTTCCCGCGGTAAAAAGTAGTCTTTATGTTGCGCCAGGCTCTAAAATATGTCGGTACAAAATTTCAATCAAATCCGTCAAATAGTTGCGGAGATTAATGGTGCCTATGTATAAGCATAGAATAGTGTTCGACGTGATTCTTTAATTTGACATAACTTTTTTATTTATGAACCGATTGACATGAAACAAACACTAAAGCATAACTGAAGCATACCACAATATATTCGTGAAAACCGCATCCAACTCGGTTCAGCCGTTTCTGAGATTAGCGTGAACAGACAAACAGACAAACCGACAAACAGACAAAAAAAAAGTTAATTACGTTTTTGGGTTCGACATCGACATAACAATAACCCCTGCTATTTTTTTTATTTTTATTTTCAATGTACAGACAGCACTTTTCTACAATTTTATTATATGTATAGATAGATTGTAATTTACCTATCTAGTAACAATGATCGACGTCGTTCGTCGACCGGAACAGGCGTTAAAAAAAACAATATACTACCGATTCCCATGGGAAACGGATGTTTTCCCGCGGTAAAAAGTAGTCTTTATGTTGCGCCAGGCTCTAAAATATGTCGGTACAAAATTTCAATCAAATCCGTCAAATAGTTGCGGAGATTAATGGTGCCTATGTATAAGCATAGAATAGTGTTCGACGTGATTCTTTAATTTGACATAACTTTTTTATTTATGAACCGATTGACATGAAACAAACACTAAAGCATAACTGAAGCATACCACAATATATTCGTGAAAACCGCATCCAACTCGGTTCAGCCGTTTCTGAGATTAGCGTGAACAGACAAACAGACAAACCGACAAACAGACAAAAAAAAAGTTAATTACGTTTTTGGGTTCGACATCGACATAACAATAACCCCTGCTATTTTTTTTATTTTTATTTTCAATGTACAGACAGCACTTTTCTACAATTTTATTATATGTATAGATAGAAGATTGTAATTTACCTATCTAGTAACAATGATCGACGTCGTTCGTTGACCGGAACAGGCGTTAAAAAAAACAATATACTACCGATTCCCATGGGAAACGGATGTTTTCCCGCGGTAAAAAGTAGTCTTTATGTTGCGCCAGGCTCTAAAATATGTCGGTACAAAATTTCAATCAAATCCGTCAAATAGTTGCGGAGATTAATGGTGCCTATGTATAAGCATAGAATAGTGTTCGACGTGATTCTTTAATTTGACATAACTTTTTTATTTATGAACCGATTGACATGAAACAAACACTAAAGCATAACTGAAGCATACCACAATATATTCGTGAAAACCGCATCCAACTCGGTTCAGCCGTTTCTGAGATTAGCGTGAACAGACAAACAGACAAACCGACAAACAGACAAACCGACAAACCGACAAACAGACAAAAAAAAAGTTAATTACGTTTTTGGGTTCGACATCGACATAACAATAACCCCTGCTATTTTTTTTATTTTTATTTTCAATGTACAGACAGCACTTTTCTACAATTTTATTATATGTATAGATAAACAAAGAGTAAAAACAAATTTATGCCTATGTCACTTTTGAAGGTCTATTCTATATCTGTGCCAAATTTTATCAAAATCGGACCAGTAGTTTTTGAGTTTATTCCACACAAACATACAAAAATACAAATCTTTCCTCTTTATTATTAGTGTGGAGTGTGGATATATTCGTATACTATTGTGTTACATACATAAAACCACGCCTCCTTGCCGGAGGGGTAGGCAGAGACAACATCATTCCACTTGTCACGATCTCTGCATACTTCCTACGCTTCATCCTCATTCATAACTCTCCTCATGCAAGCTTGTCAGTTTTGGGTACTCTCGACCTGACGTCACCATATGAGTACGCAGCAAAAATACCAAAAAAAAACTAGTCCTACTACTATTATAAAGGCGAAAGTTTGTATGGATGTTTGTTACTCTTTCACGCAAAAACTACTGAACCGATTACCATGAAATTTGGTATGTAGGTAGCTGAAGACCCAGAATAACACATAGGCTACTTTTTATCCCAGAGTTCCCGCAGGATTGATAGGGTTTCCATGCGGACGAAGTCGCGGGCGGCCTCTAGTATTCTATAAAAATCTTCACACGATCTACCCCAAATCTATTAATTATTTACCAAATCCTAGCGAAAAGTCCCGATGTGGGAATCTTACAGCGTGGCGCCACGTTATTGGGCGAATGTTTTTGGTGGCTGTACTGGGAACGCTTCCACGAGATTATGGACGGTCAGCAGATAAACATTTCATCGATTAAAAATAATTTACTTCTATAAAATTATGAGGAAAATTATTGTAGTTTGTGACTCAAAAGTTATAATTTAAATTAAAATTCACATATTAGCAACTTTTGTTTTTAGATTTTTTTACTAAACGCCTCGTGCGTATAGAGAGAGTCAAAAGTTACATGACTCTAACGCCATCTTTGGCTGGATAAGTGACAATTTGCAAAGATAAAAAAGAATCCCAAGATTTTAACTATCTTTTTTATCTTTTTTCGCCGTAAAGATCAAAACAAACAAACCTAAAAAAAAAAAAAAAACACCGTCTTTATTTCTACTTCCAGCCAGCAACATAAATACGTACCTAACCCCATTTTAATTTGCTGTCGGTACGCAATCACGAACGGGATATAAAGGGATAGAGGCGGCTCATAAAATGTCCCGCGAAGATTGGGCTGGCCTATTCTGTTTTTGAATATATCTTTTTTTTTTGTTTCTAAGAATTTGTGGTCAACTTATTTTTGTGATTGTCGATAAGTATTGAACTGGTATTTTTACTAGTTCTATGTTTTTTAACCCACTTTAAAAAAGGAGGATGTTCTAAATATGAGCGATATTTTTTTTCAATCTGCGAATCTAGACTCTGCTGGTTCTTCTTCTCTTGCTGATTGTAAAAGACAATCAGGAGAAAAGTTAATTAAACTTATTTGAACATAATTCTATCATAACGCCTTTCCAACTCTGTTGGATCTGGCTATGCCTTAAGGGTTAAAGATGGATTATATGTATGTATGTATGCAACATGTATGACGGCCTCTGCGGTAGTACGCTTGTCTGTAACACCGGAGGTCCCAGGTTCGAATCCTGGCCAGGGCATGATGAGAAAAGAACTTTTTCTGATTAGCCTGAGTCTTAGATGTTTATCTATATAAGTATTTATTATAAAATATAGTATCGTTGAGTTAGTATCTCGTAACACAAGTCTCGAACTTACTTCGAGGTTAACTCAATGTTTTTTTTTAAACTTAAAAAATATATGTTGTTATAAATATGTTGGTCGTATTAGAATGTGTGTTTGTTTGTAACAGCTACTAACGGATAGTATCAGGCGGGCAACTGGCGACCGTTATATATAAATTATAAAGTACATACATATAATCACGTCTAAATCCCTTCCAGGGGAGACAGAGCCAACAGCCTTGAAAAGACTGATAGGCCACGTTCAGCTGTTCGGCTTAATGATAGAATTGAGATTCAAATAGTGACAGGTTGCTAGCCCATCGCCTAAAAGAAGAATCTTAAGTTTATAAGGCTTTCCCTTAGTCGCCTTTTACGACATCCATGGGAACGAGATGGAGTGGTCCTATTCTTTTTTTATTGGTGACTGGGAACCACACGACACATACAATACAATTTTTAAAGTAACTTAAAAAAAAAATAGAGAGAGGAAGAAAGAAATTATGCAGCTATTTCTTTTAAATAACAGTAATCACAACAGTCGGTTAATTCTGAGGGTGATTACAAAATATCCCATTATAATAAGCATACATAATAAACGATTTTTGTAACTTTTATAATGAGCAGACTATGTTGTTAGGTTATGGTCTAAGAAATAAGCGGTAGCGACTAAAACATCAGAACAATATCCACTAAGAATTAACATACATATATAACATACATAAAATAGGCAGAGACTTCCTCTTTCCACTTGCCACGATCTCTGCATACTTCCTTCGCTTCATCCACATTCATAACTCTCTTCACGCAAGCTCAGCGGTTTTTAAGAATTAAAAACAATCAAATTTGTTTAAGAAGAATAACACGAAGAGATCCCACTTAGGGATAAGCCCGCCTTTGTACTGTACTGTTTTATATTTGCAATATACTCCGTCAGTGAACGATAAAGCATTTACTAAGTCACTGACTTACTAACTTAATAACGTTTTCCAATGTTTGCTATTGGATAACAAAATGTAGGTATAGATGCAAACGAGATGTGCCGTGTGGTTCCCGGCACCAATACAAATTAATTAAAAAAAAAAACCTTTATTTACTCCACAACAAGATGGTCTAAAAATGTGTAGTAATATTTATTATCTCTGGTAAATATACCTGTGGACAATAATTGTTGGTCAATTTCGTTCCCATGGATGTCGTAAAAGGCGACTGAGGGATAGGCTTATAAACTTGGGATTCTTCTTTTAGGCGGCGGGCTAGCAACCTGCCTCTATTTGGATCTCACTTCTACCATTAAGCCTAACAGCTGAAAATGGCCAATCAGTCTTCTCAAGACTGTTGGCTATGTCTGCCCTGCAAGAGATATAGACATGATTATATGTATGTACTAGCTCTGCCTGCGACTTCGTCCGCGTGAAATAGTTACTTTGGGCATCATTGAAGCCCTCAAGGATGAATTTTTCCCCGTTTTTTTTTTCAAATTTTCTGTTATTTCCTTGCTCCTTATAGTTGCAGCGTAATGTTATATTGCTTAAAGCCTTCCTCGAAAAGTGGTCTATTCAACACAAAAATAATTTTTCGATTCGAACCAGAAGTTCCTGAGATTAGCGCGTTCAAACAAACAAAATCTTCAGCTTTATATTACTAGTATAGTATAGATGAGATATCTACGGGCGGATACGGTGTTACAATACTCTCATAATGTCTATCACTTGCACCATACGCGATATTACAATAATTCATAGTGTTTAGATACTATGGACTCTAATCCCCAATATTTCACAGGAATGTTGAATCGTTTGTTAGAACCGCCATTTTGATCGTGTCAACGTGCTTTATAAACATGGTGCCTATATGCCGCGGTTTTACTTGCTAGGATAAGAATTTTTATTGTTTCTTCTGGCTAGGATAAGAATCATTCTTGTTTCTTCCCGTTGTTTTCTTCTTGTTGTATCGTCCTAGTCTGATCCTACACACATAATCACGTCTACATTTCCTGTGGGGCAGAGCCAGCAGTCTCGAAAGACCGACAGGCCACGTTCAACTGTTAGGCTTAGTGATAGAATTGAGATTCAAATGGTGACAGGTTGCTAGCTCATCGCCATAAAATAGGAATCCCAAGTATATATGTAAGCCTATCCTTTAGTCGCTTTTTACGAAATCCATGGGAAAGAAATGGAGTGGTTCTATTCTTTTTTCTATTGGTGCCGGGAGCCTTACATATTATCACGTCTATATCCCTTGCGGGGTAGACAGAGCCAACAGTTTTGAAAAGTCTGATAAGCCTCATTTAGCTGTTGCTCTCAATGTTTCATAATTATTATTATTTATCCAAACCATATACAAAGACTGAAATATTTATAGCGCGCCAATTCCCTTATCTAAGGCGTCCAAGAATCAGGTTCGGACATCATAAAACTGAGTAGACATAATCGCTACCCTATCTGACCTACACCTACGATTATTATGAGCGAAATTACTTTGTGTCAGTCGGTTGTATGGCCCAAGTTGGGTAAGTGAGCGAGTTTTTTTTTTTAAATAAATAAATCTATACGGGATTACACAGATTGAGTTAGCCTCGAAATAAGTTCGAGACTTGTGTTACGAGATACTTACTCAACGATACTATATTTTATAAGAAATACTTATATAGATAACATCCATAACCCAGGCCAATCAGAAAAAGTTCTTTTCTCATCATGCCCTGGCCGGGATTCAAACCCGGGACCTTCGGTGTCACAGACAAGTGTACTACTGCTGCGCCACAGAGGCCGTCAATAAATATAAGAGGAGTTTATATAAGCTGACTGAATTTTGAGACTTAATGAGAAGAAAACGCCCTGACGAAAATATCTCGATCACATCGCGAACGTCACTCTCCCTACCTCTTCTAGGAGATATTCAAGGAAGAAGGTAAGTAGGAGTAGTATAACCTGCCTACCTTTTCCGCTAAGGAATGACTCATTATTTTATGTATGTATGTATGTATGACTGAATGCATGTGGTAGACCAATTGCGGAGATATAAAAAAAAAACGAAACATCGAGAATGTATGAAAGGAACAAATAAAATGCATTGAAAAATCTGTAAATATCGTAACAAGTGGAAATTTATATGAACATACCTTTTTTATATAAACATACATACATACATACATATGGTCACATCCATATCCCATGCGGGGTAGACAGAGCCAACAGTCTTGAAGACTAAATGGCCACGATCAGCTATTTGGCTTAATGATAGAATTGAGATTCAAATAGTGACAGGTTGCTAGCCCATCGCCTAAAAGAAGAATCCCAAGTTTATAAGCCTATCCCTTAGTCGCCTTTTACGACATCCATGGGAAAGAAATGGAGTGGTCCTATTCTTTTTTGTATTGGTGCCGGAAACCACACGGCACAAATTTTTTTATAAAATTATTTGTAAATAGCAATCTTGAAAGACTGACATGCCACGTTCAGCAAAATGATAGAACTGAAATTCAAATAGTGTCAGGTTGCTAGCCCATCGCCTAAAAGAATAATCAGAAGTTTATAAGCCTATCCTTTAGCCGCTTTTTACGACATCCATAGGAATGAGATGGAGTGGTCCTAATTTCAAATTGGGATATACTTTATATATCCACTTATTGTTGTAGCTCAGAACATCAATAATAATACACCTAGTCGATATAATCGTCTCTCTTTGATCTGCACTTACGATTATTACGGGCGAAATTACTTAGAGGTCACTTATTTTGGTCCAAGTTATAAGAACGAGAAAGGTGATATTCTATTCCAGATTTAATCCATACCCTTCCTCCTATATTTAGTCCCGGTTGCATCTTCACCACTCTGGAGAGGAACCCGGGGTATGCCTTTGACCATGGATCCTGGATTGGGTGAGTCAAATTTTTACACGAAGCAACTCCCATCTGACCTCCGCAATCTTCGCCGGTACACCTAACCCGTATCGGATCCATGGTTACCCATCCAGTTGCCTGAATGTGCAGGTTTCCTCACGATGTTTTCCCTCACCGTAAGAGCATCGGTTAGTAACAAGTAGTCAAACTAATGTACATTACTTTATCTTTAATACATATTATAAAGCAAACAAACAAACTCTTCAGTTCGTTTGTTTGTTTGGACGCGCTAATCTCAGAAACTGCTGGTTTGAATTGAAAAATTATTTTTGCGTTGAGTAGACCATTTATCGGCTTTAGGGTATATAACATCACGCTGCAACTATTAGGAGCGAAGAAATAATAGACAATGTGAAAAAAAAGGGGAATATTATTCATCGTTGAGGGCTTCAATGATGCCCAAAAATACTATTCCACGCGGGACGAAGTCGCGTGCACAGCTAGTCTTTAATACATATTCATTGATTCACACTCTCTCTTAACCGGATTCTGCGAGAATTAAAAAATCGCTGAGCGCTTATGACTCGCGCCACGCAGATTATGGCTTTTACTAGATTGAATGTTATTACTGTGATTTGGGCACACCTTTCTCGCGCCTTCAACACCATAATAACATTGGGGATGCGAAAAACCCCGGCCATTTTCGTGAGTTACACAGATTTTATCGTGGTCAGACGTGAGTTTGCAAGTTTTTATTAGTTTCAACTTCCCGTAATCAAATGGGTGCATGTGCTTATGAAGTGTTGGGTCTCGCTCTTGGTGTGTTTTGTGAATTTTCAGAGAGAATACTGAACATACATACATATAATCACGTCTATATCCCTTGCGGGGTAGACAGAGCCAACAATCTCGTAAAGACTGATAGGCCACGTTCAGCTATTTGGCTTTAAGATAGAATTGAGATTCAAATAGTGTCAGGTTGCTAGCCCATCGCCTCAAAGAAGAATCCTAAGTTTATAAGCCTACTCCTTAGTCGTCTTTTACGTCATCCATGGGTGTGAGATGGAGTGGTCCTATTCATTTTTCTATTGGTGCCGGGAATGACACGGCACTTAATACTGAAAGCAGAATACTGAAAGGAGTTATTATAGTTTATGTACACACTAGCTGTGACCGCGACTTCGTCCGCGTGGAATAGTTATTTTGGGCATCATTGAGGATAAATAATTTTCCCACTTTTTTTTCACATTTTCCATTATTTCTTTACTCCTTATAGTTGTAATGTGATGTTATATAGCCTAATGCTTTCCTCGATAAATGGTTTATGCAACGCAAAATAAATTTTTCAATTCGAACCAGTAGTTAATGAGATTAGCGCGTTCAAACAAACAAACTTCAGCTTAATAATATTAGCATAGATTAAATTGATACTCAATAATATACTCAAAAACTTGTAGACCGATTTTAATGATACTTTGGCATGGAGACAGACACAACCTAGCTTACGTTTTTCTGATATTCCCAAGGGAGCAAAGCTCTATTGAAAGTTAGTATTTTATTATATTAACTAGAGGGTAATTCCCGTTCCCGCGAGAATTTCGGGAAATCTTAAGTTTCCATCCTAGTCTATAGACCTTGCGGTTTTGGTTATGCGTTGTTTCTCAAGTAAGACAGTAACGGCGGAATTTTATATTCAAATACATACATACAGTCATGTAGACAGAGCCAACAGTCTTAAAAAGACAGATAGGCCACGTTCAACTTTTTGGCTTGATGACAGAATTGAGATTCGAATAGTGACAAGTTGCTAGCCCATCGCCTATAAGAAGAATCCCAATATAATATTTATATTTCCCAGTTTATAAGCCTATCCCTTAGTCGCCTTTTACGACATCAATGGGAAAGAGAAGGAGTGGTGCTATTCTTTTTTTTTTATTGGTGCCGTGAACCACACGGCACATATTTATTTAAGACTAGCTTTTACCCGCAACTTCGCCCGCGTGACTGCGCCCGCCATCTACAAAAAAGCGACGAATACGTCTACGTACAAAATAACACAGATTTTTTTGCAAATCATTCATTAATTCATCAAATTAGCAACAAAAAAACAAACAAATTACTTATGCATCTACATATAATAACGGATATTTTTTCAGACAAACCAATGTGACACAACAACTGACCGTTTAACCCGTAATCGCTCTCGCCAATTACTAAACATAAACAGGTCGTGTCGGGCCGTAACTATAATGATAAAAATAAAGGATCACCAATTAGGGCCTCTGTTACCCGTGTGATGGGGTTATAGCACAGATTATGCACACCTGTGGTGACTAGTTTCATTGAATTGATAGTAGTGTCGTGCTGTTCCCAGCATTTTAGATATTATATTGCCACTGCTTATTTTCTCATTCACTCGTTCTCTCTTCTCTCATTCTTTCATTCACCCATTTACTAATTCACTCGTTCATTCGTTCACTCATTCACTAGTTCACGCATTCACTCGTTCACTCGTTCACACATTCACTCATTCGCTCATTCTTATAACCGTCATCATATTCATAGCCTCCTACGCTATGAATATTTCTTCTTTTCTATTCCGCAAAATCCCATTGAACACTTGTGTTGGTATAGCATGTTAATGTTAAATGTTACACATAAATAATAATTTGGTTGTCCAATTCCGTGAATACGCCTAAACCTATTACATTTACCTCACTGATTCTTAACGCATGTACACCTACATTACCATAGACATACATCTTCGTAGACCTTACATTTTCTTTGAATTAATATTCTCATATACCAGTTGCAGTTTCTCGACTTCATCTTGACATTAATCATCACCTTTATTTAAAAAAATATGTAAAAAAAAAAGTTTAAAAATATGTAAAATCACGCCAGTTTCGCGGACGAGTAGAATCAAATAAATTCAATAAAAATTGGACTAGATAAATGTGACGATTCCCTTAAGCACCTCTTACATTTTTGAGAAACAGATGAAGTGGTCATATTCCAAAGTTCATTCCTTATTCAAAGACCAATGTACGCACACTAGGTTGGCAAAGAAATGAAGATGAGCAAAGTGCCCGACCGATTTAAAATACTTAGTTGCCTCTTGCAGTATCTATATAATATTATGTCTTCGTCAAAAACCATTCGGAAGCCTCCACCGCAACCATTATGAGGGTCACAAACATTTGTCTCGCAAATGAACTCCCAAAACACAATGTATTAACTGCTTGGGAATTCTCCAAGTTCACTTTTTCATAAATACTCTTTCAGTTCTTTTGATATTGATACAAGAAAAAATAAGATGAAAATATAAATTATTTTTGGTCATTGGATAGTTAAGATCCTAAATAATAATATTATAAATGCGATAAGGGAATGTTGTGATGTGAAAGAAGATGTAGTAACAGGAAAAGAATAGGGTAATTAAGATGGTTTGGTCATGTAGAGAGAATGATCATGAAATCTATTTATTTATGTACACAAAATTAGATACAGGAGCATTTATTACAGTAATTCTAGTACAAAGGTGCTACTTATTTCAAAATAAATCTCTTCCAGTAGACCCATGAGAGGAGAGATGAATTTTGGAGCGGTATGTATCTACTTAATTAATGGTATAGGAAATGCTAATTAATCATCTTCATTCGCGCGGACGAAGCTGTGGGAAAACGCAATTACGCAACTCTATCAATCAAAAACAGCGAAAAACCTAAATCGCGCAAGCAAAGATTTCACGGATTGGAGCATAAATACAACCTCCGACACAACATCGTTGGAGCCGCGGTTCCCCAGGCGTCACCCCAGCCTGGCGGAAGATCTTCCCTTTGGTGGCGGTCGAGCCGAATCATCGCTCCCGCTAAACGCTAGTCATTCATAGGTTAAAAAAGTTAACTTAGCGAATAACGGGAAGAGAATCTGAGCTTTTTATTTGCACAGGTCGACAGTACATTATCTGTACATACATATTAAGGCAAAGGTCACTCTTTCACTCAAAATAAGTACGATGTAGCGCAAATAAATTAACTTGTGTAATGTGAGCACTAAACTGATGATAGACAATCTTGAAAAGTCTTTTAATCTACAAAAAATTATATTATTTTATTGTTAAAATTTCAATTGAATCATATTTATTTTCTTTATCCCTTGCGGGGTAGACTGAGCCAACAATTTTGAAAAGACTGTCTGGCCACGTTCAACTGTTTGGTTTAATGATAGAATTGAGATTCATATAGTGACAGGTTGCAAGGCAATCACCTATAAGAAGAATACATACATACATACATAAAATCACGCCTCTTTCCCGGAGGGGTAGGCAGAGACTACCTCTTTCCACTTGCCACGATCTCTGCATACTTCTTTCGCTTCGTCCACATTCATAACTCTCTTCATACAAGCTCGGCGGTTTCGGGTACTTTTGACCTGACCCTTTACCAGGACGTCCTTAATTTGATCAAGATACGTTCGTCTAGGTCTTCCCACTCCGACCTTTCCCTCCACACTCTCCTTGTATATCTGCTTAGTCAACCTGCTTTCATTCATCCTCTCCACATGACCGAACCATCTTAACATACCCTTTTCTATTCCTGTAACTACATCTTCTTTCACATCACAACATTCCCTTATCACGCTGTTCCTTATCCTGTCACTCAATTTCACACCCATCATACTCCTTAACGCTCTCATTTCCACTGCATTTATTCTGCTTTCATGCTTCTTTTGCCATACCCAACTTTCACTCCCATACATTAATGTCGGGACCAACACGCCCCTGTGCACAGCCAGTCGAGCCTTTTTGGATAGTTTCTGACTGCTCATAAAGGCATGCAAAGCTCCATTCACCATGTTCCCCGCGTTCACTCTCCTTTCAATATCACTATCATACTTGCCATCTGATGTAAACTTTGATCCTAGATATACAAACTCTTTCACTTGCTCCACTTTTTCTCCTCCAATCAAAATATTACATGCTGTCATTTCTTTCTCCATTTCAAAAACCAGTGTTTTAGTTTTACTTACGTTCACTTTCATTCCTTTCTCTTTTAAAGCTTCATGCATACAGTTTACCATCTCCTGTAACTCCTCCGCTGATGACGCCAGTATAACCTGATCGTCGGCATAGAGCAGACATTTGACGAGTAACTCATTCATCCTTAATCCACTTTTAGACTCTTTCAAATCTGTCAAACAGCTATCCATAAATAGGTTGAACAGCCACGGTGACGCAACACATCCTTGCCTAACGCCTTTCTCAATCTTAAACCACTCAGTGTGCGCTCCGTTTATCCTGACACAAGCACTCGAATCCTCATATAAGGATTTCAGTGCTCGTATTAAGAGACTGCTCACCCCATGCATAGAAAGTGCTGACCACAATTCATTCCTCTCAACTCTGTCATAGGCCTTTTCCAGATCTACGAATGTGCAATAGACTTTTTGACTCTTGGCCAAAAACTTTTCGGCTATGCACCGCAAGGAAAAGACCTGATCAGTACATCCCATTCCCTTTCGAAATCCCGCTTGAGCATCCCATATTTTGTCATCAGTTTCATTCCTGACTCTATTAATCAATACCTTAGCATACAATTTGCCGACGACGCTAAGCAGGCTTATACCACGATAATTTTTGCAGTCCAGCTGTGACCCTTTTCCCTTGTAAAGTGGCACGATAACAGCCTTACACCAATCTTTTGGTACTCGGCCGCTTCTCCAACACAAATTGAAAAGGCAGTACAACTGACTAGCTACTACGCCTTTTCCTGCTTTAAGCATCTCGACCGACACTCTATCACACCCAGCAGCCTTTCCCGCTTTCATACTCTTAAGTGCTTCCACAATTTCGAACACTTCAATTTCGCCTTCCATCTCATTCTCTTTTTCTTCGCTATAGCAGAAATCTTTCTTATTTCCTTCCTTTTTTTCAAATAAACGATATAAGAAGAATACCAATTTTATATGAAAGACTAGCTGTGTCCGCGACTTCATCCGCGTGAAATAGTTATTTTGGTTAGCATTGAAGCCCTCAAGGATGAATAATTTACCCCTTTTTTTCACATTTTGCATTATTTCTTCGTTCCTTATAATTGCAGCATGATGTTATATAGCCTAAAGCCTCGATAAATGGTCTATTCAACACAGAAAGAATTTTTCAAGTCGAACCAATAGTTCCTGAGGTTAGCGCGTTCAAACAAACTCTTCAGCTTTATAATATTAGTTTAGATATGGAGCGATCCTATTCTTTTTTCTGTTGGTGCCGGTAACCACACGGCATATCTCTATCCTTGTCGCTCTTTTTTTACTGTCTCAAACGCATTGTAATGTACGTAATGCCACGTAAAAAAGTCGTGGCTTAAAATCAGTGTTGAACGAAAAAATGAAAATGAAATAACAAATTGTCTCAATAAATTACTTTTGCTAACCATAGTAACGACAAAGAAGAAACATTGTTTATTTTACAAATGTATTTTTTTGATTAAAAGAACTCTTAAGGTTTTTTTTTCGACTTCATTTCACTACTCCGACTTTGAGACTCGCTCTAGGCATACCATTTATTTATACTTGTTTCATCAAAACAAACTGAAAATTATAATATAAATATATATATAATAACGTCTATATCCCTTGCGGGGAAGACGGAGCTGTAATAGGCGACTAAGGGATAGGCTTATGATTATGGGATTTTTCTTGTAGGCGATGGTCTAGCAACCTGTCACTATTTGAATCTCAATTCCATCAAAAAGCCAAACAGCTGAACGTGGCCTCTCAGTCTTTTCAAGACTGTTGGCTCTGTCTACCCCGTGATGGATATAGACGTGATGATATATATGTATGTATGTAAGAAAAGAAAAGTATTTTCCTAACGATGCGGGTCAAAATATAACCATTTCACATTAAACCCAATGTTGCCAACTTTCCTTCATTAGTATGCGTTTCTCATTCTACCCACATCTGGATACAACCGCCATAACCCAAAAGGACCTATATCAATACTACATACAAGCCAAAACGCACTTTATCTGTTTCTATATAAGGCATATTTTACGTCAATAAATTGGTATACTTCTGACTTTATTCTTATTAGGATATCTTTAAGAATAACAACGAAAGCCAATTAGATAATACGAGCTGTTTCAACCCTTAGTAACTCAATTTTAGGGTTTATTTTCCATTGTCTGATTGGATCACTTGAGACTATTATTGCAGGACATTCTGGACGCCATTACCGAAATTCCCATTCTATTTGCACTGAGAATTAATTTTCTTTGGGCCTCGTAATTCGGAAGGCGCTAAACAAAAATAATTGTTTACAAATCTACTTAATGAAATCCTCAGTCTTAATTAAAGCATGCAATTATTTTGAAGTGCTCAGAATTGTTATGGGAAATCCTACGGTTTACGATAATAGATGGCGCTGTAGCCTTCAATATGAAATAACGCGAAATTGTCCCAACATTTTAACGCGAAATTGTTAACGGCTGTCAGCCTTTCAAGACTGCTGGCTCTGTCTGCCCGTAAGAGATATAGACGTGATTATGTGACTGATTACCGCAACTAATATTACAAACGTGAAAATTTGTTTGTTTGTCGTTTCTTCATGCGTTATGTACTGAATCAATTTTTTTTAAATTTTGCGTCCTACACATAGTTAAGAATTTGGTGAAGGACATACCTAGGGCATATTAAATACCGCTAAAAACTATAGTTCCCGTGGGATTTGCAAAAATCCTGTATTTTTTTTTTTGTAATTAGAGTATCTACTTAATTACAAATATATGGTGTACGTTGTAAATATGTAAATAATTTAATATTTTACGCGGGTAGATGGCACTTAAAAACTCGCGCGAGCGAGGCTCTGGCCAAAAACTAAGCAAATAATAAATAAAATTAGTAGACTTTTAAATATTATTGCTAAAAAAATACTTACATTATTTTTTTTTATAAAAATTTATAAAGAATATCTAATATTTTTAGTTTGTAATTTAGAACAGTTTTTTTTATTATCAATTAATATTAGTTGTATTTTAATAATAGGTATTGATTACAAATGTCATTTTCTTAGTTCATAAATTTTTACCTCAAAAACAAAAGAATATTCACAATATTGTTTGAAACCAGTCTGCTATATCTACTATATATTATAGCTTATACTGACCACAACCCTATCCCAAAGATAACGATCTCGTCCCACACTGACCCGTTCGATAAGCAATCAATGCACGCAGCTATAACTAGATGAACAAACAAACAGATATACCTACAGCTTCAGGTGACCAGGGAATTGATTAGAATAGAATAGATTTATTTTTCAAAATTGGATACAAGGTATCACTTATTGACGTCACATCACTTAAATCTAATTATAACTACTACCGCCTCCAAAGCGCATGTGTAGAAGAAGCGGCGGAACAAACTACACTGCAGCATTTTCATCGGACGTCAAGTGAGTAAATTAGTAGATAGTGTTCTATTAATTTTAATAGATTTTAAAAAACGTGAACAAAACTATTATTTTTGGACACAATGAATTTGAACTTATTACTTTGTAACCACAGATTTTACAACATGACTTTGGATAGTTGTGAAGTTGACGTTGTTGAAGAAAATGCTGCAGTGCAGTTTGTTACTGCTTCTTTGGAAGCGGCAGTTAGCTCAGTTTTTAGTAATTATTGACGTCAACCAATGTTGTTAAACAAAAAGATATGACAATTATTAAGTAACTAGAGGCCGCCCGCGACTTCGTCCGCGTGGAATCAATCCCGAGGGAACTCCGGGATAAAAAGTACATTTATGTCAATCTGAGTCTTCAGCTACCTACATACCAAATTTCATCATAATCAGTTCAGTAGTTTTTGCGTGAAATAGTAACAAACATCCATACTGACATCCTGACACTCACAAACTTTCGCATTTATAATATTAGTAGGATGTTTCAAATTATGATTTCAAAAGCATAACCCATATTTAGTAAAACGATTCCAACATTATATAAATAATAAATCATGAAAATCCGGGCAACCCACTACACTACTTATTTACAAATATTTATTGCAAATGACCTGTTTCCATGTAAAACCCTTTGACATTTCTGCCTTACCCTTCTCAAGGGGCGTTTCGAATGAACTTACACTATAATACTTGACCATACAATTCATTTTAATTTGGCTGGTATTTCAGTTAAGACGTTTTACTTCATGACGTAAGAAATGTGATATTTTTTTCATACATATGATTGATCACGGCCTATAAATGGCTTAAACATACTCCTAAATATAATTGTGTGGAAAATTCACGAAGCATTTTAGATCTGACTATTTAGATTTTTTTATTAAAGTACTCTACTAAATTTTAATTGTCCATTGGTTTAGGTACTAATAAAGGTTACATACATACCTACAATCACGTCAATATCCCTTGCGGGGCAGGCAGACTCAACAGTCTTGAACAGACTGATAGGCCACGTTCAGCTGCTTAGCTTAGTCATAGAATTGAGATTCAAATAGTGACAGGTTGTTAGCGCATCGCTTAAAAGAAGAATCACAAGTTTATAAGCCTATCCCTTAGTCGCCTTTTACGACATCCATGGGAACGAGATCGAGTGGTTCTATTCTTTTTTTTATATGTATTAAGATTGTTTGTTCTAGTGTGTAAATAAATGACATACATATACACATATATATAATATATATGCTCCGTATTTCCATTATACATTTACCATTATCAGTCCACTGCATTCCTTAATTTTTTTATTATAGTTACCTGAAACAAGGAAATATATTTGTATATTAAAGATCAACAGTTAAGAATATAAGGTCGAGTAATACATTCGCATTTATAATATTATGAGGATTAAAAAGCTCATAAAATGCCAAGAACCGCACGGCACCATTTGTACCGTCGAAAATTATAGCTATTTATTGCATAAACATGCAAAATCATGAACAATACATAATTTTCTCTATGCAAAATTTATATTACCAACGTTTACTAACAAAAAAACCGTTTAACAGTCGGCAAATCTTAAAGACACAAATGCATTTACAATTTTCACACCTTGAGCAAACTAGGCGGAATAAACAAACATACTTGAACCTTAAAATTTTCTAACAATAAACTCTAATCACTTGCAATAAGGGTATTTTGATTGCATGTTAATTTTTACGAATCGTTTCATATTTAGAATTGTTTGAACTAAAATACAAATAATAATGAGCAGTATTTTTATGTTATTAATGTCAAATTTAGTATGACAGTCTTGATTTTGAATTTATGAGTATGATTGGTTTAGAGTGTTAGATCAACATTTGTAGAGTGCCCAGAAATTAAGTTCAGATCAGAATCAAGAAGTAAAAATCAGAATCTCAAGTTTGAAAGCCTATCCCTTAGTCGCCTTTTACGACATCCTTTTTTGCCACCACACGGCACTATATAATAAGTATGTCTTCCTCCGACGGCGGCTGTCTAGCCTTAAAGTATCTATTGCACACTCTATATAGTCCTTATAATCACTCTATGTCCACATTATAGAATCATGCAGTTGAACAAGCAATATTGACGTATCTACAGCATGGGAGTAAACGTTAGCTCAGGTGAACTCTTCTGTGTGAAAATTTGCTGACAGGTTATTGCGTGATAATTTCTTTCGTTAACCCACTTCATAAAAAAGATGTACTCATCAATATCTTAGTGTTAGTTCCGCGGTTGCGTCCTTACCATTCCGGAGAGGCGCTCGAGTCGCGTCTTTGACTATGATTGGGTGAGTCAGGTTTTTGCACGAAGCGAACTTCCGTCTGACCTCTTCAACCTTTGCAGGGGAATACATACATGTGGTCACGTTTATATCCCTTGAGGGGTAGACAGAGCCAACAGTCCTGAAAAGACTGATAGGCCACGCTCAGCTATTTGGCTTAATGATAGAATTGAGATTCAAATAGTGACAGGTTGCTAGCCAATCGCCTCAAAAAGAATCCCAAGTTTGTAAGCCTATCCCTTAGTCGCCTTTTACGACATCCATGGGAAAGAGATGGAGTGGTCCTATTCTTTTTTGTACTGGTGCCGGGAACCACGCGGCATACTTTGCAGGGGAACCTAACACATATTGGATCATGATAAAAACTGCACTAGTTAAATGTGCCTGCCTATCTCTTAGTCGCCTTTTACACATCCATTGGAGAGGCTTTCAGTCTTTTCAAGACTATAGAAACTTGGGTTTCATTCTTAGACGATGGACTAGCAACCTTTTACTATTTGCATCTTAATTTCATCACAGCGTGGTGTTCCTGCCCTTTGAAAATTGTTAACTCTGACTACCCCGTAAGAGATAAAGACGTGATTGTATGTGTGTATGGGAAAAAGATGGAGCGATCTTATTGTGAAGTGCCAAGAACCAGACAGCACATTGCTTTTTCAAGATTGTTAACTCTGACTACCCCGTAAGAGATAAAGACGTGATTGTATGTGTGTATGGGAAAACGATGGAGTGATCCTATTGTGAAGTGCCAAGAACCTAACAGCACATTGCTTTTTCAAGATTGTTAACTCTGACTACCCCGTAAGAGATAAAGACGTGATTGTATGTATGTATGGGTAAAAGATGGAGTGATCTATTAGAACCAGACAGCACATTGACCTTACATTAGTTATATCAGTGCTAACTGGACCAATGAAAACAGGAAGGATTTGCTTATTAGCGATATATGTGTAATCGACTGAATTGATAGGATGTTCGCATTTAGTAGCTATAGACGTGATTAACTTAACGCGTCTGATTCGGTGATTTAACTGTTTTAAAATACAATACTTACGTAATCACGTTTATATCCGTTGCGGGGTGAAAGAGCCAACAGTCTTGACAAGACTGACAGGCCCCGTTCAACTATTTGGCGTGATGATAGAAATAAGATTCAAATATAATATACTAGAGGCCGCCCGCGACTTCGTCCGCATGGAAACCCTATCAATCCCGCGGGAACTCTGGGATAAAAAGTAGCCTATGTGTTATTCTGGGTCTTCAGCTACCTACATACCAAATTTCATGGTAATCGGTTCAGTAGTTTTTGCGTAAAAGAGTAACAAACATCCATACATCCATACAAACTTTCGCCTTTATAATAGTAGTAGGATATAACTAGCTGTCCCGGCAAACGTTGCTTTGCCATAAAAATATTTTTTAAGTAATTTCTAGATAAAAAAATGTTAAGGGTGGACAACTTACCCTTAAGGGGTATGAAAATGTTGGCCGATTCTCAGACCTACTCAATATACTCACAAAATTTCATGAGAATCGGTCAAGCCGTTTCGGAGAAGTACAGGAACGAATATTGTGACACGAGAATTTTATATAAAAGATTTTCTTGTATTTTAATCAAATAAATCAAAAAGTTAACGTTACAACACACAGCAAAACTAAAATGCATAAATTACTTGCTTTCAAACGGTCGTCACATAGATGCTGAAGACAAAATGTCTTGCAAACGATTCAAACTTTTGTCACGTGTAGTCGTGATAAGGCAGTATTCACATGGGCGTCCGAAATGCGGGGGTAACGAACCCAGATACAATTGCAGACGGGCGGTTTTTTCAAGAAACGATGTTAAATATAAAAAAAAATATATACGGGACAAATTACACAGTTTGAGTTAGCCTCGAAGTAAGTTCGAGACTTGTGTTACGAGATACTAACTCAACGATACTATATTTTATAATAAATACTTATATAGATAAACATCCAAGACCCAGGCCGATCAGAAAAAGTTCTTTTCACATCATGCCCTGGCCGGGATTTGAACCCGGGACCTCCGGTGTCACAGACAAGCGTACTACCGCTGCGCCACAGAGGCCGTCCAAGTTATAGTTGTAATAAGCTTTGGCGCGCAGTTTTTTTTTTCTGGACACATGATACCTTTGGTAAAGACGAACCTCGGTCCTAAACAGAGTGATGAAGATGTAACCAGGACTAGTCGTAGTCCAACTAACCCAAGTTTCTCTTACTTGGGTTGTTGACCACATACACATACCTATATGTGATAAATTTTATTTTGTGTACTAATGTTTGAACTAACATTCTTCTTCAGATACAGACAGGTCAGATAGGAGTCGCTTTGTGTAAAAACTGTACCAGATATATGGATATGAAACTGGATTTAACATTAAGAAAAGTGCCGTGTGGTCCCCGGCACCAACAGAAAAAAGAATAGGACCACTCCGTATCTTTCCCATGGATGTCGTAAAAGGCGACTAAGGGACAGGCTTATAAACTTGGGATTCTTCTTTTAAGCGATGGGCTAGCAATCTGTCACTATTTGAATCTCAATTCTTTCATCAAGCCAAATAGCTGAACGTGGCCTATCTCTAGCTCTGTCTACCCCGCAAGTCGTGACTGCACGTAGTATATAGATATGATCTTTTCTTTCTCAGCGTTTAAACCGCCGCGTTTGAACGCTCGTCTGCTCGAACATAACGAGCGAAATGTTTGTCAAGTTATCCGGAATGACAAATGTTTGGTGTCGATAGAAAGAAAACGTTTGTGCTTTTGTTAAGAAATCCACTTGCGATAATCGGAAAAACATACAGACATACATACGTACATACATACAATGACTCGACTCGATTGCTAGTTTAAGGTTAGTGAAAACCTCGTAACCTGCACATCCCCCTAACCATTTTTTTTGCCAGAACATATTGAAGTAAGAAAATAGTTAATTTATTCGAAATCATACACTGGTTTTCAGAAATTCCCACGGGAACAGAAAAGTGGAAATTAAGTTTAACGCGATTGGAGTTGCAATAATAAATTAGTAGTCTCAAAATTTTCAAAAATTTGTGATTTACGAATTTCAGAATGTCTTAAAAAACGGAGATATTAGGAGTACACGTAATCGTCGAATATGCATGAAAAGAGTAATGAGTGTGGAGGAAGCGGGAGAGGTCTGTAAGAGTCGTAGCAAGTGGAAATCCATAGTCTCTGCCTACCCCAATGGGACACAAGCGTGATGGTAGGATGTACGTTTTCATCTGTTACGATTTTTTTTTAAATTTTCACGGCATTGAAGTCCCGTACAAAAGATTATCTCATACAAATAAGAACATCCGGTGTTTAAAAAGAATGTAGTAAGTCAATAATAGTTAAAGTTAAGTGTGAAATTACTTCAAACATAATTAAGTATAATGTTTCCTGTAATGTAAATGAGAACAAACCGGTAGCTTAATGATGACACTGACGTACACACGTCTTTTTCTCTTACGGGCTAGACAGAGTCAATAGTATTAACTGTAGATATGGCGATGAAAATGAAAGGATCACATAATGTTCAATACTCAAACGTTACGTCTATATCCCTTGCGGAACAGACAGAGTCAAAAACCCTGAAAAGAGTTGAATGGCTTCATGATGGAATTGAGATTCAAATAGTGACAGGTTGCTAGTCCACCGCCTACCAGGGAAATGCCATGTTTAGCCTATCCCTTACTCGCCATTTACGACACCTTTTCTCTCTCCACTTGTACCGATTTTTCAGTCCATTGCCTCGCATTTTTTTATTGATAATAATAACACCTACCTTCTCGACAAAATTAAATATACCATCACCTCAAATGTAATATATTAATAAAACTAACGTCGAGATAACCTCTCTAAATAAGTTAGCTTATCTTTGGCCCGCAGGGGTGTCATAGACTAACAAAATAGTTTAATGTGGACTGTCAAAGAGATAAATTTTGTAGCAACTTATACTTTTCAACAATCATAAAAACAGATTAAAGGACACAAATGATATAAAGACAGACTTTATTTGGCTAGCTAGGACAAAAACGATAGAAACTAGTTTGCACAAAATGGCCATCAGAATCCTACTAATATTATAAATGCGAAAGTTAGTGAGTATATCAGGATGTTAGTATGGATGTTTGTTACTCTTTCACGCAAAAACTACTAAACCGATTACGATGTTTGGTATGTAGGTAGCTGAAGACCCAGAATAACATATAGGCAACTTTTTATCCCGGAGTTCCTGGGGAATTGATAGGGTTTCGATGCGGACGAAGTCGCGGGTGGCCTCTAGTATATAATAATTAAACTGGAATTATTACGAGTAAAAACGATGTTTCGTGCGTGTAAAAAAGTTCTCAAATAATAAAAAATCAATAACTGAATTTGTTTATTTATATACCTAGAGAATTTTATTTTGATAAGTTAAATAGTGCTTGATTTATACAAAGTTTAATTCTTTATGAATTAGGTATATAACTTTTTTCATCACAATCAATAAATCTCCCGCAATCTAATGCTGCCGTGTAGTTTGTTCCGCCGCTTCTTCTACACACGCGCTTTGGAAGCGGTAGTAAATATTATTAGATTTAAGTGACGTGACGTCCATAAGTGACACCTTGTATCCAATTTTGAAAATAAATCTATTCTATTCTATTATGCCGGGTAATTTACCTAAGTGGCCATTCTATACAAATAATCATTGTCTTTAAAACCAAACGGCGCCCGGTGTCAAATTAAACAAATCCCGTTGGAGTTACGACAATATTTGTATTTGTATAACTCACCCCACATGAACTATGAAAAACATACATACATACAAACGTAGCTTTTGTAAATGTAGTGGATAATCTTGCATGTTAGCTAGATCTTAAATTATATGATTAGTGGGGTTTGGTGTCAACTCGTCCACAGGGAACTGGTCTCAGCCTCACATATGTATGTTAGTCACGTCTTAACCTCTACGGTGTAGACAGAGCCCACAATCTTAAAAAGACTGGAAGGCCACGGTCAACTTAGAACTTAGAACGGCTTAATGATAGAATAGAAATTCACATAGTGGCAGGTTGCTAGTCCATTGCCTCAACACTTCGTTCGCTTCATTTTTGTTTTGTCGAAGAGTTTGTTTGTTTGTTTGAACGCGCTTATCTCAGGAACTACTGGTTCGAATTGAAAAAAAATGTTTGCATTGAATACCTAGACCTTTTATCAAGGAAGGCTTTAGGCTATATAACATCACAGCATAATCATCAGCAAAGAAATAATGGAAAATGTGAAAAAACGGGGAAAACAATTCATCCTTGAGGACTTCAATGATGCCCAAAATAACTATTCCACGCGGACAAAGTCGCGGGCACAGCTAGTTCTCTTCATAAAAGCTCAGGTTTCAGGCACTCCTGACCCAACATTTTGCTTGAATTTTTCATTATACCTACCCATTTTGAATGACAGGGGCTAGATTACATACATACATATAATCACGTCTATATCCCTTGCGGGGTAGACAAAGCCAACAGTCTTGAAAAGGCTGAATGGCCACGTTCAGAATAGAATTGACATTCAAATAGCGACAAGTTGCTAGCCCATCGCCTATCCCAAGATTGTAAGCCTATCCCTTAGTCGCTTTTGACGACATCCATGGGAAAGAGATGGAGTGGTCTTATTCTTTTTTGCATTGGTGCCGGGAACCACACGGCACGGCTAGATTAAATTGAGTGTTAATATCGTACTATTAAAAAGTGCATTTGCCGTGGTAATTTTCCTTGGCATTCTGTTATCGACAGGTCAGTTGCATTTTTAATTTCCACTGGCTCATTTTTAGGGTTCCTTGGTCAGCAAGAAACCCCTATTAGTTTCATTTTGTCTGCCTGTCCAGTCGCAATATAGCTGTTGGTACGAAATATATATTTATTATATATACTAGCTGTGCCCGCGACTTCGTCCTGGTGGAATAGTTATTTTGGGTATCATTGAAACCTCAAGGATGAATAAGTTTTTCCTTTTTTTTCACATTTTCCTTTATTTCTTTGCTCCTAACAGTTGCAGCGTGATGTTATATAGCCTAAAGCCTTCCTCTATAAATGGTCTATTCAACGAAAAATAATTTTTCTATTCGAACCAGTAGTTCCTGAGATTAGTGCGTTCAAACAAACAAACTCTTCAGCTTTATAATATTGGTATCAGTTTGCACACGCCGAATAGGGAGCGGTAGAGCATCCCAAAGACGAATATCTTGGACCGTAAAAGATTTAGCGTAAAATGAATGAATGAATGAAATAGTATTTATTTAAGTAACCAGAACTCATAATATGTTAGTAAACTTAAAGCTATGTTAGTACTAATAGTAATTAATTAAATTTATAAAATTACAGTAATAAAATTCATAAAATTATATTAATAAAGTTCATAAATGTCATTAATATAATTTTATTGTTCAGCCCATTTCTATGCTTTTGTATTTGAATAAAAAACTCCCAATTTTTTTGGTCAGCGCTGTAAAAAATCTCGTTACCACAAAACCACAAACGTTACAATGTGACGTCATAAATCAGAAAGTTCCCGAAATTTCTTTATGCCTAATTCGCTCTGAACAAATGAAGCAATTTCCATTGAAACATTAAAACTATTCGCATAAAAACAGTCATAAATTGTTGGAAATCTCGCAAACAATTTTCAACTTACAGTCATCCATCATAAGGGCTGGATTTGTTGAGAAAAAAATGTGGTAAATCGTGAATTGGACCAAGCCAATGGTTCCGTGCATACTTCGTGTGATTTTAAATAATTAATTCGAACATATGACGTTGGCTTTTCAGCCTTGTCGAGATTATTGGTTCTGCCTACCCATACGACCCGACATCCATTCCAGAATCCAAAATTGTACAATATATATAATTATATATTATATTATTGGCCAGGCATAAGAGCTGTACAACAAAAAAAAGTTTCATTTAAATCCGTACAGAAGTTCCGAAGATTAGCGTGTACAAACAAAAACACAAAGAGACAGACCTCAATGTGCAGACAATATTTTTTTACTGTTTTATTATATGTATTGATTGATGATGATAGTTTAGATTTGTAGGGATGATGTTTCCTTTCTGCTATAAATAAAACTGCTGGGCTTCCAATTACATAGTCACTCATAGGCCACCTTCAGCTGTTTACCTTTGATAGAATTGAGATTCAACTAATAACAGGTTGCTAGCCCATCGTCTAAAAGAAGAATCCCAAGTTTATAAACCCTTACCATTAGTCGTCTTTCAAACCATAAGAAAGAGATGGAGTGGTCCTTTTATTTTTATACAGATGCCGGTAACCGCACGGCACTATAAAATATTCTATTCTCGTATCGCGATTCCTAAAATTTCAACATTACTTCTTACACGTTCCCTGTAAAACAATCATTCCCTCATTAGTCAGTAAGGTTTTTGTACGGAATTCGGGAACCCAGAAAAGGTGTTCCCTACAAAGTTAGCACACAAATCCCTATGGTTAATCGACAATGGTAAGTCGGTCGGTTCGCTCATGTATAATGGAATGAGATTTACTTATTTTTTGAGGTTTTCCTCAACTTGATACATTACAAATGAGATAACGTGCATTTTTTTTTTCGTTATACTGGGTGAATATTTTATAATGGAGCCGTGTGGTTCTAGGTAATTGAGGGATATGCTTATAAACTTGGGATTCTTCTTTTAGGCGATGGGCTAGCAACCTGTCACTATTTGAATCTCAATTTTATAATTAATGATAAAATTGAGATGAAAGAAAGCTTATCAGCTGAACGTAGCCTATCAGTCTTTCAAGACTGCTGCCTCGATCACCTTCCTCAACGAATAAAAATTCACCTTAATTCATTCATTCACAAAATCACGTCTATCTCCCTTGCGGGGTAGACGGATCCAGTCATGAAAAGACTGAATGCAGGAGGCAATGCGAATGTTCTATCTCTTAGTCGCTTCCTACGACGAAATATGTATGTAGTACTTTGTCAGTAATTAACCGACCAAGTTCGTGGGTCAAATAGGTATAAAATAACTTAAAAAGGAAGTGAAATCAAGACGGGAATTCCAGGAAATTCTTAATCTACCGTAGTAGGTACGGGGAACTTTTTTTAATACTAAGCATACCTATAAGCGTTAATCTCTCGCAAGCATTACATAAGGCTATGCTTTCATTAAAAGGTTTTATTTTACGGAATAGCTTATTAATAGCAGGTGTTGCCGTGTGGTTAGAATTGGGCCACTACATATATTTCCCATGGTTGTCGTAAAAGGCGACTAAGGGATAGGCTTAAAAACTTGAGATTCCTCTTGTTGGCGATAGGTTAGCAAGCTCTCGCTATTTGAATCTCAATGCCATCATTCAAGACTATTGGCTCTGTCTACACCACAACGAATAAAGACGTGTGTGAATATGTATGTACATACACCCCTGAAATATTTTAATTGAAAAATCTCAAGTTTTAACGCTAACTTCTAAAGTAGTAAATTGAAATAGTTAGTACGGTTAATAAATCTAATGAGGCAGATTTAAGGAGGCGTCCCGAACTATCCCGGTGGCCGAGCGGGAGTGGATTCCGAAATTTACAGGATTTTATATTTTTAAAGTCTATATATCTTGGGCTATCGGAGCTCGCCGGATGATATATTATTTTGATAAGTCTCTCCGAAGTTACCTAGTGAGTGAAAATTCTTTTTGAGAATGAAATTGAGTTAGTATTACTCCAATATTTTAAGAGCGCGTGTTGAATTATTTAATTGCATTGCTAAAATCAATCACTCAGTTGCCTAAGTCATAATGCAATACAGCCGCCATCTTGTCTCGTTCGTTCCTGTACCTCGTCTAATGTCGTAAAAGGCGACTAAGGGATAGGCTTATAAACTTTGGACTCATCTTGTATGTGATGGACTTGAAACCTGTCATTATTTGAATCTCAATTTTATCATTAAGCCAAACAGCTAAACGTGGCCTATCTGTCTTCGAGTCTGTTGGCTCTATCTAACCCGCAAGGGATATAGACGTGACTATATGTATGTATGTAATATTGTAATTATTAAAGTTTTAAAATACATACATACACAAGTTTTAAAATATTAATGTTATCATATTCCTAAGAGATAAAACGTTGATTACTTTTCACATCTGAAAATAATCCAGTTTCTCATTATGCCGGCGTCCGAAAAAACGAATATTAGGTATTATATCTACTGTGTTGTGTTTACTGAAATAACTTGTGGTCTAAGATAAGAGCGATTTTAAATGTGACAGTAAAAGGAAAAATATAATAGATATTATTTGGATATCTCTCTCTGCCTATCGCAATGGGAAACATATTAAACGTATTCAATTTCCTCAAATATATATACATAACGTGTACTTTTTTAAATATTAAAAAATACAATCACATGGTATATTTTGCTCTTGAATTCGTCTGACGATCGTCACTTTTTTATTTTCGTTCCTTTTCGTAATGTCTCTTTTTTGTGGCCAACAACATAACAACAAACATAAGAAGGATGTTACCAAAAAGTATGACAATAATCATAGGTACATATATATCGTATAATTTTTTATTCAGTCATGCGCCTTTGACTTGGACCACAGACAAAATTAGCTTCTACACATTTCACGTAATGAGAACAGCTAAAACATTTTGTAGGTACTATTACTTCTGACGAAGACCACTAACATTTATATATATAAGTTTGTTATAATGAGCCTTCGTACATTCATGCCGTGTGGTTCCCGGCACCAATAGAAAAAAGAATAGGTCCACTCCATCTCATTCCCAATGGATGTCGTAAAAGGTGACTAAGGAACGGGCTCGAAATTATTTTAGGACTATTTTTCATACATACATATAATCACGTCTAAATCCCTTGCGGGGTAGACAGAGCCAACATTCTTAAAAATACTGATTGGCCACATTGGATAGATTTGAGATTCAAATAGTGACAGTAGTTGCTAGCCCATGGCCTAAAAGAAGAATCACAAGTTTTAAGCTTATCCCTTAGTCTTCTTGATTGACTTTTACAATTTGCACTGGAAGAGGAGCAGCTGGCAAACGCTTTGTCTTTATCGATACCAGGCCAGCTCTATACGCCTTCGTAACGGGGTAGTCAGAGCCAGTAAGTTTCAAAATTACGCAAATGCCATAATCAAAAAAAAAAAGAGATAGAAAAAACTATATCAAGCTCTAATCCCAATTTCCTCAAGATAAACTTTTATCCAATAAATCTTTCTCATAAGTTTCGGAGATAAGCGCATGATTGACATAAGTTTTTTTAATCCGGAAGTGACGTGACATAATAATTCACACGGTTAATTCACGTGGTTCACGTGATTAGTATTTTTCTCACAATGTATGTGGTCTGCGTAGAAAGGATTTAGAAGTAAGGCTTCACCCACGCTTAATTAGATAAATCGATATTTTTGTTTGCTAAAGGTTCTAAAAAACATACATATATTCACGTCTATATCCCATGCGGGGTAGACAGAGCCTTGAAAAGACTGATTGGCCACGTTCAGCTGTTTGGCTTAATAATAGAATTGTGATTCGAATAGTGACAGGTTGCTAGCCCATCGCCTAAATGAAGAATCTCAAGTTTATAGCCTATCCCTTAATCGCCGTTTACGACATCCATGGAACTGAGAGGGAGTGGTCCTATTCTTTTCTTTATTGGTTACGGGAAACACACGGCACAAAAAAAAATCTTTAGCGCTTGTTTTAAGCAAACTTTTTTAGGCGATGGGCTAGCAACCTGTAACTAATTGAATCTCGATTCTATCATTAAGCCAAATAGCTGAACGTGGCCATTCAGTCTTTTCAAGACTGTTGGATCTGTCTACCCCGCAAGGGATATATATATATACGTGACCATATGTTTGTATGTATGAAACGTGACGGCGGTAGTGTTTCGCGCGATATTTCCGTTTTTTTGTATATATATTTTTTTTTTTCATAAGTATTTGCAATTCTGTTTTTGTCAATAAATTAATTCATTCATTTTTCGCCGACCCGCTGTGTTTAGTTTTCTGTAATTTGTAAAGTTTCAATTAATAACTTAAAAAATATTATCGCCAAATACACACTTTGAGAGGATTTCCCGAAACTCCCATGAGCATAGAAATCAAGGAAGCTGGATAGCTTACTCTAAATTATTCCAACTTTATAAATACCTATAACAAAACAAATCATTCAATCAGCGTGCAGAGTGAAATAGACCATACATAATCTTTTACAATCCAAAGACAAATTAAACAAAAAAAAGTTAACTAGTCAACTTCTTAACACCGTATGGTAATTACAGAGGAAGTAACCTATTTTAAGTAAATAATGAGTATACACCTACGGAATTCCTGAGGTTCGGTGGTTCAGATCGTATCAAGACTAACAGATACACTTGATATTGTTTTAATTAAACAGAATTCGACCGAGGGTGATAGAAAATGTTTACGATCAGATTGGGTTCCGTAGGTATATTTTCTTTAACATTTTGAAATAATAAATTGAACCTAGAGGAAGAGTCTAGAGAATCAATTTAATTTTTTTAATGAGAAATATGTATTGTATCAAAATTCCAACTACCATTCTAATTATACATTGTGCCGTATGGTTCCCGACACTAATTGTAAAAAGAATAGGACTACTCCACCTCTTTCCCATGGATATCGTAAAAGGCGACTTAGGGATAGGCTTATAAAGTTGGGATTCTTCTTTTAGGCGATTGGCTAGGAATCTGTCACTATTTGAAACTCAATTCTATCATTAAGCCAAACAGCTGAACGTGGCCTTACAGTCTTTTCAAGACTTTTGGCTCCATCTACTCCGCGAGGGAAAAAGACGTAATTATATGTATGTATGTACGTCTTTGAAGTCAGTACCCGAATCAGGGATTTTTACATGCCACGGATTAAAGTCATCGATCAATTATTTCACGAGGGAACCCCAATAAATGCGTAGGAGTGGCTAGTTGTTTCTCGTTTTAGAATTTAATCCTTTGCTCGCCTCGTTTAACACGTACAGATTGGTATCAGGTATTTCATTCATACTATTTATGTACTTTGATACAAACATGGTTTTTTAACTAGAAAAAGTTTTAACGAAAAAATAGTGACCTATAGTCATTTCGAGAGCTTCTGAAATCAAAAATGTGTATTCATTGAAGACTTGATTGTACTTACTTATACACATAGCACGTCTTAATCGCTAACGGGTAGACAGAGCCAACAGTATATTGGTAGATTGGAAGGCGCTCTTCAGCTAAATGAACTAATGATGGAATTACTCCATGTCTTTCCCATGGACGTCGTAAAAGACGACTAGGGGATAGGTTTAAATCGGGTTGCTCTTGTAGACTGTGGGCTAGCAAGCTATCACCATTTGAATCTCAATTCCATCATAAAGCCGAACAGCTGACCGTGGCCTTTCAGTCTTTTCAAGATTATTGGTTCTGTCTACCCCGCAAGGTATAGACGTGACTATATCTATAGAATTTAAATAGTGACAGCGGTAACTAGCCCATCGTCTAAAACATGAAACTGTCGGCTCTGTCTGCCCCGTGACGTAAAGAGACGTGATTATATATAATAAAGATTTTTTAACACTTTTCAAGACACCACACCTCCACACATTTCAAAATAAGAACATGACTCGACATTCACCTATTTGGAGGTAATCTGACCGTTGCAGTTCGCTCGCTCGACTCGGGCGCGCTGGAATAACCGCTTTTAGCCGGATTTAACCGGATCAAATTGGAACTCCCAATAAAGAGGTCACTTGAGACGTTTGTCGACGTTTCGTCGAATTTTGAGAAGGAAAACATATATTACGATCATCGTAGACTGGAACTTTTATATTTCAATTGCTACAAGTAAAATTAATCAGAAATTACTTACGAGTATTACTACTTATTAAAAAAAAGATGATTACATAAAAGTGGTTACCGGCACCAATTAAAAAAAGAATAGGACCACTTTTTTTTTTGACAAATTGCACAGATTGAGTTAGCCTCGATGTAAGTTCGAAACTTGTGTTACGAGATACTAACTCAAAGATACTATATTTTATAATAAATGTAGTATCGTTGAGTTAACCACTCTGTCTCATTCCCATGGATGTCGTGAAAGGAGACTAAGGAATAGGCTTATAAACTTGGGATTCTTTCTTTCTATCATTAAGCCGAACAGTTGAACGTGGCCTATAAGTCTGTTTAAAACTGTTGGCTGTATCGACCCCACAATTGATATAGACGTGATTATATGTATGTATGATTACAAACCAAAATTAAATTTTCAAATTATACTGTTCTTGCAAAGCACCAACTTGAGAGACGCAAATCTTCGTAAGTTTTCAAATTTCATTTTGTTATTTATGTTTTAGTGTGCAAGGTAAACTAAACCTCAAGAAATAACACACACAGAAGTACTCTCAGATGGCAGAAAAAGAAAAAAGACGGAAAAGTAAATCTACGTAAGTTTTCAAATTTCATTTTGTTATTTATGTTTTAGTGTGCAAGGTAAGCTAAACCTCAAAAAATAACATACGCAGAAGTACTTTTACTGCTGATACTTCCTAGGAGAATGAAACATCGAATAAAACTTTTAAAAAGTCCACACAAATCGAAATTCAATAAGATTCCGACTTTAAAAAAAAAACTGTACAGTAAAATCAGTTTCATATCAAAAATAACTGCTTCAAAACACGGTCACAGAAATGTTCAAAAACGCACCCTAGTTAGGCGTATCGTTATTGCAGTTATTAGCTTGAGTTAAACGCTTACTCACGTGTGTGTTTGGAATTATAAGTGATACCTAAGTGATGGTTTCCGATGGCTAAGTATAATTGATCTAGAAAATTATTCTTGTTATAAAAAGTACCGTGAGTATTACAATCGACATTATAAGTAAGTATGCTTAGCCGAAAATTCTTAAAAAAATTACAATTACCTAAATAAAAAAAAATTGTAACGTATTTTTTCATTTAAGTCGTTACCGATATAAAATAAAATCATAATAAATTTTAAGTGCCTGCCTGCATATGTGTTTTTGTTATATTGAAGCATGTGTGTAATGCAATGAAATTATTATGAAATTAATAAATAAAGAAAATATTTTCTCTTCATAATTATGTCATGCATATTAACATAGGAAATAATTAAAAAAATAATTAGGTAAATGAATATGACCTATCTGCCTAGATTTCGTCTCCGGGTAGGTCATATAGGCTTTAGTTCTGAGGCAAAAACAGTTTCTATTGCGCCAAGTGGCAATACATAATAGTCAAAAAAAATTACATACAAACCTATATATAGTCACGTCTATATCTTGCCGGGTATACAGAGCCAATAGTCTTTAAAAAAGACTGATAGGCCACGTTCAGCTGTATGGCTTCATGATGGAATTAAGATTCAAATTGTGACAGGTTGCTAGCCCATGGACTACAAAAAAAATACCTAGATCATAATAAGCAAAATGTCAAGTTTTTACCAAAAAAAGTGGAACAGATCATATTATTAATCGACAAAACGAATTCAATCTCTGACAAATAGTTGAAAATTTCACCAAATAACTTGTAATTTTTCATTGCCTTTTGCAAAATTGGCGTCGGACAAAAGCTATTTGTGCGGGTGGATCCCATTGTTCCTTTCGCAAATCATAAAAACAACAAGAAATAAAGCTTCAAAATGGCACTAAAGTAGTAGTAATGGTCAGGTCAAGATAAAAATGGAATGATAGCAACAATTCTTTTATACTTCTTTCTTTGGTACACCAAAAAAATCTTAAACTTTTGACGTGACAACGTCTTATAATTCGATTGAGCCGGCTGCACGCACGAAAAAACATGACTCATGCGGCGTTACCTCGCTCTGAGGCGTTCCATGTAAGGCTTGTAGTGCAAGCGAGAGCGCGGAACGAGCGACAAAGAGGCACAATCGGCCTTCGCGTTCGGCAGCGTACACTTCCTTCTCTATATACATACAAATCTATTAAACAAATGAAATTAAAATATTCTTTTGAAAAATGCTACCATTCCATCAGTATTTTCTTAAGACGTCACGTTCAACTATCGTCAGTAAACTGACTTTACAGATAACCGATTTTTTCTAGATTTTTTAGGTTGAAAGTCTGACCACTTCTCGTTAGTTAACAACCTGTCACTATCTAAATCTCAATTCCAACAATAAACTATACAGCTGAACGTGGCCATTAGGTATTTTCGAGACTGTTGGCTCTGTCTTACCAACTACATGGGATGTATTGTGTACATATGTATTTGCCGTCCTTAACCCAAAGTGCGGCAAAGCAACACAAACAAATTTTTTGTATGTATGTTTGTAACGCGATAACTTCCGAAATGTTGGTCCGAGTTTGATAAAATTTGTCTGTCATTATTTTTATATTTATGGGGCATCAAGTTATACAATTTTGTAAATATTTAAAAATTGTTTTTGGTTACCGGCACCATTACAAAAAAGAATAGGACCACTCCATCCCTTGGCGTCGTAAAAGGCGACTAAGGGATAGACTTATAAACTTGGGAATTTTCTTTTAGGCGACAGGCTAGCAACCTGTCACTATTTGAATCTCAATTCTATCATTAAGCAAGTACAACTGAACGTGGCCTATCTTTTTAAGACTGTTGGCTCTGTCTATCCCGCAAGGGATATAGACTTGATTATATATATGTATGTTCGAGAGGTCTTATTTTGCAGCGAACAACAGGTAGATTAGCCATCTGTTAAAATGACGACGGCAAATTAATGTGGTCTGACCACCTTTATTTTAGATTTATTTCCATACTCTCCATGTTTTCCTCCCCCATCCTAGCGACAATATGTCAAAATGTTCTCGGCTTTCAGCAGATTACTTATTTATACAGAGTTGTTTACGGCGCCTATTGTCCGGTTGGATTTGATGGCCAATTTTTGGGTCTCCGTAAAAGAGAAGTTTCTGTGATAATGATGAATTCAGTCTTTGTTTTAGTATATAATTTTTTTATATATAAAAAGCAAAATTGCCGTGTGGTTCCAACAATTTAGAATAGGACCACTCCATATCTTTCACATGGATGTCGTCAAAGCGACTAAGGCGTAGGCTTATTAACTTAGGATTGCTTTTGTAGGCAATGGTCTTACAACGTGGCAATATTTGAATCTCAATTCCATCATGAAGCCATACAGCTGAACGGAGCCTTTGAGGACTCTTGGCTCTGTCTATCTCGTAAAGGATATATACGTGACTAAATGTGCCGTGTGGTTCCCGGCACCAGTACAAAAAAGAATAGGACCAATCCATCTTTTTCATATGGATGACGTAAAAGGCGACTAAGGAATAGGCTTATAAACTTGGGATTCTTTTTTTATGCGTTGGGCTAGCAACCTGTCACTATTTGAATCTCAATTCTATCATTAAGCCAAATAGCTGAGCGTGGCCTAACAGTCTTTTCAAGACTGTTGGCTCTATCTACCCCACAAGGGATATAGACGCGACCATATGTATGCATGTATGTATTAAAACTCTTCCGATATTGAGTGAGTGACTAGCAACACAGTCCAAACCGCTGGGTCTAGAGACTTGAAATTTGGACTGTAGGTTTCTTATGAGGTCTACTGGTACACTTAGAGAGGATTAGCCAAAATTTAAATTCCCGCAAGATATAGAATACATACATGCATACATATAGTCACGTCTATATCTCTTGCGGGGTAGAAAGAGCCAACAGTCTTAAAGAGACTGACAGGCCACGTTCAGCTGTTTGGCTTAATGATAGAATTGAGACTTAAATAGTGGCAAGTTACTAGCCCGTCGCCTAAAAGAAGAATCCCAAGTTTATAAGCCTATCCCTTAGTCGTCTTTAATTAAATGATGGAATCAATGTGAAATTTAATGATATAACAAAGTTAGTGATGATTTTTTAATTATATTTCTTATTTTTTATATTAATTAGTAAGGAATCTAAAGCACTGTTTTTCATTTAATAGCTAGCACATTACCAAGCAAATAAGAATACCAAGTTTCTTTTTATACCTTGATTTACTCTTACGAACTGCACTTAGAGACTTAATTAAACAAGGCTTAAAGGAACTCAACGCCAAGCCGTGTCTTCACTGTTGTTAGCTCTACATTCTCGAATCTAGTCTTTTAGTGTTCATAAAATGCTAGAATTGCTCGTGATAAGTGAGTCGGGGCAAACATGCAGATCCCAGAAGACGCATTTCTGTTTGCGGTAATAATAAAATAAAGTTCACATTGGGCGAGTGAGAATGCGAGTGGTGAGTTGTCAAAACGTGTAACACAAAACATACACACTTATAATCACGTCTATATCTCTCGTAAGACAGAGACAAAACACTAAAAGAATGTGGTCAGCTGTATATCTACATATATGATGAAATTAAATCTAAATAATGACAGGTGGTTCAAATAATGTCAATTGCCAACAAGAAGAATCCCAAACTTATTAGCCAACACAAAACAGTAGCAAAAAAAAAACACATTTTGTTCTATTTTTGAACCATTGGGTTAAGCAGTTTATTGTCTTCAAGAAAAACATGTTAAAATTTTATATTAACAAACCAACTTCTACGCCAAATGGCACATAAATCCATTCAGTACTTTTAGCTGTAGATTAAACATCATGAATTCAATTTAAAAAAATCGGTATTTTAAGAATCAACCTTTTTACAAAATTAATAATTAAATCAACCTTTGAGAAAAGAAACTTAATTTCATTACATTTTTTTAAATACAAATCCGAAACTTCGTTTGGTTTTCCCCTATCAAACTTAAACCGTATGTCGTAAAAGGCAACTAAGGGATATGCTTTTATAAGCATATCCCTATAAGTTTATACTTAGGATTCTTTTTCAGGTGATGGGCTAGCAACCTGTCACTATTTGAATCCCAATTCTATCATTAAGCCAAACAGCTGAACGTGGCCTATGAGTCTTTTCAAGACGGCGAGCTATGTCTACCCCGCAAGGGATTTTGACGTGATTATATGTATGTACGTACATCTAAGCCTTCTCACTTAAACTTTAACTAACTCGCACAATATAAACCGCTTGCTACATTTAATGTTGCCCGCTTAATATATTGTGTTTTCGGCAAGTTGTAAAACTCTTATTTACTGTTGCGAGACAGATAATAAGTCTTGAGGAACATTCGGACTAATAGTTGGGGTGTGGGCTTCGAGTACTTTGACCTCTTAAAACCATACATATATAAAATCACAATTCTTTCCCGGAGGGGTAGGCAGAGACTACATCTTTCCACTTGCCACAATATCTGCAAACTTCCTTCGCTTAATCCACATTCATAACTCTCTTCAGCTCGGCGGTTTTAGGCACTCTTGACAATCAAAAAGTACGTGTCTAAAAACCTATAAAAATCTTTCTTCTGTACCATTAAAATCTCATTTATACCATCAGGAAAAATACCACCTACAAATGAATGAACTAACACAACGTAAAAAGACGAAAAAACGTAGCAAAGAAAAGAAAAATATATTTTGCAACACGCTTTCCACACACAGCGCTGAACACCGGAACTTTGCACCGGTAAAAACCGATAACCGGTTAACCGGTTACGGCAAATTACTTATCCGTACAACACTAGTTACACGTGTAGCGTTTGAAAAATGAATTGGACGGTAGAAAAATGTAGTGAAGTGGCAACTTTAAATTGTGTTCCTAGAGATTTCTAATTGTATTTTTTTTTTATTTTCTGCCAGTATCAAAGGAAGTTTTATTAAAAGGTCTGATTTTTAACCGCCTTCAAACTAAAAGATGGTTTATAGTTTGACCTGTATATATGTCTTACAGTTTTTGCAACAAAAAAAAGGTCTGCCTACCCCGTAAAAGGCAAAGACGTGTCATTCGTTTGTGTTATAAAGCTGAAATTGTGTGCTCATATATTTTGAAGCCTCCGAATATCGCTCTGAACGTTTGTTAGCTTCCAAACATTTGCCAAGCCCATTATAACTTTTCACGGATGTAACGATTTGGTCTCGCAACTTCATGGTAACTAGTTATTTTGATTACACTGTCATAATGTTGAATTGTTTACTTTGCTGTTTTGATTGCGAAAATTGTAAACTGTAATCAATTCCATCTATATTATATTCCGTACAAAGAAAAGATTTTTAATTGATCCCTTTTGTAATAAAACCATAAAAAGGTACCTATCTTAAAATAAATACAGTCACGTCTATATCACTTGCTGGGTAGATAGAAACAGCTATTTGGCTTTAAGATCGAATTGAGATTCAAATAGTGACAGGTTGCTTACCCATCGCCTAAAAAAGAATCCCAAGTTTGTAAGCCTATCCCTAAGTCGCCTTTAACGACATCCATGGGAAAGAGATGGAGTGGTCCTTTTCTTTTTTGTATTAGTGCCGGGAACCACACGGCTCTGCCATATCATATCAAAAATAGGTATCTTAAAATAAATATATAATCACGTCTATATCACTTGCTGGGTAGACAGAGCCAAAAGTCAGTCCCGAAACCAACAAGCTTGCATGAAGAGGATTGTGAATGTGGATGAAGCGAAAGAAGGTTGCAGGGATCGTGGCAAGTGGAAAGATGTGCTCTCTGCCTACCCCTCCGGGAAAGAAGCGTGATTTACGTATGTATGTATATGTCGCAGGAAAATGAAGTAACCAGAGAGAGAAGATGTATCAAATAGGAATATTCACCATCTTCCGTGATTTCGTGGTACCGACCTAGGGATTTCATGAATTCCCTGATATCCTCATTTCTCTGCGACATACATAATCAGGCTCTGTCTGCCTCGTTAGTATACTAATCTAATTGAGTAATACAAAAGAACTTTGACCTCTTCAAACGCAATATATATGTATGTGTATATTACTTTAATCTCGTAAACTGATATACATAAGCTTCTTAACGGGTCACTTATTAAACTTGACCTTTAAGTTTTTTATTTTTCCTATGCAAGAGGCCATTGACAACTTTAAATTGTAATCCCAGGATTATATTATACTTTTATCGTCAAAAATTTTGAGTATTTATGTTTTTTGGTATGAGAAATAGTGCCGTGTGGTTCCCGGGTGGCGTGTGGTTCCCGGCACCATTGAAAAAAAGAATAGGACCACTCCATCACTCTCCCATGGATGTCGTTAAAGTCGTCTTAGGGGTAGGCCTATAAAAATAGGATTCTTCTTTTAGGCGATGGGCTAGCAACCCGTCGCTATTTGAATCTCAATTCTATGTTAAAGCCAAATATCTGAACGTGGCCTATCAGTCTTCACAAGACTGTTGGCTCTGTCTACCCCGCAAGGGATATAGACGTGATGATATGTATGTATGTATGTTTTTTGGACCTCTATACAAAATTTCCTTGGTTTGAGCAATGTGTTGATACTCACTCAGTCACTTAAATTCTATATATCTATATGTATGTTTAGATTTGGCCAACAACGACACTGATATAATAATATATATTCAAATCTTTTGAGGCCACGAGAGCCAAGGCAAAAACTAGAACATATAATTATCCTAATCTAAATCTAGACGAGTTTAAGATAAGTGGATGTAATGATAGGTATATCTGTGTCACAATTTAGATCAATTAATAAGAATGATAATAAAAAAATGACAGCGTAATAAAATGTGTTCTAATAGCACATAATTATTATCATAGTAGGTATAACTTGTTTTGGAGTAATCGACATTAAAAGACATCAAATTAAATTTGCCCGCGGGCTTTGAGTGTAAGGTGTTAAAAGCTTAATACTTACATACATATACATATATATATGTGTATGTTAGTATATATATATATATATGTTCACGTCTCTTTAAATCTACATATGTATATATGTATACATACATTATTTATTTATTTATTCACTAACAATTTTTACATTGTGTTTGAATTGAAGTACTTACTTATAACTAAACACGGGTGATACAAAATATACTTACAATTTAAATTTAAGAATGTCAAAAGAAAAAATAAAGATTAAAAATAATTATATAGTCACGTCTATATCCCTTGCGGGGAAGACAGAGCTTCTTAAAAATTTTAAATTGGTCATAAAATTTTCGATTTCGTTTTGTTTGAAATAAGTGCTTTTAAATGTTAAATAATACAAATATTATAATAAAAATTTTCAAAATAATCATACGTTTTGAAAGTATGGATTCATTCGTTCAAAAGTAACAAATTGTGTACACGCCTGTAACCCTTTCCATCATGTCTCCTACCTCTGGTCTCCTGGAAGAGATTTATTACCTACTAGCTGTGCCCGCGACTTTGTCCGCGTGGAATAGTTATTTTGGGCAACATTGAAGCTCTCGAGGATGAATAATTTTTTTCACATATTCCATTATTTCTTTGCCCCTTATAGGCCTATATAAATCCGTCATGGTTGTCGCAGGCCTGTTACAGTTTTGCAAAGCGTTTAACTTTAAAATTAATGGGTAGAAGTGTACCGTCACAATCGGACTGTTTGCGTGGAAGGGCAAAAAGTTACTTTTGAAATTTCAGAGTTGTGAACTGAAAAACGACTAAGTAACGACGTTAATTTTTTTTCAGATTAAAATTACATATATTTTATTTATTTATTTATTTTATTTATTTAGACTTCATGCACGTAAAATGTACAACAGGTGGACTTAATGCCACAAGGCATTCTCTGCCAGTCGAACCTTTGGACCAAACTGAGATGGATGTACGGGTAGTGCGATAACTGTAAAATAGAAAATTATATAAATATGAATAATAATAGGTTACTTAATACACTTGCATATAATATATTACAAACATAAGTATGACTTTATATACATATATATACTCCATATAAAATAAACATACATATACTACATACATTGGATGATTGTGTAAAGTTTAAGGAAATCTACTGGTCAAAAAGAAGATCATGGACTTGCTCCCTGAATGCAAATCTATTAGGCGCCTTCCGAATAGATTCAGGAAGAGAATTCCATAATCTAATGGCTTGCACTTGGAATGAATTCGACATGAATCCCAGGCGGTGAGCAGGAGTGGCCAGAAGAAGGTTTTCAGAAGAGCGAAGAGATCGAGCGTGTGTAGCGCTTAAAAGTGGGAACTTCGATTTAAGATAATCTGGAACGCAAGGGTCGTTGAGAATTGTATACAGCATGGATAGGATTCTAGCTTTGCGACGAAGAGGAATAGGCAGCCAACCAAGCTGAGAACGAAAAGAGGAGACGTGGTCATATTTTCGTAAACCAAATATGAAACGAATGCAATTATTGGCTAGTCTATCCAGCTTTAAGACAAGTTGCTGGTTCAAGTCACAGTAACATACATCTGCATATATATTTTGTGACGTGAAGGTTCCCGGCACCAATAGAAAAAAAGAATAGGACTCCTCCATCTCTTTCCCATGGATGTCGTTAAAGGCGACTAAGGGGTATACTTGTAAACTTGGGATTCTTTGTTTAGGCAATGAACTAGCAATCTATCACTATTTGAATTTCAAATCTATCATCAAGCCAAAGATCTGAACGTGGCCTATCAGTCTTTTCAAAACTTTTGGCTCTGTCTACCCCGCAAGGGATATAGACGTGATTATATGGCCCTCCTCAGAGTGGATGCAACCGGAATTCAGGGATTTAGGACAAAAAAAAACATGCCTCTTTCCAAAGGGGTAGGTAGAAACTAGGTAAATCTTTTCAACTGGCTCGATCTCCACCTATTAAAAGTCAGCACCTCATGGCAGTTACGTAAAAATTACAGAACTTTTATTTACTTTCTCTTAAAACTTTAAATAAATACTATAAATAAATTTCAAAGCTTAATATTGCTTTTCACACCGAAAAATCTAATCTCAATGAAATAATAAGTACGAGTACATGTTATTTCAATTAAGAGGTGATTAAATTGTTTTACTGTTTACCGATAAAGTCAATTTAACGATAATGTCTCGAAGTAATGGTCCGAGCTCTAACGTGTTTGTTTATTACGAGAGCGAAGTAAATTTCCTCATAATTAAAGCAAAAAATATTTGACAATATCATACCGTCGCTTCATGCACAATTATAAGTCTCTTCATGCACGTTAACGGTGGTACCCTTTTCTATTTCTGTAACTACATACACATACATACATACATATGGTCACGTCTATATCCCTTGCGGGGTAGACAGAGCCAACAGTCTTGAAAAGACTGAATGGCCACGTTCAGCTATTTGGCTTAACGATAGAATTGAAATTCAACTAGTGACAGGTTGCTAGCCCATCGCCTAAAAAAGAATCCCAAGTTTGTAAGCCTATCCCTTAGTCGCCTTTTACGACATCCATGGGAAAGAGATGGAGTGGTCCTATTCTTTTTTGTATTGGTGCCGGGAGCCACACGGCACTACATCTTGACAATATCTTTTACATCTTTTAACGTTACTCTGATAAGGTATCCCTTTCATTCGACTAATTTTTTTGTCCTATTTTAGTCTGGCATAACGAGTTTCGCAAACTATTTTTTGTCATAATAGTTTTTTGGTATAATTGGTTTTGGCATACTATTTCAATAGGCATAAACATATTTTAGGTTAGGTTAGGTTAATATGCCTAAAAAATTATGCCAAATAATATAATGCCATGTAAAATTATGACACAAAATTTTATGCTAATAGATAGAGAACCCTAACATAATATATAATATACTGAACGACTATATAAGTATTTATTATAAAATATAGTCTCGTTAAGTAAGTACTGACATCCTGAAATACTCACAAACTTTCGCATTTCTAATATTACTCGTAGTAGGATAGGATAGTGGTCCTATCCTAAAGTGCTGGGAGTCACCCGACACTATGAATGGCCGGAAACTACACGGCACATTTACTTCCTACTGACAATAAACACAGTCTAAAAAAAAAAAAAAAACAAACCCGCACAAAGTAATAAATCAAAAAAAAAGAGTCGCATTTCACAAAACGTATAACACGATTGGTATAATTACAAAATGGTTTCCAAATAAACAAATCATTCTCAGCGGGTGGCGAAATGAATTCGAACCTGTGACCCGCGACCCGGTGGGATCGCTTTGCAATGCAAATCAACAACTTCGCGCTTTTGACAGACATTTTTGTTATTAAAATTTGATTGAAACGAATTATTTTACTTGTTTATTAAGTCTTCATTTAGGCCTGTCGTTTTATTATATTGTCAAGGTTGTATTTCTATTAAGTACCTGGGCGACCGAGCGGAGCTTAATGGTTTTTTGTTGTAAAGTATTTTAAGTTATTTTAGTGGCTTTTTTTTGTCAAAGCTTTATTTAGTCCGATGAACGGAGGAGCCTATAAGAAGAATCCCAAGTTTATAACCCTATCCCTTAGTCACCTTTTACGACATCCCTGGGAAAGAGATGGAATGATTCTATTCTTTTTTAAATTAGTGCAGGGAACTGCACGGCACCTGTAATGATAAATACATTACATTTAAATTAAATCAAATTAACAAGCCTTGCCACACAATTAGCATAGCAAAAAGAAAACCAGATACAATTGGAAAAAAAATCAATTAGAAGAAATGTGAGGATTTAACTTAAGGTGTCAGTTTGTGATTAAGTACCTCTATATTCTTAAGTATTCCGGAATTTCCGGAAGCAAATTAATAGTAAAAAATGTCAAACTCTTCGATTTTTTTTTTTGTTATCTCATTACACTGACGAGCCTATTATACCTATAAGAATTCTTTGCCAAATACTTTATCTCTTACTAGCTTTGCCCGCGACTTCGTCCGCGTAGTATAGTTATTTAGGACATCACTGAAGGATGAATAATTTCCCCCGTATTCTTTTCACATTTTCCATTATTTATTTGCACCTTATAGTTGCAGCGTGATGTTATATAGCCTAAAGCCTTCCTCGATTAATGGTCTATTAAAAGCAAAAAAAAATTTCAATTCGAACTAGTAGTTCCTGAGATTAGCGCGTTCAAACAAACAAACTCTTCAGCTTTATAATATTAGTAAAGATTAGTATAGATGAGGTAAACAGAGCTAACTGCTTAAAAATCGGAACAAAGTAAAGCATTTTGCACACATTTTTTTTAAATTCTCACGCCTCTAATACCACGTGCTATTAAAAACATTGGTCTACAGATAGGACTACAAATACATCACATCATTTAAATTTATGTTAATGTATTCCCCGAATTTATTTCCATAGCTTCGTATTACTGGGGTCATCAATCACATCATTACCAAATTCCATACATCACAAATTAGATTATCGTCAATTTATAATTATCAGTTTCATAATAATCATAACCAATTACAATTATAAAGGTGCTTGCACACAGGCACTAATGACACGATGAACAACAATAACACACGAGATGATTTCCCTCACCGTATAAGCATCGGTTAGTATTCAAACTAATGTACTTAACTTCAAAAATAGTCAAAAAATTCAAACTTTTTATTCATTATTATAATTCTTCGTATCGCTTAATAATTGTCAAAACGTATGGTTTCACAACATTGGTTGACGTCAAATAAATTACTTAAAACTAAGTTTACTGCCGCTTCCAAGGCTTCAGTGCAGAAGAAGCGGTAACATAATGCATCCTTTATGCCGTGTGGTTCCCGGCACGAATAGAAAAAAGAATAGGACCACTCCCATCTCTTTCTCATGGATGTCGCGACTAAGGGGTAGGCTTATAAACTTGGGATTCTTCTTTTAGGCGATGGGCAAGCAACCTGTCACTATTTGAATCTCAATTCCATCTTAAAGCCAAACAGCTGAACGTGGCCTATTAGTCTTTACAAGACTGTTGGCTCTGCCTACCCCGCAAGGGATATAGACGTGATTATATGTAATTCAAATTCAAATTCAAACTTTTATTTGCATAATATGAGTACAATGTATGTATGTATTTATGCCAAATTTCAAAACTGTCGAACCAATGGTTGCTCATTTGACACACATAGTAACAAAAGAGTTTTTTTTAGTTAAATACAACAATTACATTACATTTAGTTAAATGTACCAATATACACTACCCCTTACAATTCGCCTCGACACGTGCCCATCAAAACAGCCATTAATTATTTTGACGTGTTTTTTATATTAGAATAACTTGTTAATTGACTACATAAAATTAACATAGTTACCACGACAACGTATACAATGTTTTTTTCTTTTTACAAAGTCTTCAATACAGATCTATTTGATTGTCGGAACTTGTTTTGAAAAGAAAATTAAAACTGCACTTTCTGAAATAACACACTGAACTTATATTTTTAGTATTTAGTTTAAACATCAGGTATCTATTAACATCCATGACATTAAAAAAAGTGAACTAAATTATATACATTTTAACATTGTAACATACTCTCTTCTCTCTTTTCAAATATTTCGTGCAAATATTCTATTTTCGTTCTTTTTTTTTATTCTAAGTGGCCAGCAGTTCCACAATCAAATTACTGTACACAAACTCTTAATCATAAACACCAGGTAGATAGACAGAGTCTACACATACTCCCACTTGCCACGATCCCTGCATACTTCTTCCGCTTCATCCACATTGATAACCCTTTTCATGCAAGCTCTTGACAAGTCAAGAGTACCCGAAACCGGCGGCAACTTATGAACTTGACTTGAACTTATGGTCAAGACCATAAGTCAGGACGTCCACAATGATTTTTATACGCACCTCTTTATTCCATCATACTTGGTTGCTTCTTGAAAAAGCACCAGGTGCATTTCTTACCTGAAAATAAAAAAAAAAAGCTAGATTAGTTGTAGGTACCATATGATTTCCTGTACTTAAAAAAAAGAACAACTTCTGCCAACCCATCGCCTTAAAGAAGAGTCCCAAGTTCCCTTAGTCGCCTTTTACGACATCCATGGGAAAGAGAAGGAGTAGTTCTTTTTTTAGTTGAACCACACGAAGACATTAATAATCTCAAAAAGTATAGGAAAAGACGATTACTATCAGACATACATATAATCACATCTAAATCCCTTGCGGAGTAGACAGAGCCAACAGTTTTGAAAATACTGAAAGGTCCCGTTCAATCAAAGTTAAATATGATGACCCTACATATATGACCTGACCCTTTACCCTGGTAAAGGGTCAGGTCAAGAGTACCCGAAACCGCCGATCTTGCATGAAGAGAGTTATGAATGTGAATGAAGCAAAATAATTACGCAGAGATCGTGGCAAGTGGAAAGATTTAGTCTCTGCCTACCCCTCCGGGAAAGAGGCCTGATTTTATGTATGTCCCGTTCAGCTGTATAGCCTACTGATAGAATTGAGATTCAAATAGTGACAGGTTGCAATCCCATCGCCCACAAGGCTTATTCAACCCCCCCTCTTAGCAAAAATGTATGATTGATTTGTCATATGACAGCTAACATATAACATCGACAAACATGAGAAAATATTTATAAGGCGGTTCCCAACATGACAATGTCAAATAAATCTTAACGTTTAAGGTATGATGTCTCTGATTTATAAGACTCATAGTTCACTGACATTGAGGGCATTCGTGACTATAATTAAAATTAAGTTATCTGCGGGTCACAATCGTATTGAATAGATATATCTAGATTAAAAAAAAGACATTGGCTGACTTACATATCCTTTGCGGGGTAGACAGAGCTAGCAGTCTTGAAAAACTAATAGGGAACATTATAATAGAATTGAGATTCTAATAGTGACAGGTTGCTAGTCTTTCGCCTAAATGAAGACTACCAAGTTTATAAGCCTATCTTTTAGTCTTCCAAGACTGTTGTCTCTGTCTACCCCGCAAGTGATAAGACGTTTTTTTTATTTAACTTTACTTTTAAAATGTTACACTTTAATATAGAAATACGAATTTAAAGATTGAGTTATCTCATTCTATTGACATTAAAATAGTTTGATAAAAATAACTCAAATTAATTGAGCTATGAGCAGTTAATTATAAAATAGATAATTAACACTTAAGACAGAAGTTATGAATACAAAATTAACCGATTACACGCGTTTTGCATAATAATTGATTTTATGCCACATAATTATAAACAGTAGCGAAATGTAAGAAGCGGATTTTTGATGTAAATTCCCTTTACATTCCCTCGCAGATTATACTCGTATCACAGTAAATGCACATGCGACACTGTTTATATCGCGCGAAAAACTATCGCTGTCCCGTTCCATGTCACAATAAAAGCTGAAACAGCTATAGTTTTAGGCGCAATAAAAAAGGCGTCTCGCGTGACTTTCTGTGGCGGTAGGAGACATTAAAAAAATTTATCTTACTAATATTATAAATGCGAAAGTTTGTATGTCAGGATGTCAGTATGGATGTTTGTTACTCTTTCACGCAAAAACTACTGAACCGATTACGATGAAATTTGGTATCTAGGTAGCTGAAGACCCAGAGTAACATATAAACTACTTTTTATCCCGGAGTTCCCGCGGGATTGATTCCACGCGGACGAAGTCGCGGGCAGCCTCTATTAAACATATAAGGGTATGTTGTGATGTGCAATAAGATGTAGTTACAGGAATAGAAAAGGGTATGTTAAGATGGTTTGGTCATGTGGAGAGGATGAATGAAAGCAGGTTGACTAAGCAGATATACAAGGAGAGTGTCGAGGAAAAGGTCGGGGTGGGAAGGCCTATACGAACGTATCTTGATCAAATTAAGGACGTCCTGGTAAAAGGTCAGGTCAAGAGTACCCGAAACCGCTGAGTTTGCATGAAGACAGTTATGAATGTGGATGAAGCGAAATAAGTATGCCAAGATCATGGCAGGTGGAAAGATGTAGTCTCTGCCTACCCCTCCGGGAAAAAGGCGTGATTTTATGTATGTATGTATAAAAATACGCATAAACAAACAGTTTCAAATCAAATGGACCATAACTTACTATGCTAATACTTCCAAGTAGGCCAAACGGGCTGTATAATCGATTCAAATTTACGATTACATAAAGAATCGATTAGAAAAGTATCGAGAGATTTTTATCACGAGCACAGCGGGGAACCGCGTTGACAGAAGGTCGGGTTGGTATGAAGATATAGGTATATTATAGTGGCTTATTTGGCAATCATGACTTATTGGAGATGTAGTGCCGTGTGGTTCCCGGCACCAATAAAAAAAAGAATGGGACCACTCCATCTCGTTCCCATGGATGTCGTAAAAGGCGACTAAGGGATAGGCTTATAAACTTGGGATTCCTCCTTGCGGCGGTGGGCTAGCAACCTGTCACTATTTGAATCTCAATTCCATCATAAAGCCAAACAGCTGAACGTGGCCTATAAGTCTTTTCAAGACTGTTGGCTCTGTCTACCCCGCCAGGGATATAGACGTGATTATATGTATGTATGTATGACTTATTGAAGACACCTCTGTAGCGCAGCGCTTGTGCGCTTGGCTGTGACACAGGTGGTCCCGGGTTCGAATCCTAGCCTAGGACATTTTCTGATTTCCCGGTGTTTATATGTTATTAAACATACATACATACATAAAATCACGCCTCTTTCCCGGAGGGGTAGGCAGAGACTACCTCTTTCCACTTGCCACGATCTCTGCATACTTCTTTCGCTTCGTCCACATTCATAACTCTCTTCATACAAGCTCGGCGGTTTCGGGTACTTTTGACCTGACCCTTTACCAGGACGTCCTTAATTTGATCAAGATACGTTCGTCTAGGTCTTCCCACTCCGACCTTTCCCTCCACACTCTCCTTGTATATCTGCTTAGTCAACCTGCTTTCATTCATCCTCTCCACATGACCGAACCATCTTAACATACCCTTTTCTATTCCTGTAACTACATCTTCTTTCACATCACAACATTCCCTTATCACGCTGTTCCTTATCCTGTCACTCAATTTCACACCCATCATACTCCTTAACGCTCTCATTTCCACTGCATTTATTCTGCTTTCATGCTTCTTTTGCCATACCCAACTTTCACTCCCATACATTAATGTCGGGACCAACACGCCCCTGTGCACAGCCAGTCGAGCCTTTTTGGATAGTTTCTGACTGCTCATAAAGGCATGCAAAGCTCCATTCACCATGTTCCCCGCGTTCACTCTCCTTTCAATATCACTATCATACTTGCCATCTGATGTAAACTTTGATCCTAGATATACAAACTCTTTCACTTGCTCCACTTTTCTCCTCCAATCAAAATATTACATGCTGTCATTTCTTTCTCCATTTCAAAAACCAGTGTTTTAGTTTTACTTACGTTCACTTTCATTTCTTTCTCTTTTAAAGCTTCATGCATACAGTTTACCATCTCCTGTAACTCCTCCGCTGATGACGCCAGTATAACCTGATCGTCGGCATAGAGCAGACATTTGACGAGTAACTCATTCATCCTTAATCCACTTTTAGACTCTTTCAAATCTGTCAAACAGCTATCCATAAATAGGTTGAACAGCCACGTGTTATTAAATGTGTGAATAATTCTTGATTTATGGAAGACGACCTCTATAGCGCAGCGGTTGTGCGCTTGTCTGTGACGCAGTAGGTCCCGGGTTCGAATCCTAGCCTGGGACGTTTTCTGATTGCCTGGCGTCATGTATGCATTTATATGTTATAATATATAGAGTAAATTTTTGAAAGCACTCTTTGTAATCTACAGCTTTTATTTCATTATTTGCGTACTTACGCATAAATCTTTGTCAAATTACACTTAAACTTATAATAATTATACGCTACAAAATTAAAAAAAAAAATAAGCATCATAAAAATCCGTAACAATATTTATCAGCGTAACGTTAAATCAAACGATATGAAAAATTAGCTGAACATAATCTGACAAACATGCCGTGTCTATAAATTTTCCAAAAAAAAATGTAGGCGACCGAAATTATTAAAGACTTGTAATCCTCAGGTATAAGTTACATGACATCAATCACACAGACATACATACATATGTATGAGTTACGAACGCATTAATATAACTGCAGAAATATTGAGCCATACAATGATTGAGTGAGAGATTTGAAATTTACTGATTTTAATGCATTTTAATCTCAATCTTAAATATATGACGACAATAAGCGATACCTCGCATGCTATTTTGTAGATAAATCTGCATATTTCTAAATATATAAAAGCACATAGTGTGCCGTGTGGTTCCCAGCATAAATATAATAAAAGAATAAGATCACTCCATCTTTTTCCCAAGGATGTCGTAAAAGGCGACTAAGGGATAGGCTTGGAATCAAACTTGGGATTCTTCTTAGGCGATGGGCTTACCAACCTGTCACTATTTGAATCTCAATTCCATCAGTCAACCATACAGCTGAGCGTGGTCTTTCAGTGTTCTCAAGACTGTTGGCTCCGACTGCCCCGCAAGGGATACAAACGTGATTATGTGATCTGTTTCATTCATATCTTTGTTCCTTGCGACGTCCAACAAAAGCATAATGTTTAACGCCTGCTAAGACGAACCATCTTTTTACGGCGGCGACAAATTGGCTATTTTACGACGTATTATTTTGAAAACACAACACGATCGGTCCCTTCCAATTTATTTTAATGGCGGATAAGTTGTTCGTCTTTGAATTCGCTTCGGCTTTTACGACTGACAATTTGGAGTGGAGACGTTAAGAGTTTGGTTTTGATACGAAGTCAAAAAAATCTTCTTCAGCTTCCGAGCAGCGAAGTGAAAAAAAAAAACAACATACATATGATCACGTCTATATCCCTTGCGGGGTAGACAGAGCCAACAGTATTGAAGAGACTGATAGGCCATGGCTTAATGATAGAATTGAGATTCAAATAGTGACATGTTGCTAGCCAGTCGCCTAAAAGAAGAATCCCAACAAACGAATAACGTGGCCATTCAGATTTTTTAAGGCAGACCCTGTCTAACCCGTAAGGGATATAACCGTGATTATATGTATGTATGTAAAAATTCTATTAAGACTGCTGGCTCTGTCTATCCCCAAGAGATATAGACGTGATTATATAATATGATGATATATTATATTTAAAAATCAAAAGTAATACAGCTTCCTTTTTTCTGGAATTTCTTCCACGAGAGAGAGAAGACTCGCCCAAAAGTTAGTATTAAAAGAAAAAAGGAACATTATGGTCGTAATTCAAAAGGCCCTATTTGGCAGACTCATGTTTGTAGATCGGACCATAAAATATTACATTTAACGATTTAGTAAACAAATATTTTACATAGCGTAAGGTACGATTCCGAAAGTTGCGTTATTACTTAATTCAAATTAACATACTGGCAAAATTAAAAATAAGAATTGAGGGAAATAACTTGTATTAACCCCGTAAGAGAGAAAGAGAGAGAACAAATAGAAAGACACCATCTAGGATATCCAAATACATACATACATATGGTCACGTCTATATCCCATGCGAGGTAGACAGAGCCAACAGCCTTAAAAAGACTGATTGGCCACGTTTAGCTATTTGGCTTAATGGTAGAATTGAGATTCAAATAGTGACAGGTTGCTAGCCCATCGCCTAAAAGAAGAATCTCAAGTTTATAAGCCTATCCTATAGTCGCCTTTTACGACATCCATGGGTATGGTAATTAGATTATGGTCCTATTCTTTTGTTTTATTGGTGCCGGGAACCACTCGGCGCGTTTAAAACCTGCATTATTTATATATTAATAGTAAAATTTAGTATCTCTGTTGTTCCTATCCGAATCGCACCTTAATTTTTACGTATAATGTGATCCACAATTAATGCAAATATAAGCCCTAATGCCTTATAATACGATTTTTACGAGATTTCGTTTATAATGGAAAACTTGTGTCGAATTATAGCTCGATATTAATTCCGTGTAGAAAGTTACTATCAATAACTTTAGGTTCAAAGGTGTATGGGACGCGTTCCAAGAAAGATGTTATAAAGATGTTATAATTATTTCACGTGTGAAAAGACATTTATGATCGAGGTGGAAGTTATGTTTTACTTGATTAATTGACTTTTACTAAATGGTATTCTAGCTTTTAGCCGCAGTTTCGCCCGCGCAAATTTAACGCTACCCACACGGGCGTTTTTAGCGCCACCTACGCGCGCGTTTTTAGTGCAAAATACAAAAGAATACAGATTTTATTCACAATACTAACGGGAACTGTAGTTTTTTTTTGAGCTAAAAGGTACCCTATGCCCTACCTCCTAATCATATATACTTACTTACGCAAAATTTCAAGAAGATTGGTTCAAAAGATAAAAACAAACAAGCAAATAAAATTACTTTCACATTTATAATATTACTTGTCGGCCTCTGTGACATAGTAGGTCCTAGGTTCGAATCCCGACCAGGACATAATGCGATGTGAACTTTTTCTGAATGGGCTGGGTCTGGTATTTATTATAAGACATAGTATCGTTGCGTGAGTATCTCGTAACACAAGTTTCGTATATAAGTATTTATTTATTATTTATAGTGTTTCCTCTATTACAATTTGTTGTCTTACAAGTAAGTAGGTAATTCTTCACTTTGTGCTTTTTGAATATAAAATTTTACAATAATATGTCGAACCTACGAGTATACCTTAAACGAATAAACCTGTTGGATTACCATTTCCGTAGGAATTCTGGGAAATGGGCTAGCAACCTGTAACTGTTTGAAACTCAATTCCATCATAAAGCCATACAGCTGAACGCGGCCTTTCAGTCTTTGCGAGGCTGTTGGCTCTGTCTACCCCTTAAGTAAAGACGTGAATGTATGCTTACAAACATATTTAGAACAAATTTAAACACAATTCTGTAAGAATATTATCTTAAAAAAAAATAATCTTAGTCATAGTCACATTATAATTTATTTTAAAACAATCAATTACTATATACAAGCTGTAATAAATCATTTTGAATGCTTCGGTAACAGGTGTGAACAATAGATCTTCTTTTTAGGATAATTTTATGTTAAAAAAAAACCACCCATACAATTATTTGAACAATAAAATAGAGATAAACAGAAATGTTAGTTTGCGTCATATATATAGAATACTAGATGTGCCCGCGACTTCGTCCGCGTGGAATAGTTATTTTGGGCATCATTGAAGCCCTCAAGTATGAATAATTTCCCCGATTTTTTCACATATTCCATTATTTCTTTGCTCCTTATAGTTGCAGCGTGATGTTACATAGCCTAAATTCTTCCTCGATAAATGATCTATTCAACGCAAAAATAATTTTTCAATTCGAACCAGTAGTTCCTGAGATTAACGCGTTCAAACAAATAAACAAACAAACTCTTCAGCTTTATAATATTAGTATAGATGTGCCGTGTGGTTTCCACCACTTTAGCAATAGAACAACTCCATATTTTTTCCATGGATTTCGTAAAACGCGACTTATAGATAGGCTTACAAACTTGGAATTCCTCTTGAAGACGATGGGCTAGCAACCTGTCACTATTTGAAGCTTAATTTCTTCGTGAAGCCATACAGCTGACCGAGGCCTTTCAGTCTTGAAAATACTGTTTGTCTACCCCGTCAAGGATATAAGTGATTGGATGTAGAATAGAATTAATAGATTTATTTTCAAAATTGGATACAAGGTATCACTTATTGACGTCACATCACTTAAATCTAATTATAACTACTACCGTTTCCAAAGCGCATGTATAGAAGAAGCGGCGGAACAAACTATACGGCAGGCTCTCTCTACCCCGTCAAGGATATAAGTGTTCATATGTATGTTAGGTTAAGCCTAAACTCATCGACTTAGTTTAACTCTATTTTAAATTCCGCCAAAACGTTTTAAGATAAAAGTTAATAGCTAAAATAAGATAAAAAAAAGCTTGTTAAAGTTAACCTCTCTATATCTTAACCAAACTCTTTGAGATTCTCAACGATATAATAAACTGCAGCGCTAAACACACTTAAAGCGATTAGCATAAACTGTCAAATTGTTTATATGTAAATTGTGAACATAAAAAAGACAAATTTTGAACCACCGAGCCGTAGTTAGGTGAATTTATAGTCTCTTGTTTAAATTTTAGAGTTATTAAGTGGAAAATATATGCACCGTAGAAGAAATATATTATGTTATTCCGTTTCGCTTACGGCGTTCATAAATTTTAAGTAATTGACGAATGGCTCTAACAATGGTGTTGAGAATTTGTTTTATTTGATTTTGTTTTATAGTAAAAGGTGTTCTATATTATCAAGTCATTATCCATAACGGGGTAGATAGAGCCAAGTTTTAGAAATAATTAAAACGTTTTTTTGAACTTGTGGTAAATTTATGGAATTGCACTAATGGTTTTCTATACTATCAAGTCATTATCCATAACGGGGTAGATAGAGCCAAGTTTTAGAAACAACTAAAACATTTTATAGAACTTGTGAAAAAAATTATGGAATAAGAATTCGAATAATAATCTAGCCCAGTTCATCTAAGTTGCTAGCCCATCGCCTAAAGAAGAATCCTTAGTTTATTACTCCCTTGATTGGCTTTTACACTATGCACGGGAGGAAAAGCATCTGGTACACGCTTTGTCCAGACCATATAGGTCTCTAGTCAATAGACTTAAGTAGTACCTATCTAATGAAAAATATGCGCACAAGCCTATCAGGGAATACTTATTGACTTATAGACTTTTTGACGTATGGACATTATGGCTCCTTGGACATTATGGCCCTTGGACGTATTGAGCTATAGACTTTTTAACGTCTGGGCATTATGACCCCTTGGACATTCTGCCCTTTGGGCCAACATACCCCGGATTGTATATTTGTTACCGCTTCTTCTACACTGACGCCTTGGAAGCGGCAGTAAACTTAGTTTAAAGTTATTTATTTGACGTCAACCAATGTTTTTAAACCATACGTTTTGACAATTATTAAGCGATACGAAGTATCCTATAATAATGAATAAAAAGTTTTCTTTAATGAATGCCGTGTGGTTCCCCGTAACAATACAAAAAAAGAATATATCCCATGGATGTCGTAAAAGGCGACTAAGGGATCGGCTCACAAACTTGGGATTCTTTTTATAATTGAGATTCAAATAGTAGCAACCTGTCACTATTTGAATCTCAATTATATCATTAAGCCAAATAGCTGCACGTGGCCATTCAGTGTTTTCAAGACTGTTGGCTCTGTCTACCCCGTAAGGAATATAGACGTGACCATATGTATGTATGTATGTTCTTTAATGAATAAGAAAATGACACACGTGATTACAGAAAAACAAACTTAAATATTTAAAAGCAATTCAAAACAACACAAATTAAAAGTCACCCGAACACCACCTTTCGGGGATTTAATAGAAAAAAAAAGGTAAAAAAAAAAATTTTAAACAACACTTTAAAAGTGACTCGTAAAATAGAAATTAAAAGTCGTAGCGACGCAAGACACAGTTAACTGTTAAACTGGAGTTATAAACAGTGGCCGAGATGGAAAAACTTTTGCGGCAATCGGAGACACACGGTCGTGGAAAATGTGCAACAATATAATTGAGAATCTCTCTCAATTATATTATCAAGTCTCTGCCTACCCCTCCGGGAAAGAGGCGTGATTTTATGTATGTATGTATGTATGATTGAGAATGTTGTTACCGCATCTTCTGCACTGACGCCTCGGAACCGGCAGTGAACTTGGTTTTAAGTAATTTATTTGACGTCAACCAATGTTGTGACATCAAAAGATCTGACAATTATTAAGCGATATGATAGTATCTAATAATAATAAATAAAAATTTGACGGCCTCTGTGGCGCAGCGGTAGTACCTACGCTTGTCTGTGACACCGGAGGCCCCGGGTTCGAATCCCAGCAAATGATGCCAGATCCCAGGGCATGATGAGAAAAGAACTTTCTCTGATTGGCCTGGGTCAAAATATAATATTGTTGAGTTAGTATCTCGTAACACAAGTCTCGAACTTACTTCGAGGCTAACTTAATCTATGTAATTTGTCCCGTATATATTTATTTATATTTTATTATTTATTTGTAATTTGGATTTTTAATTTAAAAAAAACTGTCAATTTTTTTTTTTGTTTGCATGGCATATTTTTATTTTTATGCTATCATATGGAGAAAAGATTTGTATTTTGTTAGTATTGAGTATACTCAACTACTACTTAACCAATTTTGGTGAAATTTTAACAAAGAGAAACAGAATTTCTATTTAGCACTTTTAGTTTCTGGAAATTTCTACAGCAACAAAACCCGGGTTATTCAATTGGTTAAGCCATTTAAAGATAATTTGATCATTTTGTGTCTCTATTAGCTATATCAGCTAATTGAGAATATAGAAATAGCGAGAAAGGTCTGATCTGAAAAAAAATCCTGATCTTATAACAATTTGTTAAACGTTGGCCAGTCTTTATATCTGTGTGTCCCGTGGGTTGTCGCACTCTTATTGCTCATTCAGTTTCAAATCATTACATTTATTCAGCGCTACATTCTTAATGGTGAGTCAGTTAAACGTCTCGTATAAAATACTAAAGCAGAATTTGTTGCATGGTTTTTGTGCTAATTATGTTTAAGACAGTGTTGATTTAAAATTTATTAAAGAAGAGCTAAAGAACATTAATCCATACTTAGCCAAAATTTTGAAAAGGATTTATGCCGTGTGGTTCCCGGCACCAATACAAAAAAGAATAGGACCACTCCATCTCTTTCCCATGGATGTCGTAAAAGGCGACTAAGGGATAGGCTTACAAACTTGGGATTCTTTTTTAAGCGATGGGCTAGCAACCTGTCACTAGTTGAATCTCAATTCTATCGTTAAGCCAAATAGCTGAACGTGGCCATTCAATCTTTTCAAGACTGTTGACTCTATCTACCCCGCCAGGGAGATAGACGTGACCATATGTATGTATTTAAGAAGAGCTTAAGGACATTAGTCCATATTTTGCCAAAATTATGAAAAGGATTTTATTTGTAACGAATAAAACAAAATTACAAAAATTTTTGTTGTTGTTTTGCAGATGCATTTTAATATATTGTGACGACGGATATTGGAAAATAACATTATATTTAAATTAAAGGGGACATCAGTAAATACATATAAAAATCAAGCCTCATTCCTGTAGGGGTAGTCAGTGCTACAATTTTCCATTTGCCACGATCCCTGCATACTTCTTTCAGTTCATCCACATTCAATACTCTCTTAATGTGACCACTTTAACTGTAAGGCCTTAACGTTCAGTGGTATGGCTTAATGATGTAATTCAAATTCTTATAGTGTCAGGTTACTAGCTCATCTCCACAAGAAGATACCAAAGTTTATCAAGCTTTCCACAAGATGGTAGTCTTATTGTGAAGCGCCGGGAACCACACGGAATATAAATTATCTAATAGGTAGTTGATAAAATGAAAAGTGTTTCGAGTTTTAGGTCCAAAATTGTGTGTGGTAAAGTTAAAAGCGATTTCGTCTGAAATTTCTGTAATCTTGAAACTGACAAACAAAGTGCTTAAAGTTAATACAATTACAAGTTCAAATATTAGCAGAATTTGAGAAGTTTCCTAGATAGGTTAACTTCAATGTTTACCGTGCAAACATATGTACATATAATTTAACTAAGAAGTAAGTTATTCTAGTACTCTTATATTTTTTTTTTAATTTATACATCAGCCGTGGAAAATGGTCATACACACATGCAAATAGTCACGTCTACATCCCTTCCGAGGTCGACAGAACTAACAGTGTTGAAATGACTGATAGGCCACGGTCAGCTGGTTGGCTTAATGATAGAATTGAGATTCAAATAGTGACAGCTTGCTAGCCCATCGCCTAAAAGTAGAATCTCAATTTTATTAACCTATCCCTAAGTCGCCTTTTGAGATATCCATTGGAAATCTATTATTTTATTCCAAAAACTACACAGTATAATAAATAAAATCGTTAATAAATTATTCAATTCAACATCCTTCCAGGCTGTGTGTCACACCGCTCCGAAGTCACTACGAGGCTTCGTCAAACGCCCGAAGCTATGTACAGTCTCCCTGATAAATCAGTGTAGTTATTTCTAACTGAGTTGCGTCAAACACTCGGTAAGTACTTGTGGATACACATTTCGATGTTTACTTTGAATGTTTGTATGCTACAAATGACTTACGGAAAGATTATAGAATATAGGCATAGATAGCTTTCTAGTTTAAAAAAAATTTCAACATAAGGATGATAAATAATATAATTTGTCCAGAATCCGTTAGTTCCCGGCACCAATACAAACAAGAATAGGACCACTCCATCTCTTTCCCATGGATGTCGTAAAAGGCGACTAAGGGATAGGCTTAAAAACTTGGGATTCTAGGCTAGCAACCTGTCACTAGTTGAATCTCAATTATATCATTAAGCCAAATAGCTGAACGTGGTGATTCAGTCTTTTCAAGACTGTTGGCTCTGTCTACCCCGCAAGGGGCATAGACATGTCGTCCCCTTACTGCAAAAACCAACTAAGTGCATGAAATTAGGTTTCGAGAAATTGACGTTTAAAGGTTTGCACTGTCAAATCACTATTAAGATTGTAACCTATCAAGAATCTGTTCATGTATTTTTAATACTTATTTATTAAGCTTTAAAGGTAATTAGTACAATAAAAGCAAATCTTCGAAATACTAGAATAAATTAAGGTATTAGGGTGACAGGTGGTGCAAATAAATGGTTTTTACTGTAAAAATTTTTTAACTTTATTACTTAAGTGCGCTAAATATTACTAATATTGGGTTAGTTGCTTTTAATTTAATATTAAAATATCCCATAACTCACTAAAATGTTACAAATATGTTGGTAAAACGAGTTTAAAACACAATTTTGTCGGCCTTAATACTTTATTATGTATAAAAACAATACCAAATAGTACAATCATCATCATCAATGTTGTTAAAATAAAAAAACAATTCTTTATTAATTTAACATAACCAAAATCAAATAAAAAACGTCATACAAAAAGTCTGCAGTTTTAGTGGCAGATTCGTTTAGGTCTGAAGAACCTCTACTGTTATCATCTGAAATATAAAATGTGCATAAGTAGTTGTTCTCTGCTAACTTGCAGATACATACATGCATACATACATAAAATCACGCCTCTTTCCCTGAAGGGTAGGCAGAGACTACCTCTTTCCACTTGCCACTCTGCACACTTCCTTCGCATCATCCACATTCATAACTCTCTTCATGCAAGGTCGGCTGTTTCGGGTACTCTTGACTGGAACCTTTACTAGAACGTCCTTAATTTGATCAAGATACGTTCGTCTAGGTCTTCCCACTCCGACCATTCCCTCCACACTCTCTTTGTATATCTGCTTAGTCAACCTGCTTTCATTCATCCTCTCCACATGACCAAACCATCTTAACATACCCTTTTCTATTCCTGTAACTACATCTTCTTGCACATCACAACATTCACTTATCACGCTGTTCCTTATCCGGTCACTCAATTTCACACCGATCATACATCTTAATGCTTTCATTTCCATTGCATTTTGTTCTGCTTTCGTGCTTCTTTTGCCATGCCCAACCTTCACTCCCATACATTAATGTAGGGACCAACACGCCCCTATGCACAGCCAGTCGAGCCTTTTTGTATAGTTTCTGACTGCTCATAAAGGCATGCAAAGCTCCATTCACCATGTTCCACGCGTTCACTCTCCTTTTAATATCACTATCACACTTGCCATCTGATGTAAACTTTGATCCTAGATATACAAACTCTTTCACTTGCTCAACTTTTTCTCCTCCAATCAAAATATTACATGCTGTCATTTCTTTCTCCATTTCAAAAACCAGTGTTTTAGTTTTAATTAAGTACGTTCACTTTCATTCTTTTCTCTTTCACAGCTTCATGCATACAGTTTACCATCTCCTGTAACTTTTCCGCTGATGACGCCAGTATAACCTGATCGTCGGTATAGAGCAGACATTTGACGAGTAACTCATTCATTCTTAATCCACTTTCAGACTCTTTCAAATCTGTCAAACAACTATCCATAAATAGGTCCTCGGCCGCTTCTCCAACACAAATTGAAAAGGCAGTACAACTGACTAGCTAATACGCCTTTTCCTGCTTTTAGCATCTCGACCGACACTCTATCATACCCAGCAGCCTTATCCGCTTTCATACTCTTAAGTGCTTTCACAATTTCAAACATTTCAATTTCGCCTTCCTTCTCATTCTCTTTTACTTCGCTATGACATAATTTTTTAATATTTCCTTCCTTTTTTTCAAATAAACCTTGAAAATACTCCTTCCATATCTTAACACACATTCTTCTCCTTTCACAACGCTACCATCCTGGCTTCTGATCCTGGTCAGCTCTCTGGTTCTAGTTTTTCCTCGGGCTAACCTTACGGATTTCCAGAATACTTTCAGAACTTGCAAATATTCTATTCAATACATAAAATGAATGAACCGATTTAGATATGGAAAGACTAGGAGTCGTCGAAAGCCTAAAAGGCGAGGTAAAGTAGGAAGGGGGTGACAGGGGAGATGATGCATCATGTCTCCTGTCACCCCAGATGGATAGACAGACAGACGGACAGCAGACGGAGGCTTAGTAATACGGTCCCGTTTTACCCTTTGGGTACGGAAAAAAAATGATGTACACATATAAATTCACTTTCAAACCTAACAACTATAAACATTATCAAATGGTAGCTAGACATATAATTTTTTGCCATAAGCACTTATACGAGCACTTACGGTCAACTCCGATGGGCTAGATTCTTTCACATTTACACTGACTGGGTAGGTATTATTATAGTCACCTAAAAATAAATGATCATCATCACATGCACATTCTTATGTTAGTAGATATAAAAACTGTTGTAAAATATTGTTAACTAGCTGTGCAAATGAGTGCACCGTAATAGGATTAGTTCCTGAGATTAGCGCGTTCAAACAAACAAAGAAAGAAACAATCTCTTCAGCTTTATAATATTAGTATGATTAAACAAACAAAATAAGCCATCCCGCCACCCCAGGTGGCACGTAAATAGGTATTTATCTTAGTAGATGAAAAATTATTTATCGTCAGAAATCATCGGCAAAGTCATGCGTATTATAATATTGTGCTATAGTTAGGTGTAATACAATCAAAATATAGATCATAATAATACATTCCGTTTCAATTTTCAACTGAGTGGGTAACAAAATCATTCTTACAAAAATCTAACCTAAAATTAATTACATAATGATTTTACTTACCCGCTTTTTTCGTATTATTACTTTCTCCACATACAAGGTTTAACATTTTTCTAGATCTGGAACTCATTACTATAAAATTATACACACAAAACAGCAGATTTAACGAAATTCAACGCAGACGCACAGTAAGAGCGACGGTTGAAACGCAACTTACACGGTTTTTGCTGACGGGCTGAATGAAATCAAAGTTTAAAGCTTACAAGTAAAACCAACAAAACTACTTCATTATATTTTTCTTGTAGATAATATTTATTTACGAGGGAAATATGAATCAGTAAAAAGGACTAACAGATTATTAAATATTTCGTTAGTAGGGAACATAGAGAATTTTATCTAACAAGTAACTGCTAAAAGCTTGCTAGCATTGTTAAGTATATTTTTGCAGTACTTGAATAATTTTTTTTTGTCAAAATTTAACATGCCAAAACCATTGAAAATACGATTACTGATCTTTTCTGTAAATTTTATTTAAACATTTTATTTAACCACTACACATTACTTTTTTACTGTACATTATTTTCAAAATTACATTGTAAGATATCTTAGCGAAAAGCTAAATCAGGAATGACGCGTCATATCAAAAAACGGGTTTTACCAGCATATAGAGCTTGAAAAGGAGATTATGAAAGTGCACTAAACTCAGTTTTGACAAAAAGTGACTTTAATTGGTTTTTGCAGTAAGGGGACGATGTATGTATGTATGTAAAAATTTCAACATATACGTATGATAAATAAAATAACTTGTCCAGAACCCTCGCGACTCAAGAGAAACCCTTGGTTTGAAACTAGAACGACTTGGGGATGTCCTGATAAACTCGGGAAGTCAATAATTACATGTGTATACATTAATTACAAGAACGATATGACATTTCTTTTGTCCAATTCTAAGGCTACGACTTATAACACACAAAATTCTAAAGAGGAAGAGAGAGAGAAGATATTTAGCACTGTATCGATCACCAAAACCAATTAACATGAACGTAATAATATGATTGTGGTATTTTGCATAAATTCAATGCATATTAATATAATCGAATCGCTAGGAGTATTGGATGTTAAACGGGGCAGAAGTGCGTCGTTACAATTATGTGGCATGTCATTAAACAAACACGTGTGTTAACAAACATTTCATACATACACATGGTCACGTCTATATCCCTTGCGGGGTAGACAGAACCAACAGTCTTGAAAAGACTGAATGGCCACGTACAGCTATTTGGCTTAGTGATAGAATTGAGATTCAAATAGTGTCGGGTTGCTAGCACATCGCCTAAAAGAAAAATACCAAGTTTATAAGCATATCCCTTAGTCGCCTTTTACGACATACATGGCAAAGAGATGGAGTGGTCCTATTCTTTTTTATATTGGTGCCGGGAACCACACAGCACATATGTATATAAACTATACTATTTATAAATAATACAAGTATTATTCGCGCACGTAAAAGAGAAAAAATAATAAAGGTTCGTTACGTAATAGCTGGAGAGCTAGTGAACCCTCCGAGTAACGGTGTTCCTGTAAGGCTAGAAATTTGTAGAGTGATGATTCATAGCACACCAAGGCCAAAAATCATGACCTGGCAGGCATCTGCCCTGCAGGTCATCAACACTTTTATTCCTTAAAATGTAAAATACATAGGAAAAAAAAACTTACTGCTGTAAGCTTCAAAATTTAATATCATCTATTTTATTTATTGATAATTATAAAAAAAAAATTGCCAGGCGATTAGAGTAAGCAAAAGTACCTGCCAGGTGCATCGAGAACTGCACAGTTTAGGAAGAAAAATAAACTTACTTCTGTAAAGTTGAAATTTAAGTATATGTTTTAGTATATCATTTAGAAGAAATGTGTACAATGACAGGCGGTTCTGAACAGCATAAGACCTTGACAGGCGAGGGTAAAGATGCTAAGATCGTGCGAGTAAGAGGCGTAACGTAAATGCATGTAGTGTCAGTGACATGTAAGAAAGTTAAAAATTATAGATGCAATTCAAATTCAAATTCAAAATTCAAAATTCGTTTATTCAGTAAAACAGTTTTACAAAGCCAGTTGTTGAGGCCCTCTAGTAAGTATAGAATACTCGTGTCAGAGGACCTCGCTCCCTCGTTACGTAACTATTACTGAGTACTAAAATAAGACAAAATGAATACAAAAATAAAAATAAAAAAATATATGCAAACTGTATTTGTTTGTGAAAGTGTGTATGTGGTACGAGTATATACCAACATATATAAATCACTCTATTCTAAGCGATGGAATAGATTTTCAACCTCATCATATGTTAATGTTTTTAGCCAATTTTTCACTAATAATTTACAATTGTGTGTTGTTTTAGAATAAATTGAAATTTTTTTATTAATAATATTATAAAGGTAAGTACTTTGTGAGTTGTATTGTCGTCTTGCAGTAGCTGTTTTTACTATGTTATTTTTGAATGTGGGATTGTTTCTTCTAGATAAGTTATGTGGGTCAAATATTAAAGATTTATGTAATTTTAAAATTGAGTTTAGTATATATATTTTCCGAATGGATAGAAGGTCACATTGCTGGTATAATAAATTCGTAGGGAATCTAAATTTTTTTAAATACATAGTCTTAATCAATGATCGTTGTGTTCTTTCTAATTGTATTAACTTAGTTTTTATTGCACCTCCCCATACAGGGATACAATAAGTTATAATTGATTGCGCTAGTGCGATGTAAATTTGTTTTAGCAGGACTTTATCAGCTACATATCGGAGTGCTTTGAAAATCCATATCAGTTTTCTAATGCGACTATTGACTAGTTCGATGTGGTCGTGCCACGAGAGACGTTGATCAAGTATTACTCCTAGGTACTTTGTTTTGGATACTTTTTCAATAAGTGGACAGTCGCAAGTTGAGTCATTATCGTTAGTGCAAATGTGTATTTTAATACTAAAGGAAGTATCAGGTTGGGTTCTATTGCTTGGAGAGAAACAAATATAGTTTGTTTTCAGTGTATTAAGGGTAAGTAGATTTGCATTTAACCAGTTCCTAATACTATACATTCCCATCTCGGTACACTTGCGAACATTTTCCCAATCAGGTCCAGAAAAAACAACTGCAGTATCATCTGCGTAACAGAAGATTTTACCACCCCCGCCTTCCAACTTACAAAGGTCGTTTATGTAAATTAGAAATAGGGTTGGCCCTAGCACACTACCTTGAGGCACGCCAAAGGTTACATCATACTCGTCACTAATTTCCTGGCCGATTTTAACTTTTTGGGAGCGATCAGTAAGGTAGCTCTTAAAAAGGTCTAGTGATGTGCCTCTTATTCCAATTTGTTCCAGTTTCTGGATAAGAATGGGGACAGAGACTGTGTCAAAAGCCTTTTTCAGGTCGAGAAAAACTGTTAAGCATTTTTTACCTTTATCAATTTGTTCTGTTATATAAGTTGTTATATCAGTTACGGCATTTTCTGTTGAAATATTTGATCTGAAACCATATTGAGAGTCCGATAGTATATTAAATTTATTGAAGTAATTTATTAAGCGTTTGTTTAGAATTTTTTCTATTATTTTAGCAATATACATACATCTAGGTCACGTCTATATCTCTTGCGGGGTAGACAGAGCCAATAGTCTTGAAAAGACTGAATGACCACGTTCAGCTATTTGGCTTAATGATAGAATTGAGATTCAAATAGTGACAGGTTGCTAGCCCATCGCCTAAAAAGAATCCCAAGTTTGTAAGCCTATTCCTTAGTCGCCTTTTACGACATCCATGGGAAAGAGATGGAGTGGTCCTATTCTTTTTTGTATTGGTGCCGGGAACCACACGGCACTCGTGGTATCACCGGCAGAATTTGTCTAAAGTCGCCACAAAAAAGAACAGTTATTCCACCCATGGGTTATTACACGCATACAATATTATTAATTCCAATAAGAACGACAGCCCGCGTTTGCCGCAAACAGTTCAAGCCAAAGCCGACTTTCGGCGCTACAGGTTACGGCGCTTCATCCACTGCGGGTAACGCAACGTGTGTTCGCGGTTCTACAGAACAATGTCTGTGGATAAAACTGAAAAATTAAGATTTTTTTTCTACGTATTTTTCCAGGATAAAAAGTATCCTATTTTATGCCCAGGATAATAAGGTATAATTATACCAAGTTTCATCGAAATCGAACCGTTAGTTTTCACGTGATGCCTGAACATACAGACAGACAGACAAAAATTTTTTTAATCACATATATGGGTTTGGTATCGATCCAGTAACACCCCTGCTATTTATTTTTTCAATATTTTCAATGTACAGAATTGACCCTTCTACAGATTTATTATATGTATAGATGTATAGATATAGATTGGTGCATTTTTGTTTTTCTGAAGAAAAAATGAATTTTTAACTGTAGAATACATTTCAGGTAATATACAGTTATTTGATTCAATAAGATTTCATTATACAGTCCTGTGTAATTGAACGCGATATTCCATTCTTTAAGACATTATTAATTTATAGAAATATTTTTTCAGAGGAGGAAAACGATATTGAAGAGTCAGGTGATGATAAAAAAGTAGTAGTGTAGAAGTGTCGGATGATGATGATAATTAATATGAAAAAACGTGTAAATTACATAACAATTAGTAAAATATATTGCATCTATAATTTTTAACTTTCTTACATGTCACTGACACTACATGCATTTACGTTACGCCTCGCCTCGCCTCGCACGATCTTAGCATCTTTACCCTCGCCTGTCAAGGTCTTATGCTGTTCAGAACCGCCTGTCATTGTACACATTTCTTCTAAATGATATACTAAAACATATACTTAAATTTCAACTTTACAGAAGAAAGTTTATTTTTCTTCCTAAACTGTGCAGTTCTCGATGCACCTGGCAGGTACTTCTGCTTACTCTAATCGCCTGGCAATTTTTTTTTATAATTATCAATATATAAAATAGATGATATTAAATTTTGAAGCTTACAGCAGGAAGTTTTTTTTTCCTATGTATTTACATTTTAAGAAATAAAAGTGTTGATGACGTGCAGGGCAGATGCCTGCCAGGTCATGATTTTTGGCCTTGGTGTGCTATGAATCATCACTCTACAAATTTCTAGCCTTACAGGAACACCGTTACTCGGAGGGTTCACTAGCTCTTAGGCTATAATTCAAAGTATTGTCTTTCAAAGTCATTATGTCTTCTTTCACATCACAACATTCCCTCATCACGCTGTTCCTTATCCTGTCGAACATTCAGGCACGTACATTAGTGTCGGACCAACATGGCTCTATAACATAACCAAACCATCTGAGCATTATCAAGTCACTACATCTTGTTTCACATCACAACATTCCCTCATCACGCTGTTCCTTATCCGGTCACTCAATTTTACACCCATCATACTCCTTAACGCTCTCATTTCCATCGCCTTCTAATTTCGTGCCTCATAACATTCAGGCACGTACATTAGTGTCGGACCAACATGGCTCTATAACATAACCGAACAATCTAAGCATTATCAAGTCACTACATCTTCTTTTACATCACAGCATTCCTTAAAATCACGCTGTTCCTTAGTGCCTAAGTGTATATTAATTCAACCGGTAATTTTCGACGGTTTAACTTGAAAATGTAAGTTAGTTCAAGCTAGTTTTAATTAGTCTTGCGTGTGTTTGGTCTAGAAGTTTCATATTACAGTAGTTCACCCTTGACCTTCCTTTTGAACATAAATTATAAGTTTGTAATCAGATATTTAGGGTTAATAATTGTGTGGAATATACAAGGTTGACTTTCAGAGCTGTGTTCCAATTTTCTGGGTAATATTACTTAATGGAATTCAAATTCAAAAGGTTTATTTCATTATTGCCGTGTGGTTCCCGGCACTATTACAAAAAAGAATAGGACCACTCCATCTCTTTCCCATGGATGTCGTAAAAGGCGACTAAGGGATAGGCTTATAAACTTAGGATTCCTCTTTTAGGCGATGGGCTAGCAACCTGTCACTATTTGAATCTCGGTTCTATCATTAAGCCAAATAGCTGAACGTGGCCATTCAGTCTTTTCAAGACTGTTGGCTCTGTCTACCCCGCAAGGGATATAGACGTGACCATATGTATGTATGTATGTATGTATGTATTTCATTATTATAGAATATTTACTTACACTTAATAATTGTCATATCTTTTGGTTTAACAACATTGGTTGACGTCAAATAAATAACTTAAAACTAAGTTCACTGCCGCTTCCAAAGCTTCAGTGCCAATCAGAAATAGTTCTTTTGTCATTATACCCCACACAGCATCAAAAACAAACATAAAAACGAATGAGAAGTAAAATATTACAAACAAAATTGTTTTTACATTTCACTTGAAACGATTCTAAAGTGGAAATAACATTGAAATATATTGCATTCAAATATACCCTTTGCATTTTTTAAATATACCTTTGAAGGCCTATTAGGAGCGATCGACCGACCTTAATTGACGTAGCCTTGTTGGACCAAAACTTTTTTTATTATGTTGGTACTCATTTTTTCCCTCAACTTCGCTTGCATGAATAAAAAGTAAGGAAATTAATGTTGATATTCTGAATAATGTTCCATTATTAAGTCATACAGCTGAACGGGTTACTACATTTCAGTCTTTGAAAGACTGTCGTTTCTGTCTACCCCGCAAGGGGGTATAGACGTGATTATATGTATGTATGTTTGCTATCTATCAACCACTAACTTAATAACGCAGTTATAGCATGTTATAACAAGATTTTGCCAAAAGTCGCATTAGTCCCATATAATTTTTTGGAAAAGTAATCAATTTCGGATAATTTAATATATTCATACAACATCAAAATCGGTCCAGCGATTTAGCAGTGAACACGTAACAGACATTCACATTTATAATTTTAAGCATCATGACATATCAGGAGAAATCTTGTAGATACATACATACATACATAAACTCACGCCTCTTTCCCGGAGGGGTAGGCAGAGACTACCTCTTTCCACTTGCCACGATCCCTGCATACTTCCTTTGCTTCATCCACATTCATAACTCTCTTCATGCAAGCTCGGCGGTTTCGGGCACTTTTGACCTGACCCTTCACCAAATCTTGTAGATTGTGATCGTAATCTCGTAATTTTAATAACAGCGAAAGCATTTTTCAATTCACAGACACTTGTATGACCGAATACATAAAGTTGCCACTTAAGGCCTGAATTCTCCCAGTTCTGTCAAAACTTTTGCAATAAATGCGGTGATGTGGGGTCCCAGTATTGACAATAATAAGTAAGCATAACAATGATTCACTTAAACATACACTACACATAAACAACTATTAACTGTGAAATAGATATAACATTTTCTTTTCTTTTCTTTTTTATTTTTTTTTTTCTATTGAGGTAGCCTCGAAGTAAGTTCGAAACTTGTGTTACGAGATACTAACTCAACGATACTATATTTTATAATAAATACGTATATAGATAAACATCCAAGACCCAGGCCAATCAGAGAAAGTTCGTTTCTCATCATGCCCTGGCCGGGATTCGAACCAGAACATTACATAAGCGAAGACCATTTTGGTACATTTTTGGATGTAAATGTGAACCAGGTATAATAGTTGTAAGCAGTAGGTTAGAAAGAAAGAAAGAAAAAAAGTTTATTTGGTACATAATACAAATTAAAATACTATATGATTGATAGTGCCGTGGGGTTCCCGGCACCATTACAAAAAAGAATAGGACCACTCCATCTCTTTCCCACGGATGTCGTAAAAGGCGACTAAGGGATAGGCTTATAAACTTGGGATTCCACTTTTAGGCGATGGGCTAGCAACCTGTCACTATTTGAATCTCAATTCTATCACTAAGCCAAACAGCTGAGCGTGGCCTATCAGTCTTTTCAAGTCTGGCTCTGTTTACCCTGCTAGGTACGCATATGTATGTATGTATGTATGCTAACCCATAGCCAAAAAAAGAATCCCAAGTTTGTAAGACTCTTTGTAAGAACCCAAGTTTGTAAGAGGAGAGGGGTCTTATTCTTTTCTGTATTGGTGCCGGGAACCACACGGCACTATCAAATATATTTTAATTTGTATTATGTACCAAATAAACTTTTTTTCTTTCTTTCTTTCTAACCTACTGCTTACAACTATTATACCTGGTTCAAAGGCTATCCATTGCCATCCAAGGAGGTAACGCAGATAATGTGATGGGTACCTTTGAGCCAAGTACATAAGATTCGGGTTGGAATTTTTTGACTGATTTACAAAAGGTAAAATATATGGTAGATGTCATGTTTTTAAATTAATTTGTAATACATATATAAAAAATAACTTAAAGCTATTTCTTGTATTAAAACAAAATACTTATTCTTAATATTAACCCAAATCATGTCACCTTTTGTTGAAGTATTGAACGAAAATATTCTCTTTTCTTCGTGGCGATGTATAGCGTGTTGATCCCCACACTAATGTATGGGAATAAAAGCTGTAGAAATAAGAGCGTTAAGTATCAGTGTAAAATTGAGTGACAGGATAATGGACACCGTGATAGGGGAACGCTGTTGTAAGAAAATATAGTGACAGAAATTAACAGTTAAAGGAATTTAAGAGGATGAAAAAAATCGTATCTTGATCAAAGATTTCAGAAAAATCTTTTTCTTCATGGCGTTAGTCCATCCATCTCCTCCTCACCTTTCTGTAGAGGAGCCCGTAGTGGGCCTTTACGACCAAGATCCTGGGTTGGGTAAGTCAGGTTTTAAACGAAGAGACTCTCATCCAACATGCGAATCCTTTGTAGGGTTCTTAATTCATGTTGGGTCATGATTACACATTCAGTTGCCTGAATGTTCAGGTTTCCTCACAATATGTTCCGTCAACGTAGGAGCATTCTGTCACCGGTTAGCACTCAAACTAATGTATATAACTCCGAAGAAAGGCCGTGGTAAGATTTGACCCCTACACTTGCACATTTCAGCCAGGCACCTTAACCGTTCGACCATCGACGCTCAAATATTACGGAATAATATCAAAAAGAAATTATAATCAAATAACCAATTACATCGCTAACAAAGGCACCACACCCTAACAAAATAAATCGCCGTGAAACGAAATTTTCCAAACGCTCTTTGACGAATTGTACCCTTTATTGTTCCTCCTTATTTCTTGTTCCTTTACTTTTATCTTTTGTTTTTGTTTTCTCTTTCAGAAATCACATTACTTTTTATGAAAAATACTCAAGCATACTTTCGGCTATGTAACTTTTGAACAGTGTTTTAATTCGTTTGTTGCTTTTTTATTGGGTTATATTTTGTGACTTTATAACAGTCTAGAAATAGACGATATTATTATCTATGTAAGTTATTACATTTTGGTGGTTCTTTTTTTGTATCTACTGTAATATGATATTAATTTTTACTCTTAGAAGCTTACATTTTTATCTTGAAACCTTTCAGTAACTATCTGTTTCTCAAATTTTACATATACATACATATAACCAGAGCCAACAGTCTTGAAAAGACTAATAGGCCACGTAGAGCTGTTTGGCTTAATGATATAATTGAGATTCAAGTAGTGACTGGTTGCTAGCCCATCGCCTAAATGAAAAATCGCAAGTTTATAAGCCTATCCCATAGTCACCTTTTACGACAGCCACGGGAAAGAGATTGAGATGTTCTATTCTTTCTTCTATTGGTGAACTTCTTACGAATTAGGTACCCAAAAAAAAAGATAAAATATAACAAGAACCTTCACAAATGATTGAATAGTGTTCCAAAATAAGATAATGCTTTCGAACAAAAACGAAACAAAGATAAAACAAAAAGATTTTAAACAAATGCGAATTTGCTAAGTATAATTGTTGAAATCGTTAACTTATTTTAACAAATCACTACATAGTATAAAACAAAGTCGCTATTTTAGTCTGTTTGTCTGTATGCTTAAATCTTTAAAATTACGCAACGGATTTTGATGCGGTTTTTTGTAACAGGTAGAGTGATTCAAGAGGAAGGTTTTTATGTATAATAACATTTATAATTTTGCACCCGTGCGAAGCCGGGGCGGGTCGCTAGTATTATATAGACGTGAGTAAGATATAGACGTAATTAAATGAATGAATGAAAATTATGAATATCTCAAGAACCACTGGATCGGTTTGAAATTAATCGCGTTACAAACTTACATACATATAAAAATGTGTTTAGCGCAAAGTCGCTCGCTTCGCTCGCTCGGTCAAAAATTGTTAGCTACAAACAAAGGGAGTGTGAATAGGACTATTGAAGTAAGACGAACGTACCTTGATCAAATCGGAGACGTTTTAGCAAAAGGTCAGGTCAAGATTACCACAAACCGACGAGCTTGCATAAAGAGAATTATGAATGTAGATGAAAAAAGGAAGATGTAGAAAGAAGTATGCAGGGATCGTGGCAAGTGTAAAGACTTGTTGTCTCTCGGAAAGAGGCGGGTTTTATGTTATGTTAAACTCTCCAACATAGTTCGCTGTAAGTCACACCCCGCCCTGATCAAATATGGCCGTCATTTCACGATCGTTTTGAGCACATTCAGGATTGCATTGCGTATTTGTTTCTCTCGTTCTCTTCGTTTCGCCGGTTTCTGCATTTCACTTTGTTTTCGTGCTTTTAAAATGTGAAACAATCCTTTTACTGATGTATAAATACATACATACAAGTCTATATACCTACCTACCTCCTCTCCAGAGAGGATGATGATGATTATGAGGATGTAACAGAGACGTACCCTCAGAGGAAGAATCACAATAGAGCCGTGCGGTTCCCGGCACCATTAGAAAAAGGAAAAGGACCACTCCATCACTTTCCCATGGATGTCGTGAAAGGCGACTAAGGGATAGGCCCATAAACTTTGGATTCTTCTTTTAGGCGACAGGCTAGCAACCTGTCACTATTTGAATCTCAATTCTATCATTAAGCCGAACAACTGCAGGTGACCTATCAGTCTTTTCCAACTGTTGGCTCTGTCTACCCCGCAAGGGGTATAGACGTGATTATTTGAATTAATGAATACCTCGCATAAAGTCTTTCCCGAAAATGTAGCGTAGACTTTTTCAACTAACCACGCATTATATACAGTCAAATATATCACTACATAGTATAAAACAAAGTCGCTATTTTACTCTGTTTGTCTGTATGCTTAAATCTTTAAAATTACGCAACGGATTTTGATGCGGTTTTTTGTAACAGGTAGAGTGATTCAAGAGGAAGGTTTTTTATGTATAATTTTTTCCGAATTTTGCACCCGTGCGAAGCTGGGGCGGGTCGCTAGTATTGTATAAAAACTATCATTTGAACCGCTGTAACTCGCGCCCCGACCTGCCCAAACATTCCGTTCCACGTACATTTGGAGCGCTCTGAAGGATCGCCGCTGTATTATGTTTTCCACTTGACTCCGTTCCAATGCTCAATTTCTGCAAGTTGAATAATGGTTTGCAGTCAAATATTTATTGTTTACATCGGTAATTTCAATGGTCTATATCCTGACTATATCAATCCAAACATATTATAAATACGTAAGTACGTTTATGCTTATGCCGTGTGGTTCCCGGCACCAATACAAATAGGAATAGGACCACTCCATCTCTTTCCCATGGATATCGTAAAAAGGGATAAGCTTACAAACTTGGGATTATTTTTTTAGACGATGGGCTAGCATTCTATCATTAAGCCAAATAGCTAAACGTGGCCGATCAGTCTATTCACGAATTCTGGCTCTGTCTACCCCGTAAGGGATATAGACGTGTTTATTTGAATGACCTCTTATAAAGTTTTTCCCGAAAAGGTTGGCAGATACTCTTTCAACTAACCACGTACTCTGCATTATTCTATGTTATCTTTTCTTTCAACTTTCATCAGTTAGTCAAACCAACCAAAACTTTATTTAATCCACTCTTTTTCCTTCCGTCAAATTGACTCCGTTATTGCTTCAAAACAACGAATATTTTTTGTATTATTTACGTCCATTTTATTTATTTCAGTGTTCTCTTACATGCAAAAACAGTTTTTTAAGTTCCTTTATTTATAGTTTAAATTCATCAGAATTTTTTGATTCACTCAATATATTATTAATGTAATGACAAAAAAAATTGCCGTGTGATTCCCGGCCCCAATAAAAAAAAGAATAGGACCACTCCATCACTCCCCCATGGATATCGAAAAAGGCGACTAAGGGGTAGGCTTATAAACTTGGGATTCTTCTTTTAGACGATGGGCTAGCAACCTGTCTCTATTTGAATCTCAATTCTATCTTAAAGCCAAATAGCTGAACGTGGCCTATCAGTCTTTTCAAGACTGTTGGCTCTGCCTACCCCGCAAGGGATATAGACGTGATTATATGTATGTATGTATGCAAAAAAAATATTTTTTTACAAAAAATTTCAGCCTACAAATCATTACACCCGCTTTGCGGTAAAGGGGAGGGTTCAATGCACCGAGCCGTGCTATGAATGATTAAAATGGTGGTGTGAGACGGGCTCTCGTGTGAAACCGCCTTAAATAGTGTTGTAGGTTAAAGTTTTTATTTATCGATAGTATTGTAAAAAATAATTAATTAATTGTCACTATTTGAATCTCAATTCTGTCATGAAGCCAGCTGAACGTGACCTATTAGTCTTTTTAAGACTGTTGACTATGTCTACCCCGCAAGGGATATTGACATGATGATATGTATGCATGTAAAAATAAATAGCTCGCTATCATCTGGCGACTTCTCGCTGGATCTCGTGTAAAAACCCACGCCCTCTTAAATATTGCTCAACTAGTCCGCTAATAAAGGTTGAAGTTATTCTATGGATCTTTAAATTAACTCTAAACTCTCTTAACTGCGATGTTTTAACTAAAACACCACTAGAGCTAACAAGGTATATTTTTTACTTTACCCTATCACAAGGGATATAGTAGAGTAAAAGTGTTTATAAATAATACAGGTAAGTTTAAGTGCCATGTGGTTCCCGGCACCAATAGGAAGAAGAATAGGACCACTCCAACTCTTTTCCATGGATATCATAAAAGGCGACTAAGGGATAGGCTTTTAAACTTGAGATTCTTCTATTAGGCGACAGGCTAGCAACCTTTCACTACTTGAATCTCGATTTCTATCTTAAAGCCAAATAGCTGAACGTGGCCTATCAGTCTTTGGGACTGTGGGCTCTGTCTACCCCGCAAGGGATAAAGACGTGATTATATGTATATATGTATAAGTAATACAGGCAATACGTTCGAGATAAAACACCTGACGACACCGAGATAAATAATAAATAAATCTTTTACGTTTACAAAAAAAGTTACAAAAATAACTTAATTGGTAGGTATTACGATACAATACGTTTACCCGACCTGTGTTGTGGTCATAGGAGGAGGTCATAAAATACAATAAAAATCCCAAATTTTTCAATATCTATGTTAATGTTAAAAAAAGTTATCTAATTACAGCTATCGATATTTCAAACAACATTTACTCGCCTGAGTGACTGTGATGGAGTAACTAAGTCGACTAAAAATAACGCTAACATATCGACAGTTTCACAACACTATTTATGGAAATCTCAGTTCAAATAGAACACTATTAGCATGAACGGCTTAGAATAGTGTCGTTAAAAGTTTATTTCTCATCGGTTAGTCAAAATAGCCCGGTTAAAATGCGCAACGCTAGAGATAGCACAGGTTCGTACCCCCGGTCATGACTATTTCCGAAATTATGTTAAAATATTCAAAATTGTTTATTTCTCCAAGCAAAGTATATAAAAAGGATGTGATTGGAGTCTCCTTTTAAGATTTGACGGCCTCTGTGGCGCAGCGGTAGTACGCTTGTCTGTGACACCGGAGTTCCCGGGTTCGAATCCCGGCCAGGGCATGGTGAGAAAAGAAGTTTTTCTGATTGGCCTGGATCTTGGATGTTTATCTATCTCGTTACACAAGTTTCGAACTTACTTCGAGGCTAACTCAATCAGTGTAATTTGTCCCGTATATATTTATTTATTTTACTTATATATCGGTATCATTCTAAGTTTTATTAGTTCTATGGTCCAAAGTAATACCCGCTCTTGAAGACAATATCTTTTAGGGGGCCCTCAATAATACTCCTGCAGCTATTGTATCAAAAACCCTTAAACCTAATAAAATTGGGAAACCAAGTGAAAATCAATAGGCTCTTCAGATTGTTAGCGTCGAATTTGAACTCTATTGTAATGTGATAAAAGTCAATCTTGAGTGGCAAAAGTGTATCATGTTACGAAATATCATTCTTCATTTACGTGGAAAGCTATAACGTAAGCGTATTTATTGACAAATGAATAAGAATTCTATGACGATTGACGCAAACTCGGATATCAATTGATTTTAGGTATTGTTTTTTTTTTAAGTAGGTATGACTAATTTTATGATAAATTTTATATCGATAAAAAAATTGAAAATAATAAATAAGACTAGAAGCCGCCCGCGACTTCATCCGCATGGAAACCCTATCAATCCCGCGGGAACGGGGCCTATATGTTAGTCTGGGTCTTCAGCTACCTACATACCAAAATTCATCGTAATCGGTTCGGTAGTTTTTGATACTGACATACTTACAAACTTTCATTTATAATATTAGTAGGATTACTTTTATTTTATTAATACCAGATTAATTTATATTCATTTTAGTGCCGTGTGGTTCCCGGCACCAATACAAAAAAGAATAGGACCACTCCATTTCTTTCCCATGGATGTCGTAAAAGGCGACTAAGGGATAGGCTTACATACTTGTGATTCTTTTTTTAGGCGATGGGCTAGCAACCTGACACTATTTGGATCTCAATTCCATCATTAAGCCAAGCAGCTGAATGTGGCCATTCAGTCTTTTCGGGACTATTGGCTCTATCTACCCTGTAAGGGATATAGACGTGACTATATGTATGTATATATGTATGTAATTTATATTTAACTTTAACCAAAATATATCCATTCTTCCATACTTAAACTAACAAGTGTCTATGTTTGTTTCTCACGAACATAATTAAACTAATTTTAATGAAACTCATAGTTAATAGTACTGAGAAGGGTGAGGCAAAGGATAAGGAACTTATTATTACGGAAAAAAACTACTATTCAATATGGAATTTATTTTAAAAAGAGATGTAGATTAATGCAATGTTTTAAGAGTTTTAGAAAACAAGCTTTAACCCGTAGCTTAGTCCGCGCGTATTTAGCACTACCTATACGCGCGAATATAGCGCCACCTACCCGCATAAATTTAACGCCACCCTCAATAGAATACTGGATGTGTGCTAATTCCACAATAGCTTTAGTTTTACCGGAATGTAAAGTACAGTAGTTCCCCAGACTCTTAATAATACATATTTATATAGAGTTTAAGAGTTTAGAAGATGAGAGGTTCCAAAAAGACATACGTTCGTAAATAAAATATTCGTTTGGATAAGATACTTTTCGGTGTAATATTAAAGTTCCCACACACAAACTCTTAACCCCTTTTAATCATTCGGGACATCCAAGATCAATGAACCCTTTCTTTTACTGTCAAAATGGCGGTTTTAATACTTTTGGAAATCGATTCACGCGCCATTTTGTTAAACCATTTTAAAAGCTTTTGTCTCATTCTCAATATACTTATATTTGATTTATTTCTACCTTTTAAGGGATTTTTATGGGTAAAAACTTATTAAATGTGATAACTGAAGTGTAATTACACGTCATGATATTACTTTACATACGTTACTTGTAAATTTATCATCGCACATATAGTCACGTCTATATCCCTTGCGGGGTAGACAGAGCCAACAGTCTTGAAAAGACTGAATGGCAACGTTTAGCTATTTGGCTTAATGATAGAATTGAGATTCAAATAGTGACAGATTGCTAGCCCGGCGCCTAAAGAAGAATCCCAAGTTTGTAAGCCTATCCCTGTGTCGCTTTTTACGACATCCATGGGAAAGAGATGGAGTGGTCCTGTTCTTATTTTTTTTAGTGCCGGGAACCACACGGCACTACTTTAAAATGTGAACTAATTAAGTTTAACTACGGCACTTTAGTCAATGCTCTGTCACTTAGCTATCTGACTAATGACCAGGCAAGGACGCTTAATGAAACCAATTATCTTACTTGAAACGTTGGAAAAGGAAAGTATGATAAAAGTATTCACTTTGCTTTTCAGAAATTTTAACCCGATTTATGTATTATCTTTTTTTTTTTTATTGATGATAGATGAATATTTTTTCGTTTAATAGTTTTTCATTCTGAGGGCCTCTTTGGCGCAGAGGTAGTGCGCTTGTCTGTGTCACCGGAGGTCCCGGATTCGAATCCCGGCCAGGGCATGATGAGAAACGAACTTTCTCTGATTGGCCTGGGTCTTGGATGATTATCTAGATATGTATTTATTATAAAATATAGTATCGTTGAGTAAGTATCTCGTAACACAAGTTTCGAACTAACTTCGAGGCTAACTCAATCTGTGTAATTAGTCCAGTATATATTTATTTATTTTTATTCATTCATTCACACAATCACTTCTATATCCCTTGTGAAAGTGGGAAGGCCTAGACGTACGTACCTTGATCAAATGAGAGACGTTCTAGCAAAAGGTCTGGTCAAGAGTACCCGAAACCGATGAGCTTGCATGAAGAGATTTATAAATGTGGATGAAGCGAAAGAAGTGTGCAGGGTTCGTGGCAAGTGGAAAGATGTGGTCTCTGCCTACCACTCCGGTAAAGAGGCGTGATTTATATATGTATATCCAATGTAGGGTAGACAGAGCTAGTAGTATTGAAATACTAATATAATGAAAGGCCACGTTAATATTGAACCCCGTTAGTATTTTCATTATATATTTTAACTAGTTGACTTTTAAACCCCTCTTGTAAATGCCTGTATAATATTAGCACGCCATTATTACATGCTATTTTAATAGAGCGAAAGGTTCACTATTCTGAGAATAGCATGGACTTGCGTCAGAACTTATATACATACCAGAGCCTGCCCGCGACTTCGTCCGCGTGTAATCATTCCCGCGGGAACTCCGGGATAAAAAGTAGCCTATATGTTATTCTGGGTTTTCAGTTACCTACATACCAAATTTCATCGTAATCGGTTCAGTAGTTATTGCGTGAAAGAGTAACAAACATCCATACTGACATGCTGACATACAAACTTTCGCATTTATAATATTAGTAGGATAGGATATCACGCTTTTATCCTTTACGGGGTAGACAGAGCCAGAATTCACAAGAATACTTTGCTTTTCTAAACTAATCTCTGTCACTATACTATCAATATACTGGCCCCTTAGGAAGACACGCGCGCCCTATCTCCGAAATCTTTACTGATGTGCTCTCTTGTTCTAATATACTTTCACACAGTACACACTCACTACACATACATACAAACATACATATAGTCACGTCTATATGCCTTGCGGGGTAGACAGGGCCAACAGTCTTGAAAAGACTGGATGGCCACGTTCAGCTATTTGGCTTAACGATAGAATTGAGATTCAACTAGAGACAGGCTGCTAGCCCATCGCCTAAAAAAGAATACCAAGTTTGTAAGCCTATTCCTTAGTCGCCTTTTACTATCCTATCTTATTCTATTATTTTTAATGGCACCGGAATCCACACGGCACTGAATTTTGTACGTATGCGAACTTACCAGTTAAGATCAGAAAATGACACCAGTGTCTGGAACTTTGGTAGTCCTGACCCTCTCTATAGGAAAATGCGAAACTTACCTGAAAAAAAATCATTTTTATAAGTTAGAATTGAGATTCAAATAGTGACAGGTTGCAAGCACATCGCCTTAAAAAAATCCCACGTTTATTGGCCTTTCCCCAAGTCGCCTTTCACGACATCCATGAGAAAGTGTCGGTAAACCACACAACACAATCGCAGTTATTTCGTTACATCTCCTCATACTAAGTTACATTGCAATTTGGCCTAAAAGCCAATACTATCATTACACCGTAAAATGACCCATAAACCCCGCATTTACTGCGCAGTCGAGTGAGTACAGCAATAAAGGTACTTCACCAAAATCCTTGATTACTGTTCCGTTCGAATTATAACTCGATTTTAGTGTAGGTTTCTGAATTCGAATAGTTTTATGAAAAAAAAAAACATATGATTACATTTTAAGCCTTACCAGGAACGAGGTAGACAGAGCCTACAATCTCGAATTATAATTTATGGAGTAATATAGTTTATAATAACATGTTAGTGCAAGAAGATTATGGCTGATTGTTTTTTGCAGGTTTTTATTGGCTTTTAGGTTTTTATTACATTAATTGTTTAGTGCGTAGATTTGTTTCTTTTTTACATTTGATTCAAATACCTCCAAAAACTTTTTAGAATTCGACCGAAAAAGGTTATTCAAAACTTTTATTTTTGTTTTGATTAAACTTTTTGTCATCAAGATTTTTTCTCAAGCAAAACTAATAATTCTAAACTCATTTTCAAATTTAAAAATAATATTCTAATATTCAACGGACATTTTAAATAAAGAACGAGCTAAACACCGTCTGGAAACCAGCTTTTAGTTTAGAAATGTAATGAAAATGGCGGACTGAAAGGGAACACTTTTTTTATTCGTGTTCCCGCGCATTCTTCGCGCCATATTTCATTTTCTTGAGTAACTACTGAGCTGCAGAGATTTTTGTTGTTGTTTTTCTGTAGTTTTAAAAAAGGCGAACAGGCATAGGGCATTGTAATTATATATTTATACCCCCGAGAATAAAATAGAATAATTTATTTCTTAGAAAAATTTAAATTGAATTATTTTTAGTTATAAAACAACTTTGAATACAAACATTAACGCCTCTTTCCCGGAGAAATATGCAGAGACTATTTTTTTTTGCCTGCCACGATCCCTATCCAAATATTAATTTTGTTAAATACGATTTGACATAATTAATATTTGGAACTACATACCTACTCGTACGCTCACAACTAATGCATCATCAGAACAGTAAATAAAAAATCTTATTTAAGCAAGATAAGGTATCATAGGCATTTAACGCCCGCTTAATTTCAATTCAATATATTATTGAATAAAATGATTGGATTAAAAAACTGTTTAGAAAAATAGTTTTATTGTCAAAAAAAGAATACAAAAACTAACACATATATGTTATCAGTCATATAAGATTATGAAAACAAAGACTTTCTGAATAGCCTGTCATTGGCGTTACTGAACATACAGTTTTTAGTAACGCCCATATATTTATTTACGTAATATCTTAATAAACACATATATTTCGACTTAGAGCCGTACAAAACTTAAAAGTATATTATATTATCTTTTTTTAGATAGCATCATAATTATCATTATATGAACTACAAATACTAAAATATTATAATTTTATAACACTTTCAAACATCTCGTAATTTCTACTTAATCATCTATAACAAAAATATTTCACTTTTAACATGTTCTATAACAATAGAAGATCAATTTTTAAAGGATTTTAATAAAAAATCAGATTATTATTAAAATGCCTATTGGGCGCTATTCACCGTAGGTGGCTAATGACGCCCCAAAACAGTACGTCAATTAACGCCCTGAAATGAAGTAAATTAATATTATAGCTTAAACATAAATGAGATCAGTAATCAACTTATATATCCTACGGACTATTCAGAGTATCAGTAATCAGTCTTACAATCCTTTGAAATTTTAATACTTTTTCTATTTATTCGCAATTTGAACAAATGAAGTCTTTGTCACGTTTTGTGAGGCCAACACACTCCTCATGGTACCACGTCTTGCAAAATTTACATTGTCTCATGTCCAATTTTTGGTTTTCATGACATGCATTGCAGTACCAAAGTTCTTCTGTATCGTCCTTTTTTTCATTAATTGTCTTTTTATTGCCTTTTTCATTAACAATGTTCTTAACATTTTTTGGAAATTTATTTATTGTTTTTATTGCTTTGTTTTTTAATTTCATCTTATCTTTTTTCTTTTTCTCATTTTCTTTGGTATTGGTATTCTTTGTTTTTTTTTATCGTCATCTTTTTTGTCAAAGAGATCTTTTGTAATACGTTGACCCTTATAATTGATAGCTTTCTTTCGTGGACGGTTTATTTTAGATAATGCGTAATTAGGAGTCGGCAAAAAGTCTTCAAATTCTGTTTTATTACTTGTTTTTTTTAAATTTGATAATGGAACATTATCTTCATCTGAAAAACATGACTTATCATCATCAGAGTTTGCTTTTTGGATTATATTTTCTTGTGCAAGATTGAATATTTGCTTTTTAGGTGTAGTTATTTCTTTATTAACGATAGATAAAATTTCATTTTCTTCATCTGATGAAAAACCATAGATGTTTTCAATTGAATATTTTACCTTATCATGAGATGGCATGAACATTAAACTATCTATGTCAGATGAGTCAGAACTGTATGTTCGGCGTATAGGTCTTTGCACGCCTGAACAACTGGGAACTGCCATATCAATATTATTACTTGTAGAGCTTTATTTGTTTGCAGGTGCTTCAAGTAACATAGAAAGACTCTCAGGAATTATGGAAGGTGAAACACATAAATTACGGAACGAATCATGCGGCGTAGGGTTTTCCAATTCATTTTCAGAAACATCAGTAGATGAGCTATAATCAACAATACGAGATATGTTTTGAGCTGTTAATGGTGTTGGTTCATGTAAAAAATTATGAAGATTGTCACACTGTTCATTACGTGACATCACAGTTAGATTGTCGTCAGTATCATTATTAAATTCATCAAGAGTAATGTTTCGTAGGTTTGATGTGTTTACATCAAGATTATGCTGATTTTCGTCAGAGTCAGTGTCAACATTAGCATCAGATTTAGGATTCTGCACTGGTTGGTTTTGATTTTGAGGATATGGAATTTCAGATAAAACTGACGGAGCAAATGCTTCTTCTGGTATTGCTTCAGGGTTATAGGGATATAAGCCTGTTGCTTTAAATCCGTTCACTATATTAGAGTGTGTCATACATTTGGGCCACACTTGTGAAAATATTTTATTGAAATCAGCTTTATTCAATGTCCTAACAGCGCTTACTGACATGTAATTCAAGACAGCTTCATCCCAGTGATGCTCAAAGGATTTATTTACCGATTTGTCTAACGGTTGCAGCTCGTGAGTAGTATTGGAAGGAAGGCAGTACAAAACTATATCATTCTTTTCAGCTTCATCTAACGCCTCAACTGATAGATGGCACTTTGCACCATCAAAAATTAATAAACATTTATCAACGACTTTATGTCTTGCCAGGTGCTGAATAAATTCCACAAATAGGTCTGAAGTCATACTTCCCTTCGGTGCCATTCTAACTAACGTTCCAGCAGGTAGATTTTCTGTAAGGTCTGGCCTTTGTCTTTGGCCTTTAAAAAGAATCATAGCTGGAATCGATGTACCTATGGCATTCACACACATCGCAATGGTGACATTTTCTGCATGTTCTGGGGCAATGAGATGAACCCTTCTGCTCCCTTTTTCAGCCAAAACTGTATGCTGTTTATGCACAGTTATTCGACATCCCTTTTCATCCATATTATATAATCTCTCTGGATGTCGCAGTATGTCTAACTCATCATATAATTTGCGGATATTCTGAAAATGTTGTTGAACAATAGGTTTATTCAACTTTTGTGCACGAGCTGGGTTCATTATTTGCGATTTTCGTTTACTAATGGATGGATTTCTTTTTAAAAAGTATCTTAACCAATCTACGCCGGCAATCCTTTTGGATTTATTGAAATTATTTTTTATGTCATATCTCTCGCAAAATAAGAAAGCTTGTTTTCTTATGAATTTAGGCGTTAGTGGAATCCCAATACTAGCAAATCTTTTTATCCGCGATGCTAAATCTTTTTCTTGTGTATTCGTTAAAATAGGTTTTCTCCCCAAACGTTTAATTTCTTGACCTGTTTTTAAATGGTCTCTTAAAGTTCTTCGCGGAATATTATACCTTGCCGCTGCTGATCGCTGAGTCAAATGACCTCTTTGCACAGCTTTAATGGCAACTTTCATAGTGTCTTCAGACCATGACTCCCCTCTTCTTTTACGTGTGGAATGAGATGGATTCATTTCCCGGATCTGTTAAAAGCAAATCATTATGAATTAAAACACATCGATTTTCGCCTTGTATAAATACGCCCACTTAGGATAATAGCGCCCATACAGGCTATTGACGCCCAAACCTCACGTCACGGGGCGTTATTACCCGAATAGCACCTTGTACCTAGTTCTCATATTTTCACACATAATTACAAACAAATCAATCAAATTGTCAATGAAATATGAATAAAGATATCTAAATAGAACGCTTATCACAAAATTAGACATGTAAATTACAGAAAATGAATTAAAACTTACGGATTTGTCGGAGTATTTTTTATAAGAACAGCGTGCACTGCCGGCGTCCTTCAAGTTCGGTTCACAACTGAGCGACCGATGGCCTGAGCGGCGCCGCGTCGCGTCCGCGCGTTCCTATTGGTTTATTCTATGTGTGCATGAAGTATAACGTAACTCGTGCGGCATTATCTCCGATTTTTAGCATTCGGGCGTTTTTACACATTGGGCGTTAAATGCCATACCTACCTTATATCATATTCTGCCTATATTTAAAAATCAACTTATCTTCTCTGCTTATATTCTTATTACTTTTTCTCTTATACTTTAATGCCTTCACGAAATCTAATAGATATGAAATCTTCATTACAACAAAAAGAGTTTAAAGGATTTCCAAAAAATTCCCGAGGATTTTTCCTAATTATTCCAAAATCCTTAACCTCAATATAAAATATATTAATCAAACAAATCCCCCCACACCGAGCCCTATCATTTCAAATTTATTCCGGGACCTTAATATTTTTACACCGACATTATATGAATTAATTTTGTACCCTCCTTTTTAATAAAGGAAGCTTCTCGAATATGATACTCGTAAAAAATAAATAGAACAAGGTATCTATGGTAGAGATGTATACTATACTAGGAATGTCTTCTTCCTATTTATAAATAATACAGGTATTAAACGCGCACGTAACGTTCCTTTATTTATTTATCTCGGACGTTCGAAGTAACATGATTCGAAACGTCCGAGATAAAATAAAGGTGCTTGTTAAATTTTTTATAAATAGCACGATTCATCGCGAAAATTTAATTATTTTTAAATTTGACTAACTAACTAGTTAAGTTATGTTTCAGTTGGACGTACCTTCAATTACAAGAAATTTATTAAACGAAATATGTATTTTTAACTTTATTAAACTACAGTATTTAAATGTAACAGTGTAATTTGGTAGACAGAGACAATAGCAAGATTCAAAGAGGGTGATGGAACTGATATTGACAGATAATGATAGGTTGCTAGCTAGCTAGCTATAAATTTGGGATCATTTTAGGCGATTCCTAAAATGATCCCAAATTTATAAGCATGAATAAAACACTTAATACTTTATGCCATGAAAAACCCCTGCATAAAAATACATTTGGTCGATTTCCATAGGATGTCATTTTTTGCGGATCTGTCGTATGAATAATATTATGGGTTTGATATTCATAAAGTATTGGAACGCTTCTAAACTGACTTTATTATAGTAGATTTCAGATCTAAGTAAATTGACGTCGTTGATTTTTTGCAATTGAGTTTGTTCCACCGCTTCTGCTATACTTGCGCTTTTTAGATTGGTAGTCTACCCCTCTCCCTCCCTCTGTGCCGTGTGGTTCCTGGCACCAATACAAAAAAGAATAGGACCACTCCATCTCTTTCCCATGGATGATAGGCTTACAAACTTGGGATTCTTTTTTAGGCGATGGGCTAGCAATCTGTGTAAGCCAAATAGCTGAACGTGGCCATTCAGTCTTTTCATGACTGCTACCCCTACAGACTCTGTCTACCCCACAAGGGATATAGACGTGACCATATGTATGTATGTCAACCCCTCCTAAGGCATGGTTTCCAACAAAAAAGAGAGGAGAGGAAATATGATATATGTTTTGAATAACCAATCAGATTTCGTATTTACATCTCCTCTCCTCTTGGCTTCGGTGAAAATGAATCCCTTCCCAATTTTCCTCTACTCTCCGTTTTATTTGGAATAAGGGATAAATAAAGAACAATATATGTTTTTTTAACCCGCTTTTTACGCGCTCCTATCAAAATACGTACATATAATCACGTCTATATCCCGTGCGGGGCAGACAGAGTCAAAAGTTTTGAAAAGACTGATAGGCCACGTTCAGCTGTTTGGCTTAATGATAGAATTGAGATTCCGATAGTGACAGGTCGCTAGCCCTTCGCCTCAAAGAAGAATCTCAAGTTTATAAGCATATCCCTTAGTTGCCTTTTCGGAATCCATGGGAACGAAATGGAGTGGTGCTATTCTTTTTTTTTATTGGTGCAGGGAACCACACGGCACAAATCTTCAAAAAAAAAATCTACTGGGACTGTTAAAAGAGCTGTAAAAAATGTAATTTGGCAAAAACAGGAAAAACACGAAACATTAGGAGCATCAAACAATACTCGTAATGCATTCGAACGCACAATACGAATCGAGAGGCTCGCACAAAGAAACATTCTCAGAAAAATATATATCGCGTCGAAAAATGGAGCGAAAAAATACGAATAACACGAAAAACACAAGTGCTTGTTCCCACTTGTTTGGCGAAATGAGGGTGAGTAGTGATGTGCTGATTACTAAATGGACGAAAGATTTATCGATGAATTGATAACACACAACACATGTGCCCGGTGTGGTTCCCGGCACCAATCCAAAAAAGAATAGGACCACTCCATTTCTCTCCCATGGATGTCGTAAAAGGCGACTAAGGGATAGGTTTACAAACTTGCAATTATTTTTAAGGCGATGGGCTAGCAACCTGTCACTATTTGAATCTCAATTTTATCTTAAAGCCAAATAGCTGAACGTGGCCTATCGGTCTTTGCAAGACTGTTGGCTCTGTCTACCCCGCAAGGGATATAGACGTGATTATATGTATGTATGATAACACATACTAGCAAAACAAAAACTTGACTTAACCGACAAGGGCTATGGAAGATGAAAAACTCGGTCGATATTCATCATCTTACCTTCTAGTTACTTGCGTTTGCAATTTCTTAATAACTTATCGCCCTTGAGACACATATACCCTTAGAATATATGTTTAGAAATGACAATATCTCTTTTACTTTCTCTCATCTCTTTATCGAGAAGCACGACTTGATCATATAAAAATAAACCACGAAGCAGAAATTTAAGAGTATTATTTTACATAAAGCGATATTTGACCACTATGACTATTTATTTACCAATTCAGATAAAGTAAATATAGGAATGTTTAACACAAGAAACTATAGTACCTACATAGATTCTGCTTATTTCCAGAGAAATCTTTAAAAAGAAATCTTATTTGTTCGATGGATGTAATCGAAATGTTGCTCGCGAAAGATCAGATTTAGAGTACCTACCTTAAACATACAAGTTTGCATTCAGACAGCGAAAAAGTATGCAAGTGAAAAGAAATAGTCTCTGCCTTCCCCTATGGGGAGAATGCATGATTTTGTATGGGGTGGTGCTTTACTATGTTCTATCATTAGTAGATTTTAGATCCAAAACGTTAAATCCAAAAAATGGAACCGCTGTTATCTGAATTCCGCATACAATTATGCGCTTGGCTCTCCTCCAGTGCGACAATAAACAATAAATCTTTCCTTAACAAAATTGAAATAGTTTTTATACTAATGCCTTGCCAAAACTAGTCGCAAATAAGGGGTTTTGCCAAAAAGAATAAAATGATCGTGAACCAATTAAACTGATCGAAATGATTGGTGAAAGTAAACAAAGTTAGTCACAAAAGAATTAGTTAGCACTCAATCTAAACTCAAAAGAAAGACGACGTCGACAAAGGAAGACGAATTAGTAGTTCCTGAGATTAGCGCGTTCAAACAAACAAACAAGTATAGATATATCGATGATAAAAAATAATGCGCATCACTATCGATGAAAAACATTTCTTTTTAGTATTTGCCGAAGCGGGCCGCGCTAACACTCGCTTGTTCCATACATTCGCGCTAAACACTATGAAAAATGACATTTCTTATCACACCTCCATCTTGTTATATTACAGTGTTACAAAATGTTTTCGCGGTATTACCGTCACTTATATCATTAGTTTCGTGACCAAATAAACTAGTGACGAGTTGAGTAGCAACCTTAAAGAGGTTAATATGTAGGTTTAAGAGTATCTTCTTAATGTTATAAATGAGAAAGTAACTTAATTTGTTTGTTTGTGACCTGTTCACGCGTTATCATTTGAACCAATCTTCATGAAATTCTTCGTATAGACAATCAAGAGTCTAGGGAGAAGGACATAGGGTTCTTTTCATCTCGGTAAAAACTGAAGTTTCCAAGAGATTTGTCTGTATTATTTTGTAGGTAGCGCTTAATTCTCATGTGTAGGTCTTAAGAGTATCTACTTAATAAATAATTGGTGTAGGAGACGCTTATAAATCACTAGCGACCCGCCCCGGCTTCGCACGGGTGCAAAATTCTGATAAAATTATACATAAAAACCTTCCTCTTGAATCACTTTACCTGTTACAAAAAACCGTATCAAAATCCGTTGCGTAATTTTAAAGATTTAAGTATACAGACAAACAGACTAAAATAGCGACTTTGTTTTATACTATGTAGTGATCTAAATTCGCGTGTAAATGGCGCTAAATTCGCGCTAGAATGGAAATTTATGGAATGTTTAATTTCACGCGGACGGAGCCGCGGGCATACTATAGTTCTACCATAGAGCAATTCAGTTAAATTCCTTCGTCTTTTGTCTCCAATAAGCTTTGTCAACCCCGTAAGGTATATATGAATTGTACTTGTATTTAAAACATCTCACGACTTAGCAAAAGATTAACATTTTTACCATTCGATAATTCTTTTTGAATAACTAAATTATGTAAATTTTAGATTAATGAGGAATACATTTGGGCGAAGTCGTTTTGAGATAAAGACATTATTTTTAGTCAATTCTCAGTCAGTTCCTTTGTGTTCAATAACCTGAGATAACTTAAAAAATGGCGTGTTTTTATCATTAGGTGAAAACTAGATTTGATTATAGCAAAATTGATGATTTTATACCTATCCCAATGTCAACTTATATTATAAATGCAAAAGCAAGTTTATACGTGTGTATTTGTTGGCAATTCACATCTTATGTACTGAACTAACCTTTGCTAACTAACTAACTAAGGTAACTTGACCAATATTGGATCGATCATGGTTACACATCCAGTTGCCTGAATGTACAGTACAGGTTTCCTCGCGATATTGTCCCTCGCCGTAAGACAATTGGTTAGCAATTAAACTAATGTCCTTATGTAGCTTATAAAACCGTCATTCGTATGTACGAAGTAAGAAGCAGTGATGTCACTCACGCGGCTTTTTAAAGTCGGATACCTTAACCACTGTACCACCGACGCTATATTTAATAGCTTAAATTACTTTGATGAAAGTGCAACTAAAGGTGAATGCAAACTGTACCTAAATTACTACTCTTGAGAAAAATAAAATCCTATTATACTAGCTCTTATATTAAAGTTTGTTTACTCTACTTAGATATCAACTTTTCAGCACAAATGTCTAAAACGTCAAAAAGGGGCCAAGAGTGTGTCGGGCTACTCTCAATTAAGAGTTCTGTAGTAATTATAAAACTACTTTAAAATAATAATGGTTTTTAAAGATATTCTAGTGAACAGTAAGCCCAAAAGCATCTATAACTGACGCTGAGCATACATGAAGAGAATGACGATTGTGGATGAAGCAAAACACGCAGGGTTAGTGGCAAGAGCAAAGTCTAGTCTCTGCCTACCCCACTAAGACAGACTTGATACTTTTTCCTACTGGCAAAATCCCGGTTAAATTCTTCAGGGAAGAGTTTTTACACGAAGCGACTCCCATCTGACCTCCGCAATTGCTGGGAAACCGACCTCATAATGGATCATTGTTACACATTCAGTTGCCTTAATGTGCAAGTATCCTTACAATGTTGACGGCCTCTGTGGCGCAGCGGTAGTACGCTTGTCTGTGACACCGGAGGTACCGGGTTCGAATCCCGGCCAGGGCATGATGAGAAAATAACTTTTTCTGATTGGCCTGGGCCTTGGATGTTTATCTAAATAAGTATTTATTATAAAATATAGTATCGTTGAGTTAGTATCTCGTAACACAAATTCCGAACTTACTTCGAGGCTAACTCAATCTGTGTAAATTGTCCCGTATATATTTATTATTTATTTATTTAATGTTTTCCCTCACCATAAAGAGCATCGGTTAGCAGTTACTTTTAATACAGAAAAGAGTTATCGAACGAACTAAATATCGTATGTTTATTTTCATATATTGGATGGAGTTTCTTATCGACTGTGAAACCCTAAAATGTCGCGACCGAACCAAGGTCCCGACAAGGACGATTCGTCCTCAATTTATTGCGTAACATTCTTCTTTTATTATTTGTCCAAAGAATTTTCTCGCGACATTTCGCTTGCATTTTTTTATGAGTACAAAATTTTAAGAGTGGCTTTGTAGTTTTAAAAATTTCAGAACACTTCAAAACCTCTTAAGATCATATTTTTTTATTGTGGATTCATCTTTTTTTTATTGGTGTTTTAGTTTCTTTTTATTTATTTTTCTTACTATAGATTGAACTCTAAAATTACTGACTAATTAAATTGATTGAATATTGCAAGGTTATGCAATTATTTTCTGTTCTATGCGCTACATATCGCTCGTAGAAACATACATATTTTTTATATATATCATGACTTTTGATACGGATTTCAGTAAAAAAATTTTGGCGGGAAACCAGACGTCACGAATTTTGGCAAACGCCAATCAGCTGAATTACCGCCGCCATGTTTTTCGGGTTATTTCTACATACATACATATGTACGTACATATGATCACGTCTATATCCCTAGCGGGGTAGACAGAGCCACCAGTCTTGAAAAGACTGATAGGCCACGCTCAGCTATTATTATTATTATGGGTTATTTCTCGACTCACATTATCTGTGGGAAGATATTTAGCATTAAAATTCACGCTGGCTAGGAATTTTCTATTTGCTTTCATGGCGTTCCCTGAAATTTAAAATTATTTAAGATCTATCAGTTGAATTTTAATGTTCGTGGGGCATGAAAATATGAAAGTATTTTTTGGGACAAACACAATTAAAAAAAATGTGTTCTAAATCTATCTATCTATCTACTCGATGTACTAGTCACTAGGGATCTCTCTATGAAAGTTGTATTCCATCATCTATAACGAATGTGCAATTTGCACGTTCGCATTACACAGTCCACGTTCGTAAATAGATTGGTCTATTCTTGGACGTCATTTATTGACAAGAGAGTACTTCTCTCACCCACGCCCTACTCCTTTCAAGTTGATAAAGTTTTCAAGTTTCACTTTATAACTCAAGGAAAGATTTTAACTGGAATTAAATTTATTAATCTACCATCTTCCTTCTTCCGACCTAGCGTTAATCCTACCCATATATCATGGTTACCTATCGTTATACGAGTATGATGTTTTCTCTAGCCCTAAGATGAATTAGTCGTGTGGTTTCCGGCACCAATAAAAAAAAGAATAAGACCACTCCATCTCGTTCCCACGGTCGTAAAAATCGACTAAGAGATAGGATCTTAGTAAATTGACATCGTTGAATTTGTGCCATGTGGATCCCAGCACCAATAAAAAAAAATCCATGGAGCATTATTCTCATGGATGTCGTAAAAGGTGACTTAGGCATAGGCTTACAAACTTGGGATTCTTCTTTTAGGCGATGGGCTAGCAACCTGTCATTATTTGAATCTAAATTAAATCATAAAGCCAAACAGCTGAACGTGGCCTATCAGTCTTATCAAAAATAATGTATATTACTCCGAAAGAAGTCTTGGATACTCATGATCGGTAAATAGGCAAGGAAGGTATTGAACCTATATCCCTTTGACGATGTCTCTCTGCGTCTTCACCAACGACCACAGATGCTCTACATTTTAACTATATAACAAGCCTCAAACCTACATCTCATTAGGATTTAGGATATATAGTCACGATAAACCTACGCTTAATCATTTTCTGTGCCGTTGTATTGATAAAAATCATATTTTTGTACAAAGGTCAAAGGTAAACATAGAATCACCCGTACACACACAAATTTTTACCTATACAAAATCCGAGGATTGCCAATAATCGTATTGGCGCGATTGGAGCGTCCGCCATCTTTAATTTTTCACCTCGTCAAACGCGCCGCGCCCGACTCCGAAATTCGTTTTAAAATTCAAATCCAACGAGGGTTAATATTTGAATAGTTTTTTTTTTCTATTTGCTTTGTACGTTCCATATTCAACTGTTTGTTGAGTTTTAATATTTTAATGAAATAATCATTACTTAGAAATATTTAAATATGTACCGGTTTTTGGATTACATACTCTGTTTTGCTATATATTTGGTTTTTGAAATTAGACTGTATTTTTTAATAGATTCGGGAATTAAAAAAGTACTTTTTATGGGTGTAATGTGTTTTCAAATAAATATTTCTCTTTTTTTACATACATATACAAAATGCAACCTGTCACTATTTGAATCTCGGTTCTATCATTAAGCCAAATAGCTGAACGTGGCCATTCAGTCTTTTCAAGACTGTTGGCTCTGTCTACCCCGCAAGGGATATAGACGTGATCATATGTATGTATGTATGTATGTATATACAAAATGAACAAAATCTAGATGGATTTTATTCATTTTGTATGTATGTCAAAAACTCTTACACACAAAAAAAATTACGTCTTTGTACCTTAAGAAGTAAACAGAACCAATTCAAATTAAAAACTTTAATTCATTATTATGGAACATTGCAATATCTATACTAATATTATAAAGCTGAATAGTTTGTTTTGTTTTGTTTTATTTGTTTGTTTGTTTGTTTGTTTGTTTGTTTGTTTGTTTGTTTGTTTGTTTGTTTGTTTGTTTGTTTGTTTAAACGCGCTAATCTCAGAAACTACTGAACCGATTTGAATAATTCTTTCACTGTTAGATAGTCTATTTATCGAGGAAGGCTATAGGCTACATTTTATCCCGGATTTCCTACGGGAAACGTCAACAATGCAGGTGAAAGTTGAATGAGTCGGCCATCTGCGAGCTCTCCACGCGAACGCTGCGCAAACCAACAAAGATATAGTAAAACAATGTACTAACGATGTGAAGTACTTATTTTTTGCCACAAAAAAGTCCGCGAGAGCATATATCTATCTCTTAAGGTTTACTTACAATAACCACTTTTATGTTAATTTTTTAAGATTATTTTTTCATTATAAACATAAGTTATTTTGAAACCAATTTTCTTTAATTCAGTATTAATCCTTATCCAAATAAATATGTTTATTACTTTCGGCTTTTCATGTAGACTAAAATTGCCATTTACAGTATATAAATCAGGCAAATAGGTTTTGAGATATAGTCGTTATAAGCAATTTGCAGCGAAACATTTAATACGGCGAACGAGCGTTCTTTCTAATACGCGTGACCGCCTGACATCTTAGAAGATATTACTATTTTAAAGTAAAGTATCAGCCTGTAAGATCCCACTACTGGGCAAAGGCCTCTCATCTCACTATACGGTCTCCGTTCCGTCGCGGGTAATGATATGGGCCAAGTCGTCGCCAAGTCGCATACCAATTAGCAGCTATAATTGATAAAGCCGAGGAGGATGTTTGCAAAAATAAATATGATGCCCAAAATAACTATTCCACGCGGACGAAGTCGCGGGCACAGCTAGTCACTTAATAATTGTCATATGTTTTGGTCTCGCAACATTGGTTGGCATCAAAAATAATTACTTAAAACTAAGTTAACTGCCGCTTCCAAAGCGTTAGTGCAGAATAAGTGGTAAAAAACTGCACTGCAGCATTTTTCTTCAACAACGTCAACTTTACAATTATCCAAACTTAACATTAAAATTAGAATAGAAATGTTGACGAGAGGATACATTGTTGTCACTTATACGAAATTTAAATAATAAAAAAGAATATAATTAAATTTTCAAAAATTTTCTAAAAAACTCCAGCTGGATCTCCTGGTCTTAATGATAAATAAGAAGAACTCCATTTTCTTAATAATGTTATAACAGTACATTCGTCAATAACATTCCGTTAGTTTATTTGTGCCCTCCAGCCAAGCCTAATGCCGGGCAAGGACATATAATCCATGATTCCTTCAAGGAAAAATGTTAGCTGTTTTCTTTTCTCCCGATATGACAGTCGATAGGCTGGGCCTTTCATTGGGCGGTTTGTGCTACAAGTTATGAGAAAAAAATGTCGCGACGATACCGTGTTTTTTTTTAAATTAATAAAATTTATATGTGCAATAGAGGGTTAACAAACAAACAAAAAATAATAAAATCTGAGTGTTAGTCTGCTATGTTATTCTTGTTAACATACATACATACATATGGTCACGTCTATATCCCTTGCGGGGTAGACAGAGCCAATAGACTTGAAAAGACTGAATGGCCACGTTCAGCTATTTGGCTTAATGATAGAATTGGGATTCAAATTGTGACAGGTTGCTAGCCCACCGCCTAACAGAGAATTTAATTAATATTGTGAAGTTGACGTTGTTGAAGAATATGCTGCAGTGCAGTTTGTTACCGCTTCTTCTGCACTGACGCCTTGGAAGCGGCAGTAAACTTAGTTTTTAAGTAATTAATTTGACGTCAACCAATGTTGTTAAACCATACGTTTTGACAATTATTAAGCGATATGTAGTATCCTATAGTAACGAATAAAATTTTTGAATTTTGAATTTTGAGGAATCTCAAGTTTATAAGCCTATCCCTTAGTCGCCTTTTACGACGTCCGTGGGAAAGAGACGGAGTGGTCTTATTCTTTTTTGTAATGGTGCCGGGAACCACACGGCACTATTTATTTATTTATTACGCATATATTTATTTATTTCTTTATACCATGTCAAGAAGTCAGGATGTGACCGGGACTAACCATCAAGGAAGAAGACCATCATTAAATTGGCTTATTGTGTATCAATCATATGTCTAAGATTGAGTATTTTTTTTAAATATGCTCCATAATTCTGTCCTCACATTTTACTAAGTAAGTACTAAAATGTTAATCATGCTGAGTACACTTGTTTTTTGGTTTTACAACTGGCCATGTTTCTATTGTTTATATTTATAATAGAGGCCGCCCGCGACTTCGTCCGCATGGAAACCCTATCAATCCCGCGGGAACTCTGGGATAAAAAGTAGCCTATGTGTTATTTTGGGTCTTCAGCTACCTACATACCAAATTTCATGGTAATTGGTTCAGTAGTTTTTGCGTGAAAGAGTAACAAACATCCATACATCCATACAAACTTTCGCCTTTATAATAGTAGTAGGATTAAGTTTGTTGTAAAACTGTTTTGTGTACTTAATAAATAAATAAATAAATAACATATTCCCTCACACCGCTGCTCCTATAAACTTGTACCACGCCCAAACAGGGTGATATCCAGAAAATTGTCAACATACCCACGTACACCAGGATTGCAGTATAAGGATAACGTAATTTGGACCATTCTCTCCGGGATCATTAGCCGGGGGATCCATATTTTGTTATTATTATTACGGCAAAACGGAGTTGCGTTGCGAAATTTTCTGGGAATGGGTTGCCTAATATCAACAATTCTATTTATTTTTTAAATGATATCTATCCGATATCTAATATTTTAGGGTTAACATGTCAACATTTTATTTAGGGTTAACATGTCTAAACATGTTTTTTTTTTCTATTATGTCTCTAAGATTTTCCGTTTTTGTTATTAAATGGGGTTAGTAAATACAAGTATCATTCCTTTTTTTTTTTATTTCTTTTTCATGGTTACTGAAAATCCAAGGTAGGTTAGTTAATTTAAAAAATTACATTGCCTGCATGGGCATGTAATCACGTATACATCCCTTGCGGGGCAGACAGAGCCAACAGTCTGGAAAATACTGATGGGCTACGTTCAGCTGATAGAATCTCAATTCTATCATTAAGCCAAATAGCTGAACGTGGCCAATGGCCATTCAGTCTTTTCAAGTCTGTTGGCTCTGTCTACCCCGCAAGGGATACACACGTACTCTAATTTCGTTTACTCTACGTCTACTTTAATTTCGACACCACCGTAACAGCCTCGATGGTCCAGTGGTTGGTGCGTGAGACTGTGAAGTTGGCGGTCTAAGTTCTCGAGCCCCAACACAACAAGATTTTCTTTTAATCAAAAATATTTTTTTTTGTGTTGTTTGAGTATTTTATTTAAATAAACTGAAATTCAAAATACTACATGTAATAAAACGGTAAAAATATTTGTCCGTACATTTAATTGACTGAAACCGATAGAGATTTTTTTTTACATTTTTTGTCTGTCTGTCGGTATCTGACTGTATGATAAAGATTCAACTCGAAATTTACGCGGACGAAGTCGCAGGCAACAGCTAGTTTTATAATAAATACTTATATAGATAAACATCCAAGACCCAGGCCAATCAGAAAAAGTTCTTTTCTAATCATGCCCTGGCCGGGATTCGAACCCGGGACCTCCGATGTCACAGACAAGCGTACTACCGCTGCGCCACAGAGGCCGTCACTCGTCAATTAATTCGCATAGTCTTCGCCTTGGGCCACACATCGCTACGCAGCAAAATTATCAACATACACACGTACGCACTCGACATTGTCTGAGGGATAACGCAATTTGACGTATTCTCTTTGGGTCGTTAGCGAAACTCTGTATTTCACAAACACACCAATTTCGCCTGTCTGAAAGTATGTAATATTATTAGGTATATTATCACTATTTGAATCTCAATTCTATCATTAAGCCAAATAGCTGAGCGTGGCCTATTAGTCTTTTCAAGAACTGTTGGCTCTGTCTTCCCCGTAACGGATATAGACGTGACTATATGTATGTATGAAAGTATGGAATAAAGGCATGGTTACATGTTCGCCTAGCTTGAGTAAGTATAGTAAAGTAAAGAATATTTATTTAATAACACGATAATACAAAAAATAAATGATATTATAAATAAAATGAGCCGTGTGGCTCCCGGCACCAATAGAAAAAAGAATAGGACAACTCCATCTCTTTCCCACGGACGTCGTAAAAAGCGACTAAAGGATTGGATTATAAACTTGGGCTTTCTCTTTTAGGCGACAGGCTAGCAACCTGTCACTATTTGAATCTCAATTGATTATTAGCCGCCAAACAGCTAAACGTGGCTTATCACTCATTTTAAGACTGTTGGCTCTGTCTACCCCAAAGCGTATAGACATGACTATATGTATGTATGTAAGAATTACAATATCAAGCCTGATTTCTCCTGTTTTTTAATCCTAAGTTAAGACCCCTCCCGATTTTACCTCGGATTAGCATCCTTTGATCGGCTGAAAGACCCCTTGGGTTTTTGTCCAATTGTTCGCTAATCGCCGGCTTGTTTACTAAAGTGCGTTCTGGGCCGTCTGTTGGGGTGGGGTGTGACATTTAGCGATTTACTACTAACATCTACCTAGGCACTACTGGAAAAAAAATCTATAAATCCACATCCACACTAATAATAAAGAAGAAAGATTTGTATTTTTGTATGTTTGTGTGGAATAAACTCAAAAACTACTGGTCCGATTTTGATAAAATTTGGCACAGATATAGAATAGACCTTCAAAAGTGACATAGGCATAAATTTGTTTTGAAATAAATTTATTTCAAAATATAAAACACAAAAATATGTCCACCCGTGCGAAGCCGGGGCGGGCCGCTAGTAAATAAATATATACGTGACAAATTACGCAGATTGAGTGAGCCTCGAAGTAAGTACGAGACTTGTGATACGAGATACTAACTCAACGATACTATATTTTATAATAAATACTTATATAAGATAAACATCCAAGACCCAGGCCAATCAGAAAAAGTTCTTTTCTCATCATGCCCTGGCCGGGATTCGAACCCGGGACCTCCGGTGTCACAGACAAGCGTACTACCGCTGCGCCACAGAGGCCGACAAATCTATAGAAATACATAAGAATACAAAATCTATAGAAATACATTAGTGTTAATTTGCCCTTAGTCTAAATTCTAGTTATATTTTTTTTCGTTAATGTACATAAATGTATAAATAAGTGCCGTGTGGTTCTAGGCACCAATATAAAAAAGAATAGAACCACTCCATCTCTTTCCTATATATGTCGTTAAAGGCGACTTAAGGATAGGCATATAAACTTGGGTTTCGTCTTTTAGGCGATAGGCTAGCAACTTGTCACTATTTTAAATTTCGATTCTACCACCAAGCTGAACGTGGCCTATCAGTCTTCAAGACTGTTGGCTCTGTCCATCCCCCAAGGGATGTAGACGTGACTATATGAAGATGTTATTTTTAATTATAATATACTTATATCCTAGGGGGAGGCCTAGCTACCTGTTCGCAAGACCCTATTTCAGGAACTAGCCTTTCCTCAAAGATTGATGTAACGTGCCAACTTAGCTGAGTACTAGCATTGAGAAACCGTGTTCAATCTTTGTTAATACACATACATACAATCACGTCTATATCCCTTGCGGGGTAGACAGAGCCAACAGTCTTGTAAAGACTGATAGGCCACGTTCAGCTATTTGGCTTTAAGATAGAATTGAGATTCAAATAGTGACAGGTTGCTAGCCCATCGCCTAAAAGAGGAATCCCAAGTTTATAAGCCTATCCCTTAGTCGCCTTTTACGACATCCGTGGGATCCGTGGAGTGGTCCTATTCTTTTTTGTAATGGTGCCGTGAACCACACGGCAACTTTGTTAATTGAGGAAATAAACGATATTTTATTTATATTTATTATTCAATTCACAGAGACCACACCTTTACCAACGCTGAGTCATTCTGCGAGGGGCGAATGTACTCCTAACCACCCAGCCAGCAATATTTCAGTTTTTGTACTCCAGTTAGTACATTGTGCTCAAATTATGTACATGACACTGAATTTTACAAATGATGTTGAGCTTTGATGACTCTTTTCGACTGAACAACGGCACAGTATCATAAGGAGTGACGATGTTAACGGTAAAGATATAACATACATACATATGGTCACGTCTATATCCCTTGCGGGGTAGACAGAGCCAACAGTCTTGAAAGACTAAATGGCCACGTTCAGCTATTTGGCTTAATGATAGAATTGTGATTCAACTAGTGACAGGTTGCTGGCCCATCGCCTAAAAAAGAATCTCAAGTTTGTAAGCCTATCCCTTAGTCGTCTTTTACGACATCCATGGGAAAGAGATAGAGTGGTCCTATTCTTTTTTGTATTGGTGCCGGGAACCACAGGGCATACTTAATAACAAGCTAAATACTAAAGATATAAAAGGTTTTTTTTAATCTAAATATTTAACGGGATTCTAATTAGTTACAGTTCACACTATTTTAAAATAATGTGAACCGGCATCCCTTGACCCGATCCCATGACCCGGCATCGATAGAAAAAGAAAAAAACACTCCTTCTCTTTCTTATGAATCGCAATAGCTGACTAATGTATAGGCTCATAAATTTACGAATCTTTCTTTAGGCGATGGGCTGCCAACCTCAATATTTTAATCTCAATTTCAACACTAAGCAATACTGCAGTTGAGCGTGGATTTTCAGTCTTTTCAGGACTGTCAGCTGTGCCTACCCGTAAGGGATGTAGACGTTATTATATAATGCATACACACATATTGAATTAAGCAATAAGAATATGAAACGTCAAAGCAATTTCGTGAAACTCTCAGGCAAAAGCTAAATAAATATATACGGGACAAAATACACTGATTGAGTTAGCCTCGAAGTAAGTTCGAGATATCTGTCACGAGATACTAACTCAACGATACTATATTTCATAATAAATACTTAAATAGACAAACATACAAAACCCAGGCCAATCAGAGAAAGTTCGTTTCTCATCATGCCCTGGCCGGGATTCGAACCTGGGACCTCCGGCGTCACAGCCAAGCGCACCACCGCTGCGCCAAAGGGGCCATATAAAACTAGTTCATTGTAATACCAACTCTTTATTACTTTCAATGAATACTGAAAGTATACTTGTCTGACTCAATCATACACGTTAAACTAAGAATGAAACATGTACGAGAATGTTCACACCTTTTTAATATTAAATGCTTTAAGGCTTAAACTACAAAAGGTACTTCCTATCCTTCCGAGAAACGGGGCGTCTTGACAGGATCTTTTGATAACATACATGTATAGTGCCGTGTGGTTCCCGGTACCAATACGAAAAAGAATAGGACCCCTCCATCTCTTTCCCATGGATGTCGTAAAAGGCGACTAAGGGATAGGCTTACAAACATGGGATTATTGCAACCTGTCACTATTTGAATCTCAATTCTATCATTAAGCCAAACAGCTGAACGTAGCAATTATAGATTTGACCATATGTATGTATGAATGGTACTTCCTATCCTTCAGAGAAACAAGGCGTCTGACAGGATCTTTTGATAACATACATAGGTACGAGTATATTAAGTTCTTAAGTATACTACCTTTTATCCCAGCTTCGCCAAAGCGCTAAATTCTTATTGTAGGTGGCGTTTAAATTGATCTCTACAAGTTTGCTGTTAGCCCATTACCTACAAGATTCCTAAGTTTATAAGCATTTCCCTTAGTCGCCTATTACCTACACATATCACACGTGATGGTCAAGGCGATAGGCTAGCAACCTGTCACTATTTGGATCTCAATTCCATTATTATTAAAATTAAGTAGCTGAACGTGGCCGTTCAGTCTTTTCGGGACTATTGGCTCTGTCTACCCCGTAAGGGATATGGACGTGACTTTATGTATATATGTATGTATCACACGTGATTATTTTAGCACCGTAGCTAAGTTATGTTTATTTTATTTCAGTGTGGTCTCGGCCTTATTACGTCATTATAAGCCTTATGCTTCACTTTGTCATGTAAAGCATAGGATCTTCTAAGATAACATTTTTGTAACATTCTAATGACACTGACTATGCAAGCCTTTTGGCTTTTGCCAGGATTTTCACGTCATTTTTTTTATTATCTAATTTACGTCAGAGATTTTTTTTAGTTTTGATAGTTTAGACATAGACGAACGTATCTTGATCAAATTAAGGACGTCCTGGATAAGGGTCAGGTCAACCCGAAACCGCCGAGCTTGCATTAAGAGAGTTATGAATGTGAATGAAGCGAAAGAAGTATGCAGAGATCGTGGCAAGTGGAAAAATGTAGTCTCTGCCTACCACTCCAGGAAAAAGTCGTGATTTTATGTATAGTATATTTTTTATTACAGTAACGAAATTCTTTGTGATAACTATTATGTTTGTGTGAAATACCTGTTAACATTGTAAAAGACAGTCAAGCTAAGTAAATTTAAACTTGAGCTTTTAGGCGATAGGGTAACCTGTCACTATTTTAAAGCTTACTTCAGCGTGTGGCCTTTGCCTACCCCGTAACGGTAAGACGTGTTTTATATGTGTATGTTAGCAAACATACATGTAATCATATCTTTATCCCTTACGGGGTAGACAGAGCCTACAAAGACTGAAGGGCCGCGTTTTCAGATCCGATCATGCTAAAAGTTGCACTAGATAATTGTACCTATATCATTAGCCGTCTTTTACAGCATCCATAGGTAAGTGGTTGAGTGATCCTATTTTGAAGTTTCGGGAACTACACGGCAGAAGTCAATATGAGGGTTGTATTTATACTGTCTACCACGCCAGGATAAAGACGTGATTATTTGTGTAACTGAATTCTTACTTCAAATCAGTTTACAGAATAGCATTAACCCTACTAAGCTATTATGGATGCAAATTACATAAGCGATGTCCGAACTTATAACATTTGCTGACCTTATCTCGCAGACCTACTTAAAAATAGACAACGCATAGGTCGCCTGTTACTATTTTACCGGAACTCCCACGGTAGCGAAATACATTCATATATACATATATATAATCACGTTCATATACTATGATAGATAGATAGATAGATAAAACTCTTTATTGCACCATAAGAGTAAACCATACAAAACAGCACAAAGCAGATATACAGAGATGGAACAAAGGCGGACTTATCGCTAATGCAATCTCTTCCAGTCAACCTTTGGGTGGAAGGAAACCAAACAGAAGATTGGCTTTGGCGCAGAGCAAGATAAATAAATGTTTAAATAAAATAAAGTGGACACATATATATCTATGCTGGGTTAACAGAACCAACAGTCTTGAAAAATCTGATAGGTCACGTTCAGCTGTCTGGCTCAATGATAGAATTGAGATTCAAATAGTGACAGGTTGCTAGCCCATCGCCTTAAAGAAGGATCCAAGTTTATAAGCCTATCCCTTAGTCGCCTTTTACGACATCCATGGGGACGAGATGGAGTGGTCGTATTCTTTTTATTTATTTATTAAACTAAACTAAGAATGCACAAAATATAAATGTATAGCACAATTGGCGGACTTAATGCTAGAAGCATTATCTACCAGTCAACCATTGCAACACAGAAATCTTTATGTGGAGTCAAACTTCAGTGATCTATTTCTTCAATTATCTATGTCCACCAACCGGACCTACTCCAAATGGAACATTAATTTAGTCTAACTGGAGTTGTGAGGTTCCCCCCAATTTCGGGAATGCTTTGATCCGAGCGGATACTTGGGTCTTTATGCAACTCAGTCAGAGGGCAATAGGAATTCCACTTTGTGTATTTAACCAACGGTATTAAGTTCTTTTTTTTATCAGACAAATTACGGACGTCCTGGTAAAGGGTCAGGTCAAAAGTACCCGAAACCGCCGAGCTTGCATGAAGAGAGTTATGAATGTGGATGAAGCGAAGGAAGTATGCAGAGATCGTGGCAAGTGGAAAGAGGTAGTCTCTGCCTACCCCTCCGGGAAAGAGGCGTGATTTTATGTAGGTATGTATGTATGTATGTTTTTTTTCAGAACGTCAATGGTCGAATCGGTATGGTGCCTGGTTATAAGCGATTGCGCATTAAGGCATCGATAATAAGACTATTTTCGAAGTCATGTACATTAGTTTGATAACCAACCGATGCTCCCTTACGAGGTAAACAGAGCCAACAGTCTTCAAAGACACGTTTAGCTGTCAATCAAGAAAATAGCTACTGAACTTGAGATCTTTTTGTAAGCAATCTGTCACTGTTTGAATCTCGATACAATGATAAAAACATGTTAACATTTTAAAAAATAGTATTTTATTGTCATGTGTTGGCAATACTGATTGTGGCTTTTTCTGACGTTTGAGTTAGCCGCGTTTTTCGGTGTCTTTTGAAAAAAGGGAACTCGAGCTACAAGTAGCATAAAGATGTATTATTTTAATTTATTAAAGAAGAACTGAGAAAGGAATTCTGATTGTATCATTTAGTAAGTTAACAGACATAACATACAGCTAAACGTGTTCTTTCAATCTGTGGAGTTGGTCCGTATATACGCAACTTAAAAAGGTGATTGTGATAAAAAAGACATAAGAATATTCTCACTCGGCTATTAATACGTACATACATACATATGGTCACGTCTATATCCCTTGCGGGGTAGACAGAGCCAACAGTCTTGATAAAACTGAATGGCCACGTTCAGCTACTTGGCTTAATGATAGAATTGAGATCCAAATAGTGACAGGTTGCTAGCCCATCGCCTAAAAGAATCCCAAGTTTACAAGCCTATCCCTCAGTCGCCTTTTATGACATCCATGCGAGAGAGATGGAGTGATCCTATTCTTTTTTCTATTGGTGCCGGGAACCACACGGCCCGTATATTACGCAACTTAAAAAGGTAACTGTGTAAAAAAAAGACACAAGAATATTCTCGCACGGCTATTAATAAAACTCTTTATTCCCGATCCTGTAATAAAATCACCGGGATCGCTTCCACATCCCGTATGCGCTTAGACACACTTATTGCTACTAAAGTTATATGAAAATTTTCTGAAGAAAGCCTCTTATATGAGGCAAGTTGGGAACTCGTTTGAGTACGTAGCGCCTAACTTGTAGCGTTTAAATTTGTGTGTGTTTATATGAAAATTATACGTACAATCATGTCTATATCCCTTACGGAGTAGACAAAGTCAACAGTCTTTTGAAAAACATTGCCACATTTACAATATTCATATGTATGGCTTATTAGAGAGAATTGCACAGCGTAGTGCCGTGTGGTTCCCGGCACCAATAGAAAAAAAAATAAGACCACTCCATCTCTCTCCCATGGATGTCGTAAAAGGCGACTAAGGGGTGGGCTTATAAACTTGGGATTCTTCTTTTAGACGATGGGCTAGCAACCTGTCACTATTTGAATCTCAATTCTATCTAAAAGCCAAATAGCTGAACGTGGCCTATCAGTCTTTACAAGACTGTTGGTTCTGTCTACCCCGCAAGGGATATAGACGTGATTATATGTATGTATGTATTGCTATTGCAATACAGCGCGGGAATGCTGCCTGTGTGATAGGAACCCTACCAAGGGGTCTAAATTTAAACAATTTTTTTTTAGTTTGTAATTTAGGGATTTCACTTTATTTTAATTAAGTAGATTCTTTATTAGTTTAGTTTAGAAATGTAATATTCTCATTTTGTCAGTCTAATACTTAAGTTTTTATTATTTCATAAATATTTTTTAAAAATACACCTCACAATTTATCTTGTGCATCCATATTTATACTACCATACCATAACATAACACAACATAAGAACACGCCTCTTTCCCGCAGGGGTAGGCAGAGACTACATCATTCCACTTGCTACAATATCTGCATACTTCCTTCGCTTTGTGCATACTTCCTTTGCTTTTACTACCAAATAAATCTTATTTTAATGTAAAGAGAAAATACAAATTTTCTCTTAACAAACCAACAACAACTTGACAAATTATAGTAAGGTAGGCACAGGCACAGACAAAACCATGAAATTGACTTACTTATATCTGTGAAAGTCTTGCGAAAATTCTTCAATGTTAAAAGTAGTATGAATTTGCTATTATCACGGTTATTTCGCTCGAAATACCGCCCCACCCTTCCCGTGCAAAGTTTATCTGAAGTGGTAGGTAACTCTGCTTGTAAGCAACGCTTTATTTCTACAAGTATATTTGTCACTGATGTATATTTTATTAGAGTTTTATTACTATCAAGAACTCAAATTCTTACATTATATTTTTATATATTTATTTATTTATTTAAACTTCATTATACAAATACAAATGTATAATAACACAATTGGCGGACTTAATGCTAGAAGCATTATCTACCAGTCAACCATTGGGTCTGACAGAGAACTTTGAGAATTTATAGAACAATAAAACGCTGTTCTTATAGTGTTATGAAATCTAGAATTAAGAATTAACAAGGTCAAAAAACACACACAAATTTGTTCGGATAAAAAATTACTAATATGTTTGATTTTTGAAGGAAAAGGCGATGAAATTTTTTTTTAGGCGATGGTCTTGGGACCGGCCTCTAATATAAATTTCATCATTAAACCATCCAGGTGAACTTGACTTTTCAGCCTTTTGGAGACTGTTGGCTCTGTCATCCCGTAAGAGAGTAAGAGATAAAAAGGTGATACATGAACGTGATTTTTTCGTATTCATTTATTTCTAGCTACTACCATCCCGCTTACACTGGAGCCATACCCCAATCGTAACTTTATCGGCTGTGATGAGGGATTATTTATACTCCGACGTACCAGGTGCTGGATGAATGGAATTCCTTTTGTTAAAAGCACCTCATCCTGGTATTAAGCAAAGCTTGGTTTGCCATGGGATTATTGAGGCACTATGTGATCAGTTACTAGAGATGCCATTACATTTAATTACATTACAAATTGGATTTATTTTTTTGCTGAATCATAAATAATAAATAAATATATACGGGACAAATTACACAGACTGAGTTAGCCTCGAAGTAAGTTCGAGACTTGTGTTACGAGATATTAACTTAACGATACTATATTTTATAGCAAATACTCCTATAGATAAACATCTAAGACTCAGGCCAATCAGAGAAAGTTCATTTCTTATCATACCGTAACCGGGATTCGAACCCTGGACCTTCGGTGTCACAGACAAGCGTACAACCGTTGCGCCACAGAGGCCGTCTTTTTTTGTTTAATCATATTCGTAAATTTCGCAATATACAAAGCTGTTTCTTCTAGAGAAGCCATGCAATATTTGGTATATTTTTTAATAAGCGTAAGTTTTATAACAGCACTATAGCCTTACTCAGTTATCCTTCCAAAATGGCGGACTGCCTACTAAATCGCTAAATAATTTGTTAAAAAAAGATAAGTTTATTTAATACGAGTCATGTCACTTCAAATTTTTCGTTTATAGTATATATATGATTTTTTACATTAAATCGTAAAGTAATAATTTTTTTTGCTTATCTAAGAAGATACTTTCGCGTGAAATGAAATCTACAATATTACTCCTTTAGCAAATTTGTAAAGATTTTCTCTAACTGAATTTGTAAATGTAACAATTTTTCGTACTGTATTATAAATTATTGTTAGTACGAGTAGTAATTACTTTAAGATCACCGTACTGACTAAATAGCATTATGTCAATGCCAGTAATGATAATTTTACAAGTATTCGTGAAGTAAAAATATAATTTGTTTTTTTTTTTTGTAAAGTTGTCGGTTCCTTGAATATAACTCTATGCAACAGATTTATTTGTCTTTTTGTTATTTGATGTCTCATTTCGCACTCAAATGTATTGCACATTCGAGATTATTTCGTTTTTTAAATTGACCATTGTAATGTTTATTTATCTATAGAGGTAATTTTTCTTCGTAAGATGCAGCCTCTTAATAAACACAAGGAAAAGAGACGCAGTGATAAGTGGTTCCCGGCATTTAAGAAAAGGACTACTCCATCTCTTTCCCACGGATATAATAAAAGGCGACTAAAGGTGCACACTCATTTAGAATTTATTATGTACACAAGCCAATGCTTTTCTTTACACTTTCCTGTCGTGGGCCTGCTGGAAGAAATTTCTCTAGAAATATGTAGTGCCCTTGTACTGAATATCTCTTTATTTTGAGTTTTACTCTTTTTTACCTTGTTGTACATAAATATATAAATAAATGATGTGTATAAAGTTGACGTTGTTGAAGAAAATGCTGCAGTTCAGTTTGCTACCGCTCCTTCTGCACTGACGCCTTGGAAGTGGCAGTAGGTAAACTTAGTTTTAAGTTATTTATTTGACGTCAACCAATATTGTCAAACCAAAAGATTTGACAATTATTAAGCGATATGATAGTATCCTATGAAAATGAATAAAAATTTAGAATTTGAATCTGAATTTGAATATCATACATACATACATATGGTCAAGTCTATGTCCCTTGCGGCGTAGACAGAGCCAACAGACATGAAAAGACTGAATGACCACGTTCAGCTATTTGGCTTAATGATAGAATTGAGATTCAAATAGTGACAGGTTGCTAGCCCATCGCCTTTTACGACATCCATGGGAAAAAGATGGAGTGGTCCTATCCTTTTTTGTATTGGTGCCGGGAACCACACGGCATATATTTGAATATCATATTTTCTACCAAATTAAACCCCACACTCTGACATCGAAGGCTACACGTTAATCCATCGTGTAATCCTACCAGCATCCCTTGTACGCCACCAGCTCACTTGGATCCCAATTCAGAGCGACCACAAGACCGTGGCACAAAGCGAACAAATATTTACCAACTTACCGCAGGTGAGTTAGTGACGTGGGGTCACACTGACGGCTTTTCATATCTTGCCTAAATAAAGAATCTCAAATTTTAAGCCTTAGTCGCTTTTTAAGATATCCATAGAAATGAGATAGGGTCTAAATCGCCGGGAACAGAGACTATATCCTTCGACTTCCCACTATCCCTCCACACTTCGTTCGCTTCTTTCCCATCTATACTAATATTATAAAGCTGAAGATTTTGTTTGTTTGTTTGAACGCGCTAATCTCAGGAACTATTGGTTCGAATTGAAAAATTCTTTTTGCATTGAATAGACCATTTATCGAGGAAGGCTTTAGGCTATATAACATCACGGTATAACGGAGCTAAGTCTTCGAGATTCAAATAGTGACAAGTTGCTAGCCCGTCGCCTAAAAACAAATCCCAAGTTTGTAAGCCTATCCCATAGTCGCCTTTTACGACATCCATGGGAAAGAGATGGAGTGGTCCTATTTGTTTTTTGTATTGGTGCCGGGAACCACACGGGATATGTATTAATTGATTTAAAAAAAAAAGTTTAACGATATAATTGATATTCAAAGATATCTATGGACATGTCAAAAACAACAAACTCATTAATTCAACAATAACGAGTCAATTCGATTACAAAATGAGTTACATAACGACTTAAGTTTCAATCGATATCTTATCTCAATCGAGTCGGGTTGCCATGATACATATTAATAAGCCTTGGTTTCCTTGGGCGATAATCTTTGACCCTTGATGTTAGTATGAATACACGAATATTTAGTAATCGGTTCAATCATTAAATACATATATTCACGTCTACATCCCTCGCGGGGCAGACAGAGCACAGTCTTGAAAAGACTGATTGGCCATGTTTAAATGTATTTGAATCTCAATTATATCATTCAAATAGTGACAGGTTGCTAGAAGAAGAATCCCAAGTTTATAAGCATATCCCTTAGTCACCTTTTACGACATTACATAAATACATATAACACGTTTATATCTCTTGCGGGGTAGACAGAGTCAACAGTCTTGAAAAAACTGATAGGCCACGTTCAGCTGTTTGGCTTAATGATAGAATTGAGATTCAAATAGTGACAGGTCGCTAGCCCATCGCCTAAATGAAGAATTCCAAGTTTATAGACCTATCCCTTAGTCACCTTTAACGACATTCATGGGGAAAACATTAAGGAATCAATTGTATTATCTTCATATTTTTTAAAAGTATTATGTAACGTTTATAATTAGTATGGATAAGAGTCTTGACTATGCCAATTTAACAGGCTAAATAGTAGAATTTTTAATACACTATCATTTTTCACAGCTGAAAGTCGCAGAGTTCCGAAGCGGCGGCGGTCGAAATGAGAAAACTTTTATTCGCTCACAAAACCACTGTACGGAAAATTCAGTTTCACATTATTTCATGCGATCAACGGGTTATAGCCGAGTTGTTAGCGCTAAAAATGCTTCAATTCTGAGAGATGTTATTATAATATTTAAGCACTGAGCCTTCCTGCTAAAAGAACTTTTCGAGTTTGACACTAAAAATTTAAATTTAGAATTATATAAATAACAGTCGTGTGGTGCCCGGCCCCAATATAAAAAAGAATAGGGCCACTTCGTCTCATTACCCATGGATGTCGTAAGACGCGACTAAGGGATAAGACGCTGCAACTATCAGGAGCGAAGAAATAATGGAAAATTTGGAAAAAAACGGAAAAGTTATTCATCCTTGAGGGCTTCAATGATGCCCAAAATACCCATTTCACGCGGACGAAGTCGCGGGCACAGCTAATAAATTCGAAAGTGTAATGGCGGGAGCGATAATTCGGGCTCGACCGCCACCAAAGGCTAGATCTTCCGCCAGGCTAGATGTTATGCCTGGGGAACCGCGCGACAGACGATGTTGTGTCGGAGGTCGTATATATGCTCCAATCCGTGAAATCTTTGCTTGCGCGATTTAGACTCGTCTGTTAATTGGCTGATAGCGTCGCACGATTGGCTGTTGTGACTTGTGACGTAGAGATGTCGCCACTGAGTTAATACGAATGGAATGGACACATTTCAGACTCGCACTTGCCTTTTATTTTTAAATCACCACGCACTTTTATTCCAAGTCTACTTTAAACGGTATAAATAATAAACTAGTTATTGATTCGTATTAGCTTATATTTATGTCGGTCAAGCTAAGACCTTGGTCTACGTGGGGGATGGAAATAAGCAAGCCCGTTTCATAGGTTTTAACCTACTTACAAAAGGAAGGTTACGTATATTAACTAGGAGAGTTTTTTTTAAACAAAATTTTTTACCCACATTCTATTATATTACTTAATAATTGTCATATATTTTACATACATATATCTCATCACGTCTATATCCCTTGCGGGGAAGACAGAACCAACAGTCACGAAAAGACTCGTAAGCCAGAGAGTTTTTAACCCAACTATAAAAGGAAAGTTTAAGGTTGCTTTTCACCTCTTGTCGTAATTGTCTAACAAATTATACTCGTATAATCAATCATGCCTCTTTCTTTCTTTTCTATAATCGAAATCGCGCTTTTAAGTGGCGCTAAATCCGCGCGGACGCATCTGCGGGTAAACGCTAGTTAATAATTAACCTTCAACTGATAATGTTTTGTGAGAGTGTGTTTTTTTTTTGCGAAAGGAAATAATTTTTAATTTAATGATATTTTATCTAAACTATGTGCTACGATTTTTCGTAGCGGCTACGTCGTAACTGTGTCTCGTAGAAGTCTCTACAGATTTTACTATGGATCAATATTTTGTTCTTAAACTAGAGTACTCCCGCGGATTCTCACGCGTGTAACCAAGAATTCCGGTGATTTCCGTTCCCGTGGGAATTTTGGGAAATCTATTTCTAAGTGCACAGATCACTATAAGGAGACTACATGACTAGTTTCAAATCTCTAAACCAAGCGGTTTGAACTGTGAGTTTGTATATCAGTCAATAAGTCAGTCTGACTTGTTTGATGCGAACCGCAATTGCAAATGATTTATTTCTTTTATAACTATATACTATTTGTTGTAACTATGTAAATTTATAAGTTTTATAATAATTTTTATTTATATATAATTTGAAATATAAAATAAAGCCATTTGACGTGCAAACCCGATTCCTCGCGCAAGTACTATCCTGGTATAAGCTAAGCGAGTTTATCCATTTTCAAACAGTACATTAATTTTCATTCGGTAACAATGAGATAATGTTCTCAAAGATATAACCGTTCAACTTTATTTCAGAGAGAATCTGTAAAATTATATTTTAAACATAAAGATGTGTTTACACTGTAGCCGCCACAAGCCGAACAGTCCGCTGTCTTAATATCTCATTATTTTTAACAACGAACATACACAAAATGTCGCCTCTTTCCCGGAGGGGTAAGCAGAAAATATATTATCTTTCCAATTACCACGATTTTTTTCCTATACCATTATAGCTTACTAGCTGTGCCCGCGACTTCGTCCGCGTGGAATAGTTATTTTGGGCGTCATCGAAGACCTCAAGGATGAGTGATTTTCCCCGTTTTTTTTTTCACATTTTCCATTATTACTTCGCTTCATATAGTTGCAGCGTGATGTTATAAGCCTTCCTCCATAAATGGTCTATTCAACACAAAAAGAGTTTTCAATTCGAACCTGTAGTTCCTGAGATTAGCGCGTTCAAACAAACAAACTCTTCAGCTTTATAATATTAGTATAGATTCGCACCATTTCCTTCTCAGCTGTCAAAATTTATCCTCTGATAAGAAATTTTACAACGCATTGTCGCAATTGCTTTATCTTGATGAACATTATTTCATTCATTGCGTAGGACGCAACTCACAAGCTAATAAAACTCGTAATATGATATGAAATTGGTCACGAATATTGTATTTAATTTATTTACATATTTGCAATTAGCTGTTGCCAGCGAGTTCGTTCGTCGCGTTAATTTAATAAATTTTGATATTGAAACCGGTGACTATACTAAGTAGTTAAAAAATCAACTAATGGTTAAAATAGTATTTTTTGTTTAATGAGGTAATGTACACACAGCCTTACAATAAGGGCGTATTCCGCTACATTGAATATGCAAATAATTTTAATGTACATTTTAGACGTTAGGATCTTTATTAAAACTGAACTCATTTTTCCGTTACATTAACTGCTGCTTCTGGTTTTGCTTATTACGAGTATCTTCTTCCACCTGGCTTAAGTCCCGGTTGCATCCTCACCTCTGGAGAGGAGCCCGGGGTATGCCTTTGACCATGGATCCTGGATTGGGTGAGTCAGGTTTTTACACGTAGCGACTCCCATCTGACCCACGAAACCTTTCAAATCCGCAACCAGACAAATGCATACCCCCAGTCTGCTCTCCAAAGTGGCGAGGATGCGAGCGGGACTAAAGCCAGGAGGAAGAAGTAGAATTATGTTACATACATACATACATACATACATATGGTCACCTCTATGTCCCTTGCGGGGTAGACAGAGCCAACAGTCTTAAAAAGTCTGGACGGCCACGTTCAGCTATTTGGCTTAATGATAGAATTGAGATTCAAATAGTGACAGGTTGCTAGCCCATCGCCTAAAAAAGAATCCCAAGTTTGTAAGCCTATCCCTAAGTCGCCTTTTACGACATCCAAAGGAAAGAGATGGAGTGGTCCTATTATTTTTTGTATTGGTGCAGGTCTATTACTAAATACTACACGGCTCTTGAAATAATGAAACTTGGTACTTGAAATAATAAAATATTGACTTTTTTAAAACCGTATTGGCCGTAACATCATATACCGTGTGGTTCCCCACACGGCATATGATGTTACGGCCAATTATATCAGTATACGGCCTCAGTACCTATCTATCTGACGCTCCAGTTTACAAATTCAGCGTTGAGGTTGCGTGCTAAGTCTTATCGATCGCAATCATTACTGTTGCTTTAGATTTATTGCCACTGACTGCTCTATTTGTGCTGTAGGCTGGATTCAACGCCATTTTCCATGTTCATGATGAAAAGCTGAAAGTGGCCATTCAGTCTTTTCAAGACTGTTGGCTCTGTCTACCCCGCAAGGGATATAGACGTGACCATATGTATGTATGTATTTGCATGTTCTAAAATGAATCCATGTTCTCTCGATTTTTGATTTTTAAAGCTGTAGCAAAATGAACACTCCGTCTCTTTCATATGGTGTTGTAAAAGGTGACTTAAGGATATGCTTATAAACTTGCATTCTTTTTAGGCGATGGTCTAGCAACCTGTCACTATTTGAATCTCAATTCTATAATCAAGTTGACGTGTATATCTATCCAATCAGTTTTTCCAGTTTTCTGGCTCTGTCTACCCTGCAAGGGATATACACGTGACTATATGAATGAATAAGTAAAATCTTTATTTGTCAATACAACAAAGTTTACAATAAAAGTCACTAACATAATTGGTGTTTATTGAGGTTTGAGAAGAGAGGAGGAGAGAGTTTAAACGATACACGCCTACATTACAGTATTAACGTATACAAATTATCGTTACCCCTTACGGGGTAGACAGAGCCAGTTGTTACAAGTCTAGAAAGCCAGGTAGATACTAGAGGTCGATGGCCGAATTGGATGCGAAAAATATGTCATAAAAATTTAAATTTATTCAGACATATAATTAACATGAGCATTTAATTATTCTTTATGTTATTGATGCTAACCGAATTCTACATTGACCGATAATGCTCAAAACTAGACCATTCATAGCCACCTTTGATTGGCTTTTAAAGAAAATCGAATTAAATAGTAAATATTCAAATTTATTGTAAAGGCAACACCAACATTATTTTGCATGTATTCAAAAATAATCTGTTCCAAATTTAACTTTATTGTGTTAAGAGACGGGCTTTTCGAATTTTAAACGATCAAATACGTTTGGTGAACGTTATCTTTAGTAGAAATCTTTAGTTTTCTTTTATCTCCGAGCCGTTTTATACAAGGTTAATTGCCATTATATTGGTTTTCTACTATTAAAATCGTTGTGATAAAATGTTGGAATTTATTAGTATATCTTTGACATCTTTTCGAATAGTTTGCACAATAAACAGTTACTTAATTTAACCCTTATTCACAAAGTTAATATATTTGAAAATATCAACAATCCTATTAATTACTTTTTGTAAACAATTGTTTTACTATTCTTCTTCTTAAATTTAAGAGCTAACTCTTGTCTGAGGAGTTAAGTGGAGCGTCCTCCATTCATCTCTTTTGTCTGTATTTTTATTTTAGATTGATTGTTAAGAAGAGAAAATTTCTGTTTTTTATATATTTATGTAAATCTAGACAAAAATACCTCAGAAATTAGACTTAAAAGAAACATTGTTTATATTTTATTTCGCTTGGTAAAAATAATGTTTTATTGAAATTTATTATCTATAGTATTTTTTGTATGCTAAATGAATCGCAAAATTTAAATTAATTTTATTATCAAAATATTTTAACTTAACACGGGGTTTCTTAATTTTTAACACGAGACTATGCGTTTAATTATAAAAGTATAAAAACGGCTACAAAATTGTTCTGTATGATTTGAAAAACAAAATTACTAAACCTATATATCAGCTACATTCTCACGGTAGCTTAATCAATGGTAAAACTATGATTTTAAAAAAGTCAATATTTTATTATTTCAAGTACCAAGTTTCATTATTTCAAGAGCCGTGTAGTATTTAGTAATAGACCTGCACGAATAAAAAAAAGGGAAAGGGCCACTCCACCTCTTTCCCATGGATGTCGTAAAAGGCGACTAAGGGATACGCTTATAAAGTTGGGAATCCTCTTTCAGGCTAGCAACCTATTTGAATCTCAATTCTATCATTAAACCAAACAGCCCAATGTGGACTCTCAGTCTTTCAAGATCGTAGGCTCCGTCTACCCCGTGAGGGATATATATTTTCAAGTGCTAAATACGAAATGAAACTAATCGCTAATCAGTGGTTATATCCAACAGCCATTAGAAAACTATTAAGAGAAGTTTCATGGTCAAATTGTACGTAGAAAGAATTGTAATTGTTCTGTGACACGCGATAGAGGTCAAAATTGTATGGAAAGGACATCTTTTCTATTTAATAAATACATTTACATTTTATATAATCACGTCTATATCCCTTGCGGAGTAGACAGAGCCAACAGTCTTGTAAAGACTGATAGGCCACGTTCAGCTATTTGGCTTTAAGATAGAATTGAGTTTCAAAAAGTGACAGGTTGCTAGCCCATCGCCTAAAAGAAGAATCCCAAGTTTACAAGCTTACCCCTTAGTCGCCTTTTACGATATCCATGGGGAAGAGATGGAGTGGTCCTGTTCTTTTTTCTATCGGTGCCGAGAACCACACGGCACATGCACTACGATAGAAATTATTTTTTTATTTAAGTAACGTAAGTTACGGTAAGGGATAAAGATAAGTAAGTGTATTTTTTCAGACACCCTGTGGCACATCTAGTCTCTATAATTCCCAGACGAGCGTTACCGTAGGCGTGGCATAGTGATTAACTTCGCGATTTCCTCTCACTTTCGTTTCGGAGTGCTGAAGTAATAAACGCACATATTATGTATGTTTTAACACTTTTTCCCAGTTCAAAAAGCAATTTTAATTATTTTGTATATACAAGAGTATATAAATAAATAAAATGCCGCCCGCGACTTCGTTCGCGTGGAATCAATCCCGCGTGAACTCTGGGATAAAAAGTAGCCAATATGTTAGTCTTCAGCTACCTACATACAAAATTTCATCGTAATCGTTTCAGTAGTTTTTGCGTGAAAAAGTAACAAAAAAGAATAGTGCCACTCAATCTCGTTCCCATGGATGTCGTAGGCGACTAGGGGATAGGCTTATAAACTTGGTATACTTTTAGGCGATGGACCAGCCACCTGTTACAATTTTAAATCTCAATTCTATCATTAAACTAAACAGCTACACATGGCCTATTAGTCTTATCAAGACTGTGACTCTGTCTACCCCGCAAGGGATATAGACGTGATTATTTATGTATGTATGTGTCCGTACCTAAAAGATAAAACGGGACCCTATAACTAATCCTCCGCTATCTATCTGTCCGTCTGTCTGTTTCGTTAATCGCTTTTTGCAGGTGGCGTTTAATTCGTCGCTTTTTGTAGGTAGTGCTTATATCGTCGCTTTTTGTAGGTGGCGTTAAATTCATTGCTTGTTGTTAATGGCGCGAGCGAAGCTTCGGGTTAAAGCTAGTTTATTTATAATAAAGTGGATAGATACTTTATGACTTGCACGCGCGATTTTATTTTATATATCACCTGCGGGGTGGACAGAGCCAACAGTCTTGAAATGACCGAATTTAGCGTCACATACAAAATAATTAAATTTAGTCGCAATTCCAACGGGAACTACGGTTTTTACCAGGATGAAAGGTATGTCCTTCTTCAGTCTTTTAATCATATAATACGTAATATTTCAAGAAGATTAAATTCAGTATAAAACCCATGAAAAAATAACAAACATATAAACTTACTTTTGTAATTATTATATTAGTTGAGATATAATACTTTGAAATACATACATACCTACATAAAATCACGCCTCTTTCCTGGAGGGGTATGCAGAGACTACATCATTCCACTTGTCACGATCTCTGCATACTTCCTTCGCTTCATGCAAGCTCGGCGGTTTCGGGTACCCTTGACCTGACCCCTTACCAGGACGTCCTTAATTTGATCAAGATACATTTATCTAAGCCTTCCCACTCCGACTTTTCCCTCCACACTCCTTGTATATCTGCTTAGTCAACCTGCTTTCATTGATCCTCTCCGCATGACCGAACCATCTTAACATACCCTTTTCTATTCCTGTAACTACATCTTCTTTCACATCACAACATTCCCTTATCACGCTGTTCACACTTTGAAATAACTACCAAATTTAAGGGAATAATAACGTAATTTATCAACTGTAAGTAAACATTAATTTACAAAGCGTAGTTAAAGGATATTTACGGCTATTACTCGCAAAACACAAAACTCGCAAAACCCGTGCTAAGTCATTAGTGGTAACTAAGACTTAAACACCTTTTGAGGGTTAAAGTCTACCATCTTAAATTTAATCACACTCCTACTATAATTTCGTCGGAGTCAGAATGTCGGAGTGGGAAGACCTAGACGAACGTATCTTGATCAAATTGAGGACGTCCTGGTAAATGGTCAGGTCAAGAGTACCTACCCGAAACCGCCGAGCTTGCATGAAGAGAGTTATGAATGTGGATGAAGCGAAGGAAGTATGCAGAGATCGTGGCAAGTGGAAAGAGATTGTCTCTGCCTACCACTCCGGGAAAGAGGCGTGATTTTATGTATGTATGTATGTACTATAATTTACACGGGTTTTTTTTTATAAGATCAAAAGTGTTTAGTTGGCAAGAATTTTTATGACTGTATTTTTATGTGTGTAAAGGTATTAGTGTAGAAAGTATTGCGTCGATGGATACCAGCTATTACAGAATTTACACGGGTTTTAACGCAAACAAAACTTATAAATAAATGTTTTCTTGAGTATACGCGCTCGAAACCAAAAAAAACCGCTTATTGGCGCAGCCGCCGGAATTTCGAGATATCCTATTTTATTTTAGTACTCTTAGCAAAATGACAAATCTTCAGACTTATAAGGCTTTTAGGCTTGTAAACTTGTGATTCTTCTTTGAGGCGATGGGCTAGCAACCTGTCGCTATTTGAATCTCAATTCTATCATTAAGCCAAACAGCTGAGCGTGGCTTTTCAGTCTTTTCAAGGCTCTGTCTATCCCCCCAATGGATATAGACGTGATTATATATATGAAAATTTTCGGATATATAATTAACTAGCTTGTATCCGCAGCTTCGCCCGCGTGAATTAAGCGCTATCTACAAAAAGCGATGAATTTAACGCTTTCTTTACAAACAATAGTCTGAATGAATGCACTATTTTTCTAAACGAAGGATGAATCCTTACTAGAGAAAGAACGCAGTGAAATATGTGTTAAGGATTGTTATCCACTAGTAGTCTCGCGGATACTCGTAAGAGTCGCTTGTTACGCCACCGCTTCTTCTTCATTTGCGCTTTGGAAACGGTAGTAGATTCAATTATAAGTCATGTTGACATTTTATGTGATACTTTGGTATCTATTCTTTGAAATTAATCAATTTCTAGTCTATTTGTCTACTTCGTATAAAGGCGTGATATGTGTATGTTTGTTTTTAGTTATCTAAGTTTTTACACGAAATTATTACCTCTTGACCTTCGAAACTTTTACAAATACACTTAATCGACATATTATATTAACATATTATATTTACGGACTCTGTGGTGCAGCGGTAATACGCTTGTCTGTGACATCGGAGGCCCCGGGTTCGAATCCCGGCCAGGGCATGATGAGAAACGAACTTTCTCTGTTTGGTCTGGGTCTTGGATGTTGATCTAAGTATTTATTATAAAATATAGTATCGTTGAGTTAGTATCTCGTAACACAAGTTTCGAACTTACTTCGAGGCTAACTCAATCAGTGTAATTTGTTCCGTAAATATTAAAAAAAAAATATTTATATAGAATCATCGTTTGGGTAATTAGTCCAGTTGCCAGATAGTACATCTTTCTAAACGCAAACAGTCAATTTAAGAAAAAAAATATTCCTTTGGTAACTCAGTAGGTACCTATAGTAAAATACAATGACATAGCATAGCTTGTTGTATAGCATTGCCCTTCCACTCTCTTCAGTAACGAGTAGAATAAAATGCGCAATACATTTCCCGCTCTAAGGCACTGTTCACATGAATCAACGTAAAAAAAGAATGAGAACAAACAGTGTATACTTATCTAAAGATATAAATAACAAGATGTAAATGATTGTAATTTAGACAGGTTTTAAACGCGTACATACCTTTTTATGATTTTCGATTATTCGTTTTACCAGGCGGAGCCGCGGGCGTAAACTATGTATTTGTTCAATAACGTCGATAAATACTTGACTAGATGAATGTGCCTAAAGTCCCTTAGTGGCCTTTCACAACACTTATGGAAAAGAGATAGAGTGTCTCTATTCTAAATTGCAGGAAATCGTACTGCACAAGGCACAGTTTAAAATTATATTAAAATGATAACACATTATTTCCAATTTTGCTCAAAACCACAAGGTTTCCAAAACACAAAACTATATAAATATACTAATAAATCAACCACTCTATTAAATATTATTTAATAATTATACAGAAATGGCCAATATATAAACAAACTTGAATTTAAAATCACAGTTGACTTAATTTTAACGGTGCCACCGCGGGTAATAAATTAAAAAGGTGTTTTATGTTTTTTAACTGACCGTTTGTCTATGGTTGACAATTTAACACGTTCTCGCGTGGCTACGGAATTATTATTTAAATCAATTTAAACACATGCATAGATTTACTTCACACATAATTGCTATTTAATTTCGTTTAGTAAAGTTAGAATTAAAAATCTTATCAACCTCTTTTACAAAAAGAAAATGGTTAACACTGGCCACATAAAAAAAAAATATTTTCCTTTTATTTTTAATCTGTGTTACACTTCCAAGTAAGAAGCGATTTTTTTAAAATATCTATAACTGAAATCTTTTTATCACGGAATATAAGGCATGTACAAAATTCAGATTTTCTTAGATTCAGATTATCTTTTGCCAACTAAAAACATGAAAAACAGGTTGAACCACAGACAAATGCCCAACTTATTTAAACACCTGCATAAAAGACAAAGAGTTTCAAACGTAACTTCATAGATAACATTATCACAATGAGATAACTTTGTTTAACAAATGGTAATTATGACCTACCACAATTGTAAATACTTTATAAAGTTTAAAAGAGTTCAAAACTGGTATATTTTAACACCCGACGCTTAAAGACGGTCAAAGCCATCATAGTTCCTAATTAATAGAAACATTTTTTTTAAGAACCCATAATGTAGTCCGTCGAATAAAAAATTGATGAATGTTTGACAAAAATTATTATACGAGTAATTAGTAAAGTCCATTTCTTAAGGTAATGATATACTTAAAGGTTATTATTAAATTTATAGGTACGTATTTTGTTGAAAAAAAAACCTTTGTAAAATAATTCACCGGTTCGTCGTTGGTCGAATCGGTAAGTCGATGACAATTTACGAAGTTATGTATGTACATTAGTTTGAATACTTACCGATGCTGACACGGTGAGGGAAAACATCTTGAAGAAACCTGCACACAGAACTCTATGTCCTCCTCCATACTCCAAATTATAGTGATATACATACATACATAAAATCACGCCTCTTTCCCGGAGGGGTAGGCAGAGACTACCTTTACTTTCCACTTGCCACGATCTCTGTATATTTCCTTCCTTCTTATAGTAATATTTCAAGAAGAATTTTATTCAGTAGATTACCAGTGAAGAGATAACAAACAAACAAATAAACTTACTTTCGCATTTATAATATTAGTGAGATTGAGATTATTATGTTGGAATTACTTTCTATAATTTCGAGTGAAAATTTTAATAAACTTCCATACAGTATATGACACAGAGTGCTCTTAGAGATATATACATTTTTCTCGAAAACGAATCTCCCGAGACAAAAGCTCCTTAAGCTCTGTCTCCGTACATCAAATCCATAGAAATCGGAATAATATAAAACAATAGAAATGCCTCATTGCATTTGAAGCTATACGAATGATGTCTGTCCCGCTTCGAAAGTAGTTTTAAAGCTGTAAAATAATTCTCAGAATTGATGATTATAAAGCTGAAGAGTTTGTTTGTTTGTTTGTTTGAACGCGCTAATATTAATAACTACTGGTTCGACCATTTATCGAGGAAGGCTTTAGGCTATATAATATCCCGCTGCAACTATTAGGAGTGAAGAAATAATGGAATATGTGAAAAAAATGGGGAAAATTATTCATCCTTGAGGGCTTCAATGATGCCCAAAATAACTATTCCACGCGGACGAAGTCGCGAGCACAGCTAGTACATTATCAAAACATTCTGACGACACATTCTTTACTTCTTATTCACTTGTACGATATGATTTTATCCTTTGCGGGTAAGCCTACAGTCTTCAAAAGGCTCGAATTGTTCGAATTGAGATTTAAATAGTGGCAGGTTGCTAGCCCATCACCTAAAAGAATACCAAGTTTATACGCCTACCCCTTAGTAATCTTTAACGACAGGCCATTAGAAAGAAAAGTACCCACACGACACCACAGTAACTCTACAGTCTCACATTATTCCTAATTCTATGACCGAATCTCAATCTTAGATCTCGATGCAGTATTGATTTATTTAAGGCCGTGGGATTCGAACCCGCTATCTCTACGCGGTAGATACATTTATCACTCAGTCAACTGTGAAATTCGAAGGGGTAAATTTGGCTTTAGGCTAGCAACCTGTCACTATTTGAATCTCAATTCCATAATTAAGTCATACAACTGAAAGTAAAAATAGTGGGTTCTCAATTTGACCAGTATGTATATATGTTTGTCCGCGATTACCTCGCGTTTCGCTGAACCGATTTCGCTACGGTTTTCAGGAAAGTGTTTGTTACATTCAAGAGTACCTATGTATCAGAAATTTAACCGACTTCAAAAAAGGAGGATACCGATTGGACTGGATCTCTTTTTACAAAAGTTGTTCGTTCCCGGCACCAATACAAAAAGAATAGGACCACTCCATCTCTTTCCCATGGATGTCGTAAAAGGCGACTAAGGGATAAGCTTATAAAATTGCGATCCTTTTTTTAGGCGATGGGCTAGCAACCTGTCACTATTTGGATCTCAATTCCATCATTAAGTCGAGCAGCTGAACGTGGCCATTCAGTCTTTTCGGGACTATTGGCTCTGTCTACCCCGTAAGGGATATAGATGTGACTATATGTATGTATATATGTTATTCGTTCTACAAATGCGTACATAATAAAATTAAGATATGTTTACTTTTCATCTTTACTCGCTCGTATTATATTATTTTTAATATCGCACATTTTTTCCGGGAAACTCGTATGATTTTTTTATTGAAAAATCTTCTCTCTGATCGTCTCATGAGGCATCATATAATTTAATATGAGATTTTTGCCGCCCAATAAATATTAATATGTTTTGTTTAACCAGATCTAATGCGAGATGTAAGATATAGGTATACCTTGAATTACTTTTTCTACATACATACATACATATAGTCACGTATATATCCATTGCGGGGTAGATAGAGTCAACAATCTTAAAAAGACTAAAAGGCCAGCTGTAAGGCGTTATGATGGAATTGAGATTCAAATAGTGACAGGTTGCTAACCCATCGCCTAAAAGAGGAATCTCAAGATTATAAGACTATCCCTTAGTCGCCTTTTACGACATCGATGGGAAAGATATAGAGTGGTTCTATAATAAAGTGCCCGAAACCACACGGCACTAATTGTTCTTTATAGATACGTAGAATTTCGCAAAATCTAACATCCATATTTCCTTTTCCGTTCCCGTGGAATTACCAAAAATTCCCTTTTTTCTATGTTTTCTACACCCGTGGGAATTTAAAAAACTATATTTTTCTCAGAATCACTAGACTATCCAAGGTATAATAACTAAATCTAATATCATAAAAGAAGAAATTCAATGACTGACTGACAACTCAACACACAGCAAAAGCCGCTGTGTCTAGAGACATGAAATTTGGCATGTAGGTTCTTTATGTGGTCTAGGAGTGCATATACATACGAGTACATAAAATCACGCCTCTTTCCCGGAGGGGTAGGCAGAGACTACATCTTTCCACTTGCCACGATCTCCGCATACTTCCTTCGCTTCATTTACATTCTGACTCTTTTCATTAGGTCTAGGAATGCACTGAGTGAGGATTTCCCGAAATTTTCACAGGAACGGGAATAATAGTGATTTTTCGTTTTAAATATGTTTAATGTGTACACCTTTTGTAAACTCTTATCAAAAGCAAATAAAAATTTTATTCTTTTTTTTTATATTCGCAAGCGGAGCAGAGGGCGTAACTATGTTACTTTTGAAAATAAAATTAGAGGACTTTAATGGAACAAAGTGCCGTATGGTTCCTGGCACCAATACAAAAAAGAATAGGACCACTCCATCTCTTTCCCATGGATATCGTAAAAGGTGACTAAGGGATAGGCTTACAAACTTGGGATTCTTTTTTAGGCGATGGGCTAGCAACCTGTCATACTATTTGAATCTCAATTCTATCATTAAGCCAAATAGCTGAAAGTGGCCATTCAGTCTTTTCAAGATTGTTGGCTCTGTCTACCCCGCAAGGGATATAGACGTGACCATATGTATGTATTTATTGGAACAACTATATTTTAAACTAAGATAATATTATTCTCACTTCTTTTGAAAAATGTCATGAAAATCTTATTTACGTAAATACGTTGGCATTGAAAGCGAAATTATGTGTATAATAATTTTTCCATTCCACAAGAAAGTAATTGAGTGGTTCTATTTTATATGGCCAGGAATGATTCGACAAATTATCAAAATGTAATAATGTTGGTCTAGGTTTAAGCCCTTTTTTATATTGCCTACGTACATATGTACCTTGTATTAAGGTTTTACATATAATATGATATGTATGTGTATTTATGTTTAAAAAAGACTTAGAAAAACAGAGAGTCTACAGTTTTCGCATGATGAAATATATCTATACCTATATTAAAAAAAATCGTTAAAATGTGTTATTTAGGCAAGCGCGTCTTTTTAAAATACCGTAATCTTTTTATTTTTTTTGCCGTTTTTCGTAGATTTTTAATACATATTTATTAAAAATTAAATAAGCTTATCTAATTTGGAAAGCACTATTACAACAATAATATGATGATATTACGTTCAAAAAATACAAATAGATATAGTTTAAATGACTCGTCGGTTAAAATATCTAGTTACCTACCTTTTTAATCTGCTTTATCCGAATAACGCCAAAACCAACACTAAAAAGACAAATCCCGATCAGAAATCGTCAAAATCACTTCAAATTAGATAATAATTCACTGAACACTTCCAATTTTAAAAACACTTCAAACACTGTCACTTCAAAATTCGAACACTGAAATTAAAAAATAAATTTCACACCGCACCGACGAAGCTCAGTTTAAAAAAATTCGAAAAACGAACACCGTTCCGTTGCACGCGCGACGCAGCCTCCTCGCTCAGCAGGGGCCGCACGAATGCCTTTTGCGCATGGTTTCGGCCCTATAACGAAACGGCTTACGTCGCATTGCGTTATAGCCTTCGAAAAATATCCTTAGGTACATACAAAGATGGATTTTTACCTCGTTTTAAGATTTTTAAATTAATTGGCGAATTTGTTCGACCATTCCGCGTAATGGACGCCGTTGTTTTATAAATTTCAAAGCGTTTTGCAACAAAGTACTGTGAGGTATTGTCGCTTAAAGTATTTTGAGCTGAAGGGCGGATAACGAAGTTCTGACAAGGATTTATGTTTTTATCGTCAATTTTACACGGCAACTTTCTGTTGTAATGAATTAAAACGCCAATCAAATCTGATTGGTTTGATGAATTGTTCCTTGATTGAATTATGAGACGAAGCGATCGTTGTATATCTTCATTTGAATATGTTACTAATTAGTGAGTTACTAATTAGAATCACACGAAACGGCTAGTGAACCGTGCCGTGTGATTCTCGGCACTTTAGAATAGGACCTCTTACCCTATTTCCCATGGATGTCGTAAAAGGCGATTAAGGGCTTTATAAACTTGAGATTCAACATTGAGGCGATTGGCTTACAACCTGACACTATTTGAATCTCAATTCCATCATTAAGCCATACAGCTGAACGTGGGCTTCTAGTCTTTTCAAGACTGTTGGCTCTGTCTACCGCGTAAGGGATAAAGACGTGATCATATGTATGTATGTAAATGATGACACTAACTTAATGATTGATTTCATTTATTATGTATTTACTAACACTATCTCTAAGTTTTCTGTATTACTAACAAAGTGGATCATGATATCTGAATAAATAAATTAAATTAAAATTAAATTAATTATTTAGATTCAATTGTCAGAAAACGATGGGTCCGGTCATTTGAAATTTGGCATGTAATTTGATTAATTTTGTGGTCTAGGGCCCTACTCATACTACTAAGAGAGAGCGGGAACATAAAATTGCTGTATCCTAACTAATATTACAAATACGAAAATAAGTTTATTTGTCTTTTTATTATTTCTTTACGGGTTGCCTACTGAATTTTTTTTTATATATCACATATTTAGGTATAATTAAGACTCTGTAGAAGGACGTAGGGTACGTTTCATCCCGGTAAAATCGATAGCTCCCGTCGGATTTGCGAAAAACCTGTAGGTATTATTTTATAAATAGCGCTAAATTCCTCGCTTTTTGTACGTAGATAGCTTTTAATTCATTGCATTTTGTAGGTGATGCTAATTTCGTCGCTTTTTTGAAGATGACTTTTTTTTTTAATTTTAGTTGGCAATAATTTTATAATAGGAAGAGATGCGTCGATGGGTGCTATTGAATACATGTACTGAAGATGACGTTTAATTTGTCGTATTTTGTAGACTGTGCTTAATTCACGCGTGTAAAGTGAGTTATCGTATCGATGAACATACATATAACAGGATCAAACGTATCCTGTGTTATAGCTATTATAAACTATGATGGAATTCTATACCTAAGATTATCATGATTGCGTAATACAAGTTAGGACTTACCCAGGACTAGCTGGTAGGTATCTCAATCAATAGATAAATAATGTGTGGAGTTCACATACAAGTACCACAGAGATTACTACGCGTCGCGACGCCGCGCTTTGTGCTGCGTGCCCCCCACCACCGCGCGAGTTACACTGTGACGCGTATTAGGTGTGAAATTAATTAATATTGTATAAATTCATGTAAATTTTGTAAAATAAATGACGACACACACATTCGTCGACAAGTCGTGTTCGAGTTCACAGCTCCTCTCCGAGCTCCTCTCCGAGTTAACGAGAATCAGTGAGTCAGTGAAGTTTCGGCCACCAGACGTCAGTCAGACAAGGCAATTTCGGCACCCGGCATCCTTACCAATTTCGGCATCTGTATCAGCCAAGCTACGTGTGGTGTACTCTAAGGCAACGAACGAGCGATAACATCTTCAGTGCGGCCCATCCCGTCAACGCTGTGTGTTCTTGGAAGCGCGGTGAGCATCAGTGAGTTACGGCCCCGGTCGATAAACATTTCGAATTCCATCCTAAAGCGGTTTGTGTTTTGTGGACCCTAAGTGGTGTGACTGTGACTGTGTAAAAAGTGAAGTGCGATAACATCTTCAGCGCGGCCCATTCCGGTACGTATTCAAAGTATAACTCGCGTTCCCTCCCCTCCTACTCGAAATGGAGAAACCCCCCGACCCCGATGAACTCCCGGAGCATATTGTGGAGACGTTCAGGGATGTCCTAACGGACTACCTGACCTCAAGCGTCCACTTAAACAAGTTCTGCTTGTTCGCCAGGCTTAAACAGCCTTGGCTCAGTCCCTACCTGCCGAAGTTAATCGGCACCTCGGCCAAGAAGGCCAAATCCCAGGCTTCGGAGGACTCTGAAGCCAATTCCCCCTCGTCCCAGACTGCTATGGAGGAATCCGACTCCTCGGAGCCGGACACCCCCGCCGATGACTCCATGAACACCCACATGGAGACAACCACTCTCTCTCCCGCCTCTCCCTCTTCATCGGACGATGAAGATTTCATCACCGTTGGCAATAAACGCCAAAAACGGTCAAAAGATAAGGCTCTCCCGCCTACCAAGGCCGCCAAGCCCTCGGGCGAGGCCAGGCCCTCTAAACCCAATCCCGCGCCCAAACCCGATAACGGCAGCCGATCCAAAGTCCCCCCTCCTCTTATCCTCCAAGATAAGAGCAAGTGGACGATGGTGTCGGCCGCCTGTAACGAACGGAACATCCGTTTCACTTCGGCCACCAACATCGGCCATGGGATCAGAATCAAGATCCCGACCGAACAAGACCACCGTGCCCTTCAGAAATTTCTGAGGGAACGGAACATATCATACCACACATACGCCCTGGAGGACGAACGCCACCTACGCGTCGTAATCCGCAACGTCCCTTACGAGATCTCGGAGGACTTTATCCTCCAGGATCTAAAGTCCCAAAATCTCCCCGTGCTCGAGGTACATAGGATGTACCGAGCAAACAAAGGCACTAAGCAGCCTTTCAACCTTGTTCTTGTCATTTTAGAAATGACAAAGGCCGCGAAAGCGGTGTTTCAAATCAAAGAGGTGGCTGGCCTCGGCGGTATCAACGTCGAGAAACCCCTCAGCCGCGGCGTTGTCGGCCAATGCCACAACTGCCAGCTGTACGGCCATTCGGCGAGACATTGTCACGCCAAACCTAGGTGCGTAAAGTGCCTAAACTCCCACTCCACTAAAGAGTGCCCACGCACTCGGGACTCCTCTGACCCGCCCGCTTGCGTCCTTTGCGGAGAATCGGGACACCCAGCCAACTGGCGGGGCTGCCCGAAAGCACCAAAAAGGCAGCAAAAAGGCTTTACCCCAAAGCCCCAAGGCAAGCCTCCCCAAATCCCTCAGAGGGCTGCACCTGCGGCCCCAACCCCTCCCTCCTCCCGCCCCGCTACTTATGCGGACGTGACTAACGTCCAATTGCGTCCCCCCGCGGTTAGGAATCCCTGGACGGCTCCAAAACATGCTCCGTCGCCTCAGGCCTCACCTGTTGCGGCTTTGACTTCCCCCCCCCCAGGTTTTGAATCATCACCGCCAAAAGCGGTGCAAAACCTCCCCCCCCCTCAGACGAGACAGACGGACCAGCGTCCCCGCGAAATCGCCACCGCCCGCGTCAATGGCGCGGTCGGTGACGGCATCACGGACGAGGACGCGTCGGCCGCTTTCTTCGGCGTGCTCAGAAGCGCTCCCGATCTGCAAATGATCGGCGTTATTGGGCGCGCCCTCATTGCGGCCGGCAATGACATCATTAAACGGATGGAGGTTATGTTCCTCTATAAATCCTTTTTTGACCAAATCGGGGAATATCAGATTCCCCAATCCACCCTCAACAAGCAACCGTAATGGGTAGCTCAAATCGGAGAATTAAACCAGTCTCCCTGACCTTGGCGTTCTTCAACGCTGATGGCCTCTCTGAACAAAGAGAGGAAGTCAGTAAGTACCTCGTCGACCATCAAGTCGACATTCTCTTGGTGCAAGAAACTTTCCTCAAGCCCGCAAATCGCTCCCCGCGAATTGCTAATTACAACGTAATTCGTAATGATAGAGTCGGCCCTAAAGGCGGCACGCTCATCTATTACAAAAGATGCTTACATTGCATCCCTCTCCCTCCCCCGACTCTCGAGAACATCGAATGTTCCATACTCAGGTTGAGCATGACCGGCCATCAGTCGGTCAACATCGCCTCCTGCTACCTCCCTCCCGCAAAGAGACTTCTCGAAAGTGATCTTAAATCACTATTCGACCTTGGAAACGCCACTATTCTAGCCGGCGATTTCAACAGCAAGAGCATCCTATTCAATTCTGCCACGGATAGCTCCAATGGATTAGCCCTTCAACGTCTCATGGACGAGTTGGACTTTGAAGTTGTCGCTCCCGTAGCCCCTACTCACTATCCCCGCATAATCTCCCACACCCCGAGTGTGATCGACATGGCCCTCATAAAGAACATCGCCCTCGAGGTGGTGGCTCTGGAGGTACACGCCGAACTCGAATCCGACCATCGCCCGGTGCTCTTGCAACTCGGTCCAGTTGACAACGGGCAACCTGTTCATCATAGAACGGTGACCGACTGGAAGAAGCTCTCTGCAGCTCTCGACCGGCCGTCTCCCGATCTAGATGACATCCCCGATAGGATCACCACCCCTGACGAGACAGACCACGCTATTCTCCGCCTCACAAATCACCTACAATCAGCTGTAAAAGGCTGCACCAGGCGAGTCGCATCGATGGATCCCACCCATCGATGGGAGTTGCCCGATGACGTACGCGATTTGATGAGACGTAAGAATGCGGCAACGAGACATTATGACTCATACCCCACCGAGGACGCCAGACTCGAATTACGCTCCCTTCAACGTCAAGTGAGGGAGAAAATCCGAGAACTGAGAAACGAACGATGGGATAACACCTTATCACAGTTCCAACCATCCCACACCACATTCTGGAATCTGACCCGAGCTCTGCGTTCAAACAGAATCGAGCCAGCTCCCCCACTCAACAGACCCGACGGGTCGATCGCCTTCGAAGACGAGGAAAAGGCTGAATGCCTAGCAGTCAACCTGGAGCAGCAATGCTCCCCGAGTCTCGAGCCGGTAGACCCGGTCCATCTCGCAGAGGTCAACAACGTTGCGGAAACTCTCACTCCCGCTAACTCTGACGAGTCCCTCCCGGACATACCCCTCCGCCCCACCACCCTCGACGAAGTCGAGGAAATCATCAAATCATACAGACCCCGAAAGGCCCCCGGAGCCGACGGCATCTCTAATAACGTTCTCAAACGCCTTCCCCAATCTCTCTTGATTCTCCTAGTATGCATCTTCAATGCTGCTTTGGAAAACTGCACTTTTCCTAACGCATGGAAAGGTGCAACAGTCATTGGTATCCCCAAGCCGGGTAAGGACCCGGCTAACCCCTCCTCCTACCGACCCATCAGCTTGCTCAACACCATGGGCAAGATCTTCGAGCGCATTATACTCGCTCGGCTGAAAGACTATATAGAGTCTAAAAGCCTCATCCCCGACGAGCAATTTGGCTTTAGGGCCAAACACTCGTGCGTCCAACAAGTGCACCGCCTCACGGAGCACATCCTATACAATAAAAACAGGGGCTGGAAAACGGGATCGGTCTTCTTCGACGTGGCCACGGCGTTTGACAAAGTATGGCACCAAGGTTTGATTTTCAAACTTGTTCGCATGGGGCTGCCATCCTCTCTCGTGCGCATCTTACGAGACTTTTTGTCAAACCGCTCGTTCCGCTACCGTCTGGAGGGCTGTCTCTCGTCGCCCCGCCCCATCCGAGCCGGAGTCCCGCAAGGATCCGTGCTATCCCCGACCCTGTACTCGCTATACACTAGCGACTTTCCGCGAACCCCGAATGTGGAAGTAGCGCTCTACGCTGACGATACGGCACTCTACTCCGCCCACAAACAATCGACCACCATAGTGAAACGACTCCAACAGGCCATCAAGGCTCTGGAGGAGTGGTTCCGCCTATGGAGGATCGAGGTAAACCCCACGAAGAGTACAGCAGTGTACTTTTCAAGGGACCCCAACATCACCACGAGACCCCGCCGGGGAGGCTCAACGCCGATCGTTGGCACCCTACAGATTTATGGCAGGCCCATTCCCTGGGCCAAACAAGCCAAATATTTAGGAGTCACCCTAGACAGTCGCATGACGTTTGGTCCTCATATCAAACGCGTCAAAAACAGAGCTGCCTTGTACCTCTACAAGCTCAGCCCCATGATCGTCAACCCAAAAATGTCGTTTAGAAATAAACTGACATTATACAAGTTGTGCATCCGCCCCGTCCTCTCTTTTGCCAGCGTGTGTTTTGCGCACGCGGCAAAATCCAACATTGTATTGCTTCAACGCATACAAAATAGATTCCTCCGGAAGGCTACCGGGGCCCCCCGGTACACCAGAATGAGTGATCTCCACAGGGAACTGGAAATCCCATCGATAATTCGTTACTTCAAAGAAACGTCCCAACGTTTCTTTGAGCGAGCGCCCTCCCACCCGAACCCACTGGTAGTGCAAGCTGCCAATTATGCCCCCGCACCCAACGCAAGGTACAGAAGACCTAGGGATATCCTCTCCGATCCGGACGACCCAATTACGGCCGCCGTCCCCCCCTCAGACCCCTTACCTTCCCAACAGAGGCACCGTGCCGACATAGTCGCGTACATACACCGCGTTCGCCGGCGAACGCGGAGAAGTAGGACTAGTGGCCGGTTCACTAGGTACCGCCCCGCGGCGGCACCCGGTGGATCCGCCACTTAGTCAGCCCTTATGGCAGTTGAACACTAGGTTCAACCTACACGGGTGGCGCCAAAGCCGAGGTCCGTCCCACTTTGGGAACCCTTTGAGCAGCCACTGCGTCGGCAGGAGGCCCTTCAGGCCCCGCCACTAAAAGTCCGGTTAAGTTGTTAAGCCCTTCAGGCAACAACGAGTAATTACATAAAAAAAAAAAAAAAAAAAAAAAAGTAAAATAAATCATTCTCATTACACATCTTTCTACTGGTATTTCATTTTGAGTAGTCCAAGCACACAACAATTGGTGACCCCGATTCAAAAAAAAAGAAAAATATTCAAGAAAATGGAAAGAAAGGAAGAATATACTGACGCGTCCGCCTCTCCGGAAGCAGTTGCAAGGGAAGTCTCCACCATTTCTCTTCAGTCAAGAATACCATCATTTTGGCGAGCACAACCGAAACTGTGGTTTGCACAATTTGAGGCCGTGGTATCATCATACAAGACCAGTGAAGATCAGAAATATAATCTCGTTATCGCCGTATTAGAAAGAACAGACATCGAGCAAGTGAGCGATATCATCTGCAATCCCCCATCTGCTGGAAAATATCAGGCTCTGAAGAAGAGATTGTTGTCGGTGTACGAGGAATCAGAGTCCAAACAATTTCAAAAGCTGTTAGGAGGATTAGAACTGGGAGAACAGAAGCCTTCACAACTTCTTCGTGTTATGCGAGATTTATCCGGAACAAAAGTCGCTGATGATGCCCTGAAAGTTCTGTGGATGGGACATTTACCGTCACAAGTACGAGCCGTGCTGTCTGTCAGCACAGAATCCTCGCTCGACACCATGGCCACGATGGCAGACAAAATGATGGAGCACACAGAACAAACCGTAGCAGAAATTCGACAGGATGCAACCCCTGGAAGCAGCAGCGGAGCACAAAACAATTTGCAATTTCAAGTATTAAGCAAACAAATAGAAAAGCTTACACTCGAGATTGCCGCTCTCAAGGAAGATCGATCCAGATTTCGTGGTCGTCAGCCCTTTAGAAACCCCCGTCGAAACAAATCGTCAACAAGATCGAAGTCGAGAAATGGAAGAAAACCAGGTGACCCAGAATGGGAGTGCTCCTACCACTATCGTTTCGGTGATAGGGCCAGAAAATGCCAGTCACCCTGCGCTCGACGACGGTCGGAAAACTAGAAGCAACATCGACGGTGGCGGGCGTTGGTGTTATTAAAGGGAGTAACCGCCTCTGCATCAGGGAGCTGAACACAAAGGAGCGTTTTCTCGTTGACACCGGCGCAGACATATCTGTATTAGCAGCAAGAAACAGAAAACAAACTCCGAGCAACACCTACAAACTGTACGCAGCGAACAATACGCCGATACGAACCTACGGAGAGAAAACTATAGATCTCAACATAGGACTTCGTCGCACATACAGATGGACTTTCATCGTTGCCGACGTACAGACATCTATACTGGGGGCAGATTTTTTACGAAATCACAAGTTACTCGTCGATCTACATCAAAAGAAACTCATAGACAGCGTCACCGATTTGAAGATAGAAGTCATAGAAACAACAAGTGATCAGCCGTCAGTATACATCATAGACAAAAATCACATATATCAAGATATCTTAAAAAAATATCCCGATGTACTACGCCCGATGTCATTGAGAGAACCAACAAAACATAGCGTTACACATCACATCGAAACCACCGGCCCCCCACTCTTCGCCCGGCCTCGACCCCTACCACCCGACAAGTACAAAGCAGCCAAGATGGAGTTCGAGAAAATGATGGAGATGGGTATTTGCCAACCGTCCAAAAGTCCATGGGTAAGTCCATTGCACGTCGTCACTAAGAAAAATGGCTCACTTCGTGTTTGTGGAGACTACAGAAGACTTAACGCCGTGACTGTACCCGACCGTTATCCCATACCAAGAATTCAAGACTTCACATACAGATTGCACAATAAGAAAATATTTACGAAATTGGACTTGAAAATGGCATACTATTGGATCCCAATCAAAGATGAAGATAAAGCAAAGACAGCCATAATTACACCGTTTGGACTCTTCGAATTTAATTGCATGACGTTTGGTCTACGAAACTCAAGCCAAACATTCCAAAGATTCATGCACGAGGTACTGCGAGGCTTGGATGACATCGTATATTCATTCATCGACGATTTATTAATATTTTCAAATACTCCGGATGACCACAAAAAGCACATAGAACAAGTCCTGGAACGCCTAAGTAAATATGGAGTATCGTTAAATATCGAGAAATGTGAATTCGGAAGAAACAAAATTGAATTCCTCGGTTATCAAGTCTCAGTGGAGGGGATAACACCGACCGATGAACGCACGCGCGCCATCTCTAACTATCCGAAGCCAAACACTGTGCAAGATCTCAGAAGATTTCTCGGCATGGTCAACTTCTATCGTGACTGCCTACCTCATCAAGCTGAACATCAATATGAACTGAACAAGTACTTGCATAACGCCAAGAAAAACGATAAGACGCCGATAATATGGACAATTGAAGCAGAAACAGCTTTCGATACATGCCGACAAAGCATTCTCGAAGCCACCACATTATCGCATCCAATGCCCGGTGCACCGTTATCATTGATGACCGACGCATCTGACTGCAGTTTGGGCGCAGTGCTACAACAGAAAGAAAAAGATGCATGGAAACCACTCGCATTTTTCTCAAAGGCTATGAGCGAAACGCAACGGCGATACAGCGTGTACGATCGCGAATTACTAGCTATGTACACCGCTGTCAAACACCTACGTCGACTTATAGAGGGGAGTGAAATAACTATTTACACCGATCACAAGCCGCTAGTAAACGCCTTAACAAGACCGCCGAGCAGCAGTGACACACCGAGAAGAGAGAGACAACTCCATTATATTAGCCAGTTTTGTACAAAAATCAAATTCATACATGGAGAGAGAAACCAAGCTGCAGATGCCATGTCACGTATAGAAGAAATAGAATTGCTCACATGGATAGATTACGAAAAATTATCACAAGAACAGAGAAAAGATGTCACCCTGCAAGATTTGAGAAAACATCCAAAGTTAACCTTTGCCGACAAAATTTTTGCAGGCGTCACTCAACCTATCACATGCGAAACATCGACGGGAAAAAATCGACTTTATCTACCGAAAGCTTTTCGTTACGCTGCTTTCAAAGCGCAACACGAATTAAGCCATCCAGGAATACGCACATCGAGAAGAATAATGACTTCAAAATATTTTTGGCCGTCGATAAACAAGGACGTCGGAACATGGGCCAAATCCTGCATTGGGTGTCAGCGTGCGAAAATTCATAGACACGTAGTCAGTCCCTTGGGCGAGTTTTCACCGGCAAGAAGATTTGAACATATACATACAGACATCGTTGGACCTCTGCCGATCTCGCAAGGTTACCGCTATCTCGTGACGATAATCGATCGCAATACAAACTGGATGGAAGCTATACCGGTCAAAGAGATCACCGCCAATAGTGTTGCTCAAGCTGTCTACGAAGGATGGATATCGAGATTTGGATGTCCCATAAGAATCACCACGGACCAAGGCCGACAGTTCGAGTCATCTTTATTCAATGCACTAATGAAGAAATGTGGTATAAGGCGCATAAGAACTACAGCTTATCATCCTCAAGCTAATGGAAAAGTGGAAAGATTCCATCGCACATTGAAGGCGGCATTGATGGCCAGAGACGCAATTTCAAAGTGGAAAGAAGATTTACCCACAGTTTTGCTTGGCTTACGCACTGCACTTCGTGATGACAACACTAGTCCTGCACTGATGACTTATGGTTCTACGCTACGAGTCCCGTTCGATTTCTTTGTACCTACGAAGTCAAAGAATGAAGACGCCGAATTCATCCGTCAGTTTACAGAGACAATGTCAACATTCACACCTGTACAGAGAAAAATCGCATCGAGCAAGAATCTCTTTGTATATAAGGAATTGTCAAATTGCAGTCATGTATTCGTTCGCAATGACACCGTAAGAAGCCCGTTAACAGCGCCATATGACGGCCCATACAAAGTGATTGAGCGACACAGCAAACATTTTAAGATTGAATTGCCTCTACGAGCATCCAACATATCCATAGATCGACTCAAACCGGCGCACATAATCAATCTAGACGACAACATAGCAGCGAACGCGCAACAGAGCCATCCCCACTCTTCGGAACCCGCACCCGCGGCAAACACAGGTCCGCGCGCGCCGTCGGTTCACACACCGAGTGCGCCAAAACCACGCATTGTCATGAACAAGCCAAGAACACAGGAGACATTAACTAATTCGAAGACATCAAGATATGGAAGAAAAATCAAACCTAGTGTACGCTTCGCTTGAAGGGGGATAATGTGGAGTTCACATACAAGTACCACAGAGATTACTACGCGTCGCGACGCCGCGCTTTGTGCTGCGTGCCCCCCACCACCGCGCGAGTTACACTGTGACGCGTATTAGGTGTGAAATTAATTAATATTGTATAAATTCATGTAAATTTTGTAAAATAAATCATTCTCATTACACATCTTTCTACTGGTATTTCATTTTGAGTAGTCCAAGCACACAACAAATGTAAAAAACACAAAGGTACCACCTATTTTTTACTTTAAATAGGTGCTTATGTAAGTGTATATGCCGTGCCGTGTGGTTCCCGGCACCAATAGGAAAAAGAATAGGATCACTCTATCTCTTTCCCATTGATGTCGTAAAAAGCGACTGAGGGGTAGGCTTATAAACTGGGGATTCTTCCTTTAGACGACTATTTGAATCTCAATTCAATCATTAGGGCAAGCAGCCGAACATGGCCTATCAGTCTTTTTAACCGTCGGCTCTGTCTACCCTGCAAGAGATATAGACGTGCTTATATGTATGTATGTATATTATTATTTGATGCGAATAAACTTTTGTTTATTCATTCATTCAAATTAAATATTGCAACGGTGTGGCGGACTTATCCAATAAAAAGATCTTTTCCATTCAACCGCCTTAATAGTACAGAAACAAAAAAGAAAAAAAAGCATTTTGCATTATTTTTTGTACGTTAAACTTTTTAATCTGAGGTAAGTACATCATTAACCTTTAAAAATTATTTTATGCTTTTTGTTTAAAATGGAACGTATTTAAAATATAAGGTTTCAGATAAAATTACTACCAACATAAAATAAATAATTAATTCGATAGTGTTGGAAAACCATTTTGAAATTCAGAAAAAAGGATTTTAAATAAAATTTGTGAAAATAATTTTGCCGCCAATGCTGTTTTAATTTAAATATACCTACATTGAAGTATGTAAGTATTCCTTTTGTTATACTTTGACAAAAGAAAATGTATAAAATTTTTCATTGTCTTATTTTAAATTTCGAAATTTCAAATATATTTTGGTAACGCTTTGGTAGAATGAGTATAACGTATTCTGAACAATATAAGACACAGGTTCAAATCCCACTTTGACCTACCAATGACTATTTTCGAAGTACATACATTAGTTTGAATACCAACCGATGCTGTTACGGCAATGGAAAACATCGTAAAGAACCTGCAACTTCAGGAAACTGGATGTGTAACCATGATCCCCTGCAAAGGTTGCGGAGGTCAGATGGGAGTCTTTTCGTGTTAAAACCTGACTCACCCAATTCAAGGTCAATTGATCATAGGCATACCCTATGCTCCTCTCCAGAGAGGTGATGATTCAACCGGGATCCGGGATTAATGCCTGTAGAAGACTTACTATTCAATAAAGTCGGGTGATAAAGTGTAGACGTGGCTTAATGCGTAGCTGAACGTCGCCTGTCTGTCTTTCAAGTATACTGGCTCTGTCTTGTTCGCAAGGAATAAAGACGTGATGATATGAATGAATGAATGGGTGATAAAGTTATATAATCACGTCTATATTCCTTCATTACGATATAATGGATTACGATATTTAATTATTTTCCTATGTTCTCCAGGAGCTATCATTTTAAATGCAAATAATATATGTTAATTATCATTTCTCGGTAGTATAGTACGGTTAATATTTGTTCAATTAATGTAAATATGGCAAGATTGAAGTGAGGATGTTACTTGTCGAAGGTGTATATTGGCTAGTCCAAGAGATACATACATATGGTCACGTCTATATCCCTTGCGGGGTAGACAGAGCCAACAGTCTTGAAAAGACTGAATGGCCTCGTTCAGCTATTTGGCTTAACGATAGAATTGAGATTCAAATAGTGAGAGGTTGCTAACCCATCGCCTTAAAAAAAGAATCCCATGTTGGAGATAGTATGTTAATAACAATAATAAAAGATTTTATCTGCCAATAAACTAAACAATACATTATAATTACGTGATATTCTAAAAAAGATTGATTCATTAGTTAACCCGTGATGAGGTAACAAACAAACTTAGTAACTTTCGAATTTATAATATAAGTTAGGACTAGCTCTTAGACTATTCTAGTCATTAAAAAAGCTAAACGCAAACAAGTTGGCATAGGACAGCATTAATATGCTAATATAATGCCCCTGCTTTGCTTGTAATTACGAGTCACTACCGTGCCACTAAATAGGGAATAATTTAATAGTAGATAGAAAATGTTGACGAGACCTCCCACCTTAAATTTGTAATCAACCAATAACACACATAATTGTTCTGTCTGCCTCGTCAGAGACGAAAACGTGAACCCATAAAGGAGAAGACAAGATCCGACATGGAAGCAAGCAACAAACAGATTAATCTTACTAATAATAACGTTAAGTGTGGTTTTTTTTTATTTATTTAAACTTTATTGCACAAAAACAAAAATGTACAAAAGGCGGACTTAATGCCGTTTGGCATTCTCTACCAGTCAACCAGCTGACCAGACAGACAGTGGTTCCCGGCACCAATACAAAAAAGAATAGGACCACTCCATCTCTCTCCCATGGATGTCGTAAAAGGCGACTAAGGGGGTAGGCTTATAAACTTGTGATTCATCTTTTAGGCGATGTGCTAGCGACTTGTCACTATTTGAAACTCAATTCTATCTTAAAGCCAAATAGCTGTACGTGGCCTATCAGTCTTTTCAAGACTTTTCAGTCTTTTCAAAAAAAGAAATCTTAATTATTTTTGTAATTTTTTTTCAATATTGAATATTGAAAAAATACTACATAACCTAAGTAGAACCATAGACTATATATCGATTATACAGAGTTTTTGCAGGAAACTTGAGAAATAATAACTGAAACAGAACACTACCTTAACTGACAACTAATTACGTAACGAAGAGAACCGTCCGTCCGTCCATCAGCATCCAAACTTAACTAGTGCAATGCGGGGCAGAAAAAATGGCACACATCGTCAAAATATTATTTATAAACTTTTACGTACCCGCATTTCGTGAATTTAGCGCCGTCTACAAAAAGAGACGAATTTAACACCATCTAAAACAATATTTACACTCAATCAAGCCGGGTACTCTTGACCTGACCTAATAGGTACCTTATCTTCGATTTGATCATAACTGATCTATGTATGTGCCAAAAATCGTGCCCTGCAGTGTACGGTACACTTTCACGATCCAGGCATGCATAGGTATATTTTCTTCATTCACATTTATCATTTTCTTTATGCGAGCTAGTCAGTTTATATCTTTATCTCGGCAGAATAAACGGAGAATCCCTAAATTTCATTCGCGTCATCGATTTCCATTACTAATTGCCCACAATCCAATCAGATTAAGGTCATCTTGATCATTTTACCAAGACATATTCGATTTGATCAAGACAAATAACGATCCAAAATTCATCTCTCCCCTCTTGGGTCGGCTGGAAGAGATTGTTATTGAAATAAGCTGCACATTTGTACTAGGATTACCGTATTAAATGCTCCTGTATATAATTTGGTGAACATAAATAAATAAAAACATACATATTTACATACACATATATACATACACACTTTAATACATACACACAAACACACATACATACAAACACACCCATACAAACATATACACAATAAATGAACGAATTAATGAATAAATAGATAAATCTTAAGTGCCAGTAATCTTGCCGTTCAGTGTACGGTGAACTCGAAGGCAAAAAGCGCGTGTCCGCTAGTAATGAATTGCTGAGCGTCTGCTAGTGACGTACTGGTGTGGTACGCCTCACCCGTTTCTTGTAGGAACAACTGTTACTCCAATTTGGACCTTTGATGGTTATAGTATTTAAAACTATTTTCATTATCAACCTTCTTTGCTTTAATTTTTACGGATTAAACATTATGTAATCTTGTAAAACATTTAATCACGTCTATATCCCTTGTGGGGTAAAGCTAACAGTCTTTAAATGACTGATAGGCCACGTTCAGCTGTTTGGCTTATTGATAGAATTGAGATACAAATAATGACAGGTTGCTAGCCTGTCGCCTAAAGGAGAATCCCAAGTGTGTTAGTCTGTCCCGTAGTCGCCTTTTACAACATCCATGAGTGGTCCAATTCTTTTTTATATTGGTGTCGGGAACCACACGGCTTTTGTAAAATGGTACCTGAAATCGCCGAGCTTGCATGAAGAGAGTTATGAATGTGGATGAAGCGAAAGAAGTATGCAGGAATTGTGGCAAGGGGAAAGATGTAATCTCTGCCTACCTATCCGGGAAAAAAACGTGATTTTACGTATGTATGTTGTAAAATGGTATTTAATTAAATATTGAAATTAAAGTCACAACTTACGCACAATATTGTAACAAGTACTTACAAAATAACTCGCCTCTTTCGAGCTTGAAAGATGATATTTACATTCTTCTTTAGCTATTATATTAGCGCGTTCAAACAAACAAACAAACTCTTCAGCTTTATAATATTAGTATAGACTAGAGGCCGCCCGCGACTTCGTCCGAATGAAAACCCTATCAATCCCGCGGGAACTCCGGGATAAAAAGCAGCCTATATGTTATTCTGGGTCTTCAGCTGCCTACATATCAAATTTCATCGTAATCGGTTCAGTAGTTTTTGCGTGAAAGAGTAACAAACATCCATACTGACATCCTGACATACAAACTTTCGCATTTATAATATTAGTAGGATTGTTACAATTACAATTTGTAAAGTCAGTACCATCGGGTTAAGCAGAAAACTTTTGTGTAGGTGAAAATCAAAATGTATTATAAACATACTTTTTTTAATGAGTGCCGTGTGGCTCCCGGCACCAACACAAAATAGAATAGGACCACTGCATCTCTTTGCCATGGATGTCGTATAAGGCGACTAAGGGATAGGCTACCTTGGGATTCTTTTTTAGGCGATGGGCTAGCATAGCTAGAATTCTATCGTTAAGCCAAATAGCTGAACGTGGCCATTCAGTCTTTTCAAGACTGTTGGCTCTGTCTACCCCGCAAGGGATATAGACGTGACCAAATGTATGTATGTATGATCCCATTTAGGAATAAGCCCGCCTTTGTACTGTACTACTGTTTTATATTTGTAATGTACTCCGTCAGTGAACATGTATGTTTTTTTAGTGATGTGCTGGTTAGCCACGCCTCACCTCTGTTCCTTGTAGGAGCAAATGTTGCGCCACTTTACGTCTGTTAATTGCTTTTTAAAAATTAATCCCTTTTCTTCATATCTCAGACATTCACAAATAGTTTGAATAAATGTTATCCATAGATACACAGAATTTTTTTTTTTTTAATTTTTTACGTGTTTACATGTAAGTATATTAGACTTTCAAAAGTAACAAACGTTATTTTAAGAAATTCTTACTGGAATAATGTTAATTCACAAAATTCAGATGTGTTCATAAGTTATCTCCGTCACTTAGATTGCTTTGGTCTTCATATCCTATAGGCATTGAAAAGCAACGCGAACAACATACCAAAAAACTTTTCTTTTTTTTAATCCAAAAGCCAACCACAACACAGAACACCGCACCGCGACCTCGACATGTTTTCATGCTCTGTGATGCAAACTAATTGTTTACGCGCGGTTTACGCAAAATATATGCCATTTTTCCCATCTGGCAATGACACTGACGTGGTCCTCACGAATCGACCTTTCCCAGCCCCTGTCAGGCAATGTCTGGACGCAACCGAACACGAAATTAAATTATGAATTGAAAAAGTTGCAACAAAGCGAGTTTTTACATTCATAAAATTAGGCGGGCGAACTCGGGCCCCGTACTGTTTGTTTTAGTACGAGATTCGAACGCAAGTCGATCGAATTAAGACACGTTTTAACATCTTTTGCCGAACTACACCGTTACACAGTTTGTTGACAAAAGGTATAAGGCAGCGTGTATGGTAAGAGAAAATAAAGCGAGGAAGACTGCACATTCAGGCAACTGGGTGTATGTGCGTCACCATTACCCAAAATGGGTTGGGTTCTCCCGCAAAGGTTGCGGAGGTCGGACAGGAGTCGCTTCGTGTAAAAACCTTATTCAATCTAAGATCAAGATTATGCCGTGTGGTTCCCGGCACCATTAGAAAAAGAATAGGACCACTCCATTTCTTTCCCACGGATGTCGTAAAAGGCGACTAAGGGATAGGCTTATAAACTTGGGATTCTTCTTTTAGGCGATGGGCTAGCAACCTCTATCGTCTTCTATCTATCGTCTATTCTCTTTATCGTGTACCTTAAATATTTTTTTTTTATTTAACAGACGTACCCTTCATATTTTGAACTTATAAAAACAATTATGGCGTCAAAGTTGAAACTAAATATCCACCCTAAATGTTTTTAATTACGTTTGTTGTTTTATTTTATTATCTAATTTATTATATTTAAGACATTGCTTAATACAATAGTAACGCCGCTTATTCATACGGGCCCCGAAGGATATCCGAAGCACATTATTTTTTAAAATTTATTTTAAAAAAAATACGTTGTATATTTTGTGCTGAAAAATGTTAACGAATTTAAAAATCGATTGTTTATGCTATTGAAGATGGAACTGTTTCCATTACTAGGTTTCTTTTTAAGTTTATTTTTTTAAAAGCTTTTTAAAGTTCATATTTCCAATTTATTAAGGTTCTGTTCCAATTTTGTTTGCACCTCAATCGCAATTCATTTTCGGGAAATAACGTAAACAAAACTATGTTAAAGAGAAAATATTTTTATACAGCGGGTGAGCATTATACGTTCTTAGGCGGAATAAATCGCAGCTAGTTAGTACAAAATAAACGTCTATAAAGCGACTAAGGGATAGGCTTATTAACTTGAGATTCTTCTTTTAGGCGATGGGCTAGAATCTCAATTCTATTACTAAGCCTAACAGCTGAACGTGGCCTTTCAATCTTTCAAGATTGCTGGCTCTATCTACCCCGCAAAGGATATAGACGTGACTATATGTATGTATGTAATAAAATATATATACTCTATCCACTTTTTAATTGACAGGCAGCACTGACAATCTAACAAGACAGAGACGTGACGCATATTTTTTTCACAGACTTTTAAATTGAAAATCCCGTATCGATTCCCCGGGATACCCAAGAGAGTGCGTCACCAACATTTACAGATTGGAAAAGTTGGGATCGGTCGGGGATTTTAATAAAATCTGAATCTAACACACTTCATTCTCTTTTGTTAGTGACAAAATTAGATTTTCTGAATTGTTTTACATACATACATATCTATATAAATCACGCCTCTTTCCCGGAGGGGTAGGCAAAGACCACATCTTTCAACTTGCCACGATCCCTGCATACTTTGTTCGCTTCATCCACATTCATAACTCTCTTCATCCAAGCTCGCCGGCTTCGGGTACTCTTGATCAGACCTTTTGCTAGAACGTCTCCGATTTGATCAAGGTACGTTCGTCTAGGCCTTCCCACACCAACAGTCCCAATCACACTTCCTTTGTTTTGCTTAGACAATGTGCTTTCATTCATCCTCTCGACATGACCAAACCATCTAAGCATTTCCTTTTCTACTCCTGACACTACATCTTTATTTGTTTGATTTTTTTTAATTTTATTGTTTATGAGTTGGCTGGAAGAGATACGATTACCTTCAAATGATAAGTACATACGCCATTGCAATGAATTAATTTATTGTAATTGTGTAGTGCCGTGTGGTTCCCGGCACCAATACAAAAAAGAATAGGATCACTCCATCTCTTTCCCATGGATGTCGTAAAAGGCGACTAAGGGATAGGCTTACAAACTTGGGATTCTTTTTTAGGCGATGGGCTAGCAACCTGTCACTATTTGAATCTCAATTCTATCATTAAGCCAAATAGCTGAATGTGGCCATTCAGTCTTTTCAAGACTGTTGGCTCTGTCTACCTCGTAAGGGATAAAGACGTGATTATATGTATAATTAATGAATAAATGAATTATAATGCAATGAATGAGTAAAAGATACCCAAACTGAAACAACATTTTCGCTCACAAAAAAACTGTTTCAAACTAAATTTGGAATTTTAAACGCTTGGCAACTTCTGTGGTTAGACCATCAAATTGTACTGAAATTTCAGTCAAAAGTTATTAAAACCGTTTATATTTTGTTGTTTTAGTTAGAGGTCAGGTCAAGAGTGCCCGCAACTGACGAGATTGCATATGACATGATTGATGAATCAATATATACTAATACTAGAGGCCGCCCGCGACTTCGTCCGCGTGGAATCAACCCCGCGGGAACTATGAGATAAAAAGTAGCCTATATGTTACTCTGGGTCTTCAGCTACCTACATACCAAATTTCATCGATATCGGTTCAGTAGTTTTTGCGTGAAAAAGTAACAAACATCCATACTGACATCCTGACATACTCACAAACTTCCGCATTTATAATATTAGCAGGATTAAAAATGTGAAAGTATCTTTATGAGTTTTTTCCCACAAATGGCTCAATTAGTCATATTTTAATACATATTGTTTAAAAATTGCAAGAATACAAAAATGCGCGATTAGATCGGTTTTAATGCGTGATACGGAGATAGGCACAAGTTCGAATCCCACCTCGGTCATGTACCTAATGACTTTTTTCGAAGTTTTGTACATTAGTTTGAATACTAACCGCCACTCTAACGGTGAGGGAAAACATCGTGAGGAAACCTGCACATTCAGGCAACTGGATGTGTAACCATGATCGATCCAATACGGGTTAGGTTTACCTGCATGAATATGAAGATCAGATGGAAGTCGCTTCGTGTAAAAACCTGACTAATCTAATCCAGGATACATAAAATCACGCCTCTGTCCCGGAGAGGTAGGCAGAGACTACCTCTTTCCACTTGCCACGATCTCTGCATACTTCCTTCGCTTCATCAACATTCATAACTCTCTTCATGCAAGCTCGGCGGTTTCGGGTACTTTTGACCTGACCCTTTACCAGGACGTCCTTAATTAACAGGATCTATGGTCAAAGGCACACCCCGGGCTTCTCTCCAGAGAGGTAAGAATGCAACCGTTACTAAAGCCAGGATGATACAATGAAGGTAGTATAAAGAAAGCCTACTTATTTGAGAACGTGGATGAAATAATAGTAAAGATGAAAGCCGGTATGGTTCCCGGCACCAATACAAAAAGAATAGGACCACTCCATCTCTTTCCCACGGATGTCGTAAAAGGCGACTAAGGGATAGGCTTACAAACTTGCCATTCTTTTTTAGGCGATGGGCTAGCAACCTGTCACTATTTGAATCTCAATTCTATTATTAAGCCAAATAGCTGAACGTGGCCATTCATTCTTTTCAAGACTGTTGGCCCTGTCCACCCCGCAAGGGATATAGACGTGATCATATGTATGTATGTGTATTAAATAATATTACGAAGTTTATTGACTTTAACCAAATAAAAAACAATATTTTGATCGGATCAGTCCGTTCTACGTGATCCTCAATCCTCTTAATTAATTCTATTAAAGTGTATTTATCTGAGTAAGTATCTCAGTTCTGTCGGCTGAACGAAAAAAACTGGTCAAGCGCGAGTTGGACTAGAGCGTCGAGGGACACAAATTACGATAACGAAATTATTAATTGAGAATTAATATTTTTATTTGTCTATTAATAATTTATTTAAATGATTAATAGACAAATAGAAAGATTTTATTATTTGAAAGCAATACAAGCAAATACATACATAATATATTTTATTTACTAATGCTAAATGGGATAAGTCCGCCTTTGTATATTTTGTCCTAAAAATTTACTGTATTTTTGTGTTATTTCATATGTACAGTAAAGATATTACAAACAAACAAACTTAATGTTGCTTCTTGCCATATTTAATTATTATTTATCAATGAAAAGGTTTTATATAAGTATTTATAATTCTATCATTAAGCCAATAAACAGGCTGAACGTGGCCTATCAGTCTTTCAAGACTGCTGGCCTTGTCTACCCCACAAGGGATATAGACGTGATCATATAAATGAATGAATAAAAAGGTTTTATCTCGCTTCAGAAATCACAAATTAAGCAGAATAAACGATCACATCTTATAACGCAAAAAATGAAATGTTACTATTTGAGATTCAAATAGTGATATGTTACTAACTCATCGCCAACAAGAAGAATCCCAAGTATACCTTAGTCGCCATTTACGACATCCATAGGGAAGATTTAGCATGTTCTTATTCAAACGTACCAGGAACTACACGGCACCGAGTGATTTTAAAAACCGTGTATTTTTCCTTTCAAAGTACCTACTGAACCCCAAAAAGGACTAAGGTTTTATTATACTCTGAGTAATTTCTTCTACACAGATCTTGTTTTTTGTTTTTTTTAATTAGCCCTATTCATTGCTTTGAATAGAACCGAAATGACAGTTTAATTTACCTGTCAACAGCTATGTATTTATTTGACAATTGTATCTACGTGTGAACTAATTATGATAGCTATGGAACTTGAAAAATAACTATTTTAAGTTTGTATTTCACTTGAGTGAATTCATACTTACATACATATAATCGCGTCTATATCCCTCGCGGGGTAGACAGAGCCAACAGTCTTGTAAAGACTGATAGGCCACGTTCAGCTATTTGGCTTTAAGATAGAATTGAGATTCAAATAGTGACAAGGTTGCTATATCATTTTGAACATTTGTGTGGTTCCCGGCACCAATAGAATAAAGAATAGGACCACTCCCTCTGTTTTTCATGGATGTCGTAAAAGGCGACTCAGGGATAGTCTTACAAACATGGTAATCCTCTTGTAGGTGACGGGCTAGCAACCTGTCACTGTTTGAATACTACCACTATTGTTTATAAGCCTATCCCTTGACTGACTTTTACGATCTGCACGAGAAGAGAAACAACTGGTAAAATAGACTATATTTTTGTACACCACCAGACATAGAAGCTTTTACTTGATAAATGTTCCCCTATTCCCTTAGCCGCCTTTACATCCATGGGAAATATATATGTTGAGTTGTTCTGTTCTAAAGTAGGCGATTGATATGTTTAATGTTACACTAAACCCACATATCTATACTAATATTATAAAGCTGAAGAGTTTGTTTGTTTGAACGCGCTAATCTCAGGAGCTACTGGTTCAAATTGAAATATAATTCTTGAGTTGAATAGACCATATTTTATCGAGGAAGGCTTTACGCTATATGACATCACGCTGCAACTATTAGGAGCAAAGAAATAATGGAAAATGTGAAAAAAACGGGGATAATTATTCATCCTTGAGGGCTTCAATAATGCCCAAAATAACTATTCCACGCGGACGAAGTCGCGGGCACAGCTAGTAATTAAATATAAAGTGATGTGTACACAATTCATCTAACAATGTATATACATCTTAATGGTATGCGGGTCATGGGAGGGCCATAACTTTTAACTGACCATAAAATGGTCTACGGTATACAGAATGTTCTTTTTTGAATATACATACATAATCACGTCTTCATCCCTAACGGGGTAGGCAGAGCCAACAATCTTAAAGTTACTAAAAGGCCCCATGACTATACGACTTTTTAAGGAAATATTTGTTTTTAATGTTTGTCTTTTTTTGCAAGGATTTGAATTATACTTTAATTTACCGCAGCCAAGATGATGGTGATGACGAGGTAGACAGAGCCAATAGTTACAAGACAGCTATCCTTGTTAAGCTAGGAAGCTTATTGATAAAAATAATAAGAAATTATAACACGATGTGACGTATCGAATTTGTAACATGTGGTTCCTGACACTTACGAATATACCAGTACCTAGCTTCCTCATAGATTTCGTAAAACGCGACTAAGGAAAAGGATAATAAACTTAGGCATCTTGTAGATGATAAGCTAGCAACTCTATTTGAAACTCAATTCCGTCGTCAGCTGAACGTAGCCTTTGAGTATTTTCAAAACTGTTGGCTCTGTCTACCCTGCAAGGGATATGGACGTGATAATATCTATGTGTATTGATTATCGATCAAAGAAGAATCATTAATATCCTATTCATTTTTAGGCGATGGGTTAGCAACCTATCACTATTTGAACCTCAATTCTATCATTAAGCCGAATAGCTGAGTGCGTCCTATCAGTCTTTTTAAGACTGTTGGCTCTGTCTACCCCACAAGGGATATAGACGTGACGATGTATGTATGTAATCCAAGTTTACAAACGGGCACATACTACGTTTTTTTTATTACCAAACCACCTTGGAATCCCAACTAAATAATTGCCCGGCAAAAATAAAAAGGCTTGACCAATTAAAAGACCCACCCTGTTGGCAGGACACCGTAAAATGGGCGGTAATGAAATTGGATCGTCGTTTTTTTTTTATCCTAACGATCGTCCTCAGGTCTAAGATTGGTCTAAGTTGAAGGAGAAAGACTGTTTTCGTTTCAGGCCACCCAAGAGAATGCGTCAGACTTACTACTAAGTAAATTAACTAAACATAACGTATAGTCCCTTGCGGGGTAGGCAGAGCCAACAGTCTTGAAAAAACTGAGAGGCTACGTTCAGCTGTTTGGCTTGGTGATAGAATTGAGATTCGTTTAAAGTGACAGGTTGCTAGCCCATCGCCTTAAAGAAGAATTCTAAGTTTATAAGGCTATACCTTAGTCGCCTTTTACAACACTCATCTTAAACAGATGGAGTGAAACCACACGGCGAATACTTGACGAATATTTAATTTAGTAAAATAATGGACAAAAAAATCGTAAATGCAAATGTTGGCGTAAAATATTATGTTAACGCCCATGTTCGGTCATTGATGTAAAGACTTTCATTTTGATTCTATCAATTCTACCTTTTTTATATTTCCTCAATTTATTTCACTTTTGACAAATCAAAAATCACGTGCGGCGTCACAATAATTAATTATCAAAGGCAATTAAATATATACGGGACAAATTACACAGATTGAGTAAGCCTCGAAGTTAGTTCGAGACTTGTTTTTCGAGATACTAACTCAACGATACTATATTATATAATTGATACTTATGTAGATAAACATCCAAGACCCAGGCCAATCAAAACAAAATCTTTTCTCATGATGCCCTTGCCGTGATTCGAACCCGGGACCTCCGGTGTTACAGACAAGCGTTCTACCGCTGCGCCACAGAGGCCAAAAATAGAAAAACATAAAATATTTCCGCTGTACGCTTATGCCTCAATTCCCTAAGTGGACACATCGACAAAACGGAATCGGTTTTTTTTGTAAAATGTAACTGATTTCTACACAAATATTTACATTTATATGCGTTTTACGATCAAAAAGGGGCCGTATCAATCGGCATAAAGCAGGAAAAGTACGCTATAGTCGTTCATTCGTGTTGCATTATTCTAATTGCCTTGGTTGAACTGTTAGGTATTCAATATAGAATATTTGAGTATCGACCAAGCCAAGTAGATTGGTGTTTCATGTTTTTTTTTTGTAACAGTTTAAAAGTTATGTTATAATATGTTTAGTTCTTTCCATGGGAGTGAGAATGCGACAAACAGACGAGGTAAGGTCACAGGAAATGGGTTAAGGTTACCAAATAACTATCAAACGCTTTCTATAACATTTTATGACTCAATTCACATATTTACATGTTTATCTAAAGAATTTGTCTCAAATTGTGCCATGTGGTTCCCGGCAGTGCCGTGTGGTTCCCGGAACCAATATAAAAAAGAATAGGACCACTCCATCTCATTTCCCATGGATGTCGTAAGAGGCGACTAAGGGACAGGCTTATAATCTTGGAATTCTTATTCTAGGCGATGGGCTTGCAACCTGTCACTATTTGAATCTCAATTCTATCATAAAGCCAAACAGCTGAACGTGGCCTATCAGACTCTTCAAGATTGTTGGCTCTGTCTACCCCGAAAGGGATAAAGACGTGACTATATGAATGAATGATTTGTCTCAAAGTTATTTCGAGCGGCTTAAAAAAAATTCAAAACTTTAACTTTAAATCACTTAATATAATAATTGTCATATCTTTTACATACATACATACTTATATCCCTTGCGGGTCAGACAGAGCCAACATTCTTGAAAAGACTGATAGGCCACATTCAGCTGTTTGGCTTGACATGTTGCTAGCCCATCGCCCAAAACAATTATCCCAAGTTTACAAGCATATCCCTTAGTAGCCTTTTACGACATCTATCGGAAAGAGTGGAGTGGGAGCCATATAGCTGAACGTGGCCTTTCGATCTCTTTAAGACTGTTGGCTCTGTCTACCCCGTAAGGGATATAGACATGGTAACGTGTCAGTATGTATGTATGTAACATATATAAAACATTTACATGTAAAAGCATTCATCAAACGGGAAATACATTATATGCTCTCGGGCAGTACAAGTTATTCAAATAGTTAAAGTTACCCCTCAAAACAGTAGGCATGGCATGTTTGAAACACAAAACTGGCAAGTAGTTAACCAGTAATGATCGAACAGTTAACTGAGCAATTAAATAGGAGTTAGGTGTCGCAAGTTTCGCTATGATTAATTTGCGCGTCCCATTTCGTACGGAATCGTTTGATTTGCATCAAATTTTGTGGTGTAGAATGTGTGTGTGATGTGTTTATACCGTGTGGTTCCCGGCACCAATACAAAAAAGAATAGGACCACTCCATCTCGTTCCCTAGGATGTCGTAAATGGCGATTAAGGGATAGGCTTATAAACTTGGGATTCTTTTTTAGGCGATCGGCTAGCAACCTGTCACTATTTGAATCTCAATTCTATCATTAAGCCAAATAGCTGAACGTGGCCATTCAGTCTTTTCAAGACTGTTGGCTCTGTGTACCCCGCAAGGGATATAGACGTGACCATATGTATGTATGTTTGTATGTTTGGTGTAGGAAACGCTGTGAAATGAAATGTTTGTAATTTTCTTTATCTATCTACTTATAAGTGAACTAGCGTTCATTTATACATATAAACGTAATATATCGTAGCATTTATACATATAAACGTTTTTCTTGAATCACTCTATCAATATTAAAATAAACTGCACCAAATCCGTTGTGTAGTTTTAAAGGTCCAAGTCTATCTAAGTCCCTACGTATGTAAGTATGTATTACAAACAGACATAGCGACTTTGCTTTGTACTATGTAGTGTTGATGATAGTGATGACGAAAGTGATCATAATAGTGATGACGATAGTGATGAAGATAGTGATGATGATAGCGATGATGATAGCGATGATGATAGTGACGATGATAGTGATGATGATAGTGATGATGATAGTGATGATGATAGTGATGATGATAGCGATGATGATAGTGACGATGATAGTGATGACGATAGTGATGATGATAGTGATGATGATAGTGATGATGATAGTGATGATGATAGTGATGATGATAGTAATGATGATAGTGATGATGATACATTTCAAACAAACACAAAACGCGCAAACCCGGTCCATCGGTTTGGGAACAATAATTTCACACAAAGAAACATTAAACTTATTTATCATATATTTTTTTTTACCTCGACATAATTACGACAGGGTAATTATGTCGAGGTAAAAAAAGCTTGCTAACTGAAAAGTTCAAATTCAGAATAAATTTTAATTAGCCAGTTGCTAGTTTAACTGAGCGGTGAGAAGTCACAAGTTTGGAATGTTAGTTAACGCTAACTTTGACCGAGAATTAAAAATTTTGTATCACCGACTGTTTCTCGGATTTTCTATAGTAAGGAAAAATAACTTTAACGTTACTTCTAAATGTTTTTATTTTGGTGGTCTTTATGCCCCTACGGGGTAGTCAGAGCCAACGGTATTGACAAGACTGAAAGGCCACGTTCAACTGTGTGGCTTGATGATTAAATTTCTTTTTTTTTTATGAATGAGTGGTTTATTATGCAATGAATGAATATTATTCAAATAATGACAGGTTGCCGTGCCGTGTGGTTCCCGGCACTAATAGTAATATAGAGCTACACTATCTCTTACCCATGGATGCCGTAAAAGCCGACTAAGGGATAAACTTATGAACTTGAGATTCTTCTTATAGGCGATGGGCTAGCCAAACAGCTGAACGTGGTCTGATGGTCTTTTCGACACTGTTGGCTCTGCCTACCCGGCAAGGGATATAAACGTATGTATGACAGGTTGTTATACTATCTCTAACTTTATTAACCTTTGCTTAATATTACAATTAATTTCAACACGGTAATTTAATATGCCTCACCTCTCAAATTAAAGTTTCCCATAAGATTAAAACTTTTTTTCACAAGTTTTTATTGGTTATCACTGTCCATATGATCTAGTTCAGTTTTATAATCTGTGACCTCGTGTCCAATTGATTGGAAAATGTAACTCATAACACTTTATTTGTTTTTAATATTTTTAATATCACCCTCGTCAATAACTTTTGTTGTGTTAGGTTATACGGGTAATTAATCCTTAATATTTAACCATCCAAAAATGGTATGTTGTAAATATTATCACGAATTAACCTTTAATAAATTTCAATGTCCTTATAGGTGAGAAAAATTACAAACAAAGCTTTTTTTTTTTAAATCTACACACATTTAAAAATTACACACACAACTTATTTTTTTTCTATAATCTACACACATTTAATAAATTATAGAAATTATAACTCGCATTTACAGACTGACTACTTAATAGCGTTGGGTTATGCTTTTTTTACCAGCTCAGTTTTTTTTTACAAATATGTAGGTATATAAACATGTCTGTAGCCCTTACGGGTTGCTGGCCCATCGCCTACAATAAGAATCCCAAGTAATTAGCCATTCCCTTAGTCGCCTTTTAGGATATCCATGTGAAAGGGATGGAGCGGTCCTATTTTACTAAAGTAGCGGGAACCACATGGCAAATCATTTATTCACAATTTTTTTAAATCACTTTTTAATACTTTATCTAACGAATATTACGCATTACTATATTTTTAGTCCAGCTATAGAAAGAGTTAGCAGAAAAGACATGACATTTTAAAAAAATCCTTAGTTATTGATACAACAACATAACTATACTTTTCTTCAAAGTAGGCTTCGCACAGCTAGTAATAAAACTGAAATGAATGCCATCAAATGGGACCCAAATTGGGGTCCTAATGAACCCAATATCCCGGGCTCACCTGATAATGGATATTAACACATGGTTAAGGTAAAAAATCAATTGGCCGGGCCGTCCCAAAACTTGTTAAAGGCTTTTGCGGTTCTCAGAAAACTTATGTAAGTAACTAGCTGTGCCCGCGACTTCGTCCGCGTGGTATAGTTATTTTGGGCATCATTGAAGCCCTCAAGGATGAATAATTTTCACCGTTTTTTTTTTTTTCACATATTCAATTCTTTGCTCCTTATAGTTGCAGCGTGATGTTGTATAGCCTAAAGCCTTCCTCGATAAAATGGTTTAATCAACGCAAAAATAATTTTTCAATTCGAACCAGTAGTTCCTGAGTTAGCGCGATCACTCACAAACTCTTTAGCTTTATAATATTAGTATAGTTTAGTGTTTGCATTCTGATCGAAGGCTATAAAGCGTGTGATAACGATGAGAATTAACAATAACTATTATTTAGACAAAGCCAACAGTCTTTGAAAAGACTGAATAGCCACGTTCAGCTGTGTGACTGAATGATGGAATTGATTGATTCAAATAGTGACAGGTTGCTAGTTCATCGCGTGCAAGAAGAATTCTAGAAGGCTAATTAAGCCTTTCCCTTAGTCGCATTTCATGACAATCATGAGATAGATAGTGCCGAGAACTACACGGTACTAAAAGTTCGTCAATTACCTCTTCTCCTAAATATGCAAGTTAAAAACAGACGTTAACAAAATACTGTTTTTTTAAACGCATTATATTTCCACACCTAAACCCTTTCTAAGGACTTTCCCTGCATTAAAGTCTTGGCGAGCTTTTTGACAGAGCTTTAAGCACGGGAGTAATCCACTCTCGTTTCACTTTTTACATACGAAATTAATTCCTACGGCGAGGTAGGGTGAGAAAAATCATATTTTCTTTTAAAAAATCTGAATCATAACATAATTAGACAGAGCCTTTATAAAGGCTCTGTCTAATTATGATTTATACGTTGCTTATTTAAAATATATGTATATAATTCTGACGCCTTAGTGGTAGAATATGTGTTCACAGAAACTGTACCTAAATACTTAAGACCTACCTATATTGGAACCATATTCAAGGAATAAATGGTTATGAAATGAAAATTAAGTTTTTGTCTTGGCTTGACACACTAGAGCCAATAAAAAACTCAATTTTCTTGAATTTTAGTGTATTCAGATAAATTAATGTTACACAAGTTTCAGATAGAGCGCATAACGCCGGTGAAGCCGCCAAAAGTAAAATTAAATATTTTTCAATCATAAAATGACAGTGACAGTTAACATTTTATTTTTAATATTTTGGCAAAGGCAATGCATTCTTGTCTTAAGGCATCATTGGGCCTAAAAAGTTTTTATTATTAAGAGTAGCTTTTGCATGGGACTTCGATCGCGTGCGAAGCCGGGACGGATCGCTAGTCTATCATAAAGTCTAATTATTATTTTTTTTCTCGAGGTATGTATGCGCTAATCTCGGAAAGTTGTGGACAGATTTTGTTCCTGTTTGAAGTAGGATTTTCTGAGAAAGGTTATTAACTGTAAATGCAACCCGTATGAAGCCGAGGTAATTCGCTAGTTTTATATATAGTAGGATGTATGTACAAGGAAGATGTATTTGTTTGCCGACGCTACCTCAAGTAGTCTGGGATTTAAGCGGATAACTTTAATTGTTTGGAACCGAGGCGAGGATTAACAAAAAAAAACCTGATATTCCATGCCGCATTATTTAAAATTAAAAAAAAAAAGGTAAATATTTCTTTTTTTTTAATTAAAAAATAACTTTAGACGTGTTGGCCGACTGTACGTGTATAATCTGTGGATTAATTCAGTTGATGTGTGAGTAAATTTAATCTTTCGTTGTCCTTAAACGGTACGGTCGGATATAAAAGCGTGATGCACAGGGTGGTTCAAATCTTTCCTCGGTCATGTCCCAATGACTCTTTTTTGAGTTATGTCCGTTAATTTGAGGACTGATGCTCTTACGATGAAGGAATAATACAATAGAATAGATTTACATACATACATATATATGGTCACGTATGTATCCCTTGCGGGGTAGACAGAGCAAACAGTTTTGAAAAGACTGAATGGCCACGTTCAGCTATTTGGCTTAATGATAGAATTGAGATTCAAATAGTAACAGGTTGCTAGCCCATCGCTTTAAAAAAGAATCCCAAGTTTGTAAGTCTATCCCTTAGTCGCCTTTTATGACATCCATGGGAAAGAGATGGAGTGGTCCTATTCTTTTTTGTATTGGTGCCGGGAACCACACGGCACTAAAATAGATTTATTTTCAGAATTGCATACAAGGTATCACTTATTGACGTCACATCACTTAAATCTAATTATAACTACTACCGCTTCCAAAGCGCATGTGTAGAGGAAGCGGCGGAACAAACTACACTGCAGCATTTTCGCCGGACGTCAATTTACAAATATAGATCTCTTAAAATCTTAATCTTGGACGAATGCACATTGTCTACATTAAAAAACATAAATGAATGTATATCTAATTATTTCAATACGAATAGGTATTTCGTCAAATATCGATGGTATGATCCAATATGGGTTAGGTTCCCTTGCAAAGGTTGCGGAGGACAGACTCGTCATGTCATCAAGAAGCGAATCGATGACAATATTGCTTGATCTTTTCAGTTGTGACCTATGCGAGAGAGATGGAGTGGTCCTATTCTTTTTTCTATTGGTGCCGGGAACCACACGGCTCGATATATGTAGATACGTGAGATACAAAATGATAAAAACATATTGAAATACCATTACAATAGAAAGTGGGAGATGGAGGAACGTTTAGAGGAACGCCACAAGTCACAACATCCAGTCACGCGACGCTATCAGCCAATAACAGCGTAGAGTCTAAATCGCGCAAGCAAAGATTTCACGGATTGGAGCATATATACAACCTCAGACAGAACATCGTCTGTCGCGCGGTTCCCCAGGCATCACACTTAGCCTGGCGGAAGATCTTCCCTTTGGTGGCGGTTGATCATATAATCTCCCGCTACAAAACAGACTATTTATAATTTGCATTTCAAGACGATATTAACGAAATTTGATTTTGACATAGCAGTCAATCAGTCAGTCAGTGACTCATATTTTAATGTTACACTGTCCCATAAGCACTTCCTCCAGGTCAGATCCGAAGATGAACATGACGAGTAAATCTCATACTATCCTTGCATAATATGTCCTTCCTTAGTAAATCCCTGAAGAATTTACGACATCCGACCTTTGGCTGGGATGAAAACTAAAAGAAAGATATGCTCTTTGATCTGTCGACTAGCAGAATCTTACCTTAGCATGATATTGCAATACGAGTAATTATGTGGAGCTAAATGTTTTTATAGTTACAAGGCTAAGTATACAACTTTAAAATAGTATTCTGTTACTATTTTAATAATAAGAAACGTAGTATGTTTGCAATAAGAGATATTTAGGTACATTAGGTATGTTTTGGACAAGCCTTATGTTATTTTTTTATATAATTTCAGCTTATTAATAAAAATAATCTGTTGGTCGAGCGAGCGAAGCGGTTGAGGTCTACCGAACTCTAATGAACTAGGGGCGACAATAAATTTTTTGTATGTCTGTTCGTAACGCGATAAGTTTCGAACCGTTACTCTGATTTAGATGAAATTTAAAATGTATGTAGGATCTGTCCATAGAATTTTTAATTTCGTAAAGCATCAAAATTGGTCAAATACTTTTTGAAATATTCACAATTTCGTAAAAAATAAAAGTTGCCGCGAGGTCTGAAATCGCGGCGAACGACTAGATGGATTACAATATCCAATAAAAAAAAATTATGGCATTTTAATACCGATTTAGTATCCACTTACATTATTTGTGCCGTACTTAGATTTTCTGAATCGTTCTTCATGCCATATCTTCCTTTATTTTTTACTCTTTTGACCTGATAACTTGCCTTTTTAAGGGTAGAATAAACAAAAGATTTATTGATAGGGACTATGGAGTTTTTACTTTCAAGCGTGAGGGTTTCCGAACCGTAAAAAGAACCTTTTAAGATAACTTTGTAGTTCATTGTTCAAGAAAATATCGTGAGGAAACCTGCTCACACGAGAGTATACCTTACCATGATTGAAACTACGACAAATTGATTTAAATTGCTTAAAGACAAAAAGATTTTTGCAATCAACATGTTACTATTTGAATTTCAATGTCGTGAACATTTTACTGAACTTTTCTATGAAAAATATAACAGATCCACAAGTATGTTGGTTCTTAGCATAAATTGATGTCTAAATCCTACTAATATTATAAATGCGAAAGTTTGTGAGTATATCAGTATGGATGTTTGTTACTCTTTCACGCAAAAACTATTGAACCGATTAAAATTAAATTTGGTATGTAGGTAGCTGAAGATCCAGAATAACATATATGCTACTTTTTATCCCGAAGTTTCCACGGGATTGATAGGGTTTCCATGCGGACGAAGTCGCGGGCGGCCTCTAGTTTTGTATAATACATACAAAAAAAATGGTCCATAAAATTATAAATGCATTAATAAATTTAGTGACTTTTGTCATTGCTTTTTCCATTTATAGTTAAGTTAGTTCCTACTTAATTATCTCAGCACGACATGGTAAGTAACATAAAACAGATGACCAACTTTCAAGTTTGTAGCTTCTATGGTTTGTGGTGGTTTAAGAACTTTATTTCACATAAAGAATTACATTCACTTACAATGAGAACATTTAAAAAACAAACATTTATGTACAATGTTAAAGTGCGTTTACTTAAATAAAATCGAATACTTAGTGGGTAGAAAATAAAATAATTGTAGTTCAAACAGCAAAATATAAATATTAACTTACTTGTAGTTTCTTTAGGCTGGGCGTTGATGAGTCACTCACCCTTGTTCCTTTATACATACATACATAATACATACACATAATCACGCCTATATCCCTTGCGGGGTAGACAGAGCCAACAGTCTAAAAAAAGACTGATAGGCCACGTTCAGCTGTTTGGCTTAATGATAGAATGGAGATTCAAATAGTGACAGGTTGCTAGCCTGTCACCTAAAAGAAGAATCCAAAGTTTATAAGCCAATCCCTTAGTCGCCTTTTACGACATCCATGAGAAAGAGATGGAGTGGTCCTAATATATAAATTCAAATTCAAACTTTTATTTGCATAATATGAGTACAACAAGGTCTTAAATATTATGTATGACAGATCTTCATATATAATAGAGTAAGAATGTACTAGGTACATAAATAAGCTTTCCCCCTTAATTTAAATTTTGTCAAGTTTAAAAAATATTCGTGAACCACGCCCGTTTATCCATATTACCGGGAAATCGTCCAAATATACCCTACAGCACTAAATTCGGACAAGCACTCCCGGCACCTGGTGGGAACCGTCAGTTGTCGCGACCTATATTTTATTTATGAGCATCCCACCGTAGTGATGGCGCGGGTTTATCGACATTAAATATTAAATAAATAAATATATACAGGACATAATATTACACTGATTGAGTTAGCCTCAAAGTAAGTTCGAGACTTGTGTTACGAGATGCTAACTCAACGATACTATATTTTATAATAAATACTTACATAGATAAACATCCAAGACCCAGGCCAATCAGAAAAAGTTCTTATTTCATCATGCCCTGGCCGGGATTCGAACCCGGGACCTCCGGTGTCACAGACAAGCGTACTACCGCTGCGCCACAGAGGCCGTATTTATATTATGCAAAATTATCACGTATCATTTCTTATCTCTGCTAGTTTACCGGTTGTACGCTCTTGAAGAACTGTTTCGGAGCCCGGAGTTCGCTCGCCTTCTGACTTCTCTCTCAAATTGGTTCAGTTTTCGGCGTCCTCAGATTTAAGTCCATTGACTTGCCTGTCATCTTTTGCGACATTCAGCATTGGTCAACGAACCGCTAGGTCTAGTTGGATATATACATACATACATATAATCACGTCTAAATACCTTGCGAGGTAGACAGAGCAAGCAGTCTTGATAAAACTGAACTTGCTTGTTTATGAGAAATGTGTAAGTATCTACCTACTCACACACACACGACTAACAACATTCGATAATCATTACATCCATTTATCGAATACGTATTACAGGAATTCTAAATCGAGAATTTACCGTGAAATAGAAATTATATCTCATTATTATTGTTAAATTGGCCTTTATTAGGCAAGAGGCACTAATTGTAATTAGTAAGTGCTATTGTTAGACATTTTGAAGGTGGATTGGTGACAGTCAAACCTCCAATTGTGTTTTTTTATCGCAGCAGTTCATTATAAATTTAATATATTACATACATAAGTACTTTCTTTTCCACGCATCTTTTCCTACCAAACTTATTCTCTCTACAACAGTCTTACGGTAAAAAATTCATCGATAACGACGCATCTGAAGACAATGCTGCTAAGTGTACTACGGCATTCGATACAGTTTAAAAAAGTAGCCGTTCCAAATTCTGATGGAACCCATTTGAAAGATATCGATCCTATTCAAAAATAGAATCCCTTTTATCTGTGAAGGGTCGACTTTTTTTAATTTCACGGCAGAATTTTAAAAGGTCAGTGGTATTTATAATATAAATATTTTGATAAAAACGTATTGGTTTGATCCGGATTTGTTAAAAAAAAATATTATAATAAATAATAGTATGGACTTTTTAGTGGAAACCCAGATGTCATATTGTTTGTCCGGTAATATTTTTTCCAAAATGTGTGTTTGATCGACTAAAAATGAAATACAAGTGTTATTTAGTTTTCATAAACAAGCATAAGTGGTGGAAAATGTTACAATAACTTTTTATGTTGTCCCATAAAGTCTTGAGAAAGGGAAAGATCTCAACACTGGCAAAATAAGCTCATGGAGAAGTTTGACTGTCACAATGAAGAATAAATAGACAGTTTGAGTATATCTCTGAGTAATTAAGATTTTTGATGTATGGAAATATCCAACCAAACTTACCCAAAGTCCCTTGGTTCTTCCGGCATCGAAACTTGGAGAAGTGGGTAACGTCGGTTATTATCCGAATGCGACTTGGCCATGTATGTATCCCTGTCTTCCTCCATAAACTGCGAATTAGAGATACTTCTGTCTGTGAATGTGGCCTGGATGAAGGTAGTCTTAATCACATAATTTTCAACTGCCCCAAACTTGTGGTCCATCTTCGTAACATAATTCCGTCTAACATTCCCCATCTAAATTTAGACACTAATTCATTTCTTTCTCTTGTCCACACTCGGTTCTGTTATATAATTGCAAAGTTCATAACTAAAAATAACCTAAAACTATAGTTCCCATTACAAATTTATTTATTTTTTTTAACTTCCGAAATCTCCCTATTAAGTATATCCCTTGTTTTGCACAACTTTTATACCTTACACACTCACTACACATTATAATCATTAACTTGTCTTCTCTTTTACTAACAATACCTACTTGTTGTGTTTGTCTTTTTGTGTTTGTACATTTGTTAACCTTCTCCTTTCAGATTGTATACCGTCCATTTTTGTAACTTCGTGTCTCTTCAAACCATGACATTGGCAGAATCACCGAAAGTCCGGTGGAAGCCATAATATAGAAAAGAAAGAAAGAAAGAAAGATTTTTGATGTTAAACCCTAGATAAAAAAAAGGTTTTTAAATTACCTATTAGACTGTGTATCTTCATGGGCCGTCATAGCCCGTAGAACTGATGGTATATGGCGCTACTTCTATTTTATAAAAATACCACTGACTAAGATATGATCGAGGTCAACGCCCTAAAAATAAGCACCTAATTTTTGTAGTCTCGTCAAAAAATCAATATAATAATAAAACCAAATTGTGGGCTTTCCTGATAATGTTAATTTTCATGGGCATTTAAATCTGGAACATCAAACCTTTCTCCAAATTGTACTAAGTGCTTGCGGCAACTACATTTATTAGGCAAAAGAATCATGCTTTCAGCCAAATCATAAGTATGTGATGCTTCTATCCAACGACAATCGTGGCTAGTTTGGCAAATATTTCGGTAGGGGTGGGGGCTGTTCGATAGATACGCGACAGCGTGACGCCTTTGGTACACTCCGCGGGAATTTTTTTTCACTTTTTTCCTCGGTTGGTATTCATGCTATTCGATATTCAAATTTCTTTCAGTTAAAAGTTTGATGTAAAAAAGTTTATTTGAATAATAAATAAATTTTTTGAGGAATTTTAAGGCCACATTTCTGATGGACGTACATACTTATACTTATATAGAGCATAAATTAGTCTTGTGACTCGGTATGTCTACTACATAATGATGTTTGAGTAGAACCTATGAATAGTGTTACCTATACCAAGGTGCATCTAATTTTCATATCAGTTTATCCTTCCTACTTATTCAGATTATTTTATTATTTTAAGTAGAATTATTGATTAATTCATTCAAAGAGCATGTAACACAAGTCGTTAGGAGCGTTAGCCATAGGTTTGGCGTTTCAATATTAGTAATCGCTTAACGCTAAATATATTACCCCTTTTAAAGTGAATTTTCCATCTCAATTGATAATACAAAATTTACGTCTTTATCTCAAAAATACTAAAAGGCTACGTTTAACTGGATAAAATTAAGATTCAGTTAGTTACTCAGGTTGTTAACCCTGAATATATCCACAGCTAATTCATATAAGTAGTATTAAGGACGTTCTCAAATGCTATTTCAATCGTCTGAATTAGTTACTAAATAATTTATAAAGTCTTAATTCTGAATACGTGCATAAAGTTTTCTAGCCGACTGTACCTCGTGTTTCGCCATCCCGAATAGAATCTCTGCTTTATATCGGCCTTTTTATTGCATTTTATTTTGGCGCGACACCGCTCCACAGAATGCTCAACCCGCAAATATCGTACATAAAACAAAGTTCTACGCCTCTACCGCTGCAACGTGTGATGGAACCATGTCGCGATCAAGATAATAAGGCCGAACCACACAGCCTTTAAGTTTAGAACTTCACTGTTTGAGCAACTTAAAAAAAGAAGTTTTTTTTTAAAGCGTTTATTCACGAATTTCTCATCATTGTGGATGAGCATTGTTATTTCTTACAAAGTTTTGGCAAATCTTGGCAAGTTAATTTTACCTGCATTATATCAAGGTATTCTATCTAGTCTAATAGGTACAAACATATCATATCTTTATCCCTAAGAGCTAGTGACAAGCTTAGAATATAATTGACATTCGGAGATATTGATAAAATTCTCTTCTAACCCATTTACTCGGTGAAGAATATGCTAGTTGACTAACAATGAGTTTCATGTATTAAATAAATCAAAGTATATTATTATCCATTTTAATTAAGCCCGAGATTAATCTAGGAACCCCATTTTAAAAATGTATTTTCAATGTTTCATTGGATTGACGTATTCGTCCGTTTTTGAAAAGTATGATTTCAAATTAATTTTTAAGACTTTACCTATAGGAATTTAAAAATGTAATTATTTCTTTTTTTGGAAAAATAACAAGTATTTAGAACCAACTTGAAAAAAGGGTCAACTAGCCCATTCCACGTTTTGCCAAACCTATAATGTATAAAAAACATGTAAACTTCTTCTTTCTCCTCCACCCTCACCAGTCGGGAGAGGAGCCCGGGGTACGCCCTTGACCATGGATCCGTGATTGGGTGGGTCAGGTTTTGACACGAAGCGACTCCCATCTGACCTCCGCAACATTTGCAGAGGAACCTAAACCAGGTAAAAATTTAACTTACACTTTTATTTCGCCTATAACAGTGTGGATTGAGCCTTACAAATTGAATTTACAACGCCATGCAAGGGATTTACTCGCCGCCATTTTATTTTTCACTGCATTCTAAATTCGAATTTTGATTTGGCGGTTTAATACATAGACACGAAGTGTTTGATATATAGGTGTGTTCACAAGTCGTTAAAACAGTGCTAGTATAGCGATTTTAATGCGCATAATAAAGTTTTCATAAGTTTTTATTGCCTATAAAAGCCTTGTAACGCCGTTCGCTGACAATAAAAGCTGTGTGCTTACATATCTGATTGCTGAACGATGGTTCTTGATTGTTCTTAAATATTCATATCTGCCTTCGGGGATTGAAGTGACTCAAAGTCGTATAACTAAAAACTTTTGATATTATGAATTTCACCATAGCCCTATATGGTGAAATTCATAATATCTGGCTTATGTTACGAAATGTTGCTTGACCCTCTGACTATAAGAAACGTAAAAATACACACATAAACAAAACAGGACAAGACATCCCAGATTGTGAAAAGGATAAAATATATTATTAAATATATTAAAAAGGATTATACTTTTTTTAATTATATTTTAATCATCCAAATAACAATCCAAGGCTGACCTAGGATCGAACCAGTGGGACCTAGTGGTTCAGAGGCAGAAGTGTTCCTGTACTACACATGCTGTTGATATAATTATTTAATTGTACTAAATTCATTAAAGAAATACCTACATACATACATCTACACAGAATCAGGTCTGTATGTCTGACGGGGTTGACAAGAGCCTTGAAAAGGCTGAATAGCCACGTTCAAATTTATGCCTTAATTATAAAATTGATATTCAAATAGTGACAGGTTGCTAAAAGACGAATCCCAAGAGACTACGTAGTTTAATCATAAAATAAGCTTTCAAGCCCCAACAGTCCTATACATTCCTACAACTAGCACCATGGCAAAATATCTATTTGTGACCATAGCTTCCAATCGTCACAACGCCATCTGTTTATTTTGTGTTAAATTAAATAGGTGCTATTCCGTGGTTCACAAGTAAAATGGTAAAATCTTTGGCACCGGCAACATACTATTGTATTTATAGGAACAATTTATTTAATAATAATAAAAAAATGTACATAAATACCTACGTTTATAAATATTTAAAATATAATGTAATTGTAGAATAACGTTATAATTTCTACATTAAAGAACCGTACAAACCTTCCGATATAAGCCATCAAATGCGAACGCGACTTTAACTCTACTACTTTGTTTCTCTATGCCACTGTTTGACAGCGAAGTTTGTTATGTTGGCAATACGGATTTCAATTTCAAACGGTTTTCGATCGTGTAGTGTTTCATGGCGTTTGTATAATTTAGAAAACTTTTCTAAAAGTGTGGAAATTCACTTGCAATTATGTCAATTTTCAATGAATTACTACCCAAAATAACTGAGATATCAAATTCTTACGCTAAAAACTTCAATGACGACCTGAAGGTACGAAATAACTATCACAAAAACACGTTTGGTTTGGGTTTTCAGAATCATTGGATTATCTTGGTATTTTAGTGATGTTTGTGTTTTAAATCAAATATAGTTTTTTAAAGTGTTCAGCAGTGGTTATTCAGCTATTATGAAGTTAATCGAAATGTGTCTTGCAGGCTATATTTGAGTGTTTAGACAAGTTTGAAGAGGAGTACCAGAATGGCCGCGCCAAAGGGCGGGATAAGGCCCAGAAGGACAAAACCCTTCTAACGACTCTGCAAAGTATAAATGAGGATGAAGGTAAGCAAGCTAGTAAGTCATGTGTACATGAAACATCTGATTCTGTTGACATACTTTGAAACTGGAAAGTTTTAGTCATTTTATGGTTATGTTGTAGTTTACCTGCCATTTATTTTCTTGTATCTATGATTCTTGATACCTCCTTAGTATAAAGACAGAATTATAAGTTTTAGTGTTCACTAATGAAACAGATTGACTTTGGCCAAAATCTATAATTTAGGTACACAGTACAGAATATACATACACACATAAAATTACGCCTTATTCTCGGAGGGGTAGGCAAAGACTACATCTTTCCACTCGCCATGATCTCTGCATACATCTTTCGCTTCATCCACGTTCATAAATCACTTCATGCAAGCTTGGCGATTTTGGGTACTCTTGAATTAATTTCTTGTACAGAATTATAAGTGAATTAAGTCCTTAAATTTGTAGGAATGCCCAAGCATATGTTATCATTATTGAAAGCCTCTGTGCCGCAGCGGTAGTGCACTTGTCTGTGTCACGATAGTCACAGACTAAAATCCTGGCCAGGGCATGATGAGAAATGAACTTTCTCTAATTGTCCCGGGTTTGGACATCTATCTTTATAAAAATTTATTAGAAAATATAGTATTGCTGAGTTGTATCTTGTAACAGAAATCTCATACTTACTTCTAAGCTTACTCAATCTGTGTAATCTATCCTAACCTCTCTCCCATTGGTAAAATAGCAAAATCCTACTACTATTATAAAGGCGAAAGTTTGTATGGACTCTTTCACGCAAAAACTACTGAACCGATTACCATGAAATTTGGTATGTAGGTAGCTGAAGACTCAGAATAACACATAGGCTACTTTTTATCCCAGAGTTCCCGCGGGATTGATAGGGTTTCCATGCGGACGAAGTCGCGGGCGGCCTCTAGTGCATCATAAATAATAGTTTAACTGCCACAATATCATACTGAAGTTTCGTTTTAAAAGCTGATAGTTTAGTTTATAAAATAACATTTATGAGTACAATTTTTACCCTTTACATTCTTAAAATAATATCTACACAAATACCTAACCTAACCCAACATCCGTAATTTTGTAGATGAATCAACTAAAACACCCGAGGACAAACCAAAACGGCCGTCTAGCGGCAAATCTAAAGACACCGACAGCCGTAGCTCCTCGGGTAGCAGCGGGGAACGCAGGTTGTCAAACAAACGCAACAAGAATGAGGTGGACGGCTTGTGCAGTCCGGAACAGGATAAAAGGCAGAAGAGGAACGCATCTGTCAAAGCCCAGAGTATTATTAGTAAGCAGGTTAGTGAATATTTATTTATTTAAACTTTATGTATGTACAATGTACAACAGGTAGAATTAATGCCGCAAGGCATTCTCTGCCAGTTCAACCAAAATGCATACTCCCTTCGCTCGCCATACAAAATCTGAATACTCCCTTTGCTTTGTCCACATTCATAACTCTTCATGCAAGCTCGGCAGTTTCAGGTACTCTTGACCTTGCAAAAGTGATATTATAGACACTCTTATACTCTTGACCTTGCAAAAGAGTAAAAGTGATATTATAGACACTCTTATACTCGCAAAAGAGTAAAAGTGATATTATAGACACTCTTATACTCTTGACCTTGCAAAAGAGTAAAAGTGATATTATAGACACTCTCATCTTTGGTCCCAGGTGAATGTGAACTTGGCACAGAAGATGCGACGCGAGGAACCGGAGAAGGCGCGCGGACGCCGGCGCAAGGACGACGACAAGGAGAACGAGCCCGATTTTAGTAATGTACAGAGTAAGTTTGTTTATTTTTAATGTGTATGTATTAAATGTAATAACTAAAAACTGGAAGGCCACGTTCAGCTTTTTGGCTTAATGATAGAATTGAGGTTCAAATAGTGACAAGTTGACTTAAAATCGCAAAAACAGCGAATAGTCTAAATCGCGCAAGCAAAGATTTAACGGTTTGGAGCGTAAATACAACCTCCGACACAATATTGTCTGTCGCGCGGTTCCCCAGACATCACACCTAGCCTGGCGGAAGATCTTCCCTTTGGTGGCGGTCGAGCCGAATCAACGCTCCATCTTCACGTTAAAAAAATATAGGTAATTAAAATCTATACAAAAACGACAATCTTTATTACACTTGCATACATATATACATATGGTCACGTCTATATTCCTTGCGGGGTAGACAGAGCCAACAGTTTTCAAAAGACCGAATGGCCACGCTCAGATTTTTGGCTCATTGATAGAATTGAGACTCAAATAGTGACAGAATTCCAAGTTTGTAAGCCTATCCCTTAGTCGCCTTTTACGACATCCATGGGAAAGAGATGGAGTGGTCCTATTCTTTTTTGTATGTGTGCCGGGAACCACACGGCACAATATTGGACTTGTTTTACATTAATTAGGAGATTTACTAAACTCACGCTGGTTTAGCTATAGATGGGTGACATTTAATTCAACTGCATAAATTTAACTGTTAAGTGTACTCATCTAAAGGATATTTAAAAACGTAAAAAGAAAAATATCGGTTCATATTTCAGAAAGTACGAAAAAAATAAAAGTATCAAAATCCACGATCCTAAATACGTAATATCACCCCGGCCGGCGGAAAAGCGACGCGTAAGATTCAGAGGTCAACGACACAATTCATTCAGCTGAGCGATCTCGACAACTCTGTACTTTACTTGATCTTGATACTAGAAAAATAATTTATTTTTCAGACATTTATTTACATGTTTAGTTTTAAATTCTTTTTGTAGTATTGGTCTTAATGAAGCGTGTGACGTAGTTTTTGAGGGTTTTTTAATGTGAAAATGATGACGTTTAATTTAAATAAAAATAGGCTCAAACGGCTCAGAAGCATGGGTATAGTCTATGTTTAAAAGGATGCAGTTGTTTTAAATGTCACCCTGTATAGACACGAGGTCCAGCAAGTTGCCGCCAGTCTATAACGAGCCACTCGTTATACTCCGGCGGCTTCAGAAGTTCCGGTGCTTGTAAAGGGTCCCCCCTCCCGGGCGGTGAAGAGGGTCACGGGAGTCACAGCTTTTATTTTTTTATTTGTTTCCAGTTAAAGAGGAGAGAATCTCATTACCACCAGAACCGATGGATACGGAATCTTTGCCAATCAACATTGAAGTTAAACAGGAAATGGATAAAGACGAGATTGCTATGCCCCCACCCGCCAAGCCTGTGCCCAGTAAGTGCTTTTATATTCTGTTATTCACATATTTTGAATTATTTACGCACACGTATATTTGAATGTCATAAATCTTAAGTCACTTTTACTTTCACAGATTAGCGCATTCAAACAAACAAACTCTTCAGCTTTATAATATTAGTATATATGAAGCTGAAGAGTTTGTTTGTTTGAACGCGTTAATCTCAAGAACTACTGGTTCGAATTGAAAAATTCTTTCTGCGTTGAATAGACCATTTATTGAGGCAGGCTCTAGGCTATATAACATCACACTGCAACTATAAGGAGCAAAGAAATAATAAGGGAATATGTGAAAAAAACGGGAAAAATTATTCATCCTGGAGGGCTTCAATGATGCCCAAAATAACTATTCCACGCGGACGAAGTCGCGGGCACAGCTAGTTTGCTATATTTATTTTTTAAGTGCAATAAAAAATTTACAAACAAACAAACAATTATTTTAATTTACAGAACCCCGAAAAGGCGTTGCCAAAGAGAAATCAAATGATTCTGACAAGAGTGATGAAGATGGCGCGCGGCGCAGCCGCAGAACCACACGGACACGCAAACAGACAGACACAATGCCGCCGCCCGCCCCCGGTGAGATTAGAGATACATATACATATAGTCACGTCTATATCCCTTGCGGGGTAGACAGAGCAGAATAGTGTTGAAAAGACTGAATGGCCACGTTCAGCTGTATGGCTTAATGATAGAATTGAGATTCAAATAGTGACAGGTTGCTAGCCGATCGCCTAAAAAAGAATCCCAAATTTGTAAGCCTATCCCTTAGTCGCCTTTTACGACATCCATGGGAAAGAGATGGAGTGGTCACATTCTTTTTTTGTATTGGTGCCGGAAACCACACCGCATAAACTTTATTGTATTGTACACTAACTTTATTGTACAAAATACAAATGTATAGTACAATTGGCGGACTTAATGCTAGAAGCGTTATCAGGCAACCATTATTATTAGAATAGAATAGATTTATTTTCAAAATTGGATATAAGGTATCACTTATTGACGTCACATAACTTAAATCTAATTATAACTATTACCGCTTCCAAAGCGCATGTGTAGAAGAAGCGGCGGAACAAACTACACTGCAGCATTTTCATCGATCGTCAATTTACAAATATAGATCTCTTAAATTAAGAATTACATACATACATACATAAAATCACTCCATTTTCCCGGAGGGGTAGGCAGAGACTACCTCTTTCCACTTGCCACGATCTATGCTACACATACTTCCTTCGCTTCATCCACATTCATAACTCTCTTCATGCAAGATCGGCGGTTTCGGGCACTCTTGACCTGACCCTTTGCCAGGACGTCCTTAATTTGATCAAGATACGTTCGTCTAGGTCTTCCCACTCCGACCTTTCCCTCCACACTCTCCTTGTATATCTGTTTAGTCAACACGGCTCTCTAGTTTCAAATAAATTTAATTTAAATATGTATTATGGCCTCTGTGCGGTAGTGCGCTTGTCTGTGACACCGGGGGTCCGAATCCCGGCCAGGGCATGATGAGAAACGAAGTTTCTCCGATTGACCCGGGTCTTGGATGTTTATCTATATAAGTATTTATTACTAGTTGTGCTCGCGACTTCGTCCGCGTGAAATAGTTATTATGGGCTGAGGCCCATTGAAACCCTCAAGGATGAATAATTCTCCCCGTTTTTTTCACATTTTCCATTATTTCTTTACTCTTTATAGTTGCAGCGTGATATCATATAGCCTTAAGCCTTTCTCGATAAATGGTCTATCGACGCAAAAATTATTTTTCAATTCGGACCGGTAGTTTCTGAGATTAGCGCGTTAAAACAAACAAACAAACTCTTCAGCTTTATAATATAAGTATAGATAAAATATTAGTATCGTTGGGTTAGTATCTCGTATCACGTTCGAGGCTAACTCAATCTGTGTAATTTGTCCTGTATATATTTATATTTATGTATAATATTTCTAATGTATTTATTTTCTGTGACAGTGGCAGCCCCCCGCGCCACCCGCGCCAGCGCGCGCCGCGCCCCCGCTGCCGAGGAGCTCCCGCCGGAGCCCGGGGCGCGCCCCAAGCGCACCAGGGCCAAGAAGGTTGTATACTTTTATCGACAATCGTACTGACACATGCATGGCAATTAATTTGTTAAACTTGTATAATTTTAAATTAATTTAATTTGCCGCGCCCTAACAGGGTTCATGTTTGAACTAATGACGGCCTCTGTGGCGCAGCGGTAGTGCGCTTGTCTGTGTCACCGGTGGTCCCGGGTTCGAATCCCGGCCAGGGCATGATGAGAAACGAACTTTCTCTGATTGACCTGTCTTGGATGTTTATCTATATACGTATTTATTATAAAATATAGTATCGTTGAGTTAGTATCTCGTAACACAAGTTTCGAACTTACTTCGAGGCTAACTCAATCTGTGTAATTTGTCCCGTATAAAAAAAAAAAAATGTACTTTTTATATCATATGTACAATTTATGTAAACACATGAGACGCAATAAATGATTGAGTATTGAGTATACAGACGGCTGTATACATTGCGGGATACACAGAGGCGACAGTCTTGAAAACACTGAGAGGTCATGTCTACCTTTATGGCTTAACGGTGGAATTGAGATTCAAATAATAACAAGTTGCTAGCCAATCATCTGCAAGAATAAGCTTAAGTTTATTAGCCATTCCCTTAATCGCCGTGTAGCGGGAGCGATGATTCGGCTCGACCGCCACCAAAGGGAAGATCTTCCTGTAGGCTGGTGTGATGCCTGGGGAACCGCGCGACAGACGATGTTGTTTCGGAGGTTGTATATATAGCTCCAATCCGTGAAATCTTTGCTTGCGCGATTTAGCCTTTTCGCTGTTTATGACTGATAGCGTCATTCTTTTTTTTTTTATTTTTGTAACTTGTGACGTTTAGATTTCGCCACAGCCTTTTCATGACAAGTTATGGGATTGGTCCTATTCTGTTTTAAGTGCACGGAACCGCACGGCACATTGTTACGCAATCGTTTTATAAATATTGATGTCTCCGCAGAAAGTATCAGAAACGCCGGCATCAGACACTGAAAAGGACACCACACAAACGCAAGACAATGTTACAGGTGAGTTTTTACATACATACATATGATCACGTCTATATCCCTTGCGGGGCAGACAGAGCCAGCAGTCTTGAAAACAACTTAGTCGTATTTACGACATCCATGGGGAAAAAGTCCTATTCTTGTTTGTATTGGTGCCGGGAACCACACGGCACTTTTTATTTTATAACAAGCTCTTATGTCATTGGTTTCATATTCATTTTCATTATTTTTCAACATCGTACTAATATTATAAATGCGAAAGTTTGTGAGTATGTCAATATGGATGTTTGTTATTCTTTCACACAAAAAACTACTGAACCGATAACGATGAAATTTGGTATGTGGGCAGCTGAAGACCCAGAATAACATATAGGCATATAATGTAATAATCCTATTTTGGCGGATCTTATGAACGCACTACATTTAATATTACTCTTATGTCCTTCTTAGTAATTTTACTATTATGCGCAGTCTTAATAGTCCGGTTAAATTGAACCAAATAAATAAAGAGTGAAGCTACATAAATGATACATTAAAGATAATGTTATAATCTACAATTTATGTCTTAAAGTCATTTTCAAGTCAAGATAAAAATTATCATTTTGATGCAAATATATTTGTATAATTTTCCAAACAGCGACACCAGATAAACCGAGACCGAAAAGGACAAGAAGAGGACAAAAAGCGGCGTAAGTATTATTTAAAACTAGCGAACTGCCCCGACTTCGCACGGGTAGCATTTATAGATAAAATAAAATAAATATATACGGGACAAATTACACAGATTGAGTTAGCCCCGAAGTAAGTTCGAAAACTTGTGTTACGAGATACTAACTCAACGATACTATATTTTATAATAAATACTTGGATAGATAAACATCCAAGATCTAGACCAATCAGAGAAAGTTCGTTTCTCATCATGCCCTGGGCAGGATTCGAACCCGGGACCTCCTGGGTCACAAACAAGTCAAATATTTATAGATATTTAAACCTTGCTCAGAAAACTCTCTTTCCAACATTTCAAACGGGAACAAAATCTGTCAACAAGTTACCAGGATGACTTATTACATACATACAAATAGACAGGGAAAATATGGGGGACTTTGTGGCGATATCTATACGCCACAAGTCACAAAAATAAAAAATAGAATCACGCGACGCTATCAGTCATAAACACCGGGAAACCTAAATCGCGCAAGCAAATATTTCAAAAGCCAATAGTCGCAAGACACAAATGGCTCCATTTAGCTGAATTCATTCAAGTACAGATAACATTAAGATACAGTGAAATTTTGCTAGCCCATCGCTTAAAAGAATACCTCATTTTAGCCTATCCCTTGATTGATATTTAAAACAAGAAGCAGCTTTAGCAACATACAATGTTTTATCTTTGCTACCAGACCTCTATACCTAAGAAATATTTGTGAAATAAATTTTGTAATTCCAGAGAAAAAGAACAACCGAAACCGGAAGAGCCAAAACCAAAAGAAATCTCGGAACCAGAACCGATACCAGAACCAGAACCAACACCGATACCAGAACCAGAACCAACATCGGTACCGGAACCGATACTCAAACAAGAACGGGTATCGGAACCACAATCCCCTATTCTGCTACCGAAATTGCCAAAAGAGACCAAAAAGAAGGAGATTAAATCCAAAATTCCTGTCAGCGATAAGAAAGATGCCACTCCAGAGACTAAAAATAAGGTAAGGAAAATTTACATGCATATCATCACGTCTATATCCCTTACGGAGTAGACAGAGCCACCAGTCTTGAAAAGACTGAATGGCCATGTTCAGCTGTTTGGCTTTAAGATAGAATTGCGTTTCAAATAGTGACAGGTTGCTAGCCCATCGCTTAAAAGAAGAATCCCAAGTTACAAACTAATCCCTTATTGGCGTTTTACGAAATCCGTGGGGAAGAGATGGAGTAGTCATATTCTTTTTTTCTATTGGTGCCGGGAACCACACGGCACTTTTTTGCATACTTAAAATTACGACTCTTTGACGCAGATGGAGACAACTTTCCACTTGCCACGATACTCATAACTCTTTTTATGCAAGCTGTAGTAGTGGAAAGTCATATCACGTCTTTATATTTTACGGAGTAGACAATTGTCTTTACTGTAAAAAGCCAACTGTCTTTTTACAGAAAATAATTTTCTTTTTTCTTTTTTTTTGGGACGAAATACACTGATTGAGCCTCGAAGTAATTTCTAGACTTGTGATACGAGATACTAACTCAACGATACTATATTTTATAATAAATACTTATATAGATAAACATCCAAGACCCAGGTCAATCAGAAAAAGTTCTTTTCTCATCATGCCCTGACCGGGATTCGAACCCGGGACCTCCGGTGTCGCAGACAAGCGTACTACCGCTGCGCCACAGAGGCCGATAATTTTAATTACGTTTAACAGGAAGTCCACGAGCCTGAAGCAGTTAACTCCATGGACGAAACGAGGGTGCTACACAAGATGGACACGACAGTCACTCTCGATATGGACAAGACTGTGGTTCTACCTAACGGAGTGTATAATCATGCTCCTGTCACACCTAACAATCTTGTAAGTTATTTATTTGAAGAAATATTCGTAATGAAAAAGTTAGTTTTACATTCATTTTGAGCCTTTTGGGGTGGAAACCTTGGGTCCTTGAGATCCATTAATTTTTAATGGGTACAATTTAAGGGCTCACCAAAATAGCTTTTGTTTTCCAAATTTTAGTACCCAGTAAAATAAATTAACTCCATATAAATTAAAATCAATCTATACTTAGTTTCCCAAAGTAAAACGTATTAAGCTTCAAAATAAGTATACACACGTCAGAATAATCGTACGTTGTGTACAAATATTCTTTTTGATTGCCAAAATGGATAAATGCTCACCAAATATTGTTTCATTAAAACAGTAACATTGATACCAAAATGTACAGTTCAAATTTGCTTTATTGTAATCAAATTATGTAACCAAAATCCAAAATATATGATGGTCAAGCTAAGATTACGTAATATAAACGTAATATATACGTAAAATATAAAGTGCCATTGATTATTTTTAAGTACAAATTAATCTTATAAGATAAGATTGTATAAGACTGTAATTATTGTGTTCCTTTTGAAGTGCCATTGATTATTCTTAAATTAATCTTATGAACACTTTAATAAAATTTCTGTTTTAATTTAGATTTTTTATTTCCTCATCTACCAATGGTTTGTTTCATTGTATACCTTAGTCATTATGTGTTGCAATAATTGACAACAAAGTAATTATGTAACTGCATAAAAATATATAATTAAATGCATAATGCATTAATTATGTAACTTGTGTTTGGTGTAATCAATATTATATTTGGTATGAAAAAAATATTTGCGGTTGACTGTAATTTTTTCCCTCAGCATAGATAACTTAAATGAAAGTAATAAAATAAAATATTGGTAACACCTCCTTAGCGATAATTTACAAAATTTGGACTCAAATTGACTTTAAAGGTGTGTATTTATTTTTATAGAATGTAATAAAAAGCAAAATAGCTTTATTTCTAGAATATTTTGTGATACACAATTTGGTGAGCATTTATCCGTTATGGCAGGCACTTCGAATTTATTGGAAGTAATATAGGTGCATTTCTGGTAGGCGTTTAAACACAAGCCATTTTTAATTTTTCATTCCAAGAGATTGATCGAGGTATCCCGTGTCTTCTTAGGTCTTATATTAAGTATACGTGATCATATGTATAACTTTGTTTCAGGGCAACATGAACGCGACAGTTGTAATCGAGAAATTCACCAGGGAAACTATTGTTTTGCAAAAGCAAAACGCTATTATGGACGCCACAGTAGTTATCGATAAAGGTGAGAAATTCAATTTTATTTTTAAACCCCGACGCAGAAAGAGGTGTGTTATAAGTTAGTTAGTGTTTGTCTGTGTCATCATAACTTAGAAACTGACGAAGCGAATTATTTTTGTGATTTACGTGCGAGTGTTCTTATATGTGTTTTTGACGGCGGCGCAGCGGTAGTTAAACCTGGGTGCAAAAAGAGTCAAAGTGTTATATGGCTTACATACTGCAAATATTGCGATTCTTAAATATTATAATTATATGAGTAAATAATAAATATATAACTACGTGACAAATTTCACAGATCGAGTTAGCCTCGAAAGAACGAACGATACTATATTTTATAATAAATACTTATACATCATTCAGGCCAATCAGAGAAAGTTCGTTTCTCATCATGCCCTGGTCGGGATTCGAACCCGGGACCTCCGGTGACACAGACAAGAGCACTACCGCCGCGCCATAGAGGCCGTTAATTAAATTAATAATATCATAGTATCGCTAAAACCTATTCATTTATCCTACTAATCCTACTAATATTATAAATGTGAAAGTTTTTGAGTGACGAGATGTCAGTATGGATGTTTGTTACTCTTTCTCGCAAATACTACTGAACCGATTAAGATGGAATTTGGTATGTAGTTAGCTGAAGACCCAGAATAACATATAGGCAATTTTTTATCCCGGAGTTCCCGCGAGATTGATAGGGTTTCCATGCGGACGAAGTCGCGGGCGGCCTGTAGAATAGAATAGATTTATTTTCAAAATTGGATACAAGGTATCACTTATTGATGTCACATAACTTAAATCTAATTATAACTACTACCGCTTCCAAAGCGCATGTGTAGAAGAAGCGGCGGAACAAACTACACTGCAGCATTTTCATCGGACGTCAATTTACAAATATAGATCTCTTAAATCTAAATCGTGGACGAATGCACAATCTTTGCTTGCGCGATTTAGACTTTTCGCTGTTTTTGACTGTAAGCGTCGCGTGATATTGTTTTTTTTTGGTGACTTGTGGCGTAGATATGTCGCCACGTACATTACCAGCTTTCAACCCGCAGCTTCGTCCGCGTGAATTTAGCGCCACCTGCAGCATTTTCATCGGACGTCAATTTACAAATATATAGATAGATCTCTTAAATCTAAATCGTGGACGAATGCACATTGTCTACATTAAAAAAGAAACATGAAATAATTATTTTATATCCAACTAGAGGCCGCCCGCGACTTCGTCCGCATGGAAACCCTATCAATCCCGCGGGAACTCTGGGATAAAAAGTAGCCTATGTGTTATTCTGGGTCTTCAGCTACCTACATACCAAATTTCATGGTAATCGGTTCAGTAGTTTTTGCGTGAAAGAGTAACAAACATCCATACATCCATACAAACTTTCGCCTTTATAATAGTAGTAGGATGACTGTTCTGTTTTTGTTATATTTATTTTTATGTGCAATAAAGAGTTTACAAACAAACAATAAATATACTATTTATTTATATTGACAGATCCAAATGCAGTGAACATAAGCGAGGACAACTCGATATTGACCGACGACAATAGCGATTTACACGAACAGACGCCTCCCAAACAGATACCCGTTGCGCAGCCCACGTGAGTTAGATAAATCAGTGTTAATAACGTGTGCCGTGTGGTTCTCGGCACTGATAGGGAAAAGAATAGGGCCACTCTTCATCTGTTTCCTAAGGATGTTGTAAAAGGCGAGTAAGAGATAGGCTTATTAACTTGGGATTTTTTAACAATGTCGTAAAAGGCGACTAAGTAATAGGCTTACACTTGGGTGAATATAGGAGATTCATAATTCAGTTTTCATGTCAGACAAAGGTATTAAAAGTTATGAGGCTGCATACATACATATGGTCACGTCTATATCCCTTGCGGGGTAGACGTAGCTAACAGTCTTGAAAAGACTGAATAGCCACGTTCAGCTATTTGGCTTAATGATAGGATTAAGATTCAAATAGTGACAGGTTGCTAGCCCATCGCCTAAAAAAGAATCCCAAGTTTGTAAGCCTATCCTTTAGTCGAATTTAACGACATCTATGGGAATGAGATGGAGTGGTCCTATACTTTTTTGTATTGGTGCTGGGAACCACTTGGCAACTTTTTTTTTACTTTATACTCAAAATAGCCTTTTTTGCAGTAATATATGTATTTTATAATGAAATAATTACAGATCAGCCGTAAAAGAGAAGGTGCAACAGTTCGAGGAAATGGCTTCTAGAGTTACACGGACCAAAACCAGGGCCATGGCTAAAAAGGTGATTTAAACATACATACATACATATGATCACGTCTTTATCCCTTACGGGGTAGACGGAGCCAACAGTCTTGAAAAGACTGATAGGCCACGTTCAGCTGTTTGGCTTAATGATAGAATTGAGATACAAATAGTGATGGGTTGCTAGCCCATCGCCTAAAAGAAGAGTCACAAGTTTATTAGCCTATCCCTTAGTCGCCTTTTACGACATCCATGGGAACGAGATGGAGTGGTCCTTGTGTGTGTCCTTGTGCCACATCTTGTGCCACACAGAATACTGTGTGGCACAAGATTTTGCAAGTTTGCACTCGTGATTAAAATTTTATTGATAACTAGAGGCCGCCCGCGACTTCGTCGGCGTGGAATCATTCCCGCGGGGACGGATTATCCCGGTAAAAGTAGCCTATATGTTATTCTAGGTCTTCAGCTACCTATATATGTACCAAATTCCATCGTAATCGGTTCAGTAGTTTCTGCGTGAAAGAGTAACAAAGATCCATTCTGACATACAAACTTTCGTATTTATAATATTAGTAGGATGTGCTAGCTACTTAGACGATGCATTTGCAAATATGAACTCGATCTTGTATACCATACAGCGACTAAGAAAATGGCCTATGGACTTTGGGATTCTTCTTGTAAGCGACGGGCTTGCAGCAACCTGTTACTTTATATGAATCTCAATTCCATCAGTAAGCTAAACATGTGCTATCCCTTAGTCGCCTTTTACGACATCCATGGGAAATAAATGAAGTGGTCCTATATTATTTTTTCTATTGGTGCCGGGAACCACACACGGATTAAATTTTTTTAATTTTATTCAGGAGGACTCTACCGAAAACCAGACGCCACCTGATAAAGTGTCAAAGATAATTCTATCAGCCGAGACTCTCAACAAGATGAACAGTCTCATATTCAACGGGAAACCACCACAGGTATGTTGTATAGATTCATGAGGGCAATAGGAAATGGTCATTGACTCATCATGTCTCGTATAAATTTGTCACGGGAGCGATGATTCGGACTCGACCGCCACAAAGGGAGGATCTTCCTGAAGGGGTGCCTGGGGAAATGGAAATTCCTGAAGGGTTTTGTCGGAGGTTGTATGTATATATGCTCCAATCCGTGAAATCTTTGCTTGCGCGATTTAGACTTTTCGCTCTTTTTGACTGTTAGCGTCGCGTGCTTTTGTTTTTTTGTGACTTGTGGCGTAGATATGTCGCCAAGTAGATTATCATCAGCTTTTAACCCGCAGCTTCGTCCGCGTGAATTTAGTGCCACCTGCAAAATTCAATAGGTATTTCAAGATTCAACAAACAAACAAGAGGAAGAGAGGAAGCCTTTTTGATATTCACAAAAACGCACAAATTGTAAAATCCTGTTACTTAGTATAGTTAAGTTTGTGATATCAAATAAAATATTTTTCTTTCTTTCTTTCAAACAAATAAACTAGCAATTTATATCCATAGATTTCAAGTTCAGCCTCGAAGCCGCGCGCCGCTGTTCCGGTTCCGGTCAAGACAGTGCCTGCTTCAGCGTCCAAGGCTCACGCCATCAGCCGGGCCAGGGAGGAAGAGAGACGCAAGAGTTTGGAGAAAGAGGACGCCAGGAAGAAGAAGGAAGCTTTATTGGAAGCCAAGAGGGAACAGCAGAGACGGTGAGTGGCATTGGCATCGCGCGACTTTCATGACCTCCTTCACCTTGTATGACTTAATTTGACCTTCCTGACCTCGCGTGACCTTCCTGAACTCATGTGACCTTCCTGACACCACGTGACCTCCTTGACCTCCCTGATCTCACGTGACCTTCATGACTATGCGACCTCGTTGTGACCTTTTATGACTTCATTTGACTGTCGTGACCTTAACTGACCTCATATGACCTTCGTGACCTTTTTATTTATTTCGTCAATCTTCGTTCAGCATCAAACAGGTACCTATTTTGCTAATAGCTATATATTATTTTTTTGTGGGGTCCCCAACGTGACGTACCTATTTCTTATAAAAATTACTTTATACAAACTGAGACCTTAAGATTAAGTTTCTTTAATTATTTCTTGCTTTTTAAAGGAACCTTGAAAACCTTGCGCACATGCCTAATAAAATGTGAGTCAAATTTTGTATACTTGATTAAGTAATCAATACTCTCTTTCGGTGAACTCATGAACACACATACAATTTTTTTGTATTACGCCAAGAACATTCGACTCAATATCAATATTTTATATCAGTGAAGAACGGAAACCTTAATCTATAACAACTCTTGTACCAAAAGATAATTTAATGCGGCACCTACGCCATTAATTAAGTAAATACTTCAAGACAGACACGTCAAACCAACCCCTCTTTTTTCGTCGACGGTTGAAGTTAGTTGATATTTTGTTAATTCATATAAATAAATATATACGAGACAAATTATACAGATTGAGTTAGCCTTGAAGTAAGTCCGAGACTTGTGTTACGAGATGCTTACTCAGCGATACGATATTTATTATTTTAGATAACTGCATAAATTTAACTGTTAAGTGTACTTATGTAAAAGATATTTAAAAACGTTAAAAGAAAATTATCGGTTCATATTTCAGAAAGTACGAAAAAAATAAAAGTATCAAAATCCACGATCCTAAATACGTCATATCACCCCGGCCGGCGGAAAAGCGACGCGTAAGATTCAGAGGTCAACGACACAATTCATTCAGCTGAGCGATCTCGACAACTCTGTACTTTACTTGATCTTGATACTAGAAAAATAATTTATTTTTCAGACATTATATTTACATGTTTAGTTTTAATTTCTTTTTGTAGTATTGGTCATTAATAAAGCGTGTGATGTAGTTTTTGAGGGTTTTTTAAATGTGAAAATGATGACATTGAATTTAAATAAAAATAGGCTCAAACGGCTCAGAAGCATGGGTATAGTCTATGTTTAAAAGGATGATATATATATCTATCTATATATATATATAGATAGATATATATATATATATATCTATATATATATATCTTTTTGTTCAGGAAACGCGAAGAGAAAATGGCCGCCGCGGCCGCAGCGCGCTCGGCGGCGGACCGCGAGCGAGCTTTACAACTAGAGGCGGCGGCGCGCGAGCGGCGCGAGAAGCAGGCCACCGCCGAGCTCGGCAAGGTGGAGCGCGTGCGCGAGGCCGAGCGGGTATGTGCCGATTTTGTTTGTTTGTTTGTCTCTTTATATAGTATATGTCTGTTGGTGGAAACAATGTGCCGTGTGGTGTCCCGGCACCAATACAAATAAAAGAATAGGGCCACTCCATCTCTATCATATGGATGTCGTAAAAGGCGACTAAGGCTTACAAACTTGGGATGCTTTTTTAGGCGATGGGCTAGCAACCTGTCACTGTTTGAGTGTCAATTCTATCATTAAGCCAAAAAGCTGAACGTGGCCGTTCAGTCTTTTCAAGACTGTTGGCTCTGTCTACCCCGCAAAGGATATAGACGTGACCATATGTACTCGTATGTATGTTTGTTGAAATAAATAATTTTAATTTACAGAAAAAGCAAGAAAACGCGCGCAAAGCGGCCGAAATAGAAGAGAGGCGGCGCGCTGAAGAACTTAAACAGAAGCAGAAGTTGGAAGAAGAGCAGAGAAGAGAAGCCGCGAGAAGGAAGCAGATTGAGGAGGCCGAGGCGTAAGTGTATATTTATAGTATTATATTTTTTTACAGAGTAGACAAAGTCGGTCGGTGGTCGAATAGGTAAGGTGCCCGGTTAAAATACATTATGCGTATAAAGGCATAGGTTCAAATCCGGCCGAAAATCGGCCATGTACTAAAGACTATTTTCTAAGTTATGTCCATTAGTTTGAATACCAACCGATGCTCTTACGGTGAGGGAAAACATCGTGAGGTACCCTTCCTCATTTAGGCAACTGGATGTGTAACCATGATCCAAACATTAGGCTTAAATTCTTATTTGTTACAGTACCAAGAAAGAGGCAGCACTGATGGCGAAGGAAATAGAGAAGAGACAGAAGGAGTACCTTGAGAAACACAAGTTGAAACAGAAGATGGAGGATAGAAGTGAGTGTATTTTAATGTTATGAATGAAATGTATGTGTCCGATTAGTTTTCCAATTTTTACAATAGATGGCGTGCTTCCATATTAAAACGTTGCGTATATTGCGTACCTAGTACCCGAAACCACCGAGCTTGCATGAAGAGAGTTATGAATGTGGATGAAGCGAGGGAAGTATTCAGAGATCGTGGCAAGTGGAAAGAGGTAGTCTCTGCCTACCCCTCCGGGAAAGAGGCGTGATTTTATGTATGTATGTATGTTTGCATGTATTATTTTTATATAGTTTTTCGCAATTTTTGTAACAGACAATCTTTAATACAGATTACTTCTAATTCAATGTTTAATTTTTGGACCGAGTATGGCAATGTCTAGGTAGCCAGTATGTTTTGAAAATTATTTAAGGTTATAGATAATTGTCACTTGCTTGTTTACACCGTGTAAGTGTTAAATTTTTAAAATTGATAGTCATTTTAGCAATTTTATGAACACATTTTTGCTGTTTCTTAAAAATACAAGTTAAAAGCGTTTTCTTAAAGCATTAATTTACTAACTCTAATTATAAATAAGTCAAAAGTTAATTTTAACAAAACACTTATTCTAATTCTAATTGATAATTATTTTTAAAAATTTGGAATATTTAAAAAAAAATCCCTCTTTTTTTTCCCCCTCCCAGTGCACAACACCCCTCTCAAACTGGGCACTCCCGGCGCTTACTACCCCCCGCTAGATCCGGTGTACATGGCGGACGGGTTCCAGTACCTCAACTCTGATGAGGAAGAGGAGGCGTCTGATAGGCCGCAACCGGCTTGGAGTACTTCTAAGGTATGTTACCATTAGAATTTTGTTGAGAAATGTAGAATAAACTTCTTGGTTTAACTTTTTGGTGTCAGAAGTGGGATAACAATAAAAAGATTTAATGTAAATTTAAATGGTAACCTTAAGTGTAAATTACTATGCAATAAAGATATTACAAACAAACAAACAAACAGGATTACTTCACAGGTATGTTACTATCATAAACTCACTTGGAAATGTAGAAAACCCTCAACCTAAAAAGTATGTTAGATCTGTCTTCGTCATGAGAGCGGTATTGTTATCCCACTTCTGAAGAATACTCTTTATGGACCAATAACAGACGGGCTCAGTGGTAGTGCGGTTGTCTGTTACACAGGTCCCGGGTTCGAATTCCGGATAAGGCATGATGAAAAAATTCTTGATTGTTTATCTATTAAGGTATTATTATAAAATATAGTGTCGCTGAGTATCGCTTAGTATCTCGCAACAAAAGTTTCGAACTTACTTTGAGGTTGTAATTTGTCCTGTATATATTTATTTTAAGCGATGGGCTAGCAACCTCTCGCTATTTGAATCTCAATTCTATCATTAAGCCAAACTTAACGTGCCTTGGAGTTTTTTATGACTGTTAGCTCTGTCTACCCCGCTGGGGATGTAGACGTGATAATAGATAGATAGATAAAACTCTTTATTGCACCATGAGAGTAAAACATACAAAACAGCACAAAGCAGATAGAGATGGTACAAGGTGGACTTATCGCTAATGCAAGCTCTTTAATTATCTGTAATGTTATATTAATTTTATTGTATTTTTATATTATTACTAGCTGTCCCGGCAAACGTTGTTTTGCCATATAAATATGTTTTAAGTAAATTCTAGTTAAAAAAAAATGTTAAGGGTGGACAACCCTTTATTACACTTAGAGTATGTAAAATAGATGTTAGCCGATTCTCAGACCTACTGAATATGCATGCAAAATTTGATTAAAATCGGTAATTTCGGAGGAGTACGGAGACAATCATTGTGACACGAGAATTTTATATATACATACATACATACATAAAATCACGCCTCTTTTCCAGAGGGGTAGGCAGAGACTACCTCTTTCCACTTGCCACGATCTCTGCACACTTCCTTCGCTTCATCCACATTCATAACTCTCTTCATGCAAGCTCGGCGGTTTCGGGCACTCTTGACCTGACCCTCTACCAGGATATTATTTTATATATAAGAGATATTATTTTTCTTCTTATTTAACTATACAATTACAAATCTATGTTACAGGGCCGCAAACCTCAACTGTTCATCCAGACTCAACTGTCACAGATCCACATCGACAAGTTGTTCTCTGTGCGAGTTCACAGCCCGGATTTGAGGGAGATTTTCCCCAACATCGAGAGGAGTCGCCTCAAGCGTACCTCCTCCGCCGTGTGGCGCACTCCGCCGCAGAGGCTGCCCAAAGTCGCCGAGTGATGGTGAGTTGTGCGTCTATATCCCGTACGGGGGAGACAGTGCCCTCGAATGGATTTTACGACAATACGATACAACGGTAGTAGTACACCTCTTGAAAGTATTTGGCGAGGAATTCTTATATAACAAAATACCCTTGCGGGGTAGACAGAGCCAACAGGCTTGAAAAGACTGATTGGCCGCGTTCAGCTATTTGGCCTAATTATAGAATTGAGATTCAAATAGTGACAGGTTGCTCGCCCATCGCCTTAAAAGAATCCCAAGTTTGTAAGCCTTTCCCTTAGTCGCCTTTTACGACATCCATGGGAAAGAGATGGGGTGGTCCTATTCTTTTTTGTATTGGTGCCGGGAGCCACACGGCACTATTTTCTAATAATATTTTTTTTTTAAATTTGATTTTACCTATTATAATATTTCCATTTCTTTTCAGATATCGCGTGACATGACCTGGTCAAACGTTTCGAGTCGCTGGCGGCAATTTGTAAATAATTATTATTATTTAAACAAACAAATTGTGTTAGTTAACAGATGCTACGATAATGTAACAATTGTGGTTCAATAGCTTTAAGATCTTTTAGGCTTGTATTGTCTAAATACTAGATTTTATAACCGCCTTAAAAAAAAGGGTAGTTCTCAGTTTCACCTGTATGTATGTTTGTCCGCGATTATCTCGCGTGATTTTGATGCGGTTTTCAGGTATATGTTTGTTACACATAGCAGAACATATATACATACCATCACGCCCGTCTCCCATTGGGGTAGGCAGAGACTATGGATTATACATATAGGAGAAGGTTTTAAAAATTTTACCGACTTTAAAAAAGGAGGATGTCGATTGAAAGCCGTACTCTATTGAACAAAAGTTTTCAGTTGATGCAATTCGCATTTGGTGTAATATCTGGTTGGCTTAATTTAGTATCTGTTTCATAATATACTAGATTATTTAAATCATAATCATTTGTTCTTAGATGCGTTTGGTACATTATGTGTCTAAAACATTCCGAATGTGGTCCAATACGTGGTTAAATTCATTCGCATTTAAGCCGATAACAATCAAATTATCGTCGAAGTTATTGTTAACTACCTTCTGGGACTAATTTTGAACGATAAATATAGCATTTTGTAAATATATTTTGCATCACTTATTTATATATGTACTATAATGCGTGTTACAATTTGTCTAGTAAAACATTTTTTACAAAAGTATACAAAGTAATATGAGTGCCTTAAGTTTTTATGTGGGTAAATTGTCATCATGATTCGAATTAAATGATAATCATTGATAAAATAGTTTCAGTTACTAATTTTGTAGTATATTCTTATTCTCGTTGCTAACTGATTAACTAACCACATATAACAAGAACTCTATTGGGCGTAGGAAGCTTAAAATGATTTCAAAAGAGCTTGCAGATATTCCCACGGGAATCAAAGGGATTTTTAGGTTAATGCGGTGAGTGTCGCCTCATATACATACTCAATTTTGAACAAGCCTATTCTATGAACAAATATATGCACATTAAAATTATAAAGTCTCTTTGTTAGAAAAGACTTTTTTTTTCATAGAGTTTCGAATAATAGAAGACAATAGAAGTGGCAAGTCCTGGTGAATGTGACGTCGCAACTGATGTTTGTGACACAAAAAGTTTTTGTATTGCAACTCAATTCTGTGATTTTTGTCACAACTTTACCAACATACAACACGTTATTTTTATAGTTTCAAGTTTAATATTGCATTGCCTAGCCCTCCTTTTTAATAGTAAGTTCTATTAAACTCCTTTTTAATAGTAAGTTCTATTAAAAAAGACAACTGTTATTATAATTTTTTATTTGAACAAATAAGGTGACAATAACAGGTTAGAAATGGTAATAATTATATTTTTGGTAGTCGATAAGATGACAGATCTTGCATATGTCAGGTCAAGAGTATCCAGAACAGCCGAACTTGCATGAAGAGAGTTATGAATGTGGATGAAGCGTAAGAAATATGCAAAGATCTTTGCAAGTGAAAATATGTATGTAGTCTCTGCCTACAGCTCTTAGTAAAGACTTGATTTTGTATCAGAGACATTGATAAAATGTATGTATGTCGAAATAAGAAGAGTCGGGGTGTACTAAGAGCTAATAATTGTGTAACTTTTGAGTATTTATAGATAAAATTTATATTCCTATGACTTTGTAATCATGTAATTATTTACGTTTGTGTGGTGCGTTTCCCTTATGTGTTTTAGATTAATTTTTAAAGTTAAGACTGTTATTCAATTTCGATATAGTAAGTTAGAATAAAAATTTACATGGAGTAACTTTGGTGTTTTATTTGCTTAATAACTTTTTAGTTTTATGTAAGTAGCTTTGACAATATGCCGAGTTGCTAGTGCTACTTCAGTTAAAATCTGACAGTATTTCAACTTAACAATTAAAAGTTCACTATCAGCTTATCAAATAAGACCCGCTCTCGTCGGAATTACCAGAAGCCGGTTAGCCATTTTCTATTTAAATTTCATCAATGGAATGAATGTATATGTCTTATCAACTCATCGGTTTACGTCATAGAGATCAACATAAGAGTTGCTGCATTGTAGTTTGTACCGCCGCTTCTACTCATGCGCTTTGGAAGCGGTATTAGATATAATTAGATTTAGGTTATGTGACGTCAACAATTGATACCTTGTATCTTTTAAAACATTTTTAAAACAAATCAATTTAGCGTTGATAGAGAGCACTAAGAGCAAAAAAAACAACAGAATGGTCTAAAGAAAACTTTATTACTAAAACCACCACATTACACGACAGGCAGCCATACTTCTGAAATGTCGAACGAGTGTACATCAACCAGTAAAGGTGTTGAAGCCAGTAAGTATATGCGTGTTTACTGAGAAACGCACACTCTTCCGGGAATGTCGGCAAAGCACATTTAGATCTATAGAGTAACGGCAGTCTAGGGAATAAATATTATAGATACAGGTTTTTCCAATAAATGTATGAACTGGCAGTATTTGATACGTTATCTCTTTCATGCTGTTATAATAAGCGAAGGAGATGGCTATATTTTTGATGTTTCTTAACATGATATACCCCGATTACAGTAAGAACATGAACTTCCTTTTTCAAAATCCCATCCAGCAAGTTCAATTTGCATTTTTTTTCTTAAATAATGCAATCCCATATTTTCCAGCCAATATTTCTTTTTTCAAATTCGAACCTGCCAGTCCCAAAACGTTAACTTTTTAATCCAAAGCGGCGGCACCAGAGATGATTTCAATCAACTCTCTGGTGATCACGGCTTGACGTGTCCTGTTGAACGTCAATGTCAACTTTTCAATCATCTCTCCCGCGTTTTTGGAGGCGTTGTCCATGGCCGTCATACGGGCCGATTGTTCGGAGCAAGCGCCCTCTTTCAAAGCGTAGAATAACATGGAGGCCAAAGAGAATTCCATGTAAGATTGGATCGTGTCGGAGTCGAGCGAGTCGTAAACTGCCAGTTTCGGTGCGGCCTGAAAAAAGATAATTGAAAAGTTTTATTTTTGTATGAACTAATCCAATTAATAATAATAGTGGGAAACTTTAATTATCTATGGAATGATATACCAATTTTCCCATAGGAAGGGCCTTTGAATTATATCTGTTAGCAGTAGGCTTATAAACTTGGGATACTTCTTTTAGGCAATGAGCTAGCAACCTATCACTATTTGAATCTCAATTCTAACCCAAACAGGTGAACATGGTCTATTAGTCTTCAGGACTGTTGGCTCTGTCTACCCCGCGAGGAATATAGACGTGATTGTATTTATGTTATTTCTAGGCGCAAGGCTAGGTAACTTGTCACTGTATTTGAAACTAACTTCCCTCATTAGGCCATTCAGCTAAACATGACTATCGAGTCTTGCAACTCTCTTTCTACCCCATAAAGGATGAACACTTTATAATTACCTCAACAGACTTCTGGCTGAACAAAGGCAGGTCCGACTGCGAGTAAGAGACAACAGAATTAAACTTGTTGTAAATGATCTTGCCGGAACCGAACTCGTAGTCCGAAGTCAACACGGCGTTGGCCAGCGTCGCCGCGTCCAAGAAAGTGGGGGGGCGGCGGCCGATCTGTCAAAAAGAATAATTTTCATAATAAATTTTATTTTTAAAGCACATGTTATAGTTCTGATGAAAAAGACACCGCCGTCACGAAAGCTGGAATGGGCGGGAATTCCAAATTAAGAAATACAGGGTGACATTTAAAACAACTGCATCCTTTTAAACATAGACTAAACCCATGCTTCTGAGCTGTTTGAGCCTATTTTTATTTAAATTAAACGTCATCATTTTCACATTTAAAAAACTAAACTAACTAAAAAAATAAAAGTATCAACTTTTATTTTTTTAGTACTTTCTGAAATATGAAACCGATATTTTTCTTTTGACGTTTTTAAATATCCTTTAGATGAGTACACTTAACAGTTAAATTTATGCAGTTGAATTAAAAGTCACCCTGTATAAGAATAAAGCAAAAATATTGGTCGAGGTTTTACTTGATACGGGCCATAATTGTTCTAAAGTTGGGTCTTGGTTCTGCAATAATGAAAAAAATAGAGACCCAATGCCAGCATTGTCAAGAGACTAGAAGAGAGGGAACATTGCAAGCTTTGATAAGCATAAAATGAATGTTTTTAAAATAAAAAATATTTTTTGCCCTTCTACTTGACATGAGTGCACATGTAACAGTGCAGTTCTGAATGTAATAATCATGAGATGTCGTAATTGAAAGGCAGGTTGAACCAAGACCAATTTTTTTATTCAATACCCACAAATAAATGACATGCACCAATAATAATCACAACATCTTTCCCTCACAAAAAAAAAATTAACAGAAAAAAAAAATTAAAATAATTTGTTATGTTATGAGTCAGCAACTTAAACAATAATATACATAGAGAAAAAAAAAAAAAACAAGAAAAATAAACATATAACCGACTTCAATACTACATACCTTAATATATATATATTATATATCTAGATTAATGTATATTTTTACAGTTTTTTATAAAGGCTAATCTTATCATTGTAATTTTTATGGGATCACCGCTGATATATATAAGCCCTTTTAAACAAAAATATATTAATCGAAAATTTGGAAAAAAAAATGACTAAGAAAATTGGTGAACATACATACAAAAATAAAAATACTTACATACATTTAATTTTATGAAGTCGGACAATTAACAATAACAGCTTGGGTGAAGTAACATAGTACAATCTTTTATACCAATTTTATACAATTCTAATTTTAAGCTCAGATTGCATTATGATTTATTTTTCCCTATTTAGTTTGGCAATAATAGTGCGGGCCGCCTCAGCCGCCGGTCTGCGCGCGCGATCTAACCGGCCTTTCAAAATATCACCCCGGGAGTCCTCAGAGAGACGCGACCCATCCCCGCTGGTTAAAACAAACGTAGGATCATCTGCGTTGTCCTCACTTTCGGCCATGGACCAATCCTCTTCCTCGTAATGTTCTTGCTCCTCGGGCGTATATTGGGATGGAGAAGAAAGAGCTGCCTCCACATTAATTAAATGGCGTCTATTTCTTCTGTACCGCTTTCCTGTTGAGTCTATTACGAAGTAGGAGCGTGGTTGTGGCGCCCGCGCCTGGACGCGCGCGTGCTTCCTGTCTCCGGCGTCCACCATCACCACACGTTGCCCAGCCCGCAGCTCCGGCAACGCTCGTGCTCGTTTATCATAGTGCTGTTTGTCGCGGGCTTGCTTGCTTGTGATAGCCTTATAATCGTCACGGTTGTCACGGCTGGGTTGCAGTTTACAGTCGTGAGATGGGAGCCTGGAATTAAGCCTGCGTCCCATAAGTAACTGAGATGGTGAGCTAATTCCATCCCTGGGAGTTGTTCTAAGGTTTAGCAACCCTAAATAGAAATCAGAACCAGATGACAAAGATTTGGTTAACATATTTTTAACTATGTGTACTGCCTTCTCACTTCGTCCATTTGATACCGGATATTTCGGCGAACTCGTAACATGTTTGAACCCCCATTGCTTACTAAATGTAGCAAATTCCTTCGAGGCATACGCTGGCCCATTATCAGTTATCAGTTCCTGTGGGATGCCGTGCCTTGCAAATTGATCCTTCATCGCTGTTATGACTGTCTTGCTAGTAATGTTCAGCAGTGGACAAACTTCGATATAATTCGAAAAATAGTCGACTAAGATTAAAAAATACTTGTTACCGTTCTGAAATATGTCCGAGCCTATTTTAGCCCACGGCAGGCTCGGGATAGGATGTGGCAAGAGCGGTTCCCGCGCGGGCCGCGCCACCCTCTCGGCGCACGTCGCACAGCGGCGTACTGCACTCTCGATGTCTCGAGACATCCCTGGCCAGAACATCACATCCCGCGCATGCCGTTTGCATCTATCTATACCCATATGCCCATCGTGAAGTCGCTTTACCATTTCGTACCTTAACTTAAATGGAATATAAACCAAATTATCTTTAAATATTATACCATCGACATATTCAAAACTTTCCTTATACGACCACTGCTCTTTTACTCTTTCATCCACTTCATACTTATAATTTGGCCAGCCATTTTTTATATATCTTATAATTAACTGACATTCTTCATCTTTCATTGTATGCTCCTTTATCATACTCAATTTACTGTCACTAAACCTAACATTTTCTATAAGAAAACATGATTGCTCCGAAATTTCATCACTTACTTTTTGTTGTAACTGTTCAGGTAAAGGTGCCCTCGAAAGGGTGTCTGCAACGAACATATATTTTCCAGGTTTATACGTAACCTTGAAATCGTATCCCTGTATACGTAACATCATGCGCTGCAGTCTGGCTGGAACGGAATCCAACGCCTTATGAAATAGCGTTTCCAATGGCTTGTGATCCGTCTCCACTGTGACATCTTTACGGCCATAAACATATTGGTGAAATCGTTCGAGCGCAAACACGATCGCCAACAGCTCTTTTTCAATTTGAGCATACCTGCATTGCGTGTCGGTGAGTGTGGATGACGCATACTCGACCGGCCGGCCGCCCTGCATGAGCACTGCGCCGAGCGCGCGAGAGCTCGCGTCTACTGATAACAGCACCGGCTCGCGCGCAGAATACAAAGCCAGTACAGGCGCGGCGCACACTGACTCTTTTAAACGCCGCACGGTCGCTTCATGTACTTCGTCCCAATTCCATACAGAGTCTTTTTTCAAAAGGATACGTAGAGGAGCCGCTATCTCTGAATAATGTGGTATAAATTTTGATAAATAATTTACCATGCCCAAAAAACGCTCTAATGAACTCCTGTCTTGCGGATTCGGCATGTCACGAATTGCCTTAAGTTTACTTTCATCTATTTGCATACCTTTGGAGCTAAAGGTATGTCCAAGGTAAGTTACCGTTTGAACACAAAATTCACATTTTTCTTTATTAAATTTAATACCAGCATCACGTGCCCTATTTAATAAAAGCTTAAGCCTCTCGTCATGTTCTGAAATTGAAGACCCCCAAACTATGACATCATCAACAAATGAATCTACGCCCTCTAAGCCCTCTAATATTTGACGTATTTTTTGATGAAAAACTTCAGATGCACAGTTTATACCATAAGGTAAACGTAGATACTGGTATCTGCCATATGGTGTTCCAAACGTACATAAATCAGCGCTATCATCATCTAACTGAACCATCCAAAATCCAGATCGAGCGTCTAATTTACTAAAATACCTAGCTCCTTCTAATTTAGTCGCGATATCAGTGAGCGTCGGCAACGGGTAGTGTGCGCGTCGCACGGCCCTATTAAGCGGCCGCGGGTCGAGGCACACTCGAATGCTGCCATCTTTTTTCGCCGCCACTACGATTGCATTCACCCACGGGGTCGGGTGCGTCACTCTTCTAATAACGCCTAGATTTTCCATTCGATCTAATTCGATTCGTAACTTATCTCGTACGCCCACGGGTATTTTTCTAACGGGACAGACTGACGGCTGCGCGCCCGGAATTGTTACTATTTTGTATTTGCCAGGCAACTTTCCCAAACCTTTGAAAATATCATCATACTGGTTAATATCTATTGAATATAAACGTTTTATTAAGCCTAGTTGTTCACAAGAAAATTTGCCCAGCACATTTTGACAGTCGTGTTCAGAAATTATGAAACGTAATTTATACACTTTATTTTTATAAAACCAATTGATGTAACATGATCCAACAATAGGAATAAAATTGCCACAAAACGATAAAGCTCTCGTATTATCTGATGTTAACTCTGATAAGTTCAAACCCAATTTACAATATGTTTTCAAGGACATTACATTTAAATCCGAACCAGTATCTAGCTTAAATCTTTCTTTTAAATCACTACCATATAAAAATAAAGTCTCATACCATTTGTGGCTGTCCATACCGTCACCGAAATTGTCGACCGTGGAGACGTAGTACAAATCTGAATCGTCAGTTGATAACTCTTCCTCAATTTGGTATACTCTGCTCTTTAACTTAGGACATGCACTTTTAAAATGTCCCCGTTCACTGCACCAAAAACATTGAGCATTTCTAGCCGCACACTTATAGTCTCCGTCACACTGATCCTTCATGCAAGCCCGACACGCACTCCTAGAAGCTGCCCCGCGTCGGCCGCCTGCAGTGGCCGCTCCCCGAGCGCCGGCCGCACGGAGCTGGCCCCGCGGCCGCGGCCGGCCCCAGCCGCCACGCGCCGCTCGCGACGGTCCGCCTGCGCCGCCGTACACCACGTCCACGGCTGCCGACGACGCGCCCCCGTCGGTTACCGCCTTGGTTCCTTCTATCTGCCGTTTTTCCTCTGTAGACATCTCACTAGCTTGACAAATCTTCACAGCTCGTGCGAGGGTCAGATCCTCAGCTCTCAGTAATCGATCACGTATTTTTCCATCGGTGACCCCGCAAACAACACGATCGCGTATCAGACCTTCTTCGAGATGCTCGAATTCACAATGCTGCGAAAGTATTTTCAATGCTGTGACGTACTCATCGACAGATTCACCATTTTCTTGATTTCTTGTAAAAAATTTGAAACGAGCCATGGTAGTATTTTGTTTCGTACCGAAATGCTCATTAAATTTGCTGACCAACTTGTCGAAATTCTCCCGATCAGTCTCCTTTTCGAATTTAAACGTAGTATATACGTCGTAACCTTCTGAGCCTATCAGGTTAATGAGGAGACTGGCTTGTACATCTGTCGGTTCTTTATAGACTCCCGAGGCCTTCAGGAACACCAAAAACTGCTTGTACCATTTTCGCCACGCGTCAGCGCGGTTTGCCGGCCCGCCCTCTAGGCATAATTCCGATGGCGGACGCGCGTGTTCCATAGTAATAATAAAACACTATCACTTTTTCTACGTACGAACACTTAATTTTAGCTTAAAGTCGACTTTTTATACCGAAAATTAATTATTTTAGACGACACCTGACACCATGTCGTAATTGAAAGGCAGGTTGAACCAAGACCAATTTTTTTATTCAATACCCACAAATAAATGACATGCACCAATAATAATCACAACATGAGAAAAAGAGATATATATTTATTTCTTAATAATCATTATCTTTTGCTTCGTCCACGAGAATTTAGCGCAATCTACAAAAAGCTACTAATTTAACGCCATCCACAAAAATCCGACGAAATTAGAACGAACCCAGCATACTCTTTTCACTTCATACATACATAAAATCAAACGCCTTTTTCCCGTAGGGGTAGGCAGAGACTACATCTTTCCACTTGCCACTTTAAACTTTTTTCATTAATCGTGAAAAAATATTAATGTGGATTGACATTTCGTTAAGAAATTAATTTCTACGAAAGGTTATTTCCTCACCTCATTAGCAACAGTGATGATATGTTTCCCATACAACCGTTGCAAGATGCTGCGAGACTTGTCACCCACGCAGATCACCTTGATGTTCTCCGCTCCCGGCTCCTGGAGGCGGTTGCGGATCACTTTGGACACGCCCGTGTGGACGGCGCCGCAGAGACCTGGACAGTATAAGAAATATATAATACTAGCGACCCGCCCCGGCTTCGCACGGGTGCAAAATTATAAATGTTATTATACATAAAAACCTTCCTCTTGAATCACTCTACCTGTTACAAAAAACCGCATCAAAATCCGTTGCGTAATTTTAAAGATTTAAGCATACAGACAAACAGACTAAAATAGCGACTTTGTTTTATACTATGTAGTGATTCAACCTAAATACAACAACCCTGGGAGCCCTTGACCATGGATCCTGGATTGGGTGAGTCAGGTTTTAACAAGAAGCAACTCCTGTCTGACCTCTGCAACCTTTGCAGGGGAACCTTACACATATTGGATCTTATGGTTACACATCCAGTTGCATGAATGTGCAGGTTTCCTCACGATGTAGGAGTAGGTACTATATTTTATATAACTTAAGTTTATTTATTATTAAAGGCAATACTGTATTGTTCTTTTGAGCAAATGAGAGTGTTATAAAACCTTTTATTGAATCAATGAATAAATACCTCTGTCAGAGGTCATGGCGATGTACAATTCCTTGACATCATCCTCTGGCGGTGTCACCTGTAGGAAACAAAGTTAGACATAAATACTAAGAAAACATCAATTAAAAACGTAATGAAGAGGCCTTTAAGTACTAACTAACATACATACATATAGACACGTCTTTTATTCTCTCAGGGTGGTCAGAGCCAGCAGTCTTGAAAAGCATGAAAGGCCACATTCAGATGTATGGCTTTATGATGAAATTGAGATTCAAATAGTGACAGGTTACAAGAGCAAACTCAAGTTAAGATGCTTATCCTATTGTCGCCTTTTACGATATCCATGGGAAAGATATGGATTGGTTCTATTCTATAGTGTGGAAATTCAAATGGTGCACACCTTTACATACTTATTTGAAAGAAAACTAAAACAGAGAAAAACACTAATCAAATTGACTTTTGACTAGTCTTTTGTGTAAATAATTTTTGTATCTTACTTAAATTATTTATATGATTTGTATGCCATTTTGACAGAATAATAAGGAATGTAAGTTTATGATTATACTTAAAAAAAATTTTTTTATGAAATATAGTTGTAAAAAAATATATATTTTTAGACTGTCTCTGTCAAAAAAACACATAAATTCATGCATAATCACATTGCTGTCCCTTACCAGTTAGACAAAGCACAAACAAACTGAAAGAAATAATCAAATAAATAAAAAGTGCAAAGACTTTAAAAAAGGATTCTCACCTCAGCCCGCTCGTAAAACTGGACGGCTCCCTCGCCGTACGGACGAGCGGCTTTCAAATCACGCTCAGCTCGAGTATACCTGTTTTAATAAGTTACATTTTATTATTCTGTATCATCATCAGTGGTATAAATTAAGCTTTTAAATTTAGGACACCTATTGTAGGTGATGGGCAACCTGTCATACTTTTAATATTTCAATTCCATCATTAAGCCAGGTGAACATTGCCTTTCAGTCTTGAGACTGTTGACTCTGTCTACCCCGTAAAGGATATAGACGTGATAATATGTATGCAAACTTACATTATCTTATCCTTTAATTGGGTAGGTAAAAAAATTTCTTTCTAAATCAATGTTACCGGCTACTGATAATAAGGAGGCAAAGTTAGATAAGATATTCAAGTTTGGCACAGCACTTACTTAGCAGCTGACACCATCTTCATGGATTGGGTGATCTTTTGGATATTCTTGACCGACTTTAGACGGATGGAAATTGACTTCAAAGTGGCCATATTCCTGTTCTGCTGTAGGTTGACCACAGCGATCACCTGGGGGGCGGCCGGCACGACACGACCCAACATCTTGGCGGTTCTGTAATTATAAAAAGTTTTATAATCCGTGAAAAAATACCTCGCAAAGGTTATGTTTCTTCAATGTTATGTAAGAAGGTTGGATACTGCACTCCCGATAAACACAAGAAAAAATTTAATATGGTATTACAAAATGTATTTTTAACAATAAAACATAGAATATTTAATCATAAAAAGGGGTTTTTTGCACAAATACTAACATTTACGGGCTTTTTTCGGTCAAGATCACCAGCCGACAGAAAAATGTCGCTGGCCGAAAACGTCTGATTTGGGATACCAACACAAAAAAAAATTAAGTAATTCGTGAACGCAACTATAAGCACACAAAATGAAAATTTATTTTGTACTGATTTGAATAAAAATCAATCAATTATAGTTTGATCTCCATGGATTTTTGATGATTTCTATATTGTTGTATGTATTATAAAAGTGTACGGTGCCGACATAATCATTAATTTGAAGATCGACAACATTTAGAAATATAATTATAAATAGTTTTTTTATGATAACAACACTAAGTATTGACGTTTACCTCGACATTTGACATTGATTTAACGTTAATAGCTGCAATGTTGCCAACTTTACGCTCTAGCTCCTCAGCGTTCAAATTTCTAATTTAAGCGCCGATCCGACTTATGCAGCATTTTTCATTAAATGCTACAAAAAGCTTATTGAAATTTGTAAGTAGTTCAAAGTTACAAATCAACACCGAAAAGGAAACTCCGTGTGTTTCGCTTCAGCCAGCAAATTACTGATGCCTTGAAAAAGGAAGACGTGGAGCATCATTTTCACAACCGTACGATTAGGTACGTACAGGTATGGTCGACAATATTTAAAGAGAAGAGAGTAATGTGGGTGGGTAAAGCAATAGAAATCTGTTGGTATCACAGCAATCCATTGTCTCTGCCTACCTCGTGGGAAATTAGCATATTGTAATTGTTAGAAGTTCACGCGCTTTCAGCAAAGACAGTTGGAAACATTAAAGAAAATAAGATTAGGAAATCAACAACAACATTGCAGTTTCTATCTTCATTTGTTTTTATTAATTTAAATTTTCCAAGATGCCTACGCCAGAAAAGAAAGTGTTGACCAACCCAGAACAAATCCAAGAACAGCCAGTTAGGGAAATCACGCAAACCGACCATTTGAACAAGAAACTATTGACTTCGTTGTTCAACAGGATGAACGAAGTGGACAGCGAAGGCGGTAACTCTCTGCTTGCAAAGATGTTGGAACCAGACAATGATGATTTCGACGACGATTTTGAAGACAGAGAAGAGAAAAAGGACTAGGAAAAAGTGTTAAGATTGCAAAACATTTGCTTGTAAATAAGTGATAAGTTATATAGATCAACTATAGTATATATTATTGTTGTGCTTGCTATTTATCTGTAATAATGAATGTTCTTACATCTAAATATAAATATATAATAAACGCATTATAAATTTATTTGTTGAGTCAGATGTGAATCATTTCATCCATTGATATAAGATATGTGTGTGTATGAGTCATAAATAGAGATACTAGTAATAACGAAACTAGTGTCAAAAATCTGGATTAAAATACAACTTCATAAAAATGTTGTTTTCTTTTATGCATTTTTACTACATCTTTTATATGTCTCTGTGCCACATGGTAGTGTGCTTGTCTGTGTTATAGCAGGATCGGGGTTCATGGCAAGGGCATGATGAGAAATGAACTCTCCCTGTTTGGCCTGGGTCTTTGATGTTTATCTATGTAAATATTTTTTCCGGAGGAGTAGGCAGAGTCTACATCCTTCCACTTGCCACAATCTCTGCATACTTCCTTTGCTTCGTCCAAATTCATAACTCTCTTCATACAGGCTCAGCGGTTTCGGGTACTCTTGACCTGACCCTTTGCCAGGACATCCTTAATTTGATCAAGATATGTTCATCTAGGGCAAGGCCATCCCACTCCGATCTTTCTCTCCACTCTCCTTGAATATCTGATTAGTCAACCTGCTTTCATTCATCCTCTCCACATGACCAAACCATCTTAACATACCCTTTTTTATTCCTGTTACTACATCTTCTTTCACATCACAACATTCCCTTATCACGCTGTTAATAGCAAACTTTAAAGCTTATGTTAAAGTTATGAGGGAAGTTAAAAAACAAACACAAAAAAACAGTAACTTGAATAATATTTTTATTTATGTACTACTCGAGAATGAGGAATGTTCTTATTTACATAGCTTTTGCGTAACTCCAATAGTTATATAATTATTTCATTTATTGAACTTTTATACATTCATACTAATCTAACTGTCCACGCAACTAATAATACTGAACATAGTCGTTGCGTTTGACATGCCTGTCTGTCATAAAAATATATTAAGCGCAAGAAACTTAAAACTTATTAACCACTAGAGCTGTTTTGAACCTCGAAAATATATCTCCATTTAAGAACCATACGTAAAGAGAAAGATAACATATTTATTAACAGCTAAATTCAAATTTTTCCACATCAAATATTTGGTAGCTTGAAATCCAAATATTTGGTAACACATTTATGTATAGTTCAGTGGAATTAGTTTTAACAATCTTGAACCTCAGCCTATTTCGCCAAATTATTGCAGTTTCAATATACCAATGGAATCTTAACAATAAATAACATTATATAATATAAATAAAGGACACAATCCTACAACCTGCATCAATAAAACACACACGAAAGGGGAATAAAATTGATTTTAAACGTCAAAAAAAAAAAAGTTTGTAAATAAAATTAAAAAGTTTGCAATAGAAAAATATGATTCTTTTTTTTTATACATGGGGTTTTTAAAGGTTTATTATACACTTTGTGTTATAGTTCCGGAGATATGTGAACGAAATTAATTGTACAATCAAGTTGCGACTAACTGGCGGCCGGACGCCTTCGAGGCGTTAGGGCGGCGACTGGTAACAACACCTGCGGACAACATTCAAATATACGATTAAAAATTTCACTACAATTTTTTGTGTGAATTTCAAAACTTTGGTAAAATTTTCAGACAAATATAGTTATTTTTTTGGTTATTGCCGTGTGGTACCCTGCACTAATAAAAAAAAGGAATAGGTAGGACCACTCTATCTCGTTCCCATGGATGTCGTAAAAGGCGACTAAGGGATTATTGGCTTATAAACTCGAAATTCTTATTTCAGGCGATGGGCTAGCAACCTGTCACTATTTGAATCTCAATTCTAACATTAAGCCAAACAGCTGAACGTGACCTATCAGTATTTTCAAGACTGTTGGCACAGTTTACCCCGCAAGGGAAATACACGTGATTATAGTATGTTTGCATGTGTATTTAGTGTATGTATATATGAGTCAGCTTACCTAATAAACATTGGTATGGCTGTGAAGTTAGTTGTTAGACTTTTCTATCATGTCAATGTTGATCTTGTAGAACACGTACGGATAGTATTCAGATGAGCTGAAACCTAGGCCGGCCAACTCGGCATTCTGGAAGTAAATATTAAAAAAAATAAATAAAAAAAATGATAGTAAGTAGTGAAGAAAAAAAGAAACAGTCTATGCTGCCCAGGCGGTTCCCTATCTGTGTTAAAAGCCAATCAAGGGATATATACATTCATACTAACGAACGTAAGAAGAATGAAATAAAATCCTAAAATGAGACTTAATTTCTTCTTCTTCCGCTACATTGCTGTTTTTATACAAGCCCATTGGTATTGAGTTTTTTAAAGAATTTTTCAGTAAGATTACAATGTTACTCGCATACGAGTATATTAATAATTGGACCCTGGGCTCCTGTAAGAAAAAATATTATGAGAAGGTATCTTGGAACCTAGAAACCAATTTGATGATAAATTACTCATTTGACTTTCAGTTTCTGATTTGCCTTCATAGCATAGCACGCGCGATGCCATGCAACCTGTGGCAGCTCCTGAGCTGAAGGGGTTTAGTAATGATAATCGTGACAGTGACGACAATGGTGACAGTGACGATAACGGTGACAGTGACGATAACGGTGACAGTGACGATAACGGTGACAGTGACGATAACGCTGCCAGTGACGATAACGCTGCCAGTGACGATAACGCTGCCAGTGACGATAACGCTGCCAGTGACGATAACGGTGACAGTGACGACAATAATGACAGTGACGATAACGCTGCTAGTGACGAAAACGCTGACAGTGACGATAACGCTGCCAGTGACGATAACGGTGACAGTGACGACAATAATGACAGTGACGATAACGCTGCCAGTGACGATAACGCTGCCAGTGACGATAACGGTGACAGTGACGACAATAATGACAGTGACGATAACGCTGCCAGTGACGAAAACGCTGCCAGTGACGATAACGGTGACAGTGACGACAATAATGACAGTGACGATAACGCTGCCAGTGACGATAACGCTGCCAGTGACGATAACGCTGCCAGTGACGATAACGCTGCCAGTGACGATAACGGTGACAGTGACGATAACGCTGACAGTGACGATAACGCTGACAGTGACGATAACGCTGACAGTGACGATAACGCTGACAGTGACGATAACGCTGACAGTGACGACAATAATGACAGTGACGATAACTGTGTCAGTGACGATAACGCTGACAGTGACGATAACACTGCCAGTGACGATAACGGTGACAGTGACGATAACGGTGACAGTGACGATAATGGTGACAGTGACAATAACGGTGACAGTGACGATAACGGTGACAGTGACGACAATAATGACAGTGACGACAATAATGACAGTGACGACAATAATGACAGTGACGGTGACAGTGACAGCGGCGCATACTGACGTCGGCGGGCGTGGCGGCGGCGTGCGCGGAGTGGTCGAGGTGCGCGTAGAGCGCGTGCAGCGTGTCGCGCAGCTTCTTCGTGCTCTTGCGCGCCGGCACCATCACCACGGCCAGGAAGTTCACCGGGAGACCGTATCTGTGGGCATTGTGACAGTAAAATAAATATGTTTTTCCACGGGGAGGGCCCGTATCTGTGTCAATTGTTCACATAAATAATAAATATTTTTATAATTCATTCTTCATAATAATAAATAAGTTTAGAGATGATAAATTCATCATCAATCAAATATAAACTTAAAACAGTCCCGCACGATACGGGATTAAAAATGGGTGAAATTTTATGGCGTATCCTTATAATCTAAAATACATTTGCACGGGCGAAGCCGCGGGCAAAAGCTAGTATAGATGTGAATTTGAAAAAAGATAGTTAGTTAGGTATATATTTACCTCAGCACCGATTCGACGAAAACCCTTAGCGCCTTCACGTGTATCCAAGCGCAGAAACATTCGGAGAAGTTCACCTTAAGCCATCTTACCAGAGGACCCTGGAGATGACAAACAGACATAATTTACATTCCCAAATTTATCTATACATACATACCTACATGAATACAATCACGTCTATATCCCTTCCGGGGTAGACAGAGCCAACAGTCTTGAAAATTCTGATAGGTCACGTTTAGCTGTTTGGCTTACTGATTGAATTGAGATTCAAATAGTGACAGGTTGCTAGCCCATCGCCTAAAAGAATCCATAGTTTATAAGCTTTTCCCTACGTCGCCTTTTACGACATCCATGTTAAAGAAATGGAGTGGTTCTATTCTTTTTTTTTTGAACGTGTGCCCGGAACCACACGGCACATATACAATTGGTATGCAAATTTGTTAAGTATAATTAAAAACCCCATTATTAAGTAACTTTTTTACATTTTTTTTTACATATTGGCTCTTTGGAATAATGAGTGGGGCGTTTTGAAACTTATGTCATAAAATCACGCCTTTTTCCCTGAGGGGTGGGCAGAGGAATTCCCGCGAGAACGGGAATTATGGTGATTTTTGCGTTCTACGCGGGAGAAGCCGCGGGTGTCCTCAGGTCATTTAAAAAGGTAAATACAATGAAATAAACTCACAAACTGCTTCTTCTTGTCGGTAACAAGTTTGGTGATCTCATTCTTGCCGGCGGTCAAGTCCGCCTCGTTGTAGGAGAAGTCGCGGACAACGAATTTCCGTTCGCGCGCGTGAAGCTTGAATTCGTCCACCACCTATAAAAAAGAACAAAGAAAAAAAAAATCATCAGAAAGTCGACATTTTAATTTTTTTATGTCCCTTTTTTTTATTTTCAGTATTTTTATTTTAATTTTTATGAAGTAAATTTAATTATTTTTTTCTATTTGAAATTTTTTGTTTTTTTTTCTTATGTATTCTAATATACATACATAAAATCACTCCATTTTCCCGGAGGGGTAGGCAGAGACTACGTCTTTCCACTTGCCACGATCTCTGCATATTTCCTTCGCTTCATCCACATTCATAACTCGTTTCGGGTACTCTTGACCTGACCCTTTACTAGGACGTCCTTAATTTGATCAAGATACGTTCGTCTAGGTATTCTAATATATACAAAGTTATCTATAAATCGAGCGAGCGAAGCGAGCGAGGAGCTATCATTTAATAGAATTTTTAAGATCGTAAGGCATTAACCCTGGTTAAGTTTTTTTTTTGAGATAGGTATACACAATTTTTGAAAAAAGAATAATAAAGTGTCATCGAGGACTTAGTCCGCGACGAACGACTAGTTCATCATAAAATCATCTAATCTAATCAAAATCATACCTTCTTGAATAGAGTAACGCTGAACAAGCCGTAATCGGCGTCTTGGTGTATGAGTTGCGAGGAGCGAGGCACTATCATATCCGTTATCTTCTCGTAGTTGGCGTTCCAGTCGTTGAATGACGACCTGAATCACAACGTATTATTTATATTTTAAAATTAATTACATGTACACAATATGTTACAATTTAGAATAGGCCTACTCCATCTCTTTCCCATGAATGTTGTGAAAGGTGAGGTAGAGGCTAATAAACTTAGGATTCTTCTTTTAGACGATGGGCTAGCAACCTGTCACTGTTTGAATCTCAATTCTATCAATAAGCCAAACAGCTGAACGTGGCCTTTCAGTTTTTTCATGACTGCTAGCTCTGACTACACCGTGGGGGATATAGACGTGATATTATGTCTTAAAAAAAAAATGGATTTGTATTAAAAAAATGGATTCTGTGTCAGTTTTGAGGACGTTAGCCTAAGGGGGTAAGGTGTTTAGGTAGTTCATAGATTATATATAGCTTTTGACAAATATTAAAAGATACATTAGATATAACTTAATTTAATGAAATTAAAAATGACGTGAAAAAAAAATCAAAAAATATTTTACATCAGAAAAAAGGTTATTTTTTCAAAATAAAATAATATTCGATTGAGAAAAAAGATCATTTTTTTCAGAATAAAATAAAATTTGATTTAAACATGTTGTATGACTGACTTGGGCACGATGACCAGCAGCGTGGTCAGGTATTCGCTGTCCAGAATGAAGTGCTCCTTCTTCACGAGGTCGGCCAGGTTGCGGGTCAGGAGGCTGCCGCTGGAATTGAGAGAGAGAGAGACATCATCGTAATAATATGACTGTAAAATAAACTAATTTTCACTGCTCAAGGAAATTTTTACAGAATATTTGATGATGACGATGACGATGAAATTTCCATAAATATAATTAAGCAAAAGGCAGAAAAAAAAACTTGTACTTGTTTTATTGCAAATTTTACGTATTGTGCTTAAAGATCCATTTTTGAATTTTTATGTCTAGAAATGATGGATTTTAATAGGACTATTTTTGTTGATATTGCTCTCATTATGTCTATTACTATTTTATATTTATTGTCAGTAAATCTAATATAAAATTGGTCGGGGAGGTCCGTCACACTACTTTCCCAAAAAAAAAATGAAGTTTTATAACTACTTTCCCGAAAAAATGAAGTTTTATAAAAAGAACTGTTTTATATAAAAAAGCCTAAATTACGTCCGCTTTTATGTAGAAAGGTTAAAAAAAAATGATCACACAAAAATATACATATATATTTTATTTTTAATAATCTTAACTTACGTCTGTTTCTTCTCCAAGTTTTGCAGGTTGCCCTTGAGAGCATTGTAGGCCGCGGATTTCACCTTCAAATCAGCGTCAATTTGTCCCAGCTGAAATAAAAAAATTAGAAAAAGTTAACAAAATAAACAAAGAACACAAAAAAAAACCTGTTTAGAACAAAACAAACACAATTTTTCATATATTTATATATATATATATATAAATTTATATATATATATAAATATATGAAAAATATATATATATATGGACTGTACGATCTCACCTGTTTACTGATAATGTCCGCGATGTTACGCAGACTCTGCTTAATGGGATACTTGGCCATGTCCCATTGGAAACGGGTTATGTACGTGGGCAGGTCACCTGGAACGCGCACAATCTAAATTAGTATACAACGAAAACAATGTTCGTCGAAGTCTACTTATTAGACAGTTGACAGCGTATTTTGTTAATTAAAAATAAAAAAAAGTATATGGAATTTCTGGCAAAGATGAGAAGTAAAAAAAAGAGCAAGTATGATAAAATTATTAAATAAAAAATATATATTTTATTTATAAATGATTTAACAAAAACTTTTATTGTTTTGGTGGATTTTAAATACATATACAAACTAAATAAAAAAAAGAAATACCGTAAAATTTGAAACTGTTTTTATAATTCTTTTATGTATAATAATTTATCAAAGTTATATTGTGATTCGTCATTATTATCATTATATAAAATAAAAGCTGTCACCTGTCTAATAATGCGCAAATTATACAAAAAGACAAACGCCACTGTGACCTACAGTCGCTATTAAATTATCTCATACTTTTTTTTAACAAAGTGAATTAACTAGTGACAACATTATTTGGGATTATCCTTAAAAATTGAGATTTAGTCATAGTTATTATTTATTTCTAAATAATGCTGTCTTCAAGGGAGAGACTTTACACATCCCAATGACACAAAACATCGTATTGCTTTAAATGTCAAAAATATTACAACAATAAAAAAAACGCCTTACTTATATTAAAAATAACAATATAAATTCGTTTAATAATATTAATACACATATAAAAAGTGCTGAAAAAAAATCATTAAAAAAAAATAGGCGGTTCAATATTTTAATGGAAAAAAAGAACTAGCGATATTAAAAAAAAAACGCTTTTAAATTCAAACATCGAACAATCAAATACAAAGACGGATTCAAACTTCACTACAAGCTGTCAAACATATTAAGTTGCCAGATGTTTCTTTTAAATATTTTTATAAAAAAAAATATTATTATTATTTTTCTCATGCCGCAGTTATGGAAATTTTGACATGAGTGGGTGCGAAAACCTCCTTGCTCAGTGATTTCTCAATCTGTCAACTTTTAATAACATTAAACATGCTGTACATACAATAAGAATATTATTATAAATCATGCAATGACATGCGAGATACTTTCACCAATTCATATCACTATACTATTCTACACGCTAAAATGCAAAGCTTAATCAGGCAAACAGTTCGACAAACTAAATATATTAGAATTTGCAGATTGTAAAATTCACTATAAAGTATAATGTGTTATACATATTGAAATTATACCTTAAGGGGCCGCTCTTATAAGTAGCATTACATAAAAGTGTGTACTTAAAATTAAAAAGTTTGATTGAGTGAAACTTTCGAGCTTTTTCTGTTTACAGCTTATAAATTTTTTGTAAATAGAATTTTAAAAAATCAAGAATAAACTTTTCAAATAACAGAAAATATTTTTTTTACATGGTGATTATGTTTAGAGTCAAAAATAAAAAAAATAACAAAAACGAAAATCTTAAAATAAAATCCAAAGTCATGTCAAGGACGAATGATGACATAATGCGATCTCTGAATATCCGATAAAAAGAGAGATAAAAAATATTCTCCTAGTTATCTTTTCTTGAGTTATGTAAATACCGAAAATATCATGACGCATAATTTGCAACAACTTTTAAATTCATCATATTTGTTACAAATTGTGTAAAAAAAAAGTTATAACGATAACGCTGTAGTAGCATGATGTTTTCTCACTGATACATGTACTATAACTACAAAAAACAAATACAGATTACATTCCAAAGTGGCAATCCAAATAATAATTTGCATAGATTCATAAATCGAGGAAATCTATTACTGGTCGTAACTTTTACTGTAATGGATTTGAGTGTGTCATTTCCATTATATGTCAAGCATACTGTTTACTGCGGACAACAAGGTTATAACCGTCATTGCTTCAATAAAGCTTTATTTATAGCTTTAACAATAACAATTGCCGACCTAGGTAGTTTCCGCAGTGTAATGTTGAAACACAGTAACTCAAATATTGAATTTTTAATAAACACACATGAAATAATAAAAAAATATACATATATAAAAAATAAACGACAACATCGACGTAGTTATAACAAAAAAGCATTATTATTTAAAAAAAAAACTTAAGACGCTATAGATATTTGTGTATCAAGCTGCTACAAAGACAGATTTTTTTTCTTTTTTTAAGTCATTGTCCTTGTGTAAACTATATTATATTGTAGAGCACTTTAAATCCAGAAGCGTAACTTGCATACAGTGTGGTGCAAGACGCACATTTTGTGGTTTTTTAATTTAAACATTTATAAAGGCATTAGCGTCACCCTAAACTTTTGAACATTCAAATTTAGAATTTCAAATAAGAAAATTCAGGATGGCGCTCCCAGAATTTCGTCTACGGTCAGCGCCATCTGCTGTGAATTGACAATATAAAAATATAATATCTGTAAAGATGGAATAGAAATCATAATTAAATAAATATTTATAGATAACGCAATCACTGCCTTACATGACAAGCCTAATTTGTTATAATAATTTTAAGGGCAGGCAGCGCTGTTCGTAAAAGAAAACAAATGACAAGCCTACAATAGGAATTAGATCAATCGTACCAGGTTAGATTTGAACAATATTGGGGCTGTTGAAATTTTAATAACAAAATGGAGATGTAAGAAGTCTGCGGCTAAATACAATTTCGCTAAATAAAATAGCTCTTATAATGATTAGTAATTCATTTTAAAGTGAAGGGTGCAACCAAGAATACGAAAAAATTTGAGATTTAAATTTTCAAAGCGCTGCAGTAATTCGAAGAGAAATTAATAAAACTTATTTATTTATATACACAAAAACATACAGGAGCATTAACCCAAAAAATGTAGTACACAGGTGCTACTTATTTCAATAGAAATCTCTTCCAGTAGACCCGTAATACTTACTCCATAAATTTCGTGAAATATTAAATTAAATTTTGTATTACTAATAAGATAAGAACATCTGCAATAATTAATAGTGTATTGAACTTATTCCAGGAGTATGCACTTCCGCAAGGCCGGTGTTATCAAAAGTACACCCCTTCATATAGTACATTCCCATCCCTTGATATAGTACATTGAACTGTTCAAACTACGATTCGAAGACTTCTAACATCAAAGCCTCAAAACCGTTCAAATTAGGGATTGCGGGTTAGGTCGGAAGCCTAAACCTTGCGACAGGACGTGGTGGTGTCTTTCCTCCTCCTCCTCTTCGTCCCATCTCGGGGAGCTGCGCCCGCTAGACGCCTGCGAGGGTTGCGAGGCATCGCAATCTGAATGCTCCCGATGTTCGCACGGCCAGCAGCCGTGGTGTTCAGAAAATGCCGAGTCGCACACAGGAGAAGTCGGGGTAGGAGGCGGCTCGCCTCCCCCCGGATCCGCGTAAGACTCGATGCCTAAATTCCGCAGATTTTTACCGTAAAAGTTGTTTCAAATTCACGATTTATGTCTGCTATGTGCGAACTCTAATTTCGCATTAAAAATTTTAGCTACAAGTGATTCGTATAAAGTTTTACGACTGCTGTAAATCTATGAATAATACGCCCTTGTTTTCATTACGCATATATTTTTTGATATCGCGTTTTACTGATCATAAACGCCTCACGTATAAATAAAAACGAAATAATAATAGGACATTAGTACAGGAAAGGAGCAAAATATAAAAATAAAAAAGATATAATTTCATACGAAATAAATTAAATTATACTAATAATAATAAAAAAAAGCGAAAAGCATAGATCAATTTTAAAGCTTGATATGGCTAAGCTATGAATGTCTCGTGAGGCAGTGATTGCGAATTTTTATGGCATGAAGACATGTCAAATTGTTAAAATATTATAAAGACATCATGTGCTAATCTTACAGCATTTCTAACGATTAAACCAAATTGTGAACTTACAGCATATCCCCGGCACTACGTACAATTCAGATACCACTCAAGATAAAAAAAGGAATTTGCATACACTTAAATTGTTTGCATAATACCTTTGTTCAGCCATAAATCAGTACATTGTTTAGCACTATATACCTAACTAGCTGTGCCCGCGACTCCGTCCGCGTGGTAGTTATTTAGGGCATCATTGAAGTGTGATGTTATATAGCCTAACGCCTTCCACGATAAATGGTCTATTCAACACAAAAAGAATTTTTCAATTTGAACCAGTAATTCCTGAGATTAGCGCGTTCAAACAAACAAACAAACCCTTCAGCTTTATAATATTAGTATAGATTTATGATTGAGCTGTAAGTGAGTGTCCGTTCTGTACGTTAGAACCAATAATGTGCTTAAAGACTAATACACTATTTAATAATTATGGTACACAATAAAACACAAAATAATATTTAACGTCCACTTCAAGTTCCCAAAGAGACTTACAAGTTTCCCCGACCCCACATGAAACAGTTATCCTCACTACAAATATCTTACAGAAAAAAAAGAAAAAACGACAACTTATAAGTTTAGACAGCATCCCAGTACGTCCCACTACATCCACATTGCCGATTTTATACAGTGCAAAAGTGCTATGAAAAAATCCATGTAAATATAGTTCATTCTCCTAATGAATTTGCCTTAATTTTCTCATCGTTCTAAGAAAATAGCCTCAAAAGCTCTTGTTTAGTTGGTGCTTCCGTCATTATAACATTATGCATCGAAGGATATTATTTAAATTAACAAGAGCTATGATTGTAATTGATTGTAGCATCTTTATTTTTTATTCGCCATCTAATGGTAGGAGTATTATGCTGTTTATTAAATCAAAAATGCATTTCACATTTTTTACACACTGTTAATTTTTTTAGTCTCTTTATAAGAATCATAAATAAACGTTTAATTCTTAAGAAACGCATTTATTTATAATTCCTAAGGCTAAATTCAAATCAGTTAAAAATCATATAAAAATATGAATTAGCTAGTATTTTAAATGTTTTTAATTAAATTTATTATCATATTAAAATAACTACTCTTAAACAGATAACTTTACATATATTTTATATAACGTCAATATGAATAAATGATAATAATGGTAATATTTTTTAATTTGATAAAAACCACCTCTGAAAAATACAGATCTCAATTTTTTAACATTATAATAATATATAGCTATTTAAAAAAAATAACATATATATTTTTATACAAATACACAATAAATAAAAAAAAATTGTAAAAATACCTGTTACCATAATTAAACTGTACAATAAAATTCATAAAAATTAAAATTCATTATGAAAACTGGCATTATATACATTATATATAAAATAAAATAAAAAACATATAGTTATAGCAATATTCAAAAAATGTACCGCGTTTATAAGCGACAAAGAAGCTTGCCACAATATATTACGTTTCCGAAGCCATACACTACAAATATTACTCACTGCCGCACACTTTTTTCCATTTTTCAGACACTGAAATGCAATCCCAAACATACTAACAGTATCTAAATGTACAACTTATTACTAAAACACGACTATCAGCGATACCTATTGTTAAAATAATAAGAGTTTAATATCACAACATAAATACGTAAGCGATGACTTTCATTGTGTGTAACGAATATAAAAATGAAAACAAATATATATTTAAGTAAAAAAAAACAGGCACAGATTATTTTTTTTTATGTTATTCTTTATTTTATTTTTTATCGCTTTTGTAATAAACCAGTTCAGAACAAAAGGTTTATTTAAATTAATTTATTCATCAACATCAATTTTAAACTATCAATAATGCAACATAATAGTTACAATTCATTCCGAAACAAAAAAATTACATTTCACACAAGATGATGCATTAGGTGCTGGGATTCCATAGTCTGATTGGGAATCTTTTATTTATAAAAACGAAACAACACTGTCCACTCAACATTCTTAGCTTGTAAAAATATTTTGAGACTTTACCAATGAATCTTTTCATTTTTAAATTAAAAAATCCCCAATTTAAAAAAAAAAATCCTTTTCCCTAAAGTTTTTTTTTCTTTACAAAATTAAAAAGATTCATTGATGTGACATGTGGTATGTACAAATTAGTGCTTGATAGTGTTTCAGAGGAAAATGGGTCATGTAAATGTGTTGAAATGTATAATAAATCATATAAACATTCTTGGATACGGTGCAATTGTACAAAATTGCAAATAAATAGAAAATATACAAAAGAGGAAATTATAAAAAATAAACCTGGCTTATTTTACCAATTGCAAGCCAGTGTGTACTTACATGCAAAATATAATGTTAAACAATATAATAAAATACACAAGAGGAAGGAAAAAAAAAGATAAAAATATAAAGATAAATAATTTAATAAACCACCGATTGAGCGATTCATGCGTATTTTTCGCACTACTCTGTGCTTTTAGTGATGTCTCTTTTCTACAATAGTCCATACTTATCTATTTTCAAAATTAGTTTTTTTTTCATGCTAACAGTATTATGACCCCCAATGCACTATTTTGCCGTCTCTATAAAGACGCACCTATCGAACATGCCAAAATATTTTTTAATCTATACCTTTTTTCTCATGCAAAAAAGTTTTATTTAATCAAGTATTTTTTTATGATTTCTGATAACTATTACAACTTCTCTTATTGAATTCCAAAAATATTTATAAAAATCGATTAATTGGCACCAAACACTATTAAAAGTACACATGCCTGCAGTATTTAAAAAAAAATAGAACTTTCAAAAATGTTTAGCGCCATTTTTAAGAAATTACAAAAAATAGTTATAAATTAATTAAAAATGTACTTACTGTTATTAGCAGTGAGGTTTTCATGTAGCTTATCACGCTGATCTTCAAGTACCTGAGAATAAAATATAAACATAAATAAAATAACAACAAAAGAACACTAAAATCCCGTAATACAGCATCAAACAACCGCCTCTCATAATGAGAATTAAACCTATTCTTGCAAAAGCGTACGAAAATATTATTCATTTCGTGTGTAAATTCATTATGTAAGTGAGTTAATAGGTTACCGGCACGCGAAAAAGCGCCACTAAAACGGAGTGTCCTAAATATAATTTGACGGCTTAACGGCTGTGTAAAACAACATATACCTACACATATAGTCGTCGTTGTCTATATCCCTTGGGGGATAGACAGAGCCAACAGTCTTGAAAAGACTGAAAGTCCATATATATAATTATATATGTAATATATATATAAATATATATAATTATTTATTCAAATTTATCAAATTAAATTTTTATAATATTTATATATCTATAAAAATTTCTATATTTCTTTTTTATTTACAATAAATATATTTCTTAAGTAAACTGCGGACAATGAAATTAATTGAAATTGATATCAGAGACTTTAATTAATGTACCCACAAAGTGAAAAAGACCAGTTTATTCCACTTTTGGCACCTGGGTGGGACTCATTAAGGTTTGGTGTAGTTATCAGATTCTTGCCTATGAATGAAAGGTCCCGGGTTCGAGCCCCGGTGAGGTCATAATGAAAAAAGAAATTTTTTTTTAATTGACCTGAATCTTGGATGTTTAGTTTATATTTTTAAGTATATACTATAAAAAATAGTATGGTTGACTTATTATAACATAACACAAGTCTCATCTCGACCTCGTGAAGCCAACTCAATCAGCATAATTTCTCCCATATATATTTATATTTTTAATTTTCAAAATGTAAGCATTTACTCAAAAAATATATGTGAAACATGAAGTCCACCCTAATGACCTAATTTTATTATATTTATTATATTATTAAATAATTGAGCTTCTAAACTTTCATACCACACACACACTAAACATTATTAACTTATCTTCCCATTCACTAACAATACTTACTTGTTGTGTTTGTAAATTTATTTTTTTATTTAATCAGAAAAGTACTAATAATAAATATACCTAATTAAATAATTTAAACTAATATTAATTATTTTATAATAATAAAAAAAAACTATTCTAAATTACAAGCCAAAAACATTATTGAGGAAAATATGAAAAAAACTTAAAATAAAGAGAAATTCAGTACAAGGGCGCTACTTATTTCTAGAGAAACACTTGTTAACCTTCTCCTTTTGTATAACTATCCATCAACCAATTTCATAACTTCATGTCTCTTCAAACCATGACATCGGCAGAAAAACCGAAAGTCCAGTGGAAGCCATAATATACCCGTAAAAAAGAAAGAAAAAAAAAAACTTCTTAGCTACTGACATGCGCCTACCCGCAACGATTTAAAAGGAAGGATATTTTTATCCTCTAAATATGGGAAGATGTTCTCACTGGAGAACACACTTGCACCAAATTACTGCACCACATCTGCATCATCGCTGATTGCAGACAAAACAATACAAGGTGAAAAAAATTAATAATGACTCACCTCACCGAGGTACTGGGCCACCTTTCTGGTGACACTCTCCACGTAGCCATCTAGTTTACCAAGATCATCGGATAAACCCACCAACTGATCCAAAGTCCCCACCTGGAAATAAAAAATATATAAATTTTAGTCATAAAACACAACAGACATACATACACATTTGCGGCCTCTATGGCGCAGCGGTCTATTGTCACCAGAGGTCCCGGGTTCAAATCCCAGTCAGGGCGTGATGAGAAACGAACTTTTTCTGATTGGCCTGGGTCTTGGATGTTTTTCTATATAAGTATTTATTTTAAAATATAGTATTGTTGAGTTAGTATCTCGTAACACAAGTGATGAAATCAATAAATGTATCTTTTTGTCCACATTTCTATTCTGATTATATGTTTGGATTATTGTGAAGTTGATGTAATTGAAGAAAATGCTGCAGTGGTTACGGCTTCTTCTGCAATGGCAGAAAACTTAGTTATAAGTAATTTATTTGACATCAACTAATGAAATGTCCCATCATTATGAGATTGAGTCATGTTGCTTATCCATCACTGAAAAGAAGAATCCCAAATTTCTAGGCTATCCGTTCATTCGCTTTTACAATCTGCATGGTAAGAGAAGCAGAAAGCAAACACTGTTTTTTTTTCTTACCAGATCAGCACGGAGGCATACAAAAACAAATAGTTATACTAATTTTAGAGTCAATTCCATCATTAAGTCAGGCAGGTGTGGTATCCGGGTGGTCAAGGTTTGACCTGTTATTAATGTAAGTACAATAAGTTTAAAAAAAAAGTAACTTAATCACTGCTTATAAACTCCAAGTGAACGAGGTCATCTCTGAACTTATACAAAAGCCATTTACAAACAGAATTACATATTTTTTGATGGCATTGAAAGCTGAATTTGAAACATGTTAAAATAAAATTTATAGGTAACAATTAAAAACAAATCTTTATACACTCTTTTTAAAATGGAATTTCGTATCTAACTAAAAATAAACAAATGAATGGTACCTTAAGGTCAGGGATAGGGAATTTATAGTTGACGCTTAGGTTTCCCGGCTTGGTGGCCTCATTCAGAGTGTCCCACGTCTGCTGGCAGGTCTTGTCGCCAGGGGCGCTGATCAGCCAGTATTCCGACATTATCCGCACTGAAAATATCAAAACAAATTTAAAATAAGATCAAAATTTTTGCATCATATCAAAATCAAATGCCAATTTTTTTAATAAATAAGGAATAATTCCCACCAAATACTTCACGGCTACATTTCTATTGAACAATTAACGTTGAAACTTGATAGAATAATCGATTTTTCTGATGAGAAAATTACCGTATACTGCACTAACGCAAGTCGGAAGCAATATGATATGTTTGCTAACGATTCTAGGGAGCTAGGGTGGTGCAGTGAATCAATATCGGACGCGAGCAGTCGGCGCCCTCTTGGCGGTCAGACATCCTGGCGCCTGACTTCTAATATCCCAAGGAATCCACCCCAAACCCACCCTACCCAGTCCATCACTTTAACTTTTGACACTTGCAAGTCCCGCGTAATAACTTCTAGGCACAATTACACAGGCCCCATACACAAACTTTAAACATAAGACTCACCTTTATCTTAAATATTAATGCTGTTTGATAATAATTACAAGAAACAGCAAATAATTTGGCGAAATCACAAGACAATTCGGGTCTAGCCCTTCAGCGCCATGAAAATTCACGTGATGCGGTGCTGCCACCTACAACAAATGGTTTTGGACAGCTGATTTACGTCAGTTGTCTATGAATAGCAATTTCTGAAAAGAAATGAATGCAATAAAACTTGAAATTTTGCTTATATTTAGGAGTTATTTGGGCAAGCATGCTACTTCTGTGGTTGATCACTTCACTGAATCTTCTTTTTCAATATAGTTTAATAATATAAAATCTTTTGACAGCTGATTAAGTTTTCTGTGAGCTATTTAAAAATAATTAAGAAATCTCTATGGTGGATTGTACATTTCTTTACCAATAATCAACAATTTTACCCTTCATGATTAATTTGCATGTTCATATGCAAAATATGTTTTGAATAATTAAATATTCAAAAATAAATTAGAAAAATATAGAAGAACAATCAAAAATAAATCAACCTTTTAAAATACATGAGAAAATGTGGAAAACTGGGAAAACCTTATACGTGTTAAAAATATATTTTTGCCTAAAACTTATCGTGATATCCATCCGGTCATAAGTCAAATAACCAAAATATCACTGTCATTGTCATTCATGTCAATCCGTGAATTTTATAAAAAAAATAGGTTACGAAACAAAACAAAATGCGAATATTTACTTTTTTATCGAAAAAAGTCGGAGATCTTACTGTAAAGTACTCTAATCTCCCCGAATCGTACATTAAACGTAGTTATGAACAGGTATAAATTTTATAAATCTCCGTGACACTATTCTAATTGGACATAACCTATACTCAATTTTATTTACGTTTTTAGGTATATTGGAAGAATCCTGTGGGGTATCCTCAGTATCCAAAGGCTCAAATAGCCCGCAAGAAGTTTCGTTTTACAACAAACAGGCCTTGGTCTGGTCAGTTCAGGCAGCAAAATGATATAAACACATACAGAAAAAAGGTGTTCATAGAACCCGTGGGGGAGTGGTCGTTCTTCAAGTAAATATTAATTTAATTATATTTGACCCTAAATATTGTGACAAACATATATGTTTATGTACGTCTATTATTGGTTTTGTGGGTGGAGTATGCCCATGATCCGTTCCATCATGGCTCCTATCTCGGGTCTGCTGGAAGAGATTTCTTTTGAAATAAGCAGAACCTTTGTAATTTTGTTTCTTGTGTTTATTAGTTTCAATGTTTTCTGTGTACATAAATTAGTAAATAAATAAATATATAAAATCACACCTTTTTCCCAGAGGCGTAGACAGTTACATCCATATTAATAACTCTCTTAATTTAAGCTTGTAGGTTTAAAAATATGTGTAAAAAAATTATTGAATGCAGCATTTTATGCAAAAACTTATGGAATAAATAAAAATGTATGTTTATTTCATTTCAGAGGAGACCGTGTTGAGGTGATGGTCGGCAAAGACAAGGGCAAGCAGGGCATCGTGTCTCAAGTCATACAGGAACGGAACTGGGTGTTTGTCGAGGGTCTCAACACGCACATTAGAAGAGTAAGTCTAGTTTTCTGATGCCGTGTGGTTCCCGGCACCAATTGAAAGAAGAATAGGACCACTCCATCTCTTTCCTATAGATGTCATAAAAGGCGATTAAGGGATAGGCTTATACACTTGTGATTCTTCTTTTAGGCAGATGGGCTAGCAACCTGTTGTTACTATTTGGATCTCAATTCTATCTTTAGCCAAATGTGGCCTATCAGTCTTTTCAAGACTGTTATGCATTCATTATGTTTGTAGTTAATATTATTTTAGTTCAGTACTTTTTGATTTTTTTATTAGAAATTTTTAATGATAAGTAATATAATAACTACTCATTTTACCATATTTCAGGTTGGCAAAGACAAAGACTTCCCTGGCGTGATACTCCAGTCCGAAGCACCGCTGCTGGTCACAACGGGAGTCAAACTCGTAGACCCCGAGACATTGAAGGCCACGGAGTTCGAGTGGAGATATACTGAAGAGGGGGAGAAGGTTTAATAATTTCTCCATTTATGTTTGATTCAGTGTATTTGTTACGTTCAGTAGAGTTTTGCTTGGGACATTAGGTCCCATGGGAATTTATTATATTGGAATTATTGGTGGAAATTATAAATACATTTTTCTAGCAATTTTTAAGGTTATTTCTGCCTACCCCTCTGGGAAAGAGGCGTGAATTTATGTATACATATTTACAAGTGACCCGCCCCGACTTCGCACGGGTAGTATTTATGATAAATTTCAATATTTCGGGTAGCATTAATAATTATTTTTTTAGACAATTTTATAAACAAAAAATAACAAATCTTTTTACAATATGAGTATGGAACATGGTGACATAATAGCTCCCAGGTTCGAATCCCGGCCAGGGCATGATGAGAAATGAAGTTTATCTGATTTTCCTGGGTCTTGGATGTTTATCTATTTAAGTCTTTATTAAAATATATATAAATATATATAAAGTGAAGAAATGCCATGCAATTTCTTGTAGAAATGAAAGAAAATCAGTGGAACTACAACGCAATTAATACATACCACGTTGCATGTCCACTGCTAATAAGTGCAGAGAAATTAATCAGATGGCGCTGTCGAAAGACAATAACTATCTATGGGTAAATGAAGATGAAAAAATATTTTTGCATTATAATTTAACGAATTTTATGATTTATTTATTCCAGGTCCGAGTCTCATTGTCAAGTAGCCGAATCATACCCATACCTAAATCAGCGGAAGAAACCATAGACTATAAAAGCAAAGCCTTATACGTTGAGAATGAGGATAAGGATACAAAAGCTGATGCTGCTACCAGGGTATGTACTCCATCATCATTGGGATTAATAGATTAACTCACATCTTTGTATTCGCAAGGGATATAGACGTGACTAAATGTATGTATGTATGTATCTTTATCTTGTATTTTTTCAGATATCTTTCGAACCACAACTTCGCACTTTCGAAATGGACATAATGGAAGCTATGGGTATCAAGGAAGACAGAGTGCCGGCTAAATCTTATTGGTATTAAATTAATGTGATTAGTGAATAGTTTTGATGTTATAATTGTATAAATATAAAGTATTTAGGAGAATTCTTTCTTTTATTCATAATTTTAAGTGCTGTGTGGTGTGTGTCGGTAATAAAAAAGAATAGGATCACTCCATCTCTTTGCAATGGATGTCGTAAAAGGCGACTAAGGGATAGGCTTATAAACTTGGGATTCTTCTATTAGGCGATGGGCTAGCAACATCTCAGTATTTGAATCTCAATTCTATCATTAAGCCTAACAGCTGAACGTGGCCTGTCAACCTTTAAGACTGCTGGCTCTGTCTACCCCGCAAGGGATATAGACGTGACTATATGTATGTATGTATAGCAAAAAGGAGGTAGGTACATAACCACACGTGGTCATGTTATCGCAAAGATAAACCCTTGTTATTCATATTAATCGTAGGTAAGTACCTATATGATGGATTATTTTGTAAAAGTCCTGTTGCTAAGTCCCAATATTTTTTTATTTATATAATCACGTCTATATAGGTAGAAAAAGCACTCTTGAAAGACTGACAGGCCAAGTTCAGCTGTAAGGCTCAATGATAGAATTGAGATTCAAATAGGTTGCTTGCCCATCGCCTATAAGAAAAATCCCTTATAAAACCTATCTCTTAGTCGCACTTTACGACATCCATGGGAAAGAGATGGAGTGGTCCTATTCTTTTTTTATATCGGTGCCGTTAACCACACGGTCTTAGTTCCGATAACAGTAAACAATCAGTGATAAAACCTGGTTTATGATCATTTAATTCTTGAATATAGTCACTATACTCTTAATTATCTAGATACAATTTGTGTCCACACATACATACTTTATCACGAGGCGTCGGTATTGTCTTTTTTTTAAATAAGCAGCTTTCTGATAAAAAAAAGTAATGTGCCTCACAGTCGCAAAATGTTGGGTTACATTTATTTTTTTTATATACGGCTATCATTAATATTAATAATTATATATATCTTTATTTCAATTATCAATTATTTACGTACCTACTTTGCAGTAGTTACACACATTATAATATTATACTTGTGATGTAGTTAAATTTTAATTCTGTTTGAAATAATATTCTACATAACTAGGTAGGTACCTTGTAAGAAAATATAAAATTTCCAGTTATATTCTAGGTAGTAATAAAAGAATGTTTGAATTTGAATAGATTGGATACAAAAATTCCTGTTAGCTACAGTTTTAAATATCTTGATACTTAATAAGAATCCAGTTATTACAAAGATAAACACAGTTTAGGGTGCCGTGTGGTTCCCGGCACCAATACAAAACAAGAATAGAAACACTCCATCTCTTTCTCATGGATGTCGTAAAAGGTGACTTAGGGATAGGCTTCATAAAAATGCGATTTTTTTTTCAGGCGATGGGCTATCAACATGTCTCTATTTGAATGTCAATTCTATTAGCTAAAAAGCTGAACGTGGCCTATCAGTGTTTTCATGACTGTTGGCTCTGTCTACACCGCAAGGAATATTAACGTAACTGTATGTATGTATGTATAAACATAATTTCGCCAAGTCCCTTAACCTGTCTTAATTACGTTTTATTCATTATGTACTTGATCTGCATTTGCTATCATATTGTATCAAAAGTGATAACATTGTTATTAAGTGATAGGGCGTCGCTGGGGGCAATAGAAAAACATGTTTTTCTGACGTTAAAACCAAACAAAACATAAAACACGTAAGTTTATTGCGTTTTTGATGATTTATAATGACGTTCCTATTATTTATTGCTGAATTAACTATATAACGTAGCCAGGATTATTTGATAAACCTGTATGTTCAAATAAATGATCTATATCCCTTGCGGGGTAGACAGAGCCGACGGTTGAAAAGACCGAACGACCACGTTCAGCTGTTTAGCTTTTTGATAGAATTGAGATTCAAATAGTGACAGGTTGCTACCCCATCGCCTTAAAGAAGAATCCTAAGTTTACAAGCCTAATCCCTTAGTCGCCTTTTAAAAGCTAAAAATAATTGAAAATTAAATTAATAATTCGTCTTAACAGGCGATTAGTGGCCTATCAGTCTTTCAAGACTGCTGGCTCTGTCTACCCCTCAGGGGATATAGACGTGATTATATATAGGTATGTATGTATGTTAATCGAAAAAAAGTTGTTCCCTGCGATTCTAGTAACAATAAATATATCTTTGTATCTTTTACATACATATATATAATCACGTCTATATCCCTTGCGGGGTAGACAGAGCCAACAGTCCTGAGCGGACTGATAGGCCACGTTCAGCTTTTTGGCTTTAAGATAGAGAGATTCGAATAGTGACAGGTTGCTAGCCCATCGCCTAAAAAAAGAATCTCAAGTTTGTAAGCCTATCTTTTAGTCGCCTTTTACGACATCCATGGGAAAGAGATGGAGTGGTCCTATTCTTTTTTGTACTGGTGCCGGGAACCACACGGCATTGTATTGTATTGTATCTTTTAATTGTCACATTATCAGCATGCAGTCTTTATTGGAACCGGATTATAAGAGCTGTTCTTGTACTTTGATCCTGAAAAGGACTTTGATTTACGTTCTAAGTTAGTCGATCATACAGACAAACAAATGTTTTGTCATGTCATTTCTTTCTTATCGTACACAGTCTTAAGACCAGAGGATATTCAATACTAGCTGCGGCGCGTGACTTTGCCCGCATTTATCATCTTCCACCTGGCTATAATCCCGGTTGCATCCTCACCACTCTGGAGAGGAGCCCGGGATAAGGCTTTGACCATGGATCCTGGATTGGGTGAGTCACGTTTTTACACGAAGCGACTCCCGTCTGACCTCCGCAACCTTTGCAGGGGAGCCTTACCCGTGTTGGATCGATCATGGTAATACATCCAGTTGTCTGAATGTGCAGGTTTCCTCACGATGTTTTCCCTCATCGTTATTTCTTTTTTCTTCTTGTAGGCGATGGGTAAGCAATTCAAATTCAAAACTTTTATTCATTACTAGCTGTGCCCGCGACTTCGTCCGCGTGGAATAGTTATTTGGGCATCATATTTATTTTTGCAAACATCCTCCTCGGCTTTATCAATTTGGCGGTCACGCGTATTAGAAAGAACGCTGGTTCGCCGTATTAAATGTTTCGCTGCAAATTGCTTATAACGACTATATCTCAAAACCTATTCGTCTGATTTATATACTGTAAATGGCAATTTTAGTCTACATGAAAAGCCGAAAGTAATACCTAAACATATTTATTTGGATAAGGATTAATACTGAATTAAAGAAAATTGGTTTCAAAATAACTTATGTTTATAATGAAAAAATAATCTTAAAAAATGAACATAAAAGTGGTTATTGTAAGTAAACCTTAAGAGATAGATATATGCTCTCGCGGACTTTTTTGTGGCAAAAAATGAGTACTTCACATCTTTAGTACATTGTTTTACTATATCTTAATTAGTTTGCGCAGCGTTCGCGTGGAAAGCTCGCAGATGGCCGACTCATTCAACTTTCACCTGCATTGTTGACGTTTCCCGTAGGAAATCCGGGATAAAATGTAGCCTATAACCTTCCTCGATAAATAGACTATCTAACAGTGAAAGAATTATTCAAATCGGTTCAGTAGTTTCTGAGATTAGCGCGTTTAAACAAACAAACAAACAAACAAAACAAACTCTTCAGCTTTATAATATTAGTATAGATAATGGGACTTTTCAATATCACTTAATAATTGTCATATCATTTGGTTTAACAACATTGGTTGACGTCAAATAAATTACTTAAAACTAAGTTTACTGCCGCTCCCAAGGCGTCAGTGCAGAAGAAGCGGTAACAAACTACACTGCAGCATTTTCTTCAACCGGTCATTATATTTTAAATCTCAATTCCATTATAAAGCTACTATACAGCTGAACGTGGCCTTTCGGACTTTTCAATATTGTTGGCTCTGTTTACGCCGCAGGAGATATAAACGTGACTACATGTATGTATTTATGTAGGTATGTCTTGATCGAAACTTCGCATAATACAGATTAAACCCGTTACTATCACGAAAGTAATCATTTTTCTGGAAATGTCAATAATTTCCAGCTATTTTCATGACCTAGGTCATATAATGATGATAAAATTACATAAACAACGTTATCGTGCGCTATCAAGTATGTAATGCAAAATAATGTTTCTTATTGACATGACTATGAATAATTGTAAAAGAATGTTTAAAGAGTTCCGTGTGGTTCCCGGCACCAATACAAAAAAAATAAGACCACTCCATCTCTTTCCTATGGATGTCGTAAAAGGCGACTAAGGGATAGGCTTGCAAACTTAGGATTCTTTTTTAGGCGATGGGCTAGCAACCTGTCACTATATAAATCTCGATTCTATCATTAAGCCGAATAGCTGAACGTGACCATTCAGTCTTTTCAAGACTGTTGGCTCTGTCTACCCCGCAAGGGATATAGATGTGACAATATGTATGTACATATGTATGTATGTATGTTTAAAGAATTTGCGAGAATCCCAACTCCTCTTCTCCTTCCCATGGATGTCGTTAAAGAAGACTAAGGGAAAGGCTTACCTGAGTCATCTAGTATCAAAGTCCGCTAAAATGCTGTTTCAAAAATTTAAGGAATATATAAAAAACGTTTTTTTTGTATTAAATTTACCACTTAGACAAAAAATACTAGCAGGTTTTGTGGATTTTACTCTGGTAATACGGGAACTAATCTAATTATTTGGAAATGCATGTTATAATTTTAAATATAACGTAAAATATTTTCATTATGGCGTATTTTGCTACGAACAATCAATTTAAAGGGAGTTTGAAACAAACGTCAAGAATTTTAGAGGGATTTGTTGCAAACAGGGACTAGAAATAAAAAGCGTTATGCAATACGGACAAGACAGTAAGTGAATAATATTTTGGTTTTAAAAATAAAACAAAATAATTAATAAAACAAAATAATTAATAAAATATTAGCAGTTTTATTACTATCATTGGAAAAAGCAGGTAAAAGCATTAATGTGAATGGATTATGTCAGGTAGTACATACCACGCATTATTCGATTTTATTCCATTGTTTATTATCAGATTAATTTTCAAGAAGCGTGGACCGTCATACGCATCATTATATCATTTATTTTTTACTAAACAGTATTCAATACTAAGTACGAAGTCGGTAGTTAATTTAACAATCCTTAAACGTTAAATATCAGGTTGATATTAAAATTAAATGTGAATATTAAAACTAAATATAATGAAGGTACTTTATAAGTACGTGTTGACTGAAAAATTAATTTACCTACAATATGTAACTATACTAATTACTCATTTTGCATAACACCATCAAAGCACTTTGAAAGTAGTTTTACAGTAACTTTTTACCTACAGTTTTCGAGTTTCCTTAGTGCGTTTCCATGAAGGAATGTCGCGTAGTTTCTTCCGCGCTTCCTTAGGATCACATTTTTGCACAAATTGAACTAAATTCTCCATGTTTTCTTATTAAAAACAATAAAAAACCGGAGCAACCTTTTAACTGAGATAAAAAAACTGCCATACTGTTTTGAATGACACGTGATCACAATACCGCGCTGTCATTGGCTAATTTCTTTTTAGCGGATTCTGAAGTAAACAACACGTATTTTAGCGGGATTTGCAATGAAGGTAAAGTTTTGAGTGCAAATTTCTAAAGGTTTTGCCAGGTTTTAATGAGAAATGATAATGACATCATAAAAAGAATACGTACTGGCGCCATTTTTATCTATTACCTCAATTTTTATGAAAAAGTCTTTTAGCGGACTTTGAAACTAGACGCCTCACCTATAAACTTGGGATTATTCTTTTTTGGCGATAAGCTAGCAACCTGTCACTATTTGAATCTCAATTCCAGACAGCTGTGCGTGGCCTATCAGTCTTTTCAAGACTGTAGATTCTGTCTACCATGCAAGGGATATAGACGTGATTATATGTATGTATTACAGAGCGCTACCACAGGAAGAAGGAACTATGTTTCCGAAACGTCCACTAATAGGTAGCGGGAACGATAGTTCGGGCTCGACCGCCACAGAGGGAAGATCTTCCGCCAGGCTAGGTGTTATGCCTGGGGAACCGCGGCTCCGACGATTTTGCGTCGGAAGTTGTAACTATATATCCTCAAATCCGTGAAATCTTTGCTTGCGCGATTAAGACTTTTCGCTGTTTTTGACTGATAACGTTGCGTGAATTTATTTTTGTTGCGGCGTATAGATGTTGCCACAAAGCTATTATTAATTTGTCAAGATCATTTAATATGTGCTATTAACTTGCTTTAATACGTTAGTGTCAAGATAATCGGTTGGAATGACTATAGATCAGCTAATACCTACGTGACTTGACCCGTGTCTAATCAAGCACCTTTTATTTATTTATTTATTTGGAAGACCAACAACCGTTTACAAAAAATAGCGCCACATATGTATAACAAATGGTCAATTATTGGTCCTCACAGATACAAAACACTAATACAATAAAAAAAAGTAACATCAATCTCTAAACAATCAACAATAACAATTTATGAGTTAACGTCTAGTTACTAATTTTAAAAGAACTTAATTCTATCACCAGTTAAATATATACATATTATTGTAATATCATCCCAGGTTATTCTTTTATCTTTTTAAATGTGTGGAAAGAATGGTGGTAATCCACACACACTAAAAATAAGTGTCAGTTTAAAAAAAAAGGAATTCATCACAATTCATCATTCATTATCGTTCTCTCAAAATCATTAACAATAATCCTTCAGGTACATTTATACAACCAATCTTGATCTTTGATAGCTGGTTAATAAAGGCGTGATTATCAGCCGTCTTTGGAGTGTTCAGTGCGTGGTAGATTAATCATATACATACATAGGGTAGGGTTACTGTTACATTACATCTGCATCCCAACGGGTAGACAGAGCCACAGTCTTGATTCTTCATTGTGACAAAGCTTATTTTTGTTGCCTTTAATCTGAAGCCACATTATGACTCAATACGTAATCACATATAATCGTCTATATCCCTTGCGGGGTAGACAGAGCGAAGTCTTGAAGAGACCGATAGGCCACGTTCACCTGTTTGGCTTAATGATAAGAGTTCAGATTCAAATAGTGACAGGTTGCTAGCCCATCGCCTAAAAGAAGAATCCCAATTATGACTTATGACTCAAGAGTATGAGAAAATCACCACGTTTCTAAACCGTGACTCAGTCATGATAATCACTCAGGAAATACATTTTGAATCAGTTTCTCTTTTTTTCCAATGATTTGTACATTTTATCTACTTAATGAAAGATTGCTTGAAATAAGTTAAGAATTTGAAAGACCAATTTAAAATTGAATGATAATGAAAAATTTTATAAGTTGATACGAGTATAGTAGCTTCTTCTGGGTTCATCGTGACAAATTTAAATAAATAAATAAACCGGTAAAAAAGGTGGTCGAATTGGTAGGGTGCTCGGTTAAAATGCGTGATAAGCATAAAAGGCACAGGTTCAAATCCCACCTCGGCCATGTATGAAATGACTATATTTTTGAAGTCTGTATACTAACTGATGTTCTTCCGGTGAGGAAAAACACCGCGAGGAAACTTGCACATTCAGGCAACTGAATGTGTAACCATGATCCAATAGGTTAGGTTCCCCTACAAAGGTTACCGAGGTCAGATTTTCTTCGCTTCGTGTAAAAACCTGAGTCCCCCAATCCACAAAAAACCAGGATAACGCCAGGAGAAACATATTATATTTCTATACATACATACATAAACTCACGTCTATATCCCTTGCGGGGTAGACAGAGCCAGTAGGCTAAATGATATTACACATATATTAGTAAATAAATATTAACTAGATGTGCCCGCGACTTCATCCGCGTGGAATTTTAGGTTTTGTTTTAGTTATTTTGGGCCTCATTGAAGCCCTCAACGATTAAAGACATTGGAATAACTGAGCTTACTGATAGAAATTTCTCTAGAAATAATACTCTTCAGTTTAAGTTCTATACTTATTTTCTTTTTCTTTGGTGTGTAGAACATCGCTCACGTTGGTATGGCCATTTAAAAAGACGCGAAGGAGACCACGTGGTGACAATTGCGCTAAAATTACCAGAACAAAAAAAAGAGGTAGAGGCCACCCGCCATCGACCTGGTGGTCAGACATCCGAAAGGATCTCAAGCAAGCCCAGTTGCCAGAATCGACAACCCAATACAATACCGAACAAGTCTTGGCGCAGAAAAGTGGGGAGACCCGACCCCACATAACGGGACCAGGGATGGAAGAAGAAGTAGAAGAAGAAGTACCTACATTAATAAAAATAATATAACAAATTTATAGAAAAGATTGCCGTGTGGTTCCCGGCACCAATACAAAAAAGAATAGGACCACTCCATCTCTTTCCCATGGATTAAAAGGCGACTAAGGGATAGGCTTACAAACTTGGGATTCTTTTTTTAGGCGATGGGCTAGCAACCTGTCACTATTTTTGAATCTCAATTATATCGTTAAGCCAAATAGCTGAACGTGGCCATTCAGTCTCTTCAAGACTTGGCTCTGTCTACCCCGCAAGGGATATAGACGTGACCATATGTATGTATGTATGTTATAGAAGAGATACGGAAGAACTCGCGGGAAACAGCTAGTACCCTACTTAGTTACCTACGTAGTAAAGATTTTTTTTAATGTTATTTTCGAACTAAAAATAAAGAGGTCTGTCTGTTGACCCCTATCACGATAGCAAGGTATCTATTTATAAATAAAACACAATGATATTTTGCATTAGCTATGCATGTACAGTCAACTATATATTAACCTACCCAAATTCATTGCAAATTAGCCTTTTTTACCGAGTCATAGATACTGCGGGGTAACTTTGATATGCAGTTGACTGTACCAAAAGAATAGTAAAGTTTTAATTTCAAAACTGTATAACAATAAACAAGTTGTAAAATCTTACTTAAATTGTAAATGTACTTATCTACTTAATAAAATTATTTATGATTTTTTTAAGTACTGGTAATTTTTTATGTGATTGTTTATTACCTATGTACATAATTACTTTCAATAAGTACTTCGTATGTACATAGTACATACATGAATCAATCAATCAATGTATGATCATGTCTTTATCTCTTGCGGGGAAGACAGAGTCAACAGTCGTAAGAAGACGTTGTTTGAAGGCCACGTTCATAACAGAAATTCAAATATTGACAGGTTGCTAACCTTATAGAGGAATCCTAAGTTTAAAAACCTATCCCTTAGTCGCCTTTTACGACATCCATATGGAAATAAAAGGAATTAAGTGGTACTAATACTTACGGTATAATATCAACAAAAGCTTTAATCTGTTAGGTTTTTGTAATGTAAACAATTTATTCTGAATTCTTGGCATTTTACAGAAACTGCAATTTGCAATTGCAACGTCCACTAAGTCACGTAAACCATTTCGTTGCCATTCATAAAAACAAAAGACCCTGTACCAATGCACTGTTCATAGAATAATCTTTTTATCGCTAGGGCTCATGGTACAGGCCATATCAGCTGAGATGCGAGGATTCCATTCGAACATCAAATATCGAAACAAACATAGACGCGTCGCCGGTCGTGGGGGGAAGTCGTTCAAGTTTGTTGTGTGCCAGTGTTAATTAAAAAAACAAAATGAGGTTTCTATCGAGTTTAGTATTTTGTTTTTTGTGCTACAGTTTATCACTAGCCAGTGTAAGTATTTTTTCATCTATTTTTTTTTATATTTGCACGTGTGATGTTGTAATGGCCGGTATTTTGGCTATATTTTTATTTAAATTGAATAAGATAGATAACTAATTAAAAAAATCAAAATAAATATATTATTACACCTAGTGGGTAGGTGTAATTAATAATTTATTTAAGCAATCTAAAGGCGTGTTACACGTATAAAAAAAAAGAAAAAAATAGTCATTCATTCACTTATCTTATATACCTACATATTTATTTTACAAATATGCACTCTTAATAAAGAGAAAAGATTTGTATTTTTGTATGTTTGTAACGAATAAACTCAAAAATTAAGTACCTACTACTTATGATTTTCCAGAAAGCCACAGATTTACCTAAAATAGAGCTTTGGGAGTGACAAAGGCTAATTTTTTCTGGAATTTCTCACGTGTGCGAAGTCCAGCGCAAAAGCTAGTTACAAAATGAACATAATTGAGTTCTCGTTTTCGTGGTCGATACTAGTAGGTACATAGCCAATAAAAATAATGTAATTAGTTTATTAGTTTAAGATCGTGATATAAAAAAAATATGTGTTAGGTACCAAAGATTAATAATTAAAGATATCAATCACGTCTTTATCCCTTGCGTGGTAGGCAAAGCCACCAATCTTGGAAAGGCCGTGTTTTGCTAAATGGCATTATAATGGCTAGATGAGATCACATCGCCATAAAGAAGAATCACAACTTTGAAAAGATTTTCAGAAAAATAAATTGTGAAAAAAAAACATGACGTGACTACGATTTATTTGTTTTTTAATCTATAAATTTTCTTTCTTGTTTATTTAATTTTCCTGAATGTTTTTCTCCTTATATTAACTTTATTAAATTTAATATTTTCGAATTAAGTATATGACCTTTATAAAAACTTCTAAGTCCTTTAAAAAAAAAGCACGTGCGACGTAGCAACAATGGTTCAACACCCGATCACGCGATGATGCCGTGTTGTTGTTCCTTCTCTTTCTAAAAAAGAGACAGGAATACTGCCCTAATTCCCTATCCCTTGGGTTGTCATTAATCTCGTCAGAGGGGAGTCACGTAGACAGATTCGTATTGAGACGGCGCTAGCTAGAAATATTTGTGGGCAACTATATGTTAGCGCCCTCTAGTAAGTTTGTTTGTAAACTCTTTACTGCATATAAAAGGAAATGTAACAAAAATAGAACAGTCATTGGATTTAGAAGAATATGTACAATGGCGGACTTATCTCAATCGAGATTTCTACCAGTCAACCAAATATATGTTGTAATTATAGGCTGATAAAAAAAATAGGCTGATATAAATAATATAATCACATCTATATCCCATGCAGGATGTACAGATTCCTTTCTTGAATCTGTCTCTTGAATGTCATCTCACACACTCTTGAAAAAACTGAAACGCCACGTTCAGCTGTATGGTTTTATGATGGAATAGAGATAGCATACTGGCAGGTTGCTAACTAAGCTGAATTCCATCATAAAGCCATCCAGATTAAGTAAGGCAAGTCTTTTCTAGACTGTTGGCTCTGTTTATCCCGTAATGGACCTTTATATATTTACATACATACATACATATTGTCACGTCTGTATCCCTCGCGGGGTAGACAGAGCCAGCAGTCTTGAAAAGACTGAATAGCCACGTGAGAGGTTGCTAAACCATCGCCTAAAAAGAATCCCAAGTTTGTTAGCCTTTCCCTCAGTCGCCTTTTACGACATCCATGGGAAAGAGATGGAGTGGTCCTAATCTTTTTTGTATTGGTGCCGGGAACCACACGGCATCTTTATATATTTTTTTATGATATTTTAATTTTTACCTTTATATTTGAATGGAAGTACATATAATGTATATATATATTTTGTTTCAGGACACATATAGGGCTGCAACATTTGGGTCCAGCGTCTTCTCTGATCTACGGAGATATTTACCAGCCTTGAAAGATGCTTCTAAACATGTAAGATTCCTCATTCTCTTTACTTCTTCGGCTTTAACTTTGGCTGCTTTGTGCTTTATTTTATACGTACTGAGACGATCGCCTTTATATTCTTTAATTTCCTCCCACCCTAAGGTTGACTGGAAGAGACGGCTTTAGCGATAAGTCCGCCTTTGTACCTCATAACATACATACATACATACATAAAATCACGCCTCTTTCCCGGAGGGGTAGGCAGAGACTACCTCTTTCCACTTGCCACGATCTCTGCACACTTCCTTCGTTTCATCCACATTCATACCTCATAACCTGGGTTTTTTTTTCTGTTTCTCATCTAAAAGAGTTTATCTATCTATCTTTAGTCCCGGTTACATCCTCAACACTGTGGAGAGGAGACCGTGGTATGCCTTTGAACATGATCCTGGATTTAGTGAGTCAGGTTTTTACACGAACCGACTCCCGTCTGATGACCTCCGCAACCTTTGCAGGGGAACCTAACTAGCATTGGATCATGGTTACACATCCAGATGCTTGAATGCTCTGACCGTTCCCTGGGATGATAGTTAAAATATCAAAAGTTCACATACTAGACATATAATCACGTCTATAGATATCTATGCGGAGTAGACAGAGAAATTTCGAAAAGACTGATAGGCCACATTCAGCTGTTCGGCTTAATGATAAAATTGAGATTCAAATAGTCACAGGTTGCTAGCCCATCGCCTAAAAGAAGAATTCTAAGTTTATAAGCTTAATATCCCTTAGTCACCTTTTACGACATCCATGGGTAAGGGTTGGGTGGTCCCATTCTTTTTTCTATTTAAGCCGGGAACCACACGGCACGAATAGAGATCTATGTATAGTTTAGTTTGTATTTAGTATCATTTAATGATATATATTTTGTCCTCAGGATGTAAATATAGTCGTTTTGCCTTCAGGAGATATATATACGGCTGAGAATTATGATGAGGTGAGTAAAAAAATTAAAATTAAAAATTATTATTAACTAGCTTATGCCCAATACTTTGACGGCGTTGTTTCTTTTTTCGCAAAAAAAAACGCAGCCTATGTAACAACATATTTAGGTACCGATTTCATCAAAATCGATTCAGTGGTTCAAGCGTGAAAGCCTACAGACATACAGGCTTACTTTCGCATTTATAATATTGGTAGAGGTTAAAAAGAGGTCGTCTAAGAACGTGATGGTTGGACGATCTGCGAAAAGCCGAGAAAAACTAAAAAAAGTTTGAAACCGCATCAAAATCGGTTCAGCGAATCTACTTAACTTTTTTTTTAAGGTGGCTAGCTTGAGCTTACAATGACGCGTTTGTAATATTGTTCCTATTTTCAGGACGTCAAGACCTTGTCAGACTTAGCCCAGCAGACGAACTTATATATAGTAGCTCACTTGCTGGAGAAAACCCAGTGTCCGAATGGTGAAGAAGTGGTAAGGAGTAACCTGGTCTTCGACAAAGAGGGGTCCATTATTGCTGTGTAAGTCATCTCTCTCTCTCACTCTTATTACATACGCATATACATGTCTCTCAATCTTTTTATTAAGAAATGTGGTCGGGAGAATACATTGTACAGATTAATTGACTAATACGAAGTTTAAATAATAAAAAACATACATACATATAATCACGTCTTTTTCCCTTGCGAGGTAGGCAGAGCCAACAGTGCTGAAAATACTGATAGGCCACGATCAGCTTTTTGGCTTACTGATAGAATTGAGATTCATATAAAGTGACAGGTTGCTAGCCCATCGTCTTAAAGAAGATTCCCAGGTTTGAAAGCCTATAGGTACCTGAGATGCCTTTTACGATATCCATGGGAAAGAGATGGAGTGATCCTATTTTTTCATAGTAAACAAACGTTTAATAAACAAATCAATTCACATTACAATAGCCTTTTATTTCTGTATGTTTAGTCGACCATTGATTTCACCTTGAAGATATGTTAATTATATTGTAGTACTGCTATCAATTTGTTAGAAGCAATTTTCAATCAGGTCAATGATTGGCCTACTACGAATTTAGCTATTTAAACGCTTTATGTGTTTTGGTTCCCGGCACCAATAGAAAAAAATAATCGGACTACTCCATCTCTTCCCCACGGATGTCGTAAAAGGCGGCTAAGGGATTGGTTTATAAACTTGGGATTCTTCTTTTAGGCGATGGGCTAGCAACCTGTCACTATTTGAATCTCAATTCTATCTTAAAGCCAAATAGCTAAACGTGGCCTACTTATCAGTCTTTTCAAGACTGTTGGCTCTGTCTACCCCGTAAGGGATATAGACGTGACCATATGTATGTATGTATTATAAGACATTTTAAAAAACATTTAAATATTATTTTGTTTTCACAAAATTTGTAGACATCGAATAAAACTAAGACTTAAAACTTATATAGTTTCGCAGAAAAAAGAAAACGTGGACGATACATACATTATTATTATAGTTATGATATTTCTAAATGTAATATCAAATTTACATAAAATTGATTTTTAAAATTGAACAAATTTTAATTTGCTTTAGTATCTAGTTGTAATTTCGAAAAGATTCGAGATCTGTGAGTAACAAATATAAATCGAAATCAATGTTCACGTACGAATTCTGAACTACCTACTTATCATTTAAGCGGCTAAAATTTTACTTTAAATATCATTTCTTTCCAAACAGTTACAGAAAACCTATGAACAACATAGCCAATTGCACCTTCACGAGCAAAGACGTCACAACCTTCACCTCTGACTTCGGCGTGACCTTCGGACTCCTCATGGAGGAAGACCTGGTGTTAAGACCTCCAGGGTTGAAGGGGCTGAAGAACTTCGTGGTAACTGGCCCTTCGCAAGCTGATATATCGTTTTTGAATGGTAAGTAATTTTGGAAAAGTCCATATATAGTAAAAAGTAAAAGTAAAAAGAATTTATTCAAAGAACACCATAACAAAAAGACAAAAAAGGAAACAAAAATATGTATAAAAATAGACATGTATTTATTTACTAATTTATGTACACAGAAAACATCGAGACTGATAAACACAGGAAACAAAATTACAAAGGTTCTGCTTATTTCAAAAGAAATCTCTTCCAGCAGACCCGAGATAGGAGACATGATGGAAAGGGTGACAGGCGTGTACTCTACTCACACAACTAATAATAGACATACATAAACAAATAAGTACATATATAAAATATAATAAAATACATATATAAAATATACAAAATAATAAACTTACATAAAATATGTAGTATGGTGCTCCCGAAAGGGTACCCCTTCAGCATAATGCTGGCTGTAAACATTCCGGAACAACAATCCGGAAGATCAGCGCCTGGTGCCTGGGTAGGCATCACGGATATAGAATAGAATAGAATAAATTTATTTTCAAAATTGGATACAAGGTATCACTTATTGACGTCACATAACTTAAATCTAATTATAACTACTACCGCTTCCAAAGCGCATCTGTAGAAGAAGCGGCGGAACAAACTACACTGCAGCAATATACAATATATAAAAGATATACGTACAATACGTACGTCGGAGTCACTGTAGTGAGAGCGATAGTTCGTGCTCGACCGCCACCAAAGATCTTCTAGAAGATCTTCCATCTTCTGCGAGGCTACGAGTTTATTGCCTTGGGAACCGCGGCTCCGACGATGTTCTGTCGGAGGTTATACAAAAATATACCTACATATGCCCGTGAAATCTTTGTTTGCGCGATTTAGACTCTTCGCTTTTATTGGCTGACAGCGTCGCGTCATTGGCTGTTGTCACTTGTGGCGTAGAGATGTCGCCACACTTAACTTGGCAATATCTATGTAGCGGGAGTGATAGTTGGAGCTCGGCAGTCACAAAGGGAAGATTTCGACTTCCGCCAGGTTAGGTGTAATGCCTGGGGAATCATAGCTCAGACGATGTTGAGTCAGAGGTTGTATTTATGATCCAATCCGTGAAATCTTTGCTTGCGCGATTTAGGCTCTTCGTTGCTATTGGCTTAGCGCGTCACATTTTTCGCTATGATTGACAGATGGCTTCGATGGCGATAGCCCATTTTACGAATATTCCATTTTACGATTAGTTCTTTTTACGATTAGTCTTTTTTTACGATTAGTCCATTTTACGATTAGTCCATTTTACGATTAGCCCATTTTACGATTAATCCATGTTACGATTAGTCCATTTTACGATTAGTCCATGTTACGATTAGTCCATATTACGATTGGTCCATTTTACGATTGGTCCATTTTACGATTGGTCCAATTCACGATACTTTTGCATGCGATTACCTAGTCCATTTCACGATTAGTTAATTTATTATTCCGAATTTTAACAAAAGTATGTTTACTGATTTATGTTTTGTCAAGCAGCAAACCAATTTGCACCGTCCTGGGCCTTCATCAACAATGTGAATCTCATCACCAGCAGTGCCGTGTACGCGGGCAGATCAGGAAAGGTGGAAGGACAATATGTTGATCTGATGAAATTCATTGAAAAAGGTGATTTTCTGATATTTTCTAATCCCTATTAATGTTATAAATGTCGTGTGGTTCCCGGCGCCAATAGAGGAGGAGGAAAGGAATAGGACTACTCCAACTCTTTCCCATGTGTTAAAAGGCGAATAAGGGACAGGCTTGTGAACTTGGGATTCTTCTATTAGGCGATGGGCTAGCAACCTGTCACAATTTGAATCTCAATTCTATCATTAAGTCAAAGAAAATTGATCATTGAAGTCTATCAGTCTTTTCAAAACTGCATGTTGGCACTGTCTACCCCGCAAGGGATATAGACGTAATATAGATATGTATGTATGTATGTTATATTATAAATGCGAAAGTAACTAACAGATGAACCGATTTTGATGAAACGTGGTACATATAGATAAATGTTGATCCTATGGAAGAACATAGACTTTTTATTGCGAAAAAAGAGGGAGAAAAGGTTAGAAGTGGGGATGAAAGATTGTCAGTTATTTTTTTACGGCGAACAAAGTCGCCGGTAACATGATCTCGTGAACTGTTAGTCAATTAATCATCAATGCTTACTTTTCAATAATTAAAAAATAAATCATTGATAATTAAAAATAAACTTTATCTTATTTGCTAATATTTTCGCGACATAGGTAGGTTGTTGGGAAAACCGATTATTTTGTACGATTATCGATCAAAATCGTTTTATTCAGCATCGAATCATTGACTGACTCAGTCAATAAATCATTTGTGTCAATAATGTACACAAAACGAAAACAATTGATTAGTGACTTGACAAGTGACGTGAATATCATTGGAATTGATAAAATATGGTCCGATTTTGGTACCTATGTCACACGTGGTGATAAAGTAAATTTGAGATAAGGTTGTCTTTTTGTTAAGAAAACCATAAGTAGACAAGTACATACACATGTATAATTGACGTTTTTGACGGCCTCTGTGGCGCAGCGGTAGTGCGCTTGTCTGTGTCACCGGAGGTCCCGGGTTCGAATCCCGGCCAGGGCATGATGAGAAACGAACTTTCTCTGATTGGCCTGGGTCTTGGATGTTTATCTATATACGTATTTATTATAAAATATAGTATCGTTGAGTTAGTATCTCGTAACACAAGTTTCGAACTTACTTCGAGGCTAACTCAATCTGTGTAATTTGTCCCGTATCTATATATTTATTTATTTATATATTTTTCCCTTACGTGGGCAGACAGCGCCAAAAGTCTCGAAAAGACTAAAAATCCACGTTTACTCTATGATAGAATTGAGATTCGAATAGTGACAGGTCGCTTGCCCATCGCCTACAAAAAGAATTCCAAGTTTGTAAGCCTATCCCTTAGTCGCCTTTTACGACATCCATGGGAAAGAGATGGAGTGGTCCTATTCTTTTTTGTATTGGTGCCGAGAACCACACGGCAAACGGTCATCCTATTAATATTATAAATGCGAAAGTTTGTGAGTATGTCAGTATGGATGTTTGATACTCTTTCACGCAAAAACTACTAAACCGATTACGATGAAATTTGGTATGTAGGTAGTTGAAGCCCCAGAATAATATATAGGCTACTTTTTATCCCGGAGTTCTTGCGGGATTGATAGGGTTTCCATGCGGACGAAGTCGCGGGCGGCCTCTAGTATAACATACGTACATTTGATGATGATGATTTCTTTTACATTTCCAGAGTCGAACGAAGCTCCACTGTCAAGTCTTTCATCATCATTTACCAGCGATGACATCACCGGTTTCATCATCAGACCAGTAGATTTGAACCTCAGTCCGGGTGGCTACGAAGAGACTGTCTGCCATGAATCATTTTGCTGCCAATTTTACGTGAAGACTAAAGCAGGTATAATAAATAGTATGTTATTATATGTATATATAAATAATAATAAAATATATTATAGGTAAAGGGTCAGGTCAAAAGTACCCGAAACCGCCGAGCCTGCATGAAGAGAGTTATGAATGTGAATGAAGCGAAGGAAATACGTAGAGATCGTGCCAAGTGGAAAGAGGTAGTCTCTGCCTACCCCTCCGGGAAAGAGGCGTGATTTTATGTATGTATGTATGTATTATATGTATGTATATATGTCCACTCCATCTCTTTCCCATGGATGTCGTAAAAGGCGACTAAGAGTTAGGCTTATAAACTTGGAATTCTTCTTTTAGGCGATGGACCAGCTACCTGTTACTAGTATTTTAAGGGTACTACTAACTGCATTTTAACTAACTACCCTCTCTCTTTTAAAGCATTTCTACACGACTTATCGACTTCTATTTTCCAGGCTTGAAACAACCCAAAATGAATTACTACCTGTCTACATTCAGTGGAATTCGCAGTTTTGACAAAAGCCACGATATAGGAACACAAATTTGTTCTGTGTTCGCTTGTCATCAATTGGAAAAGAGATCTTGTTCCCTGGGGTGAGCACCTATTTTCTATTGTCGGTGATTGATAACAGTAGTAGTAAAATTAGTAGTAAATATAGTAGGTAGTATTAAAATTCGTTGCGTGGTTCTAAAGATCTTAGTTAAACGAAACAATTATCTCGCCGCATTCAAAATAAATGTTAGGACAAGGTATGCCAGTCTTGAAAAGACTGTTGCATCTGTCTACCCCACAAGGGATATAGACCTGACCATATGTATGTATGTAGATATACCTATCACGGTTTATGAGATGCAGCCTGAAAATAAAAAGTGAGATATATATTTAGATTTTTTAGACTAAAAGTATTTTATTATAATAAAGAATATAAACACTCTCCAAATGTACTTTAATCTTTATACGTGTGCTTTCTGGGGGGCAGACATTCGGGGAATGGGACATTCAAGAAAATGGACCTTGGAAACCGTCTGGAAATTCCTGTAATGAAACTTACATGTGCCAGGAGTTTATTGAGATACATATATATGTTTTTTCTGATTGGCCTGGGTCTTGGATGTTTATCTATATAAGTACTTATTTAATATAAAATATAGTATCGTTGAGTTAGTATCTCGTAACACAAGTCTCGAACTTACTTCTAGGCTAACTCAATCTGTGTAATTTGTCCCGTATATATTTATATTTATTTATAATTATTTCTTTAACAAATTCTTCTTTTTATCCAGGTCCGAAATCAACAGCACTGTCGCCTTCGAAAAGATCAGCATTTCCAGTAACTTCACCACCACAGTCAACTACCCTATCATTCTCACGAGCGACGAGTCGAAACTCTTCAAAAAATTCGCATTTCACACCAAACCCGCCAACAAAACTACACTTGCTATAGAAAACGGTGAAAATCTTCTAAGAATAACAATATACGGTCGAGATTTCTCAAAAGACAATCAGAAATATCACGTAGATTTCAAAGATACGATTAATATGAATGTCTATGATTACATTTTCAATGAGGATGTGATAGAATTCTTCGATTATGTCTGGATTAGGTTGAGGATACTTATTATTGTCGTGTCTATATATGTCTTAGAAATGATGTAACTTAGTCGGCTAACCATCGTATATTCGAGTGGATATAGATGAATGGATTTTAGTTCATGAATCTGATCAACTTTTCAAAGAAATCTGTAGCGACAAGAAAGTTGGAATTTTAAGCCGTACGATTATAAATTTCTATCGGGGGTTTTTGTACCTCGTACTAGAAATATTTTGAAAACTTAACTTGAATGTTAAAAGATATTTCTTTTCATACTAAGTATTGTAACTTTCACAAGTCGTTGAATGCGGCGGAATTCGGCGTTATTTTGAATCGTCTTATGAATAGTGGGGACTATTTACGAACGATGAAAAGTCTGATTTTCTCTCTCGTTCTATCTCTTGGGTTCGTTGTGACATTGACAAGACAAATAGCTTTTCAACGTGCGTGAATAGTCGCTTATGTCATGTTTAAAAACAAAAATCCCTCCAAAAATCTTGTGAAATTGCAATGGAGTAGGTACTTAGATCTATAATTGTTGTCTAAGTAATTATATAATTATTACTTTTCGTTGAATGCTATGATTTAAGTGTTTGGTTTAAGTTTAGTGTGAAATCATACTTCACAGGTGTTATTAAGGTTTTTTTAAAAAAAATAAAACATTGCACTTTTATTAAATATTTATTTAATATGAAAAGTGACTTTTTCTACTTTTGTGAAAGTAAATAAGAGGAAATAACCCGTTTACATATAAGTGTAAATGATTTAATTTTCTTTTTTTAAATAACAATTGCTTTTTCTAAAGTTAATGTAGATCATTGTGTGGGTAAAATTTGCAGATTTTTTAGACATAACAAAATTCGCAAATAACAGCGTCTGAAGTCCGTTTTTTCATTAGGAAACTTATTAATTTTGCATTTAATAGTTTTTGATTGTTTGTAAGTAGTAAAAGTATCCAGAAATCTAATGCACTCTGAATATCTTAATACGACTGAATACTGTGATATTAGTATTACGCATGATGTTTGTAAAAATAAATATTTTCTGTAAAGAAAATGTCTTTCTTTTTTGTTGTTAATTTTTGTGAGGACGTTTACATAAAGTTCCCGGTTCCTTATGAAGGTGCCGGCATCAAAAGGAAAAGGAATAGGACCACTCCATCTCATTTTCCGTGGATGTCGCAAGAGGCTTTTTTATATTAGTGCCGGGAACCACACGGCCAGATATAAATATCACTATGTTCGAATAAAAAAAAACATAATCGTAAATTCATATAATTTATTTCAAACACAAAGCGGAAACCGCCATGCTCTAAGTCTTTACATAAATAATATTAGCAAAAGTCAGCGTTTCTTCAAAATCGGTCGTTTAAAGTACAGTTTGAGACCTAAGATCTGTGCCTACGATACTACATTCAGTCTTCTGTGTCTGTTGGTTCTTCTCTTATGCAGGTCCCTCAGGTGGTCCTCATCATCATCATAAAGAGTTTTCTCAATCCAGCGCATGTAGGCTTCAACCTTTAATTTAAACATCAAATATCAAAACATAATCAAATAAGACCCTGTCTACCCCGGAAGGAATATAGACTAGATCTGACTATATGTTTGTTTGTTTGTAAACTCTTTATTGCATTTATTCTTATCTTATTTATGATTCCGTGTGGTTCCCGGCACCAATACAAAAAATAATAGGACCACTCCATCTCTTTCCCATGGATGTCGTAAAAGGGGACTAAGGGATAGGCTTACAAACTTGGGATTCTTTTCTAGGCGATGGGCCAGCAACCTGTCACTATATGAATCTCAATTCTATCATTAAGCCAAACAGCTGAACGTGGCCATTTAGTCTTTCAAGACTGTTGGCTCTGTCTACCCCGCAAGGGATATAGACGTGACCATATGTATGTATGTATGTATTTATGATTCCCTTACCTTCGTGTAAACATCTGGTTTTCCCCTAGCACAGGGGATGCCCCACGACACGATGCCAACCTGGCGACCCTCCCTCACAAGAGGACCTCCTGAATCACCCTGGACGAATAAATAAAAATACACATTCGAAGCACATACGACGGCCTCTGTGGCGCAGCGGTAGTGCGCTTGTCTGTGTCACCGGAGGTCCCGGGTTCGAATCCCGGCCAGGGCATGATGAGAAACGAACTTTCTCTGATTGGCCTGGGTCTTGGATGTTTAAAGATCTATATACGTATTTATTATAAAATATAGTATCGTTGAGTTAGTATCTCGTAACACAAGTATGTTTAAAGATCTATATACCTACGTATTTATTATAAAATATAGTATCGTTGAGTTAGTATCTCGTAACACAAGTTTCGAACTTACTTCCGAGGCTAACTCAATCTGTGTAATTTGTCCCGTATATATTTATTTACATAATGGTATATTGCGAAAGACTTAAGAACCTTAAGTAAAGGAATAAGTTCTCCTAAGATTTGCGATTACAACTTAAGTTTGATATCAGTTCGCTTAATACTATCATACTCATATACATACATACATATGGTCACATCTATATCCCTTGCGGGGTAGACAGAGCCAACAGTCTTGAAAAGAGTGAATGGCAACGTTCAGCTATTTGGCTTAATGATAGAATTGAGATTCAAATAGTGACAGGTTGCTAGCAAATCGCTTAAAAAAGAATCCCAAGTTTGTAAGCCTATCCTTAGTCGCCTTTTACGACATCCATGGGAAAGAGATGGAGTGGTCCTATTATTTTTTGTATTGGTGCCAGGAACCACACGGCACTGTACCTACTCGTATACTTATATCTATATGTACTGTGGATCCCGGCACCATTAGAAAAAAGAAAAAGACTACTCCATCTCTTTCTCATGGGTTACGTAAAAGGCGACTCGGGAGTAGACTTATAAACTTGAGACTCTTATTTTAGGCAATGGGTTAGCAACCTGTCTCTATTTGAACGTGGGCTATCAGTTTTTAGGGATATAGACGTGATTATATGTATGTACGTATGTATCTATGTATGTATACATATATACATAAAATCACGCCTCTTTCCCGGAGGGGTAGGCAGAGACTACCTCCTTCCACTTGCCACGATCTCTGCATATTTCCTTCGCTTCATCCACATTCATAACTCTCTTCATGCAAGCTCGGCGGTTTCGGGTACTTTTGACCTGACCCTTTACCAGGACGTCCTTAATTTGATCAAGATATGTTCGTCTAGGTCTTCCCACTCCAACCTTTCCCTCCACACTCTCCATGTATATCTGCTTAGTCAACCTGTTTTCATTCATCCTCTCCACATGACCGAACCACCTCAACATACCCTTTTCTATTCCTGTAACTACACCCTCTTTCACATCACAACATTCCCTTATCACGCTGTTCCTTATCCGGTCACTCAGTTTCATGTATGTATGTATGTCTCAGGCAGGCATGTACAACGTACATGACAAGCCCCTTCACCAGCTTTGGTCAGAGCACAGATCTGGGTTTCGAAGACCTCGTTCACATTCTTATGGGCTTCCTTGCAGTCCTCGTAAGTTATCGCTTTCAGGTCCAGCTGCATCAGGTCGTTTGGGAGACGCCCTGGGTACTGTAATACCATAAAAATATATATTATACATACATACATACATATGGTCACGTCTATATACCTTGCGGGGTAGACAGAGCCAACAGTCTTGAAAAGACTGAATGGCCACGTTCAGCTATTTGGCTTAATGATAGAACTGAGATTCAAATAGTGACAGGTTGCTAGCCCATCGCCTAAAAGAGGAATCCTAAGTTTATAAACCTAGCACTTAGTCGCCTTTTACGACATCCATGGGAAAGAGATGGAGTGGTCCTATTCTTTTTTGTAATGGTGCCGGGAACCACACGACACAAAATTATATATATTTTTATTATTAAAATCTCATATAAATATATTAATCTGAACAATGTATTCTCTCGTCCACATTCTATTCTAAGTTTGGATATTTGTGAAGTTGACGTTGTTGAAGAAAATGCTGCAGTGCAGTTTGTTACTGCTTCTTTTGCACTGACGCCTTGGAAGCGGCAGTAAACTTAGTTTTTAAGTAATTTATTTGAAGTCAACCAATGTTGTGAAACTAAAAGTTTTGACAATTATTAAGCGATATGAAGTATCCTATAATAATGAATAAAAAATTTGAATTTGAATTTGAAAAAATTTGTAAGAAATGAAATGGATAAGATATTATTAATTTACTGAACCTAGATTTAATCTGGCTTGCTTTAATTTTAGCTTTTGTTTTTTTATACTCAATTGTATTCATCATGTAATGAACTAGTTACCAACATTTATTTTTGTAGGTGGGCGCATCTACAAAATAATAATGGTACAGGTTTTTAGCAAATACCACGGGAACTATAGTATTTAAAGGTTGCTAGCCCATCGCCTAAAAAAATGGATCGCAATTTTATAAGCCTATCCCTTAGTCGCCTTTCACGACATCCATGGGAACGAGACGGAGTGGTCCTATTCTTTTTTTTATTGGTGCCGGGAACCACACGGCACCTAAACTAACTAAAAACTGATCTTAGTCGATGTGTGTTTATACTCACAGAAGTAGTCCCCCATCCAGTGAGTATCATATCCTCCCCTCTTTCCACCGGTTCATCGTTCAGCTCCACAGCATCAATTATACTCCCAAAATCGACTTCTTCATCAGTGAACAAAATGGCTATGTCGTTCTTGATCACGTCGTCGTCATATTCCTCATGAGCGACGATCTTTCGGATGCTGTAGGATTTCCCACCAGCTCGCAGTTGGTTGGTGCCTACAACTGCTCTTAGGTATTCTGGTCTGGCTCTGGAATCAGGTTTTTTATGGAAGGTGGAAGAGATAAGGTAAACACACACAATCACGACTATATCCCTTGCGGTGTAGACAGAGCCAAGCCAACAGTCTTGAAAAGACTGATAGGCCAAGTTCAGTTATTTGGCTTTAAGATAGAATTGAGATTCAAATAGTGACAGGGTGCTAGCCCATCGCCTAAAAGAATAATCCCAAGTTTATAAGCCAATCCCTTAGTCGCCTTTTAGGACATCCATGAAAGAGATGGAGTGGTCCTATTCTTTTTTTCTATTGGTGCCGGGAACCAAACGGCACTTTTTTGAAAATATATTTATTAAAATTCAACGTGTTTATTGTCGTCAGGGACGTGTTGTATGTAAAAATTAATCTAGGCGCCTTAAAAAATTGTAAAGCAAACCGTACATGCGAGTAGCGGGGTATTTGCTTAGCTTATAAGCGGCTCATGTGCGCATTTAACAAAAAGACATGTCTTTTTATAATTAGCTTGAAAACATTCATTAAATAAGTATATGATAAAAGAAAAACTGAACAATTTTTTTTTCAAGACCTTTGGTTCTGTCTACCCCGCAAGGTATACAGACGTGACCAATATGTATGTATGTTTTTTAGCATACTTTAAAATCCTAAAACCCAATCTAGATTCCTTCATATATACCTGTCAACGCAATGAGCGGCCGTCAGTATGACCCTGGGGGTCACTAGTGACGCCCCACAGAAATGCCAGACTCCAAACCAGCGTAAAGACACCTGGTAGGGGATGGATCCGTTTGGGGCCTTGGTGCCCCCCACTATTCGTTCCCAGTCGTCCCGGCCCTCGATTGAGGAGTAGAACTCTGATGAGACTGGAATGAAATTATATTATGTTTATATTTCGTCTTTATTCCTTAAAATAAATAAAAAATATCTGCGAATGAATCCTTTAGGCTCGGGGTAGACAGAGCCACACTCGACTCGAAGCAACAAGACTCGAAAGACACGTTTATTGTTTACGTGTTACGAGTAAGTTAACGTGAAATTAGCTTTATTGATGCAATTAAGATTCACAGATTGCATTGATCATAGGACGAAGTTTTATATTTTTGTGAATAAGTTGAATTTAATTATAAAGGAAAGTACGTAAAATAATTATATCAAATGAAAAAAACAGGTCTGAAGTTAACATAAAAAATAACATTAATTCAAAATAAATTAAATATCATTATTAAAATAAAATTTGATATCTATATTGCAATAAAAAGTAAGTTTTAAAAATAAAAAGATAGAGAGCAAAATATCCTGTCAGAAGTGGGATTCGAACCCACGCCCACAGAAGTGGACTGCGACCTGAACGCAGCGCCTTAGACCGCTCGGCCATCCTGACTTATGAAGCATTGGCGAAATTAACAATTTATATCCTATTACTGTACTGTGAGACAAAAATAGAACTATGACGTCATACATAACCATGATTTGACTTGTGTCGTACTTCATATGTATAAACCGGCCAAGTGCGAGACGGATTTGTTTACGTAGGGTTCCGTACCATTATATTGTCATCTAAATTATCTCATAAACTAGGTATTCACTTGATCAGTATTGATAAATGAAACCAATATTCGTTGAAATAATTTATTCATTGGCTTAATTAAGTGCATTTTTATTTTTTCAAATAAAATCTTTATCGAAAAAATAAATGAGATTCAAAATAAACTTAACAATTAGGTAATTGATTTATTGGGAGAAGAGAGGGAAAATCACGCCTCCCCATTTATTTATATATTTACGTACCGTACATCAAGGACAAAGATACAACTAGAAGTTGATTAAGAAGAAATTTAGTACACTTATTTCTAGAAAAATTTCTTCCAGTAGGTACTTTTCACGTGTTGGTTTGGCAAGATGTAAAGTAATTATCAAATAATATTTTAAATCTTACCAAAACTCATAAAAATCCCAAACAAACACAAATAAACCACACGAAAATCCATGACACCGCTTTTGAAAACTGACTGGCAACAAGAAATATTTTACTTTATATACTTTCCTAAATTTTATCTACAAAATTATGCGTGCGTCAAATTATTCTCAATTACTGTGGTCTAAATTCTTATGGTGATACCCCTATAAGACTATTGCATATGGAGTTCATACGAAAATCACTTTTTACGCCATCTAGCGGCCGTAAAATAAACTCTAGAAGCGTGTGTTAGCAACAGATGATCTGATCCTACCGAAGTTCTATGTTTTAAAACGATTTTACGCTCACACACATCACGTCTATCCCTTAAGGGGTAGACAGAGCTGACTGTCTCTGAAGTATGAAAAAAGAAAAGGTACACTCTATCTCTTTTCCTTGAATGTCGTGTAAGGCGACTAAGGAATAAGCTTATAAACTTGAGATTATACTTTTAGGCGGTGGGCTAGCAAGCTGTCACTATTTGGATCTTAACTCTATCATTAAGCCAAACAGCTGAACGTGGCCTTTCAGACCTATCAGTCTCCTCCAGAATGTTGGCTCTGTCTAACCCGCAAGGGATATAGACGTGATGATATGTATGTATGTAATTAGTAATTTTAAGGCGGTCAAACACAGCGTATTGAGAAATAACAATCTATATTTGTACGGCATTTCTTTACGATATTGTTTATTACCTACCTATTGATTTACTGTAAAGAAATCATTATTCAAATTTATCTCATACAAGTGTCATACATTACGAAAGCGAAATTACAGATTACTATAATGATAATCCGACCTCAATACATGCGATCAAAGAATGCTATGAAATGTGCCGGCACTAGAATATGGTGTTTTCATGGTACGTTATTTTATGGTGCCCATTAGTTTGTTCTTCACATCATCATTCTCCTAGCGTTCGTCCCTTCTGCCGGGTTAAGACTTCATGCACTAGCATGCAAATAAAAGATATTAATATTCGCTACTCTTTAATGTGCATCTTTGAAATAAACCAATATTAAAGTAAGTCTTTCTTTTAAATTTTTTTAGCAAAAGAAGAATAATTTAATGTGAATTATTTTTTGTTCTGATCTCCACGATTTTACCTTAGTAAAAAATAAAACTTTGTAATTTATATTTCTTAACCTCTTTGGCGCCCAATTAAATAGGTCCGTCGCTTTTACAAACAGGACGCAGTAATTTGCTAGTGTTTAGAATGCCTTTCGTTGCTCGCATATGAATGACGTAGAATGTTGCATGCATGCCGATTAGGCAAGAAGGTAAGAAAATTGGATTTGTGATGTGTGAGAGTAGCCGTGTGGTTCCCGGAACTTTAAAACACTTTAGCAAGAGCTGGTAAGAACCAGTGAATGGCTACTAAGTGTAAATTGTACAAATCTGAATTAGTCATCTTATATTCCGTTATCTAGAGTTTAAGTATAAAAAACAAAACAGTGTATAGACGTAGACAAAAAGGTGGACGGAGTTTTACTTTATGGCCAAATGAAGCACCATTAGTAGTCCAGTCCACAAAAATATACTACACACGCACACACTCTCAACAATAGTGTGACAGTTGGCAGCCATTACGTCATAGATGTGTCATAGATTATCTCAGGAAATTGCAAGATTTCTGTCATTCACACATGCGGACAAAAGCTCTTTTACGATGGTTCACTTTTTTTTAAACCACACTCCTTCTATCTTTTTCTCTACGTCAACCGCTTTCCTTTTCGTGCAAATTGTAAAAGTTAACAATGGATTTTTCTGAAATACTTAGGATTCTTATTTTAGACGATGGACTAGCGACCTGAGGGGTAAGTGCGAGTTTTACTCGATCAAACGCGCCGGGCAAGTAATCACGAATTTGTATGGAATTGCATTAGTACCATCGCGTTACCACTAGGTGGCGCTGGTCAAACAGATACAAATCGGGTTTACTTGCTCGACGCGCTTTATCGAGTAAAACTCGTAAAGCCATCTAGGCTGAACGTGCTATTCGAATGTAGCAACCTCTGTCTCCCCCGCAAGAGCTAAAGACGTGGTTTATTTATTACTAGACGCCGCCCGCGACTTCGTCCGCGTGGAAACCCTATCATAACTTAACAATCAATCCCGCGGGAACTTCGGGATAAAAAGTAGCCTATATGTTATTCTGGGTCTTCAGCTACCTACATACGAAATTTCATCGTAATCGGTTCAGTAGTTTTTGCGTGAAAGAGTAACAAACATCCATACTGACATCCTGACATACTCACAAACTTTCGCCTTTATAATGTTAATAGGATGTACATACATATGTTTGTTCATTCATCTTCTAACTTCATATATACCTTCTCCAATACTTTATTAAATATGAATCCCGGACCAAATTAAGATTTCATTCGTCAATACGTTTTATTGTTTTGGGATGTCTCTTGCGCCGTTATAATGGCCGCCATTGTAAAATGGCGGGACACTTTGTCTCGGAATGTGAAATGGATTTTTGAATAATAAATAGATGTATCTTAAAAAATATTATAAATCCCTGTATGCCTTACCAAAATGATAAACGATTTAATTCTGAGCACTAAAAGTAACAGTCCTAAAATTTAGCTCAAATACATAATCATCATTTGCCGTGTGGTTCCCGGCACCAGTTAACAAAAAGAATAGAACCACTCCTTCTCTTGCCCATGGATGTCGTAAAAGGCGACTAAGGGATAGCCTTGGGATTCCTATTTTAGGCGATGGGCTAGCGACGTAGCGACCTCTCACTATTTGAATCTCAACATACATACATACATACATAAAATCACGCCTCTTTCCCGGAGGGGTAGGCAGAGACTACCTCTTTCCACTTGCCACGATCTCTGCATACTTCTTTCGCTTCGTCCACATTCATAATTCTCTTCATACAAGCTCGGCGGTTTCGGGTACTTTTGACCTGACCCTTTACCAGGACGTCCTTAATTTGATCAAGATACGTTCGTCTAGGTCTTCCCACTCCGACCTTTCCCTCCACACTCTCCTTGTATATCTGCTTAGTCAACCTGCTTTCATTCATCCTCTCCACATGACCGAACCATCTTAACATACCCTTTTCTATTCCTGTAACTACATCTTCTTTCACATCACAACATTCCCTTATCACGCTGTTCCTTATCCTGTCACTCAATTTCACACCCATCATACTCCTTAACGCTCTCATTTCCACTGCATTTATTCTGCTTTCATGCTTCTTTTGCCATACCCAACTTTCACTCCCATACATTAATGTCGGGACCAACACGCCCCTGTGCACAGCCAGTCGAGCCTTTTTGGATAGTTTCTGACTGCTCATAAAGGCATGCAAAGCTCCATTCACCATGTTCCCCGCGTTCACTCTCCTTTCAATATCACTATCATACTTGCCATCTGATGTAAACTTTGATCCTAGATATACAAACTCTTTCACTTGCTCCACTTTTTCTCCTCCAATCAAAATATTACATGCTGTCATTTCTTTCTCCATTTCAAAAACCAGTGTTTTAGTTTTACTTACGTTCACTTTCATTCCTTTCTCTTTTAAAGCTTCATGCATACAGTTTACCATCTCCTGTAACTCCTCCGCTGATGACGCCAGTATAACCTGATCGTCGGCATAGAGCAGACATTTGACGAGTAACTCATTCATCCTTAATCCACTTTTAGACTATTTCAAATCTGTCAAACAGCTATCCATAAATAGGTTGAACAGCCACGGTGACGCAACACATCCTTGCCTAACGCCTTTCTCAATCTTAAACCACTCAGTGTGCGCTCCGTTTATCCTGACACAAGCACTCGAATCCTCATATAAGGATTTCAGTGCTCGTATTAAGAGACTGCTCACCCCATGCATAGAAAGTGCTGACCACAATTCATTCCTCTCAACTCTGTCATAGGCCTTTTCCAGATCTACGAATGTGCAATAGACTTTTTGACTCTTGGCCAAAAACTTTTCGGCTATGCACCGCAAGGAAAAGACCTGATCAGTACATCCCATTCCCTTTCGAAATCCCGCTTGAGCATCCCATATTTTTTAATCTCAATTCTATCATTAAGCCAAACAACTGAACGTGGCCTATCAGGCCTTTCAAGACTGTTGGCTCTGTCTACCTCGCAAAAGTTTATGCATGTATGTATGTAAAACAGGATCTGTAGCAATGAGACAGTGGACATGAGTATTCATAACTCTAAGAAACAATCGTGAGGTACGCATTCTTCATTTCTTTAATGTTAATTTGTAATCAAACCATCACCTAAAAGAAGAATCCCAAGTTTACAAGCCCGTCCCTTGGTTGCCTATTACGACATACATTGGAAAGAGATAGAGTGATCCTATTCTTTTCTTTATTGGTGCCGGGAACCACGCGGCACAGCCGGGAACCACACGGCAAGGTATAGTTAAGGCAGAAGGCACAGGTTCAAATCCCACCGCGGCCATGTTCCAATGATCTATTTTCGAATTTATATACATTAGTTTAAATACTAACCGATGCTCTTACGGCGAGGGAAAAAATCGTGAGGAAATCTGAACATTTGAGCAACTGGATGTGTAACCGTGATCGATCTCATACGGTTTAGGTTAACCTGCAAAAGTTGCAGAGTTAGAAGGTCGCTTCGTGTTAAACCCTGACTCAGCCAATCCAGGATCCATGGTCTAAGGCATATAGCCCAGGCTGCTCTCCAGATTTATGAGCATGCAACCTAAAGACAAGAGGAAGAAGACATAAATAAATAAATATATACGGGACAAGTTAGCCTCGAAGTAAGTTTGAGACTTGTGTTACGAGATACCTACTAACTCAACGATACTATATTTTATAATAAATACTTATATAGATAAACATCCAAGACCCAGGCCAATCGGAGAAAGTTCATTTCTCATCATGCCCTGGCCGGGATTCGAACCCGGGACCTCCGGTGTTACAGATAAGCGCACTACCGCTTCGCCACAGAGGCCGTCAAAATAAGGATAAGATATAATTAGGGTTGCCAACCATACTTTATAATAACATATCCTTCTTTATTTTTGGTAATAATACTTTATAGTTTTGCATACAAATAAAGTATGCGAAAATACATCATATGTTAAGTATATCAATCATAGAGAGAAATAGGGCGTCATTAAATTGAATAAAAAACGAATTATTCATTTATTTAAATTTAAATTTTGATTGTCAAACAACTTTCGAAACATTTAAAGGTTGCAAGAAATAGTTAGCATGAGCTAAAAGCTTTTTTAAAAATACTTTTTTATCTTCCAAATCTTTATTTCTTTCCCATTCAAACAATTTTATACGTTTTTTTTGTAAAAAAATGTTGGCAACCCTAGATATAATTATTGTCCAATTCACTTACATACACAAGCAAACTTTGCAGTCCAAGGGAATCTGGGTAAAAAGTGTGTAAAGCATTTTGTTTGTCAAATAACAAGCTATCATTGTTTTATGGGTATTTGTAAATATCACATTTTTTTTTACCACGAACATCTTCATTCCTCTTCTTAGATTCGTCTAAAAAGTACTAACACTGAACGTTGTCTTAGCTATGTAGTAATTACTAACTTTTGAAAAATGAAACTGAGTTTTAGTGATATATTTTACGTTGTCATGATTTTTTGTTGTAAGTTATTTTTTATTTTTTTTAAATTAGAATCGTTAAGGTAAAAAAAATCTCTCTGTGTGTGGTTTTTTTTTATTCTTACACATACATAGGTATAATCATGACTTGCGGGGTAGTCATAGCCGACAGTCTTGAAAAGTTTGAAAGGCTACGTTCATCTGTATGAATTTATGTGACAGGTTGCTAGCCCATCGCTTAATAAAATCCCAAATTTATAAGCCTTAGTCGTTTTTACAACATCCATGGGAAAGAGATGGGGTGGTCCTATTCTTACTTAATTCTATCATAAAACCAAATAGCTGAACGTGGCCCATCAGTCTTTTCGGGACTTTTGGCTCTGTCTTCCCCGCAAGGGATGTAAACCTGACTATATGTATGTATGTATTTTCAGGTTTACCTACAGTTCACTGCCAATTCTTCGAGTGTCATGACGACCCCACCACAGACCCAGCTGAGGGTGATTTGGATGAGTTCCAGTTCTCCTGGCTAGGTCTCTTGCAGTACATACATGGTATATGCTCTCCAACCCACTATGGATAATATATTGATGGTTGAGTAACCCCCTTTTTAGGGGGTTCTAACGATAAATAATACGACTAAAGCCGAATGATATTGTTTTGCTTACTAATCTATACTTATATTATAAAGCTGAAGAGTTTGTTTGTTTTTTTGAACGTGCTAATCTCAGGAACTACTGGTTCGAATTGAAAAATTCTTCAGAAATTTTCAAATCCAGTGGGTTACCAAATAAAGTAAATATGACTATAGTAAAGACTGAAACTGACCAAATAGCTGAACGTGGCCATTCAGTCTTTTCAAGACTGTTGGTTCTGTCTACCACGCAAGGGATATAGACGTGTCCATATGTATGTATGTTTCCAAAACTGTTGCAGTTAAAAACGCCACTCCCCACTACTTCAGAGTTCCAAGAGTGGTGCTGATCAGCAGACAGTTTGCTTTGTCAACGGCTGTGGACGCGGCTCAAGTACCTGATGGGTATGCTTTGTAAGTACAGTTCTTCCTTCTCGTCTCAATTCAGGTTTCATCCTCATCCTTAGACAAATATACATCTCCTGGAGGGTTAGGCAGAGACTACATCTTTCCACTTGTTACGATATCTGCATACTTCCTTCGCTTCATCCACATTCATAACTGTCTTTATGCAAGCTCGGCGGTTTCGACTGATAAAGAACTTATAATTAGTAGTTACTTACTATGTAGCGGGAGTGATAGTACGGGTTCGACTGCTACCAAAGGACTTTTGCTAGGACGTCCTTAATTTGATGAAGATACGTTCTAGGCCTTCCCTCACCGACCTTTCCCTCCACACTCTCCTCGTATATTTGCTTAGTCAACTTGCTTTTCATTCATCCTCTCCACATGACCAAACCTTAATAAAAAAATGTCCTACAAAATTGACATAACCTTTAATTTTCATCTCTTTCCCATGGATATTGTAAAAGGCGACTAAGGGATAGGCTTACAAACTTGGGATTCTTTTTTAGGCGATGGGCTAGCAACCTGTCACTATTTTAATCTCAATTATATCATTAAGCCAAATAGCTGAACGTGGCCTATCAATCTTTCAAGACTGTTGGCTCTGTCTACCCCACAAGGGATAAAGACGTGACCATATGTATGTATGTTTAATTTTCAGAGGTAATGTAGTCTTCTCAGACTACGAACGGGATGAAAAAGAGTGTGGTGTCAGTATTGAAGATTTAGCCCGTGGCGCTGAATGTGATCCAGCTATAGTCCTGATGCCTATAGCTGATGTTCTTTTGCATCCTGAATACAAACACTTCAAGGCTACAGACAGTGTGGCTATATTGAAGCTGATCATGCCCATCAAGTCACGTAAGTCCGCAACTTGCCGTCATGTAAATTGAGATATGTACTTTTTAAATTTTGCTGTGAAAGTGGCTAGCAACTTGCATGGTGCAGTGTAGTTCTATGCACTTTTAAATACATAGGTCCACTTCCTCTCCTTCTTATGAATGTCGTAAAAATCAATTAAAGTATTAATCAATCTAGTGCAGCTTTTACCATAATTCTGTGTGGGTTACGTTCTGCAAAGGTTGCGGAGGTCAGATTGGAGTCGCTTCATGTAACCTGAGTTTTCCAAACCAGGGTTATGATCAAACGCGCATCCTTAGCTCTTCGGCAATAGTTGAGGATGTAAGTGGCATTATGGTGAGGAGAAAAAGGAATGAGATGGAAGAATATGGTGATCTTAATAGACCCCGTGATCATTCCAAAGAGAAATGACAGATATATTATACGGATTTTTTTTTTCTTTCAGACTATGTCATACCAGCGTGTCTACCGTTCAAGAACTATGTTATGGAGAAGACCAAAAGGCAACATCCAGAGAAATTGTTTCATGTTGATTTTCTGAATGGTAAGCTGCTTTCTCATTAAAACTCTTCTATCAGTACTTATTTTTGATGTCCAATCCTTGGTATTACGTCAACGATTCGGATCCTTTCATTCCTCACTCGTAAGTTACCCACTTCAGGGTCTTTTTCAACAGAATCTGACATACAATCTCTTACCCGTGGATGTCGTATGAAACGACTATTCTACGACAGGTGATAAGCGTTTCTACCTAAAGAAATACCGATGAACCAAGGTGGGACGTTTATGCCCTCACGAGTGTTATGGAAGTCAGACGATGGTTGCTATTTGTAAACTTACTTAACCCCTTTCTTTTATTTGTAAACTTACTCAAAGTTTATGTTTCTCGGCTTGTAGCCGCTTACTACATCCACTGAAAAGATATAAAGGAATGCAAGCTTACTGATGGAATTGAGATTCAGATAGTGACAGGTTGCTAGCCAGTCGCCTAAAAGAAGAATCCCAAGTTTAAAGAATATCCCTTAGTCGCCTTTAACGACATCCATGGGAAAGAGATGGAGTGGTCCTATCCTTTTTTCTAATGATGACGGGAACCACACGGCACCATCAGTAAAAAGAATGTTCCTATAATTTTTCTAGCTTTTCCTGTAGGCTTAGGCTTGCCTTACTTTCCTCCATCCCTTTTCAGTGGATGTAGCAAGCGGCCCATGGTCTAAGAGAATTCCGAGATACATACATACATATGGTCACGTCTATATCCCTTGCAGGGTAGACAGAGCCAACAGTATTGAAAAGACTGAATGGCCACGTTCAGCTATTTGGCTTAATGATAGAATTGAGTTTCAAATAGTGACAGGTTGCTAACCCAACGCCTAAAAAACCATCCCAAGTTTGTAAGCCTATCCCTTAGTCGCCTTTAACGACATCCATGGGAAAGAGATGGAGTGGTCCTATTCTTTTTTGTATTGGTGCCGGGAACCACACGGCAATTCCGAGATCATGAAAAGAATAATGGTAATTTATTTCCAGATGTTCCACGGGATTTCATCAATGAAGAGAAGCAAGTGACTCATTTACACCTTCTGCCGAGGGAACTGTGTTATCTTTATGACGATCCCGATGTAAGAATATTATCTATTCTCAGGCTTGTATTTTTTGTTCAAGTCGGGGACAAACGCTTATGCCGTTCCTACATGCATACATACATATGGTCACATCTATATCTCTTGCGGGGAAGACAGAGCCAACAGTCTTGAAAACCGAATGGCCACGTTCAGCTATTTGGCTTAATGATAGAATTGAGATTCAAATAGTGATAGGTTGCTAAGCCAACGCCTAAAAAGAATCCAAAGTTTGTAAGCCTATCCCTTAGTCGCCTTTTACGACATCCATGGGAAAGAGATAGAGTGCTAAAACTCCACAAAGGGTTTTGATGCAGTCTTTGATACATAGAGTGATTCAAGAGGAAGGTTTGCAAGTATAGTGGTCGCTAGTAAAAAATTTAAATAAAATACCTATTATGTACCATAGAACATTAGGAGTAGTGTTACGTGTCTTCCTCCTGTCCTGCTGAAGACTTATGAGGTGAAAGGACTAACGTACTAAAAACTAGTGCATCTGAAAATGTTCCCGTTTTTTTCACTAATTCCATGAGTTCAGTATCTTTCCGAATTGGTGTTCGTCATCCGACCGTATTTAATGTTGGTCAAATAAAACCTATATATGGTGACGTCTATATCGCTTGCGGGGTAGACAGAGCCAAAAGACTGAATGGCCACGTTCAGCTATTTGGCTTAATGATGGAAATGGTAACTATATATATCTGTGTAATTTGTCCCGTATATATAGGTATATTTATACAGGACAAATTACACAGATTGAGTTAGCCCCGAAGTAAGTGCGAGACTTGTGTCACGAGATACTAACTCAACGATACTATATTTTATAATAAATACTTATATAGATAAACATCCAAGACCCAGAACTAAAAGAAACACTTTCGATTTCAAAGTTCTAAGGAGTACTTACTTTTTTTCCAGAACGGAACCTATTTAATACTTATATAGATGAACATACAAGACCCAGAATTAACAGAAGCACTTTTGATTTCAAAGTTCTAAGGAGTACTAACCTATTTTCCAGAACGGAACCTATTTAATGAAGATGCGCAAGGCATGCACCACAGGCTGTAACTTCCACTCCGGCGCACCTACGTTGGTACACGAGCACACTGGACATTGGACCTTAGTGGCTCTTTCAGAAGGTATATTCTTCTTTATATTGTTACTGCCGTGTGGTTCCCGGCACCAATAGAAAAAAAATATGAGAGAGAAAATGCTGCAGTGTAGTTTGTTCCGCCGCTTCTTCTACACATGCGCTTTGGAAGCGGAGTAGTTATAATTAGATTTAAGTGATGTGACGTCAATAAGTGATTTATCCTATTTTGAAAATAAATCTTTTCAATTCTAAAAATAGGACTACTCCATCTCTTTCCCATGGATGTCGTAAAAGGCGACTAACGGATTGGCTTATAAACTTGGGATTCTTATTTTAGGCGATAGGCTAGCAATCGCTGTTTAAATCTCAAATCCACCATTAAGCCAATCACCTGAACGTGGCTTTTCAGTCTTTTCAAAGAGTGTTGGCTCTGTCTATCCCGCAAGGGATATAGACGTGATGATATGAATGAATGTATTATTGTAAGTTTTACTCTGGTCCAAGCTTGGTAAGGTTTCCATGCAATAATTGTGCTATATATTATCTGGCTTAACTCTAGAATGGTGCTCATAAGTCTTCAGAAAGGTGGTGATTCATTATTCCTCTTCATCCTGGCGTAAACGGTTACATAGTAAAGTAATAGTTACCTGATTTTAATAATAATAATAAATAACACTCACCTGTTTGCTTGAAAGTTGTGTTCACCTGTAATTGGGTTGCATGCTAGCACATAAATTGAATGTTACTCCTAAATTTATTTCATGTAACCTGTTGGTGTACCCAAATAAATAAATAAATAAATAAATACATCCTCACTCCTCTGGAGATGAGCTCAGCGTGAGCCTGGATTGTACGTATTATGGAATTCAGGTTACAGTAAGTCAGGATTTCACACGAAGCGACTCTACTCGACTTTACAGGGGAACCTGACCTCTTATGAAGATTCCTCCGCAGTGCATAAATAAAGTTATTGGTTCTAGGTGGATCACCATGCCCTGACCCCCTCCGCCCCCGCCGGCCGCCAACCCCCCCTCGCCATATCCTGCTATTCCCGTACGTGCCTTGGATTACAGCGGCTATCACCGGAAAGGCTGTTGGAGCGTTTGCTAAGGATGACCCTTTTGGTAATTTTCTTTGTTCATGTTTATCGTGTTTCGAAAAAGAAAATATACAAACATACATACAAGCATACATACAAGCATACATACAAACATACATACAAGCATACATACAAACATACATACAAGCATACATACAAGCATACATACAAGCATACATACAAGCATACATACAAGCATACATACAAGCACACATACAAGCATACATACAAGCATACATACAAACATATTGTCAAAACGTATGGTTGAGAACCCCACGATCCACCTTGCCCTTTGATTCCAGGGTACGTCATGCCTCGAGCCTCCATCCACGACAAGCACCACGAATGGGTGGGTCACTGGTGGATGGGTGGCCTCCGCTGCTTCGACCGGGGAGACGCATCCAACGACCTGTTCAAGTTTTACCACGAAATCTTCCAGGTCAAACCCACCACGCCTACGTATCTCATGTACCATTTGGAGGTAATTTGAAGTTGGTTAGTTAGTGTGCCGTGTGGTTTCCGGCACCAATACAAAAAAGAATGGGACCACTCCATCTCTTTCCCATGGATGTCGTAAAAGGCGACTAAGGGCTAGGGTAACATACTTGAGATTCTTTTTTAGGCGATTGGCTAACAACCTTTCACTATTTGAATCTCAATTCTATCTTAAAGCCAAATAGCTGAACGTGGCCTATCAGTCTTTACAAGACTGTTGGCTCTGTCTACCCCGCAAGGGATGTAGACGTGATTATATGTATGCATGTTAGTTAGTCTACGTTACGATATACCCGTTTACATTCTCATCTCTCCGGAGAAAAGTCACCAGACTTTTCTCCGATCTCTTCTCCAGAAATTTTGTTCATGGTCATGGATTGTGTATGTTGGGATGTTCCATGAATCGCCTCTCGTCTGACCTCCGCAACCTTTGCAGGGAAAAGTTACCCATGTGAGATCATGATAAATTTTATTATTAAATTACGCTTGTTTCCCAAATGGTAGGCAGAAACTTTCTTTCCACTTACCACGGTGAGGCTCACTTCTTTCGCTTCATCCATTTGCTTTGTAAGATACATACATACATATGGTCACGTCTATATCTCTAGCGGGGTAGACAGAGCCAAAAGTCTTGAAAAGAGCGAAAGGCCACACTCAGCTGTTTGTTTTTATGATAGAATTGAGAATCAAACAGTGACAGGTTGCTTGCTTATCACCTACAAGAGGAATACCAAGTTTACAAGACGTAAGCACTGTAAGATTAAGAAAAAAGTATTTAAAAATTTTGTCTTTTAAGAAATAATCTTCGTTAACAGATTACGGACGGTTGAATAAGTATTACATGCATATAATCACGTCTAGATCCCTTGCGGGGTAGACAGAGCCAACTGTCTTGATATTACTGATAGGCCACGTTCAGCTGTTTGTCTTATTGATAGAATTGAGATTCATATAAAGTGACAGGTTGCTAGCACGTCGCCTGAATAAGAAACACATTAAAACAAAATATGAGTCTGTAGCGGGAGCGATGTTTCGGCCCGACCGCCACCAAAGGGAAGATCTTCCGCCAGGCTGGTGTGATGCCTGGGGAACCGCGCGACACACGATAATGTGTCGGAGGTTGTATTTATGCTACAATCCACGAAATCTTGGTAATCGCGATTTAGATTCTTCGCTGCTATTGGCTGAACGCGTCAATTTCTTCGCGATGATTGACCGTTGTTCTGTGATTGGCTGTTTGTGACGTATGTCCTAAAGTTTTAACATACGTACATATGGTCACGTTTATATCCCTTGCGGGGTAGACAGAGCCAACAGTCTTGAAAATACTGAATGACCACGTTCAGCTATTTGGCTTAATGATAGAATAGAAGCTAAAGTTTTAATTTTTCAGGTATTTTCAAACTTCTACAGTACGATTATCTGCGCTAAGGTGGGCATGCCTTATCGTCTCGGGAAACCTAAAGTAACTGATCTAGACACACCAGTTATACGGGTAAGAAAAGCTTCTGAGAAATTGAAATAACTTGTTAGACATAGGTATTGAGTCCCGCTTAATGTAATTAACATATTGTAAGTCCTCCTAATATTATCAATGCGAAAGTTTGTGACTATGTCAGGATGTCAGTGTGGATGTTTGTTACTATTTTACGCAAAAACTACTGAACTGATTTCGATTAAATTTGTTATGTGGGTTGCTGAAGACCTAGAATAACATACAGGCTACTTTTTATCCTGTCTCTTAGTCGCCTTTTGCGAGATTCATGAGAACGAGATGGAGTGGTCCTATTCTTTTTTATTTTGCCGAGAACCACATATATATAAGAATATAAAGTACTATCAATCCCGCGGGATCGATAGGGGTTTCAATGCGGACGAAGTCGCGGGCCGCCTCTACTGTAGCAATAAAAAATAAATAAAAAAATTGTAAATGTTAAAGTTTGTTAAAAAAAATCTCTTTTTAAACATAGTACATACATATACATGGTCACCGTTATATCCCTTGCGGAGTAGACAGAGCCAACAGTCTTGAAAGGCTGACAGGCCACGTACAGCTTTTAGGTTTGACGATAGAACTGAGATTCAAATAGTGACAGGTTGCTAGCCCATCGCCTAAAAGGAGAATCTCAAATTGAGAAGCCCATACCTTAGTCGCCTTTTACGACATACATAGTTGAATCTCAATTCTATCGTTAAGCCAATAGCTGAACGTGGCCATTAAGTCTTTTCAAGACCGTTGGCTCTGTCTACCCCGCAAGGGATATGTATGTAAAATAAATTTATTTCAGGTGATGATACCAACAATAGCGTTTCAAACCACGTACCGATTCATTGTTGAGATGTGGGCTTACAACACATCAGATTCATCAACGGATTCCGACTCCACTTCGGAAACTGAGGAAAGCTCTGAATATAATATATCATAGTAGAATAGAATAGAATAGATTTATTTTCAAAATTGGATACAAGGTATCATTTATTGACGTCACATCACTTAAATCGAATTATAACTACTACCGCTTCCAAAGCGCAAGTGTAGAAGAAGCGGCGGAACAAACTACAGTGCAGCATTTTCATCGGACGTCAATTTACAGATATAGATCTCTTAAATCTAAATTGTGGACGAATGCACATTGTTTACATTAAGTCTTAATGTAATGTAATACACACATACATACATATAATCACTTCTATATCTCTTGCGGGGTAGACAGGGCCAACGGTCCTAAAAGACTGATAGGCCACGTTTAGCTATTTGGCTTAACGATAGAATCTGGATTCAAATAGTGACAGGTTGTTGGGTCATCGCCTAAAACAAGAATGCCAAGTTTGTAAGCCTATCCCTTAGTCGCCTTTTACGACATCAACGACATGTGAAGATTTATTCCATAAATGTTACTCGTGTGGTTCCCGGCACCATAAGAAAAAAAAAATAGGACTACTCCATCTCTTCCCCACGGATGTCGTAAAAGGCGACCAAGGGATTGGTTAATAAACTTGGGATTCTTTTTTTAGGCGATGGGCTAGCAACCTGTCACTATTTGAATTTCATTTCTATCAAAGAGCCAAACAGCTGAGCGTGGCATTTCGGTCATTTCAAGACTGTTGGCTCTATCTACCCCGTTAGGGATATAGACATTATCCGTGAGAATTCGGGACGATTTACTAGTATAGGTATAAATAAACAGAAATTTAATATCATAACCCGAATCAATCATTCGCCTTTTTTCGGGAATTCTCAAAACAAATTCCCTTTGTTTACCCCCGGGTGTTTTGTTTCAAAGTAACTCCAGAAACACAATCCCTATTTTTGTTATCGAGTGGCCATATTTTAAGGTTTTTTGTTACAATGATAACGTTCTCTTAAAATAAAACAATGCATTTGTTCGAGGGTGTTTGGTTTCGATAATTTTAAAATATTATATGTCTTTCTTTTTTTATGTCCAACGCAAAATAAGTCTAAGTAGTAAAATATTAAAGTGATGCCGCGTGGTTCCCGGCACCAGTACAAAAACGAATTGGACCACTTCATCTCTTTCCCATGGATGTCGTAAAAGACAGCTAAAAAAAGAATCCCAATAGAATTGAATTGAAATCCCGTAGAATTGAGATCCAAATAGTGACAGGTTTAGCAACCTGTCACTATTTTATCATTAAGCCAACGTGAACGTGGCCGATCAGTCTTTTCAAGACTGTTGGCTCTGTCTACCCCGCAAGGGATATAGACGTGACCATATGCATGTATGTAGTAAAATGTTAAACTCAGCGAAACGTCTAACGAGCATTCTGCCTAGCTAATCGTCATCGCTCGTATAGCAAAACGTCTAACAATCAAGAGGTCTGTATAACAAAACGCCTTTTTAGTAAATTGACAGTATTTGTACCTACACACAAATATAATGAGTAGTATAGAAACCATGATGTAAAAATCAATAAGGGAAATACTATTAACATACTCTAATAAATTTATTTATTTATTTATGTACACAGAAAACATCGAGACTGATAAACACAATAAACAAAATTACAAAGGTTTATATGTAGATAGAATAGACTCTATCATTAAGCCAAATAGCTGAACGTGGCCATTCAGTCTTTTCAAGACTATTGGCTCTGTCTATCCCGCAAGGGATATAGACGTGACCATATGTATGTATGTTTATATGTACTAGCTTTTGGCCGCGACTTCATCCGCGTGATGGTGGTCGTGATTGAGTTTTTCATATAAACATTCATCCCCTCTTTCATCCCCTTCTTCCCGTAATTTAATAAAATGTAGCCACAGGTAATTATGTACACTATCTCTGTAGGTAAAATTTCATTAAAATCGGTTCAGTGGTTAAGGAGTGAAAGCGTAACAGACAGACAGATTTATTTTCGCATTTTTAATATTAGCAGGTGTTTACACAGATAGAGCAAGGGCTATCCGAGAAATTTCAAGGCTGGGTAACAAACAGCATTACATAAGACCAAAATTACATTAAATATTTTTTTTTAAAGTTAATTCAATATCACACAAAGTGAGATTAAGCTAAATCCTTAACACAATAAACAACTCAACTTAATACATATTTCATTAAAAAAATAATAATATAAATAGACATACTAACAAATCGTTCTATTTTTTTTCAAAATTTAAATCTGGCTATTTAAAAAAAAAGAAGTGTAACAATGGGGTTGAAATTGAATGGCACGCGTTAAGCAGGTGTGTGTACGTAGCTTTATGGTCTATTTGTTGCGGTAGGGTTGCAATACAGGGTGACCAAACCTTATACAAAATCATTTTTTTTTAACAGTTCACAATTTTAAGTAATGAAATTATGTGCTTTGTAGTTTACGGTACCAGTACAAAAAAGAATAGGACCACTCTTTCCCATGAATGTCGTAAAAGGCAACTAAGGGATAGGCTTACAAACTCGGGGTTCTTTTTTTAGGCGACGGGCTGGCAACCTGTCACGATTTGTATCTCAATTCTATCATTAAGCCAAATAGCTGAACGGGGCCCATCAGTTTTGAAAAGACTGTTGGCTCTGTCTACCCCACAAGGGATATAGACGTGATTATATATGTATGTAAGTTGTATTATATTTTTGTTAGTTTTATTCTACTACTCAAGGCTTTTTTTTGACATCTATACAAAGGAAGTCGCGTTATAATTATGTAATGTGAAATTTCATTCGATTTTCCACAAAAAAAAATTTAGTAAAATTCCGATTTGCTCATCTAAAAATAAATAGCTGCAGTGTAGTTTGTTACGCCGCTCCTTCTACACATGCGCTTTGGAAGCGGTAGTAGTTATAATTAGATTTAAGTTATGTGACGTCAATAAGTGATACCTTGTATCCAATTTTGAAAATAAACTATTCTATTCTATTCTAATAAAATCAAAATCGGTTAAACCGGTCGGGTGCTATAACAGACAGATACACATATCCAAACAGACAACTCAAACTTGTAACTTTGTAACGTCGTTTTTTTGTCGAGGGTTTTTTAAAATAATGGTCACCCTAATAATGGTGGTAGGAGCATCCAGAACTAAATACTTTCGACATGATGCGCCCTTGTGGTATATGAAGGGTGCTTCTAATTGTTACAATTTAGTTAGTTAGTTTCAAGTGCATAACTAACCTTTTTACTGCTTTGAATTTATGGTAATGATTTTTTTTGTCACTTTAATGTAAACACAGATAAGCAATAAATATTTTTGAGTTTAAAATGTATAGGGTATCTTTATATCAAAGAAGTTAAAATTAATCTTGGTTAAAATTTTGACGGCCTCAACATTATTTAAAAATCATTATGTTTAGACATACCTAATCACAGATTTATCCGTTACGGGGTAGACAGAGTCAATGGTCCCGAAATGCCTAAAAGGCTAAGTTAAGCTCTATGGCTTAATGATGGAATTGGGATTCAAATTATCACAGGTTGCTAATCCGTTGCCAGAAAAAGAATCCCTAGTCGCCTTTTACGATATCCATGGAAAATATATGGAGTGGTCCTATTCTGAAGTGCCGGCAACCACACGGTACAGATGGATGATGATGTCAATAATTCAAATCCTGTAACACAAATCATAAACACAGGACATTATAATGCTAAGGTTAAAATATCAGGTTAGTGGGCTTCTACGGATATAGGCTATAATTTTTGGCAATTGAAACTGTCGATCGATTTTAAACTCTATACATGTGTTGTGATGGTTCAAATTGATTTGATAAGGTCGACTGTCATGTCGGTACGTATTTGCGGCCTACTTTCCCGAATTTCCGTTTGAAAATGGAACGATCGCTTGTTAATATTCGCTTAATACGATTTTCAGACGTAGTATAGATACACTGGATAAGAGATGCAAGGATATGTCTTAAGATAAATGTGATTGTACTGAGATTATTATCTTTAAAGACTGATACATACATACATACTTACATAAAATCACGCCTCTTTCCCGGAGGGATAGGCAGAGACTACCTCTTTCCACTTGACACGATCTCTGCATACTTCCTTCGCTTCATCCACACTCATAACTCTCTTCATGCAAGCTCGGCGGTTTCGACTGATAAAGAGCTTATAATTAGTAAATTACTTACTATGTAGCGGGAGAGATAGTACGGGTTCGACCGCCACCAAAGGGAAGATCTTCCGCCAGGCTAGGTGTTATGCCTGGGGAACCGCGCGACAGACGATGTTGTGTATATGCTCCGATCCGTAAAATCTTTGCTTGCGCGATTTAGACTATTCGCTGTTATTGGCTGATAGCGTCCCGTGATGGCTGTTGTCAGTTGTGGCGTGAAGATGTCGCTACAACTATTTTTAGTTATAATACAGATATAGTTGAAAAAAAGTCTAAAATATATGTTGAGACTGATAATGTTGATTATGAAAATAATCTATTATGGTGCAGTCACTGACGTGCGAACAATCGGATATTTTATGAAATACATAAACATTATATGACATCATCATCCAAGAACTACAATTAATTTTTCCATGAATGTTGTAAAAGGCGAGCAAGGGATATGCTTATAAACTTTGAATTCCTCTTTATTGACGAAGCTCAATTCCATAATAAAGCCATACAGCTGAACGTGGCCTTCAGTCAACTCAAGACAGTTGTCGCCACGTCACGTTAAATGTAATATAACGTAACGAAAGATAACACAACGTAACGTTACGTTATATTGTGTTATCTTAAGATGAATCTCCGGTACATTATCCCGCGTATAACACACAATCAGAGGTCGCAATGTCGCATATATGGGGCACTCGGATGTTAGGAGGGATGTGCATTCAGTCACCCACATGTTGTTCTGGTCTGGAAAAACATAATCTGATGATTCTGGGTGAGGTTGCTGGATGACCTATCATTGTAAACTCTCACTTTTGCTTTCATTGATTCCATTGTTGACACTCTTAGTTGTACCCGGCTTTTCCCAGCACTTACGAATAGAACTACTCAATATATATGTATAACTAGCTGTGCCCGCGACTTCGCGTGGAATAGTTATTTTGGGCATAATTGAAGCTCTAAGGATGTTGATGACCCAGTTTTTTTCACATTTTCCTTTATTTCTTTGCTCCTTATAGTTGCAGCGTGATGTTATATAGCCTAAAGCCTTCCTCGATAAATGGTGTATTCAACACAAAAATAATTTTTCAATTCGAACCAGTAGTTCCTGAGATTAGCGCGTTCAAACAAACAAACAAACTCTTCAGCTTTATAATATTAGTAGGTATATAGATTACTAATAATGTAATAACTTAGTATGACTTTTTATGACTGATCTAACTCGTAAACTAAACCCTCATTATTCCAAATGGCAAACAAATTGCCCAAAATCCCGGGTTTTAGAATATTTAAAAAAAATGTGAAATAATTCACGGAAGCATTTACTTTTATTTCTAAGTAAAGATAAATAAAAATAAAAGTTTAATTTACTGTTAAACTATCTGTTGGAACAAACATCGTGAACCGCAGTGGGGGAGCAATATGTCATGCGTTTGAGGTCCTAAACAAATACGTATGAGCGTTGGTCTGGCTTACAAGCGGAAGCGTTTACCTACTCATAAAAATGGAAAATGGCATCAATGTATTGATTCCAATTTCCATTTTTATGGTATGTTAATATTAACATACATATAGACAAGTCTATGTCACTTGCGGAGTAGACAGAGCTAACAGTCTTGAAAAGACTGAAAGGCAACCTCAGCTGTATGACTTTTTGATGGAATTGACATTCATATACGAGTAGTAATAGGTAGCTAGCACATCGCTTAAGAGAAGAATCTCAAGTGTATACCTAAGCCTATCCCTTAGTTGCCTTTTACGAAATCAAGTAAGTGTTATAAATTCGTGCTATTACATACATACTTACATATTTTGCGCCTTTTGTCGATAATAACTTCTGCTCAGTCATTATACTTGTACAAACTAGCTCAATAAAATACCTATTCAATTTAATTTTATTCCTCTGGGCGAAAGTTTATGACTTGCACCAAACTTTTAAAAGTTATTATTACTTACTAACTAGAAAAAAGCTTTCGTCGTCTCCACACGTGACGTTCTGAATTCGAAATTGACAAATAGAGTATATTGCATGGCCCATAGATCAAATTGTTTTTTTTTAAACAGAACGTGATTTTGGGTACAAATCTTGGATATTGGCAGGCCACATTTTTGTTTTTTTTTTCCTAAATTGAACTTACACATCATTTATAAAATTGAAAGATTTTTATGTATACATTTCTGTTTGTAAACTCAAAAACTACTTGCTGATTGCATTGATATTTGGCACAGAGATAGGCAAAAGTAATAGGAGTAATACTCATTCATTCATATAATCACGTCTATATCACTTGCGGGGTATATAAAGCCTTGAAAGACTGATAGGCCAAGTTTAGCTGTTAGGCTCGAGATAGATTTGACATTCAAATAGTGACAGGTTGCTAGTCAATCGCTTAAAAGGAGAATCCATACATGATACATAAACTTCACCAAATATATGTACATTCAGTCAGAAAAGTATCGGGAATGGATTATTTATTTATGGTTCCAAATTCAAATTTTTGTTTTTTTTGTTGTTGTTAGATTGGCACAACTGTTTTCCATTTTGGCGCGGAGTTTGAGTTGCATCTGTTGTTTACATTAAATACAGTGTTATTTTTAGTTATATCATATCTAGTGTGTATTGCTAATTTCATAATGGATAAAAACATCGAACAAAGAGTTTGTCTTAAATTTTGCATTGCCAATGGAATATCGTGTTCGGAGTCACTGAAAATGTTACAGAAGGCTTACGGTGAATCGACTTTATCAAAAACTCGTGCTTATGAGTGGTACAAAGCGTTCAAAAGCGGTCGAGATGTGATGGAAGATTTGCCTCGCTCTGGTAGGCCATCAACGTCTGCAACTGAAGTTAACATCGCAAAAGTGAAGGAAATAGTGACTGAAAATCCTCATTCAACTTTGAGAGAGATAGCCACCGAACTTTCTGTATCTCACGAGTCGATCCGTACCATTTTAACTAATAATTTGGGTATGAAACATGTTGCCGCTCGGCTAGTCCCAAAAGAACTGAATTTTTTTCAAAAACTCAATCGCATGAGAGTCGCTGAGGACATGCTAGAACGAGTCAATTCCGACCCAACATTCATGAAACGCATTGTTACTGGTGACGAGACGTGGGTTTACGAGTTTGACATGCAAACTAGTCAACAAGCTTCGGAGTGGCGCCTTCCAACTGAACCGAAACCGAAAAAACCACGCCAAAGTCGTTCAAAAGTCAAAGTCATGTTGACTGTTTTCTTTGACTATCGCGGTGTTGTGCACTCGGAATTCTTGCCGGAAGGTCAAACGGTAAATAAGGAATATTATTTGAGTGTTATGCGGCGTTTAAGAGAGCAAATCCGACGAAAAAGGCCAGATTTGTAGAAAGAAAATTCTTGGATTTTGCACCATGATAATGCACCTTCGCACAAGGCCATCATTGTGAACGAATTTTTAACCAAACACTCAACAAATACCATCGAGCAACCACCATATTCACCAGATATGGCTCCAGCCGACTTTTTTCTTTTTCCTAAACTCAAATTACCACTTCGTGGCACCCGTTTTCAATCGGTAGAAGACATAAAAGAGAATTCGCGGCGAGCACTGACCTCAATTCCGGAAACAGCGTTTAAAAAATGTTTTGATGATTGGATTATTCGTTGGCGTAAGTGTATCGTTTCTAAAGGAGCATATTTTGAAGGTGATAAAATAAATTTGGATGAATAACAAACAGTTTGTGTATTATTGATCTTTTCCCGCTACTTTCTTGACAGAGTAGTATGTGCCTATAAGGATAAGGGTATAAATAAGGTAACTACCATTGTAAGTTCGAAACTTGTGTAACAAGATACTAACTCAACGATACTATATTTTATTATAAATACTCATATAGATAAACATCCAAGACCCGGGCCAATCGGACAAAGTTCGTTTATCATCATGCCCTGGCCGGGATTCGAACCCGAGACCTCCGATGTCACAGACAAGCGCACTACCGCTGCGCCACTGAGGCCGTCAAAAACTATCCTACTAATATTATAAATGCGAAAGTTTGTATGTCAGTATGGATGTTTGTTACTCTTGCACGCAAAAACTACTGAACCGATTACGATGAAATTTGGTATGTAGCTAGCTGAAGACCCAGAATAACATGTAGGCTACTTTTTATCCCGGAGTTCCTGCGGGATTGATAGGGTTTCCACGCGGACGAAGTCGCGGGCGGCCTCTAGTAGGTTATAGTTACAAGCGAATCACTATTATCAAGAAATCCTATAGCCTTGTTCTAAAATTCTAAATATCATAGTTTAGTATGCGAAGCGGGTGAGCTATTGTATGTCGGCGTCTTTGTATGACTTGTATGACATACGATATTTGTATTTCTTCGAAGCGGTGAGGTTTTGTTTTAACTTGGAAAGTTACGATGACTTGTCACTTGTCATGGAATGACTTATGCCTTTAACAAAAAGAAAATATACATCCTACTATCCTTCCTATCCTTCATACATATAATGATGTTTTATCCCTTGCGGGGTAGACAAGGCTAACAGTCTTGAGAAGACTGATACTGAACGTTCAGCTGTTTGGCAATGATAGAATTGATATTCAAATAGTGAAAGGTTTGTTAGCCTATCGCCTTAAAGAAGAATCCCAAGTTAATAAGCTTATCCCTTAGTTGCCTTTTACGACATCCATGGGAAAGAGATGGAGTGGTCCTTTTCTTTTTTGTATTGGTGCCGGGAACCACACGGCCACGGCCCGTCTTTCCTACATATAATGACGTTTTATCCCTTGGGGGGTAGACAGAACAGATTAATTACATCCTTAAAAAAAAGAATATGGCCACTCTTTCCTTTGGATGTAGCAAAAGGCAACTAAGGGAAAGGCTTATTAACTTGAGATTCTTCTTATAGGCGATGGGCTAACAAACCTGTCACTATTTGAATCTAAATTCTATCATTAAGCCAAACAGCTGAACGTTTAGAAAATCTATACAAATTGGATGTCAAAACTGAAAACTAAACTACACTAGTTTCGAGTCTTGCGCCTACTAACTCTGTCTAACCCGTAAGGGAAAAAGACGTGACATATGTTTGTAAAACGCCTATGGTGGTCTCATTATAAAAATTGACATACAATTACACAGTAACCCGCAATTTGACGTGAAATGGAGTCATTACATTAAATTAGGGGTGTGAAATAACGCCTTAAGGCTGAATTTCAACGAAACATCGTTGGGTGGTCTTCATTTCGGTTTAAGTACGGTCAGGAAAAAAAGGTAAGTCCATATTTCTATATATATATATACATATAATCACGTGTCTTTATCCTTTGCGAGGTAGACAAAGACAGCAGTCTTGAAAGACTGATAAGCCACGTTCAGCTGTTTGGCTTAATTATAGAATTAGGATTCAAATAGTGATGGGTTGCTAGCCCGTCGCCTAAAAGAAGAATCCCAAATTTATAAGCCTATTCCTTAGTCGCCTTATACGACATCCATGGGAAAGAGATGGAGTGGTTCTATTCTTTTTTCTATTGGTACCGAAAAGCCCGTGTAGTTCAATCAAGATATTAAATTAATCATTTAATCAAAGTTAAAAACGTAAATACTGACTTTTAAAATTTGGTTACTTAATCTGTGCTAACATATCACGTCTTAGTTCCTTACGGAAAAGACATAGCTAATAGTCATAAGACTCGACAAATTATCCAAAATGATTAAAGGTAAAGTTGAATTTTTTAGTGCCGTGTGTTTTATTCTTTATTCTTTTTATGTTTTACTTTTGTTTTATTACCACGCCATTTCTTTCCCAAGGATGTCGTAAAAGGTGAGTAAGGGATAGGCCTACAAACTTGGGATTCTTTTTAAGGCGATGGGCTAGCTTTATCCAAAATGAGTAAAGGTACAGTTAACATTTTTAAGTAACCCTTTTTTATGAAGCGGGTTAAAGGTATTTTTTACAAATCAATTATTTAAATTAGGGCGCGCGTGAAACGCTCCGAAGAAAGCTGTCAGTTAAACTGACACGCGATCGGTGTGGTCTTAATTCGACTGACTGACCGAAAAAATGAGTTCCACTAATATTATATGTATATGCGAAAGTAAGTTCATTTGTTTGTTGTTCCTCAACGCGTTATCTACTGAATCTTCTTCAATCTTCTTGAAAATTTGCGTATAAATAATTAAAAGTCCGGGGAAGTACATAGAGTACTTTTCATACATACATACATACATATCGTCACGTCTATATCCCTTGTGGGGTAGACAGAGCCAACAGTCTTGAAAAGACTGATAAGCCACACTCAGCTATTTGGCTTAATTAGTGACAGGTTGCTAGCCCATCGCCTAAAAAAAGAATCCCAAGTTTGTAAGCCTATCCCTTAGTCGCCTTTTACGAAATCCATCGGAAAGAGATGGAGTGGTCCTATTCTTTTTTGTACTGGTGCTGGGAACTACACGGCACTTTTCATCCCAGTGAGATTTGCGAAAAACCTGTATTATTTTGTAGGCGGCGCTAAATTCGTTGCTTTTCTAAAAAGCCGGTAACCTAAACATATGTTTTATATCATTGTCCACCTATTGTATACAATTTAAGGTACAATAAAGTTAAAATAAAAATAAATCTACCTAATTTATGGTAACAAAAGTATTCACTATTATTACGCACGTATATATCACGCACGTCTTTATCGCTAACGGTGTAGACAGAGCTGGATGGCTCATGCGTATCGAACGTAAGTTGAACTCATTAGTTCTAAGGAAGTATTAAAAAACTATTAAGACATCGTTGAGTACGTGAGTGTTTAGAAGCACGTACGCGTGAGATCGTGAAAAGATTTCTACAGGTTCGAAAAATACATATTATCACGTCTATATCCCTCGTGGGGTAGACAGAGCCAACAGTCTTGACAAGACTGAACACCTGTATGGCTTAATGATGGAATTGAGATTCAGATAGTGACAGGTTGCTAGCCCATCGCCTGAAAGAAGAATCCCAAGTTTAATAGCCTATCTTAGTTCGCCTTTTACGATATCTATGGAAAAGAGATGGAGTGTTCCTATTCTTAAGTGCTGGGAACTATACGGTTTTTTTTTTTTCTCCACTACGATTTTACTGTTGGCATGAATTTTCCAATTTTAGTTATACTTTGCATTGTGAACAAAATGTAGCGTTGATGGGTATCTGCTATTTGATACAGATACAAAGGAACTATACGGTTCTGGGTACTACCCCTGGTAGGAGATCCTTTTGTTTCGAGAAAATGTGCTGTTCCCGTGGAATTCCTGGTAAACGACATAGCTCAAACGAAGCCGCGGGGAAAAGCTAGTCCACATCCACACTAATAATAAAGAGGAAAGATTTGTATTTTTGTATGTTTGTGTGGAATAAATTCAAAAACTACTGGTCCGATTTTGATAAAATTTGGCACAGATATAGAATAGACCTTCAAAAGTGACTAAGGCATAAATTTGTTTTTACTCTTTGTTTATTTCAAAATATAAAACACAAAAATATGTCCACCCGTGCGAAGCCGGGGCGGGCCGCTAGTTATTAATAAAGAGAATAGATTTGTGTTTTTGTATGTTACGGGTTAGGTTCCCCTGCAAAGGTTGCGGATGTCAGATAGGAATCGCTTCGTGTTACCTGACTCACCCAATCCAGGATCCATGGTCAAAGGCATACCTCGTGCTCCTCTTCGGATGAGGATATAACCAGGGCTAAAACCAGGAGGAGTAAGATAGAAGTTTTATTTTGGTATACCTGTTTCAAAATGTATTGTTAATTCACACACTGGCCGCTTACAGAAATGTTATTATTTTACGTATAGAAAAAAGTACGATCGTTTTTTATTAATTTTTTAACAACAATGATTTAAGACGAATTGAAGTTAGGATTATTTTTATGTTTGAAGTTTTTTATTATAGTTTTTCTTTATTTTTACCAACACACAGTGTTTTATTTTACATCCCGGCTAATTATCTAGAAAATACCCTAACTTTACCCATACCTTTTCATGGAAACTGGGTTTCTACTCACGAAGAAAGATCTGAAACAATTGCCAGGAATAAGCTGATGAATTGAAATGACAAGGGCAATATCTTTATGACAATCAAAACAATTCACAGAAGACGTAGTTTAATGAATGAATGAATGGAGTTCCCCGGCTGCATTTATGTTCGTTTATAACCTGGCCCATTTGATTGTTACTGATACGAAATACGATAGTAAAATTTAAAAAAAAAAAAACAATACTTTTATATTAACTCGTTGTGAATAAGTTTCTTATGAAATGTGTTAAAAAATTTGATCAGCGTTTCAGCGTGAATTTAGTTAAAACATATTAATTTATCTCGTACAGGTTAAACAGAGCCTAGTCAAATAATAAAATGGCATGTTCAGCTGGCTTATAATGGAATTGAGATTCAATTGATACCTCAAAATTTTTGGTTTTTTTTATCTGTACCTACAATATTAATAATCGCTTATGTTTACTTTAATGGCACAACAAAAATGGGACATAAATATGGGGCATGTTAAAAAACTTACAAGCCACGATGCAAAAATCGACGTTATCATTTATAGCTATTACAATTGATTTTTATTACACAAACATACATACATACAAAAAATTACACCTCTTTCCCGGAGGGGCAGGTAGAGATTACCTCTTTCCACTTGCCACGATCTCTGCATACTTCCTGCGGTTTCGGGTACTCTTGACCTGACCCTTTACACAATAGTACAAAAAAAAACGGAATTTGGACCATATATTATGTGGGACGTGTTAAAAACTTGAAAATTAAACTTGATTTGTATTCCGCCAACGTACGTGTGACAATTTAGTTCATTGTATTAGTTATTTGGAAGCTATCTTGACCTGTATGGTAATAGATGAATCAGATTTATACGCCAAGCGGTGAATAGTAATGGCGATTTCATTCATATACGCTTCTAGCTGAGCCCGCGACTTCGTCCGCGTGGAATAGTTATTTTGGGCATCATTGAAGCCCTCAAGGATGAATAATTTTCCCCGTTTTTTTTTCACTTATTCCATTATTTGCTTGCTCCTAATAGTTGCAGCGTGATTTTATATGGCCTAAAGCCTTCCTCGATAAATGGTCTATTCAACACAAAAAGAATTTATCATTTCGAACCAGTTGTTCCCGAGATTATCCGCGTTCAAACAAACAAACAAAGACACTCTTCAGCTTTATAATATAAGTATAGATGATGTTAAACTATAGGTATGACATAATAATAAGGATTGAGATTCGAATAGTGACAGGTTGATAGCCCATCGCCTGCAAACTGAATTCCAAGTTTAAAAGTGGGTCTTGGATGTTTTTCTATACATATAAGTATTTATTATAAAATACAGTATGAGTATATACGATGAGTTAGTATTTCGTAACACAACTTACTTAGAGGTCGCTTCAATGATGCCCAAAATAAATATTCCACGCGGACAAAGTCGCGGGCACAGCTAGTAATGAATATTCATAATTTTATATATATTTTTTTTAAGTGATTCACCTATTTGCTTTTGGCTAATTATTTATTCGCCATTGTTTAAAATATGACGCAAATGTAGCGGTTAGTTTGTTTGTCAAAATTTCTAGGAATTGCCAAATATTACTTAGGAATATAAAAAAGAGTATTAGTAACATATAAGTATTTTGCGAAATATCGCCCGCAGTTCTGCCTGCGTTAAACTAAAATTCCCGGTTTTATTACCGTTCCCGTGGTTTCCCAAATAAAAGTGACAAATTAAAGTCCTACTTAACCTTGAGCGTTGTCTATTTTAACAGGTTTTTTTATCAAAATCGGTCCAGCGGTTAAGCCACAGACATATAGACTTTTATGATATTAGATAAAGATATTATTCCGTTATCCATTTAAGTAAAGAAATGGCTACTTAAACCTATGGGAAATATTTAACTTAATCCACTTGCCGTGTGGTTTCCGACACATTAGAATAGAACCACTCAATATCTATCTATTCCACGCGGACAATAACGCGGGCACAGCTAGTCTTGTATATTTGCTAATTTATCTCACAATTAGTTCCGAGTAAAGATACGTAAGATAGGCGGGAAAACCCATTGTTTCTCGGGATATGGGTGACGCAATCCTGGAATGATTATGTTCTGCTCCTCTGAATTTACATACACACATATTATCACATCTTTGTCCCTCACGGGGTAGACAGAGCCGTACATAGTCTGTCTCTCTCTCTCATTTCTGCGTGTGGGAAATTGCACCCTCCACAGAAGAATAGAATAGAATAGAATAATTTTCAAAATTGGATACAAGGTATCACTTATTGACGTCACATCACTTAAATCTAATTATAACTACTACCGCTTCCAAAGCGCATGTGTAGAAGAAGCGGCGGAACAAACTACACTGCAGCATTTTCATCGGACGTCAATGTACAAATATAGATCTCTTAAATCTAAATCATCATGAAGTTTTTCGGGACCCGGGGTCCGCCTTCCGACTCTTCTCTCTCCACTTGACCAGGTTTTCGGCATCCTCGGATTTCAGTCCATTGGCTTGCATGTCATCTTTTACGACGTCCAGCCGTGATCTTTTCGACCTGCCTCTTTCACCTGGGCTCATAGCGTCATGGCCAGACGTCTGAAGAACAATGTATGCACTCGTCCACATTTCCATTCTAAGTCTGGATAGTTGTGAAGTTGACGTTGTTGAAGCAAATGCTGCAGTGCAGTTTGTTACCGCTTCTTCTGCACTGACGCGTTGGAAGCGGCAGTAAACTAAGTTTTAAGTAATTTATTTGACGTCAACCAATGTTGTGAAACCAAAAGTTTTGACAATTATTAAGCGATATGAAGTATCCTATAATCTCTAATATATAAAATTCTCGTGTCACAATGTTTGTCGCCGTACTCCTCCGAAACGGCTTTACCGATTTTAACCAAATTTTGCATGCATATTCAGTAGGTCTGAGAATCGGCTAACATCTATTTTTCATACCCCTAAGTGTTAAGGGTTGTCCACCCTTAACATACATACATACATACATTTTTTAATTAGAAATTACTTAAAAAATATTTATATGGCAAAACAACGTTTGCCGGGACAGCTAGTAATGTATAAACATTTTGAATTTGAATCTGTTTCCCAATTAGTCTGCTGTTTTGCGCAAGACATGTCCTTACCAGCGTCGCTGCCGACATAGTCTGTCCCTCACATAAATAAACAGCTAAAAGTTGTCAGAAAGTTTCCAATTTGATCAAGATACGTTCGTCTAGGCCTTCCCACTCCAACAGTCCCATTTACACTTCCTATGTATATTTGTTAGTCAACGTACCTACTTTCATTCATCCTCTCGACATGATCATTTGATCATGATCATGACATGATCAAACCATCTAAGTAATCCCTTTTCCATTTCGGTAACTATAACAAAAAACAAAACTATATTAAAATCGGTCTATCCGTTTGTGACAGACGGACACGCTAATCTTTTAATACCCCGTAATTTTTTATACGTCGTTAAAAATACTGTTACCTACATACATATATTTACGTGCTGTGTCAGAAATAGAAGTAATGTCTATATTTAGCCTTGTAATACAATACTCGGACATTTTTCTCACTAAGTATTCATAATACTTTACAAGTACTTACCACATACTCCTTTCAAGTGTGTACAGTCGTGACTCGGTAACTAGATTCTGTCACACGGATATAGATAGGGTGGAATGCTGATTTCGCATTTAATAAGTATGTATTTATCCTAATAATATTGCGAAATGCGAAAGTTTGTGAGTATGTATGTCAATATGGATGTTTGTTACTCTTTTACGACTTCCGTGGGAAATAGATGGAGTGATCTAATTCTTTTTTGTACTGGTGCCGGGAACCACACGGCATGTTAGTCCAACTTAAAAATTGGTTTTCTTTGTTTAAGTTTGCCCCATCCCTCTAAAGGGGCAATGCATAGATATATTTTTTTTGATTTGTGAAATTGTCAATGGTCCATATAATTTTATTGTTCAGTTATCCAAGTAGGACTATGCGGAGAAAAAAATCTAAGTTAAATATAAAGAAACGCCTGATGAAAATTTCAAAGCAATGTTAAATGCGCAAGTACTTTGTAGTAAGTCATGAATAGTTGAATTTGGGACGATATATAAAAATATATTGATTGAATGATATTTAAAGTCGAAATAAAACACATTTTTCATTACATACATACACATGTGTGTATTGTCACGTTTATATCCCTTGCGGGATAGACAGAGCCAACAGTCTTGAAAACACTGAAGGGCCACGTTCAGCTATATGGCTTAATGATGCAATTGAGATTCAAATAGAGACAGGTTGCTAAACCATCGCCTACAAGAAAAATCTAGCACAAGTTTATTAGCCTTTTCCCTTAGTCGCCTTTTACTACATTCACCGGAAAGACATTGAGAGTGCCGGGAATCACACGTCATTTTTTACTCTTTGTTTTAAAATAGTAAATAATTATTAGGTAAAAATAAATAAAAATAAAATATTCTTCATTGCAGTAATCTTGTATTAGTAAGTAAGTAAGTAAGTATTAGTACTAAGTAATTAACAAATAACTACGAGTACTAAGTATTTTTAAAATACTTTGTATTTTTTGCAACACATCCAGTAAATTTTGCGCTTGTAATAAGTGACTCGAGATTATGCAGTTAAGCAAACCAGTCAACCAAGTAGGTACCTAATTTATGTAAAAATTAAAAAGCTGTAAACTTTAAGATGGATTTTTAAACAAGAAACGAAGATTATCCTTAGTAAGTGCAGTATAAATCTGGTCTTTATTCCAAGTTAAATGTTGCCATATATATGACCATAAGTAACTGCCATTTAACTTATTATTGGTACCAGCAGGTAGTTAATAATGAATATATATATAGTCACGTCTATATGTGTGCGGGGTAGACAATGGCTTTGTTTACCCCATTGTGACACTTCATATCACTTAGTAATCGCCATATCTTTTGGTTTCACAACATTGGTTGACGTCAAATAAATTACATACTTAAAATAATAACTAAGTTTACTTCCGTTTCAAAAGCGTCAGTGCAGAAGAAGCGGTAACAAATTGCACTGCAGCATTTTTTCAACAACGTCAACTTCACAACTATCCAAACATAGAATAGAAATGTGAACGAGAAAATACATTGTTCAGATTAATTGACTTATATGAAATTTTTATAATATTTTTTTTATGGATTGGCAATTTTAAATAGGTTTATGAGACAGAGTGTACTAAGTTTTGATTAAGGTTCAAATCTAATTACAATTCTTGAAGAGGTTTCTGTGCCAAGCTCAAGCCAGATGTTTCTATCATTATATCAACCTTTTACGGGGTCAGAGCAAAAGTCTCGAAAAGACTGAGAGGCCTCGTGACTCTGCCTTGCCTATCTCATAAGTAAAAAAGAGAAGTAAAAAAAACGTGCGTTGGCCGGGAATCGAACCCGGATCAACTGTTTGGAAGGCAACTATGCTCACCATTACACCACCAACGCATGTGTTATATAGTGCTAACTTTGGAATTGGTTTTTAAACGTATGTACTTACCTACATATATCAACTTTTATACACTTTTGCCCGCGACTTCGAACGCGTGGAAGAGTCTATCATTGTTCTTCTACGTTATATGCTACATAAGGTGTTATCATAATTGTATTTTTGTATAAAAATGTGTATTTTCATGTGTATTGTCACATAATATATGAATTTTGGTTTTATCAAAGTTACTCCATACCAATATTATAAATGTGAAATACTTTTGTACGTATTCCATGATCTGGCTCTGCCTACCCAGCAAGGGATATAGATGTGATTATATGAATGAATGAAAAATAAATGTCAAAGTGTCTTTGTATGTCCGAAACAAAATGGTTTGATACAAATAAATACATTTTTAATAATCTATAAATATAATCTATACATATAATAAAACAGTAAAAGTATTGTAAAATATACATTTAGTATTTTTGACTGAAATGGATAGAGGGACACGTAGAATGAATAAAAGAAAAAAAAAAAGTTTGTATTTTTTGTCTGTATGTATGATCACGCTTATCTCTGAAAGTACTGAACCGATTTACATAAAGCTTTCACCAATTGTTTTGTTTTAACTCAGAAAAACATTTAAAGTTTGTTTCATCAAAATCGGTTCAATAAAAAAAGTTATCGACATTTGAATGAACTCAAAGCATGAGTTTGCCTGCAAATAAGTTAGAAATTTAAAATTCAAAGTCGTTTATTATTGTACGACAGGATTATACCTATAACATACTCGTATAAATATAAGTGAAAATCAGTTTGATAATATCCTAATTTTGCCGCACATAACATGCGTAATTCGCACGTAAAAAGATTTTTGGTTTGTTAGTCTACTTTGTTGGTCAAAAATAATTTAGATACTAAGGTCACATATTTCAATTAATATTTCATATGATTAGTATATTGATTATTTCACATTATTTTAGATTCAACTCGAAATTTACGCGGACGACGTCGCGGACAACTACAACTAGTTCTTAATAATTTTTTAAAACAATTTTTATAATTTTTAATATAATTATTTTTTATTAAATTAAATAAAAATTAAATTTCGCGAAAATTCGTAAAAGGTTATTCATTACATCACTACTTAATGAAAATCGAGGGATTTTTTATTTGTGAGACAAACTGATGTATGTTTGTATGTAAGATTTGCAAATGTTGTACAAAGATGCATGGGTTTTCCGACGATGTAAGTGTGTGTGTGTGTGTGTAAACAAGTGAGCGTTTCTCAGTAACAAGGTTACCACATAACTTTGTTCGGACCACTTGTACAAATATTATAAGATTATATTGAGACTTCCTTATAGAAATTTGAATAAAATAATCAGCATGTTGATTAAAGCGATCATGTGCAGATATTCCAAGGGATATAAGCCTATCCCTTAGTCGCCTTTATTGACATCCATGGGAAAGAAATGGAGTGGTCCTATTATATTTTTTATTGGTGCAAACCACACGGCACTAATAGAAAAAAGCTAGCAATAACACTTATATCTAAATCAGAAAAGTCGGTTATCACTCATACTAATATACGTAACTCAGCACACAGTCATTGGTCCGGCTGCGGTACGATTTGAACCTGTGTCACCGTAACCCTAGTTAACCGTTCGATCATCGAGTTCATCGGCCGACTTGTACCATGGACCGTTTGCCACAAAAAGAAACAAGTGCCGTGTGGTTTCCGGCAGTGCCGTGTGGTTCCCGGCAGTGCCGTGTGGTTCCCGGCAGTGCCGTGTGGTTCCCGGCAGTGCCGTGTGGTTCCCGGCAGTGCCGTGTGGTTCCCGGCAGTGCCGTGTGGTTCCCGGCAGTGCCGTGTGGTTCCCGGCAGTGCCGTGTGGTTCCCGGTAGTGCCGTGTGGTTCCCGGCAGTGCCGTGTGGTTCCCGGTACATATAAAAAAAGAATAGGACCACTCCATCTCGCTCCCATGGATGTCGTAAAAGGCGACTAAGGGATAGGCTTATAAACTTGGGATTCATCTTTTAGGCGATGGGCTTTCACTATTTCAATCTCAATTCTATCATTAAGCCAAACAGCTGAACGTGGCCTATCAGTCTTTTCAAGACTGTTGGCTCTGTCAATCCCGCAAGGGATATAGACGTGATTGTATGTATGTATGTAAAAGAAACACCAAGTTGTGCAGGGTCAACTTCTCAACAAACGTGCATCAATACGAGTATCATAAGTGACGGCACTCGACCTCGTATCGCGAATTTTGCGTCGGGCGAGACAATTGGATAACAGTCCACCACACGCATTTAAAAAAATATAAATGTAAGTAGATAGCCAAGTTAAGGAGATTTGACGCAACTCACGAATTTAATTTACAAAATTTTTAAAAAGTATTACAGATAGCGGCCCGCCCCGGCTTCGCACGGGTGGATATATTTTTGTGTTTTATATTTTGAAATAAATTTATTTCAAAACAAAATTTATGCCTATGTCACTTTTGAAGGTCTATTCTATATCTGTGCCAAATTTTATCAAAATCGGACCAGTAGTTTTTGAGTTTATTCCACACAAACATACAAAAATACAAATCTTTCCTCTTTATTATTAGTGTGGATATATTGAGGTATTTTTTTTCTTCAAAAAATGAAGGTTTTTCGCAAATCCCGCGGTAGCTTGATTTTTTTACGGGGATGAAGGTAGCCTATGCCCTTCTCCAGACCCTTAATTGTCATTTTCCTCCTGGCTTAAGTCGAGGTTACATCCCCATCTTTCTAGAAATTGAGCCTTGATTGAGCGAGTCACATTTTTACACGAATGCCATCTGATCTCCGCAACCTTTACAGGGGAAGGTAACCCATATTGAATCATGGTTGCACATTCAGTAGTCTGAATGTGCAGTGCAAACAAGACCATCGGTTAGAAATCTTGGTAAAAATTTTAATAAAAAAATATACTTATTTAACATAACATAACATAACATAAAATCACGCCTCTTTCCCGGAGGAGTAGGCAGAGAGTACGTCTTTCCACTTGCCACGATCTCTGCATACTTCCTTCGCTTCATCCACATTCATAACTCGGCGGTTTCGGGTACCTACTCTTGACCTGACCCTTTACCAGGACGTCCTTAATTTAATCAAGATTTATATATAAGATATATATATGTGGGAATGAAAGTAAAACAGTGCGGAATTATATTGTAAATCTTCTTATTTTATTGGACTTCTTAAAAACACATCTTATAACGTCTTACATCGTACCACATACTCACTATTCTATCTCTTAATGTTACCAACGTAAAAATAAGTAAGAGGTCAGCTAACAAAAAGGATTTAAATAAAAACAAAAAACAAAACTTCTCCCACATATATATATATATATAAAAATATACTTGACTTGGCCATTATAACACACGTTCGTATGAAAAGTGAAATTGCACTTGACATAAAAACTATGAAATAATTCGGCCTACATGGTCGTAAGATGATCCAGCATGTTCTCTCAAGGGTTCCTGTGTTATGATTGATTGTTGACATTGTTTAGTGATACGGATTTCTTTAAGTCACGTGTCTAGAATGTCATACATACATATACCTAATCACGTCTATATCCCTTGCCGGGTAGACAGAGCGAACATCTTGATAATACTGATAGGTCACGTTCAGCTGTTTGGCTTATACAGTATTGAGATTTATATAAAGTGACAGGTTGCTTGCCAGTCGCCTAAAAGAATAAGAAAGAACAATAAGAATCCCAAGTTTGTAAGCCTATCCCTTAGTCGCCTTTTACGACATCCATGGGAAAGAGATGGAGTGGTCCTATTGTTTTTTGTATTGGTGCCGGGAACCAAATGGTATTTTTAAAAAACACGGCATTAATTGTATTATAAACATAATGAAATTACTGTCTGAGAAACATTTATATTGTTAATCGCAATCTAGTCAAGCTAAAAATAGCGGAACGTGGCCTTACGGTATTTTCAGGGCTGTTGGCAGTTGACTCTGTCTACCCCGCAGAGATAGACGTTACTGTATGTATATAAAATCTAGTCAATAACCTTATTATTTTAACAAAAATTAAAGTTTATGTTAAACTTGTGTTGACACGATTACAAAACTTATAAAAAAAAATACTCTACCAAATTCTAACATGCAAAACTAATCTTAATGTTTTACGATACAAAGTTAGTTTTTCGAAATCTTAAACCCTTTTAAAGTATCTTGGTTCCGTACCACTGACTCCTGTGTGAAGAAGGGTTCCTCAGAGAATTCTCAGGAAGTGAGTGCTTATATTTTTATATCAAGAACATTAGAAGCAGCGAAGCATACGGTACACCTGCTTGTATTGTCTTGCATATTTTGAACTCCCTCGAAAAAAGAAAGGTTCGCAATTTATGTTGGGAGTTTTAAACTAGACTCGAACTTAATTTAAGGCTATCAATATCTGTGTAATAGGACCCTACGTATAAGTATCTATAATACATACATATGGTCACGTCTATATCCCTTGCGGGGTGGACAGAGCCAACAGTGAGTTCAGCTATTTGGCTTAATGATAGAATTGAGATTCAAATAGTAACAGGTTGCAAACCCATCGCCTAATTATGTTAATTATATTAATTTGAATTTTCTGTATTTTTACATGCCATAGACGATGGGCTAGCAACCTGTCACTGTTTGACTCTCAATTCTATCATTAAGCCAAATAGCTGAACGCGGAGGATCAGTCTTTTCAAGACTGTTGGCTATGTCTTCCCCACGAGGGATATAGACGTGACGATATGTATATGTATGTATGTTATAGAATTAATTTATTCTATAAGTTTAGATCACTTTTCTTCACAGACAGAAATAAGGTGAGATCCAAGTATCCTGTCACACATTATCTTTTTTATGTATTTGACAGATTGATAAGCCTTATCACTAGTATTAGCCCAAGTTGCTTCCCGCTTCTGTCCCTTTATCTGTTTGTATGCTTATATCTTTAAAACTTCACAACGTAGTATTTTTAATAGGTGATTCAAGAGGAAGGCTTAAATGTATATACGTGCGGAGCCAGGGCGGGTCGCTAGTTAAATTATTTTTCTTTCTTTTTTTCCTAAACCGGAGAGCTTGCATAATGTAGATGAAGCGAAAGAATTCTACAGGGATCGTGGTAAGTGGAAAGACGCAGTCACTGCCTACACCTTCGGGAAAGAGGCGTGATTTTACGTATACATATATGTTTATCACATAAATTGCGTATTTTTAAAATGAGACGCTACGTTATCACCGTCTGCGTTAGTTTAAAAGCGAGATTTAACTCCAAAACTAGTCTAAGATAAATACGTCAGTCACAAAATAAATAATTCAGATAATCCCGACGTTACTTCAAAGGACATCACGGGATGAGGAATGTTAAAAGGGACTCTTGAAATGAAGGATAGTGTCAGATAACGGTTGATAAGGCTAGCGAGGGCGCAGTATAGGGGCTAGTTCTCATAAAGATTTACTTAATATACATACACACATACGTATACGTGATTATATGTATGTATGTATGTATACATACATATCATACGTCTATATCGCTTGCGGGGTATATACAGCCACTAGTCTTGAAAATACTGATATGCCACGTTCCAACCACACTGCATATGTACCTATTCTGAATTCCGAACGTGGCCTTTCAGTCTTTTGAAGATTGTTGGCTCTGTCTACCTCGCGAGGGATATAGACGTGACTTTATATATATATATATGTAGTTGCTATAAAATTATTCTAATGAACTGATTCAATTCAAACTATTATTTTTAACTCGTGCTCTTAGACTATTCATGACAGTATTGTATGTGCGAGTACTAATTAGGAGTAATCACGTTAACGACGAGCGAAGCCGGGGACAAACAGTAGTGATGAGACTGTCACGAACACAGAACACTGAACTGTTGCCCTCTATTTGCTCTGTGGCAGTGATGTAGGGCACTATTTCAATATGAAAAGGTGAAGAGTGACGAACTAAATAGTTTTTGTATGTGCCTTAGATTTGTTAATCTTTAGTACAGATAGTGCCGTGTGGTTCTCTGCACCAATACAAAAAAGAATAGGACCACTTTATCTCTTTCTCATGGATGCCGTAAAAGGCGACTAAGGGATAAGCTTATATACTTGCGATTCTTATTTTAGGCGATTGGCTAGCTACCTGTCGCTATTTGAGTTTCAATTCTATCATTAAGCCAAACAGCTGAACGTGGCCTATCAGTCTTTTCAGTAGGGGAGAGCGGGGCTGGTGTTAACAGGGGTAAGAATTAACAAGCTTATTCCTGCCAAACGTAAAGTGTTAAAAATATGAGACTCGGTTTAGAAATACTATATACGCAGCCGAACGTGTCCAGGCTTGTCAGTTGCCGGCCAGCCATCGCATGTAATAGTTGTGAGTAGTGACCTCGGATTGACAGGTAAGAGAACTTTTCTTGTGTTGCAATAAATTGATTTAAGACTTATTTATTCCCTAAATTGATTTAAAGTTTATACTAAATCAAACTGTAATTTATTGACAGTGAAACTATATTATTTGTTTGTAATTATTTTGACTAGATTATTTGCTGTAATTGGTTAAGTAAAAAAAGTAGCCTTGGGGCTAAAATTAACAAATTGAGTGGGGTAAGTATTAACATGTTAAGTATTGAGTATTAACATGTTAATACTTACCCCGTATGTAGGTATACATATAGTATTAACTAAGTGTTTTTTTACAATAGTATTTTTTTTTGTAGAATGAGAAACAAGGAAGAGCACAAGGGGGTCTACATTTCAAGAAGTATTTGAGTTAGCAGCTAAAGAAGTTCTGGAAAAAAATAGAAAGTATATAGACTAATGATTGTTGAGTACTTATAGTTAATTGAAAAGATTATGTTGTTGCTGTTGAAGAAGATATTATTTTATATACCTTATTAGGACTCTATAAGACTGTTAACAGTAAAAAGTTTATTTAATTTTTATACATTAAGTTTAAATTGTTATGTGTGTCAATATTATATAGGCTTAAAAATCATTTGACTGTGAGAATGATTGTTAATTAGTGTAGATTTAAAACAATATACTATATTCTTTCAGTTTCTATTATAAAAAGAACTGATTTATTTAATCTTAAGTACAATAAAACATTTTTATTAATATAAAATACATTTTATTTATGTATTTTAATAGAATTATAGTCTGTGTTAATTATTGCCCCTTGCGTTAATACTTACCCCAGCTCTGTTAATATTTGCCCCAGATACGGGGTATGTCTTAACAAACGACTTTTTTGGTTTTGATTAGTCTGTTTCTAAAAGTACTTACCTAGCTGATAGTTTTTGTTACTAATATCATAGCCAGATAATCAAAGCATGTTATAAACAAAAAACAAAACAAAAATGTTAATTACTATTGAAAATATAAACCATAATGCAAAATTTGTTAGTACCAGCCCCGCTCTCCCCTACTGTTGGCTCTGGCTACCCCGCAAGGGATATAGACGTGTATGTATGTATTTTAAGAGCTGTACTACAACATTTGTTTTATTGGCGTAAATAAATAATTAAGAATATATCTTCACGAATGATATAATTACTAGTCACATGGTCAATCATTCATTCATTCATTCAACTTCTTTTTGGGAATTCCCACGGACGCGGAGCCACGTGCAAAAGCTAGGTAACAACCGACTAAGTCGGCGGCAAGTTAAAAGGATAGCAAATAAAGTTGGTATATTGCCAATTGCATTTTTATTTGAAACAGATGAGTTTTGACAAAACAATTGCTGGTTTTTTTGTTTACGTCAGGTAAGTACAGGTAGTGTAATCTATTATTGCATTGAATTTTGTAAAAAGAGAACCGCCTTCAAAGGTTGTCCTCCTTTTTGAAGTCTGTTTAAATTCTAAAACCATCTCCTAAGATTCCTACCTAGGGGCCAAAATTTAAATAACAATATTTTTAACTCTGTAATTTTGAATAGTTTTTTTTTTATTATTTACTAATTAATATTAGTTGTATTTTTATGAAATAAACAGACTCATTTCTTCTAAGTGTAACAAACATTTTACTTACAGGTCAAATTGAGAACCATCTTTTTTAAGGCGGTTAAAAGTATCAATTATAATCCCTTTGAAGTTGGGCTACTTAAGGGCGTCGATAGCCTAAAATACTGTTAAATAAGACCAAGTCTTGTTCTTCTGATTACTTCTTCCCCCTGGCTTTAGTCCCGGTTGCATCCTCACCACTCTGAAAAGGAGCCCGGGGTATGCCTTTGACCATGGATCCTGGATTGGGTGAGTCAGGTTTTTATTTTTTTAAACAGTCTTGTTTATACAAATCTCTATGGTAATTATTAAATTACCAGGAGGATAATGACAGACGATTGTTATACCAAATTGACTTCGACAGTCACTAAAATCATTAGTGATTAGGTTAATGAGATAATTATAAAAAAAGAAATAACAAAATAACATGTTTATATAGGAAAAACAAACACTTAGTAAACAGCTGTGGTAAACAAATCAGGTAATTTTCTAATGATGTTTACTATAGTTCCTAGCACTAATAGGAAAAAGAATAGGGCCAAATTAAAATTTAAAACTTTATTGTAAAACATAGGTAAGTAGTACAGATCTGTTACATGTCTTTATAGTATCACTGCTACTGCATATGTTTCCCATGGATGTCAAAAAGGCGACTAAGGGATAGACTTAATAACTTGGGATTCTTCTTTTAAGCGATGGGCTAGCAACCTGTCACTATTTGAATCTCAATTCTATCATTAAACCAAACAGCTGAACGTGGCCTATCTTTTCAAGACTGGCTCTGTCTACCCCGCAAGGGATATAGACGTGAAAATATGAATGTATGTACAAGAAACCCTTTGAAACATTCTATGCCAAGGAACTTGATACTAATTTATAGAATCCAATACCAATGAATTTCTCACTACACCCACGCTGCGTCATATGACGGTAGTAGCCGTCCATTAATAGTTTATTCCTGATCCTATCCTAACGTTCTAGATTCCCAGTAGATTTATGTTTAACTGGGTTTTGTTCATAGCTTCCGTTAATTTCTATATCCGAGGTAATTCCCACTTAGTGTGCCTCTAGACGATGGACTAAAATAGGACCGATTGAATGTCTTCAAAAAGCGAGATGTTGAGAGTACTGTAATCGTCGAATATGCATGAAAAGAGTAATGAGTGTGGAGGAAGCAGGTGAGGTCTGTAAGGATTTTAGCAAGTGGAAAGACATAGTTTCTACCTATAGTATGTATGTAGGCGATAGAGTAAGACCATATGCCTCTAAACCCAGCGGTTTGGCAAGTGCGTTGAATTGTCATTCAATCAGTGAGTCAGTCTGTGTTCTATTTTATATATAAAAAGATAGATAGATAGATAAAACTCTTTATTGCACCATAAGAGTAAAACATATAAAGCAGCACAAAACAGATAGAGATGGTAAACAAAGGCGCACTTATAGCTAATGCAATCTCTTCCAGTCAACCTTTGGGTGGAAGGAGACCAAACAGGAGAATATAGACTTCCTGGTTCAATCCCATCGTCCTAGATCCCTTTTAGGTTTATTAACTTTGTCTGGGTTTGTCTGTCTGCGTGTCGCTTTGAAAGCGATTGCCAAAACTCTTCTCTTACATTGGATGCCGACCTCATATTAATATTTTGTATGCCAAATTGGTTTGATAATATTTTCGAGCGTCGATTTATATATTATGTCGTAAAAGGCGACTAACGGATAGGCTTATAAATTTGGGATTCCACTTGTAGGCGATGGCGATTTCTTCGCTCCTAATAGTTGCAGCGTGATTTTATATAGCCTAAAGCCTTCCTCGATAAATGGTCTATTCAACATAAAAAGAATTGTTCAATTCAAACCAGTAGTTCCTGAGATTAGCGCGTTCAAACAAACAAACAAACTCTTCAGCTTTATAATATATATTACTCTTTATAATATATTATAGATAAACAATAAGTATAAAAATAACAAAAAATATTTAATAATCCTTGATTAATTAAACTTGATTAAAAAAACAGTTCATATGAAAATTAAGTCTGCGGCTTGGCATATAACAAAAGTGTTTTAAAAGCAATTGTGTTAAGAGCGGCTCACAGTAGAATTATACCAATTACATGCTATTATTCAGTACCGATTTTTTTCTATTCATGACCCAACAATGAATGACAAGTATGATCAAATCAAACTTTAAAAAGAGGGTAACGTTTCTGTTAATGTTACAGCAAAATCTGTTTTGACATGATGTAAATTAGATGGTTTTTACAATGTTCATAATGATGTTTGAAATGCAGTAAGCATAATAAGTATTGAATTAAAGTGCATTCTTTACTATTTGTAATTTGCCCTTTTAGAGTTTGGACTCTAATTTTGTGAGGCAGAATTCAAAATGGCTTTGCTTGTGATTTGTTTAGTCATGATCTATTTTGTTCATAGTATTATTGAGAATTAGGGAATCGTAACATTATTAATAGAAATGTAAGTAATAGTTTTTTGTTATGATCCTAATATTAACAGACAAAATTAACGTTACCTATTAAAAATATCAGTGAGCTTTATGCTCTGACCATTATGCATTTTCATTGTATAAATTAGTGTTTATTGGTATTCTAATTTATTTTTTGGATAATAAATAAATAAACTGCAACTGCATTATGTGAATAAATATAACAACGAGACCATATGATATATCGATCCATTTTACAATCTAACAAGACAAAAATAAAATATAGAGTCATTTGTATCGGGAGTTCGTTGTAATATTAGCTGGAACAATGCCACCGGAATTGAACTTCCAAGTAAAAATAATGCGCCTAAAAACAAATGGACGACTAATCTTACACAGTTCTAAGAAGGCGACGTAAGATGTAGGAGATATGACGGAAAAAAATAACATGTGGTCTCATACAGACCATGAATCATAAAGGAACATAAACCCACAAGGACTTACGCTAACATATCGTGCAGTTGAAAACATTAATTAAAGCTATAATAAAGAGGAGTCCAACGAAAGCTCTATGCGTACAGTTTATACTCCATTCATATGAATGACAAATACATGTGTCCGACTTACACAGATAAGGGTTCATTAAATTATTGTGCTGATCTAAACTGAACTTTAATCCGTTGTGATAAGGTACAGACTTGACGGAAGCCTTTGATAATGCTGCACATGGCGTATAGTAAACAGAGAGGGCAGAACAGTCGGTTCAATTCAAACACCGGCGCGGGCGCATTCAGTCGGCATTCAGACTTGAAAGCGGTTGCTATTGAGAGCCACGCGCACGCCGATCTCGACGCACGCGCCGAACGAAATACGAAAATAAAAAATAAACCCCGGGGTTACGCAAGGGTGTGTTCTAGGACCAGTGTGAATATTTTATTTTTTTTTACAAAATAGTGATACGTGATAAGTGAATTGTGTGGTCCATTTGTGATGCTGTGTTGCATGGTGAGTGTTTGAAACACTTGAATGGCACCATTGTTGTGTTCTGTTCGTCTTTTTTTTAAACATCTTGTATCAACACTTTCATCTTTCGTTTTATGCGTCTAGTGTATGTTATAATTAAAGGAGTAACAAGAAACAGCATTAAATATTTTACGAGTTAGCTTGAAATGTTCAGTTTATAGCGCAGGATAGTAAAACATAAGTACTTGAACTTCAAAACTGTTTACATCGGTTATCGCAACGGATTTTTGCGATAGCGAAATAATCGGATTCATGATTAGTTTAACAATTTCCTAAAACTATAAAAGATTAATGAGTTTTGGGAGATTTCTACGCCTAAATATGTTGATGCTTACGTTGTTGTTATAATTTAAGATAACGTTGAGATAACTAACGGTGACCGTAATTAGCGTATCAAAACACCTTGGTGATATAATAAGTATATTTGAAAGTTTGGAAATTCAACTTGATTTATATAAAATACCTTCATTAATATTTACCGTTCTGTGGTTTATATCTGATATAACAAAGTAAATTTGTTTAATTTACCATGCCCAAGAATCTCGTAAGAAAAATGTGTTCAATTTGGATAACGAAAAGAAAGTTTGATAAAATCTTACTTGTAATTATTTTTGTCTCTTAATTAATTGACATGAGTTGATAGCCACACATGTATTACTGGACTTTGCTATAACTTAAAAGTGATTTTACATTAAATTTGTTTTCATAAAATTTTACGTATTAAGCTGTCGGAATTGCGGATAGAAATTTGTTATAAAATAAAAAAAAAATAGTAATTCAAAGGGGAAGATTATTGCACAACATACATACATCAAGTTACGCCCTTATCCCGGAGGGGTAGACAGAGACTACATCTTTACACTTGCCACGATCTCTGCATACTTCCTTCGCTTCATCCACATTCGTAACTCTCTTCATGCAAGCTCCGCGTTTTCGGTTTATTATTGCTTACAAGAAATTTCTTTTAAAAGATTTTTAAGTTGTGACATAACAACTATCTTACCATTGTTTGTTTCTTCAAGAAAATTGCCAACATCGCTGTTTTTTTTAAGATACGAAGAACTAAGTACTTATTGTCTAATCAATATAATCTTCCATGCTAATGATACTTTGAAATTCAAAGTATCACTGCCATGGAAGGAATTCAAAGTTTGAATTGCCAATTTCGCTGTTTTTCTATAGTTTTTAGATATGAAGAACTAAGTACTTTTGTCTAATCAATATAATCTTCCATTATACTTTGATTATGATAAATTGTATTATAAACGCTTTGACACATCATGTTTATTACTTCGATATCAACAAACTTAAAATTTATCAGTTATTTATCTTAATTTTATACCGTATTATTTGATATATATAGGTATCAATAAGAATTAATTGCTCTATAGTTTATTGATTTTAAATTAATTTACTTTTTATCAAAATTCTGTAAGCTTATTTAGATAAATATTTATCTTCTTTAGGTACCCTGTGAATATTAATATTTGTTTATCTAAAGTAGGAAAGTAAGTATATGTTTAGAAGTTCAGTTCAGTTCACGTCTATATTCTTTGCGGGGTAGACAGAGCCTGAGACAGTCTTGAAAAGACTGAAGGGCCACGTTCAGCTATTTAGCTTAATGATAGAATTGAGATTCAAATAGTGATAGGTTGCTAGGCCATCGCCTAAAAAAGAATCCCAAGTTTGTAAGCCTATCCCTTAGTTGCCTTTTACGACATCCATGGGAAAGAGATGGAGGGGTCGTATTCTTTTTTGTATTGGTTGCGGGAACCACACGGCTACCTGTTTAACGATCTAATTATTTCTACCTGTTTTAAGACCTCACTATTTGACTGAAACTTTCTTACAATTAGGTACCTGCGATGAAAGATCTTTTACAACTATATGAATATCCTTTTTCTTGTACATAATTTTTGCAAATATTTTGTTAACAATATCTTTTATGGTATGTACATATACAATACAGAAGCTGACTTAAAAAAAATAATATGGAGCATCCAAGCATCAACTGTAAAGATTAGTTGATTGAAGTTGTCGTTATTGAGGAAAATGCTGCAGTGCAGTATGTTACCGCTTACTGCACGTCAGTGCACAAGAAGCTTTGGAAGCGGCAGTAAACTTTGATTTAAGTAATTTATTTGACGTCAACCAATGTTGTGACACCAAAAGATTTGACAATTATTGTGTGTTGTTTAAAATGTCACTTAATTATGAATAACTTTTTTTTTTAATTTGAATTACTTTTTGCAAATATTTGGTTAACAATATCTTTATGATAAGTACAATACAGAAGCTAACCTAGTAACAATGTGGAGCGTCCAAGCGTCAACTGTAAAGATTAGTTGATTAGTGACGTCTACAAAATTGTTCTTAATTGATGGTTATACTGCCAACTATTTGAGAATTTGCCGAAGCCAATGATCTACTAAGTAGGACTATTCATTCATTCAATCATATAGTCACGTCTATATACCTTGCGGGGTAGACAGAGCCAAGAAAAAGCCGATAAGTAGGACTTGATAATTGTAATTACAATTTCATCATTAATCATTATTTGTGATTCTTTACTTTAAAATTATTAACTAGCTGTCCCGGCAAACGTTGTTTGGCCATATAAATATTTTTTAAGTAATTTCGAGTTAAAAAAATATATTTAATGTGGGACAGCCCTACTCACTAAGGGATACCCCTTAGTGAGTAGGGTTGTCCAACCTTAAAGTTTTCATCATACGATGTTGGCCGATTCTCAGACTTACTCAATATGCTCACAAAACTTCATGAGAATCGGTCAAGCCGTTCCGGAGGAGTACGGGAACGAACATTGTGACACGAGAATTTTATTTATAAGATAATTACGAATAATATACTTACTTACTACTGTCACTGACTCTTTCTTCATGCAGTTTATACTCGACATGATTCTCAGACATTTTTTTTAATCTGTCGTAATTATGCGCTTTGTCGAGTCTTATAAAGCTGTAGAGTGAGTCGAGCCACTTTTAAGGGTTCCGTACCTAACAGGTAAAATGGGACCCTATTACTGAGCCTCCGCTGTCTGTCTATCTGTCACCTGGCTGTATCTCATAAACCGTGATAGCTATAAAGCTGAACGTTTCACAAATTATGTATCCGTTGCCGCTTTAAAAACGAATAATAAAAATAATAAAAAAAAAAATATTTAGGGTCGTCCCGATACAATAAATGTGTATTTATTTTTGCTCAAATTAATGACGGTAACAGGTAGACGCTACAAACTTTGTTTGCAAAACCTTTTTTTTTTTAAATAATGGTACAGAACCCTTCGTGCGCGAGGCCGACTCGCGCCTGGCTGGTTTTTTACCCATTCGCAGAATAGGTTAGGTACGATATTTGATTTCGAATTTATTATTTCTATAATTTTCATACAACATCCAACGTTCAATTCGCAGTTTCTCACGATCTTCACATACGAGTATGTACCTATATTTATTCCTGCCAATATTTGTTCACAAATATTACCGAGGTCATTTAAAGATAACTGTGATTCTAAGAACGTGTCGCCGTTGATAAGAACTGCGGGGAAACCGCTCTGGCTAATAAATAGAGTTGTATATCATTACTTGTGGTTCCCGGCACCAATACAAAAAAATATGGGACCACTCCATCTCTTTCCCATGGATGTTGTAAAAGACGACTAAGGGATAGGCTTATAAACTTTAGATTCTTCCTATAGGCGCCACCTGTCACTATTTAAATCTTAATTATATCATTAAGACAAACAGCTGATCGTGGCCTATCAGTCTCTTCCAGATTGTTGGCTCTGTCTACCCTATCTATGTCTATGTATTACGTCATGTATATATAAAGATTCCTAGAATCAAACCTTGAAATATATTTATAGCCTTGAATGATGTAACCTGCGCAAGATCTTATGTCAATACATACTTTCAAAATATTCCGACTAGACTTCCTTAAGCAGACAGTTGGTCTGCTTATTTTGATACGCCTACGTGAAGCGGGAAATTTCGTTGTTTTTCTCTTCCCACGGGAATTACGGGAGATCATATCTTAGTGCACACTATACCACGTAAGGACCATACATACATACATACATATGGTCACGTCTATATCCCTTGCGGGGTAGACAGAGCCAACAGTCTTGAAAAGACTGAATGGCCACGTTCAGCTGTTTGGCTTTATGATAGAATTGAGATTCAAATAGTGACAGGTTGCTAGCCCTTCGCCTAAAACAAGAATCCCAAGTTTATAAGCCCATCCCTTAGTCGCTTTTACGACATCGATGGGAAATGAGATGGAGTGGTCTTATTCTTTTTTATGTTGGTGCCGGGAACCACACGGCATGTCTTGATGCACACTAAACCGCATAAGGATCATACATGCCTTTCAAATCTTAACCTGTGCGTTAATATGTTAGTTAGTCAGTCAATGTCCAGTTAATATATTCAGACTTCTATGCTTAAAAATAGAAACATTTTTATTTCAAAGGAATATCTCAAACCAGTCCAATAAACTAATTCGTTTTGTTTAGTGCAAATAGCAAGGTTGGTTTTTTATTTAGTAAACGAGCTGTGCCCACTAACTGACTTCGTCCGCGTGGAATAGTTATTTTGGACATCATTGAAGCCCTCAAGAATGAATAACCGTTTTATCACATTTTCCATTATTTCTTCGCTCCTAATAGTTGCAGCGTGATGTTATAAAGCCTAAAGCCTTCCTCGATAAATGGTCTATTCAACGCAAGACAACAAACAAACAAACTCTTTACTTTTATAATATTAGTAGATACATACATGTAATCACGTTTATATCCCTTGCGGGGTAGACAGAGCCAACAGTCTTGAAAAGACTGATAGGCCACGTTCAGCTGTTTAGCTTAATGATAGAATTGAGATTCAAATAGTGACAGGTTGCTAGCCCATCGCCTAAATATACTTTCTGTCTTATAGTGAAAATAAACTTAGTGTTTGACCGCGGGTTCTCTATCTGCGCTGGTTGAAATAGTTAATCAAGAAAAAGGCATTGTAGACTCGAGATTTTTATTTCAGGCAAAAACCTAGACCAACCTGTCGCTATTTGAATCTTAATTCTATCATTAAGCCATCATAACTAAGCTAAGTAAAACGTAGCGTTGGAATCTCATGTTTATTGGCTTTGTCTACACCGTAACGGATAAAGACGTGCATGTATGTAGTAATAAATACATACATACATATAGTCACGTCCATATCCCTTATGGAGTAGACAGAGCCAATAGTCCCGAAAAGATTAAATGGCCACGTTCAGCTGCTCGGCTTAATGATTGAATTGAGATCCAAATAGTGAAAGGTTGCTCGCCCATCGCCTAAAAAAAAGGATCGCAATTTTATAAGCCTATCCCTTAGTCGCCCTTTACGACATCCATGGGAAAGAGATGGAGTGGTCCTATTCTTTTTTGTATTGGTGCCGGGAACCACACGGCATGTAGTATGACGGTATGTAGTAATGATTGTATAATTCACCGTATGATTGAATTGAAATGAAGTAATGATGACGAAACGGTGATTGAATTTGATTGAGCCGAAATTCGGGGCGCATTTCAGTGGGTCATTTCCTCCTGATTTTGAACGTTGACTCAGACCGCATTGGCGTAGTGGCAAAGTTGACTTCGATGCCCCGGGTTCGAGCCTTGGACAATGGATGTTAAGTGATACGGAAGAAATTAAATGAATGGGTGTCTTAGGAAAATTATAAGATAATGCAAAATCGTTTAAAAATATTTTAATAAATAAATAAATATATACGGGACAAATTACACAGATTGTGTTAGCCTCGAAGTAAGTTCGAAGACTTGTGTTACGAGATACTAACTAAACTATACTATATTTTATAATAAATATTTATATAAATAAACACACAAGACCCAGGCTAATCAGAAAAAGTTCTTTTCCTCATCATGCCCTGGCCGGGATTCGAACCTAGGACCTCCTTATTAAAACCATAGGAATAAAAATAAAGAAATGGTAGGTCAGAATTATTCTTTCGCGATATACATTGGAAAGAGTTGGAGAGGTCCTATACTTCACTACATAGTATAAACCAAAGTCGCTATTTGAGTCTGTTTGTCTGTATGCTTAAATCTTTAAAATTACGCAACGGATTTTTATGCGGTTTTTTGTAACAGGTAGAGTGATTCAAGAGGAAGGTTTTTATGTATAATTTTTTCCGAATTTTGCACCCGTGCGAAGCCGGGGCGGGTCGCTAGTTTTATATAAGTGCCGGGAACCACACGGCCGCGAGGTATCAAGATAAACAACCGTAACGACTTCCGACGCTGTCGATTCAATATCTTTATTTATGAGCTGGTTTCTTATCGCAATTTGTTTAGTAATTCTAAGGCGAGAATTGATGGAGTATACTTTGTTATCGGTTTAGCATGTCGGTGCGGTATTTACTATTATTCAATACGGGTTAGGTTCCCCTGCAAAGGTCAAAAAAAAGCACGAGGTCAGATGTGTGTATCTTGGTGTAAAAATCTGACTAATCCAATACAGGATTCCATTTGAAAAGGGAGTCCCAAACTTCTCTCCGAAGAAAGAAGGTTTATGTTCTGAAAACTGATAGAATACATTATAAGGTCCGCAAACGTTCTGTAGATGATGATGACGTAGATTCGTAGGGTGCGACTAAGACCCAAATTCAAAATCCTTATTGCATTATCATAAAGTACATTAGTTGAATAACAGTTATTGCTTATGAATAGGTACAATAAGAACCATGTTGGGCATCGCAATTTTAAAATAATACTCGTAGGGAACAAAAGCAGTAACTCCGCAAGATTTGAGACTGCGACAACATTAATGCATACATAGGTACATATAATCACGTCTATATCCCTTGCGGGGTAGACAGAGCCAACAGTTTGAAAAGACTGATTGGCCACATTCATCTGTTTGGCTTAACGATAGAATACATACTTACATACATAAAATCAGAATTGAGATTCAAATAGTGACTGGTTGCTAGCCCATCGCCTAAAAAAGAATCCCCAGTTAATTATCCCTTAGTCGCCTTTTACGAAATCCATGGAAAAGAAATGTACTTACTGATCTTATTTTATTTTTTTTCTATTAGTGTCCGGAACCACACGGCGCAGCATTAATGCAAACACATAAAAATGCGGTTTGTAAACTGTGTAGTAACTGTTTTCGAAATCACGCGGCCGCACGGCTAACAACAGAAATATTTGAGAAAAGGAAAAGAAAATATAAACAACTCCAATTATGTGTGTATGAATGTTAGAAATCGAGAGGAGGCATACATACATACAATTATTGTATAAAAAGAACCGCTTCCAATCGATATCGTCCATTTTTGAAGTCGGTTAAAATTTTCCAAAACCTTGTCTTTAATGTAACGAATACTTTTCTGAAAACCGCATCTAAACCGGCTCAGCGAAACGCGATATAATCGCGGATAAACATACATAAATAACAGTTCAAACTGAGAACCACCTTTTTTCGAAGGCGGGTACAATAATTTCCACATCTTTGTATTCTTCTTAATAAGAAAAAATAATCTCAAAGGCTAGCAACCTGTCACTATTTGAATCTCAATTCTATCATTAAGCCTAACAGCTGAACGTGGCCTGTCAGTCTTTCAAGACTGCTGGCTCTGTCTACCTATATAGACGTGATTGAATGAATGAATGACAATTATTAAGTAGATAATATTCGTAATGTCCCATATAGATTAACTAGCTGTTCCCGCGACTTCGTCCGCGTGGAATATTTATTTTGGGCATCATTGAAGCCCTCAATTATAAATAATTTTCCCCGTTTTTTTTTCACATTTTCCATTATTTATTCGCTCCTAAAAATTGTAGCCTAAAGCCTTCCTCGATAAATGAAATTAAATATAAATATATATACGGGACAAATTACACTGATTGAGTTAGCCTCGAAGTAAGTTCGAAACTTGTGTTACGAGATACTAACTCAACGATACTATATTTATACTACTAATACTTATATAGATAAACATCCAAAACCCAGGCCAATCGGAGGAAGTTCGTTTCTCAACTTGCTCTGGCCGAGATTCGAACCCGGGACCTCCGGACTCCGGTGTCACAGACAAGCGTTCTACCGCTGAGCCACAGAGGCCGTCAAAATTCAAATTGAAATTCAACAGAAAAAGATTTTTTCAATTCGAACCAGTAGTTCCTGAGATTAGCGCGTTCAAACAAACGAAACTCTTTAGCTTTATAATATTAGTATAGATAAAAATTGTGAATGCGATTTTGAATTTGAAGGTCTGATCCTATTTCAAAGTATTGTAATCATATAGGTGACCCAAAATGGCGATGTTTTGTAATTAAATTGACCTCCAAGTAACACAAGTATTCCGAAGGTTTAACACTAATTACACATAATATGTGCGAATGTGAATTCTGCTGAAGTTTAGATGTAAGAGGTTCCGCTGACCTTTTTATAAATTGTTGTTCAGGTCAAATAAATATTTGACCGTCGTATGAATGTTCAATGTTAGTCTGTCTGTCAATAGATAGTTATAATTGAGTATGAAGCGAAGGAAGTATGCAGAGATCGTGGCAAGTGAAAAGATGTGGTCTCTACCTACCCCTCCGGGTAAAAGGCGTGATTTATTGTATGTATATATATATATATGTATTATTCTATCAGGCTATGGGCTAGCAACCTATAACAGATTATCTACATTTCAATTCCATAATTAAGCTAAACATAAAAATTGACTCTGTCTACCCCGTAAGGGATAAAGCTGTGTTAGTTCCATATTTCCATGTACTAAGGATACTTTCTCCTCTACTATTTATGGTAACCATAAATAAGTTTAAAAATGTGTTCTACACAGAACTAAGTTGGTTTTTACTATTAAAATATATTAGTATGTGTGTCTGTTCGTTACTTAAGTACAGTTAGACTAGTTTAACAAGTGACCAATAGTCACAGGGTTGTCAAAAATAGCAACCTAGTAATAATGTCCATTAAAGTCCCAAAATATTAAATAAAAATGTATTTGAATATTAAACAGATTATTAAAAATAAAAACAAATTACATACATACATTTGGTCACGTCTATATCCCTTGCGGGGTAGACAGAGCCAACAGTCTTGAAAAGACTAAATGGCCACGTTCAGCTATTTGGCTTAGTGATAGAATTGACAATCCTATTGTGACAGGTTGCTAATCCATCGCCTAAAAAAGAATGCCAAGTTTTTAAGCCTATCCCTTAGTTGCCTTTTACGACATCCATGGGAAAGAGATGGAGTGGTTCTATTCTTTTTTGTATTGGTGCCGGGAACCACACGGCACAAAGAAATTATATTATTAGAAATTGTTTATAGCAATAAAATAGGCATTTTTTTTAATGCCCACGCAAGCGAAACTCGGGTACATGTCAAGTCTTTCAATAGAAATACAAAGTAATCAATCACAAAGGAATTTTATCGAAAAAATATTAATTAAATCGTAAAATATCAAAAACACGTGATTGAGATTATAATTTGTAATTTCTAATTAATTTGCAAAACCATCAATACATAATCATTTCTCGATTCATAAAAGGATATTACTGTTTAGTTAATGTGGAAACGATGACTGTAAGAAGATTGGTTATGTATGTAAGTCTAGTTACCATTAATTTTCTATAGAAAGTAATCCTATGCTATTAAACAAGCAATGTTATATTTAATTTAAAGATTATACACACACACCGAGCACCGCTCGGTCACCCAGGTACTGTATGTAAACGGGGAAGCAACGCTTCATTTCATAGCTTTCGAAAAGACTTTTCTTCAAGAAATAAGCAACTAAACTAAAAGTGTGCATACATTTTGTATATACCTACATATTGTTAGCTCTATTTTGACAGCCCTAGTTTAACCAAGAACCAACTTTTGATATATTTACAGTGGAAACCAGTTTGAAAGACTGTCAATGCATTTAACACTCTCTTTCTAACCAAACAAGGGGCAAATCCATTACTGTACACGCAATTATGTGGACTTTACGGGGTGAAAGGTGTATTATTCTTCTTCTCTACGTCCCTCTTGTGTGCCGTGTGGTTCTTTATAATATGACCACTCCATATCTTACGCAATGATGTCGTAAAAGGCGACTAAAAGATAAGCGTATAACTTGGAATTCCTCTTGTAGGCGATGGGCAACCTGTCACTAAACCTGTGACTCGAAAGCCATACTGAGCTTGAACGTGGCTTTTCAGTCTTTTCAAGACTGTTGGCTCTATCAACCCTGCAAGGGATATACCCAGTTTTCAAATCAAGTCTAACATATCTGAGAAAAACATATTCAAATCAGAGTAATAGTTTTCAAATTTCTTCAAATTCAATTCAAATTTCACAAAAAACCTGTCAATTAATTCGTGATGTGAGTACAAACATACAGACGGACGTAAATTCTAATCGCCTTTTTTTTATGAATGCTACAATAAACTTTAGCTATGGAATTGTGGCTTAAGACTTTCGAAGTATTCGGACCTGTAGTCGATTACGAAGTAAGCACAACATACCAGACTATTGTATTCCAGAATTATACATTCCATACTCGATCTTATCGATTTAGCAATCGATCACAATCGATTTGTTTAAAACTAGCTGTGCCCGCAACTTCGTCCGCGTGGAATAGTTATTTTGGGCATCATTGAAGCCCTCAAGCATTAATAATTTTCCCCGTTTTTTTCCACATTTTCCATTATTTCTTCGCTCCTTATAGTTGCAGCGTGATGTTATATAGCCTAAAGCCTTCCTCGAAAAATGGTCTATGTTTAAATTATGTGTTAAGGAAGTGTTATTATTTTGTTAGGAGAAATACATACGTTTCTAAAATCATGCCTCTTTCCCGGAGTGGTAGGCAGAAATTAACTGGGCTGATCTGACCCTGACCATGACCCTGGATTGGGTTTGTTAGATGCAACGGCTGTGGAGGTCAGACAGGAATTTATACATGAGAATCCTGTCTGACCTCCACAGCCGTTGCAGCCATATTGAATCATGGTTATTAGTGGCCTGAATGTGCAGATCTCCTTTCTGTAAGAAAAAATAAAAAAATGTTTGGAATGGATTCACTTTTTAAATTTTAATTACCTTTTCTAAAAAGCCAATGTTGCATCCGCAAATTATGTTGAGATGGAAGACATTTTTCCTTATGCGTAAGCGAGACAGATATATCTTTATAAAGACGCGCCACAATAACGTCGATCAAATTGATGAGAAGTTAGATTAAATCACAATTTACGTCTCGTTATTGATAAATCACTTTCTAGATTTTATTTAGTGAAATGGAACATAGGACTTACAGCTCAACGTGGCCTATTAGAGTGTGTGCATTAGTGCCGTGTGGTTCCCGGCACCAATAAAAAAAAGAATAGGACCTCTCCATCTCGTTCCCATGGATGTCGTAAAAGGCGACTAAGGGATAGGCCTATAAACTTGGGATTATTCTTTTAGGCGATGGGCTAGCAACCCGTCACTATTTGAATCTCAATTCTATCATTAAGCCAAACAGCTGAACGTGGCCTATCAGTCTTTTCAAGACTGTTGGCTCTGTCAACCCCGTAAGGGATAAAGACGTGATCATATTTTTTTTAGCTGTTATCAATACAAAACTAAGGTACAATACTACATATACATACTTGTAATCGTTTGATGTCTACTCGTATTTCTGTTTGTATTTGTTTATCTACGCAACTCAATGTCCTTCTCTTACTTTATATAATTGCCTTTATCTGATACCTACCAAATTAGTTTTTCTTTTACCATCTCTTGCTGTTTGTTATAAGCACGCAATTTTTATTGTATTATTGCTTGACACTGTTTGGTCTATCTTTTTAAAACTGTATTATTGTACTTTTTGTTTCTTATGACTGTTTGTGTCAAAAAAAATAAAAAAAAAATAAATAAAAATAAATATGTATGCATGTGCCCTATTAGACTTTTCAAGACTGTTGACTCTGTATACCCTGCAAGGGATATAGATATGACAATATGTATGTAGACCGAAGATGTAAACATAGAGTACAAGGCAACGTTCAGCTTTATGGCGTAATGATGGAATTGAGATTCAATTCGGTTGCTAGCGCATCGCCTAAAAGAAGAATCGCAAGTTTATAAGCCTATCCCTTAGTCGCCTTTTACGCCATCCATGGGAATGAGACGTAGTGGTCGTATTCTTTTTTTTATTGGTGTAACAGCAACGGATTTTAAACTATCGCATTAAATTATGCTTCCCAAGTTTATAAGCCTACCCCATAGTCGCCTTTTACGCCATCCATGGGAATGAGACGGAGTGGAGTCCTATTCTTTTTTTTATTGGTTCCAGGAACTACACGGCATTTGAACTTTTAACGGCAACGGATTTTAAACTTTCGCATTGCGTTATGCTTACTATTTATAAATAACACAGGTATTAAACGCGCACGTGACGTACCTTTATTTTATTTCGGACGTTTTGAATCGTGTTAAAATGATCGGTTGTCACTCGAGCGACTCGGTGACCCCGGGTTTATTGGCTCTGTCTACCCCGCAAGAGGGTAAAGACGTGATTATATGTGTGTACTAGAGGCCGCCCTCGACTTCGTCCGCGCGGAATCAATCCCGCGGGAACTCCGGGATAAAAAGTAGCCTATATGTTATTCTTCAGCTACCTACATACAAAATTTCATCGTAATCGGTTCAGTAGTTTTTGCGTGAAACAGTAACAAACATCCACACTGACATCCTGACATACTCACAAACTTTCGCATTTATAATATTAGTAGGATTTATATAAACTACCACCGACGCTATTGTCTCAATTGGATTCTGAAAACATAAAGTATGTTTACACGGTATCTAGCATTTGAGATAATTCTTTCAATCAACACGCGTCTAACGTTAAATGGTTTCAATTAGGGTTGTCACCTACATAAAATCGCTCCTGCTTCCCGGAGGGACAGGCAGAAACTACATCTTCCCACTTGCCACGATCCTTGCCGACTTCTTTCGCATCATCCACCAGAAAAGGATCACTGTATATCTTTCACATGGATGTCGTACAATGCGACTAAGGGGAGGTTAATTAAGTAGGGATTCTTCTTGCACTAATCTATAAATATTCAAGACCCAGGCCGATCAGGAAAAGTTCGTTTCTCATCATACCCTGGCCGGGATTCGAACGTCCCGGGTTGTCTACTGTGTCACGGTTAAATACACTGCCGCTGCGCCACAGAGGTCGCTAATATAGAAACAAATATATATGTAAACTAGAGGCCGCCCGCGACTTCGTCCGCATGGAAACCCTATCAATCCCGCGGGAACTCTGGGATAAAAAGTAGCCTATGTGTTATTCTGGGTCTTCAGCTACCTACATACCAAATTTCATGGTAATCGGTTCAGTAGTTTTTGCGTGAAAGAGTAACAAACATCCATACAAACTTTCGCCTTTATAATAGTAGTAGGATAAACAAAAATATAAATTGTCATGAGGTCACGTTTATTTGACCTTGTGTGCACCACCCAATCCTCATTTTGCTTACCACCAGGCAGATTGAGGTCAGACGCACTTTAATTATTATATTAGAAGAAAAACTGTGCCGTGTGATTCTCGGTACTATTAAAAAAAAAAGAATAGGACCACTCCATCTCGTTCCCATACATACATACATACTTACATAAAATCACGCCTCTTTCCCGGAGGGGTAGGCAGAGACTACCTCTTACCACTTGCCACGATCCCTGCATACTTCCTTTGCTTCATCCACATTCATAACTCTCTTCATGCAAGCGTTCTCGTTCCCATGGTTGTTGTATAACTAAGGGATAGGCTTTTAAACTTGGGATTCTCCTTTTAGGCGATGAACTAGCAACCTATCACATATTTGGATCTCAATTCTATCATCAAGCCGAAAAGCTGAACGTGGCCTATCAGTCTCTTCAAGACTGTTGGCTCTGTATACCCCGCAAGGGACATAGACGTGACTATATGTATGTACGTAAAAAAAAACTTAATTTGTCTCTTTTGACAGCCCTGCCGTACCACCAATTTAACAAGTAACGTCACCAAAAATGGCTTCTCCCGTTATTTTTATCTGGTCGATATGTTGTTTTACTATTGGAAAATTGCTTTTAAACTGTTGAACAATTAGTTAAACATTTATTACATATATTATATTATGTTGTTGAAGAATTCCTGTCTATGTAAGTACGGCAGATAATGTTTGGCGCCATGACATATAATTCGACCGGTTTTATTTGCCACGCTAAATTAATGTATTAATTAAGCATACATACATACCATCACGCCTGTTTCCCATTGGGGTAGGCTAGGCAGAGACTATGGAATTCCACTTGCTACGATCCTTACAGATCTCTCCCGCTTCCTCCACACTCATTACTCTTTAATTAAGCAATTTTAATTAAGCAAAATACATACAAATAATAATTAAGTCTCAACAAACACATGGCGACTTAGGGGTAGGCTTATAAACTTGGGATTCTTTTTTAGGCGATGGGCTAGCAACCTGTCTCTATTTGTATCTTAATTCTGTAGCGATAGATTCAAAGCTTACTCAATAGAAGGTGAAGCGCAGTCAGAGTAAGAGAAGAGGGAAATTAATATAGGGTGAAATAAAAGATTTGAATCTGAAATCTGAAAATTAATATTTAAACGTAAAGCAACAAACGGGCCTAGAAATACAATCAAATTGACACTTGTCAAACTGTCATTTTTTCATTTTACTTGTCCGCCGAATTTATGGCAGGACGAAAGATTTCCGCGTATGAGTAGTGATATAGGTTGTCCGTTTATTACTAAAATATAATTTTATTTATTCACATTAATATTATTTACAAGTGTGATCCCTACAATTCTATAATAATGCCAATAAACAGCTGAACGTTCGAGTTTACTGACTATTGGCTCTGTCTACCACGTAAGATATAAAGACGTGATCAAATGTACTTATGTAGAACTAAAATTAAACAGTCAAGCAGATTATTCGCATACCACAGATGATGAATTATCTGGAACAATGCAAAAGAATGCTATGTCGTCATCCATTGTAGATTTGTTTATTTTTTTTTTATAAACAACCTACAAAGCGGCCGCTGTAGGGCAAAAGAGGTTAGCACAAAAAATTAACAAAATATTTTTCTTATTTGTAATAGCTTTTACGACGTCTTAAAGAATATAACAAGGAGAAAGGGAAGCGCCGTGTGGTTACTGGCACCAATCAAAAAAGAATACGACCACCCCATCTCGTTCAAATAGATGTCGTAAAAGGCGACTAAGGGATAGGCTTATAAACTTAGGATTCTTCTCTTAGGAGATGGGCTAGCAACCTGTCACTATTTGAATCTCAATTCTATCATTAAACCAAACAGCTGAACGTGGCCTATCAGTCCTTTCAAGTCTGTTGGCTATGTCTACCCGGCAAGGGATATAGACGTGATTATACATATGTATGTATGTAGAAAGGGAACGTTGAAAGAGGAAGGCCTAGAAGAATGTAGCTTGATAATAACATTAGGTCCTTGTAAAAGTTCAGCTTCAGAGTGCACTAATCTGACGAGTTTTCATGAAGAGCTGAATATTCATTATACATACATACATGCATACATATGGTCACGTCTATGTCCCTTGCGGGGTAGACAGAGCCAACAGTCCTGAAAAGACTGAATGGCCACGTTCAGCTATTTGGCCTAATGATAGAATTGAGATTCAAATAGTGACAGGTTGCTAGCCCATCGTCTAAAAAAGAATCCCAAGTTTGTAAGCCTATCCCTTAGTGGTCTTTTACGACATCCATGGGAAAGAGATGGAGTGGTCCTATTCTTTTTTCTATTGGTGCCGGGAACCACACGGCATTATATTTATATATATATATATATATAAAAAAAACAACTTTCCGGTAATCCGTCACGGCCAAGTCTTGACGTCTGAAACTGACAACCTTGTAATCGGTTACAAAAAGACACACAGTCTAGTTAAGGGGAAGCGATGAATGTTATAAAATAATAATTTTAATGATTATCCGATGTAACTCCTTTTCATCGACTGATTTAAAAAAAAATAACACTTTTTTTTTTGGATATTTTAATAATATTTTTTAGTAATAGTCGCTGTGATCCGTATAATAAATTGGCTGATGATTTTTGAAATACAGTGGGTATACTTTTTCATTTTTTTTTGGCATGTAATTGAACTATCTTTATATTTTTTCGACGGCCTCTGTGGCGCAGCGGTAGTGCGCTTGTTTGTGTCACCGGAGGTCCCGGGTTCGAATCCCGGCTAGGGCATGATGAGAAACGAACTTTCTCTGATTGGCCTTATTTATTTATTTATTATCTTTGACCAGCGTACATACGTACCTATATAGGACTTAAATCACGACACTTTCCCTGAGTTATAAGAAAGGATTATATCTTGCCACTCATCTAGAAATCTGTATACTTTATCCAACTAACCATCTTTTTCAATGTATTTCAAAAGATATTACAAAAATAAATTGTAGAACAAGACATTAATGTACATACTCGTATGTACATAAATTAATTTCGGGTAACATATTTATTGTAACGATTTTATGATTATGACTTTCTGAGGTGTCTTTATAATTCAATTAACGACTGGCAACCCTAAAAACCAGTTGAAGCTTTACCAGTACGGATTATTTTTTAATTATAATCCGCAATGTAATACGAGTACTGTCAATTTAACTTAACTCCAAGATTGTGATGTCTTTTTTATTCTCAAGCCTAGTAGGGTCTGACATTTAAGTTCAGTTTCAATATAATTGGATTATTTTCTTTGCGTCGTTGGTGTCATTTCACTTTGTGTTTTATTATGAGATATAATAATAACTTTTGTAAGAAGAAAACCGCCTCTAATTAATATCCTCGTTTTTTGAAGTCGGTTATATTTTTTAAACATTCTCCTAAGTGTTACAAACACTTTCCTGAAAACCGCATCAAAATCGTTTCAGTGAAACGCGAAATGATCTCGGTACCTTGGATATAAACATACAAACACATAGGTCATACTGAGAAACCTTTTTTTTTGAAGACGGTTAAAAAATAATGATGTCCATTTTTTTATGCTTTCTGTCTGTTCATAGAGGTTTTTATTTTTGCTTTTTGAGAAAGTTATTTACAAAAATAACTTTTTTTATTTTACATAAAATACCTACTCCACAAACTCTTTGCTTATGTTAATATAAAAAAAGTCTACAATTAAACTCCATAATTCTCTGTTTAAATTTAGAAAGACACACTTTTGCTTAAATTTAAATTTGTTTAAAGCTACCTTTTTTGAGTTGGAACATAGATATAGTTATTGACTTACTTTGTTTTTTTTTCAGATGAGTGTTCTACAATCGCATTTTTAATGGTAAGCAATAAATTTTAATTATATTATTACAGATAATTACAATAATGTTTTATGATATTCTTATCCATACTAATATTATAAATGCAAAAATTAGTTTATTTTCTCTTCACAGTTCAATCTGCATGAAATTTTGCATTCATATGGTGTGGACCAATTTATAGTCACCGTGGCATTTGCGCAAAATCTGTATTATTTTGTAGATGGCGCTAAATTCGCGCGGGTGAAGCGGGCATAAGTTATTTTCTTTACTAGAGCGTGTTTTGCATTCTTGGCCTTAACAAATTAATTGTGGGGTGTTACGGAGTTAAAATTTCTAAATAAGTTGAGCTGAGTTACGCTTATTTAGGATTGGAAATGCCACAGTTTCCTTTTATAAATTCTTGACAGCTTGATTAAATAATTCCTTTAGCCGACTACGACGAGACGGGTGGTTATGTTTGCAAACTTTCTCTCATAGAAACTAAGGTTACACTCGTGAACCCAGTATTTTTTTAACGAATCACACTATAGAGTAGTTTTTCCTTTTTTTTGGATGTGTAAGTTTACAACATTTCTTGAAGATTTGTCAAGCTAAAAAAGTTTGAAGAGCAAATAAACAGACATATTTTCCCATTTTTTATGCATGTAAAGATACTATATGTTATTATAAAATGTGTTATTGTCATAAAGGCCTTAATTGTATTTCAACATTAATTTCTGAGCTAATGATACATACATATGTAACATATTATCACGTCCATATCCCTTCCAGGGTAGACAGAGTTAAGAGCTGTATAGACTTCATAATAGAACCGAGATTCAAATAGTAACAGGTTTCTAACCTATCAGCCTGCAAGAAGAATCCCAAGTTAATTAGCCTATCCCTTAGGCGATTTTTACGACATCCATGGGAAAGTGTTGTAGTGGTCCTATTCTTCTGTGCCTAGAAGCACGTAGCAACTAGCTTAAGATAAATAATTATTTTCAGTAATTATTATATAATCATTTTATAGTGTAATAACGAACATTAATTTCACTGTATGTATGAAGTAAATTTTAAGAAAATTTATGGACACTATAATTTACGCACGAGACAACTTTTTAAACCAACAAAAAACTTAATTAAGTCCGAAAGATCTCAATAAGGCGGACCACACATTAACATGCAACTTTTTCTTATATCAAAAAAATTAATGAATTTAAGCAAATATCGTTCTTATAATCATCAACATAAAGTTAAATCATTTCGTTGCTATGATTTGTATAAGGGTGTCCATCAAATTAAGGACTATTTAGAGAAATGACTTCGCATTACATAATTTTAATAGACTTTTATTGAAATACTTGAGAAGGTTGCCGTATTACAAAATTGTACTTTATTTTTTTTTATTTTGCAAGTGAAAGTCACCCTTATGGCGTTCAAGAGAAAGATTAAAATTTTTTAATGTCGATGAAACAATAAAGTTTACTTTTGACTGTCTGTGAAATGGGTTTCAACTTAGGTGGTCTCTACAACTCGACAGTGTAGACAAAAAAAAATTCGATGTCTACAACATAATTTTGTTTTGTTTTTCTGTTAATATCTTCATTACGTGACAGCTTTGGAACGTGATTTGAGGTTATGACATTTTTTTTGGGATATGATTGTAACCCTTTTTTTCAGGGATAAAACACGCATTGTGAGAAAAAATTTAAAAAAATTACAGAAACGTGTTTTATTGTTTGCATGAAGGAAAATACTAATATAAGTCATTCATTAAACATGCCTGAAGATTCGCTACCGTGGCAATTTTCGGAAATCAATAGTTGAAGAAAGTTTGTAATAAATTCTTTCGATGCAAAATTTAATAAAAAATCGTTTTATTATTTACTCGTAATTAACGAATAAAAATTCTCATTTGTCACATACAATTTAGTGTCATGTACTAAAAATACATAATATGTATAGTCTCGACTGTTAGATAAATAGTTTAACAGGTAAATTTCAGTAAAAACATACATACTAACATAAATATAATCACATTCGTAGACAGAGCCAATTCGTAAACAGTGTTGAAAAGACTGATAGGCCACGTTCATCTGTTTAGCTTGATGATAGAATTTAGATTCAAATAGCGATAGGTTGCCAGCCCATCGCCTAAAAGAAGAATCCCTTAGTCGCCTTTTACGACATCCATAAAGATATGGAGTGGTTCTATCCTTTTTTATATAGTTGCCAAGATCCACACGACTAAACACAAATTTGAAAAATCTATATAAGTATACGAGTAAAAATATACGTCTTGAATACTTTTCAAACAGATCACTTCATTTTCAACGTTCTGTTTTAAGTTTCCTTTGAACACTTTTCTCAACAAATAAACCGTCAATCACTTTAATAACTTAAAACAAGACATAAAGTTGTACAAAAACGGCACATTTCAGTTTGTTTTAACGGCGATTAACCCATTTAACTACTGCATTTAACTGGAAGTTATAGCCTAAACAATTCGCCTTCTAAATATATTTCGCCGAATACAGATTATGTAAATAAATAATCTGATTGATTTGCATCAATCTCTCATCACCGTGTGGTTCCCGGCCATCATTCCATGTCTTTCCAATTAATGTCGTAAAAGGCGAATAAGGGAATAGGATAATAAAATAGAATATATTATATACACTTTTTCTAATGCAGCTTTTAAGATCCATTATTAGCATAGGCCGTGCCGTGTGGTTCCCGGTATCATTAATACAAAAAAGAATAGGACCACTCCATCTCTTTCCCACGGATGTCGTAAAAGGCGACTAACTTATAAACTTGGGATTCCTCTTTTAGGCGATGGGCTAGCAACCTGTCACTATTTGAATCTCAATTCTATGACTAAGTCAAACGGCTGAGCGTGGCCTGTCAGTCTTTTCAAGACTGGTGGCTCTGTCTACCCCGCTAGGGATATAGACGTGATCATATGTATGCATGTATTAGCTTAGGTTGCCCTGCAGACGTTGTGGGCGTCAGATGGAGTCATTTCGTGTAACCTGACTTATACCATCCAAAAGCATAGATGAGCATACATACATATGGTCACGTCTATATCCCTTGCGGGGTAGACAGAGCCAACAGTATTGTAAAGACTGAATGGCCACGTTGAGCTATTTAGCTTAATGATAGAATTGCGATTCTAATAGTGACAGTTTGCTAACCCATCGCCTAAAAAAGAATCCCAAGTTTGTAAACCTATCGCTTAGTCGCCTTTTACGACATTCATTTTATCCATCCATCTATCTATAATGGTAGCTATAATAATTTTAAATTTAAACAAACCATTATGAACTACCATATTCTGAAGCCGTTTAGTAAAACCTCTAAGATATTGTGTTGATTAGGCTCAAGAATGTTATAATCTTAAGATCAAAGTCAAAATTATGAGCCACTAATTGCTCGTCTTGGTTAAAGCGAGCTATTCATTGAACGACTTTTGTTTTTGTTCAGTTGATAACAACATTTATTTTTGTCGCAAAGAAAATTAATCTAGAAAAGAACATACATAAGTGCAGTGTAGTCACGTCTTTGTCCCTTACGGGTTGACAGAGCCAATCGTAGAAAGGCCACGTTTAGTTAATTGGGTCGATTATTATGATGTTTTAATGAATATATACTTATGATATAAGATATGATTTATCCGTATTATACTAATATTATAACTGCGAAAGTAAGTTTATTTGTTTGTTTTCCCTTCACGCGTTATCTACTAAACTAATCTTTTTGAAATTTGCGTATTTATAATTAAGAGTCTGAAGAAAAACAAAGGATACTTTTATCCCGGTAAAAACAACAGCTCCCGAGGAATTTTTGAAAAAACCAGTATTTTTTTGGACGTAGCGCTAAACTGGCGCGTGTAGTTAGCGCTAAATTGACGAAGCTGCGGGCAATACAACTGAGGAACATAATCAAGAAACATGTGTTCTTCAGTTAATTTTTGAGACAATTCAGACGAAATGTAAATCGTTGATAAAAGTTGTTATATAAATACTAGCAACCCGCCCCGGCTTCGCACGGGTGCAAAATTCGGAAAAAATTATACATAAATCCTTCCTCTTGAATCACTCTACCTGTTACAAAAAACCGCATCAAAATCCGTTGCGTAATTTTAAAGATTTAAACATACAGACAAACAGACTAAAATAGCGACTTTGTTTTATACTATGTAGAGATGTAAATCGTTGATAAACGTAGTTATATAAATATGTCATAACAAATTTGACATTGTTTACAAATTGTCATCAGTATCCCGCTTTATTTACGTCTCATGGTCGCCGTGGGTGGTACAGTGGTTAAACTATTTTAAAAACTGTTAAGTTTTCATGAATTGGTGGGTGTTAAAAATAAATTATACATACAATTTTCTTTACATACGATAACCTACATACAATTTGTGCCGTGTGGTTACCGGCTCTAAAGAATATGACCATTCCATCTTATTCCCATGGACGTCGTTAAAGGCGACTAAGGAATATGGGATAACAAACTTGGGATTCTTTTTTAGGCGATGGGCTAGCAACCTGTCACTATTTAAATCTCAATTCCGTCATTCAGCGATACAGCTGAACGTGTCATTTCAGTCTTCAAGACTGTAGGCTCTGTCTACCCCGTAAGGAATATAGTAGTGGTAATAATGTATGTATACATGCAATCACGTCTTGATCCCCTACATATCGCCTGCAAGAGGAATCCTTTAATCGCCTTTTACGACATTGGTGGGAAAGGGATGGTACGGTCCTGACCTTTTTACTATTGGTATCGGGAAACTTTATGTTAAATTATAACTTTTTTTTATACGGGACAAATAACACATATTGCATTAGTCTCGAAGTAAGTTCGAGACTTGTGTTAGGAGATACTAACTCAATGATACTATATTTTATAATAAATACTTATATACATAGATAAACATCCAAGACCCAGGCCAATCAGAAAAAAGTTCTTTTCTCATCATGCCCTGGCCGGGATTTGAACTCGAGACCTCCGGTGTCACAGACAAGCGTACTACCGCTGCGCCACAGAGGCCGACTCAATAAACAAACTATAAACTAAACTATGTATAAACTAAACTGTGCATAAATGAACTATATATAAACTAAACTATAAAACTTATGCTGAAAGAAAAAGAGAGAGATGTTACGCTAACTGCTTTTCAACACCGTTAACATTTATTTTCACGACTGCTATATTTAAATTAGAATTTCTAGACCTGGTTCTTATAAAAATAGACGCCTAATGGTCTGCCGTAGCATCGTTACTCTCACACAGCTGTTTTGACTACTTACTCAGACGATACATACATAAAATCACGCCTCTTTCCCGGAGGGGTAGGCAGAGACTACCTCTTTCCACTTGCCACGATCTCTGCATACTTACTTCCCTTCATCCACATTCATAACACTCTTCGTGCAAGCTCGGCGGTTTCGGGTACTTTTATGTATGTAGGTAAAATATTAATATGCCGTGTGGTTTCCGGCTCTTTAGAAAAGAAACACTCCATATCTTTCCTGGCTTATACACTTGGGCGATGGGCTAGCAATCTGTCACTATTTTAATCTCAATATCAATATGAAGCCATAGGTACAGACAGATGAGCGTTGCCTTTCAGTCTTTTTAAGGCTTAAGGCTCTGTCTATCACGCAAGGGATATAAACGTGACTTAATGTTGTTGTCGTTGTTGGTATATAAATAAATACAAATTGTGATTAAGTTATTAGTTAATCACAATCTTTAGTTTGACCCCACATAAAGTTCTGTGTCAGACCCAATGGTTGACTGGTAGATAATGCTTCTACCATTAAGTCCGCTATTTGGCGGACGTTTATACGTGGCCTACCAGTAGTTTCAAGACTGTTGGCTCTGTCTACCCCGTAACGGATATAAACGTGATTATAAGTATGTATGTATTAAGTCCGCCAATTGTGCTACAGATTTGTATTTGCAATAATAAAGTTTAAATAAAAATATATATATATATATAACTGTTATCCCTATACATAGTCGGTATGCGTGTCCGTTTGTCAATGAGCAAGATTAGTTGCTCAACACGCGAATTCATTTGACACAGTTCGCTATATTTATCAGTATCGAAATAAACTAGGATATATAGACGGACAGGTCCATTTTCTGATCGGTACTAACCGATGGTCTTACGGTGAGGGAGAACATCGTGAGGAAACCTGCACATTCAGGCAACTGGATGTGTAACCATACATACATATGGTCACGTCTATATCCCTTGCGGGGTAGACAGAGCCAACAGTCTTGAAAAGACTGAATGGCTACGTTCAGCTATTTGGCTTAATGATAGAATTGAGATTCAAATAGTGACAGGTTGCTAGCCCATCGCCTAAAAAGAATCCCAAGTTTGGAAGCCTATCCCTTAGTCGCCTTTTACGACAACCATGGGAAAGAGATGGAGTGGTCCTATTCTTTTTTTTATTGGTGCCGGGAACCACACGGCATGGATGTGTCAAAAACTGGGTAAAAGGGCAAAACATTCTTACCTGCAACAAACAGACTGGCCATAAAATATACGTATTAAATGGTATGCGTTCCAGGATTATTTCGAAACGTTACGCTAACTTGAAAGTAAATCTGAACTTACGAAAATTCAAACGTAGAGTTAGTTGATCTATAGAACAGACAAAATTATACACGGAAAAAAAACACGGCTCATTCCCGCAGGGATATGCAGAGAGTACATCTTTTCACTTTCTACGAACCATGAATAAAATAAAAAATCAACAAAAATATCTATAAAAAGTTTTTTTTATTTAATTTATAATCCATATAATTTTTTTAGCTTTAAATTTACCATATCGTTCGTTTTGTAAATATTTTTTTAGGCCATATATACTCTATATATAAATTCAATTTGGGAAGTGAAACATTTTATGTAGTTTTGTTTATATTTATGTTTAAACCCCGATAACTTTAGCCAATTCAATAAGTTTTTTAGGACATAATTTTCCAGGTTGCTGGTTCTAGAGATTTGTCATTCAGCATGTATGTTCCAAAGTATAGGTCACTAAGATAGGTTTTCCTATTATTCCTACGGGAACAGAATTTAAAAGGATTTCTCGCTTTATGTACTACTAGTTTAAAATATGTAAATGCTTTAAATACCTGTATTTTTTTCCAAACTATAGGCTATTTGACTGTATTAAAAATATACATTTCTTTTATGTCATCCGTCTTGATATTATTTTTTTGAAGCGATTTGTAATAACGCGAGATAAAAATATTGCATTATTTTAACAAAATCCGTCTCAGAAAATTAGGTTTATTTATGCAGCTGTCACGTGACTAAAAACGAACGTGATTGGCTATTTCTATTATGACGTCAATTATCCATAAACAGACTGTGGATCGTACCGTTCCTTAGTGTTCGCTATTATTTTTCAAGATTTTATAAGTGTTTGATCGCTCAGGATTACTCAGATAACATAGGTATTTAATAATGAAAACCAATTCCGCGAAAGCTGACAGTCGAAACCTACCAAAAGTGGACGCAATAATGGTTGACGTCTTCTTCAAAGACAATCCAGATTTCTATGCTGCCGAACTGAGGAATGTGAAGACATCAATGTAATTATATCTTGGTAACCACTGATCTTAGATCATGATCTGAAACCACTTCTTGCGAATATTCAAATCCATCGGCAAAGAAAAAAACAGTTTCGTAGGAGATTTTATTGTTGTATTAGTGCATTGAGGCACTGCACAACATTTATAGGAACTCATTTTAATAATTTTCACACATATGACGTGGCACAAGTTAAATAAAACAAGATAAAATCAAAACTTTCCAAACACCAACAAGCTTTGTATGATATTTACACGAAATTTACGTCACTGCATGCCATGGCCGCCATATTGCTAAAAGTCGCGTTTTGGCGGCATATTTGAATATTTCATTTTCTTTTTCGATTTTTTAATAAAATAGCTGTAATAAAGGCAGAAAAGTATTTTTGTAGGGCTCCTTATAAACAAATAAATACCCTAAGATAGTTTTTAGAACTTTGTCAAATAGCCTATTGTAATTAATCAACTATATGTAGACTGTTAAAATTACTAGCATAGAAAGGAAAACCTGTTATTGGCTTTAACATTGTTAAATATTAATGTAAATTGTTACTGTAACGCTGTTGGTTTTCTTAAAGAAATAAATAAAAAATAAATATTTAATAACATAAAATTTTAAAATTCTTAGCCGTGTCTGTAGTTTCTGCAAGTCTACATTTAAGGATTACAGTTTTGCAAATTTGAATAGCGTATCGTGGCTTTGTGTGTGAACTTAATTTCGCAGAGCTTTTGTTAGGCCGAAGTTCTATTCTTATTAGCAGCGGGATACTATTAAAGCTGTATAGATCTAAAATTTATTGAGTATTACCTTTCAAAATAAATACATACATACATAGGTACATAAAATCACGCCTCATTCCCGGAGGGGTAGGCAGCGACTACCTCTTTCCACTTGCCACGATCTCTGCATACTTCCTTCGATTCATCCACATTCATAACTCTCTTCAAAACACATTGAAATATAATTTATTAGCGACCAGCCACGAGTAGCATTTACAAAACCTTGATTTCGAATCACTTTATTTATAAAAACTGCATCAAAATGCGTCGTGTAGTTTTGAAAACTAAGCGTAAGAGTACATACATACATACATACATACAGAGGAACAGAAGTGGGAACGTTGACATATTACATGTAGTGATAGTGATACTTACTACTATTAATGAACTAGTGTTGTCTATATCCCTTACGGGGTATACAAAGCCAAAAGTCTTGAAAAGACTGATGGGCTATCATTAAGCCAAACGGCTGAACGTGGCCTATCAGACTTTTTAAGACTGTTGGCTCTGTCTAACCCGCAAGGAATATAGACGTGATTATATGTATGTATATTTTATATTTCTCAAATATCATACATAGATATGGTCTGGTCACGTCTATATCCCTTGCGGGGTAGACAGAGCCAACAGTGTGGAAAAGACTGAATAACCACGTTTAGCTATTTGGCTTAATGATAGAATTGAGATTCGAATAGTGACAGGTTGCTAGCCTATCGCCTAAAAAAGAATCCCAAGTTTGTGAGCCTATCCCTTAGTCGCCTTTTACGACATCCATGGGAAAGAAATGGAGTGGTCCTATTCTTTTTTGTATTGGTGCCGGCAACCACACGGCACAAATATCATCTTGTTACCAATAATTTGGCTATCGTCTGTTCATTCACAATATTTGGTAAATTGCACCAATGTTTGCCACAATGTGATGAAACAGTTTCCTTGAGAATATTCCACTGTTAGGCTGCGGCTAGACTTACGCGAGTTTAAAAATCTCTAGTAATATAATAAATGCGAAAGTTACCCTGTATGTCTGTTACGCTTTCACGCCTAAATCACTGAGCCGATTTTGATAAAATTTACATTTGGATAGAGTTGACCCTAATGGAGAACATAGGCTATTTTTATTTTAAAAAGAAACCACGTGGGGAATTAGCTAGCTTAAGCTATAACACATATATGTACACGAAATCTTGCCTCTTTAACGGGGCGATAGACAGAGACTACGTGTGTCCACTTGCCACGTTCCCTGCACAGTTCCTTTGCTTCAAACACATTTATAAATCTCTTCATTCATGCAAGGTCGTCTGTTTCGTGTATTCTTGACCTGACCTGACGCCAAGTCGTGCCTGATATCAAGTAACGTTAAAAAATTAGAAAACAAACACTTAAAGCTTAGCTTTATATTATAATATTAATATAGTTTTGTTGCTATAACTAAATAAATAAATAGCTAAATAGCATGGGATGTTACTGGATCGATACCAAACCCAAATATGTGATTAAAAAATTTTTTGTCTGTCTGTATGCCGTGTGGTTCCCGGCACCATTACAAAAGAATAGGACCACTCCATCTCTTTCCCACGGATGTCGTAAGAGCCGACTAAGGGATAGACTTGGGATTCCTCTTTAATGTAAATCCCTGCCAATCTAAGGTCTGCCGCGCCGATGGATGCATGGCTAGGGGCGAGCCTAGTCTCGAGCGTGCCACTTCCGCCATGGGGTTGGGCGACCCCCAGGTAATGGCTAGCCTTACCCTGGCATGCGGGGCTCTGCTGGGGCGGACAAAATTTTTCCCTAGCGTCTCGTGGGAATCGCATGGATGCAAATTTTTTGAAAGAGCACCTAGATGGCGGCGATGGTGTCCGCACCCCATCACGTCTCGTTCCCGGCGGGAGCGGTATGCGGTCTGCTGAAAGCCGCTTTGCGACGATGAATGTAAGAGGAGGAATGAAGGATAAGATTGAGGAAGTATGCCAGATGATGGATGAAAGACGTTTGGATGTGTTGTGCGTGAATGAAACGAAGCGGAAAGGATGCGACGCGACGCAGCACGGCCCTTACACGGCGTATTGGTCTGGAATTTCCAGTACCAGCCGAGGCTGTCAAGGGGTCGGTCTAATTCTTTCTGCACGAATGGCTGAGTGCGTGAATGAGTATGAGTGTGTCAGCCCTCGTCTTCTATGGATTAGGCTGAAAGTTGGAATCACTCGGATCTTCGTTCTAGGTGTTTATGCACCTTGGGATGTGGGTTCGAGGGGTACAACATCAGCAAAAAGCGAAAACGAGGAGTTCTGGAATAGTGTAAGAGAAGTATTGAAAGTTACCAAGCCAAATGAGAAGATTATTATGTTAGGTGATTTTAATGGATGGGTGGGTGTAAAGCGTGATGGATATGAAAAGGTGCTTGGTGCGTTTGGTGACGAAAAGGTGAATGATAATGGAAGAAGTGTATTAGAAATTTGTCTAGAGTGGGATCTTTTTGTGTCGAACTCAATGTTTCAACATAAAGAGATCCACACCTACACAAGAGTGGAAGGTATTTTAAAAAGTATGATAGACTTTGTGATTGTAGATGAAAGATTGAAGAACAAAGTGCTGGATACCCGTGCATATCGCGGTGCTGGCATTGACTCGGACCATTTACTGGTGATATCCCGGATAAGGGGTATCTTCAATCGCTGGCGGCACAGGGTAAGGGAGCAAACCAGCGCTTTGGAAAGAGTAAAAGTAGAAAATTTGCAAGATATGGATGTAGGTAAGAAGTATATTAATAGACTGAAGGATGAATTTGAAGATTTAGAGGAAATGAGCGATATTGAAGATGGATGGAAGGAATTTAAAGAAAGAATTGTGAAAGTAGCTGTTGAAGTGTGTGGTGTAAGTAGAAGAAGGAAAGGAAAAAATCACAAAAATGCGTGGATGAGTAAAGATGTGCAAGAACTTGTGCGATTAAAGAAGAAAGCATGGCTGGATTTGTTAGCAGCAAAAGCTAACTTAAGAATGCAAGAGGTTATAGATGAAGATGTGAATGAAGCACGTAAGGAATATAAGAAAATGAAAGATTTGGTTAAGAAAGCTGTGATTAGAAAGAAAGAAGAGTATAAAGAGGATTTTGATAAAAGGCTATCAGAAGACTTTCAGTCAAATCTGAAAGTATTCTGGAAATCCGTAAGGTCAGCCCGAGGAAATACTATAACCAGAGAGCTGACTAGGATCAGATGCCAGGATGGTAGCGTTGTGAAAGGAGAAGAATGTGTACTAAAGATATGGAAGGACTATTTTGAAAGTTTATTTGAAAAAAAGGAAGGAAATAAGAAAGATTTCTGCTATAGCGAAGAAAAAGAGAATGAGATGGAAGGCGAAATTGAAATGTTCGAAATTGTGGAAGCACTTAAGAGTATGAAAGCGGGAAAGGCTGCTGGGTGTGATAGAGTGTCGGTCGAGATGCTTAAAGCAGGAAAAGGCGTAGTAGCTAGTCAGTTGTACTGCCTTTTCAATTTGTGTTGGAAAAGCGGCCGAGTACCAAAAGATTGGTGTAAGGCTGTTATCGTGCCACTTTACAAAGGAAAAGGGTCACAGCTGGACTGCAAAAATTATCGTGGTATAAGCCTGCTTAGCGTCGTCGGCAAATTGTATGCTAAGGTATTGATTAATAGAGTCAGGAATGAAACTGATGACAAAATATGGGATGCTCAAGCGGGATTTCGAAAGGGAATGGGATGTACTGATCAGGTCTTTTCCTTGCGGTGCATAGCCGAAAAGTTTTTGGCCAAGAGTCAAAAAGTCTATTGCACATTCGTAGATCTGGAAAAGGCCTATGACAGAGTTGAGAGGAATGAATTGTGGTCAGCACTTTCTATGCATGGGGTGAGCAGTCTCTTAATACGAGCACTGAAATCCTTATATGAGGATTCGAGTGCTTGTGTCAGGATAAACGGAGCGCACACTGAGTGGATTAAGATTGAGAAAGGCGTTAGGCAAGGATGTATTGCGTCACCGTGGCTGTTCAACCTATTTATGGATAGCTGTTTGACAGATTTGAAAGAGTCTAAAAGTGGATTAAGGATGAATGAGTTACTCGTCAAATGTCTGCTCTATGCCGACGATCAGGTTATACTGGCGTCATCAGCGGAGGAGTTACAGGAGATGGTAAACTGTATGCATGAAGCTTTAAAAGAGAAAGGAATGAAAGTGAACGTAAGTAAAACTAAAACACTGGTTTTTGAAATGGAGAAAGAAATGACAGCATGTAATATTTTGATTGGAGGAGAAAAAGTGGAGCAAGTGAAAGAGTTTGTATATCTAGGATCAAAGTTTACATCAGATGGCAAGTATGATAGTGATATTGAAAGGAGAGTGAATGCGGGGAACATGGTGAATGGAGCTTTGCATGCCTTTATGAGCAGTCAGAAACTATCCAAAAAGGCTCGACTGGCTGTGCACAGGGGCGTGTTGGTCCCGACATTAATGTATGGGAGTGAAAGTTGGGTATGGCAAAAGAAGCATGAAAGCAGAATAAATGCAGTGGAAATGAGAGCGTTAAGGAGTATGATGGGTGTGAAATTGAGTGACAGGATAAGGAACAGCGTGATAAGGAATGTTGTGATGTGAAAGAAGATGTAGTTACAGGAATAGAAAAGGGTATGTTAAGATGGTTCGGTCATGTGGAGAGGATGAATGAAAGCAGGTTGACTAAGCAGATATACAAGGAGAGTGTGGAGGGAAAGGTCGGAGTGGGAAGACCTAGACGAACGTATCTTGATCAAATTAAGGACGTCCTGGTAAAGGGTCAGGTCAAAAGTACCCGAAACCGCCGAGCTTGTATGAAGAGAGTTATGAATGTGGACGAAGCGAAAGAAGTATGCAGAGATCGTGGCAAGTGGAAAGAGGTAGTCTCTGCCTACCCCTCCGGGAAAGAGGCGTGATTTTATGTATGTATGATGTTTTGTTGCTACGTTTTGATAGTACCGACAAACAATTAAGGCACTTTCACTTTTATATTATCTTTTAGAATAATTACAGTTAAGTAATTCCGGTTTTTGTGTTAAAAACTATGTTTTACCGTTTTTGCAATCTTATAAATAATGTTTATTTCTTTTCAAAAAAAATTACAGCACTGTTATTTGTCATTTGTAGCGGTATTTTTGTTTATTGGGGGACCTTAAAAGGTCCCTATAGCAATTAAAAAGAGAAACATATTTTGTAAACACTGTGAACAGAAGTACAATGTGTTTTAATACTGCTCGTTGTAAACGTAACTCGTTGTTAAACGTCACTTTCTCAAAGTATCTTGATATTAAATTTAAATTTTGATAAATATGAATAGACCAAAAGAAATATTTGGCTCAATGATAGAATTGAGATTGAAATAGTGGCAGGTTGCCAGCCCATCGCCTTAAAAAAAGAATCCCAAGTTTGTAAGCCTACCCCTTAGTCGCCTTTTACGACATCCATGGGAAAAAGGTGGAGTGGTCCTATCCTTTTTTTGTACTGATGACCGGGAACCACACGGCACCAGTACAAAAAATTAAATTTCACTTTACGAAACTTTCGATTGAGACTTGCGTACGTTCGTTCCGACCTTAATAATGGCGTTCTCAATCGCTTGGTCGACTGTAGGTCTAACAAGGTTAAGTTTAACAACTAGTTTTCCCACGCGGCTTTCTATCATTGGAACTTCTGAGTAAGGGTTTTTTATTAGATCTGACCATAAAGGTTCCAGCTTTTGGGTCTGTGAGCTCATGTCTGAATCTGTTTGTTTACATACATACATACATACATAAAATCACGCCTCTTTCCCGGAGGGATAGGCAGAGACTACCTCTTTCCACTTGCCACGATCTCTGCATACTTCTTTCGCTTCGTCCACATTCATAACTCTCTTCATACAAGCTCGGCGGTTTCGGGTACTTTTGACCTGACCCTTTACCAGGACGTCCTTAATTTGATCAAGATACGTTCGTTCTGTTTGTTTATATCATTTATATAGAACGTAATATTATGTACTGATACATTTATACATCCCTTGCGGGGTAGACAGAGCCAACAGTCTCTAAAAGATCATTAGGCCACGGCTAGGTCTTCGATTTAATGATAAAATTGAGTAAAAAAAAATAGTGACAGGTTGCTAGCCCATCGACTAAAAGAAGAATCCCAAGTTTATAAGCCTATCACTTAGTCGCCTTTTACGACATCCATGGGATACAGATTGGGATTCTTGTTTAAGGCGATAAGCTTGCAACCTATCACTATTTGAATCTCTTCCCTCTAAGAACCTCGCGTGCCTAATACTGAGGCTGAATGAGGTATTTCAGTCTTTTTGAGACTGTTGGCCCTGTCTACCCCGTTAGACGGAAAATTACCAAGATCCTTGTCCAGCGGGAATTTTGAGAAATCCTCTCTTAAACCCCATAAAGAACCTTCAAAACAAACTGCAGATGCCATCATGGGATAAGTCCGCCATTGCAAGTGATTTGTTTCTTTTATAACTATGTACTTACTATTTTTTTGTTACTGTCTAAATTTCTATGCAATAAAGATATTACAAACAAACAAACAAACTTCATGTCTTGTTTATATGTCAGTCAGTCACTTTCTTCTTTCATTTTAACATTTATCCGACCAGAGTTGGAGGCACGCGCCGTTCTGAGCTAACATTATAAAATAATTCATAGCTTATATACTAGTTTCAACTTTTACTCAGCAACTAGCAATTATTGAGTTTCTCTCGAAGGAACTGTTAGTTTATGTAGTACAAAGCGTGCTAGGCATAGTTAGATCTTGTAAACGCGCGATTGTATAACGTATATACATACATAGAATCACGCCTCTTTCCCGGAGGGGTAGGCAGAGACTACCTCTTTCCACTTGCCAAGATCTCTGCATACTTCCTTCGCTTCATTCACATTCATAACTCTCTTCATGCAAGCTCGGCGGTTTTGGGTACTTTTGACTTGACCCTTTACATACATATAATCACGTCTTTATCCCCTGCGGGGAAGACTGAGCCAACAGTCTGAAAAAGACTGAAATACCTCGTTCAGCCTCCAGAGCATGGTATTTTATCGCGCGATAAACTATCGCTGTCTCGTTTCACGTCATAATAATAAGCGAAACAGCGATAGCTTTTCGATAAAAAGAGGGTCTTTAACTCCGTCTACACCGTGAGCGATAAAGACGTGTATGTAAAATATTCGGATATTTTTAATGCCAAGGCCAACAAGCTAAGCTAAAAATATTACAATTTTGAAACAAAATATTTCAAATTAAAACAACTTTCGTAAACAATAGTGAAACAGATCCGTTTGTTTTCATTTAGTGTTTAAACAAAAGTGTTTGCATTTCAAATAATAATATATGTATAATTAGTATTGTTTGATTTGTTATAATAAACTAATGTTAGTTCATCAATTTGTTGATTAAATGAATATTTCCTTATTGTAATTACAGTTTACCGGCACCAATAGAATGAAGAATAGGACCACTCCATCCTTTACCCATTGATGACGTAAAAGGCGACTAAGGGAGAGGCTTATAAACTTGGGATTCTTCTTTTAAGCGACGGGCTAGCAACCTCTACTTGAACTACCACTATTTGAATCTCAATTCCACCATTAAGACAAATAGCTCAATGTGGCCTATCAGTCTTTTCAAGACTGTTGGCTCTGTCTACCCCGCATGGGATATAGACGTGAAATCATATGTATGTTTGTATGTATGTATCAATACACATATCCGTACCAAAACCACACGCAAAGATTAGTACTTCAAATCGAAAGTTGAATGCATTTTCAAGTGGGCCATACACTGCACAATATGACCTTTAAGACCATAACATAAGGTGCATATTGCATTTTCGAGTATTCTATAATAATGCAGGCTTTGAGAGAAGTTACTGACACTTGACACGGCGCGTGTGTCCATTGTTCCGTACGTACGTTACGAGAAAGTGTGTAAATTCAACAAATTCGTACATATGTATGTGTGTGACAGTGTTTTGTTTAGATATATATATTCTTCGGATGTAACAATAGGCATGTCGACAAATATTTTATTGCTGCTTCAATGTTAATAAAATTTTACTGTAAGATTTGACTTTCTCTTGTCTGAAGCGTCTGCAGAGAGAATAAAGTTAGAAATAATATAACAAATTTTTATTTGCTCAATATTGGAACAAATGTTTGTCGTAATATAATTTTATAGGAGAAAATCGACGATCGTGAGGCATTGTGCACATTCATTCAACTGAATGTGTAAATGAAGAAATGCCAAGCAATTTTTCGGATATTTAAGTTAAAGATAGAAAATAAAAGGACTGTGCCTTTGTCGTCTCTGTGTTCATTTTAGAATTTTTGTATATCGGATCGGATTCGGTAATGCATTGAGTATAAAAACTGCTTATCGGTAAATCGTAACAAAGCCATCTAGTGCAAATCGGTGGAACTAAAACGCGGACAATATGTAAGCTACAGAGGCGCTGGTGAAGGTTGGAGAAGATGGAAATGAAGGCTTGATCCCCAATCCTACTAATATTATAAATACGAAAGTTTCTAAGTATGTCAGGATGTCAGTATGGATGTTTGGTACTCTTTCACGCAAAAACTACTGAACCGATTACGATGAAATTTGGTATGTAGGTAGCTAAAGATCCAGCATAACATATAGGCTACTTTTTATCCCAGAGTTCCCGCGGAATAGGGATAGGGTTTCCATGCGGACGAACTCGCGGGCGGCTTCTAGTTTTAAATAATGGTGGGAACTTGTCAATGTGAAAAAACATATTGACGACTTGTTTTTGCTCCGACATTATATCTTAACAAGAGTTTTTTTCTGAAATACATATAACATACTAGAGGCCGCCCGCGACTTCGTCCGGAAACTGACATACTCACAAACTTTCGCATTTATAAATATTATATAGAAATAAAAAAAAATTTTTTATTGGTACAATGAAAACGCGCAAACTGTGAGCTACCTCTGCACATTCCACTTCCAGGCTCGATCCTGATCGCATAAAGCTGTGTTCATATTGGATACACGTATTTTATGACACCCGCATGATTTCCGGTTGAGTATTAACAATTTGCCGTGTGGTTCCCGGCACCAATACAAAAAAGAATAGGACCACTCCATCTCTTTCCCATGGATGTCGTAAAAGGCGACTAAGGGATAGGCTTACAAATTTGAGATTCTTTTTTTAGGCGATGGGCTAGCAACCTGTCAATATTTGAATCTCAATTCTATTAGCAAGCCAAACAGCTAAACGTGGCCTTTGAGTCTTTCAAGACTGCTGACTCTGTCTACCTCATAAATGATATAAACGTGACTATATAAATAAATAAATATATATGGGACAAATTACACTGATTGAGTTAGCCTCGAAATAAGTTCGAGACTAGTGTTACGAGACACTAACTCAACGATACTATATTTTATAATAAATACTTATATAGATAAACGTCCAAGACCCAGGCCGATCAGAAAAAGTTCTTTTCTCATCATGCCCTGGCCGGGATTCGAACCCGGGACCTCCGGTGTCACAGACAAGCGTACTGCCGCTGCGCCACAGAGGCCGTCTGTGTGAACGAATGAATGAACTGACATAGACAAACATCAATCTAATCAGTCCCGATGTGGACACAGCCTTATAGAGCAGATTACCTATAATCCCGTTTCACTGTATCATGTGTGTAGCACTCGTAAACGCTGTAATTTATAATGATGGACACGTTTTATAGAATACGTATTGGAAGCCATTCGACGTAAGTAATTATAATTCATTAAAAAAACAGTGAACGACTTAAATAAGAATCCCAAGTTTACTAGCCTATGACTTGGTCGCCTTTTACGACATTCCTAGGAGAGAGATGGAGTGGAGTCTAAAGTGTCGTGAGTGGTTCACGGCGCTGAATATTTATTACCTATTATTAAACAAGATCGTGGCAAGTGGAAAGAGGTAGTCTCTGCCTACCCCTCCGGGAAAGAGACGTGATTTTATGTATGTATGTATGTATTATTAAAATTACAGTCTCGGGCGGCGGATTTGAGAGGGCGGCAAATTCAGGACCAAAAATTTTTTTTTTCTTACATAATTAAAAAAAAATACTTAATTATAACATATTTTAGTTTTTTAATTATAAAATTTGACATTTGACCTCCATCTTATTTTCTCCGTGTGGGGTTAGATGATATCGAAATGCAAAGATCACGAGAGACGGCTAAATTTGAACAGCCTACTGGCGGCAAATGTGTTAATCCGTCATTGATACATACATACATACATACATAAAATTACGCCTCTTTCCCGGAGGAGTAGGCAGAGACTACCTCTTTCCACTTGCCACGATCTTTGCATACTTCCTTCGCTTCATCCACATTCATAACTGAACTGATCATTATTAATTATCCGTCTTTGATGAGAGGACTTTATTCTCGGAGGCACTAAAAATGTAGTTAGGTATATTAGTTTCGATGCCAACATTCGGGTTACCGCCACCAGTGTACGTGATGGCTATCACGCGGTATCGTATGGCGACTGATAGACAAACGGACAGTGCTATTTTTATTATAGTACGAGTAAGTAATAAAAGAGATTGACGTTGGTGTCCGTTTTTAAAACTTTCTATTTTGAAAACTGATATGTTTTCTATGCAATGTATGTGATTTCATGGTTGTCGTAAAAGGCGACTAAGGGATGGGCTTATAAATTTGAGATTCTTTTTTTTTGGCGAAGGGTTAGCAACCTGTCACTATTTGAATATCAATTCTATCAGCAAGCCGAAAAGCTGAATATGGCCTATCAGTATTTTGAAGACTAATAGGCTCTGTCTACTCCGCAAGGGATATATGTATATATAAGGGTAGACAGAGCCTTTTGTCACGTCTATATAGACGTGACTATATATATGTATGTTTCTATGTAATCTCAACTCAATCAGTAACTCATATAGCTTAACGTCGCCTTTCAGTCTTTGACAATCCCGCAAGGGACATAGACGTGTTAATATATGGATGTCAGTAAAAGTTAGGTTGGCATTGATTGCACGTATTGCAAAATTAACGCCTGACATATGTCTGTTTTTTTTTTAAAGGAAATAGAGAATGTCTTCTTATGCAGTGGGTCACAAGAACAAATAAAGAAATTGTATAAAAGTCATCTTCAGTACAAACAGTTCCTCGTTCTTAACAATAACTTTCGTCACACGTCTTAAAATTTCTCATCGCGACGCCTAAACGCTTCCGTATAAAAGTTTTCAAGAATCGTCTCACGATGACTGGTATATCGGCACCAGTATCTATCAATATTGCAATAGCATTAAAGTTCAAAATAGAATGTCACCGTTATGCAACGTAAAAACATCTGTAAGCAATATATTTAACCCGTTGAGTGGTAAATTCTTTTTAAGAAATTTCAGTTAAAATTTTAACACTTCATTGTATGGTTTTTTTCTTTGTTTATTTGAAATTTCTTTATTGCATAGAAAATTACACAGTAACAAGAAAATAGTAAGTACATAGTTATAATAGAGACAAATCACTTGCAATGGCAGACTTATCCCATGGTCTTATAATATAGTATAAAGATTAAAAAAAAACTCTTTGAGTTTGTTGAGAAAAATTTTTGAGTGTTTCTTTACTGTCCATCTCGTCTTGGGCTACACAGAGTCGGTTAGTCACTAGACTCGCGAGTTGCTGTGATTGGCTGGTGGCATGTGACGTTTGAGATGTCGCCACAGACTCGTCGCTGCTATTGGCTGAGCGCGTCGTGTTCCTTGCTATGATTGGCTGATGATGGTGACAAGTTCCTTTCGCTAAATTTGAAGTTAATAATTTGCGTGGTAAAAGAAGTAGCTGACACACTCTGTGTTTTTTTTTCTACGCTACAAAAACAGCGTCACAGCAGCATGTGTAAGCTACTTCAAAACCTTATCAATGTGTGAAGATAATGTTTTTTTCTTTATCGGACACTTTACATGTCAATAGTTTTCGATAAACGATAAGACCAACATAACTCGTGTCATGAATATGTGTAAATATTAATTTCCGCTGTTTGACCTAGAAGCAGTAGGTATTTATATGTTAATGTATTATGGATTATTGAGACGAGATGAAATTGCTTCACTATTACTAAAAAGTATAAAGAAAAGTCGTTTCCCGCGTCTGTCTCTATGTCTGTAGATATGTATGTATGCTTAGATCTTTGAAACTATACAACGGATTTCGATGCAGTTTTTATTAATAAATAGACTGATTTAAGAGGAAGGTTTATTAGTTAATAAATGCTACCCGTGCAAAGCCGGGGCGGGTCACTAGTTCTTACATGAAATGTTCTTCTATTTCATGTCTGTGGCACTGGAAGTCCCGGGTTCGAATCCCGGCAAGGGCATGATGAGAATCGATCTTTCTCTGATTGGCCTGGGTCTTGGATATTTATATTTAAAATATACTATCGTTAGTTTTTCGTCACAAAAGTCTCGAACCTCGGGGCATTTTTAGCTACCTATTTAAAACTATATGAATCTCAATTCCATCATTACGCTATCCAGCAGCTTCGAGTCCTTACGAGACAGTTGACTCAGTCTATTCCTGAGAAATAAAGATGTGCGTGTGAAAAGAATATGTCACCTCCACCACCTTTCAAACGATAAACATATCAACTTTTAAGATAAGGCCATTTCTTTGAAACGATTCCAATTTTTGTTTCCCACAAATGTTTTCCGAATGTTTGTTTACAAAGTGTAACTAATTAGTGTAAATTATTATGAGTCAAAGGATTTAAGAGTTCTAGGAATGTGATTTTATCGGGTGCGCGGGAGTCGAAAGTCTTTAGAAACATTATGAAAATTCAAAATGAAAATATAAAATTCGGGATATAGAGAATATTGGTTATAATGCTTAATACCTTAATTCAAAATTCAAAATTTTTTATTCATTATTATAGGATACTATTATATCGCTTAATAATTGTCGTAGGTATGGTTTAACAACTTCGTTGACGTCAAATAAATTACTTAAAAACTAAGTTTACTGCCGCTTCCAAGGCGTCAGTGCAGAAGAAGCGGTAACAAACTGCACTGCAGCATTTTCTTCAACAACGTCAACTTAATACATAATTAATCGTTACAATCCGTCCCGTGTGGTTCCCAGCACCAATAAAAATAAAGAATAAGACCACACCTTCTCTTTCCCACGTATGTAGTAAAAAGCGACTAAGGGATAGGTTTATAAACTTGAGATTCTTCTTTTAGGCGATGGCTAGCAACCTGTCACCACTTGAATCTTAATTCTATCATCAAACGCTGAACGTGGCTTATGAGTATTTTCAAGACTATTAGCTCCGCCTTCCTCGCAAAAGATGAAGACGTGACTATATGTATGAATGTATCATTATAATCCTGAAGTTGGAAGAGATTGACTAAGTAAGGCTTTCGTGAACCACCTATATAAATTTTTCTTCTTCCTTAATTTAATAGTTAAAAAGATAAACATCCAAGGGGCAGGCCAATCAGTTAAAGTTTTTTTTCTGTTATGACTTCACCGGGCATCGAACCCGGGACCTTTTGGTTCAGAGGCTGGAATCCATACCTACATAGAGATTTATGTAACAATCAATATACGTCGTAAAAGTAAAAGTTTATAAATCACAATAAAAAATAGATTTCGTAACACAACTCCATGCGCGTCCAAATAAAATATGACGCAATAAAAAACCTTATTTTGGTTTCGCGATAAATCTATATTTTACGAGCTTTCCCATTAAAGGATTGCCAACCGTAAAAAACTTACAAAAATAATGCGTAAAAATGTATAATATTAGTATAGATTCAAATATAAAAAAACAAACACGGTATAATAAAATAAGCGAACTATAAGTACGGTAAGTAAGTGATTAAAAACCCAAGTCATTTCACGAACTTTCATTTCTCAGTCAGGGGTAGCCAACCGCGAATACCTTGCGCGCGGTCGAATGTCAGGAGTGGCGAATGTGGCTGAAATCGATACCACTAAAGATAAATATATGTCCACGGCGCCTATATCAAGTCTACCAGACTCATTAACAAAGAAGATTTATCAATAAAAATTATTTTAAGATTTGAAAATAATTTTAAAAGTAGGTAAGTTCATTGTGCCTTTTTAATAAAATAAAATTTTTACAAATTAAAAAAAAATACTTTGTTCTGACATTAACATTTTACTTTAAAGTCTCATTTCATAAAATTAATTTATAATTTTACCATAACAAATACGCCTGTTAAACTTTTTTCTATTTTAAAAGATGAAGGCTAATAAAAGAAAAACATGGCAGCGAAATAAAAAAAAAATTGAGTAAAAATAAAGAGAAATTCAGTAATTGGACCCCCATTGGTCAGATCGGTGTCAATTACTTCGCCACATTTTACCGCTTGTCGACATTTCACTGCGCGCAAGGAATTTGCGGTTTTGCACCCCTGGATTTATTATTATAACTAAAAATATATATATAATAACAATTATAGCAACTACAACATATTAATTTAATTATCTAAGACGTCATGAACCTTTCAAATTTACAAAATTGAGAATTTACAAAAAATAACTTACCCGATTTTTATTCCTCACGAATTCAAAAATTCATTTGACACATCTGACACACTATTAAGATTTTCAAAAGTTATAGCGTTACAAAACAAAAAAAAAAAATAGTAAATAACATATTGTATTTTGTACATTAAAGTATAAACAAATATATACTTTGAAGGCTACTAGACGCCCTTACAGCGAGGTAAAACATCGTGAGGAAACCTGCACCATCAATGACAACTTAACATGGAACTTTGGTCCCATGATGAGACAAAAACTTAACTTTCTTTTTAACACAGTCGGATATAAAAACAGCTAATGGAAACGTGGGATTAGAAAGAAGGTTATTAACATACCTACGCTCCTTTTATGGTTGAAGGAAGAAACTGCATTTCTATACTACTTGTATGATGTTTTACAAGCGAGGAGCTAATTTCTTTAATGCAATTAGTTTTCTCTATAATTATCTAGAAATTTTAAGTTCACCTCTATTTATATTGCCTGTGTAGACATTTTCTTTATTTTTAACTAGACTTTGACTTGGGTTTGGGTTTGCCGTGTGGTTCCCGCCAATAAAATAAAGAATAGGACCACTTCTTTTCTTTCCCATGATTTCGTAAAAGGCGACGAAGTAATAGGCTAACTTAGGACTCTTTTAGGCAATGGGCTAGCAACCTGTCACTATTTGAATCTCAATTCTATCATCAAATTAAAAGCTTAACGTGACCTATCAGTCTTTTTAAGACTGTTGGCTCTGTCTACCCCTCAAGCCATATAGACCTTACTATATGCATGTAGGTACGTACTTTGACTTGGGTTATAAGTAGCCTCAGTACATTATTGTTAAAAGTTATTTTTATCTGCCAAATATCATCTTATTTTTTGTAGGTTGTCCATTATTTTTTAAATACAATCAATTCAGAAGTTATTATAATAAAAAAGAAATTAAATATAACAATTAAACCTAATAAAAAAAAAGAAAATGAAATAATATTAAAATAAAATTACGTATAAAAGTTAAAAAAAAAAAACAATTACAAACAAAATATAGAAGGATTTTCATAAAATCCCACGCCGCAGTTATAAATGTGATTGTTCGTTTAACGCGAGCGAAGCTGCGGGCATACTCTAGTATTGTATAATGTTACGCCTTTCCTCATACCACACGTGCGCAGACGCACGTGAGGTCAATCTGCGTGATTGGATGATAACACCGAATGTATTGATGTAAAGCAATGACTAGTTGTACTAAACTAGATGCAGATTTAAAGAAAAAGAGGAAAACGAGGAATACCATTCGACCGGTTAAAAAAACTACAATTCCCGTGGGATTGACGGCCTCTGTGACACCAGAGGTCCCGGGTTCGAATCCCGGCCAGGGCATGATGAGAAAAGAACTTTTTCTGATTGGCCTGGGTCGTGGATGTTTATGTATATAAGTATTTATTATAAAATATAGTAACGTTGAGTTAGTATCTCGTAACATTAGTCTCGAACTTACTTCGAGGCTAACTCAATCAATGTAATTTGTCCCGTTTTTATTTATTTAAGTTTATTTAAGATTTGCGAAAAACCTGTATTATTTTGTAGGTGGCGCTATTATCTCAATTCTATCATTAAGTACCGCGTGGTTCCCGGCATCAATACAAAAAAGAATAGGATCACTCCATTTCTTTCCCATGGATGTCGTAAAAGGTGACTAAGGGATAGGCTTACAAACTTGGGATTCTTTTTTTAGGCGATGGGCTAGCAACCTGTCACTATTTGGATCTCAATTCTATCATTAAGCCAAACAGTTGAACGTGGCCTTTCAGTCTTTTTAGGACTGTTGGCTCTGTCTACCCCGCAAGGGATATAGACGTGACGATATGTATGTATGTATTTGGCGCTATGTTCGCGCGGGCGAAGCTCCGGCGTAAGAGAGTCCCAACTAATATTTTAAATAAAAGTAAGTTTGTTTGTTTTCTTTTTACGCGTTAACTACGGAATCGATCTTGTTGCGATTTGCTCATGATATGGAGACGCCTGTCCGTCTTCATATCATGAGCAAATCGAAAAAATAAACCTTTGATACCGGTTAAAAACGAAATTATGAAAAACTTGTATTCTCTTGTGGAAGGCATTATATTGGCGCGGGCGAAGTTGCGGTTAAAAGCCGTGGTAAAAAGAATAAATGTAAGACTGAAAATAGGAAGTAGTGACAGATTGTATCATGATTGAAAAAAAGATTGAGAAAATGGCCGATAAAATAAAGGTAACATGACGTTATTGTAGAGGGGTAGACAGAGCCCACAACCTTGAAATGACTGATAGGCCACGTTCAGCTGTATGGCTCTATGATGGATTTGAGATTGAAATAGTGACAGGTTACTAGCCCATCGCCTATAAGAAGAATCCCAAGTTTATAAGCCGATCCCTTAGTAGCTTTTAACGACATCCACGGGTAAAAGATGGAGTAGTCCTATTCCTATAATAGGACGAAGAGGAAAGTGTAATATACGATGTAGATATTTCTTATTTGAAAAGCGAAAAACCGCAGAATCAGAGCAAGTGTACCCAAAAATCTAAAGGATTCCGAATTAGAACTAGGCAAATTTGTTCTGTGCGTGGGTTCATCAAAGACTTGTCGGGGTGAGTTTACATAACGTATGCAAACAAAACCGACAGACTGTTATTAGTATTACATATCGCAGACACGTGCGAATAAGTGGGTCACGAATAAACAGTACAGTACACACAGATATTTTTTACGTTTTTTTTTTTGTCACAATGGAATTTCACTCATTTTTTTTATGTCAATCTGCGTTCTCGAATGTTCTGGGGTAGCGTTCAAAAAAATTGGAAAAATTCCTCGTTTTGTTTTTAAAATCCACGTTCGAATCTGATCATTGGTAACCAGATATATTGGATATTTTTTTCTTTTTTTTGTAACCATGTTTCATAACCAGCTACAAAAGTGGTTTCTCTTTCCATTTTTAACTGTAAAGTGTCTAGAAATAAACCTATCTATATTACGGAAGGAAAAAAAAAAACTATTATTATAGGAATATTCAACGCTAGTCTAAACAGACAAACATAATTAAATTCCTAAAATGTCAGTATCCGGGTAAAGAGATTTTTGTGTAGGTACTAAATGACTCTTTGATGAGTCACGTTCATTAGTTTGAGTGATAACCGATACTCTTACGGTGAGGGAGAATGTCGTAAGGAAAGCACAATGTGTAACCACAGTCTGATACGGCTTACGTTCCCCTGCAAAGTTTTATACATACATATAGTCACGTTAATATCCCTAACGGGGTAGACAGAATCAACAGTCTTGAAACTACTGAAAGGCCACGTTTATATAGCTGTATAATATTATACCTACCTAAGTTATAGGTACTTAAAAGATTTCATCTTCTGATTATTCATAACTTTCCATACAAAATCATTACACTCCCGTCATATAATGGAATAACTTATATTGGAATTGAAATTCAAATAGTGACAGTTTGTCAGCTCATCACCTAAAAGAGTTTATTGAGAGGCTAATCAACTCTTTTAGGTGATGACCTAGCCATCATTTCTTTCATGCCGTGTGGTTCCCGGCACCAATACAAAAAAGAATAGGACCACTCCATCTCTTTCCCATGGATGTCGTAAAAGGCGACTAAGGGATAGGCTTAAAAACTTGGGTTTCTTCTTTTAGGCGATGGGCTAGCAACCTGTCACTATTTGAATCTCAATTCTATCATTAAGCCAAATAGCTGAACGTGGCCATCCAGTCTTTTCAAGACTGTTGGCTCTGTCTACCCCGCAAGGGATATAGACGTGACCATATGTATGTATGTATGTTTGTATGTGTAGGTCAGTGTGTGACGGAGTCAGCCTCGTCATTACACCAAGCACCCATTACTCATTCAAGGAGACCAACAAGACAAATCTTCAGTTGTGACACTTAAGAGTAATTGTATCAGCTAAGTACCCAGTCATCTGGATTGGAAACGTGCTGTTTATTTATAGGTATTGAAGTGTGGAACGTTTTCTTTGAAAGGAATGATACATACATACATATGGTCACGTCTATATCCCTAGCGGGGTAGACAGAGCCAATAGTCATGAAAAGACTGAATGGCCACGTTCAGCTATTTGGTTTTTCTTCTCTCTCTCTCTCTCTCTTCTCTCGGCTTGACTTCTTCCTCCATATATTAATCTCGGTTACATTCTCATCTCTCTGGAGAGGATACGGCTGTCCATGGATCCTGGATTGGGTGAGTCAGGTTTTACACGAAGCGACTCCCATCTAAACCCCACAACCTTTGTAGGGAACCTTTCCTGTATTGGATCATGTTTAAAACTACACCAGATGAATCTGCACATTACCTTTATCCCTTTAGAGGTAGACAGTCTTAAATGACGTGACTCGCAGGCCTTACACTGAATGGCGGGGCCCATGCCCTGACTCAGGATTTTACTAGACCATTAAGTTAGTTTCTGAGTTAGGAATGAGGCGCCAAGGATTAATATTCAGAAAAAGTGCGGTTATTACATAAAAGAAGAATCCCAATTTATAAACCTTTCCATTGATTGACTTTTATTGAGGAATCTACATGGAAGGAAAGGCAGCTAGCCCACGCTATTATACATATCTTTGCTATCAGATCATATTGGCAGCTGTGTATTGTAATTATAATGCTGTTAACAATTTGCATTACATATTGAACAATTTCTTATTACATAAGCTTTCTCGTGCCGCTAAATCCTTATTTTCACATCACTCACGGTCATTCCGTGGACCGTCACAGGACTGACATCGCAGAAAACTTGTGACGTCATCCTTCTGTCGGTAAAATCCGTACTACAATTATTATGAAGAAGAAGAAAAACAAATATAATTCTTGTTTAAAATTTTAAATCGCTGTGCCAGTTTAAAATAAATCAAACACAAATTGAGAAAAGAAACATTTTTTTGCATGATTCACATAAATTGGTGGTAACATGTAAAATTCATTTTTAATTATATTTTTTTTAAATTCCCAAAGTCGCGAAGCCCTGAGTTAAGTATTGCATAAACTTGTAATTGGATACTTCTTGCCGACATTTCCTTGTTTCACGCGTCGGCACTCGCAGTCATTCCGTGGCCGTCACATGACTGACATCGCAGAAAATATGTGACGTCATTCTTCTGTCGTGATTTATTGCACGCATGCTGAAGACTGTAAAATATGTTGTATTAAGATTAAAGGTTGCGTGTGGTTTTAAGGGATTATCGTAGGGTTCGACTATCTGCATAAATGGTCGTTTATGGCATATCTCCCGGGAATATTTAGTATTTTTTTCCAGATGACCTTTTTAGTACCTACTATGTGTATTGATACTCTGCCAAATAAAAAAAAAAATGGTTGAGTGCATATGTGCCGTGTGGTTCCCGGCACCAATACGAAAAAGAATAGGACCATTCCATCCCTTTTTAATGGATGTCGTAAAAGGCGATTAAGGGATAGGCTTACAAACTTGGGATTCTTTTTTAGGCGATGGGTTAGCAACCTGTCACTATTTGAATCTCAATTCTATCATTAAGCTACATAGCTGAACGTGGCCATTCGGTCTTTTCAAGACTGTTGGCTCTGTCTACCCCGTAAGGGATATAGACGTGACCATATGTATGTATATATTAGGGTGTCCCAAAAAAATCAAAGTAGTTTTTTTATAACGCATACCCTCTAATTTTGTTCGAATGATGTCAAAACTATCGTATATAAAATTTCATCTACTTAGAACCACGGCAACCCGTGCCGACTTACATCGGGAAATGTGGGTACTTGTTTACTAGGCGCGCGGCAGCGAGCGTACCGACATTCATGTGATTACTTGTTTGTTTTATGAGTGAACGCATTGTTTTCTTTCAATCAAGATGTCGGTGGAGTTACGCAGTTCAAAAAAGGATATTTTCTTAATAGGGAACGTAAAACATCAATTTACTGGTTCAAAACTTCCCTCAAATGGACAAATACTCGCAGTTCTATTCTACAATATTCGTGAAGTGAATTTAAGTGTAAATGAAAGTGCAAATCTAGCTATTCGTGAGTGCATTATTTATTGGGAAAAGGCACGTATTCCAACTAAATCTTTTCCTAACTGCGTTAAGAAATTAGTTAATTTATACCAAGTTTGGAGGGATTTACAAAAAAATTCTAAAAAGACGCAAAATGTGTTTCAGAAGCGTCGACAAGATTTTGTTACGAACTTAGACAACTTATTTGATATTGCACATGCCGATGCGCTTCAATTAATAAAGATTGACGAAGATAGGATCTTCTTACAGTGACAGAGAGAGCCAGGTCGGCCTTGTCACTTAGCTGGAGTAGACAAAAAACTGGCCGAAAAAGAAGAAAAGGCGCGAATTATGAGCATTGAAGAGCAAAAACGGCGTGCTAAACACTTTTCAACTCTGTTGCCTTCAACTTCATCTCATGTTCCTCAAGAAGATTCATCATCTGATTCTGAAAAAAAAAGTACACAAGAAATAATTCCTATATCCGTTGAGAGCACACGACCCGAGTCTTATATTTCTGAAAGGAAAAGTTTTATAACTCCAAAATTGGTTGCTGCATTAGATCGGTGTCAGATAAGTATGAGGAATTCTGTTTATATAATACAAGCAACAATTGAAGCTCTTGGACATAACATTGACGAATTTCTAATAAGTAAGTCAACAATTCAAAGAGTTCGTACGGAAAAGCGAACAGAGCGCGCAGAAGCAATTAAAGTTGATTCCCAGAACAAGGTACCAGATACTGTAACCGTCCACTGGAATGGGAAGCTGTTGCCCGCTTTAGATTCACGCAAATGTAAAGAAGAACGTCTTCCAAAACTTATTACATATGATGATAAAGAACAACTACTTGCTGTACCTAAATAGGACAACTCTTCAGGTCGTGAACAGGCAGAAGCTGTTTGGAATGCTCTTTTAGACTGGAATCTTGAAGACAAAGTGCAGATGCTGTGCTGTGATACTACTGCTTCAAACACAGGTCGCATTAATGGCGCCTGTATGCTCCTGGAACAGAAATAAGACAGGGAAATGCTTATATTTGCATGTCGCCATCATGTATACGAATTAGTATTGAAAGGCGTATTTGAAACTAAAATTAACCAAATTACGACGAGCCCTGACATCCAATTGTCCAAAAAAACTGGAAAAACATAAACTCTGAGAAAATAAAGAGTCATTAAGAAAAGCTTTCTTGTCTGAGTGACGCAAATATTAATGAACTGCTAGAGTTTTACCGGAGTGAGTTAACTAAAGATATTGTTAGAGACGACTATCGCGAATTAATAGAGCTTTCAATAAAGTTTCTTGGTGGTGATACAGATAAATTTAAGATACGGCCTCCAGGCGCCATGCACCAAGCTAGGTGGATGGCAAGAGTTATTTACTCTCTAAAAATATCATTTCTAAGCTCGCAATTCAGAATCGCAAAGAAGGAAAAGGAAGCCCTCCTTGACGTCTGCCTATTCATCGTCACATCTTACGTCAAACCCTGGCTGCAATGTATTTTGGCAGTGAATGCTCCTTACCAGGACCTGCGTTTTAAAAGCCATGAAGGCTTACGAGGCAATTGACAAAAGTATCTCAAACAGCAGCTTTACAGAAGTTCTGTCAGCACTTGTGGTATTTGACCGACGAGGTGTCTATCTTGTCTCTCTTTGATGATAGTGTAGACCAAGAGAGTAATCTAGGTTACTAACTTGTCCAAAACGATTCCATCAGCTCTTGGGAAACGGTACATGCCATCAAAAGAAGAACTCTGTGGCCCACTCTATGAAAAACAATTGGAAGACTTCGTTTCCGCCAAAAGCAAATCTTTGTTCACTCGGCTGAAACTTGACGACAGCGCTCTCAACGAGTCTCCTTCCTTGTGGTCAAATAATGCTTCATTTCAACAAGCTAAATGAAGGTACAGAACTTAAGAGCAGTAAACGATACCGCCGAAAGAGCAGTCAAGTTGATGCAAGACTTTCATGGCTTGATCACTGTCGAAGAGGAACAGAAACAATTTTTATTACGTTGCGTACAAGAACACAGGCAGATATATCCAGACTGTAAAAAGCAAACTCTGAAAAGGAAATATGAAAAATAAAGCCCTTATTACTATTTACTGATGTTACTATGTTTTATGTATTGGATTGAAATTAAGTTCTTAAATCTCCCTTATCTTCCCTATTTCTCCATACTAGCTTTCAGATTCAAACTTTGAAGCTAAGTCGGCACGGGTTACTATTATCAGATTGCAATAATACTTCATATTTAAGACTTATGGGTCAAATCGAAAAAAAATAGAGGGTATGCGTACCCAAATTCCCAAAAAAAAAAATCGCCCTTATAGCCTGGGACACCCTAGTATATATGTTGAGTGCATACAACCTTGTCCATATTGGATCGCATTCATCTTCTTCCTTGGCTTCACGGTTGCATCCTCACCTCTCTGGAGAGGAGCCCGGGGTATGCCTTTGACCATGGATCCTGGATTAGGTGAGTCATATATTAACACGAAGCGACTCCCATCTGAACTCTGCAACCTTTGCAGGTCTGACCCGTACTGGATCCATGGTTACACATTCAGTTGCCTGAATATGCAGGTCACCATGTTCCGTATCTGGATCACAATCTGTTTCAAAGCATTAATGATTCATAAACCCTTGCTCTATTTATTTAAATTGTTGTGTAACATAAACAACCGTTTATTTTATACCAACGATATGGGACTACCGGGTTGATAGCATAAGTACAGGCGACGAGACAAATGTTATTGTAATTATTCGTCATTATTGTAACCGTCTGGTAGTGAATAAAAATATATTTATTTATTTATTTATTTATATACACAAAATAATATACAATAGGACCACTCCGTCTTGTTCCTATGTATTTCGTAAAAGGAGACTAAGGGATAGGCTTATAAACTCGGAATTCTTGTTTAAGGCGATGGGCTAGCAACCTGTCACTATTTGAATCTCAATTCTATCATTAATCTAAGCAGCTGAATGTATGGCATGTATATTATAATATATAAGAGCATGTAATACAGTAATTATAGTACAATGGTGCTACTTATTTCAATAGAAATCTCTTCCAGTAGAGGAGGAGTTCACGTGAGAGGAGCGATTAATATTGGAGCAGTATGGCGTGTGCATAAATATAAAGAACTTAACGCATTCAACATATGTATTTAAACACACATTTAGTGGCAATACTTACATTCATAAACATGGAATAATAAAATAAATCACAATAATAAACTACATATTATATATATGTTTATAAGATAATTAGTATCAATATAGAGTATATAGCAAGTGATAAAGAAACGATTATTAGATATGTATGTATGAATAAATTTTCTCATTTCAGTGGCATCTTGTTATATTAATTAAAAATTAATTTTATCACTTCAGTGAGTGACTGCACCGTATGTTTTGTGGTTAAAAGGTAATAACAACACATTGTAGTATTGTAACCAGTTCTAACACGTAGTTTACAGCTTGCCGAGCGTGTAATTGCACGTCTTTTATCCCGAACGGGTCGGTCAGAGCCTTTGGTGGGTTAAAATACACGTTTGATTATTTGTGGCGTTCATGTTGTATCTTAACCAGGTCTGACAAGTAATTTACTGTTTTACAAGCGGTTAATTGCACGTCTTTTATCTTTAGCGGGGCAGTCAGAGTCTAGGTTAGGTAAAAGGAAAATTTGTTAAGTTTTATGAAGACTGATTTGCTTGGATCTCTTTTCTTCTGTATTTTCAAGTCACGTCACGTATATATCCCCTGCGAGGTAGACAGAGCCAATAGTCTTGAAAAGACTGAAAGGTCACGTTCGGCTGTGTGGCTTTAAGATGCAATTCAGACTATTTCTAAACTTAGATTCATTGATTTTTTAACAAATACACTAACCGTTTTTATATATTGATTATATAATTTTAAAGTGACTTAAGGCAAAATAATACTATAATTTTACTAGCAAATAACTATAATTGTATAGATTTTCCATAGAGAATTTATAGACTAGCTATAAAGTCACTCTCCTCATCAGTTTTCAGTCGTAAAATAGACATACAGTTGTATAATAACTATGACTTTCACTTAAACAATAGTCCGCCAATTTTCCAACCATAAACTAATAAGAGACAAGTGTTATGAATGTCTGTTTATGAGGCGAGATCGCCATAACTGTACAGTGTGGCCACTAAACTAGCGATAGTGTTCATACGTAAAGCTGAATGTGGCCTTTCAGTCTCTGTGAGTTTGTTGGCTCTGTCTACCCCGTAAGAGATAAAGCTTATATTTTATGCCCCGAAAGCGTCGAACATTACCCTTACGGGGCATAAAATAAAAGCTTTATCTCTTACGGGGTAGACAGAGCCAACAAACTCAGAGAGATTGAAAGGCCACATTCAGCTGTATGGCTTAAAGATGGAATTGAGATTCTAACAGTCAGCAGCTAGTTTATTGCCTAAAAGAAGAATCCTAAGTAGTAATTAGTCTATCTCTTAATCGCCTTTTACGATATTCATGAGAAAAAGATGCAGTGACTATTCTAAAGTTTCGGCACCTTTTCAAATGTATGTTATTTCATTTTTGTGCCGTGTGCCGTGTGGTTCCCGGCACCAATACAAAAAAGAATGGTCTTTACAAGACTGTTGGCTCTGTCTAGGGGTATAGACGTGATTATATGTATGTATGTATGTTATTTCATTTTTAACAGCGTCTGATATAATTTTTAACTCTTATTCCGTGGCCACATTTTCTTCAGCAACACAGTAGCTATATTTTATTTTATCGTTTGTTACATAACGGACTTTCAACGGTGCTCGTAAACTCTACGACTCTGAACTGCCCGTAAATAATATGGATGTGTAGTTGGAATTTAATGGTCAAAGCAAATATAGATAGGAATTTACATGGTATTTAAAAAGATGCTGACTGATATAAAGGTATTGCCGTGTGGTTCCCGGCACCAAAAGAAAAAAGAATAGGACCACTCCATTTCTTTCCTATGGATTTCGTGAAAGGCGATCAAGGGAGAGGCTTATAAACGTGAGATTCGTCGATGGGATAGCACCCTGTCACTATTATGTCATTTATAGAGTCCACATTCTGAGTGTCCCTCTATCCATTTCAGTCAAAAATACTAAATGTACAGACAAAATATTTTTACAGTTTTATTATACGTATAGATAAGTTTGCTTTACGAATCTCGTATTCATAACTCGATTTGGCCTAATACGCGTATTTATTTAATGAAGTATCGTATAAATTACTCCATAAATACCTGTTACAATTAAATACCGCGATTTGTGGAACAGATATTCCAAATTATGTTCAGTCGCTGTTAGAATTCAATCTATCTGTTTAATAGTATGTAAACAGGCACTTAAAATGTATCTGATATCTCGTACTTGCGCCTGAGTACCTTAGTATCGCAATTTTACACTTTCAATCTTACTAGCGTTGCTGAACTATCGATAGTTTTAATGTCGATACTATTGCTGCTGACTATTGCAACTATATATCTAAAGTATCGATATAGCCGCTTCTATTGATATATATCTATATAATCACGTCGATATCCCTTGCGGGGTAGACAGAGCAAACAGTCTTTAAAATACTGAAAGACCATTCAGGTTTAAACCGGAACCTTAAGGTTTAATGATGGAGTTGATATACACAAATAGGAACGGGTTGCTAGCCCATCGCCTAAAAGAAGAATCTCAAGTTTAATATCCCATCCCTCAGTCGTCTTTTACCACATCCATGAGAAAGAGAGTCTTAAGAACATAGTTAGTTATGTACTCAACCACTTATGCAAACATACTACATATTTTATCCATAACGGGATAGTCAGAGCCAACACTCACACCCAACAGTCTATACTAATATTAAAAAGCTGAACAGTTTGTTTGTTAGAACGATTATTTTTTCTTTGAATAGACGATTTATCGAGGAAGGCTTTAGGCTATAAAACATCACGCTTCAACTATAAGGAGCAAAGATATAATGGAATATGTGAAAAAAACGGGGGCAACTATTCATCCTTGAGAGCTTCAATGTTCAAATATACCCAAAAAAAAACAAAAAAAAAACACAGCTAGTAAGCTAATAAAATTAGAGGTGTTTGTGAAAGAATGATAGGTTAGCCCATCGCCTAAAACAGAATCCCAAGTTAATGAACTCCCTTGATTGATTTCTACGAAGCACCATTATCTGATAACAAGCAAAACACCTCATCTCATTACCTGCCTTATATTAAGGCTATATTAAAGTCGTTTATAAATTAAAATGTGCACATCTGAAACTCATCTCACATTGTGGCGTCGGTGTTGATCGACCCCTAATGACGCCCGATTAAAAAATCAGGTGGTTTTATACCTCACGACACGACTAACGTTAGGTGCCGTGTGGTTCCCGGCACCAGTACAAAAAAGAATAGGACCACTCCATCTCTTTCCCAAGGACGTCGTAAAAAGCGACTAAGGGATAGGATTACAAACTAGTGATTCTTTTTTAGGCGATGGGCTAGCAACCTGTCGCTATTTGAATCTCAATTCTATCATTAAGCCAAATAGCTGAGCGTGGCCTATTAGTCTTTTTTTTAAGACTGTTGGCTCTGTCTACCCCTCAAGGGATATAGACGTGACCATATGTATGTATGTATGTACTAACGTTAGGAGAGGAGTCTGGAGTGTGTCTATAATTGTAGATGAGGGAGGGAGGTCAGGACTTAACACGAAGCGACTGACATTGACAACCTTTACTTATTCTTTTTGGATCATGGTTACATATCCAGTTGCCTTAATGTGCAGGTTTCAAGAAAAGTAAGAGAATCGGTTAGCAATAGAACTAATGCACGTAACTCAATAAGAGTTGTTCTTAGTTGTCAAAAATATGAAAACGTTATGGTGATGAATGAAAGATAGAAGGATATAATATACTTTTATGATAAGAGAAGACACTGAATGATTTATTGACATATGAATGTAAAGCCCAAACCGCTAGGTTTAGTGACATCAAATTTGGCATGGAAACTCCTTATATGGTCTACGGATGCACTAACAGGGGATTTCCCGAAATTCGCGCGGAAAAGTAATAAAAAGCGAGATTTTTCGTTTCATCTGATCGGAGCCATGTTTATTCTCTGTTTGTTTGTTTGTTATATCTTTATTGTATAGAAATTTACACAGTGACAAGAAAATAGTACGTAGTTTTTTCTATATAATTATAAGTGAGGAATCGAAACCAAAAATCGTATGTTATAAAAAGCATTCTATAAAGATATAACCTGTCGATACGCGAGTAATTTGCCGCGGGATGCCACGCCTACACACTACGGGGGAAAAAAACGTTAACTGCAAAATTACCTACAAGAGTTTTAAATCGTGCCGCATTAAACGTGCTATCAGAATGAGCTGGTGTACAGACGTAGATAGTGAGGGGATACGGTTTGTCGATGAAGTTCGCGTATCGATAATTCTATAAAATGTATTATGGTTGACAAACATCACTGTATAATGGTTGATATTTATGGAAACGCCAAACTGCTAAAATATTCATCTCTTCTCACTCGAGTCCACTAGAAGAGATTTCTATTGATATACGAAGCACCTTTGTGCAGTACAAAGGTGCTACCTATGTCTTATAAGGTACGATTGCGTTTATATCTACAGTCATAGTTTTAAAACTCTTACAGGTTGAAATAGCGTGCGCTGTGGTTCCACTAGATACTTTTTATTCCGGTAAATATTATAGCTCCCGTTGATTCGCGAAAAAAATGGATTTTTACTACGCAGGGTTAAAATTTGGTAGTAAGTTGGGGTAAAATTCGCGCGGTCTATCGTTTTCATTTTGTAGATAGCGCTAAATTCGCTTTAGGTATACTAACTTCGACACAAAATAAATTCATCATTGAAACATTGCTGCATAATAAACTTGGCATAGAAAATATCCGCATTCTGCAAACAGACATTCCTAAACGACAGATGCATAAAACAGTTTAAAAACTGGGACAATCGTAAAGAACAAATGTTTGGGGAGTTAATTTTCCCTAGAATCTGTTCAAAGTTTAAGTCTTATCTTAAGCGAAATTTAATTTGACTACTGTGGTCTACGGGTTCATTCAAAATAGGAATCTGTATTATCTTCTATCTCATTTGTCTGTTCGGTTGAACTCCGGGGTAATTTCTACATATATATCATCACGTCTATATCCCTTGTGGGGTAGACAGAGCCAACAGTCTTGAAAAGACTGAAAGGCCACGATCAGCTGTTTGGCTTAATGATAGAATTGAGATTCAAATAGTGACAGGTTGCTAACCCATAGCCTAAAAGAAGAATCCCAATTTTATAAGCCAATCCCTTAGTTGCCTTTTACGACATCCGTGGGAAAGAAATGGAAAAATCCTATTCTTTTTTCTATTGGTGCCGGGCCACACGGCACTAATTCAGGTTGATATCGAATACTTCTTTTTTTAATCTATAAAACCGGGAAAATTTACAGAGAACGAAGCTGAAGATAGTAAACAGTAGAAAAGGCGGTCTCATCGCATATGCAATCTTTTCGGTTGATAACGCGTATATAGAGAACAAACAAACATATAAACTTACTTTCGCGTTTAATATATTAGTTGAGATGAGATTCACTTACATTATCAATGATAAGCACTCTTATTGTCATAACAAAAACTGATTCGTCATGTTTAAAATCACAGTTTCATTGATAAAAAAGGTAATAAGATACGTCTCCTTATGTTTCATGTTTTGCTCATGAATTGTGCTTAGTCAGAAGCCACACGGTCTATGATAAATGCAGAACCAAGCAAATATTTGCCGTGTGGTTCCCGGCAAAAATACAAAAAAGGAATAGGACCACTCCATCTCTTTCCCATGGATGTCGTAAAAGGCGACTAAGGGATAGGCTTACAAACTTGGGATTCTTTTCTAGACGATGGGCTAGCAACCCGTCACTATTTGAATCTCAACTCTATCATTAAACCAAACAGCTGAACGTGGCCTATCAGTCTTTTCAAGACTGTCGGCTCTGTCTACCCCGCAAAGGATATAGACGTGATTATATGTATGTATATTATACATATATGTAGATGACATTCGAAATGTGTCATAAAAAAATCATTTAATTTACTACTGAGTAAAACTAGACAGAATTAAATTGTTAGGAGTTGGATGTAAGCCATCAAATGAACGTCATAATTAATTCTAATATCCGTCCAGTATAAATACAACATCCGACATGAAACCTTGGGCGTCTAAAACAAATTTCGGTGTATCATTGACACCATTCTTGGTTTACGTTATGTTATGAGGCAGTACAATTGTTTTTCTATAGGAACATCTTGTATTTCCATCGAATGTACCTTATTCTTAAAAATTTACATACATACATACATATGATCACGTTTTTATCCCTAGCGGGATAGACAGAGCCAGCAGTCTTGAAAAGATTGATAGGCCACGTTCAGCTGAATGGCTTTATGACCGAATTGAGATTCAAATAGTGACTGGTTGCTAGCCCATCACCTAAAAGTTTATATGCCTATCCCTTAGTCGTCTTTTACGACATCCATGGGATAGAGTGTGGAGTGGTTCTATTCTTTTTTATATTGATACCGGGAACCACACGGCACATGACTTGAAAAATCTTGTTTACAAAACAACGTTTTATCTTCTCAATAGGTAATTTTCATAAGACCACATAACACAGATTATTTTTATCTTATCTTAACCCTTACACAAGCTTAAGCTAATACAAGCTTAACACTGGATTACAGGTTTAAGATGAAATGCCAAATACTAGTCTTCCATATTCGTGCCGTGTAGTTCTCGGCAAAATAGAATAGGACCAATGTGTGGCCTATCAGTGAAAATTGAAAAAAAATTCAATTTCAAAATTTTAATCATTATTATAGGACAATTCATATCGCTTAATAATTGTCAAATCTTTTGTTTTCACAACATTGGTTGACATCAAATAAATTACCCAAAACTAAGCTTACTGCCGCTTCTAAGTGCAGAAGAAACGGTAACAAACTGCACTGCAGCATTTTCTTCAACAACGTCAACTTCACAACTATCCAAACTTAGAATAGAAATGTGGACGAGAGAATACATTGTCAGGCAATCAGTCTTTCATGACTGCTGCCTCTGTCCGCCCCGCAAGGGTTATTGACGTGATTATAAATGAATGGAATTTTCAAGAGCTTACTAGCATTGACTTTCTATCGTCTTTACTAAGCCAAAATAATTCCCAGACGTCGATGGTTTAACGGTTAAGGTGACCGAATGAAAAGGCATGATGTACAGCTTCAAATCCGACCATAGTCATTATATTAGGTACCAATGAATATAAACCAAATAAAACTTGTATCGTGAGGGAACCTGCATATTGCACATTCAGGCACCTGCAACATTAACCAATCCTACTAATATTATAAATGCGAAAGTTTGTGAGTATGTCAGTATGAATATTTAACTCTTTGACGCAAAGACTACTGAACCGATTACGATGAAATTTGGTATGTAGGTACCTGAAGACCCAGAATAACATGTAGCTCCCGCGGGATTGATAGGGTTTCCACGCGGACGAAGTCGCGGGCGGCCTCTAGTATTACATAATTCTTACATACATGCTTTTGACCCGTAAACAGCAGTGACGTCATTTTCACCCTTCCCCTTTTCTGAAAATCGGTAATAAATATTGCTAACTTTTTAATACTACCTACTCCTCTATCTACCCCGCAAGGGACAAAGATTTGATATTAATAATTCTTTAATTAATATTTTTGTTCACTTTTTTGATGGAAGCTTTATTTATATGTTAAAATTTTGTTGACAAAGTTAGCTTTAGTAACTAAAATTACGCAATATTTTTTACACAACTAAATTCAAGTATTTCCTTAGAACTCCACGGAATTTCTCTACCTGACTTACCGCTTATCGACGCGTACCTAAAATGAGTCAGTCAGTCAGTCATTCTTTTCAAAGCGACCCGAGTAATTAAGAACAATAACTGACTTATCTTACAAGAGATTACGCATTTTGTTATATTTTCCTTCCATCTTTAAGCTTTATTGTTAAAAGAATGTTAAGAGTAATTATTGTATGTGGAGCGCGGTAGAATTGTCATTTTAATTTTTTTTTGAGTACTTACATTGCAAGAAAAAGGTGACAGATTTGTGAATGTGATATAAATATAAATGCGAGAGTCAGTCTGTCTGTTAGGATTTCACATCAATCTTGAGTTAATTCACTATATTAGTACTGTGGATATATTAATAGGTAAAAATGAAAGAAAAAAAATACATATAATTATTTATCACTTAAGAGCAGCTGTTATTTATAGTTATACGTTGATAAACAAAAGTTATGTAATGTTTCTTAGACAATTATAAATGTGTTTTATATAGCTATATATAAATCGATTTAATTTTAATAGCTACTTATATACGATACATACATATAATCACGTCTATATCAATTGCGGGGCCGCCAGCCAATGGAGCCAACAGTCTTGAAAGACTGATAGATGACGTTCAACTGATAGGCTTAATGATAGAATTGAGATTCAAATAGTGACAGGTTGGTAGTCCATCGCCTAAAAGAAGAATCCCAAGTTATAAGCATATCCCTTAGTCGCCTTTTACGACATCCATATGAAAGATTACAAGATATCTTTTTTTTCTATTATTACCGGGAACCACACGCTCACTTTTATATTCACCATAAAATACAACGAATTTATATCAATACCTTAAGTAGGTTTCTACTCGATCATTTTTAAATTAGTCACCAATTTTTACGATTGCGCGCTCTACGAAATACATTTTAACACTACAATTGCATTACTCCCATGCCCTACCTAACAATTGATTGTTTTGATGTCCATCAGTATAATAGTCGTCAATGATCAAGATATCTTAGTTGTGTTTTATCTTTTGTAGTGCGCGGTTGTACATACCTAGTATAGAATATATTGTGTTTTTTTTTTTTGCGGTTGTATAGTATAGAGTATATAGTGTTTTTTTTTAATTTATTAAGTCCTAGACGACAGTTTATTGGATTGTTTGCAATATATTTTATGTAAGTAGTGTTTTGTTTTTTGGTCCCGAAAAAAGCGTAGAAGCGAAGGGAATCATAGTGATTCTTCTAACAAGATGGATATTTCTGATTTCAATTGTAGCTGAATATGGCTTTTGGTACCATTTTGTTTGTTTAAGGCAAAAAATATGTTACATGTAAGGTTACCTATGTTTGTGGTTTGTATGAGGTCGTTCATGTAAAGGTTTAGAATTATTTTAGGGGTAACCAAAATATAAATAAATATATACGGGACAAATTACACTGATTGAGTTAGCCTCGAAGTAAGTTCGAGATACTAACTCAACGATACAATATTTTATTATAAATACTTATATAGACAAACATCCAAGACTCAGGCCAATCAGAAAAAGTTCTTTGCTCATCATGCCCTGGCCGGGATTCGAACCCGGGACCTCCGATGTCACAGACAAGCGTACTACCGCTGCGCCACAGAGGCCGTCAAATATATCTCATATTTTTTTTTCTTTTGTTGCAGATTACGCTGCCAGTACCGGGTGCGGCTTGAAAAATTCTTTTTTTTTTCTAATTTGTATCGAAATCAGTGTATATGTGTGAGAAGGTGGCATTCGACAAGATGACGAACATCAGCCCAGAGACGAGGATCATGATCATGAGACCTCATGATGGGAGAGGGACATGTAGAAGACAGGTTAGTAACTTTTATTAAAATATTATATAAGTATAGTAACGACTAATAAGAATACCGCTAAAAATCCATTAAATGGCTTTTTGAATCACATACCTACATATAATCACGTCTATATCCCTTGCGAGGTAGACAGAGCCAAGAGCCTTGATAATACTGAAAGGCCACGTTCAGCTGTTTGGCTTAATTACTTGGAATTCAAATAGTGACAGGTTGCTAGCACATCGCCTAAAAGAAGAATCCCAAGTTTATTAGCCTATCCCTTAGTCGCCTTTTGCGATATCCATGGGAATTAAACGGCGTGATTCGATTTTTTTTTTGATTGGTGCCGGGAATCACACGGCTTTTTAAATTAGAATTATATTATATACAAAGAATATTTGGCAGGAACTATACATGCTGTGAAGCTTGAGGTCCCGCGTTCGAATACCGGCGAGGGCATGATAAGAATCGAACTTTTTCTAATTGGACTGGGTCTTGTGTGATGGATGAGCTAACGCATGCAAAAACAAATAATATTTAAAAAAAATTGCATACCAAATCTCCCAAAGACACAATTAAAAAAAAAGGCCTTTCTTCGATTTCAATTTCACCATTGAGCCATCCAAATCTAAATGTGGCCTTAAGCCTTGTGTTCGAAGTACCTATTCTGTTGCCCTCCTAAGGACTAAAAACATGGCGTGTGTATAAGTATGATTGGAATTTAGTAAAAAAAAAATAAGAATGTATACCTACGTCATACCAGAGTTCAACGTTCTGTCGCAATTCGGGAAACAAAATATCAGACGATAGTGATTCCAATTCCAACATGTTGCCAAACTGCGGAAATAAACGTTCTATTTACAAAAAAAAGTCACGAAGACATTATGTATTTGAACAATGCCGTTAAAATTGGGAATGTTCTATTTTTAAATATATGTTTTAGGTAAAAATAGGCTATTTTACACCATGTAAAAAAAAATATAAAAATGCACGTATCTTATAGATTTTGTAAAAAATAAAAGAAAAACATCGATCATTATTCATAAAAGTGCAATATGGATTTTATAATTCAATTTAAAAAATCATCTTTTTTAATCTGTTCTTCAAAAGTCGAAAACGCTATCCGCCATGTTGGGTACTGACGTGACGTCATACTTTTAGTAAACAAATATCGAATCGAAAACATATTGATGATGTCAGGCTCTGGTTATTTTGAAATTTTAAAATTTCTATCACGTTTTTGGGTTTTTACTCTTTAATAATTTAATAGAATCATGGAAGACGGTTTTGTGAAAGCAGACAATATAAATCTACCGAGGATTAATACGTTGATGGTTTCTCATTTTAATATCACTTGGCAGTGGAATCCACAATTTTTCTGGTGTTTTTATACTTGTATTCTTGCATTCAGGAACAAGACACCAACAATATGTATTGTAATTCATTATTACAAAAATCTTTTTACTTTAGTCTTACGTAGAGCCGTATTGTTTACTAAAAGTATGACGTCACGAGTCAAAACAGCATGGCGGATGGCGTTTTCGCGCGAAAATACAAAATCATAAATAATAAATCGTTTTTAGAGCACTTTTCGGCTTCAAAAAATTTTAATAAAAATTCTATAGGTATAACACAGTCTCAGGATTGATTTAAAACAGTTTTCAAAAAAGAGTGTAATAGCCTATTATTTTGTAGGTAGGTACATTTAGTTTCTTTTTATATTTTTAGTTCGCCAACGTAGTTCCAAATTTCAAAATAAGAATTTTGTTCCATTGACATCGATTTGTTTGTTAGTTGCCAGAACCAAATAAAATAGTAAAGTACGGTACCTTTAAACATGTTAATTTGGCGGCATTATTCATTCTATATGACACGTACAGATTCTATGGACAAGTCTCTGAAAATTTAAATGCTTTCCTATTTCCCTTATGGTGATCGTAAATAGGTCGAAATTGTCCTGTCGGAGTGGTAATGTATAAATTGTGACCAGATATAGAATGTGAGGCAGTGTGTCGGTCATTGGCCCGACGAAATGTTCGAAACAATCTAGTCGACGCTTTCAGATAGAGTGCATAGTGACGGGACAGGTGTTCTAGATTATCGACATCGATAATTCGATGTCACTTCTATCTAATAAAATGTTTCGATCTTATCAGAAAACTATCTTAATTGGACCGTCAATGTCTTAACTAATAGCCTTTTCAAGATTCAAGATAATAATGTGCATTAAATTGCTAAAATATTAAACCTTTTACGGCACAAATGCGTTTTATTATTTAGGGTTGTAAAATATCTATCTATGTCTAGTCCATTAGTTACTTTTTCGTTTATATAATAAATAAATATATACGGGACCAATAACACAGATTGAGTTAGCCTCGAAGTAAGTTCGAAGCTTGCGTTACGAGATACTAACTCAGCGATACTATATTTTATAATAAATACTTATATAGATAAACATCCAAGACTCTGACCAGTCAGAGAAAGTTCGTTTCTCATCATGCCCTGACCGGGATTCGAACCCGGGACCTCCGGTGTCACAGACAAGCTTACTACCGCTGCGCCACAAAGGCCGTCATTCAGTTATTGTGATTTTAAAAACTTATACTATCATTTTTTCTTAATAATAATTACCTTTATCGACAACTAAATACTATTTTGTCAGTATATAATATTGAAAAATGTGTTTATTGGATTAAAATAAATTTAAGTTTTGATATCGATAACTTACCTCGCACATCACTACGAATCCATTCTCACATACATGGTGTTGGTAACATTGATCGACTGTGTTGCTATACGTGTAGTGGGTAATGTAACATCCTATATATCTTGACACTACAATATGGAACATTTATAGTGATCATTTAAGATACGGAGATATTTATTTGTGAAAAATTGAAGAAGAATAGTCAATATAGTTACATTGTCACACCTTTCTCTACCTGATTTTTTTAGAATCTAAACTAAATAAATCATGACCCAGAAATTTTAACACACTTTCTATTTTTAAATACATACATATAATCACGTCTATATCTCTTGCGGTGAAGACAGAGCCAACAGTCTTGAAAAGACTGAAAGGTCACGTTAAGCTGTGTGACTTTTAAATGGAATTCAGATTCAATTAGTGACAGTTTGCAAGCCCATCGCTTACAAGAGGTATAATAATGTACATATTAAGATAATAATTATTTTTCTTTTTCGTTATTTTTTCACTAAGCAACAAAACGAAAATCTCATTGCTTGAATTCAACATTAACGCTATCTCTTTTCCTCAGATACTAGCCGCTCTCGCCGTCTCGCTCGGGCCGTTCGCCGCTGGGCTCAGCAAGGGTTACATGTCACCAGCCCTGGACTCCATGCAAGAGTCCAGGTTGAGGTTCCCAGTGAGCGACCAGCAGGCCAGCTGGATAGCCAGCTTAAGTTTATTGGGTAAGTCAAATTTGTATTAATACCTTTACCGTGTGGTTCCCGGCACCAATACAAAAAAGAATAGGACCACTCCATCTCTTTCTCATGGATTTCGTAAAAGTCGACTTAGGGATAGGCTTACAAACTTGGCATTCTTTTTTAGACGATGGGCTAGCAACCTGTCACTATTTGAATCTCAGTTCTATCATTAAGCCAAATAGCTGAACGTGGCCATTCAGTCTCTTCAAGATTGTTGGCTCTGTCTACCCCGCATGGGATATAGACGTGACGATATGTATGTATGTATGTACCTTTACTTAATCTCTTGATAATATTCTTTATATTGTCCTATTTCCTCAATTCTATCTTAAAGCCAAATAGCTGAACGTGGCTTATCAGTCCTTTCAAGACTGTTGGTTCTGTTTACCCCGCAAGGGATATAGACGTGGTTATATGTATGTATGTATTGTCCTATATGCCGTGTGATTTTCGGCACTTTAGTTATAGAACCACTCCATATCTTTGCCATGGATTTCGTAAAAGGCGACTAAGGGCTCATTAACTTAAGATTCTTCTTGTAGACGATGGGCTAGCAACCTGTCACTATTTAAATCTCAATTCCATCATAAACCTATAGCCAGCTGAACGTGACCTGTCTTTTTGAGACTGTTGGCTCTGTCTACCCAGCAAGGGATAAAGACGTGATTATATTTATGTATGTATGTAAGCCTACAAAAAGATTCCCAAGCTTATTAAGCCTTTACTTTAGTGGCCTTTTACGACATCTATGGAAAAGATATGCAATGGTCCTTTATACAACAATTATGAAAAAATATCGAGAACCACACGGCCTCGTTTTTATAATTATTGTATCATATTATTACGTCAAATTAAAAAAAACCATATATCTATTATAATAAAGCTTAAAAGCTCCAACAAATACCCTTTTCATTTAAATAAAATATAGTCTGTGCAAATTGCGAAAACATGGATGCCAGTGATATGATAATCCAGCGCATAAAATCGCAACGTTTGTTTACCCTGAAAGTTATAACCCGGAAAACAAACATAGCCCCATTTTCTTGGATATTATTTCCAGTGGAGGCAACCATTTAATTTGTCCGCGCTGCCCGCACAAAAGGAACGTGCATTGTGGAATATGTCGGAACGAAATACGGAGTAATATGTTTCCAATATTTCTATTTGAATATCGAATGTATTTTTATTCGAATTTTAAAATATGAATACTTTCATTCAGTTTGTTTTTTTAAACTAAAATAATGTTTAAATTATTTCCACTGTCAACTTAAATAGAGAGAAGGATGAAAGTGGATGAAGCGAAAGAAGTATGCAAATGAAAGGTTTCTTTGGCTTTGCCTACACCTATGGAAAAAAATACGTAACTTGTGTGTAATTAATTGTTGTATGAAAACTGATGCGCCGTTTTATCGATACTTAACTTTGTTTATCGTAAAAATAAATTTCAGACGTTAAAGTTGATTTGCCGTATCATTTCCACTCCATATCTTTCCCATGGATGTCGTTAAAGGCGACTTGGAATTCTTACAGGAAATAGGCTAGCAACCTGTCACTATTTGAATCTCAATTCTTTCATTAAGTCTAACATCTGAACGTGCTTATCAGTCTTTCAAGACTGCTGACTCTGTCTACCTTGCAAGGGATAAAGATGAGATTATATGAATGAATGAATGTATGTATGTAAATTTCAGACTTAGGTGTAATATAAAATGTAAAGTCCCTTAATGTTGTTAAATATTTCAAAATGATGTCACTTTAACATATTAGTTTAAAATATATGACTCTATTGTTTGGAACTATCTTTGTATAAAGAAGTCTTACAACAAAAAATCTATAAGATACTTAACTTAAGGTAGATAATTAGTGTCAATGTGTGATAGGAACGAGTGACGTCACGGGACATTTGGTTTTGGAAATAGTAGAATTTGAAGCGGCGATGGTGAAATCGATATAGCCCGATTAAAATGCGTAATGCGTATAAAGAGTACATGTTCAAATCCCACCTCGCCCACGTAAGTATCAATGACGCTTTGCTGAGTTACGTAGATTAGTAGTAGTAGATTAGAAAAAAAAGATCGTGAGGAATCATGATTCAAAGCAGGTTAGGTTCCTCTCCAAATTTCGTGAAGGTTAGTCAATCAGTGTCTACTTTTATACAATAAGTCATCATCATCGTCATAAGATGAAAAACATACATACATATGGTCACGTCTATATCCCTTGCGGGGTAGACAGAGCCAACAGTCTTGAAAAGACTGAATGGCCACGTTCAGCTATTTGGCTTAATGATAGAATTAAGATTCAAATAGTAAAGGCTTATAAACGTGGGATTCTTCTTTCAGGCGATGGGTTAGCAACCTGTCACTATTTGAATCTCAATTCCATCATCAAGCCAAAAAGCAGAACTATCTCTGTCCCGTTTTACGTCGTAGTGAAAAGTGAAACAGCGATTGTTTTTCGCGCGATAACAAAACGTAGATACATTTAGTCGATATAATAACTAAGAGTATCATTAACCTTCATTTAATATTAGTTTCCTATCAATACTCACTGAAGAGCTTGTTTGTTTAACCCTTAATTTGGCACCGATAAAAATATTCAAAATATATGAATATTTCAATTTTGTGGTTTCAATTCTACAATAGCCCACTGCTGGGAAAACAGGTGTCCGTCACAGCGGACCTTGCCAATTACTGTGAAATACATGGTCAGATTTATATGTTCTCTGAGGCGGACATTGCCAAAATACGGAAAATAAAAACCATAGTTATTTTTATTTTTTTACTAAAGAAAAATACAGAAAAGAACATTTTAGAACAAAGTAATTGATACCGAAGTACAGTTTATTTTGTACGAAAATTTTAAAAACAATTTCTGAGGGCTTTTCCTGTCACGAAAATGAAAACTGTTGTGTATTGCATTTTATGCAATACATGACAGTTTTCTTTTGGCAGAACCTGCAGCGTCCTTCTTCCATGGTGTGGTGGTCCATAAAAATATCTTGAGAAAAAAAAAGGTGAAAGAAAGGTGAAAAAACTCAAAGGTGAAGCATCTTCAAGCAGGTCTATGTAATCATCCTCCTCACCCTTTTCTATTGTCGCTTGGTGACATAATTGAGCTACTCTCCAATTGAAAGTCAGCTGAAATTTATTGGTTTGTTTTGGTCTTTTGGCTTTGACTGTGGGTGGTTTCCTAGAACTTGTTTTTTGGGGTGGTAATGAAGAAGCTATTGGTGTTATAGGCGTTGCAAGCAATGAAGGAATAGCAGATAGGGATGGAACATATTCATAAATGGACTCGCCAATTTCGCGCTCGATAGAATCTGGTAGATAATATCAGCATCTTCGGAGTTCTTCGTCGTCGGATGTATCTATTGTTACGTAAGCAAGGGAAGATGCAATAGATGGTGCAAGAGAAGACAGGGGGGTGGAAGAATTAGTACGTGCGTCATGCAATTCAGTTTCCGAATCTGATATTTCGCTAGCATCGGAAGGTGCATGTTCATTCGGCACTAAAGCAATAATTTTACATGCGCGATTAGGCTGTTGGCAAAGAAAAAAATGCAAACTCAGAACCTTAACCCAACAAGCAGAAGCACACACATTTTGGCGTTGTTCGCCGCAGCGGACATAGTAATACAGTGGTACTTTTCTATACAATTAGCAATGTCCGCTGTGACGGACAAAACATTTTAGTTACAAATAAACACCATAAAAATGTTATAAAGTGCGTATGTTTTTGTAAATAATGATAGAAATGTTTATTATCTAATAAATAAATCTATATTTCAATTCGTTTTTCCACAAAAAATAAGAAAAATAATTATAAATACCTTGAGCAAAACAAGTGACCGCCTTTTCGCAGACATTTTGCGTCCCAATTGACATAATGCAATGTTCCCACAATCATTACTTTTTTTTTACTATTTGTTTATGGTATAAATAAACATTTAATCGATTAGAAATCAATGAAAATGAAATAAAAACTTGGCAGGATTTATTTTAAATCAGTGTCCGTCACACCGGACTATATCAAATTAAGGGTTAAACGCGCTAATCTCAGGAACTACTGGTTCGAATTGAAAAAATTATCGAGGAAGGCTTTAGGCTATATAACATCATGCTGCAACTATAAGCAGCAAAGAAAAAATGAAATATGTTAACAAAAAACAGGGAAAATTATTCATCCTTGAGGGCTTCAATGATGCCCAAAATAACTATTCCACGCGGAAGAAGATTCGGGCACAACTAATTATGTTTATAGCCAGAAATGTATGGTTATATAACAATTATATCTTGATCGTAACTGACTATTAAGCTGTATATCATTCTACATCGTAATTATCTGTGGTATACTATCATATTCGCGTCTGCGACGTATGGTAATTATAGCCTAGTACTGTTGGCAAAACAATTAGAACGAAAAATCAAATACGTAGATAGATAGATAGTCTTTATTGCACCATTAGAAAAACAAAAACAGAAAAAAACACAGGTAATAAGGTACAAAGGCGGACTTATCGCTAAAGCAAACTCTTACGTACGTATTGAGATCCTCCTCTTTTTTTAAAGTAGGTTAAAAATTACAATTAGACTCTACTCATCAGGATACTCTTTTCATCCCTGTAAAAACTATAGTTTCCGTGGGATTTGCGAAAAACCTGTATTCTTTTTGTAGTAGGCGCTAGATTCGAGCGTGTAGATAGCGCTTAATTTTCTCAGGCGTAACTGCATGTAAAAGCTAGTGCATAAATATTGGATTATAAAAGTCATCAAGGGAAAGGCAAACTTGGGATTCTTCTTTTAGGATTAGATTTTTTTTTGTCTCTAAGATTTAAATTTTAATTCCATCATTAAACTTCACAGCTGAATGTTGACAGTCCGATTCAAATAATGATACGTTGCTAGCCCATCGCTTACAAGAAGAATCCCATCATCTATCTATCTCTAAGAAGATCCATGGGAAAGATATGGAGTGATCTTATTCTAAATTTCCGAGAACCACAAGGCACTATGACATAGTTACAAGTATATCTAAGTCGTTACATTGTAACGACTTAGATATACTTGTTTTGCGAACTGTACTCAGCCTTCCACACCCAGTGATTACAATCAAACCGCGACTTGAATGCTGTAAGTCAATGTAAGTACAGTCGGAATCAATAATATTTATCGAGAGATGTTATTTAAAGCGCGATTTCATTGCTTTATGCTTACATTATTTTGTACCAGTTGTTGTCAGCGTCTTCGTCCCTTTTTTCTTTAATTTTTTTTGCTAATCGTACATATTTTGCCAATGTCCAAGCTATTATTCCAAATTCAAATACGGAACTAAAGTCATTACATAGTGATTTCATGAACTTCTTTCTAAAATAAATTATCTCTAATTATAGAAGAACAAAAAATAGGCAAGTACTCGTAGCAGAATAAAAACGTTTAAAATCTAAATTTATAAATCGAACAGCCCCTGCATAGTGTCAACACGTTGAGAATGTTCCTAGTAGGCCGGTAGAATTTCTACTTGGCAACATCTTTTTAAAACAATTAAAAATAAGTGTATCGTAATGGAATTGCAGCTTTATTTCGGTCTGATTTACTGAGGACTCATCGGCTATTTTCAACTTGTTTGGCTCTTGTTAATTGGAAACTGGGCGGTGTGTTAACAGCTTTATTTTTTATTGTTTCCAAATGATTTAACGTTAACAGTTATTTTTCCTTGTCTTGGCGGAATGCAAAAATTAACACGTGTATAGTGAGAATCTGAATGTTTATGTTTACATACATACATAAATATGATCATGTCTATATCCCTAGCGGGGTAGACAGAGCCACCAGTCTTGAAAAGACTGATAGGCCACGCTCAGCTGCTTGGCTTAGTGATAGAATTGAGATTCAAATAGTGACAGGTTGCTAGCTCATCGCCTAAAAGAGGAATCCCAAGTTTATAAGCCTATCCCTTAGTCGCCTTTTACGTCATCCCTGGGAAAGAGATGGAGTGGTCCTATTCTTTTTTGTAATGGTGCCGGGAACCACACGGCACATTTTATTAGTAAGAATAAATAATAAACTTTTCATGTAGCTCATTGTACCACATAATTTATATACAAAATAATATATGAATTTTATCGATTGACTAACTGACTGACTAACAACGTAAAACTACTACAACTCTGTTTGTTGTCACTTCACGCGTTATTTGCTGAACCAGTCTTTTTGAAATGATGCTTATATATAATTAAGAGTATTGTCTTTTATCTCGGTAAAGATACCCATTCGGTAAAAATTCCCATAGGATTTGCGAAAAACCTTTATTCTTTTGTAAGTAGCGCTAAATACGCGCTAGTGAATCTAAAATTCAATTAAGACTAATAATTTTACCAAAAGCGCTTTACTGATATTGCTAACATTTAACATACTTACAAATAGTCATAATCGCAAATATCTCGCTAAGGAAGAATTTTTACAAATTCACACATGACCAAAGTCAGGTGAATAACTAGTATGTTTTGAATTTGCAGATGGGTTTTCCCTGTTGTGAAAAATGATGTAAAGTTCTATAAAAAGTAATAAACATTTTACGAGACTTTGTTAGATGCATATTACTCGTATAAATAATTGTTTTATTGCTATTGTTATTGTCATTTTCGAGTTATGGTCATTTTATCAAATGCCATAAGAGTGAGGGAAAACATCGTGAGGAAACCTGTACAGTACAGTACCTACAGGCAACTGGATGTGTGAACATGATCGATCCAATACGGGTTAAGTTCCTTTGCAAAGGTTGCGGAGGTCTGACAGGAGTCGCTTCACGTCTTTATCCCTTACGGGGTAGACAGAGCCAACAGTCTTGAAAAGAGAGATAGGCCACGTTCAGCTTTTTCGCTTAATGATAGAATTGAGATTCAAATAGTGTCGTCGGGTTGCTAGCCCATCGCCTAAAAGAAGAATCCCAAGTTTATAAGCCTATTCCTTAGTCGCCTTTTACGCCATCCACGGGAACGAGATGGAGTGGTCCTATTCTTTTTTTATTGGTGCCGGGAACCACACGGCACACGTGTAAAAACTTGACTTAACCCATTCAGGATCGTGGGTAAAGGCGCACCCTGGGCTCCTTAATGAGGAAAAGATTTAACCAGGACTAGTCCCAAGATAAAAATAAGCCATTTTTTAAGGAATTTAGAATATTTAAGTTCTTATAATATTAAAATTTTTATTAGAAGTTTTTGTATATACATTACATACATACCAACACGCCTTTTTCCCACTGGGGTAGGCAGAGACTATGGGTTTCCACTTGGTACGATCCTTACAGACCTCTCCCGCTTCCTCCACACTCATTACTCTTTTCATTATTTTTGTATGTACTATGCAGTAAAGTAATTTTAAAAGATTACTAGGTGTTTAAAAATAACCTTCAATTGTATTTCATAATTACAAAACTACATATAAATGATCTATGTACTTCGATAAACATTTATGCATGGGACATTTTGAGATCAAGGATTTTATTTCTGCAATTGTAATAACTTTGCCGTGTTGATTAGAGCGTGGTAAAATATCATGACGTCAATTCAATGCTCTTTACAAAAGATCCAATGATTCCCTTGATAGATTTTTACGATATCTGCAAGAGAGACTAATATAGAAATAGAAGATATACAGATATCGTAAAAATCTTTACGTACATACATACATATGGTCACGTCTATATGTCATGCGGGGTAGACAGAGCCAACAGTCTTGAAAAGACTGAATGGCCACGTTCAGCTATTTGGCTTAATGATAGAATTGAGATTCAAATAGTGACAGGTTGCTAGCCCATCGCCCAAAAAAGAATCCCAAGTTAATAAGCCTATCCCTTAGTCGCCTTTTACGACATCCATGGGAAAGCGATGGAGTGGTCCTATTCATTTTTTACATTGGTGCCGGGAACCACACGGCACTACGTTCAAAGTCACATCCTTAAAAGGATGATGACTTTTCATCCTTAATCAAATTAACACCTAATGTATGTTTGTATGCGCACGATTCAGTCAAGGCATGGCGCCGACACTAACATTATTCACTAACATACAGACATACAGACAATGTTACTGGTTACCAATATAAACGGACAGACAAAATAAGCAAATGTATTCTCAGTGAAAGTCGTTCGCATCCAAAGGGCTGTATATGAGTAACAATTATTTTGTAGAGCGCGTTGTTATTCCGGTATGATCTTCCAAACCGATGCAAACATACATTCCCGGCACCAGTACAGAAAAGAATAAGACCACTCCATCCATTTCCCATGTCGTAAAAGGCGACTGAGGGATAGGCTTACAAACTTGGAATTCTTTTTTAGGCGATGGGTTAGCAACCTATCACTATTTAAATCTCAATTCTATCATTAAGCCAAAAAGATGAGTGGACCTATCAGTCTTTTCAAGACTGTTGGCTCTGTCTACCCCGCAAGGGATATAGACGTGATTATTTGAATGTATGTTTGTATACATATGTTCAATGCGTGAGAAGTTTAAGACACGGTCAGCGAGTTCATAATTCCGATATCCTGTTTTTATTGTTCCCTTTGGACGCCTTTCAGAATTCAACTGAAGACTAGTTCGTAAAATTAGTCATAAAACAAGTCTTTTCAAGACTGTTAGCTCTGTTTACCCCACAAGGGATATAGACGTGACCATATGTATGTAATACCTTAGGGTAGGGAACCTTTCGTGCGCGAGTCCGAATCGCACTTGGCCGGTTTTTCTTCCTACCATAGAGTATGATAATACACACTCTATATTATCATACTCTATGGTCCTATTTCTTTTGATTTGAGAGTTGTCGGTAGTGGGAGGTTCTCATATCGATTGTTCGTCACTTGTACAATGTGACAAGATGAACCATTTTGTAACCAATAGTAACAATGTGAAATAAAACTTTCATTCTATAATTATTCTTAAATTCGTATAAAATCCTTTACTTTGACGGCCTCTGTGGCGCAGCGGTAGTACGCTTGTCTGTGACACCGGAGGTCTCGGATTCGAATCCCGGCCAGGGCATGATGAGAAAAGAACTTTTTCTGATTGGCCTGGGTCTTGGATGTTTATCTATATAAGTATTTATTATAAAATATAGTATCGTTGAGTTAGTATCTCGTAACACAAGTCTCGAACTTACTTAACTTACTCTAGGCTAACTCAATCAGTGTAATTTGTCCCGTATATATTTATTTATATTTACTTTAAAATCCGGTGCAATCCATACTTCACGATACAGATGTCTTTGACATCATAACCTCTGAACCGAATTCAATGAAATTTTGCATACATATTGAGAAGAGAAAAAGTACTTTTCACGCGGGCGGAGCGGGACTAACTTGGGATTCTTCTTTTAGGCAATAGGGTAGCGACCTGTCACTATTTGAATCTCAATTCTATCATTAAGCCAAACAGGTGAACGTGGCTTACCAGTCTTTTCAAGATTGTTGGCTCTGTCTACCCCGCAAGGGATATAGACGTGATCATATGTATATGTATGTATGTCTGTAATGTTAAATAGAAATAAATATTTTAAACCTATGTCCATTGGTTACATAATACACATTTATCGTGATCAAGAACCAAATAAATCAAACAGGTTTCAAATTTAGTATCTCGACTTAACCACATCAGACGGAGAACAAAAAACCTGAGAAAAAATTAACACAAAAACACAAAAACACTTCTACAATATATAATTATATTTTATATACGTTAATTTTCGTTCTCAAAACCACAGACAAACGGCATAGATTTATATTTTACAGAAACCGCAAAGAGTATTAACGTTGCTATGTACATATATTGTGGTCAACTAGTTTGAGCATTATTACAAATGACTAACTGTTATCCGCGACTTTGTCCGTGCGACGAAATTAATATAAACTTACCCAAACTTTAAAGGAGATTAGTTCATTTTATAGATAGAAAGATACATAGATAGATAGACTCTTTATTGCACCATAAGAAAAAGAAATTATACTTACTTACACAAATTTTCAAGTGGATTACTTCAATAGATATTGCGTTAAGAGAAAACGAATAAACAAACTTACTTCTGCATTTATAATATTAGTTTGGTTTGGGATTATTGTGATTTATCCATTGCGGGGTAGACGGAGCCAACAGTCTCGATAAGACTAAAAGGCCACGTTCATCTACATATATGGCTTTTATGATGGAATTGAGATTCAAATAGTGACAGGTTGCTAGCTTATCTCCTACAAGAACGATCCCACGTATAATTAGGAGTCTGGAGAAGAATATATGGGTACCTTTCATCCCGGTAAAAATTATAGTTCCCGTTGGATTTGCGAAAACCCTGAATTCTTTGGTAGGTGGCGCTAAATTGGTCGCTTTTTGTAACTAAGTGGCGTTTAATTCGTTGCCTTTTATAAGTGGCGTTAAAATAACGCAAGTGAAGCTGCTTAAAACTAGTTAAATAATATTTATGCTTATTACTTATTAATGCATTGAGCCATTACTTACCGCTTTACTAAAAGGATATATAAATATATTAGTATGTTCACGTTTCATCGCAAAATCCACAGCAAAAACATACATTAAAGATATCTCCTTTGATCTACCACAAGCGCAGACGCATTTCAATTTGTTTCATATATATTTTATGGCTACTGCAATCATCATTACCACATTTTGCGCAATTTTGCGTAAAATCAACATAATAACTTAAGTGGCGCTATTAATATAGGGATATTTCTATCCCGAGGCATGAAAGGGCCGGATAAATGTTTCTTTTTTGTGTGTTTTTATTGATGCCGTGTGGTTCCCGGCACCAATACAAAAAAGAATAGAACCACTCCATCTCTTTCCCACGGATGTCGTATAAGGCGACTAATGGATTGGTTTATAAACTTGGGATTCTTCTTTTAGGCGATGGGCTAGCAACCTGTCACTATTAGAATCTCAATACTATCAATAAGCCAAACATCTGTACCATCTGTGTATGTGTTGGCTCTGTCTACCCCGCAAGAGATATAGACGTGATTATATGTATGTATGTACTTTTATTATATCGCTTCACTTTGGCATACATTTTCGTTTTATTTATTACGTAAGACTAGGTGCGCCCTGGGCCCTGGATATTTATTTTTAATGTGGAAGTTTGTTTGTTTATCTGTCTTTTACGTCGAAACCTCTGAACTGATATCAATGAAAACTTTGGAGTGGATTACCACACTATTTGTCTGACAATTTTCATGACTTGAATTGACTTTTGTAAGCGATTTTGGAGATTTAAGCACTAAATAGATAAAGTGAAAACGTTACGAGCAAACTTACTATCTATTTAATAACTAGCTGTGCCCGCGACTTCGTCCGCGTGGAATAGTTATTTTAGGCATCATTGAAGCCCTCAAAGATGAATTATCCCCATATTTTTCACATTTTCCATTATTTATTCGCTCCTAATAGTTGCAGCGTGATGTTTTAATACAAAATAAATGGTCGTTAAATGGTCTATTCAAAACAAAGATAATTTTTCAATTCGAACCAGTATTTCCTGAGATAAGCGCGTTCAAACAAACATACATACTCTTCAACTTTATAATATTAGTATAGATTTGAGATGAAATTGAATCTAAAATTCGATGGGTTTAAATCAAAATTGATTTCAATACAATTTGCTTTCCCAAGTTGTAATCGGTAAAAGCATATCGGGACGCAAATAAATCTCACTGACCGAGTTAGTCAGTTCCAGCTAGTCAAGAAAGCTATTCATATCGATTTATAATCGGTTTAATAAGCTGATTATGTTACTGTATTGACTAAGGTTTAAATCTCAAACATTTGGCTATTATATAATGAATTTCTTTATAACAAAGCGAACCGTAATTTAAGTCTATATAAACTTTCAAAATATACGAGTACATACATACATAAAATCACGCTTCTTTCCCGAAGGGGTAGGCAGAGACTACCTCTTTCCACTTGCCACGATCTCTGCATACTTCCTTCGTTTCATCCACATTCATAACTCTCTTCATGCAAGCTAGTCGGTTTCGGGTACTCTAATAATATCTATATCTATACTAATATTATAAAGCTGAAGAGTTTGTTTTGTTTGTTTGTTTAAACGCGCTAATCTCAGAAACTACTGAACCGATTTGAATAATTCTTTCACTGTTAGATAGTCTATTTATCGAGGAAGGCTATAGGCTACATTTTATCCCGGATTCCCTACGGGAAACGTCAACAATGCAGGTGAAAGTTGAATGAGTCGGCCATCTGCGAGCTTTCCACGCGAACGCTGCGCAAACCAACAAAGATATAGTAAAACAATGTACTAAAGATGTGAAGTACTCATTTTTTGCCACAAAAAAGTCCGCGAGAGCATATATCTATCTCTTAAGGTTTACTTACAATAACCACTTTTATGTTCATTTTTTAAGATTATTTTTTCATTATAAACATAAGTTATTTTGAAACCAATTTTCTTTAATTCAATATTAATCCTTATCCAAATAAATATGTTTATTACTTTCGGCTTTTCATGTAGACTAAAATTGCCATTTACAGTAAATAAGTCGTACGAATAGGTTTTGAGATATAGTCGTTATAAGCAATTTGCACCGAAACATTTAATACGGCGAACCAGCGTTCTTTCTAATACGCGTGACCGCACTACGCGTAGTAAAAAAAGTAAAGTATCAGCCTATAAGATCCCACTACTGGGCAAAGGCCTCTCATCTCACTATATACGGTCTCCGTTCCGTCGCGGGTAATGATGTGGGCCAAGTCGTCGCCAAGTCGCATAACAATTAGCAGCTATAATTGATAAAGCCGCGGAGGATGTTTGCAAAAATAAATATGATGCCCAAAATAACTATTCCACGCGGACGAAGTCGCGGGCACAGCTAGTCATTATGATAATTTTTTAAATCATAGTGTTGATCTATAAATAATGTGTTCTATACATCATTTCACAGACGGATATAGCAAAGTCAAACAGATTGAGCCATCTCCAAAATAACTTACCGTCCAAAAACTTCGAACCTCCAGAATTTTATGATGATCCACACATATATATTTATCTTTAGACCTAGACGAACGTATCTTGATCAAATTAAGGACGTCCTGGTAAAGGGTCAGGTCAATACTACCAGAAACCGCCGAGCTTGCATGAAGAGAGTTATGATGTGGATGAAGCGAAGGAAGTATGCAGAGATCGTGGCAAGTGGAATGAGGTAGTCTCTGCCCACCCCTCCGGGAAAGAGGCGTGATTTTATGTATGTATGTATGTATATATTTATCTTCATGTGACATCAGGAGTCGGAATTCGATACGTTATTGGAAAATCGTGCCAATATCGGATATCTGTCGGGTATTCCCCGCTATAGCGCTGTCAGTCAACAGTTTTTATTTCAGACAGAATACAAAAGGTCTGTCTATTTTGGTACGGATTAAGACTGAGATGTGCTTCAAATGGAGTATAGGATTTTTATCGTGAATGTGTTTAATGATTACATATGTACAAATAGTGACAGATTGCTAGCCCATCGCCTAAAAAAGAATCCCAAGTTTGTAAGCCTATCCCGTAGTCGCCTTTTACGACATCCATGGGAAAGAGATGGAGTGGTCCTATTCTTTTTTGTATTGGTGCCGGGAACCACACGGCACAGCATTGGTTAATTTAGTGGTATGTTTTGACGCCCGAAGATTGATGGCTGAAAGGTATTTGGGTGAATAAGATTTAATGCTCATTGTCTTTGTTAATTTTATACTTAACAACTGTTTGGTTAAGATATCTGTTTGTTTATACGCTTTTAAACTTACGCAAATGTAACAGATTTATGTTTTGAGAGCTACCGGGTAACTAAAGTCGGGCTGCGTTTAACTATCTTCAAATTAATCTGTTATCTGTTCATTCAGACGTGCGAGCTGAACAAACAGACACACTCCTTCATCTATACTAATATTTTAAAGCTGAAAGTTTGTTTGTTTGTTTGTTTGAACGCGCTAATCTCAGGAACTACTGGTTCGAATTGAAAAATTCTTTTTGTGTTGAATATACCATTTATCGAGGAAGGCTTAAGGCTATATAACATCACGCTGCAAGTATAAGGAGCTAAGAAATAATGGGAAATGTGAAAAAAACGGGGAAAATAATTCATGCTTGAGGGCTTCAATGATGCCCATAACAACTATTCCACGCGGACAAAGTCGCGTAGTGAAATATTTTTTGGTTTCACAACGTTGGTTGAAGTCAAATAAATTAATTAAAACTAAGTTTACTGCCGCATCCCAAGCGTCAGTGCAGTAGAAGCGGTAACAAACTGCACTGCAGCATGTTCCTCAACAACGTCAACCTCATAACCATCCAAACTTAGAATAGAAATGTGGACGAGAGAATACATTGTTGTGATTAATTGACCTTTACGAAATTCAAATAACAAAAAAATATGGTGCGAATCTTATCTAGTCTATAGAAATGAAACAAACAAATCATAATGTACTTACTTAAAAAGTTTACTTATGTAATCTAGTCTATAAAAAAAAAAAACAAATATTTATATATTGCCGTGTGGTTCCCGGCACCACTACAAAAAAGCATAGGACCACTCCATCTCTTTCATATGGATGTCGTAATAGGCGACTAAGGGATAGGCTTACAAACTTGGGATTCTTATTTTAGGCGATGGGCTAGCAACCTGTCACTATTTAAATCTCAATTCTATCATTATGCCAAATAGCTGAGCGTGGCCTATCAGTCTTTTCAAGACTGTTGGCTCTGTCTACCCCACAAGGGATATAGACGTGACCATATGTATGTATGTAGGTATATACATAAAAAGTTAACTTAGCCAATTAAACAACAAATTCAACTACACGCAGCGTCTCACCGGTTGACAGATTGCATTTCTTATTATATATATAGAACGTCTGTCTGTCCGTCTATTTTCGTTTGTACTCGGAAAGATCTCACAGATAAACGGGCGTCATCTAGTCTTATAATATATTATACTAATCTTTTGATGTTGATAAAGTTTCATATAATCTCACTGAGTGTGTGGTTCCCGGCAGTGCCGTGTGGTTCCCGGCACCAATATAAACAAGAATAGGACCACTCCATCTCTTTCCCATGGCTGTTGTAAAAGGCGACTAAGGGTTAGGCTTTTAAACTTGGGAACCTCCTTTAAGGCGACGGGCTAGCGACCTGCCACTGTTTGAATCTCAATTCTATCATTAAGTCTAACAGCTGAACGTGGCCTTACAGTCTTTCCAGTTGTTACCTCTGTCTACCCCGCGTGTGATATAGACGTGACTATTATGTACATTATGTATATTTTTAAACACTAATGATCAAATACAGTAGCTTAGGTTTAATAAAAGGAGACATGAAAATAATTCCTGTCCTTATTCAATTAGTTTCTTATTCTATAGGCGGAGAAATTAGCTGTTCAGAATGTCTAACTAATTAAAAGTAATTAAGTCGCTTCTATAAATTGCTACAAGCTGAATTAATTGCTACATGATTCGAATCTGCGACTTAGTTTGAAGCTTTTGCATCAAAAAAACATGAATTGATTTAGTTATGAATGTTGATGAAGCGAAAGAACTATGCAGGAATCGTGTTTAAGTAGAAAGATGTAGTCTTTGCCTACCCCTTCGGGCCGGAATCGTGATTATAATATATATGTGACACTAAGCAATCGGATTTTGATGTTATTAAGTAAAGATATAGTCAAGGAGTGATATTTTTTATATTATCTATCACCGAAAAAAAAATTTAGTTTAGTTTAAATATATATATATATATATATATATATATATATATATATATATATATATATATATATATCATTATATAGTGATATATATATATATAGATATATATATATATATATATCATTATATAGTGATATATATATATATATAGATATATATATCACTACATTTTTTTTTTTACACATCTATTGAGTTAGCCTCAAAGTAAGTTCGAGACGTGTGTTACGAGATACTAACTCAGATAGATAGATAATGAGGCCGACATACGACATTATATGTTAATACTAAATTAATCGTTAAACTATTTCGGTTTATAATCCTTAGTAACAAAGGATTTGCGTTTTTATCGTTTTGTCTCATGTTTTGTAAATGCATTATAGGCGCGGGCGCCGTCCAGACTGAAAGGAATGTAAATCGATGCGTATGCGCAACAAAACACGAGATTAGGTTATAAACGATCGCGTTGATTGCATTTTTGCGTGCTAATTAAAAAGAAGCTTTACATCCAACATAAATAATTCGTGCCGTATGGCTCCCAAGACTTAAGAACAGTCGCTTTCGGTATGTCGTAAAAAGCGATTAAGGGATTAGGTACATTATTTTGTGTAACCTTTATCAAGGTCAAACATGGGTAAGGCTCCCTGCAAAAGTTACGGTGGTCATACGTGAATCAACCTTCATGTAAAAACCTGACTTACCCAATTAGTGTTTATGACTTAAAGGATTATCCCGGGCTCTTTTAGAGAGAGGATGAACTAGGATTAACGCCGGGACAAAATATCATACCGTTGGGACTGCATAAAAATATTTCTTATTGTATATTATTAAAAAACTAGAGGCCGCCCGCGACTTCGTCCGCATGGAAACCCTATCAATCCCGCGGGAACTCTGGGATAAAAAGTAGCCTATGTGTTATTCTGGGTCTTCAGCTACCTACATACCAAATTTCATGGTAATCGGTTCAGTAGTTTTTGCGTGAAAGAGTAACAAACATCCATACATCCATACAAACTTTCGCCTTTATAATAGTAGTAGGATACATTTTTAAAGAGAAGACTATAAGTCCTACAAAGCCAAAACTTAACTCTTGAATGTAGGATGCGACTGAGATAAATATTTAAGAAGAATTATACATACATACATATAATCACGTCTATATCACTTGCGGGGTAGACAGAGCCAACAGTCTTGTAAAGACTGATAGGTCACGTTCAGCTGTTTGGCTTAATGATAGAATTGAGATTCAAATAGTGACAGGTTGCTAGCCCATCACCTAAAAGAAGAATCCCAAGTTTATAAGCCTACCCCTTAATCGCCTTTTACGACATCCATGGGAAAGACATGGAGTGCTCCTATTCTTTTTTCTATTGGTGCCGGCAACCACACGGCACAGAAGAAGAATTATAGTTCTAATTTGCTATTTCTTTGTCCTCAGGCGCACTAGTGGGCGGTATATTAGGAGGCATGGCGATGAGGTATGGCAGAAGAACTATTCTTCTGGCAGCTGCGTTGCCGTACACTCTCGCATGGTTGGCTACATCACTCTCCACCAGCGTCAACATGCTGGCTGCGACCTCCTTCTGTGGTGGTCTACTGGTCTGCTGCATAACTATGATTACCCAGGTATATTTGTATTTTTAATTTATTTTTACATACATACACATCACTACATAGTATAAAACAAAGTCGCTATTTTAGTCTGTTTGTCTGTATGCTTAAATCTTTAAAATTACGCAACGGATTTGATGCGGTTTTTTGTAACAGGTAGAGTGATTCAAGAGGAAGGTTTTTATGTATAATAACATTTATAATTTTGCACCTGTGCGAAGTCGGGGCGGGTCGCTAGTTTACATATATATAAGAAGAAAATGACTGACTGACATATCAACGTAAAACAAAATGCTGGGTCTAGAAACTTGAAATTTGGCGTGTAGGTTATTTATTCGGTATTCACTGAGAGAGGAATTCTCGAAATTCCCGCGGGAACGGGAATTATAGTGATTTTTCGTTTTATGCGGGTGGAGCCGCGTGTGTTGCCTAGTGTACTATAATAGCAGTTGAAATTTTATCCATCTAACGTAAGTATCTGTGGAATATAACAGTAATCCAATCCCGTTTTCATGATTGATGTCACTTTTTTTTATCATAAATAAAACGTCTGTGATCGATGTGAATCGATTCTTAATCATTTGTAAACAATCCACCATAAAAATTGTTATTGTAAGTCACTTTATATGGCAATACTCTGAATCTATTGTAATTTAAAATGCCATGGGATTTTCTTCTGTTGTTTTTCAAAGAATTTCAATCATTCCTTTTTTGGTTTGCTGGTGAGAGCTCTATTTTTACTTAGGTATATAAGTATGTGATAATTTAGAATAAAAATACTTTTTTTACCTTTTTCTATTATTTAGCATTGACTTCAATTGTACCTTGGTAGATATGTAGTTATACTCTCACGAAATGTTCTTTTGGTTGCCTGAAAAAAATTGCATAACGCGTAAGGCCGCCTCTTATAATTACCTTATCATACATACATATATAAGGATAAATTCAATGTTATTAAATGTTTAATTCAATGTAATTTATACGCAATAAAGGGTATTCTATTTATCTATCTGTCCTAATCTTTTTTTCCGACACCAATAAAAAAAAAGAATAGGATCACTCCGTCGCGTTCCCGTGGATGTCGTAAAAGGCGACTAAAGTATATAGGCTTATGAACTTTGGATTCTTCTTTTAGGCGATGGGCTAGCAACCTTTCACTATTTGAATCTCAATTCTATCATTAAGCCAAAGAGCTGAACGTGGCCTATCGGTCGTTTCGAGACTATTGGCTCTATCTCCCCCGCAAGGGATATAGACGTGATTACCTATATGTATGTATACATATGTTCAATGCGTGAGAAGTCTAAGACACGGTCAGCGAGTTCATAATTCCCATTTCCCGTTTTTATTGTTCCCTTTGGACGCCTTTCAGAATTCTACTGAAGACTAGTTCGTAAAATTAGTCATAAAACAAGTTGTGAATGCGTTGAGACATAAAATTACAGTTCAGCTGTTGGAAAGCTTGTAACTGTGTATATTATAAACTTAATTTCACACCTGTTTTGTGTTCGCGAAAGCTTGCATGAAGAGAGTTATGAATGTGGATGAAGCGAAGGAAGTATGCAGAGGTCGTGGCAAGTGGAAAGATGTAGTCTCTGCCTATCCCTCCGGGAAAAAGGCGTGATTTTAGCCCATTGCCTAAACGAAGAACCGCCAGTTTAAAAGCTTTCCCTTGGTAAAAGGCGACTAAGGGATAGGCTTATAAATTTGGGATTCTTCTTTTAGGCGATGGGCTAGCAACATGTCACTTTTTGAATCTCAATACTATCTTAAAGCCAAACAGCTGAACGTGGCCTATCAGTCTTTTCAAGACTGTTGGCTCTGTCTACCCCGCAAGGGATATAGACGTGATTGTATGTATGTATTTCACTTGGTTAACATTTACGATCTGCACTGAAAGAGGAGCAGCTGTCACACACCTAAACATACATACATACATACATACATAAAATCACGCCTCTTTCCCGGAGGGGTAGGCAGAGACTACCTCTTTCCACTTGCCACGATCTCTGCATACTTCCTTCGCTTCATCCACATTCATAAACATTATTATTTATTGAAATTCCGTGACTCTGTTGTGACAAAGTCAGTGACTTTATATCTCATAAATATATTTTGAATAATTTTACGCTCACTTCATGCGGCTGTGAGACCTTTAGTTTGCAACGGGGCAAAGAATATTTAATGGAAACAATGGTCATTTCAATGCCTAGTACCTTGGTGACCGAGTTGTGCTCGGTGTACGTTAGAAAAACCATGAAAAGTAGTAAGTAGTAACAAAAAAACAATCAAAAATCCTCCAAAAAATATTACAAAAACTATAAAAATAGTAAAAACAAACATATATCCATTGCTGGGGATCGAACCCGGGTCCTCCGTTGTCAAAACCGATCACTCTGACAACTACACCACCATATAATATAAAATTACCGTACTATATATAGTAACCATCTAAATGGGAGACAATTTGATTGAATATACATATGGTCACGTCTATATCCCTTGCGGGGTAGACAGAGCAAGAGTCTTGAAAAGAATGAATGACCACTTTCAGCTATTTGGCTTAATGATAGAATTAAGAGTCAAATAGTGACAGGTTGCTAGCCCATCGCCTTAAAAAAGAATCCCAAGTTTGTAAGCCTATCCCATAGTCGCCCCTTACGACATCCATGGGAAAGAGATGGAGTGGTCCTATTCTTTTTTGTATTGGTGCCGGTAACCACACGCCGTTCCGTGTGGTTACCGGCACCAATACAAAAATTGAAATGGGAGTAAAAAATTTTTTTTCTTGAAATTGTGGGTAAAACATAATTTTCCCCGACATTGAACCCAACTACATCATTATATTTTACGACTATATGTACCCTGAACACCGATTTTCTTAAATACACATATAAATGCCTATGAACTTGGGATTCTTTTTGCAGGCGATGGGCTAGCAACCTGTCACTATTTGAATCTCAATTCCATCATTAAGTCATACAGCTGACCTTGGCCTTTCACTCCTTTCGGGACTGTTGGTTCTGTCTACCTCTCAAGTGATATAGTCCTAACTATATTTATATACGACGCTTCTGCAAAGTTATCTATGACTCAGTTATGGAAAAGTTATGGAAATAACCTGAAGCTAGAATTGCCTGAGTCGGGACCGTTGCGAATTGAGACGTGCATTTAACATGCATATTACAACGAATATATGATCGGGTATCCAAAATAGATTTATTAAGAACAGAATAGATTTATTTTCAAAATTGGATACAAGGTATCACTTATTGACGTCACATCACTTAAATCTAATTATAACTGCTACCGCTTCCAAAGCGCACGTGTAGAAGAAGCGGCGGAACAAACTACACTGCAGCATTTTCACCGTACGTGTTATTTACAAATATAGATCTCTTAAATCTAAATCGTGTACAATATAGATATTCTGATTTTCTCGATTACCATTACTACAAATCGCAAATGTTCAGTTTATAAATTTTACTAGATAGATTTTATAACCTGTTTACACAGTGTGATTATCTATTAGACACGGCAATGTTTGTGATTTTAATTAATTGTCGACTGGAATATTGCCTAATATATGCCGCTATCAAGTTCTAAGTGGTATCTTTGAATTATCTTAAGTTGCGCTAAACAGTTGCCTAAATGCATAAATATTGTGTATTTCAATTCAATTCTACAACAAACATTATAATTCAAACCTACATACATTCATGTAATTACGTCTATATACCTTGCGGGGTAGACAGAGCTAACTTCTCAAAGTCCTGAAAGCTTAATGATGAAATTGAGATTCAAATAGTGATAGGACTGATAGGTTGCTAGCCCATCGCCTAAAAGAAGAGTCCCAAGTTTATAAGTAGTCGCCTTTTACGACATCCGACGTGAAAGAGTTATCCAATTTTTTTTTTCATTGGTGCCGGGATAATAAAGTTTACGTAACTCATTTGTTTTGATGCTAATAAGAAATTTTGTGGTCTATTTTTATCACGTAAAGATATTCCTTTTCCACATAATTGTTTACAATGCTTGTGTTTTTCAACATTCGTCAACATGCCTTTTGTCCGATGCGCAGCTAACAGACTATGAAATTTTATGATAATTGTCTTAGACATTGAATGCCACATTGGAATTACTTTTATCATGCTAAATATGGGTAGAACTTATACGTTTAACAAATTTTTAAGACTGTTTATAACTCATTTTACTGAATCACCAGAAACAACATCCAATAAATTTACATTAAATAAAAAAACACAATTTACAAGAAGAATAGGAAATTATAATAAAAAAAAATTATACACATTACATATTATACATATTGATCCCAATTGAAGAGCCATACAAGTTGCTAGCCCATTGCCTTATACAAGAATCCCAAGTTTAATATTTTAATTTTCATTATCACTTTGAGTACTTTGGAATCCAGAATCTACTGTCATACTAATGTTTCACTCTCCTTTGTCCCCAGGTATACGTCACAGAAATAGCCGTCCCGGAAATCAGAGGGTTTCTAAGTTCAGTCCTGAAGATACTCAGTCACATCGGAATCCTGATTTCCTTCACCATCGGGACTTACCTCGACTGGTCCCAACTCGCCCTGGTCGTAGCAGCCGCTCCAGTATTACTATTCTTCGCCTTGCTCTTCGTACCTGAGACTCCTTCCTTCCTCCTTCTTCGAGGTAAAGAACAAGAAGCCGAAAAATCTCTACAATGGCTCAGAGGACCAGATGCAGACATCGGCCAAGAACTGGCTACAATCCGCACAAATATATACGCCAGCAAACAATATAATGAAGACCACTCTAGTAGATTGAAAGTTCTTGCGTCAAAACGTATGATTAGACCAGTTCTGATTACTTGTGGATTGATGTTCTTTCAGAAATTTACCGGTTCTCAAGTCTTTAGTTTCTACGCTGTTCCTATGTTTAGGAAGACTTTCAGGAGTATGAGTGCCCATGGCGGAGCTATAGCTACTAGTGTTGTCCAGCTCCTAGCATCATGTTTGTCAGGAATGCTTATCGATAACATTGGTAGACTTCCTCTTTTACTCATCAGCGGCTTTATGATGTCTATCGCTTTAGCTGGTTTTGGATCTTACGCTTATTACGAAGATGTTATCAGAAATTCGACTGATTTAACTATGAGCGCCGATTCTGGCTCGTATGATTGGATTCCTTTAGTTTGTGCTCTAGCCTTTACTATAGCGTTTTCATTAGGTATAGGTCCTATATCATCTTTGTTAATTGGAGAATTATTTCCTTTAGAGTATAGAAGTACAGGTAGTGCGTTAGCTACAAGTTTTAGCCATCTATGCGGTTTTGTTAACGTAAAAACTGTGCCTGATTTTATTTATTACATAGGCTTACATGGTCTCTTTTGGATGTACGCTGGGATATCGGTGCTATGTCTATTATTTGTGGTTCTGTTCGTCCCTGAAACTAAAGGTCGGGAGATTGACGAAATGGATCCGAAATACGTTGAATCGTTATGTATTAACCGATAATTTTGAATTGTTACTTTAGGTTTTATCTTATGCAGTATTACACTGTTGAAGTGATCATTACGAGATTATTATCTCATATCAGGATGCAGATGACGGATTCCTTTTGGAGTGATGTAGTCATCTTCTAGTCTGTTTTGTGCAAATTTGCATTTGTATCTAGAATTAGTTCCTTTAGTTTCATGAGCCACACTTGTTATTATTTTTGGAAACTTTAAGCATTTGCGCTATAAAAGTTTAAGTTTTGTGTAAGTTAAATGGATTATGTTTTAAGCTGACAAAACTAATTGTTATTTCGTTTAGAATAACGTTTGCGTAATTGTTGTATTTTCTTGGTGCTGTGAAATCAGTGGCTTCATAATTAAGTGCCTTATCCTAGTTCCTGTCATCACAATCAGGAGGGTTGATGAAGATCTGAAAATTGCGAAATCGATTCGCGTAGATCGCAAACATTTGTGACTGATTACGTACAAATATTGAAATGTGGAAATATATTTCGCTTGGATGTTTGGTCATTTTAAAAGTTTTAATCATTTTCTGAAGTCAGTGAACTTATATATATTTTTTTTTTCATTTTGAATTTAAAAATTCATTATGTGTTTTAAAAAAGGTGAAATTTATTTTTGCCTTCTTAAGTAACTTCCAACTTTTTATTTGAAACCTTATCAAATGAAATTTTTACTGTTAACAAAATCGCGATAAAATTCTACAAAAATGACTGCACGTTTGTAAAACATTTGTATTATATTATCTGTAAATACGTATTTTTATTTTAGTTATTATAAGAAAATTGTTTGAGTTATTATAAATACGGGTAGAGAAATAATAAAAGTTTTATTAAAGTCTATATTGGCATATTGTCCTAAATAAAATCTACAAAATAATCCAGTGAAAATATTACAAATTATTATAGATAATAAATTATAATATGTTTTGTAACATTTTTTATCAAACCTAGTGGTGCTAATTGATGCCTTGAAATAAAAAAAAACACTCTAAATAAAATTGTTTTACAAAAATAATGTATGTAAAACAGTATTGTATATGATTTATTAGTATTTATGTAGAAGTTGAATGTTTTAACGTGTTGCCATAATTTTATTATAAAATATTATAATTTGTACTTAAATATCGAATTTAAGTGGTTAAATAAAAAAATCTGTGAACCATTTTCATGTTTTTTTTTTTAATATTATGCCCAGTTGTATCCTCAGTCATTTTTCCCCAAGTTCGGGAAAGAGAGATGCCACTTTTTACGACATCCACGGGAAAGAGATGGAGCGGCCTATTATAAGTGCCGGATACCACACGGCACAACTTCCTATGACCAATTGTATGAGAATAAAGAAAATTTTTCAACAATAGACAAAAAGCCCAAATAATTACTATGGCATTTTCATTGTGTCTGCGGTATGCGGAAATGTCGTAATGAAAATAATAGGAACTTTTGTACGTTGATAATGAGAATTGTCATGGGTTAGTGGTTATGTGTGTAGTTCCCGGCATCAATATAAAAAAAGAATAGGACCACTCCATCTCTCCCCATGGATGTCGTAAAAGGCGATTGAGGGATAGGCTTATAAACTTGGGATTCCTCTTTTGAGGCGACGGGCTAGCAACCTGTAACTATTTGAATCACAATTCTATCATTCTAACAGCCGAACGTGACCTTCTCAAGATTGTTGGCTCTGTCTACCCGGCGAGGGATATGGACGTGGCTATGTGTTGACTGTAAACCCGTATACAAAATTTTATCGAACTCAGTTTAGTAGATTTTGCGTGAAAGAGTAACAAACACCATTATTTTTAATATAAGTCAGATAACGTATAAGTAAGAAGGATACAAGAAGTTTGATTTAAAAATAACAAAAAAATGAAATACTACTTAAAGGAAATTTTAATATTGATAATAATCAACTTTATATGATCTTATTTAGTATAATTTTAAATAGATGGATTATGACGTGTATTTTTTGATAAAAATATGTAATTCAAATCATAACAATTTATTTAAAAGATATAAAGATAAACAGATAAAATAAATTGAAAATGTTATAAGTAGTTAAGACTTACTTTTGCATGCTACTTCGTTCTCATTTATTTTTATTAAAAAGATACATAAATAGCAGATAATGCGAGGAAGATGTTTATTTTAAAATACAATCTTGCACCCTACGAAGTAGACACAGCCAACAGTCTTAAAAAGACTGAAAGCCTACGTTCAACATACATACATAAAATCACGCCTCTTTCCCGAAGGGCTAGGCTGAGACTACCTCTTTCCACTTGCCACGACCTCTGCATACTTCCTCCGCTTCATCCACATTCATAACTCTCTTCATGCAAGCTCGGCGGTTTCGAGTACTTATGACCTGACCCCCTTACCAGGACGTCCTACGTTCAACTGTATGGATAATGTACCTTTAAAAAAAAATAGAGCGCCGTTGGTCAAATCGTTAAGATGCCAGATAAAAGTGCATGTGGCGCAAAAAGGCACTGGTTCGAATCCCACCTCGGTCATGACTATTTTCATAGTTATGTATATTAGTAATACTAACCGATGCTTTTACGGTGATGGAAAACATCGTGAGGAAACCTGCACATTCAGGCAACTGGATGTGTAATCATTCATGATCGATCCAATACGGTTTAGGTTCCCCTGCAAAGTTTGCGGAGTTCAGATGAGAGTCGCTTCGTGTAAAAACCTGACTCACCCAATCCAGGATCCATGATCAAAGGCATACCCCGGGCTCCTCTCCAGAGTGGTGAGGATGCAACTGGGACTAAACTCAGGAGGAAGAAGAATAATTTAAGAAAAAATGTGTGTTTGTACAAAAGACTATAGTTAATTATATTTTGCATACATACATGAGCCAATAGTCCCGAAAAGACTGAATGGCCACATTCAGCTGCTCGGCTTAATGATGGCATTGAGATCCAAATAGTGACAGGTTGCTAGCCCATCGACTAAAAAAAAAGGATCGCAATTTTGTAAGCCTATCCCTTAGTCGCCTTTTACGACATCCATGGGAAAGAGATGGAGTGGTCCTATTCTTTTTTGTATTTTTTCCGGGAACCACACAGCACAATTTATTATTATATTTTGTTTGCTTGTATAATTATTTTTCTAGAATGTACTTGTCGGTACTTATTTTTATTATTTTCATCAGATACTCGTAACTATAAGCAGATTGTATCTAAATCTTTACTTTATTGTAATCTACTTAGCACTCCATACATAGTGATATGGACATTATTATCTACCAGCTGTGCCCACGACTTCGTCCGTGTAGAATAGATATTTTGGGCATTATAAAAGCTCTCTAGGATAAATAGTTTTCCCCGTTTTTTTCACATTTTCCATTATTTCTTTGCTCCTTATAGTTGCAGCGTGATGTTACTTAAGCCTTCCTCGATAAATGCCAACGCAAAAAGAATTTTTCAATTCGAACCAGTAGTTCCTGAGATTAGTGCGTTAAACAAACAAACTCTTCAGCTTTATAATATTAGTATAGATAACGAATTAAAATTTAAGAAATTAAACTTTTGAAAACCTACCTATACCTCGTTTGCATAACGCCTGATACAATTAATAGGCAATTATTCTTTGTAATATTATTGCTTTTACATACACCTGCACCAACTTCTTTCCCGGAGTGGTAGGAAGAGACTACATCTTTCACTTGCCACGATCTCTGCGTAATTCTTTCGCTTCATCCATATTCATGCCTCTCTTCATGCAAGCTCGTCGGTTTCGGGTACTCTTGACCTTTTACCATAACCTCTCCGTACCTTGATCATCAAGGTACGTTTGTCTAGGCCTTCCCACTTTAACGTTCCCAAGTGATACAAACAAACATATATCACGTCTTAATCCTTTACGGCAAAGACAGAGCAAGCAGTTTCGAAAAGACCGATAGGCGACTGTATTCATAAAATTGAGACTGTATTCATAAAATTGAGATTCAGAAATAGTGACATAATGATTGCGTTGATGTCTCCATCTTTATTTTCAGCTAGCTTTTGCCCACAGCTTCAGCCGCTTGAGTCGCTTTTTAAAGATGGCGTTTTCATCCATAAAAAGCGCCACATTTAGCGCCACCTACAAAACAATTCTGGTTTTTCGCAAATCCCACGGAAATATTTTTTAACGGGAATAAAGTTACCCTTTGAACTTCTCCAGACTCTTAATTATAACTATATGTAGTAATATTTAAGAGTCTGGAGAAGAAGTGAAGTATACGGAATATTTCAAGCAGATGAAAAGGTAACAAACGAATTAACTTACTTTCGCATTTTTAATATCAGTTGGTATCTTAATCTGTTTTAATATTCAATGCGTACAAATCAATTAACAATTCTAATAAATCAATCAGACGTTAAAATCAATTAGTACAAGAATAAAATTTCAAAGGAAATTGAAACGCACTTGAGACAAGAAACTGATTTGGTACAAGGGCCACTTGAGTCTTGAATTACAAATTGATTACCGTGTACTTGAGATCGGTTCTGGTCGGGAAAAGAAATTGATGATAAAATGACTACATAATATTATAAAGTCACTCTATTTTCTCTATGTGTCTAATGTATGCGCTAATCTCGGATAGTTGTGGACGGATAATAATCAATAAATTAATTGCAAAATATATAATGTCGACAGATTACTAAAACTCTCGAGATTATTCGAAGTTTAAATACATATTAATAAAAAAAAGCACCACAGCAATAAAGCAAATTTAGATTCAAATATGGAAAACAAAAAAAAACAACAATAATATTCTATGCAACCTGCAAGCGATATTAAAAACAAATATCAATGCTTCATCAAACAAATTAAAAAAAAATTCAAATCAATGGAACGCTACATTTTGCCGCTAACGAGTGCAGTGCAGTTCATGCCCCCGGGAAAAAGCATTGTACGCTGTATTGCTTGTCTTAAAATACGTCCGAAGATAAATATTTTATGCATACATACATATGGTCACGTCTGTATTCCTTGTGGGGTAGACAGGGCCAACAGTTTTGAAAAGACTGAAAGGCCACGTACAGTTGTATGGCTTGATGATAGAATTGAGATTTAACTAGTGATAGGTTGCTAGCCCATCACCTAAAAAAGAATCCCAAGCCTGGAAGTATCCTTAGTCGTCTTTTACGAAATCCATGGGAAAGAGATGGAGTGGTCCTATTCTTTTTTGTATTGGTGTCGGGAACCACGCGGCATTTTATGGGAAAGTTCACTATTTGAATCTCAATTCTATCATTAAGCCAAATAACTGAACGTGGCCATTCAGTCTTTTCAAGACTGTTGGGTCTGTCTACCCCGCAAGGGATATAGACGTGACCATATGTATGTATGTACATCCCAAGATAAGTTCGAAGACTGCATACCATGAGAATTCTTTCCAGTCAATCGATAGTTAACTGAATGTGTTTTGAAACGGACTTATGCGAAAACAACGTGCTAGAAAGAGACAAGTGTATCAACAGAGGAGCTGGCCTATAGAAAGTTGTGACAACTTTAAAACTATTTGATAACAGTATAACATTGTATTATCTTTGGTTGGAGTAAGACTGAAGATTTAACTAAAATTTGTGGCGACATCTCTACGCCACTCGTTACAACATCAAATCAAACAGCTACTATCAATCATCGCGAAGAAATTGACGCGCTCAACCAATAACAGAGAAGAAACTAAATCGCGATTTCAGAGATTTCACGGATTGGAGCTTTATATACAACCTCCGACACAACATCGTTGGAGCCGCGGTTCCCCAGGCATAACACCTAGCCTGGCGGAAGATCTTCCCTTTGGTGGCGGTCGAGCCGAATCATCGCTCCCGCCAAAAATTAATGAAGCCTTGAATTAATTGAGCTTGTATCCATGTCTGTAAAATACTGAGAAAAAATTGTTTTCTTTTTTTCGTATGAAACTACATCTGTCCACTTGTCACGATCTCTGCATACGTCTTTCGCTTCATTCACATATCATCTCTCTCTCTCTTGCAAGCTCAGCGTTTTCGGGTAATCTTGACCTGACCCTTTGTCAGTATATCCTTATTTCGATCAAGATACATTCGTCTAGGTCTTCCCACTCCGACCTTTCCCTCCACACTTTCCTTGTATATTTGCTTAGTCAACCTGCTTTCATTCATCCTCTCCACATGACCGAACCATCTTAACTTACCCTTTTCTATTCCTGTAACTACATCTTCTTTTACATCACAACATTCCCTTATCACGCTGTTCCTTATCCGGTCACACAAATTCATACCGATCATACTCATTAACGCTCTCATTTCCACCGCATTAATTCTGCTTTCGTGCTTTTTTTGCCACACTCAACTTTCAATACCATACATTAATGTTGGGACCAACACGCCACTCGCATTAACCTCTCAGGTTTACACGAAGCGACTTCTGTCTGACTTCTCATATTATATTTGGCATGTAGGTTCTTTCATAGACGGGATTTTTGGGTAGACACAGATAAAGTGACCTATTTAATTGTGGTTAAAAAATTCCGAGGAAAGCTGATACAATGTGTCATAAAAATTTAAGTACATTAATATAAAAATAAAACGTGCGTTGGCCGGGAATCGAACCCGGATCAACTGCTTGGAAGGCAACTATGCTCACCATTACACCACCAACGCATGTGATCTGCTTTTAATATTTACCGTTCTGTTACTACGATTAGTTATAGGTATTTACAGAATTATAGACTTTATACTTGCTTCAATGTTGATCAAGCAACGAAGCCATCACTTTGTGTACTTCCCACACAAATTGTAAAAGTCAATTAAGGGAAAAGCATTAAAACTTGGCATATTTTAGACGACATAATACCAACCTGTCACCATCTTAATCTTAATTCCATCACTTAGACATCAAACTGATCGTGGCCGTCTTTTATTTCGACTGGCTCTGCCTACCCCGTAAAAGATTAAGACGTGATATATTATTGTATAAGTATGTGTATATAAAAGTGGGAAATCCGATACAAAAACTTAATGTAGAGTTAAATAATCCTATTATTGAAACAGTTGTTTGTATTCGTGAAGTTACTATGTCGTTGTTTTGCGGTCGGATTTAAGTATAATGAAATGAATAATATATGTATGTAGTATTTACATTTTTGTGACCACTCCATGTATGCCTGGATGTTGTAAATGGCGACTAAATGTATTAACTTAGAATTCTTACATACATACACACATATGGTCACGTCTATATCCCTTGCGGGGAAGACAGAGTTAACAGTCTTGAAAAGACTGAATGGCCACGTTCAGCTATTTGGCTAAATGATAGAATTGAGATTCAAATAGTGACAGGTTGCTAGCCCATCGCCTAAAAAATAATCACAAGTTTGTAAGCCTATCCCTTAGTCGCCTTTTACGACATCCATCGGGAAGAGACGGAGTGGTCCTATTCTTTTTTTGTATTGGTGCCGGGAACCACACGGCACAGAAATCGTTTTTGTAGGCATACCCCAGGCTCCTCTCCGGAATGGTGAGGATGCAACCGGGACTAAAGCCAGGAGGAAGAATTGGATCAGGCATTCGTCTTCCATCTCATCATCATCATTCATCATAACGAAGATGTTACATGCTTATTCAAGAGACACCCATTTATTCCACCGTGCCGTAGGGTAGTGTGTAGAAGTGCCGTGTGGTTCCCGGCACCAATTAAAAAAAAAGAATAGGACCACTCCATCTCTTTCCCGTGGATGTCGTACTAGGCGACTAAGTTCTTTTCTTCTGATTCTTCTTTTAGGCGATGGGCTAGCAACCTGTCACTATTTGCATTTCAAGATCCCAAGTTTATAAGTCTATACATTAGTCGTCTACTGAACTTGATGTCCAAATTAATCTGTTTGGAGTCGAGTTTAATCTGATATTGACTTGTACGAGTAATTCCATAGTTCACAGATAGGAATGCTCTTTGAAAGTCGCGAGTTAAGTATCTCTTTGACCCTTTAGACTTCATTCGGAAGATCAGCTGTTTTGGAAATATTCTAACATACATATAATCACGTCTTTTTCTCTTACGGGTTGGACAGAGACAAGTCTAGAAAAGACTGGAAGGTCACGTTTAGCTTAACGGTGAAATTGAGAGTCAAATAATGACAGGTTACCATTATCAGCTTAAACAATCAAATTAATAAAATTCGAAGGTAAAAAATTCACACACATAATAATTCTTTTAGTTTGACCCAGTTAACGTTTGAACCTCTGGTTTTTACACAAGGTCACTATCTGACTCTCTGACCTCTGCAATGTTTACAGGGAACCGAACCCATATTTGACCATGGTTACATATACTGACATTTGCCTAAATATGTATATCTCGTTTTCCCTTACGGGGTAGACAGAGCCAGCAGTCCCAGAGAAAGAATTGAAAGTCCACGTTCAGCTAGACGGCTCAATGATAGAATCGAGATTCAGATAGTTTCAAATACACACATAGATATCATCACGTCTATATCCCTTGCGAGGTAGACAGAGCCAACGGCCTTGAAAAGACTGAAAGGCCACGTTCAACTTACCATTAAACAATCATGAACTTCGAAACATATTTTCCCCTATTCACATATGTAACCCGCTAACCCACAAAATGACTGTATTATCTGTATTTGTAACACGTATTAGTTAGTTTCAGACCCGTTCGCGACAACGAAGTGCCCCTAGAGCCGCATTACTCCCTGTGCACCCCATTTAAGATGTAAACATATAAGTAAGTACCTATAGGACCCAACCCCCTATAAGGGGTGGTTGAGGCCAGTCGCCGCGGCAAACCGCCGCTAGACAGACGCGAGAGGGCGCCCGCGACGCTCCAAAATAAAAATAATCACCAATCAAGGCAAACCGAATCAATTCCAAATTCAAACCGACAAATAACATTCATTCCAATGTCAACGAAAACAGTTAATTGTTTCAAAACAGACGATTAAAACATTCCAAATTCGAAATTTTTTGAACGCAATGCGGATCCGCTACTGTTTTCGTATGACATTGGACCGAAAATTCTTTTCGCTAAACGTTTCCTTCCCAATGTTCCATTCATGAAACCTTTTTTGTCACATTATTTCTTTTTTCCAGCCAGTTCTTTTGTGAAAATTTTAGTTAGTGTTAAATCGCTGTCAATTCAGGATGCCTTGTGGATGATGACCGTAATTCAAGTAAGTAATTGATTGTGTAACAATAATTTAACTTACTTATTAATAATAAAAAAATATTTTGTGCAAAGAAAAGTTATAGATTTATCTGTGGACGTTATCACTTATCATGACACAGAGCAGTTTTTTTTTAACTTTTTCTTACTCTTAATTTCACTTACCTACCACTTTTATAAAATCAGCTGAGAATTGTAAGGTGTGCCAACATTAAAATAATATACAGGGGTGTGTTAATAGACTATACTGATATTTTGCCGTGTGGTTCCCGGCACGAATAGAAAAAAGAATAGGACCACTCCATCTCTTTCCCATGGATGTCGTAAAAGGCGAGTAAGGGGTAGGCTTATAAACTTGGGATTCTTCTTTTAGGCGATGGGCTAGCAACCTGTCACTATTTGAATCTCAATTCTATCTTAAAGCCAAACAGCTGAACGTGGCCTATTAGTCTTTACAAGACTGTTGGCTCTGTCTACCCCGCAAGGGATATAGACGTGATTGTATGTATGTATGTATGTATTCAAATTGAAAATTCTCCGATGACCAATTCTTTCTACTCGTACTTAGATCTGGATAGGCATGTATCACCCGTCTGACATTTTACTGGCTCTGCCTACCCTATAAGGAACAAAATTTGATATGTTTGTCTGTCTTAATATATATTTTTTTTTTACTAAAAATAAACATTTTATAATAGCTTTCGTTTATTCTCCGTATTTCCACGCTTTGTATACGCAACATTTTATAGAGATAGGTACAGTGGTTTTATCATGAAAACAGACAAACAAACAAACATACTTTCACGTTTGTTTTGTGGTCTTATTCTAATATGCCGTGTGATTCCTGGCACTTTAGAATAAGACGACCTTATATATTTCCCATGGATGTCGTAAAGGGCGACTATGGGTAATAAACTAGGGGTTGCTCTTATGGGCGATGTGCTAGCAACCTATTAACTATTTGCATCTCAATTCCATCAGCTGAACACTGATAGACTTTCAGTGTTTTCAAAACTGTTAGCTCTGTCTACCCCGCAATGGTAAAAAGACGTGATTATGTATGTATGAACATTTTAGTATCTCTGTTCACTGATTCGCGAACAAAACTATAACAGTAACTATTCTACAATACTGTTCTTTCTCCCCGCTTACGTTATCTTGCCACGGAACCCTACTATCCCTAACCCTTATCTAACCTTACAACGTCAATAATGATGTTTTATGTCCGATATCGTGGTACAGTGGACGAGATAAAAATGTATACCACCGCAATACTGTGAGATATGAAGTTACACCAAGCTTCGTAACAAGGAACGCGCGACGCTGTTATTATCGCGCGTAAAACTATCGCTTTTTATTATGACACGAACTTTTTTGTTTAGTATCTATTTTGCCGTGTGGTTCCCAGCAGTGCCGTGTGGTTCCCGGCGCGAATACAAAAAAAGAATTGGTCCACTCCATCTCTTTCCCATGGATGTCGTAAAAGGCGACTAAGGGATAGGTTTACAAACTTGGGATTTTTTTTTAGGCGATAGGCTAGCAACCTGTCACTATTTGAATCTCAATTCTATCGTTAAGCCAAATAGCTGAACGTGGCCATTCAGTCTTTTCAAGACTGTTGGCTCTGTCTACCCCGCAAGGGATAAAGACGTGACCATATGTATGTATGTATGTATGTATCTATTTTATTTTATTAAAAGATAATAAATTCCCGTTTCTCTGTTCCGCCTATTCTTGTTCTCTTCGCTCTTCAGACAACCTGACTCTGCGTACTCCTCAGTTCCGGTCTACTTTTTTGGACCAATCTTTCCAGGTTCAGAATGCTCTTCTTCAGTTTGCAAGAAGAGAATTACGAATGTGGATGAAGCGAAAGAAGTGTGCAGGGATCGTGGCAAGTGGAAAAATGTGGTCTCTGCGTACCCCTCCTGGAAAGAGGCGTCATTTATATATGCATGTATGGATGTAATTCTAGCTATTTAATTTTGAAGGCGGGGGAAAAAAACAATAAATCCTTTCCGACAAATGGACAAGTGACGAGATGATTATAATTTTCTTGTATAATTGATGGCAGTCACGCACATTATTTTCACTTTCTTCGTAATTGTGATTGAAAGTCATACCGATCATGTTTTAACTGACTAATTGAGACATTATTTGTTAATGATGACTCTTTTCTGTGTAAAACATTGTTTGAATTCTAAATAAATGATCTTACTTGACGAAAAACATTGTGAGGAACAATTAGGCGGATGGCTGGATGTTTAACACATACATATAATCACGTACTATATCCGTTACGGGGTAGACAGAATCAACAGTCTTGAAAAGACTGATAGGCCACGTTCAGCAGTTCGGCTTAGTGATAGAATTGAGATTCAAATAGTGACAGGTTGCTGGCCCATCGCCCAAAAGAAGAATTTCAAGTTCACTAATGTATGATCATGATTTAATATAGTTTTTTTTCGATACTAAATTTTATTTGCAAATTTTAATAAATTTATGGTTAAGCTATCTATTTCAATACTATCATTAAGCCAAATAGCTGAACGTGGCCATTCAGTATTTTCAAAACTTTTGGCTCTGTCTACCCCGCAAGGGATATAGACGTGACCATATGTATGCATGTATTGTATGCTAAAGCCAGGAGGAATTAGACTGTTGCTATGCAATGCACCATTCCTAGTGTTACTAATTAATAGTCCACTATCGATAGGCTATCGATAGTGTTGAAGAAAAATATCGAAAGTACTATCGATAAAATCGATATCGATCAATGCTATCAATAGCACCGATACTTTCGTTGGTGACTATTGCGATAACTATCAATAGTTATTGCCGCACTATCGATACTGAAATCTATATATATAAAAGAAAGTCGTGTTAGTTACACTACTTATAACTCAAGAACGGCAGAACAGATTTGGCTGAAAAATGGTAGGGAGGTAGCTTAGAGCCAGGAGACGGACATAGGATACTTTTTATCCCGTTCGACAGCGTTCCCGTGGGACTTGACATGAAACGTCAGTCACTATAAAACGTGCTATGTACAAAAAAGAATCAGACTTGGAATAACAAAACGCAAATGACAGCTATGTAATTGACGTAAAATGAAATGCCGCGACCAAGACGATCGAATCTTTCCCGACAAAGCCGTAATTGAAGTGAAGTTTAATTAATAATGCCGCGACCAAGACGATCGAATCTTTCTCGACAAAGCCGTAATGCAAGACTTATACAAAATACTGCAAATGAAAGGACTGAAGAAGAACAAGAAATTGCACGTGAACAGCGCCGCGATGGTATGGCTCGACTTCGTGCTTCTCAATCACGAGAGCAAAGTGAAGCAGCCCGTGAAACAGCTCGGTTGGCAATGCAAAATCGTCGAGCGAACAACAGAAGGCAACAAATAGATAATTTGCGACGCAGAACAAGATATTTCGCTGATTTGAATCGAGCAGCGTTTCGATACGATTGCAGCAATGATTACAGCTTGCATCCTAGCCTTTGCATTGGGCAAATGGACGTTGTTTGCGAGTATTGTGGTGCATTAAAGTTTTCCGGAGAAACGCCTGGATTATGCTGCCTTAATGGTAAAGTGAAATTGCCAGTGTTGACGTTGCAGTTGCTTCTTCTGGAATAGCAGCTACATTGTTAGAAGGATGCCGTACGGCTCATTCAGCATTTAAATTACCGTTAAATCTTCAAACTATTGAAGAACCAACGTGTAATATTGCAAAACACTCAGCAATGGCCAAAGTTTTAGCGGCATCGAAAATCATCATCTGGGACGAATGCACAATGGCGCATAAACGTGCATTAGAAGCACTTAACCGAACATTAAAAGATTTACGCAATGACTCGAGATGTTTTGGAGGAGCAATGATTTTACTGTCTGGCGATTTCCGCCAAATACTGCCAGTAATTCCAAGATTCCAGAAGACGGCTGCCGATGAAATAAACGCTTGCCTCAAATCGTCAAATCTATGGCGCTATGTGAAGAAACTGCAGCTGACAACAAACATGAGAGTTACATTGCTTAATGATACATCTGCTGAAGATTTCTCGGAGCAATTGCTGACTATCGGTAATGGTCAAGTACCTATCGATGAATCGAGCGGATTAATATCATTTCCAAATAATTTCTGTAATTTTGTCTCATCAAAAGACGAACTTATCAACAATGTATTTCCAAATATTATTTCTAACCACAAAAATAATGAATGGTTGAGTGAGCGAGCAATTTTAGCGGCTATGAATAAAGATGTAGATGACCTGAACTTCATAATTCAAAATAAGATCATTGGAACAATGCATTCATTCAAATCTATTGACTGCGTCACAAATGAAGATGAAGCCACCAACTATCCAATTGAATTTCTAAACTCTTTGGACGTGCCTGGCTTACCACCGCACAATTTACGCCTAAAGGTTGGCTCCGTAGTAATCATGCTTCGAAACATAAACCAACCAAAACTGTGCAACGGTACGCGTTTGGTGGTTAGTAAATTGATGAACAATGTAATTTACGCTACGATAATGATAGGAAAATTCAAAGGTGAGGAAGTTTTCATTCCGAGGATCCCGATGATCCCAACCGATATGCCGTTTGAATTTAAAAGACTTCAATTTCCAATACGTCTTGCATTTGCCATGACAATTAACAAATCACAAGGCCAATCCTTAAAAGTTTGTGGTTTAAATCTAGAACATTCATGTTTTTCCCATGGTCAATTATACGTGGCATGTTCACGGGTCGGAAGACCATCTGCGTTGTTTGTTTTTGCGCCTGATAATAAAACAAAAAATGTCGTGTATCACAAGGTACTTAAGTGAAGAGCAATCTATGTACTAAAATACAGAAATAATAACGATGATGATGTAGTTATTTAATTTATTTTGTATTTTTTCCAATAAAAAAAAAACACAATCTGATTATTTATTGCCATTAAGGCGGAACAAAGTTCGCCGGGTCAGCTAGTTATCGATATTTCGGCAACGCTGACCATTCATTACCTTACCGAATTTTCTATCCAAAAGACCTCTGATTATTTTTTCTTGAGATCCGCTATGTAGGCACAAATATATACATACATAAAATCACGCCTCTTTCCCAGAGGGGTAGGCAGAGAATACATCTTTCCACGTGCTCCATCGCGCGATCCATACATAAATATTAATTTTTACATTTGCCGGTTGACTGGAATAGATCCCTTCATGGGATAAGTCCGCCATTGCAAGTGATTTGTTTCTTTATAACTATGTAGGTACTTACTATTTTCATGTAACTGTGTAAATTTCTATGCAATAAAGATAGTACAAACAAACAAACATATTTCGCTTCATACACATTCATAACTCTCTTCATGCAAGCTCGTCGGTTTCGGGTACCTACTCTTTATGTGATATAAAAATACGTAAGCGGACCCATATGACGAACCTAGTATCTTCCTACTCGTATTTCATCAAATTTCCACAGAATACTCGTCGACTAATTGATTCGATGGCAATTGGTCAATCGATTACACTGACAATCGAATGATTGAGCTCGAAATTTCATGAAATTCGGGCGAATTTTGACTTTACCTATTACTTATAATCAATTATAGTTTGATATAAAGGTTTCATTGGCAGAGAATGTCCATTCATTTTAAAACTTTGATTAACCGTTACATTTTAGTCTTTCAGCCTTTTCGCGACTTTTGGCTCGTCTACACCGCAAGGAATAAGGACGTAGCCAGTACCTGAACGCGGCCTTTCAGTTTTATCGTGACATAGTGATATGATGAATGTATTTTTATTTAAGTGAGGAATCTACACAGCTGTTGTCTCTGCCTACCCCGTAAGGCATAAGGACGTGATGTATGAATACATACACATACATATGGTCACGTCTTTTCCCTTGTAGGGTAGACAGAGCCAACAGTCTTGAAAAGACTGATATGCCACGTTCAGCTATTTGGCTTAATGATAGAATTGAGATTCAAATAGTGACAGGACAGACCAGCTCATCGCCTAAAATAGAATCCCAAGTTAGTAAGCCTATCCCTTAGTCGCCGTTTACGACATCCATGGGAAAGAGATGGAGTGGTCCTATTCTTTTTTTGTACCGGTGCCGGGAATCACACGGCACATTAATGAATTATATCTTGAAATATCCACGATCACCCAGCTCCAAGATTCTATAGACGACAGTCTAGTTTCAAATAAAGATGTCCAATGTCTAAAGCTCAATATTGAAAGCTCAGGTGGGCTTTTGATCACATCTGGTGCAAATTGTGTTGCTCAACTTTATCCGGAGTGGGTAAATTTATAGGGTTACACAGAGCAACGCAGGCCGTATATAGGTACATATCTTCATTGCTCTGTGTTTTAAACTTGGCATATTTATAGGTGTCAATATTAAAAAAGTACCACTCCGTGTGTTTCCCATGGATGTCGTAAAAGGCGACTAAGTATCAACTTTCACTCCCATACATTAGTGTTGGGGCCATCACACCTCAAGATTACCTTATGTCTGAATGGTATTTAAAAAAAAATCCTTTTACAAATGTACCTGTTTGAAATCGTATTTTTTTAATGATAAATGACCCGCGTCCCGGCTACCTGAAGTATGATAACGGTCAGTTTTTGTTGGGAAACCCGCGGGAAATTCCCATTTGTCATGTCCGAAACAGAAATGCTAATCTTGGTATGTTAAACGTTTTTGTATTTGTTACATCAAGATTTTTGCCGTACCCTAAGTATTTGTGCCGTGTGGGACCAATAGAAAAAAGAATAGAGCTACTCCATCTCTTTCCCATGGATATCGTAAAAGGCGACTATGAGATTGGCTCACAAACTTGTGATTCTTCGTTTAAGCGATGGGCTAGCAACCTGTCACTATTTGAATGTCAATTCTATCATTATGCATAACAGCTGAACGTGGCCTTTCAGTCTTTTCATGACTAGTGGCAATGGCTTCATGATGGAATTTATATTCAAAAAGGTTATTGAAAATGTACACTGCTAGAGAAGACTATTAAAAAACGTGCGTTGGCCGGGAATCGAAACGGATCAACTACTTGGAAGGCAACTATGCTCATCATTACACCACCACCGCATATGGCATTATTTCAATTTTTAAGTTTCATTTCTATTTACTTAGTTCAAAGCATTACACAAATTAGTAGAAGTTATAATGAAATGTGCTTAATAAATCGTAAATTTGATAAAAAAAAACGTGCGTTGGCCGGGAATCGAACCCGGATCAACTGCTTGGAAGGCAACTATGCTCACCATTACACCACCAACGCTTACGACAATTATTCAAATATTCTCCGTCCCATTGTGCTTAAGTATTTGTTATTAAGTCTTGGATTTGGTGAAACTAATATGCTAATTAATTAGTGCATTTAGTTAAAAACGTGCGTTGGCCGGGAATCGAACCCGGATCAACTGCTTGGAAGGCAACTATGCTCACCATTACACCACCAACGCCTTGGCTGTTATGGCAAATTTTTAAACTACCTTCTTCACATTGTCACTTTAATTCACTTATTTGAACAGGTGTTCCTATTTCAACCTCAATTCCATCATTACATAGTTACGTCTATATCCTTTGCGGGGTAGACAGAGCTAACAGCCTTGAAAAGACTGAAAGGACATGCTCAGCTGGTTTAATGATGAAATTGAGATTCAAGTAGTGACAGGTTGCTAGCACATCGCTTAAAAGAAGAATCCCAAGTTTATTATCCCTTTCCCTGATAAACGTTTACAATCTGAATGGAAGGAGAAGCGGCTGGCACTATGATTTTATTTCACTAATAGACAACCATGGAAGCTACTGGATGAATGTGCGCATAACCTCAGTCGCCTTTTACGACTTTCACGAGAAAGCGATGGAGTGGTCCTAAGTGGCGGGAACCACACGGCACAATCTAATACACAACAAGATTATAAATAAGCCATTATTAATCCTCTTCCTCCTGGCTTTAGTCCCGGTTGCATCCTCACCACTCTGGAAAGGAGCCCGGGGTATGCCTTTGACCATGGATCCTGGTTTGGGTGAGTCAGGATTTTACACGAAGCGACTCTCATCTGACCTCCGCATCCTTTGCAGGTTAACCAAACCCATATTGGATCCATGGTTACACATCCAGTTGCCTGAATGTGCAGGTTACCTCACGATGTTTTCCCTCACCGTAAGAGCATCGGTTAGTATTCAAACTAATATTCATAACTTTGAAAATAGTCATTGTCATTTGTCGGATTTGAACCTGTGCCTTTCTGCGCATCACCCATTTAACCTTACCGATTCGCCCACCGTCGCTCTTTAAATAAGCCATTATTAATGCCTAGTAATTAAGCTCCAACCCTATTATTTTAGGATTAAGTATATAAATCCCGATTCCTGTGTTCCGACCTAACATTACAACCCTTTTAAGGGATAATCTATCAATCGATCTAATCAATAGTAATGTAATCTATCCTACTGGCTACTTTAGGTTTGTTCGCTATGGATCCAATAGTTTTGAATCTGTACAACAAAAATATTTAATTCGTCCCTACTTATATAAATTCCACCGTGTTTGGTGTCATGTGGATCGCGGCTGGATTGAATATAGATGAAGAAAAAAGTTGATAATGCAGGCTAACAGTTTAAGGTTGTAATCACATACATATGTACATACAAATATACATATTGTCACGTCTATATCCCTTGCGAGGTGAATAGAGCCAGCAGTCTTAAAAGACTTAAAGGCCACGTTCAGCTGTAAGTCTTGATAGAATTGAGATTCTAATAGTAACAGGTTGCTAACCCATCGCCTAAAAGAAGAATCTCAAGTTTATAAGCATATCCCTTAGTCGCATTTTACGACATCCATGGGAAAGAGATGGTGTGGTCCTATTCTTTTTATATATTTTATTGGTGCCGGGAACCACACGGCACATACTAACATACATACATAAAATCACGCTTTTTTCCCAGATGAGTAGGCAGAGATAACATCTCTGTACTTGCCACCCTCCCAGCATATCTTTACTTCAACTACATTCCTTTACATTTTTTCATAGCGACTCGTCGTTTAAAAATAATGGGTCAAATCAGAATGGACGCAACGGGAACAGGCCATTGTAACTGAACAAAACTGGATTAAACCGGTTTAATCCAGTTCGTGTTAACGTTGAAATGGACGGCGTTGACATGTCACGATTTAATTCTCCAAATGGATTGGAAAATGGATAATGGACAACATTCAGATCCAAATTATATAGGAATTTCATGATGGCTTTGTCACAATGAAAATTGAATTGAATTTTTCAGAATACATACATATATACATATAATCACGTCTATATCCTTTGCGGGGTAGACAGAGCCAACAGTCTTGAAAAGACTGATAAGCCACGTTCAGCTATTTTGGCTTAATGATAGAATTGAGATTCAAATAGTGGCAGGTTGCTAGCCCATCGCCTAAGAAAAGAATCTCAAGTTTGTAAGCCTATCCCTTAGTCGAATTTTACGACATCCACGGGAAAGAGATGGAGTGGTAATATTCTTTTTTGTATTGGTGCCGGAAACCACACGGGCCACGGGCTTATTGTATCTAATAATTTATGAAACAGATCTTTCGCAATCGATATTACAATCTGACATGAATAATAATAGATTCGTGCCTGGAAAGATTTATACCCAGCTAGCGACCCGACCCGGCTTCGCACGGGTAATATTTATAGATATTAAACCTTCCTCAGAAAACCATGTTTACAACATTTTATACTGGAACAAAATCTGTCTACAAGTTTCTGTGATTAACGCATACATACATACAGAGAAAATAGAGGACTTTATAATAGTCTGCTTTATAATAATAAATGCTGCAGTGCAGTTTGGTACCGCTTTTGCAAATTTTTTTTTGTATGTGAATTGTATTTTGAATGCTGTAAACGGTATCTTTCTAAATATGTATAAGAGATGGAATTGTCCTATTCTAAATTGCCAGGAACCACACGGCACAAGGCGGTGTTTGTGCCTTGACAATAAACAACTAAAATTAAGATGAAATTAATTATTTTAATATTCTATTAGGTAACAACATAATTCAGTCACCAAATTAAGCATATCTTACACAAATATGATGAACAATAGAAACTTAATTGAAGCCTACTTCATATTCCATTAGAGTTTACTTTGGAATGTAAATAATTAATGAAGCTTTGTTTTACGAAATCACGTTTTTATCTCCTACGGGGTAGACAGAGCCAGACATTCAGCTGTTTGGGTTAATGTTAGAATTGAAATCCAAATTAGTGACAGGTTGCTAGCTCATCGCCTAAAAGTGTAGTCCTAGGTATATAAGCCTATTCCTTAGTCGCCTTTTACGACATCCATGTAAAATCCAGTGGTCCTATTCTTTTTTCTATTAGTGCCGGGAACCATACGGCACACCATTTCAACATTCGTTTGATACTCATCAGAATCAATCTTGTAATTTTGCGTTATATATAATTTAGAGTCTGAGAAAGGACATAGGTTACTTTTCATCCCGGTAAAAACAACATTTCCCGTGGGATTCGCGAAAAACCTGCATTCTTTTGAACGCCAAATTCGTCGATTTTTGTAAATGGCGTTAAATTCACGCGATCGAATCTGCGGGTAAAAGCTACTCACTAATGAATTTAATAATTCTGTGATTTAATTAAATCATCCCTTTCGGAGTCGGTTATAAATACCATGAAACAATCCTTTGAAGGATCACAATGGTGACCGCTTGGCTTCTCGTAAGCCGTAAAAGTAGGTCAAAGGATTTGCAAAGGCTTAAAAAGATGAAATTAAACTTTGACAAACAACTTTTTTGGGTGGATTCAGTCATGATTAGGAATTATCGTAAAAGTAAATCGTGAATTATCGTAAAAGGCGACTACGGGATTGGCTTACAAACTTGAGATTCTTTTTTAGGCGATGGGCTAGCAACCTGTCATTATTTGAATCTCAATTCTATCATTAAGCCAAATAGCTGAACACGTGGCCGTTCAGTCTTTGCAAGACTGTTGGCTCTGTCTACCCTGCAACGTATATAGACGTGACCATATGTATGTATGTATATATTAAATGTGAATTTGTCCCAAGTATTTAAACAATTGAAGGAAAACACGACATTTTGAAAGCATTTCTTAGTTGCTAAGTAGAAATATTAGCAATAACATGTTAATTAAGACATTTGACAACCAATACTATGTGTCAATAGAAAATTGTAGGTGTAATGGAAGAGGCGGGTCATTCCCATTTGACCCCACGAGTTGGTTTTATACATACATACATAAAATCACGCCTCTTTCCCGGAGGGGTAGCCAGAGACTACCTCTTCCCACTTGCCACGATCTCTGCATACTTCCTTCGCTTCATCCACATTCATATCTCTCTATTGGTTTATATTATTAAACACACTAGCAGCTCATTAAGCTGATGTGTGTGAATTTTGATGCTTGGACATTTTTAAAGTTGACTATGACATATTATAATTCTCTCTTCGTGCCGTGTGGTTCCCGGCACTAATATAAAAAAGAATAGGACCACTCCATCTCATTTCCCGTGGATATCGTAAGAGGCTAATAAAGGGATAGGCGTATAAACTTGGGATTCATATTTTAGGCGATGGGCTAGCAACCTGTTACTTTTTGTATTTCTCAATTCAATCATAAAGCCAAACAGCTTAACGTGGCCTGTCAGTCTGTTCAGGACTGTTGGTTCTGTCTACCCCGCAAGGGATATAGACATACTTTTGCTTTATACCTACACATTCCTAATTCTCTTAATGTAAGCTCATCGCTTTAAGATGCTCTAGATCAAACTTTGTATATAGACGTGTTTATATACTATATCTTATATTTCATCAGTCAATACTTCATAATGTGTGTATTATAAATGCGAAAATCTGTCTGACTGCGAAACCGCTGGATCGATTTTGATGTAATTTGCTTAATATTTTAAGACCAAAATTAAAACAGTTTGTTCTTTTTTTCAAACAAAATAATCTCTTAAATGAGACTCAATTTGTTTGAAAAAATTTAAAATTGAAATCAATTAAATAATTTCATATTATACAGCACGGAGAATAACCCTAAATGACTAGCATGGGACAATGCTAATGTAGGTTGTTGAACTTTCAACTTTTTATGGCTATACATCGTTTTTATAAACAAAAAAGCTTTTAAAAATATCTATCTACTGATCAACTTTCTGAACTTAACTATTCAGGCGAGCATAGAGCCTACCTTGTCTCGAAAGGTGTCATCTTTTTTATTTTTTTATATTTTTATTAGGACTTACGTTTGAAAATTGGGTTCTATTATCGATAACTGTTATGTTATGTGCAATCTTTTTAAAAACCCAAACATATACCCAATCATACATATTAATAATCACGTCTATATCCCTTGCAGGGTAGACAGAACCAGCAGTCTTTAAATACTGATAGGCCACGATGTTTAGCTTACTGATAGAATTGAAATTCATATAACGTGACAGGTTGCTAGCACCGTCGCCTAAAAGAAGAGTCCCAAGTTTATAAGCATATCCGTTAGTCGCCTTTTACGACATCCATAGAAAAGAGATGGAGTGGTCCTATTCTTTTTTTCTATTGGTGCCTGAAACAACAGGGCATAATAAAAATAATCATTCAAAATATCTATAAAATGCTGGCATAATTTCAATTTAATTAAAAAAAAATTCAGGAACATTATGTTCACTAAATACTGGCAGCTAGTTAAAAACTTTTAAAACAGACGCGCCCATGTGCCCCGTCTGACCTCATAATATTGTCTTTGGGCCGAATCCGGCTTGTAATTGGCGCAGTGCCAGAATGCAATAACGGAACTCCAGTACAAAATATTTATAGGACAGAAACATCGAGGTTTGTTAATAGGGTCAAATTAATGACGTCAAATTTGAAGAACGTTTAAGCCAAGCTGTGACATAATACGACTAGGGAAATCTTCTTTAAAACCAGTGTATTTTGGTAACCGCATGTGTAACACATATCCGTAGAAAAAAAGGCGGACGGAGTGAGGCTTGAAAAAAAAAAAAAGCATCGTAATGGCGGCGTTGTACACCCATGTGGAAGTGACAGACAACAAGCCATTTCGTGAGATAATCTATGATGCATCTATGACGTAATGGCGGCCGACTGTCACACGTTTTGCGTGAGGCGTCTAGCGGGAGCGATGATTCGGCTCGACCGCCACCAAAGGGAAGATCTTCCGCCAGGCTAGGTGTTATGCCTGGGGAACCGCGCGACAGACGATGTTGTGTAGGAGGTTGTTTATATGCTCCAATCCGTGAAATCTTCGCTTGCGCGATTTAGGTTTTTTGCGGTTTTTGACTGATAGCGCCGCGAGTACTGCATTTTATAGTATCACATCTATAGCATTTTTAATTTGTGTACAGTACAAGCGCTTGACCAGCCTGTAAGCTTAAAATGATGAACTCCACTGAAAAAGCTTCGCACTGAATTCTTCTGAATATTCGGAATAGAACACTTTATTCAGTGGCCTATTTGAATAAGTTATTTTGATATTTTTTTCAAGTAGATAAAACGTAAAGTGCATTTATAGATAAAAACATAGGAACGAATTTCAGAAATTCCCACGACATACTCTATAATTTAACCTAACTAGTTACAAAAATTTTTGAAATATTCAAAAATTGCTTTGCAAAATGAAAATTCCGACGGAAACATTTTCATTTCCTCAGAATCCTCCATTAAATGAATTCAGTATTCAGAAACCGCGAAATATATACTTATCTGTTTCCGTGGATCCGAAACATCTTCCCGCTTTCCCGAATCTGTGTATAAAGAGTAAGAAACTGTCATGTTTAATAAGAAAATGTAGGCGTTGTTGGAATTTTAACTAAATTAAATCAGTTTATAACTTAAAAAAAAAAATTCATTATTATGGGTTACTTCATATCCATACTGATATTTTATAGTCTTTTTGTGATGAATATACCATTTATCGAGAAAGGCTTGAGGCTATATAACATCACGCTGCAACTATTAGGAACGAAGAAATAATGGAAAATGTAAAAAAACAACGGGGTAAATTATTCATTCAACTTGAAATAACTATTCCACGCGGACGAAGTCGCGGGCACAGCTAGTCACTTAATAATTGTCATATCTTTTGCTTTAAAAACATTGGTTGGCGTCAAATAAATAACTTAAAAGTAAGTTTACCGCCGCTTCCTAAGCGTCAGTGCAGAAGAAGCGGTAACAAACTGCACTGCAGCATTTTCTTCAACAACGTCAACTTCACAACTATCCAAACTGAGAATAGAAATATGGACGAGAGTATACATCGTTAAGATTAATTGCCCTATATGAAATTTAAAAAATGGATGAAAAAAATTTAATAATCACAATATTTAAGAGGGCGTGGGTATAGCTATAGACGAAGAGACAAAGAGATCGATTATCTCCTCCAGGACATTAACTCATGCCTCTTTCCCGGAGGGGTAGGCAGAGACTACATCTTTCCATTTGCCATGATCCCCGCTTAAAAGGCCTAGACGACGTACCTCAATTCACGGACGTCCTGACAAAAGATCAGCTCAAGAGTACCCTTACCTGACGCACACATATGGTCACGTCTATATACCTTGCGGGGTAGGCAGAGCCAACAGTTTTGAAAAGACTGATAGGCCACGCTCAGCTATTTGGCTTTAAGATAGGATTGAGATTCAAATAGTGACAGGTTGCTAGCCCATCGTCTAAAAAAAGAATCCCAAGTTTGTAAGCCTATCCCTTAGTCGCCTTTTATGACTTCCATGGGAAATAGATGGAGTGGTCCTATTCTTTTTTGTACTTCTGCCGGGAACCCGACCAGACGCGTTTGCAGAAGAATCTGAATGGATGCAGCGAAAGAAGAATGCAGGGATCACGGCAAGTGGAACGATGTAGTCTCTGCCTACCCCTCCGGGAAATAAGTGTAACTTTATGTACGTGAAGCGGCGGGCAAAAAATTTTTATCCAATAGCGGAATGAACTGAAATTTGGAACACAACTGCGCATTGCAGGAACTATGCCAAACCGTCTGCCAAAATGCTACCTTAATTGGCCTTCGACCTTGCCAGACTGCGGAATTGTGACCTTTTTACTAGCTTAACCTATTTCATAATATAGTGTATACATACATACATACGTACATACATTTGATCACGTCTATATCCCTAGCGGGGTAGACAGAGCCACCAGTCTTGAAAAGACTGATAGGTCACGCTCAGCTGTTTGGCTTAGTGATAGAATTGAGATTCAAATAGTGACAGGTTGTTAGCCCATCGCCTAAAAGAGGAATCCCAAGTTTATAAGCCTATCCCTTAGTCGCCTTTTACGACATCCGTGGGAAAGAGATGGAGTGGTCCTATTCTTTTTGTAATGGTGCCGGGAACCACACGGCACCATTACAACGGCATATAGTGTATACAATTGTGGGTCGTAGTGGAAAAATACATACGTACAAAAATCACGTTTTTTTGCTTACGGGGTCAACAGTCTCGCAAAGACTAGAAGGCCACGTTCAGCTGTATGGCTTAATGATAAAATTCTATCAGCACTGTTGATAACTTATAGCATAAAAGAATCAAAGTTTATTAGTCTATCCGATAGTCGCTCTTTACGACATCCATGAAAAAGAGATTGAGTGGTCCTATTCTTAAATATCGAGAACCACACGGCAAATATATGTAATATTTTAAAATACTTACCTATGAAAAAGGAACTTACTACTATTAATATACTTTTGCTTTATTAACTTTGAAACTTAATTCCGAAACCAATGTTCCTAGCCACATATAGGATCCAGCTGCACACGTCGTATGCATATTAATTGTACCCTCCATATTTGCATGTGGGATCACATTAGATGTAAATTGAACGAGACATGTTCCAACTTGTAGCGGCAAGTCATGAATTTCAGGGCTGAATGTAGTCAAATTTCAGATAAGTTTATTGTTATAAGAAACATTCCTATTAATTTAATATGATTGTATCTTTATAATTCCCAATGGATGTCGTAAAAGGCGGCTATGGGATAGGCTTATATACTTGGGATTCTCTTGTAGGCGATGGGCTAGCAACATGTCACTATTTGAACCTCAATTCCATCATAAAACCATACAGCTTCAAGATTTTTGACTCTGTCAACTCCGCAAGGGAAATTTCATAGCTCTCTTCATGCAAGCTCGTCGGTTTCGGGTACTCTTGACATTAGTACCTTTAAATTAATTAAAATTAAAGACACCTTTATTTTCTTAAACATAACAAATGACTGTATCAACAACACAGGAAACATTCCTATTAATTTGATATGATTTATTGTTCGTGGCGAACAAAACAATACGATCTGAACACAGTTTCACTGACAATACACATTGAAGACTGGCAAAATGCCTGCGACCTTGTTACAATGCGGTATTTGGTTATTGAATTTATTATTACATACATAAAATCAAATTATACATACATACATAAAATCACTGCTGTATCCTCTGCGGGGTAGATAGAGTCGACAGTCTTGGAAAGACTGAAAGACCACGTTCAACTGTATGGCCTCATGATGGAATTGAGATTCAAATACTGACAGGTAGATATATTTAGGAGTCCCTTTTACGACTTACATACATACATACATAACATCACGCCTCTTTCCCGGAGGGGTAGGCAGAGACTACCTCTTTCCACCTGCCACGATCTCTGCATATTTCCTTCGCTTCATCCACAGTCATAACTCTCTTCATGCAAGCTCGGCGGTTTCGGGTACTTTTGACCTGACCCTTTACCAGGATGTCCTTAATTTGATCAAGATACGTTCGTCTAGGTCCATTTTAATAATATAAAAGAGAATACACACATACATATAGTCACGTCTATATCCCATGCGGGGTAGACAAATCCAAGACACAGTCTTGAAAAGACAATTCATATGTATATATTGCCAATTCATTAATAAATAAATGATTAATCTCTTTCTGAAATACAAACGAAAGAAATATATTTAAAATTACAAATATTTTCTTCTAATAATAATAAAAACTCATACGAACAACTTATTAGTTCACTATTCACAATTTTAACTAAAAAGGACCTCTGAAAACATTCAACATGAAACCTCAAATCCTTAAACTTTATTCAAACAGCTAAAAGCTCGTAATACTATGCTATCCCTTTGTGACTCCCTAACATCAGAATTCCGCTCAATTTCACGCCTCTTGAGAGGCAAATCCCGGATACTACAAAGCCCCTCATTAATATGCTATCTTTCTTTGCAGGCGAGAAAAATCTAATATTAGAAGAATGGCCGGCTCCCGGGAAAGGTTGCTTCACGAGAGACGGGAATATGCCTACGAATATGAATTTAGAAGGAAATACGATTATCAAGAAAGGAATAGAAGATACGACCACAGAGTCGAGAGGCACGAGAGACCCAGAAGAAAGAATGGATACGTTTATGAAGATATCTACTCAGACTTTGACGAGGCTCAAGGAAGACTGTCACTATTCAGACCAATACGACCAGAATATTTAAATTTACCAACATCTTATGACATGAAATACAACTCATTACCGAGGAACTATTATAATTACGACGATAGAAATAGTCGTAGGAAGAAAGATTATTACGATTTTAGAATCGAAACTGACAGGAGGAGGCCGAGAGATTCTTATGAACCTTATAGGAAAAGAACAACAGAAGTTAGGCGTGCGGAAGCAGATAATTACGCGAGGAATCCAAAACCTATACTTACTGAAGTAAAAAATTCGAACGCACCAAAAAACGTAGCCGTCTGCAAACCTTTGAGACTGTCTGAACAAAATGCTCAATATTGGACGACCGAAGCGGCGACCAAGAAGCGGAAAAGACCAGACGAGGTGAAGAAAAACGTTAAATTCTCCGAAGTGTCCGGATGCAATAGGAAAATGGTCGTCGACGATCCTATTGTCGGTCGAAAAGTTGTGCCCGTTAGAGAATTGGAAGTGTCATTAGATCAGATGATACAGAATGGTTATTTTGAGAAGCATAACATTCCAATTTCGAAGCCGGCCGAACGGAATTGCAACACGGAAGAGATTGGGAGTGTTCCCAATGGGAAGTGCTTGACGGGAGTGGACAGAAAAGAAGTGGCAAGGCCGCGACGAACAAGGCACCTGCACCAGGTGAGATTTTACATACATACATACATATGGTCACGTCTATATCCCTAGTGGGGTAGACAGAGCCAACAGTCTTGAAAAGACTGATGGGCCACGCTCAGCTATTTGGCTTAATGATAGAATTGAGATTCAAAAAGTGACAGGTTGCTAGCCCATCGCCTAAAAAGAGAATCCCAAGTTTGTGAGCCTACGTCCATACCGCCTACCCTTAGTCGCCTTTTACGACATCCATGGGAAAGAGATGGAGTGGTCCTATTCTTTTTTGTATTGATGTCGAGAACCACACGGCATCATACCAGGTGAGTTTTTATCTGATGTAAACATGTGGCAACCCAGTTAACTTACACGTCCTATTTTTACGTTATCGTGTGAAAAGTTTTATTTCAGAATTTTTAAATAGTTATGAAACTGATGTAGTAAATGAAGAAAATGCAGGTTTGTTTAATCGAAAATATAAAATATATTAAAATGTTGTTTTTACTGTTATCATTATCTTCTTGGTTTTGATTAAAGTATAGTCTAAGACTTTAGTAAGTAACAACAAGTCAATATTCTATTTTGAAATCAAAGAAAATCGTTTATAACCTTTTAGCCTTTAAAAATTTGAATCGTTTCATCCGTTTGTAAGCTATAATAACACCGGCAGATATCATCAAACTAATAACACCGCATTTTTTCCATCAGGGGTTAAACACAAACGTTAAGGAGCCGTCAAAATTGTTCTTTTGTTTGTCATAATGTGTAAGTGGCCAACACTTTTTTTTGAAAAAAAAAAAAATTTTAAAACATCAATTTTTAAAAATTCAATCATACTATTTATTATAGAATTTCTACGAGACATCGTAATACTATGTTCCCCATATTTATTCATGTTTCGCTCCACCCCAGAGCAAAGCGGTCTCGCTTCAGCAATCCATGCTCTGTGCATCGCCATAGCAGATTGCTTTAATGTCCGTAATTATGGGGTGGAACATAAAACTTTATGTATAGATAGCTATCCCGTAATGGTGTTCCGTGTTCAAATTTATGATGATACTAGAGGCCGCCCGCGACTTCGTCCGCGTGGAATAGTTATTTTGGTCATCATTGAAACCCTCAAGGATGAATAATTTTCTTCGTTTTTTTTCACATTTTCCAATTGTTCTTTGCTCCTTATAGTTGCAGCGTGATGTTATATAGCCTAAAGCCTTCCTCAATAAATGATCTATTCGACGCAAAAAGAATTTTTCAATTCGAACCAGTAGTTTCTGAGATTAGCGCGTTCAAACAAACTCTTCAGCTTTATAATATTAGTATAGATAAAGTGTCGATGGTCGAATCGACGTCGATGATATAACGTTACCATGATCGATCCAATATGAGTAAGGTTCCTCTGCAAAGGTTGCGGAGGTCAGACGGGAGTCGCTTCGTACAAAAACCTGACTCACCCAATCCAGGATCCATGGTCAAAGGCATACCCCGGGCTCCTCTCCAGAGAGGTGAGGATGCATCCGGGACTAAGGCTAGGAGTAAGAAGATTCAGGTTATCTAGACTTCAATCAGATGTCCTAATTTATCAACTAATTCAGACAAATACCATTAAGGAAGTACTTAAAATGATATTTCACTTGTCTGAATTTTTACTGAATTACTAGTTCTTATATGTATGTATGTAGTTATAGAGAGTTCCTATATGTATATATGTAGTGATTACATTATATCGTGACCTTACAGTCTTTTCGAGATTGCCGGCTCTGTCTTCCCCGTAAGTGATAAATACCGATAAGAAAGAAATAGCGGGCATACCCTACGCTTTATGCGCTACCGGACTAGCAATTCGCAAATAAAGATATTAATAAAGTTGTTCCCGGGTTCCCGATCGCATGATCCCGACCCGACCCGCATTCTCTGGCCTGAGCAAACAAATCCAGAAGTTTCCCAAATCAAAATGGCCGTCGGATAGTTTGAACGAGCGAATTTTCGCGTTTTGGAATTTAGAATGAAAATTTTTGAGGTTTGCAATATACCCGATTTCAGTAGTGGAGCGGTAGTAATTTTATTTGTTTTGGACTATATTTTGTTCGCAACTCCGCCGGTGTAATTAAAGTACCCCTTTATTCGTTGTCGTAAGAATTTCAATTTCTGAATTTTTGAAATTGAAATTCTTACAAAGATTGTTATTGCCAATTCTCTGTTTAAACAAAACCTTTTACATACATACATTCATGTAATCACGTCTTTATCCCTTGTGACGTAGACGGAGCCAACAGTCTTGCAAAATACTGATAGGCCACGTTCAGCTGTTTGGCTTAATGATAGAATTGAGATTCAAATAGTGACAGGTTGCTAGCCCATCGCCTAAAAAACGAATCCCAAGTTTGTAAGCCTATCCCTTAGTCGCATTACGGCATCCATAGGTAAGAGATGGAGTGGTCCTATTCCTTTTGTACTGGTGCCGGGAACCACACGGCACTTATTTATTCAGACTCCATTATTGCTGAATTCTCTCTTTTCTATATAAAATATTTGCGAACATGAACTCGTCCGTTCGTTATTAGCGTTTTGAGGTTAATATGAAACCCGAGTCATGTTACGGCTAAGTAAATCTAAATAAGTCACAATTCATAAGCGGAAGCGGGAAGGTGACGATATTTTTTCATACAAACTAACGGTAAACGGGGTCAGGTCATATTACGTTTTTTTTACTTACGGTGTAGATAGAAACAATAGTCTCGAAGGCTTTGACACTATTGAGATTTAGAGACAGCTTCTTGTTTTTCTTCACTGTCAGACTAATTAAGGTTAATTATCGTTTAACAAAGGTTTAAGTTAGGTTTAGATAAGGCTTAACTAAGTGTTAACTAAGGTTTAATGAAACCTTAACTAAGGTTTAACAAAGGTTTGACTAACGTTTAATTAAGGTTTAATAAAGCGTTTATTTGAAGAAAAACATACAAAATACTTTTGAAATGCTACTTTGTTTTTGCTTTTTAACTTTGTAGAGGTTGAATTCTTTGTATGTGCTATAAATAATAAAATAAGACCTAACGTAAAAGAAGTAAGACCTCATATCTATAAAACTAACCATACAAATTCAAAATCTAAATCTTCATTCATTATTTATATATTATAGGGCATTTCAAACATCACTTGATAATTCTCATATCTTTTGGTCTCACAGCAAAAACATTGGTTGAAGAAAAATAAATTACTTAATAAAAACTAAGTTTACTGCCGCTTTTAAAAGCGTGAATGCAGAAGAAGCGGCAACAAACCGCACTGCAGCATTTTATTCATTTCAAGTTTTCACTGCCAAATCTTTTGAAAACTTGTTAAACTTCTTTGACTTGCGCCAAACGTCCAAATTATAATTAATAGCCCGCCATGAACAGCGAAAATGATTTGTGTTATTGTTTCTGAAGGCATTGTTAACGCGATTTCATCCATCCTTTCTGTCCATCCATACTTTTATAAAAGGAGTACATACATAGGTACATACATATAATCACGTTTATATCCCTTGCAGGGTAGACATCACCTGATTGCGAAGAGTATTGTGCCTACATACATCTCTTTCCCATGGATGTCGTAAAAGGCGACTTAGGGATACGCTTATCAATTTGCGATTCTTCTTTAATGTGACAGGCCAGCAACCTGTCATTATTTGAATCTAAATTCTAACATTAGGCTTACTTATTTAAAATTATGTTGTTCCATGTTACTGCTGTGTGGTTCCCGGCACAAATACAAAAAATAATAGGACCACTCCATCTCGCTCCTTTGGATGTCCTATAATGCCACTAAGGGATAGGCTTTTAAACTTGGGATTCTTATTTTAGGTGATGTGCTAGCAACCTGTCACTATATGTATGCTATAAACAGCTGAACGTGGTCTATCAGTGTTTTCAAAACTGTTGGCTCTGTCTACCCCGCACGGGATAAGACGTTATTATATGTATGTATGTAGTATCACACAAACATACATACATACATACATAAAATCACGCCTCTTTCCCGGAGGGGTAGGCAGAGACTACCTCTTTCCACTTGCCACGATCTCTGCATACTTCTTTCGCTTCGTCCACATTCATAACTCTCTTCATACAAGCTCGGCGGTTTCGGGTACTTTTGACCTGACCCTTTACCTTTATCACACAAAAGTAAGCGTAAAGGGAATATTATAATAAGATATCTCGGTTGGGCGGTCACGACTCAACGTAAGGTTTCAACAAACTAGTTTTCAAGACGATCAGGCGTCTACAAGATTTCTATTTACTTGTTGTTGTTGTGCCGTGTGGTTCCCGGTACATAAGCGGTACATAATATATCCCTTGCGGGGTAGACACAGCCAACAGTCTTGAAATGAATGATAGGCCACGTTCAGCTGTTCGGCTTGATGATAGAATTGAGATTCAAATAGGGACAGGTTTCTAGCCCATCGCCTAAAAAAGGATCCCAAGTTTGTAAGCCTATCCCTTAGTCGCTTTTGGCAAAAAAGTTGGTGTTTGGTGGTTGGTTTGTAAAGTTGGTACTAAGTTTAATACCTTATTAAGTATTTTTACATATATAACATTTTTTTATCCCTTAGTCGCCTTTTACGACATCCATGGGAACGAGATGGAGTGGTCCTATTCTTTTTTTTTATTGGTGCCGGGAACCACACGGCACTAAGGTTAGGACAAATCCACATATTGCGTACCTATGTATGTCGTAAAAGGCGACTAAGGGAAAGGCTTATGAATTTGGAATTTTTCTTGTAGGCGATATATTAGCAACCTGTCTCTATTTGTATCTCAATGCCATAAATTCTCTGTTCTTCTCTGTTTTCTGTTACTGTTCGGCTCTGTCTAACTAGCCTGGGATATAGACGTGACTTGTTCACATTTTTTATGTACGTTATATAAGATTAATTCAAGTCTCATAATGGTTAATATATACATAATATGATATTGTGAAGTTAAATGTTGAAGAAAATGCTGCAGTGCAGTTTGTTACCGCTTCTTCTGCACTGATGCCTTGGAAGCGGCAGTAAACTTAGTTTTAAGTAATTTATTTGACGTCAACCAATGTTGTTAAACCATACGTTTTGACAATTATTAAGCGATATGAAGTATCCTATAGTAATGAATAAAAATTTTGAATTTGAATTTGAACATATTAAATAGCAGCTAATTAATTTGTAAACCGAATCAAAACGTGCGTTGGCCGGGAATCGAACCCGGATCAACTGCTTGGAAGGCAACTATGCTCACCATTACACCACCAACGCCTTGTGACTAACTTATGAAATTTCAAACCAATTTTGAGAAATAAAATTATTTGCACAGATGTGTTTAAATTTACGAAACAAATTAACATCATACAATTTTTATTACACACGTATCTATACTAATATTATAAAGCTGAAGAGTTTGTTTGTTTGAACGCGCTTATCTCAGGAACTACTGGTTCGAATTGAAAAATTCTTTTTGCGTTGAATAGACCGTTTATCGAGGAAGGCTTTAAGCTATATAATATCACGCTACAACTATAAGAAGCAAAGAAATAATGGAAAATGAGAAAAAAACGAGGAAAATTATTAATCCTTGAGGGCTTCAAAGATGCCCAAAATAACTATTCCACGCAGACGAAGTCGCGGGCATATTTAGTACCTTCATAAAGTCACGCCTCTTTCCCGGTGGGGTAGGCAGAGACTACGGGAAAAACCGCGTGATTACTTTTATTTATGTATGAATTTGTATGTAATCTATGTATGTGTATTCAGTAAAAGCTTCTATGCTGGCTGCCGCCGTTTTGATTGCGCGAGACTATCGCTGTTTCGCTTTTTATAATGACGTGAAAAGGGGACAGCGATAGTTTTCACGGGAGCTGGTAGAGCTGAAAAACAGTGCTTTTCTTCCTGTGTAGATTACATACATACATACATATGGTCACGCCTATGTCCCTTGCGGGGTAGACAGAGCCAACAGTCTTGAAAAGACTGAGTGGCCACGTTCAGCTATTTGACTTAAAGAAAGAATTGAGATTTAAGTAGTGACAGGTTGCTAGCCCATCGCCTAAAAGAAAAATCCTAAGTTTATAAGCCTATCCCTTAGTCACCTTTTACGATATCCATGGGAATGAGTTCGAATGGTCCTATTCTTTTTTCTTTTGGTGCCGGGAACCGCACGGTACTAAAATGAAATATTTTTAATATTCTCTCTGAAAAACCAGAAGCCTTTATTTCTTGCGCAGGTAATTGCGTTGCCTGAACGTGCAGGTTTCCTCGCGATGTTTTCCCTCACCGTAAGAGCATCGGTTAGTATTCAAACTAATGTACATAACAGAAAATAGTCATTGGTACATGGCCGCGGTGGGATTCGAACCGGTGACCTTATGCGCATCACGCGTTTTAACCGGGCACTTTACCGTTTCAACCAACGACACTTGTTTATCATATCGATTTGTGGTATATACATACATATGTACATACATACATATAATCACGTCTGTACCCCTTGCGGGGTAGACAGAGCCAACAATCTTGAAAATACTGATAGGCCGCGTTCAGCTGTTTGCCTTTATGATAGAGTTGAGATCCAAACAGTGACAGGTTGCTAGCCCATCGCCTAAAAGAAGAATCTCAAGTTAATAAGAATATCCCTTAGTCAACTTTTACGACATCCATGTGGAAGAGTTGGAGTGGTCATATTCTTTTTTTCTATACGGCGCTTATGTGGGTCCCATTCTTTTTTCTATTGGTGCCGGGAACCACACGGCACTTATAAAGTATATATATGTATAAGTATATATCAAAACAGCCAAAGGTTACGCTCATTACCCAGCTTAACGTAGGCACCGTTGAACCTCCATAGAACCCGATCAACCCCGACATACTTAACTCCACTCTCCGCCGTTTTTCGCTTCGTAATTGGCGATGTAGATACGTAAAAACATATACAAGTCCCTGTTCAATTATTATCCTAAAAATACTTGTGTCGGATAAGCATTAACATACATACATATGATCACGTCTATATCCCTTGCGGGGTAGACAGAGCCAACAGTCTTGAAAAGACTGAATGGCCACGTTCAGCTATTCGGCTTAATGATAGAATTGAGATTCAAATAGTGACAGGTTGCTAGCCCATCGCCTTAAAAAGAATCCCAAATTTGTAAGCCTATCCCTTAGTCGCCTTTTACGACATCCATGGGAAGGAGATGGAGTGGTCCTATTCTTTTTGGTATTGGTGCCGGGAACCACACGGCACCATTAACATTCATAGCATACATATGTTGTGGGCTTAGACTTTTAACACAAACGATTCGGGTTATTTGATATTCCCAAACGAGTTAAGGAGTTTTATCTCTCGAAATGGACTAATATATATACTATCCTACTTCCTACTAATATTATAAATGCGAAAGTTTGTGAGTATGTCTGGATGTCAGTATGGATGTTTATTACTCTTTCACGCAAAAACTACTGAACCGATTACGATGAAATTTGGTATGTAGGTAGCTGAAGACCCAGAATAACATGTAGGCTACTTTTTATCCCGGAGTTCCCGCGGGATTGATAGGGTTCCCATGCGGACGAAGTCGCGGGCGGCCTCTATTTAGTAATTAAGAATATTTTTTTTAATAATTAATTAAAATTAGTTGTATTTTTATAAAAATCTTTTGTATGTATGTAATAATCTTTGATACAAATAACTGCAAAAAAATAGCACTTACAAAGCTCATGATGACAAAATATTTGAGAAAGAGTGCACTTCATTATTTAAGAAGTGTAAATATATGTATTTAAACAAAATATATATAAAATCAATATTTAAACACTGGACAGTTCATTCTACATCTAGACTGCCTTCGTTTCGAAATAAAAGGCAGAGTAATGAATGACAATTCATACATACACGTCTTTATTTCTTACGGGGTAGACAGACTGTCAAAACAAGACAAAAATAACACGTTCAGCTTTGAGGGTTAAAAATGGAACTGAGATTCAAATAGTGACAGATTGCTAGCCCATCGCCTAAAAGAAGAATACCAAGATTTTTAGACAATTATTATAGCAATAATTTTAAATTCAGTAGTTCGCTGAAGACTTATTACAAGAAAAACGTGCCTTGATCAAATCGAGAATATTTATAGATTAAGAGTAGGTACCTTATACCAACGAATTTATATAAAAGCAACATACGTACATATAATCACGTCAAAATCGCTTGCGGAGTTGACAGAGCCCGCAGTCTTGAAGAAACTGATAGGCCTCGTTCAGCTGTTTGGCATAAAGATAGAATTGAGATTCAAATAGTGACAGGTTGCTAGCCCATCGCCCAAAAAAATAATCCCAAGTTTATAAGCCTATATGTGTAGTTGTCGTAAAAGGCGACTAAATCGCCTTTTATGACATCCATGGGAACGAGATGGAGTGATCATATTCTTTTTTTATTGGTGCCGGGAACCACACGGCACAACCTCTAAAAAATATAGTATAAAAGATTGATGTAACAAAAGAAGTATGCAGGAACGCAAGTGGAAAGATGTAGTCTATGACTATATATAGAACTAGCGGCCCGCCCCGGCTTCGCACGGGTGGACATATTTTTGTGTTTTATATTTTGAAATAAATTTATTTCAAAACAAATTTATGCCTATGTCACTTTTGAAGGTCTATTCTATATCTGAGCCAAATTTTATCAAAATCGGACCAGTAGTTTTTGAGTTTATTCCACACAAACATACAAAAATACAAATCTTTCCTCTTTATTATTAGTGTGGATATATATAGAATGCTGTTTTAAAGTGTGGAACTGACTCAAGATATAGAATTAGTTTTTATTAAGTATAACAACACAACGGTAATACTTGGTATCTTTAAGCCTTAAGAATCTGCTTTGGGTCGCCGAAAATTAATGACTAGACCTCCCCTTAAGTGTACGCTAAATTAATTATGCAAAACCATTTACTTAAAAGCAAATATTTAGCTATTAACTGTGGGTTGAGATGAGTGCTTCTTGGCCTTAATGGATCCTTCCAATGGACTTTTAAAATAATTTTTAACATGAAAAATGTCGTACATTTTCAAAAGTAGTTTTATTTTGCCTTCGAAAGTATTCGAAAAAAATTAAAATAATACTTATTCAAAATTATGTTGTTCTATGTTATTGCTGCGTGGTTCCAGGCACCAATCAAGAAAAGAATAGGACCACTCCATGGATGTCCTAAAAGGCGCCTAAGGGATAGACTTTTAAACTTTGATGGGCTAGCAACCTGTCACTATATGAATCTCAAATCTATCTTAAAGCCGAAGAGCTGAACGTGGCCTATCAGTCTTTTCAAGACTGTTGGCTTTGTCTAGCCCGCAAGGAATATAGCCGTGATTATAAGTAGTAAGTAAGTAAGTGAGAAGTACTCGCCTTCATCCATACGTATTAACTTATTCTGATAATTTCATTCCATTCCTTTCTTGGAATAATCCTAGACCACATAAAGAACCTAACATGTTTATTGTCCCTTTATCCTTTGTGCAGACTCAGAAGATACATTCATATAATCACGTCTATATTCCCTGCGGGGTAGACATAGGCAATAGTCTTGAAAATACTGGTATAAGCCACGTTCAGCTATTTGGCTTATTGACAGAGTTCTTAAGCGAATTCCTTAGTCGCCTTTTACGACATTCATTGGTAAGAGATGTACTGGTCCTATTCTATTTTTCTATTAGTGCCGGGAACTACATGGCACTAAAGGGTAAATACAAGTTCAAAGATGTCTGTAAACGTACTCTCAAGTTAAAGGTGTAATATTACAAGTAATGTTTCCTACAGATTCGAATACCTTCTTATCGTAGTCTGAGACTGCTGCTAAACACACAAAAAGCTATGAGGGTCCCCCCCCAAAAATGTCACCTCTTATTTCGTAAAAGGCCTCGAGCATAACGTCTCTACACAACATAAACTTGAGTGTGTTTGTCCATCCATCTCGCCAAAACAGGTCGTGACTCAGAATCACTTATTGTTACGGCAAAACCCGCTTTTATGAGTGGAAATTTTCAAATTTTCATGTGCTTTTGTGATAGGTGAAATTTATGAGGGCTCAGGTGAAACAGATAATATGAGTTTGTTACATACATATGGTCACGTCTATATCCCTTGCGGGGTAGACAGAGCCAACAGTCATGAAAAGACTGAATGACCACGTTAATCTATTTGGCTTAATGATAGAATTGAGATTCAAATAGTGACAGGTTGCTAACCCATCGCCCAAAAAAGAATCCCAAGTTTGTAAGCCTATCCCTTAGTCGCTTTTTACGACATCCATGGGAAAAAGATGGAGTGGTCCTATTCTTTTTTGTATTGGTGCTGGAAACCACACGGCATTGTTACATACATACATTAATGTATTTATGAGGCAGCATAGCCGATAGTCTCCAAAAGGCTGAAAGGTACAATTCAGCTGGATATTAGTGATGTTGTTTAAGTTTTGCTGTTTTTCGTAAAAAAAATACAACCTTTTGCGTCTCGGAGGTCAGATGGGAAACTGCTTCGACTCCGGAATGACTTACACCGGGTAAATGACCTTTAGCTGGGTAGTTCCCTATCCTTATCTATACATATAAACAGTAAAAATATTTTGTCTGTACATTTGGTGCTTTTGACTGAAATGGATAGAGGGACACTTAGGATGAATTATAATAGTAAGCAAATTTTATTTTTGAATGTTTTTTGTCTGTCTGGCTTTCTGTATGTATGATCACGCTTATCACGGAAAGTACTGAACTGATTTACTTAAAACTTTGTTTGAACTCAGAAAAACAATTAATTTTTAACCGTTTGTTTCATCGAAATCGGTTCACTAAAAAAAAGTTCTCGTCATTTAAATGAACTCAAGGCATGAGTTTGCCTGCAAATAAGTTTACACGGACGAAGTTGCGGGCAACAGCTAGTAAATATATATATATAAATATTCCCTCACCATAATAACAATCGCAATACTCGTACAATAAACTACAACGATTTCTTAAATTCCAGGTGTTGGCCGCCTTAGCAGTGTCCCTGGCTCCATTTTCAGCTGGTCTTGGCAAAGGGTACAGCTCCCCTGCCATCGCCTCCTTGCAAGGACCTGGAGGCAACGCTACCAGGAGGGATTTCCAGCTGACCGACCAGCAGGCTTCGTGGCTCGCTTCACTCTCATTCCTAGGTACATAACAATTTCTTATTCATTGGTACCTTATGCGCGGATGAAGATTTCATTAAGCTGATATTTTAAATGTGAAGTATGGTATTTTGTACTTTAGAATAGAATAGCCGTGTGGTTCCCGGCACCAATACGAAAAAGAATTGGACCACTCCATCTCTTTCCCATGGATGTCGTAAAAGGTGACTGAGGGATAGGCTTACAAACTTGGGATTCATTTTTGGGCGATGGGCTAGCAACCTGTCACTATTTGAATCACAATTCTATCATTAAGCCAAATAGCTGAACGTGGCCATTCAGTCTTTTCAAGACTGTTGGCTCTGTCTACCCCGCTAGGGATATAGACGTGACCATATGTACCTATGTATGTATGTAGAATAGAATATGCACTATCTTTCCCAATGTCATACAAGGCGACTAAAGGATAGGCTTATAAACTTGGGATTCCTTTTGTAAGCGATGGGTTAGTAACCTGTCACTATTTGAATCTCAATTCTATCATTAAGATAAATAGCTGAACGTGGGCATTCAGTCTTTTCATGATTGTAGGCTCTGTCTACCCCGCAAGGGATATAGACGTCACCATATGTATGTATGTAACAAACTCAAATTATATGTTTCACCTGAACCCTCATCTCTCATCTCAATTCCATCATAAAGCCGTAAGCAGAACGTGGCCTTTAAGTCTTTTCAAGACCTTTGGCTCTGTCTAAGCCGCAAGTGATATAGACAAATTATTGTATGCAAACCGACAGGAAAAACGCTATGATTGCGTTAATTCCAAATTGCACACAGTAAATTAGCATGCAATGTGAATGTATAAATGTATTTTAAAATGTGCTTTGTCAGCGTTCGTAAATTTATATGACCCCTTGTTAGGTCTTTCGCTATTGCACAATTTTTTGTTTAGTCCTACAATCCCTTTTTATTATAAACATACATACATATGATCACGTCTATATCCCTAGCGGGGTAGACAGAGCCATCAGTCTTGAAAAGACTGATAGGCCACGCTCAGCCGTTTGGCTCTGTGATAGAATTGAGATTCAAATAGTGACAGGTTGCTAGCCCACCGCCTAAAAGAGGAATCCCAAGTTTATAAGCCTATCCCTTAGTCGCCTTTTACGACATCCGTGGGAAAGAGATGGAGTGGTCCTATTCTTTTTGAAATGGTGCCGGGAACCACACGGCACTTTTATTATAAAGGTTACTATTTTCGTGGTTAAAATGCAAGTTCCCGTAAATAATTGATTTTTTAAATAAATAATTAGGACGGATTTCTAAAACACACAATTTAGCTCTCCGGCTGTTCGAGATTCGAAACTATTGGCTCTGCCTACTCTGTAAGGGATAAAGACGTAAATTGTGATGATTTCTAGTATAGTGTATATAATGTTTGTGTACCATATACTTTGGTAGACAAACATTTGTATATATAAAATTGAAACATCTGTACAAATAAACTGAATACTTAAGTGAAGTATTTCCAAAATTTGTCAAGAGATCCAAAGCGTTGGTGGTGTAATGGTGAGCATAGTTGCCTTCCAAGCAGTTGATCCGGGTTCGATTCCCGGCCAACGCACGTTTTTAATTAAATGTATTAATTAATTAGCATAACAATTTCACTAATTTCTGAGACTTGATGACAAATACAATGGGACGGAATATTTTGAACAAATATCGTAAGCGTTGGTGGTGTAATGGTGAGCATAGTTGCCTTCCAAGCAGTTGATCCGGGTTCGATTCCCGGCCAACGCACATTTTTCGTAAAGATCAAAAGTAATGAGCTGCGAGCAATTTTAATAAAATTACTAATTAATTAGTTTATTGATTTAGCTTATTTGCGGGACAGTAGAATTCAGATAGTAAGTCTGGTAACGACACGGTTGAATCTGTCTGACCTCTTTGACCCTGCTATCAGATTGGATGTAAAACAACAGTTTGTTTATTTTTAAGGACGATATTAACCATAAATGACTATAAAGCCGTGTGATTCCAAGCGCTTTAGAATAGAACCACACCATTGTCTTCCCATGTATGTCGTAAAAGGGGACTTAAGGATAGGCTAATAAATTTCCCGTGCAGATTGTAAAGGAAAGGGTGATTTACATGGGATTCCTCATTTAGGCGATGGGCTAGCAACCTGTCACTATCTGAATCTCAATTGTGAATTGTTGAATTGTGAAACGTGGCCTATCAGTCTTCGCCAGTCTGTAGGCTCTGTCTTCCCCGTAAGGGACAAAGACGTGATTGTATGTATGTATCTTTTTAATTGTCAATTTCAGGAGCCCTCTTCGGCGGCATGGCCGGCGGTGCCGCAATGAGACACGGCCGCCGCCGCGTGCTGTCGCTGGCTGCCGCGCCCTGCAGCCTGTCCTGGCTGCTGACTGTCCTCGCCACCTCAGTCAGGATGATGTGCATCACCGCCTTCCTTGGGGGGTTCTGCTGCTCCATATTGACCATGCTGTCTCAGGTAAGAATAGAATAGAATAGAAAATTGGATACAACATACATACATACATAAAATCATGCTGCTTTCCCGGAGGGGTACGCAGAGACTACCTCTTTCCACTTGCCACGATCTCTGCATATTTCCTTCGCTTCATCCACATTCATAACTCTCTTCATGCAAGCTCGGTGGTTTCGGGTACTTTTGACCTGAACCTTTACCAGGACGTCCTTAATTTGATCAAAATACGTTCCTCTAGGCCTTCCCACTCCGACCTTTCCCTCCACACTCTCCATGTATATCTGCTTAGTCAACCTGTTTTCATTCATCCTCTCCACATGACCAAGATTGGATACAAGGTACCTATCACTTATTGACGTCACATAACTTAAATCTAATTATAACTACTACCGCTTCCAAAGTGCACGGGTAGAAGAAGCGGCGGAACAAACTACACTACAGCGTTTTCATCGGACGTCAGTTTACAAATATAGATCTATTAAATCTAAATCGTGGACGAATGCACATTGCACATTGTCTACATTAAAAAACATGAATGAATGTAGAACTAAGATGCTGTAGTTTCTGTTCATACCTGATCTCAGTTGACACGGAAGTGACTTGATTATATTACCAGATATGTATTGATTCAGATCGTGCTAAGGAATGACGGTGTCTTTGGTACAACGCTGTAAATACTGTCTACCACTTGGAGGAAAGTGCCGTGTGGTTCCCGGCACCAATACAAAAAAAGAATAGGATCACTCCATCTCTTTCCCATGGATATCGTAAAAGGCGACTAAGGGATAGGCTTACAAACTTGGGATTCTTTTTTAGGCGATGGGCTAGCAACCTGTCACTATTTGAATCTCAATTCTATCATTAAGGCAAATAGCTGAACGTGGCCATTCAGTCTTTTCAAGTCAATTGGCTCTGTCTACCCCGCAAGGGATATAGACGTGACCATATGTATGTATGTATGCACTTGGAGGAAGAGACTTGATTATCAAGGGTGATTTGGATAATTTAGATTAGTCTCTGCCTAACCCTCTAGGAATGAGAACCAACCAGCTTGCATAGAAAGCGTAATGAATGTCAAATGGTAAGATATACTTGTCTATACGCATAAATGACAGTGCCGTGTGGTTCCCGGCACCAAGAGAAAAAAGAATAGGACCAGTGTCTACCCTGCAAGGGTTATTGACGTGATTATATATATGTATGTATGTACCGCCTTCCTTGGAGGGTTCTGCCGCTCCATATTGACTATGTTATCTCAGGTAATAAGGTTCTGTCTACCCCGGAAACGTGATTAACATCACCAGGTAAAAATAGCGAAAGAGATTGGAAAAGTTTACCAAAAGTACAACTTGTAAATGTTGAATCATCTTTTTAAAGGAATGAGGATGGAATCAATTGACATTCATTCCATTCCTAAAACATTCAGCTATAGGTGACTTGAGTCTTCTAACTGTTGGCTCTGTCTTACCCGTAAAAGATATAACATATGTAAACATACTTAATCTGTACCAATATGATGAAGCTGAAGAGTTTGTTTGAATGCGCTAATCTCAGGAACTACTGGTTCGAATTGAAAAATTATTTTTGCGTCGAATAGACCATTTATCGAGGAAGGCTTTAGGCTTTATAACATCACGTTGCAACTAAAAGAAGCATGAAATAATGGAGAATGTGAAAAAAAACGAGGAAAATTATTCATCCTTGAGGTCTTCAATGATGCTGAAAATATCTATTCCACGCCGACGAAGTCGCGGGCACAGCTACTTATAAGGTATAAAACTTTGTACCAAACTAAGGATTAAGTTGAAAACAGTCATCGTAACTATAACAAAATTTGAAAATTACATTAGGTGTATGAAGAAAATCATGAAATTATTTCAATTTGTAAATGAAAACCTTAATCAAACTTAGAACTTTATAACGGTTACCCGTGTCACGCCCGCATATATACGAGTACCTTAGCTGTTGTATTGTGACAGTCAGTTCTACTGAAATATGGGACAATAGAATAAAAGGCTTTTAATAATATTTACTTTTTAAATTGTCCTATTCCTTTTTTTAGTGTCGGGAACCACACGATGTCGTGTGGTTCCCGGCACTAAAAATAAGAATAGGACCAAACCATCTCATCGTAAAAGGCGACTAAGGGATAGGCTTACAAACTTGGGATTCTTCTTTTAGGCGACAGGCTAGCAACCTATCACTATTTAAATCTCAATTCTATCATTAATCCAAACAGCTGAACGTGGCCTATCAGTCTTTGTAAGACTGTTGGCTCTGTCTACCCCACAAGGGATATAGACGTGACCATATGTATGTATGTAGGTATGTACAAAGTATCAAACTAAGGATTAAGTTGAAAACAGTCATCGTTACTATAACAAAATTTGAAAATCACATTAGGTGTATGAAATTATTTCAATTTGTAAATGAAAACCTTAATCAGACTTAGAACTTTATAACGGTTACCCGTGTCACGCCCGCATATATACGAGTACCTTAGCTTTTGTATTGTGACAGTCAGTTCTACTGAAATATGGGACAATAGAATAAAAGGCTTTTAATAATATTTACTTTTTAAATTGTAAATGAGCCGTGTGGTTCCCGGCACTAAAAAAAATGAATAGGACCAAACCATCTCATCGTTAAAGGCGACTAAGGGATAGGCTTACAAACTTGGGATTCTTCTTTTAGACGATGGGCTAGCAACCTGTCACTATGTGAATCTCATTTCTATCATTAATCCAAACAGCTGAACGTGGCCTTTCAGTCTTTCTAATCAGTCTTTTTAAGACTTTTGGCTCTGTCTTCCCCGCTAGACGTGATTATATGTATATGGATGGATTTCCCATGGATGTCGTAAATGCATCCAAATCCATCCATAAATATATGCGAATATAAAAGCTTATCCAAACTTTTACCCCTGAAATAATCATGCTTACCCAAGTAATCAAGAGGGGAACACCCTACGCGTATAATTGATAAAGTCCAAACTTCGCCCAAGTTTCAGCATTCCGCCATATTACAGGAGCAACTTTCTTCGATCCCGAGAAATCTTGTTAACGATGGAAATTATTATTTATTATAACATTCTGAAAATAAAATTAGTTCCTTCTTGTTCGGAATTATTTATTGCATAATTAATAAAAGGCTTAAGACAGTGTTATTAAGGTATATTTTGAAGTGAAATAATAATTAATAATGTCAATAATAATTTATTTATTGACCAACCAGAAATGCATACATACCATCACGTCTATATCCCTTGCGGGGTAGACAGAGCCAACAGTCATGAAAAGACTGAAAGGTCACGTTCAGCTGTTTGGCTTTTTGATAGAATTGAGATTCAAATAGTGACAGGTTACTAGCCCATCGCCCAAAAGAAGAATCCCAAGTTTATAAACCAAACCCTTAGTCGCCTGTTACGACATCCGTGGGGAAAAGATGGAGTGGTCCTATTATTTTTTCTATTGGTGCCGGGGACCACACGACATTAAAAAAAGACGTGTGTAAGAATGTTTAAATTTCAATTCAAATCAACTCCAGTACCTATCTGAAACATTATTAATTTAACAATTAATGTATTCTTCATTGGAGATGAATTGAACTTCAGAGGGTACGATTTGTCAGCAATTAATCCAAATTACTTAGTTTAACGACGGGTTAAGCTACGGAGGATTAGGTACTTTGAAGGTCAACCGTTTTGAGATCAAATCTATAGAAGTTTAATTTCTCTGTTTTTTTTTCTTTCACTGTTCAATGACGTTTATATTCATTAATTCACAATGACATTTAATTGATTATTACATAGGTACATACATATGATTATTAAAAATACAACTATTATTAATTAATTAATTAAAAAAAATACTATTCTATTCTAATTCACATCTATTCAAAATTACAAACTAAAATATTATTAATAAAATATTTATTATTAAATATTATTCCATTATTATTTGGTCTAATCTGGTTTGGTAGAGCATACTGCTAGCTGTTTCTCTTTCAAATTAAAAAAACTAAAAGTCAAAAATGTATTCATTATCATGGGACACTTCATATCACTTAATAATTGTCATATCATTTGGTTCCACAACATTGGTTAACGTCAAATAAATTACTTAAAACTAAAAAAGAAGAAGCGGTAACAAACTGCTCTGCAGCATTTTTATTCAACAACGTCAACTTCACAACTATCCAAACTTAGCTTCTTTGCTAGAGTGAATACATTGTTCAGATTCATTGACTTAAATTAATTTTTAAAAATTAAAAAAAAATTGTTTCAAATCAAACTACCTACATTCTTAATGAGGTTCCTGTGCCAAGCCAGATGTTTTTATCATTCAAGTAATCATCAGTCCTATAATAAGCCTTCCTTTCTGTGTAGATTGTTAAAGTTAATCAAGAGAAAGGGTGATGAATATTTCGGGCAATGGGCCAGGATCCTGTCAATTTTAGTTCCATCATTAAGCCGTATTTTTGCTTAAAATATTTTTTTATAATTTGCAGGTCTACATAAGTGAAATATCCGTGCCAGACATTCGTGGTTGCCTCAGCGCCGTGCTCAAAATCGTCGGCCATCTTGGAGTGCTATTCAGCTTCACCATCGGCGCTTACCTCGACTGGCAGCAATTGGCCTTGTGTATATCCGCTGCTCCTCTACTTCTCTTCTGTACAGTTCTTTACATACCAGAAACACCAAGCTACCTCGTTTTAATCGGTAAAGACGAAGAAGCCTACAAAAGTCTCCTCTGGCTTCGCGGACCTAACTCCGATGTGGCTCAAGAACTAGCTACTATAAGGAATAATGTTTTGGCCAGCAAAAATTTCAGTCAGCGTCAAAGCCAAATGTCTGGCAGTCAATTTATAAATTCTCTAGATGTCAGAACTATGAATCGTTTGCTAGGACCTATTCTGGTAACTTGTGGACTCATGATGTTTCAAAGATTTTCAGGGGCTCACGCGTTTTCATTTTATGCCGTACCGATATTTAGAAAAACGTTTGGTGGTATGAATCCGCACGGTGCAGCTATAGCTGTTTCCTTCGTGCAATTATTGGCGTCATGTCTGTCGGGCTTACTGATAGATACTGTTGGAAGATTACCATTGCTGATCGTCAGTTCTGTGTTAATGTCGATGGCCCTGGCTGGATTTGGGAGCTACGCGTATTACGAGGAAGTTCATCGGAATCAAAGGATCCAAAACGTTATGTTCCACCAAACATTGGGTCAAAATGATTGGATTCCATTGTTGTGTGTTTTAGTTTTCACTATAGCGTTTTCACTCGGGATGAGTCCTATATCATGGCTTTTGATTGGGGAGTTGTTTCCTTTGGAATACAGGGCTTTCGGCAGTGCAATGGCAACTGCTTTCAGCTATCTTTGCGCGTTTGTTGGTGTCAAGACGTTTGTTGATTTTCAACAAGCCTTGGGCCTTCATGGGGCATTTTGGTTGTACGCCTCTATAAGTGTCGGGGGATTATGTTTTGTGGTTTGCTGTGTACCAGAAACAAAAGGAAAAGATTTGGATGAAATGGATCCAAATTACGTACAGAATTTATCACCGAAGAGGTAAATGGACGTTTATATTAAATTCTCAAAACGTTATAATTTCGGTCTACCAATTTTTTAATTTTAAATTTCAATCAACCAATAAATAAATAAAAAGTTAATTCAGAAATAAAACAGAAAATTGAAATATTTCTTAAAAGAAAGTACAACTATTTATTTGATTTAAATATCATTACAAACTAATATAAAAAACTAAATCAAATGTAAATCTAAATTTCCTATTTTGGTTTGGACTACCTGTTACTTTCTCTGAATGTCATTTTATCAATGCCACCAACACATCATTTTCGAGACTTATAACTATTATCTCTGTCTTCCCGTAGACGTACCTACGTACCAAACTGTGAAATTGTTTTGATAAATAGTCTTGACCGAAATTATAATGTTCTGAGGTTTGGGAGAGTAGTGATAATTGAAAAATGAAAAAGTGTTTGATAGAACTATTGTTGGATGCCCTTTAGAAGTCGGAAATTTTCCAATGTGCGTAGGGGAATATTGTCGAGTCCACTGCAAGATATTGGCTGTGCTTATTAAATTTTTTAAATAAAATAAAAAAACTTACGATATTGTGTGTTCATAATTATTTTACCAGAGGATGAACTCTAACATAAGTCAATATTGAATCACTTTACTCATGTCATTTATTTTTTAATCATTTTTGTATGGATAAAAATATGTACTTGTAATTAAATCATTATATTTTTTAGAGTAATTTCACAAGAATCGGAATTCAACCAAATTGTAACAATTTGATATCGTTTATTCTAATATTGTGTGTTATATTTTATTTTAGTTTCATAGTATAGGTCAATCATTCTCGAAGTTTATATAATTATACGTTATACATAATATTTTACCGTCACATTCAACGATTCCTCCTTGAAGGTAAAATAACTCTGAATACCTAAACGTTTTAAGTATTTTCGTGGTCGTAAAATTAAGAGTAAAATGTAAAATAATGTACTCTCATATCTATTACCATATCTTCAAACTTTACCATTTTATTAATCTTGGGATAACATTTTACAAAATATTTAAAAAGCTAATTTTGGGTTTAATAGAAAAGCAATAACTTGCTAATATGGAGTATTTTTTTTAATACTGCATTTGACCTTTGGAATTTATTATAGGTTGCATGAGATTATTTGGCCTGTATGCGTAATACATCCCGGATTAGTTTTCTAGAGATTTAGATAAAAAAATTGTAGAAATTAATTCTAAATCGAATATCATTCCAAGAATACTCGTAAAAATTTACTGTAACCTCTGGTATTACCACAAAACAATGTATTGTTATTCTGTGAATAATTATTTTATTCCGTGAGTGGAATTTAGTTATTCAAAATTTTCAAAAAGTTGAATTTTAGATTTAACTTTAAATTTGTAATTAAGTGTAAAATTATTTTGTTTTTCTGTATTTTTATCTGTATCAAATGTAAATTATAACTTAGTTTTGTGGTAAAACCATTTATTTTAAGAATGCAGCGGTCCATCGTTAACCTTTACTCCTTAGACTTCCTATTGTTAGATATTGTTATTACCTGTATAGACAATGTCCTAAAGACAAAATGATTAGATTTTTTAATGTAACTTTATCCAAATCCCTAAAATTATTGTGATTACGAAATAAATATCGTCAAAAAATTGGAACGTTTTGTTCCTTTATAAGACATTTTGAAATTTTCCAATTGGTAATTCTGCGCCTTCACAAATATTTCCTTCCCATTATAGCAGTAACATACTTTATCGAGCTTTCATACATATTATGACAATAAAATAAGACAATAAATTATACATAACTATAATTATATTTAGATTAGGCAAACATTTCAACTATTAATAAGAATTTTTTCCTGTAAGAAGTATGGATTGTGTGTTATTATTATTATAAATAAAACATGCTCGCAAAATTTAATCGAAAATACCTAAACAAAAATGTCATGTTTATTTATGTCACTCTACCTCTTAATATTTTCCATTAATTATAATAACTTTACAAAGAAATGTCGTTGTATGAAAAGTATGAACTTTTTGTTTAAAATCGCTTATACATAGGTAAAAAAAAATTATATATAAAATAGTTTGTTCGTGTTAGATGCCTTTATTAGCTTGTATATATCTACCAATCTAGAAATTATATAAAATACAATTTATAAATTAATTAAAATATGTAATTTAAAATTTCATAGTTGAATCATTTCTTTTAATTAATAATTTTATAACACCAATTGAACGAACATTCCTAGAGTTGACATGATGACAATATTTTTTGTTGAAATTAACAATAACTTAATAATTATAAATTAGAAGGCCTAAACCCCTGCGTCTAAAATAAATATTTTTTTTTGGATAATTTTGTTGCTTAGACAAAAAGAAATATTAGAATTCTAAAATTGTTAGAACATTATATAAAAATCAGTGGAGTAATTTTTTAAATAAATTAATAGACAAATAATAGGTTGTGAATTTATACATTTTCTAGATTTTTATAATGATAATGAGTGTGTAAAAAGTAAAAAAAAAAATATATAGTGGCTTTGTCAGTAAGTTCCATCTGCTTGCTTGCATAATTAATAAAATAATAAATATAAAATTATCTAAGCGCACACAATTCGTATTATAAATTTAACACCAAATGGAAATGTGTATGGTGCATTTATTGGGAAGATTGATTAAAATATTGTGTCATTGTGAAATATAAATTGTAACGCCTTTTTTTAAATATGAATTCCATGAATATAATGGACTTAAATATTATAATTTACTTTATATCTTGTTAAATTTCGAAAGGTATCTGCTTTGTAGCATAAAAAATAATTAATTTTTATTTTATATATAAAAAAATATTTACCATTTATTTCAGTAATATTCAACGATAATGTGCAGAATATTCCTTTTTCTAAGAAAAATCTACACAAACATAGTAGGTACTTGCGGATATGAATTTCATTCATGTAAGTACCTACTTTGTTTTAAATTAACATTTATATTATTCAAATCTTAGTAATGATAATATTTAATAAGAGCATTAGATATCGAATAAAACGAACTGGATTTATTTATATCAGATAACTTAAGTATGATAGTAAAATCCTTTAATGTTTTACCAGCTAGCATCGAAGCAAATTACTCGAAAATTTAATTTGATGTGTGACGAAATTTTAGAACTTATGGCTTAGCCTTCTAGCTTATGTAATGTGGTAGCAAAGTGTGCCTGTCCTAGGTCTTATTGAGTACCTATAGAATAGAAAATGCTGATGTTTATATAATTATTAATTAGATATTATATTAGAACATCGATGTAGATACAAGTAATAAAAAACTTTGTGTTATGTGTTTATATTATTCAATTTTATTACTGTTTTTCTTATTGAATGTTATTTAAAAAAAATCGCCCTCTTAAGGAACAAAAAAAAAACGCTAATTATTACATGTTAATTATTACATAAAACGGAAAGCTTTATGGCCATTTCCTTTACGATAACTTTAAATTTTAATGGAATCATCTTACTTTACAATAGAAGTACAATATGCAAATCATTAAAAAGGCTAGTTTATAACTTGGACCTTTGAATCTTAATTTCATCATTTAAAAAATGTGGTATTTATGCTTCGTGCCTGTTTGTTCTGTATGTCCCATTAAGGAAAGAGACATGATATGTTTATTCTGTTGCACGATAAATAAAATTTTATTTTTTGCTTTAATATTTTTATCTAGTTTTTTTTTACATTTTCTTGGGAGGGCTCCATAGTCTATTATTATATATCTATAGTTTTTAAGATAGAAGGCTTTAATTAGTTTAGTGGTCCTTGAAAAGACTTTATAGTGTACAAAATTATGACAAATGAAATATTTAAATGTATAATACTTTGGTTCACTTTGATTTGCGTTAAATTATATGAAATGTACATCATCTATTTTATGTGACTTTATTATTTTTTTTATATTCAAAAAATTAGATACTCAAATATTATATAGTAACGAATATGACAATAATGTTTTCTAAATAATAACATGATGTTAAAACGATTTAATAAAAAAATATCTAATAATAATGAGAAAGTATTATTGAAACATTTATCAAAATTTCGAAGTATTTTTAGGTATTTCCAAATAATTTTCATTCTTAAACTGCGTTTATTTCAAAGTAATTTGATGCAATCACAAAATATTATGTTTTCACCTGTCACTTTTATACCTATGTAGAAATTGAATTTATGATTAAAACTAACATTAAATCTATTAATATTTTTCCTCTAGTTGGTTTAAGTAAATTGCTGAAAATGCCTAAATAAATACTAGAATGATTTGTCATAACTTGATGTTTTATTGACCCTCAGAAATAAAAACTAACGGAATTCGTAGTAATTTTTTTTTTCCAAAAAAATATTCTGCGCATGTCCATAGAGTAGGTTTTGTAACTTTCGTGCTAGGCACTAAACAGAGAAAATTTTTGGCATTAAAGATATTTCTTTTTATAACATTAATTTAATAAATTGATATAAGTAATACTTATTTTAAATTTAAATGTGTTGTTCTGTGTTTGCTATTCCGTCTTTCACGTCAAAGCCACTGAATCGGTTTCCAAGAAATTTAATTAAATGTTGATGAAATACCTAATATTAAAATTAGGAAAAAATCTGCTTAAATTTTTTTATTTGTTCTAAACCTCGTATTATCTCGGTAATTCTTAACCAACTTTTGATTATCTCAATTATTTTTTAGTACAATCTAACGGCGTTCAATTAAACTAAGTATTAATGTGTATGCTCGGCACTACGCTCCATGGATCACGTATTATTTTTAGTGCTCACACCGAGCGATAGAAGGCGCTAGTGTAAACTATTTGCAAATCATTATTTTTTTACTCTCAACGTGACGCTAAATGTTATTATTATTATATGAACAATAGTATTAGTTTAATAAGTTCCCCATGGCATTATTATTATTTGTACTAACGAATATTTTCATCGAATATTGATAAATACAGGCAGTGATCTAATGTTCCTCGATACCGTTATCATAGCAATGTTCAAGGTAACAATTATTTAAACTTGTCTGTCTGTGTTGCCTTCCTCTGGTCACAACGACACAGATTGAGGACAATAATATTTTTATTTTAAAATATATAAAAGTCTCCAACTCCAACGTTGTATAAACGTAACTATAACGTTTTTTTTTTTTAATATTTTCGTTTGCAACGATTATAGTAAAAAAAAATATATGGAAAGTACCAAGGAATATAATTATGTACTTTGTTTTAGGTATTACGAGTACATACAAAATCCAAGACCCGCTCTAGAGATTTTAAATATTAGACGGGACATATTACACAGCCTCAATGATAAATGAATACGATATGATATGGAAAACACTATTTTTTTGTCATTTATTCATATGATCACGTCTATGCCCCTTGCGGGATAGTCAGAGCCAATAGTCTTGAAAGACTGATAGGCCACGTTCAGGTAGGAAGCTTAATAATAGAATTGAGATTCAAATAGTGACAGGTTGCTAGCCCATCGCCTAAAAAAGAATCCCATGTTTGTAAGCCTATCCCTTAGTCGCCTTTTACAACATCCATGGGAATGAGATGGAATGGTCCTATTCTTTTTTGTATTGGTGCCGGTAACCACACGGTACTTTCCCCTTATAATTGCAAATAAACCCACCCTCTCTCAGTGTGTGTGTGCAGGACGATAAGAACCAGTTGGACAAATGATCCTGTCCGGATCTTCACTCCCGTGGGAATTAGAGTAAATGTACCTACCTAACTAAAAAGTGAAAAATACATATGTTTTCGACCGAGAAGAAGAGATAGTTCTTTGCATTTATAATATAGTATGGATGGTTGGATTGAATGAAATATTCAATACATACTAAAGTCCAGTAAGTACCTAATAAGTAAAATATAAAAATCTGCATCTCCTATTAAAAATATATAATTATTATATAATATTATATGTATACTTAGGTAACCTATATTACTCCTATTTCTTTGCTTAAACTATAACATGCAGCGAAAAACTAAACTTTAAAGTCGTTAAATATTAAAAGGTATGGGATAAAAGAAATAATATTTTCTTATTAAATTAAATTAATTTATTTTCATGATTAAAAATAAAATAAATCGTCAATTATAATTACAGTTAATTTCAATCAGCTTTAACTATTTTACTAATTTCAACATACATACATACATACATAAATAGGTACACGCCTCATCTACTAATTTCAAGTTATTGTTTATTTCGAAATCTGTAAGAAGTGTTATTAAATAAACTTTAAAAATAAAACTGCGGGCTTTTTACCACAAAAATATCATACACTAGAGGCCGCCCGCGACTTCGTCCGCATGGAAACCCTATCAATCCCGCGGGAACTCTGGGATAAAAAGTAGCCTATGTGTTATTCTGGGTCTTCAGCTACCTACATACCAAATTTCATGGTAATCGGTTCAGATGTTTTTGCGTGAAAGAGTAACAAACATCCATACATCCATACAAACTTTCGCCTTTATAATAGTAGTAGGACTATTACAACCCCAATTTGCCATAGACTCACACCCTCAACCCCGCCAGGCTGCCCCGCCCCTTTTCTTATCAGCACTTCGCACGCTTTACCATTACCCCCCACTCCACCCCCCACTCCCCTCCCCTAACAATCAGTGGGGCTTAGAGACACGTGCCTATTTGAAATTAATTTTATTGGGAAATCGTGTGGTAGCATAATAAAAATGTTTTTTTATTTTAAATTTTTTATTTGATAACGTGTCAATTTAGCATTTAAAAGATTTGAAGATTGGTACAGTTAGTTGAATATAACAATAAATCATACGTAATGATATATTAATTTAATAATTATATATATTTTCTCCACAAGATAATACAATTCATGTCGCGTTTAGAATCGTACGAAAGTTCATAAATAATGTCCTAGAAAGTTTATAATTTTTTTTTTTTGGTTGGGCGATGGTCTATCAACCTGTCACTGTCAATATCTAAATCTCATCACTTTAGCCATTATAGCTAAATATGGCCTTTGTATCTTAATCTATTGGCTGACTTTTGAACAAAATCTTAAACATGAACCCTTTACAAAATATACAAAGGCTGGCAATATGTCTAATAAGTTCACAATATCTTTAGCAGATTTCCGTCGCTTTATTATTTTTTATCAGATTTTTACCGCTTCGGGGATAAAAAAGTGAAGCCCGCAATTATGAGATTAACAAGGTTCTTTGGCTTAACTTTTTGATCAGCGTTGCAAAGATTAATGAAAAAAAAACGGGTACACTTTTAATTCATCAGTAAAGTGTAATTTAATATTTCTTTTGCTCTTTGTTTCTTCATAACGTATTTCAGTATTAAGTAACTGTTTAATACAAATAAATATACATACCTACAAATGTGCTACTTCAATAAGCACTGTAAAAAAAAAAATTTTTGAATTTTTGTCGCTGATTTAAAACAACCTTGTTTCTCAAAAATATGGAAGATTTAGACCAATATTAGGCATTAGCCATTCACGCTCTGTAAATAATATTTGGAAGAGTCTCTTCCATATATTAATAAATTTTGTTGTTGTTTTTTTATCAAAAATACTTAAAAACACCAAAAATATAGATTTATTTATTTAAAAAAAACTTAACTATAAAAAACATAGAAAGTTAAAGAATCTTATCAACAACAAAAAATAAAATATTAGATTAAAAACCCAATATAAACGTTATTTAAAGCTCATCCTTACTTTTTTGTAACTTTTTAAACGCCGCAATAGCGTTCAGAACATCTTCAGAAAATACTTTAGGCAGTTCCCAAGCTAGAAAATGGCCGCCCTCGTTCAAAACTGAAACGTTCACCAAATTGTCGTATTTCATTCTCAAAACCACAGGCGGGTGGTAGTAAATCTCGTATTTGGCTTGTGCCACCCATGTTGGGACGTATGATTTCAAACTGAAACAAGAAATAATAAATAAAGTGGAGAACGCGCGTAAAAAGAATCGAATCGTGTCAATATGTGCTCTTAGAATTTCAGATAATCATCTCATAATGCATAAACCGCTTCAGGAACTTATTTACATGTCAAATTGCAACTTTCTTCCACCCATCGGTTAGATTTGTGTTTTACGAGCCAATGCGTAAAATATGAAAATCACTCTCTTGAGAAAATCATTTTTTTTGTGGACTTTTTTTGTCTTTAAAGAAGTTCTTAAGACATTTCATAGGCTTTCTGATGGGCTAACAGTTAGTTTCCCTTTAGTCGCTATTGATATCCACACAACGAACTCTATGAATTCTAGTCTATCGGAAAATAATAAAATAATAATCCCTTTCGGCCGAAAAACTTACAGATGAAATCCCAATTTCGTATGCGCTTTGCTTGCAGACTCGGCGTAAATTCTTATTGATGTAGTTATCGAATTGCCAGTCCAATAGATCATCAGATTGTCAAGAATCTGGTCTTTGCTGAACCTCCAGGATCTCATGCCACCGTCTTCAAGCTTCACATTGTGTAAATTTGTAGCAGCTACCGATTTTTCTAAGATATAAGCAAGGAGTCCCACAGGGGAGTCTGTTAGGCAGACACCTGAAAATGAGATTACATACATACATACAAACATACATATCCCTAGTCACGTCAATATCCCTGGCGAAGTAAACAGAGACAACGGTCTTGAAAAGACTGATAGGCCGCATTCAGCTGTTTGGCTTAATGATAGAATTGAGATTCAAATAGTGACAGGTTACAAGCCCATCGTCCAAAAAAAATATCCCAAGTTTATAAGCCCTTAGCCGCCTTTTACGACGTCCAAAGGGAACAGATGGAGTGTCCTATTCTTTTTTGTATTGGTGCCGGGAACCACACGGCACCATGAGATTGAATGAGTTTATTGGTTTCATCTATACGTAGGGTTCTAAATCTCTAGACACAGCGGTCTGGGCTGTGTGTTAATACCTACATCAGTCAGTGTTCACCAGGGCTTGAAAACGTTATTAAATCTATACTAATATTATAAAGCTGAAGAGTTTGTTTGAATGCGCTAATCTCAGGAACTACTGAATTTAAAAGTTCGAATTGAAAAAATCTTTGTGTTGAATAGATCATTTATCGGCTTTAGGCTATATAACATCACGCTGCAACTATAAGGAGCGAAGAAATAATGGAAAATGTGAAAAATAAGGGGAAAATTATTCATCCTTGAGGGCTTCAATGATGCCCAAAATAACTATTCCACGCGGACAAAGTCGCGAGCACAGCTTGTTAAAAATAACATTTTAATATAGTTTTGAATAGTTCGGTTCGCAAAATTTCGTTCACTTTTAAATATTTTTAGATATGACGTTGACTTTTTACAAGAACTAAGCATACTTAAAAATATATCTATGTATAACTCGATTGTAGCTGAAGACCTATGCAGATTGCTTCTAATTAAGTTCAATTTATCTTCTTCCTCCTGGCTTTAATCCCGGATGCATCCTCTCCTTGACCATGGATCCTGGATTGGGTGAGTCAGGATTTTACATTTTATGTATGTATGTCATATTTCGGGATGAAGCCTTCAACATTGGGTCACATCGAAAAGAATACATCAATTCACAACGATGATTATATTAAAACTGTAAAGCTTTCTATATGGTCTCGTGTACCTTATCAAACTTACCAATAGTATCAGGTTTAGTGCTCTGCAGATGGTAATACCCAAGTTCTACAAGCACCAGTTTGTTATACTCCAATCTTTCAACTAAACTGGCCTCCATGAACAGAGTGGGATAGAAAGAGATGAAGTATTGCAACACCATAGCCTTTAGCGATGGCACGAATCCAAAGTTGATATGGGAGCCTAAGATCTCCTGGAAAGTATTTAATGAACATACATACACATAGTCACGTTTATATCTCTTGCCGGGCAGACAGAGCCAACAGTCTTGGAAGTCTGATAGGCCACGTTCAGCTGTAAGGATTCATGATGGAATTAAGATTCAATTAGGGACAGGTTGAAAGCTCGCCGAACACAAAACCCATGTGCCTATATCGTAGTCGTTTTTTACGACATCCATACGAACAATACGTTAATGAAATCTTTGCTTGAACGAAAAGTACTAGGACTGAAAGATTTACAGGAAAAATACAATTTGTAAGTTGATAAATTAAGGTAAACCTAAAGATTTCTTTTTTAAATTTAAAAGTACCTTTTTTTCGTTATAAAATCATGATATATGGATAGTGTAGTACACTGTACAGGTTTCCGTATACGAGTATGTTCCTTTGCTTTTTCGTTCGACTTTTTTTTAAATAGTTTTTTCTAAGATAGTAGTGTTGGAGGGTTAGTGCTCTGTTAGATAAAGCTACACTACTCCCATGACACAAGAAAGACAACTGGAACGTTGGGAGCCGTGGGTATTGACAGGATTGTGGTCCAAAAAGTCTTCACATGTAAATTTAGACTGGAAACTTACCTTTGGAAACATTACAGTCATGATGTTAGAAATTTGGCTTCCCCAGTCGCCGCCTTGTATGTAAAACTTCTGGTGACCCAGCCTGTGCATCAAGTTCCTCATGATTACTGCCATTTGAGCTGGACCAAGCCCAGGACGAGACGCCGGCTGAAAATTTTATTTAATAACGAAAATTACCAGCAACTTAAAAGCCAGAAATTGAAACAAATAAAAGGTCCTCGCAAAATATAGAATACTTAGATCATTAAAATCCATACGTGCATAAAAAAGAATAGGACCGTCACTCTATCTCGTTCCCATGGATGTCGTAAAAAGCGACTAAGGGATGGGCTAGCAACCTAGTCAAAAATTCAGTTTTTAAGTCAAAGGTAAATTACACAGATTAAATAGATTAGAAGGTTGAAGAGATCATTGCTGGACGTCGCAAAAGATGATATGCGAGCCAATGGACTGAAATCCAAGGACGCCGAAAACCTGGTCAAGTGGAGAGAGAAGAGTCGGAAGGCGGACCCCGGGTCCCGAAACACTTCTGTGGAGGGTGCAATCGGGAACACAGAGAGAGAGAGAATAAATTACAGTCTCATTTTAGCTGTCTAAAATAATGCCATCAAATAATCCTGTAAACAACCCAAGTTTCGCAGCTCAGTGTTTCTACCGTAAAAAGTTGTGAGATCCATGTAATACCAAGTCCGTTAATCTATTTAGTCTCTACCTAAAGGACCTTCTGTATTAATTTATTACATAAGTTATTATCATGCCAATATTAAAAATATATAATGCCTGATTGATAAATAACTGAAAATTCAGGCGTCTTGCTTTTTCCACGACGAAATTGGGTGTCGAAAATGGACTGATTTGCTTCGAGAAATGGATGGTGCTCGACTTAAATTACTTACATCAGAAAACCCATATCCAGGTAGACTTGGCACAATGACTTCTATCGCGTAGTCTCTTTCCTTAGTAACTGCTGTTAGAAGTGGAATAGCTTCGTAGAATTCTCTTACTGAACCTGGCCAGCCGTGAAGGAGAAGAAGAGGAATTACTTCTTTATTTTTGACCTGTAGATAAAAAAAAATCTAGATGAAACAAAGTTATTATTTTAATAAATGTTTAGTGGACAAATTACACAGAACGAAGCCTCAAAGTAAGTTCGTAACTTGTGTTACGAGATACTAACTCAACGATACTATATTTCATAAAAAATACGTAGATAAAAATGCGTTGTCAGCAAATGTACGTAACGGGCATTGCGAGGTACTTCTGTCTACTGTTTTAATTAAATTACACGATAACAATAATCGTGAGGATATTGTTCGTGAAGTGTTAGACAGTGGAAGTACATCCAGTCTTATGACTGAAAAACTGTGTCAACAGTTAAGCTTACAGATTAGTCAGGTAACTAGCTCAATCCTAGGCATAAAAATATTTTTTTATAAAAATCCAAGACCCAGACCAATTTGTAAAAGTTCGTTTCTCATCATGACCTGACCGGGATTTGAACCCGGGAGAACAGACAAGCGCATTCCCGCTACGCCACAGGCAGTCATCAATGATTTTTATCGCCTTTGTCCAAAATTATGACAAACTGTGCCATATGGTTTTCAGCACTTTAGAATAGGACCACTTCATAATTTTCCCATAGGTGTCGTAAAAGGCGACTAAGGCTTAGGCTAATAAACTTTGGATTCCTCTTGTAGGCCATGGGCTAGCAACCCGTCATTATTTGAATCTCAATTCCGCCATACAGCTGTACTTGGCCTTCCAGTCTTTTCGAGGCTGTTGGCTCAGTCCACCCCGCAAGGGATATAGACGTGATTATGTGTATGTATACCAATCTCACCTGAGGTTTAACCCTGATGAAATGAACATCCAAACCTTGAATATTAGTCTTGAACTGCGGGTATTGATTCAAAAACCTTTCTCTCTCCCTGAACGGGTACTTTACAGCCCAATAAGTGGTCCATTCGTCTATCATTTTAGTGTTAAACCCGTATTCGAAGCCGACTCCTTCAAGAGGCAGTCGAAAAGGGACGTGATTCTTCAGTCTTGATTTGAGATCTTTGATCATCTGAAATGCAAACGAAATTAAAAACATCATTTGTGCCTTGTGGTTCTCGATACTTTATAATGGACCCGTGGATGTTGTAAATGGTGTTAAAGAAAATAGGTACTATTCATCTAGTGCAGCTTTTACTTTGATCCATTAGAGGTCAGGTTACCCTGCAAAGGTTGCGGAGGTCAGACGGGAGTCGCTTCGTGTGAAAACCTAACTTACCCTATCCAGGATCATTTCCAATGGCGCACCCCGGGTTCCACTTCAGGGGAAAGATTCCGATGTTAGTGTATAGAATACTTCATCACATTAATTCGTATGTCTATTTTTTGTATATGGAATAGAATACAATAGATTTATTTTCAATATTGGATTCCAGGTATTACTTAATGACGTGACATCACTTAAATCTTATTATATCTATTACCGCTTCCAAAGCGCATGTATAGATGAAGCGGCGTGACAAACTACACTGCAGCATTTTAACCGGACGTCAATGTAGATCTCATGAAGATGAAAGAAAGTCTGACAGATAATAAATAAGCCTTTTTCAGGAAAGCATGTGAGTTCCTGTTCAGGAGTAAACACTCATACACTACACATATCTTCAAAACTCTAATTTGGTTCAATATCTATACATATAATCATGTCTATATCCCTTCCGGGGTAGACAGAGCCAACAATCTTGAAAAGACTGATAGGCCACGTTCAGCTGTTTGGCTTAATGATAGAATTGAGATTCAAATAGTGACAGGTTGCCAGCCCATCGCCTAAAAGAAGAATCCCAAGTAAATAAGCCTATCCTTTAGTTTAAGTTCAATATATTCCAAATTAAGTTACTAACTGCCGTGCGGTTGCCGGCACCAATAGAAAAAAGAATAGGACCACTCCATCTCGTTCCCATGGATGTCGTAAAAGACGGTTAAGGGATAAGCTTACAAACTTGGCATTCTTCAATTAGGCGACGGGCTAGCAACCTGTCACTATTTTAATCTCAATTCTATCACTAAGCCCAATAGCTCAATGTAGCCTATCAGTTTTTTCATGACTGTTGGATCTGTCTACATACATTCATATAATCACGTCTATACCACGCAAGGGATATAGACGTGATATATAATAAATAAATAAATATATACGGGACAAATTACATTAATTGGGTTAGCCTCGAAGTAAGTTTGAGACTTGTGTTACGAGATACTAACTCAACGATACTGTGTTTTATAATAAATACTTACAAATACAGATAAACATCCAAGACCCAGGCCAATCATAAAAAGTTATTTTCTCATCATGCCCTGGCCGGGATTCGAACCCGGGACCTCCGATGTCACAGACAAGCATACAACCGCTGCGCCACATAGGCTGTCATATATCATGTATGTATGTTAAGTTACCTAAAAATACTTACACCATCACTAAATGTGATATTAAAAGGCCTGACACTCGTATCCTGCTTCCCCTTCAAAGACTCATCACCCCACCATTCTTCGTAATTCAGGTTGGGTATCGGTGGGGGTGGTTGGAGGAACAGCCAGTAACCCAAGCCGAGGATCACCACAGCTGGTATCAAGAGCAGCCATAACAAGGCGCGAATCAGACGAGACTATAAATTAAAACATGTATATTTAAAAAAAAATAAGTTCCTTTTTCGAAAAAGGTATCGTATTTTTTTTTTTTTTGAGAAAAGAAACATTAATACAGTCTCAACTGGGTGATTTTTTTAAAATATGTTTTATATAAATTGATAATTTTACATACATACATATAGTCACGCGTATATCCCTTGCGGTAGACAGAGCCAACAGTCTTTTAAAGACTGAAAGGCCACAGTCAGCCGTGTGGCAAAATTTTATTTTTTTTAGAAGCTTCAGAACAAACAGCATTGCAACATTTTCATCGAACGTCGATTCACAAATATGCGCCTCTTTAATCTAAATCGTTAACGAATGCACATTTTGTACATTAAATCAACATGTATTACCAGGTAATCCTAAAACTGTTATGTTGTATTTAATCTATACTCTATACTAATATTATAAAGCTGAAGTGTTTGTTTGTTTGAACGCGCTAATCTCAGGGACCACTGGTTCGAATTGAAAAATTATATTTGTGTTGAGTAGACCATTTATCGAGGAAGGCTTTAGGCTATATAACATCACGCTGCAACTATAAGGAGCAAAGAAATAATGGAAAATGTGAAAAAAAAAACGGGGTAAATCATTCATACTTGAGGGCTTCAATGATGCCCATAATAACTATTCCACGCGGCCGAAGTCACGAGCACAGCTAGTTTTTGCATAATTTTAAGGTCGCTACCGCCATGACACCAATAGCTAATACTATTAAATAATTGTGCGCTAATAACGTGATCATTTTCCCGTTTGATAATTTATAGTATACCTTCACCTTCTTTACCTGACTTAACCGCTATTACATACCTACATACAGTCACGTCTCTATTCCTAGCGGGGTTGACAGAACAAACAGTCTTGAAATGTCTAAAAGGCCACGTTTAGCTATAGGGCTTTATGGATGGAATTGAGATTGAAATAATGAGAGGTTGCTAACCCATCGCCTAAAAGAAAAATCCCAAGTTTTTTAGCCTATCCCTTAGTCGCCTTTTACTACATCCATGGGAAAGAGATGGAGTGGTCCTATTCTCTTTTCTATTGGTGCCGGGAACCACACGGAATCCGCTATTATTTCTTGATACTTATCGCTGATCGAACGAACTGGCAAAATATGGTCGAACCGAATAAATATAACCCTCCTTTTTTCTTCGCCGTAGTCGGGTAAAAAGCAATGTAAAGGTAAACCCAGGTTCAAATCTAGAGGCTTTAGATACTAATGACTCTTTTCTGAAGTGTGTACTGAAATTAATTTGTAACTTAAACCAGCAGTTCCTGAGATTAGCGCGTTCAAACAAACAAACAAACAAACTCAGCTTTATAATATTAGTGTAAATAAAAAATTTTTTTTGCGCAATATGGGTACAATCAGGTCTTTTTCAGATATTGCAAAATATTTATAAGTTAATAGCTGTGCCCGCGACTTCATCCGCGTGGAATAGTTATGTTGGGCATCATTAAAGCCCTCAAGGATGAATAATTTTCCCCGTTTTTTTTCACATTTACCATTATTATTTCTTCGCTCCTAGAAGTTGCAGCGTGATGTTATAATTATAGCCTAAAGCCTTCTTCGATAAATGGTCTATTCAACACAAAAATAATTTTTCAATTCGAACCAAAAGTTTCTGAGATTAGAGCGTCACAAACAAAGTCTTCAGCTTTATAATATTAGTACAGATTAAATTGATAAACACGCACCTTGGCCATTATACAGTAAATCCTACAATATTTTCTTCAATAATAATGCAATCTTTCACTTCAAACTATAAAATTCTTAATTCATCTTTTTATTTATCTTTTTTTACACATGTTGCTCGTGGACACTTGCACATTGAAAGTGAATTTCGCGACGACTGAGTTTATCAGCAAAGATAATAACTGAGATTAAAACTCTGATACATTGAAAACCATTTATGAATTTGTAACATTAATTAATTGCATAATGTTTATATTTGCCGTGTGGTTCCCGGCACGGGCAAAGGGCGACTAAGGGATAGGCTTATAAACTTGGGATTCTTCTTTTAGGCGATGGGCTAGCAACCCGTCACTATTTGAATCTCAATTCTATCATTAAGCCAAACAGCTGAACGTGGCCTATCAGTCTTTTGAAGACTGTTGGCTCTGTCTACCCCGTAAGGGATAAAGACGTGATCATATATTATGTATGTATGTATTTATATTTTAATAAGTTACAATTACGACTACAAAAAAAGCTTAACTCTGATTAATTATATTGAAAAAGGACCTTTTATCTCATTATTATTACTTAATGCCGTGTTGTTTCCGGCTTCTCTTTCAGATGGATGTCGTCAAAGTCGACTAAGGGATAGACTTTTAGACTTGGGATTTAGTTGTTACAGGCGGTGGGCTAGCAACTTGTCACTATTTGAATCTCAATTCTATCATAAAGCCTAACAGCTGAACGTGGCCTGACAGACTTTCAAGACAGCTTGCTTTGTCTACCCCGCGTGGGATATAGACAAAGCCAGCTGTCTTGATCCAGATGATATGGATGGATTGTACTTAAAGAATATTGTACTTATTTTCATAGTCATAATAAAATAAAATAATGTTAGAATTATTGAAAATGGAATTTGTATTATACATATATATAAAACATTTTGCTTGTAACACCAATATAATATTGTACTTCATATTGGTGTTACAAGCAAAATGTTTTAAAAACGATTCTATTTTTCACTTTTAAAATAAATCAGGAAATGACGTGTGTAAAAAAGAATATGACGGTCGACAGTCTGAAATAGTTTTTGACATTTTGCATTCAATAACTATTAGGCTCCGTCTACCGTATGTTAAAAACTTGTTACTTGATAGCGAAGAAAATAACGCGCTCAGCCAATAGCTGCGACGAATCTAAATCGCGATTACAAAGATTTCTCAGATTGGAGCACAAATACAACATCCGACTCAACATCGTCGGAGCCGCGGTTCCCCAGGCATCATACCTAGTCTGACGGAAGATCTTCCCTTTCTCATTCATTCGGACAGGACTCCGAGCTAAGGACCGTGATGCCAGTAGGATTATGATAATGTGTCTGAAATTATAATAAATACAGATACAGGCAAAACCACTTACCGGATTCGTTCATTAGAAAATACAAAGTGTTACAATGATTGCATTCGCTAAGTTAGAATTTTCCCTTCGGCCTATTTTAAAAACCAAATTTTGTCTGTTTGTTTGTTTTTTATCTCTTTATTGCCCTATTCATTTATTAAAAAAGAACAGTCGTAAGATTTAGAAGAATAATGTACAATGGCTGACTTATCCCAATTTGATAAGGTAGAATTTTCGGAAGTACCATAATGGCGGAAGTCCCAGGCATCCGCCAGTTAGTTTACAAAATAGGGAAAGTGTAGGAGTTACTACATTACATGTTCCTTATAATCCAGTTTCGTACGATTGCATTAAGTGAAAAAAAATGGAGGTCCTAAGATCTTAAGGTACCTACCTATTATAAGCTAAGGGTAATTTTTTATCATTAGATAATTGTTTTCTTTCTTTGTCGAATGAAAACAGATTTATGAGATAAAAATGCAATGGTGTAAAGCTGTTTCGCTTTTTATTATAACATGAAACGGGAAGTGGGAAGACCTAGTCGAACGTATCTTGATCAAATTAAGGACGTCCTGGTAAAGGGTCAGGTCAAAAGTACCCGAAACCGTTGAGCTTGCATGAAGAGAGTTATGAATGTGGATGAAGCGAAGGTAGTTATGCAGAGATCGTGGCAAGTGGAAAGAGGTAGTCTCTGCCTACCCCTCCGGGAAAGAGGCGTGATTTTATGTATGTATGTATGTATGAAACGGGACAGCGATAGTTTTTCGCGAGTTAAAAACGTCGACGCGCGTTTCATGCCAGCTCCACAGTAAGTCCCGATGACGTCATCACCACTCTGGAGATGAGTCCGAGGTCCATCGACGACCACGGTTTTTACCCGAAGCGACTCTTGTCTGACCTTTTTTTGTGCCTACAGAGACGAAATAAATACTTTTTTACTTTTACTTTACTTTTACCTCCGCAACCTTTGCAGGGAAACCTAATCTATATTTAATTATGAATAAATATTCAGTTGTCTGAACAATTACCTATCATTCCCACATCTAGCTTAAGATAATTCATTAGCACTCTTAGATATTTTTTTATCGATTACAGTTTGATAATTCGTCTTTTATCGATAAAAAATTTCAACGTCCGGTTAATGAATGAAGACTTTGGACTTTGATAATTGAAATGTTTAGTTCTAATGTAAGTAATACCGCTTATTCCCTGCAAAAGTTACTTGGGAACTTAAAGATAAATTACTAATTTATATGAAAGTTTTTAGTATTATAAAATACATACGTATGAGAAGAGAAAAGTAAGAATTTCAAAAATTTGTTATATTTTGACAGGTGTTCTGAAATTAAGTTTGTCTTACTTAAAAATGAGTTAACTTAGCCAATCATTAGCCAATTTATCGATTCAATATTCCTTACATCCTTCGATCAATTAAAAAAAACATTTCGGCCTCGATAAATCGATGCAATCGAGTGGAAAAACGATTATGTATCACTTTAAACTAGACTGTTTGTATACGAACCATTTTGTAGTTTTAGTATCTTAAAAAATTAATAAATAAGGTATTTTATTCATTAGAAAGTTGAAACTAATTTTATCTCTAGTTTAAAGGTAAGAATTAACATAGTTTAAAGTAATTTCTGTTTTATAACTATGAAATTAAGTTTTTTTTAAATTATTTTTTTTAAATATTACACAAACTATGAAATTAAGTTTTTTTTAAAATAAATAATAATTATTTTTAATACATTTCTAGTGTTTTACTAGTAATTTTGAAGTTTTACAAGAAACATACATACATAAATCGCGCGTCTTTCCTGGAAGGGTAGGCAGAGACCACATCTTTCCACTGGTCATGAAGAGAAACATGCAAAGTTGAATTCAGTTATATTTTAAAGACTAATGTATGAGCGTACTGACGTTCATACATTATTCTTTAAAAAATAACTAAGCACTGGCTCGTTCTAACTTAAAAAAGGCGGGCCAGTTTTTAAGTGCACATTTTCGGAACCTAACGCATCAACAAATTTTCAGAGTTACGCACCTTAGTTTAATTGCTAACCGTACCTCTTACGGCGTGAAAAAACATCGTGCAGAATTCTACACATTAATTTAAGCAATCATCTTTTTGTAACCATGCAAGTTTTCGGAGATCAGGTGGGAATTTCTATTAAAAACCTGACGTATCCAAGGTCATGGTTACAGGTGTACCTCTGGCTTCTCTTTAGGAGGTGAGGACGTGACCAGGACGCCAGAAATCTGATGGTACAGTCAGCAAAATCCGTTAAAAATAAGCAAATTATTATTTTGACATTATTGCTCATCATTTTTCATATCCCAAGATATTATAAATGCTAAAGTAGTTTGCATACATACATACATATAATCATGTCTATATCCCTTGCGGGGTAGACAGAGCCCACAGTCTTAAAAAGACTAATAGGCCACGTTCGGAGTAATTCCCAACAGCAGTGGCATTTCAGTCTTTTCAAGACTCATGTTGGCTCTGTCCACCACGCAAAGGATATAGACGTGATTATATGTCATGGAATTTGTATATCCGTTCCAGATGTTACCTATACTATATTTAGCTTTACTAAGTATAGTCCATGGGTTTGAAGACTTCAGGTCTAGGCTAAACTTGACTGGACTTGACCAGGATGCGTGGTGGGGAGCCACGGAGACAGGTCAAGCAGACACGAGAATAAAAAGAGTCAAAGTCGAGTTTCGTGATGAAGTAAGTTCATACACATTAATTAATATTTAATATTAATATTTTACCACCCCATCTCTTTCCCATGGATGTCGTAAAAGGCGACTAAGGGATAGGTTTATAAACTTAGGATTCTTCTTTTAGGCGATGGGCTAGCAACCTGTCACTATTTGAATCTCAGTTCTATCATTAAGCCAAATAGCTGAACGTGGCCATTCAGTCTTTTCAAGACTGTTGGCTCTGTCTACCACGCAAGGGATATAGACGTGACCATATGTATGTATGTATGTAATATTTAATGAAAACACGTAAGTGACTATTAACCTTTTGTTGAGAGAAACGCAGACATGCGCGCGCCTAGTAAAAGTAATACAATGAAAAGTTATACAATAACATACATACATACATACATATGGTCACGTCTATATCCCTTGCGGGGTAGACAGAGCCAACAGTCCCGAAAAGACTGAATGGCCACGTTCAGCTATTTGGCTTAGTGATAGAATTGTGATTCAAATAGTGACAGGTTGCTAGCCCATCGCCTAAAAAAGAATCCCAAGTTTGTAAGCCTATCCCATAGTCGCCTTTGACGACATCCATTGGAAAGAGATGGAGTGGTCCTATTCTTTTTTGTATTGGTGCCGGGAACCACACGGCACGGTTAATACAATAAACTAGTGCGTATATATTTATTTTTTATGTTATTTTTTGATTTTTCAGATGATTGAAGACCTAAAATACAGATTGCATCACCGTCGGCCTATAATCCCTACGCTTCAAGGCGCCTGGTTTGAATACGGGATGAATTCTGGAATAGTTGAAGATTGGCTTCAATATTGGGAGAAGGAGTATCCCTTTAAACAAAGACAGGATAAAATGAATCAATTCCCACATTACGTTACTAATGTACAGGGTCTGGATATACATTTTGTTAGAGTTCGACCTCAGAAAGTAAGTACACGTTACATATAATCACGTCTATATCCCTTGCGGGGTAGACAGAGCCAACAGTCTTAAAAAGAATGATAGGCCACTTTCAGCTGTTAGGCTTGATGATAGAATTGATATTCAAATAGTGATAGGTTGCTAGCCCGTCGCCTAAAAGAAGAATACAATTTATAAGACTATCCCTTAGTCGCCTTTTACGACATACATAGGGAAGAGAATAGGAGCACTCATTCTTTTGATAATAATCTATCAATATAGACTTGACTATATGTATGTAGGTATGTAGATGTAAAAGTAGACAAAAAGAACATATGTAGATTGTATGTTTATTTATTAATAAGTTTATAATTATATATATTTAGTGGATAGGTATATATCTATTATCTGTATTTCTTATATATATTATATTGTTGCTAATAAATAACACAGTGACTTGCCGCATTTTACTGAATTATACATATATTTCCTTTATTGTTTGCCGGTTGACTGGAAGAGATCCCTTCATGGGATAAGTCCGCCATTGCAAGTGATTTGTTTCTTTTATAACTATGTACTTACTATTATCTTGTTACTGTGTAAATTTCTTTGCAATAAAGATATTACAAACAAACAAACAAAGAACAATTTTTTGTAGGTTCCAAAAGGTGTAGAAGTGGTGCCCCTGATAATAATGGATGGGTGGCCGAGCTCCTTTGTCGGCTTCTACGAGGTCATACCTCGTCTTACGGCCTTGAGTAAGCATAGAGACTTTGCTGTTGAAGTTATCTACCCGTCCATACCAGGATTTACACTTTCTGAGGTAAGATTTCCAACATTCTATCTTTTGCCGAAGTTACGAACTATAACTGATTTTAAACATACATATATACATGTGGTCACGTCTATATCCCTAGCGGGGTAGACAGAGCCAACAGTCTTGAAAAGACTGAATGGCCACGTTCAGCGATTTATCTTAATGATAGAATTGAGACTCAAATAGTGACAGGTTGCTAACCAATCGCCTAAAAAAGAAATCCCAAATTTGTTAGCCCATTCCTTAGTCGCCTTTTACGACACCCATGGGAAAGAGATGGAGTGGTCGTATTCTTTTTTGTACCTATTGGTGCCGGGAACCACACGGCACGGCATTAAAAACAACCCTGTATACATGAAATCCGAGCTTTATCAAATCCTACTCGTATAACAAGAAGCCGCCGTGTGGTTCCCGGCACCATTACAAAAGAATAGGACCACTCCATCTCTTTCCCACGGATGTCGTAAGAGCCGACTAAGGGATAGACTTGGGATTCCTCTTTAATGTAAATCCCTGCCAATCTAAGGTCTGCCGCGCCGATGGATGCATGGCTAGGGGCGAGCCTAGTCTCGAGCGTGCCACTTCCGCCATGGGGTTGGGCGACCCCCAGGTAATGGCTAGCCTTACCCTGGCATGCGGGGCTCTGCTGGGGCGGACAAAATTTTTCCCTAGCGTCTCGTGGGAATCGCATTATGAACCTTAAAAAGCATAGAAATGGCGGCGATGGTGTCCGCACCCCATCACGTCTCGTTCCCGGCGGGAGCGGTATGCGGTCTGCTGAAAGCCGCTTTGCGACGATGAATGTAAGAGGAGGAATGAAGGATAAGATTGAGGAAGTATGCCAGATGATGGATGAAAGACGTTTGGATGTGTTGTGCGTGAATGAAACGAAGCGGAAAGGATGCGACGCGACGCAGCACGGCCCTTACACGGCGTATTGGTCTGGAATTTCCAGTACCAGCCGAGGCTGTCAAGGGGTCGGTCTAATTCTTTCTGCACGAATGGCTGAGTGCGTGAATGAGTATGAGTGTGTCAGCCCTCGTCTTCTATGGATTAGGCTGAAAGTTGGAATCACTCGGATCTTCGTTCTAGGTGTTTATGCACCTTGGGATGTGGGTTCGAGGGGTACAACATCAGCAAAAAGCGAAAACGAGGAGTTCTGGAATAGTGTAAGAGAAGTATTGAAAGTTACCAAGCCAAATGAGAAGATTATTATGTTAGGTGATTTTAATGGATGGGTGGGTGTAAAGCGTGATGGATATGAAAAGGTGCTTGGTGCGTTTGGTGACGAAAAGGTGAATGATAATGGAAGAAGTGTATTAGAAATTTGTCTAGAGTGGGATCTTTTTGTGTCGAACTCAATGTTTCAACATAAAGAGATCCACACCTACACAAGAGTGGAAGGTATTTTAAAAAGTATGATAGACTTTGTGATTGTAGATGAAAGATTGAAGAACAAAGTGCTGGATACCCGTGCATATCGCGGTGCTGGCATTGACTCGGACCATTTACTGGTGATATCCCGGATAAGGGGTATCCTCAATCGCTGGCGGCACAGGGTAAGGGAGCAAACCAGCGCTTTGGAAAGAGTAAAAGTGGAAAATTTGCAAGATATGGATGTAGGTAAGAAGTATATTAATAGACTGAAGGATGAATTTGAAGATTTAGATGAAATGAGCGATATTGAAGATGGATGGAAGGAATTTAAAGAAAGAATTGTGAAAGTAGCTGTTGAAGTGTGTGGTGTAAGTAGAAGAAGGAAAGGAAAAAATCACAAAAATGCGTGGATGAGTAAAGATGTGCAAGAACTTGTGCGATTAAAGAAGAAAGCATGGCTGGATTTGTTAGCAGCAAAAGCTAACTTAAGAATGCAAGAGGTTATAGATGAAGATGTGAATGAAGCACGTAAGGAATATAAGAAAATGAAAGATTTGGTTAAGAAAGCTGTGATTAGAAAGAAAGAAGAGTATAAAGAGGATTTTGATAAAAGGCTATCAGAAGACTTTCAGTCAAATCTGAAAGTATTCTGGAAATCCGTAAGGTCAGCCCGAGGAAATACTATAACCAGAGAGCTGACTAGGATCAGATGCCAGGATGGTAGCGTTGTGAAAGGAGAAGAATGTGTACTAAAGATATGGAAGGACTATTTTGAAAGTTTATTTGAAAAAAAGGAAGGAAATAAGAAAGATTTCTGCTATAGCGAAGAAAAAGAGAATGAGATGGAAGGCGAAATTGAAATGTTCGAAATTGTGGAAGCACTTAAGAGTATGAAAGCGGGAAAGGCTGCTGGGTGTGATAGAGTGTCGGTCGAGATGCTTAAAGCAGGAAAAGGCGTAGTAGCTAGTCAGTTGTACTGCCTTTTCAATTTGTGTTGGAGAAGCGGCCGAGTACCAAAAGATTGGTGTAAGGCTGTTATCGTGCCACTTTACAAAGGAAAAGGGTCACAGCTGGACTGCAAAAATTATCGTGGTATAAGCCTGCTTAGCGTCGTCGGCAAATTGTATGCTAAGGTATTGATTAATAGAGTCAGGAATGAAACTGATGACAAAATATGGGATGCTCAAGCGGGATTTCGAAAGGGAATGGGATGTACTGATCAGGTCTTTTCCTTGCGGTGCATAGCCGAAAAGTTTTTGGCCAAGAGTCAAAAAGTCTATTGCACATTCGTAGATCTGGAAAAGGCCTATGACAGAGTTGAGAGGAATGAATTGTGGTCAGCACTTTCTATGCATGGGGTGAGCAGTCTCTTAATACGAGCACTGAAATCCTTATATGAGGATTCGAGTGCTTGTGTCAGGATAAACGGAGCGCACACTGAGTGGTTTAAGATTGAGAAAGGCGTTAGGCAAGGATGTGTTGCGTCACCGTGGCTGTTCAACCTATTTATGGATAGCTGTTTGACAGATTTGAAAGAGTCTAAAAGTGGATTAAGGATGAATGAGTTACTCGTCAAATGTCTGCTCTATGCCGACGATCAGGTTATACTGGCGTCATCAGCGGAGGAGTTACAGGAGATGGTAAACTGTATGCATGAAGCTTTAAAAGAGAAAGGAATGAAAGTGAACGTAAGTAAAACTAAAACACTGGTTTTTGAAATGGAGAAAGAAGTGACAGCATGTAATGTTTTGATTGGAGGAGAAAAAGTGGAGCAAGTGAAAGAGTTTGTATATCTAGGATCAAAGTTTACATCAGATGGCAAGTATGATAGTGATATTGAAAGGAGAGTGAACGCGGGGAACATGGTGAATGGAGCTTTGCATGCCTTTATGAGCAGTCAGAAACTATCCAAAAAGGCTCGACTGGCTGTGCACAGGGGCGTGTTGGTCCCGACATTGATGTATGGGAGTGAAAGTTGGGTATGGCAAAAGAAGCATGAAAGCAGAATAAATGCAGTGGAAATGAGAGCGTTAAGGAGTATGATGGGTGTGAAATTGAGTGACAGGATAAGGAACAGCGTGATAAGGGAATGTTGTGGTTGTGATGTGAAAGAAGATGTAGTTACAGGAATAGAAAAGGGTATGTTGGGATGGTTCGGTCATGTGGAGAGGATGAATGAAAGCAGGTTGACTAAGCAGATATACAAGGAGAGTGTGGAGGGAAAGGTCGGAGTGGGAAGACCTAGACGAACGTATCTTGATCAAATTAAGGACGTCCTGGTAAAGGGTCAGGTCAAAAGTACCCGAAACCGCCGAGCTTGTATGAAGAGAGTTATGAATGTGGACGAAGCGAAAGAAGTATGCAGAGATCGTGGCAAGTGGAAAGAGGTAGTCTCTGCCTACCCCTCCGGGAAAGAGGCGTGATTTTATGTATGTATGTATGTATGTATAACAAGAAGAAACGCCAGTAATAAAATTTAAGTCACGACACGAGTCTTTGTTTATTTACTATATGTTTATTTTTTGTTACGTGCGCAGATTGACCTGCACTAGCACCTAGGTCATAACTGAAAATCAGCGTATTGCTCTACAGCAACAAATTTGTTGAGTTGTGACCTTTTTGTATTGCTGCAACTCACACCCTATTAATTTGTATTTTCATATGAAATTGTAAATCGTGTGTAGCAAATCAAATAAATGAATTATCTATCTATTTATCTATCTAATAAATCGGAATTTGTTCCAGGCGTCTGTAAAACCCGGTTTGGGCCCAGCAGAAGTGGGTATCCTCTACAGAAAACTAATGCACAGATTGGGCCATAAGAAATATTACATCGCCAGTAACGACATGGGCATGTTTATTGCCAATTTTATTGTTACTGCTTTTCCTGAGGTGAGGTTTGATCGATGTTATTCACACGGATCAGTTTGGTGGAATGTGTAAAAGGGTTATTGAAAAGGAGAGTATATGTTGGGTTGTGCCGTGTTGTTCCCGGCACCAATAAAAAAAAGAATAGGACCACTCCATCTCTTTGCCATGGATGTCGTCAAAGGCGACTAAGGGATTTTTTAGGCGATGGGCTAGCAACCTGTCACTATTTCAATCTCAATTCTATCATTAAGCCAAATAGCTGAACGTGGCCATTTAGTATTTTCAAGACTGTTGGCTCTGTCTACCCCGCAAGGGATATAAACGTGAACATATTTATGTATGTATGTATGTTGGGAACTTGGGAACATGTTGTACAGAACATTGCATGCCTTTATCAGACAGAAACTGTCCAAAAAGGCTCATCTAGAGGTGCATAGAAGCAGGTTCGTCCCAAAACTAATGTGTGGAAGTAAATGTTGAATGTGGAATTTTCTTTTTCTTGTAGTGCAATAAAGAGTTTATCTATCTATCAAGGATTCTGGAATGAGTGAGTCAAGTTTTTACACGAACCGACTCCCGTCTGACCTCTGCAACCTTTGCTTGTGGACCTAACCCATATTATATATATATATACGGAACAAATTACACAAATTGAGTTAGCCTCGAAGTAATTTCGAGACTTGTGTTACGAGATAGTAACTCAACGATACTATATTTTTATAATAAATACTTATATAGATACTTGTATAGGCGTGATTTTATGTGTATGTGTATATAGATATACATCCAAAACCCAGGCCAATCAGAAAAAGTTCTTTTCTCATCATGCCCTGGCCGGGATTCGAACCCGGAACCTCCGGTGTCACAGACAAGCGTACTACCGCTGCGCCACAGAGGCCGTTATTGGATCTATCATGGTAACACATAGCCACTAACCTAAATGTGCAGGTTTCCTCACGATGTTATCCCTCACCGTTAGTATCAGAGCATCAGTTAATATCAAAACAGTACATAATTACGAAAATAGTCATTGATACGTGGAAGAGCTGAGATTTGAACCTGTCCCTTTTATGCGCATTTTTACTGGGCTCCTAATCGATTCGAATGCCGACGCTCTTTATGTCATTGAAGTGAAAGAAAGAGAACGCATGTTTCGTGACAAGAAGAAGAATGTAGACTCTGATCAACTGAACTAACATTTCAGGATGTCCTCGGCTATTTCACTCAACTGCTCATTCTTCAAAATTCACTATTATCATCTGTAACTGACTCTGCTTACACCGACTCTGTCTACACCGCCAACTACACTGGGAGGAGAACTCGGGACGATGACAACCGCCAGTCTCCGTATCTCTTCCATCAGGCTTCCAGCCCTGATACCCTCGGTAAGAGAACTAATTTAACTTCTTCATTTAACGGGTAAGATTCCCCTGCAAAGGTTGCAGGGTTTCAGACGGGAATCGGTTCATGTAAAAACTTGACTCTTGTCTTGTCTTGGAAGAAGAGCTGTAGAGGACAGATGAAAGTCTTGGAAGAAGAAGAACTTTTGCAGGGGAACATAACCCATATTGGACCATATAGGTTTATAAACTTTTGATTCTTCTTTTAGGCGATGGGCTAGCAACCTGTCATTATTTGAATCTCAATTCTATCTTAAAGATAAATAGCTGAACGTGTCTTATCTGTCTTTTTACGACTACTGGTTCTGTCTACCTCGCAAGGGATAATGACGTGCTTATATGTATGTATGTATTGGATCATGGTAAAAGCTGCGCATGATAAATTTTTCTATTTCCTTAATCGATTCTTCCGCTATGTCGCGCGTCATGGTATTTGCCGAGCATAAGAGACCCAAAAATTTTCACCTATATTTTTATGGTTTTCAGGAATTGGCTTAAATGACTCACCATCAGGCCTCCTTGGCTATATTCTGGAGAAATTTCACTTTGCGAGGGTCCTGGACAGGAAGGAGAACGCCGGTGTCAAGATCCAAGACCATATCCCGAGGGATGTCTTACTGGATAACATTATGCTGTATTGGATGACTGGGAGTATAACTACCAGTATGAGGTTCTACGCGGAAACGTTTAATGATAGAGTAATAGCTATGAATGTTGATGAGTGAGTATTTCTTCTTTTAAACAAGTTCACATACATACATACATACATATGATCACGTCTATATCCCTAGCGGGGTAGACAGAGCCACCAGTCTTGAAAAGACTGATAGGCCACGCTCAGCTGTTTGGCTTAGTGATAGAATTGAGATTCAAATAGTGACAGGTTGCTAGCCCATCGCCTAAAAGAGGATTCCCAAGTTTATAAGCCTATCCCTTAGTCGCCTTTTACGACATCCGTGGGAAAGAGATGGAGTGGTCCTATTCTTTTTTGTAATGGTGCCGGGAACCACACGGCACAAGTTCACAAATATAAATATTTTAAATTTACCTTTTGAGTCTCGCATCACCTGATTCACAAATTTAATTTTGTTTCTAACAGTTACAAGACTCCTTTGTTTTTACCTGTTTAAAATTCAGGATCGTGTCAAATTAGCTCTTACCAGCGAGTTCTCCAGAATTTAACGCCACCTATAGAAAAATACAAGATTTTTCACAAATCACACGAAAACTATAGTTTTTACAGGGATGGAATATCCTATGTCCTTCTCCAGACTCCTATTTATACATACATATCATCACGTCTATATCCCTTACGGGGTAGACAGAGCCAACAGTCTTGAAAAGACTGAAAGGCCACGTTCAGCTATTTGGCTTAATGATAGAATTGAGATTCAAATAGTGACAGGTTGCTAGCCTGTCGCCTAAAAAAGAATCCCGAGTTTGTAAGCCTATCCCTTAGTCGCCTTTTACGACATCCATGGGAAAGAGATGGAGTGGTCCTATCCTTTTTTGTATTGGTGCCGGGAACCACACGGCACTCCTATTTATAAAGAAACGAATATAGATTTTTCACAATTTTTATGTAACATTATTCTGGATTATTATATTTTCATTGATTTCAACTATACTAGGGTCAGGTCAAAAGTACCTGAAACCGCCGAGCTTGCATGAAGAGAGTTATGAATGTGGATGAAGCGAAGGAAGTATGCAGAGATCGTGGCAAGTGGAAAGAGGTAGTCTCTGCCTACCCCTCCGGGAAAGAGGCGTGATTTTATGTATGTATGTTTAACTATACGTTTCCTTCACAGAACTCCTTCACCAGTACTAACATGGATAACGGAACCCAGATACGAGATATCTCCGCACCCTCACTGGGTCAAGAAGACCAAATTCCCGAATCTCGTCAGCCACAAAATCCTGAACTTTGGCGGACATTTCCTGTATTACGAATTCCCTGATGTCTACGCGAACGAAGTGATATCCGCTGTAGCTGCTTTCAGGAAGATTCACATCAGCAAAAATGGATTGTAATTTCTATAACATACTTAATAATTTTCGCTTAAATAAAAGAGTCATGAATGACTCAAAATTGTAACATGACAAGTAAATAAATTCACAAAACTACCAAGAGTTAGTTTTTTTATTATTATTTTATAACTACTTAAATTGGGATTCTTGTAGGCCGTATTGCCGTGTGGTTTCCGACACTTTAGAATAGAACCACTCGATAAATTTTCCATGGATGTCATAAAAGGCGACTAAGGGATAGGCTTATAAACTTGGGATTCCTCTTGTAGGCGATGGGCTAGTAACCTGTCACTAGTTGATTCTCAATTCTATCGTTAAGCCAAATAGCTGAACGTGGCCATTCAGCCTTTTCAAGACTGTTGGCTCTGTCTACCTCGCAAGGGATATAGACGTGACCATATGTATGTATGTATGTGTATGTATGTAGACTCCATAGGGGTTTATGACTTATGTAAGGGAATGGTTTAATATGTCCCTTTTAAGATAACTCTAAGTAAAGTGCTTGCGTTTAGGGTATAATAGGCTTAATAATGCCCATTTTCACCAAAATGGGCATTATGAAGCCAAAATATTATAAATTCAAAAACGTTACAAGACACGATAACAATAAATATATTGCTATGCAAAGTAATTGACAATTCAGTTATTACTATACTGTAGAAGTGCGAGGGTCAGAGTTTATCTTTAATAAGGTAATAATATATTGATATTTATTTTAATACTTTTTATCACAAAGTGCCTAACATTATTTTGTACACGTACCTATGTCTGACAAAATGTATTATAAAGATAAGGAATACATGAATTAACAACGTCTTTACATATATTTTTATTTTGCTGTTTCGAGTTCAGTTGCAATGTTTTGGAGATCCATTACATACATACATATTTATCAATAGGCACAAATTTGTAATTTAATACCAATAAGTAATGAGTGTGGAGGAAGCGGGAGAGGTCTGTAAGGATCGTAGCAAATGGAAATCCATAGTCTCTGCCTACCCCAATGGGAAACAGGCGTGATGGTATGTATGTATGTACGATGCAAATAAAGACATTCATTCATGTCATTCGTTCATTCAATGGTAGAGACGACTAATGCATTAACTTTCCATGATATTCAAATCTATTCTATTTTTAAGCCATACGCTAAACGTGGCCTTTTAGTCCTTCGAAAATGTACCTAAGCCCTGTCTACCCTGTAAGGGCTATAGACGTGATTATGACTTGAGTATGTATATCGTCCCCTTACTGCAAAAACCAACTAAGTGCATGAAATTAAGTTTCGAGAAATTGACGTTTAAAGGTTTGCACTATCAAATCACTGTTAAGATTGTAACCTATCAAGAATCTGTTCATGTATTTTTAATACTTATTTATTAAGCTTTTAAGGTAATTAGTACAATAAAAGCAAATCCTCGAAATACTAGAATAAATTAAGGAATTAGGGCGAGAGGTGGTGCAAATAAATGGTTTTTACTGTAAAGATTTTTTAACTTTACTACTTAAGTGCCCTAAATATTACTTAATATTGGGTTAGTTGCTTTTAATTTAATATTAAAATATCCCATAACTCACTACAATGTTACAAATATGTTGGTAAAACGAGTTTAAAACACAATTTTGTCGGCCTTAATACTTTATTATGTATAAAAACTATACCAAATAGTACAATCATCATCATCAATGTTGTTAAAATAAAAAAACAATTCTTTATTAATTTAACATAACCAAAATCAAATAAAAAACGTCATACAAAAAGTCTGCAGTTTTAGTGGCTGATTCGTTTATTTCTGAAGATCCTCTACTGTTATCATCTGAAATATAAAATGTGCATAAGTAGTTGTTCTCTGCTAACTTGCAAATACATACATGCATACATACATAACATCACGCTTCCTTCCCGGAGGGGTAAGCAGAGACTATCCCTTTCCACTTGCCACGATCTCTGCACACTTCCTTCGCTTCATCCACATTCATAACTCTCTTCATGCAAGCTCAGCGGTTTCGGGTACTCTTGACCTGAACCTTTACCAGGACGTCCTTAATTTGATCAAGATACGTTCGTCTAGGTCTTCCCACTCCGACCTTTCCCTCCACACTCTCCTTGTATATCTGCTTAGTCAACCTGCTTTCATTCATCCTCTCCATATGACCAAACCATCTTAACATACCCTTTTCTATTCCTGTAACTACATCTCACATCTTCACATCACAACATTCATTTATCACGCTGTTCTTTATCCGGTGACTCAATTTCACACCGATCATACATCTTAACGCTCTCATTTCCACTGCATTTATTCTGCTTTCGTGCTTCTTTTGCCATACCCAACTTTCACTCCCATACATTAATGTCGGGACCAACACGCCCCTATGCACAGCCAGTCGATTTCTTCTTCTTAGCCTTCTTCTATCAGCATTCTGATGTAGGCCTCCTTCATCTCCTTCCATTCTTCGAACCCTTCAAACTCAAAATGGACATTCATTTAAATATCTTTAATTAGCAAATAAATAGCATGGTGACATATATGAAATGGTAGCTAGACATGTAATTTTTTGCCATAAGCACTTATACGAGCACTTACGGTCAAATCCGATGGGTTAGATTCTTCCGCATTTACACTGACTGGTTAGGTATTATTATAATCACCTAAAAATAAACGATCATCATCACATGCACATTCTTATGTTAGTAGATATAAAAACTGTTGTAAAATATTGTTAACTAGCTGTGCAAATGTGTGCACCGTAATAGGATTAGTTCCTGAGATTATCGCGTTCAAACAAACAAACAAAGAAAAAATCTCTTCAGCTTTATAATATTAGTATGATTAAACAAACAAAATAAGCCTTCCCGCCACCCCAGGTCGTACGTAAGTAGGTATTTATCTTAGTAGATGAAAAATTATTTATCGTCAGAAATCATCGGTAAAGTACCTACCTACATGCGTAGGTATTATAAAATTGTGCTATAGTTAGGTGTAATACAATCAAAATATAGATCATAATAATACATTCCGTTTCAATTTTCAACTAAGTAGGTAACAAAATCATTCTTACAAAAATCTAACTAAAATTAATTACGTAATGATTTTACTTACCCGCTTTTTTCGTATTATTACTTTCACCACATACAAGGTTTAACATTTTTCTAGATCTGGAACTCATTACTATAAAATTATACACACAAAACAACAAATTTAACGATTCAACGCAGACGCACAGTAAGAGTGGCGGTTGAAACGCGACTTACACGGTTTTTGCTGATGGGCTGAATGAAATCAAAGTTTAAAGCTTACAAGTAAAGCCAACAAAACTACTTTATTATATTTTTCTTGTAGATAATATTTATTTACGAGGGAAATATGAATCAGTAAAAAGGACTAACAGATTATTAAATATTTCGTAAGTAGGTAACATAGAGAATTTTATCTAACAAGTAACTGCTAAAAGCTTGCTAGTATTGTTAAGTATATTTTTGCAGTACTTGAAAATTTTTTTTTGACAAAATTTAACATGCCAAAACCATTGAAAATACGATTACTGATATTTTCTGTAAATTTTATTTAAACATTTTATTTAACCACAACACATTACTGTTTTACTGTACAATATTTTCAAAATTACATTGTAAGATATCTTAGCGAAAAGCTAAATCAGGAATGAAGCGTCATATCAAAAAACGGGTTTTATCAGCGTATAGAGCTTGAAAAGGAGATTATGAAGGTACACTTAACTCAGTTTTGACAAAAAGTGACTTTAATTGGTTTTTGCAGTAAGGTGACGATATATATATGTATGAACACTGTAAAACAGTCCACATATTTCACGAACGCATTGTTTTTGCGCTATAAATTATGATAATCTTTATTGAATATTCAAACATAAGACCTTGAACTTAGAAATATGAATATCTTCTGAAATTTTCAGAAACTGATATGGTGACAGTTGATGTATGCATACAGTTTCATTAGTGTAAGCGGGGTCACGGAGGTCAGACGGGAGTCGCTTCGCGTAATTTAATTACCCAACTTATACCTAAGGATCGCATTCAAAGGCGAACCATAGGCTTCAAAATGTACTCGTCTTTAACAAAAGGATCGCGGAAGAATTTAAGCCTAAACAAAATTTACTCGTCCTTATCTGTTGTGGGGTATACAGAGCCAATAATATATAGATATATAGACAAGGATGCCATGTTCAGGTAGATTGGCCTAATGACGGAACTGAGACTTATATAGTGAAAGGTTGCTAGTTCAAAGTTCGCATTTATGATAGAATTGAGACTTAGATAGTACAGGGTGGAAATAAGAATCGGAAACTTTTCCCTTAATTGATTTTTACGAACACAACAGAAAGATTGCTTTGTCATTTTTACACACTTTTGCTTGTGACGTCACATATATTTATTTATTAATTAAATTGGTAGTCCAACATACCTACTACGTTCAATGACAGGGATATTACATATTGTTCTTATGAAAACACATATTACAGGCATACACAACGTTCCCCGTAGATTCAGTAATATACGTAGGTATCAAATATAAAATTTGCAGTTATAATCCTAAAACATTTACAATAGATTCAACATATCCATAAAAAAATGTAAAAACAATGATAAGATTCATGAAAAAAAAACTAAGACAATGTGACTGACCGTGTGGTTTCCGGCAAAATACCTAGGACCACCCATGGATGTCGTAAAAGGCGACTAATGGATAGGCTTACAAACTTGAGATGTTTTTTAGGCGATGGGCTAGCAACCTGTCACTATTTGTGTCTCAATTCCATCATCAAGCCAAATAGCTGAACGTGGCCATTCAGTCTTTTCAAGATTGTCGGCTCTGTCTACCCCGCAAGGGATATAGTCGTGACAATATGTATGTATGTTATGTATGTTGCAGATGGTGAAACTCTTCCTTCCTACCCTCGTCATCGTAATTGCTTTGATATGCTACGTGTTCTTCAGGCCATCCCCCCCACTGCCTGATTTGGACTACCATAGATGGTGGGGGTCCAAAGAGACCAGGTCTCGATTGGACACCAATGTCATACCTTTTGAAGTTAATTTTAGTGAGGAGGTAATTATAGAAATCAGAATTGGATTACTATTTAAATCTTAATTCTATCATTAAGGCCAAGCGGCTGAGCGTGGCCTATCAGTCTTTTAAAGACTGCTCTGTCTAGCCCGTAAGGTATGAGGACGTGATCATATGTATGTATGTATGTAGAATTGGATTAGGTATATTTTTCATAACATTCGACGGCCTGTTTCAGTAAGTAGGTTCTGTAAAAACAGGTCGGGTTCGAATCCCAGCCAGGGCATGATGAGAAACGAACTTTTTCTAATCGGCCTGAGTCTTGAATGTTTTATCCATTTGAGTAGATATATATTATAAAATAAAGAACATCTCTCCGGGAAAAAGGCGTGATTTTATGTATGTTTTTATGTAAAAGAACTTCGAGACTAGCGTTGAAAATTCCGAAAGAAACAAATTGTTTTTTTTTTGCGAAAGAAACGTTTTTTCGTTTTTTAAACGTTTTATTGGTTTGTAACATTAAAATATATCAGAATAAAAACTTGAGGAAAAACAGTTTTATTGAGATTTTCGTCGTTTGTTTCGAAAAATAAAAAAAAAACGATTGGAAAAACACGTTTAATTACCAATTTTTAAAACAATGATGCATATTGTAAGGAAATCAATACTTTTCCTATCGTATTTTTCCGTTTCTTTCATATTTTTCCGGTTTATTAATAAAAAACATGAAATAATTCATTCTTATTTTTCTTGAAACTTTCGTAAAAAACTTGTATAGGTACCTAAATACGAGGGAATTTGAAAAAAACAGGAAAATTTTCCGCTTTTTTCAACCTATGTAATTTGTAGTACCTATTTAATAATTTCTTTGGATTGAATGTCTGAAACAAAAGGAAAAAAAATATCGGGAACAGGGTCATCCAGCGAGTGCAGGTGAACTATTTTGCCTTCCTAGAAATATACATAGAGTAGAAGAAGAAGAAGTAGCAGACATGGAGATGATCAGCTTTAAGGAGAATGAGGGCACAGAGGATACCATTACAAGACTCCGAACTCCTTAGACCCGATACCTGTGTCCCAATGGAAACTCAATAGTGTAGCTTTCTATCATATGAATGAGCGAATGCGTGAACAAGTGAATGAGTGAATGAGTGAACGAGAGAATGAGTGAACGAGTGAATGAGTGAACGAGTGAATGGATGAACGAGTATACATATCTGACGGCCTCTGTGGCGCAGCGGTAGTACGCTTGTCTGTGACACCGGCGGTCCTGGGTTTGAATCCCGGCCAGGACATGATGAGAAAAAATCTTTTTCTGATTGGCCTGGGTCTTGGATGTTTATCTATATAAGTATTTATTATAAAATATAGTATCGTTAAGTGAGTATCTCGTAACACAAGTCTCGAACTTACTTCGAGGCTAACTCAATCTGTGTACGAGTAATTTGTCCCGTATATATTTATTTATTTATATTTCCTTGTTTCTTTTAGTCTTGAACACTTAAAATCTCCTCATTTCTATTTCAGATGATACAAGATCTGAAATGGCGGCTCAAGAACCACCAGCCTTTCACGCCTCCCTTAGAAGGAGTAGCCTTCGAGTATGGCTTTAACAGTGACACCCTCACTGATTGGCTGAATTACTGGGCTGATAAGTACCCGTTTGGAGAGAGGCAAAAATTCTTCAATAAATACCCTCATTTCAAGACTAATATCCAGGGATTGGATATACATTTTATCAGGGTTAAACCGAAGGTAAGAATTGAATTAAACCTAAGGTTTTAACCACATTAAGTATCGTTGTATGGACACCGCCTTCCTATCTTCTGGATCCGATCTGGATATATGAACCGTAATCTTTTCTGCCCCTTGTGGGGTAGACAAAGCCAACAGTCTTAAAAAGACTGATAGGCCACGTTCAGCTGTTTGGCTTAATGATAGAATTGAGGTTCATATAATGACAGGTTCCTAGCTCATCGCCTAAAAGAGGATTCCCAATTTAATAAGCTTATCCCTTAGTCTTCTTGTACGACATCTGTAGGAACGACATGGAGTGGTCTCTTTTTTATTAGTGACCAAAATTTTATATAATAACAGAAGACAAGGAGAACCTCCAATTTAATCCACTTTTATCCTATACTTTCAGGTGAAGCCTGGAGTCCAAATAGTGCCGATGTTGCTTTGCCACGGCTGGCCAGGGTCCGTTAGAGAGTTTTACGAAGCGATCCCACATCTAACTGCCACCAGTGAAGACAGAGACTTCGCCTTGGAACTTATCATACCAAGTCTACCTGGTTTTGGGTTTTCTGATGTAAGAAAAGTTGTTACCATAGAGTCTTTGACTTAATTTTAAATAATAATGTCAATTGTTGTAAGGTATACGTATGTTTGCCATAAATTTTATAAAAGTTGACATAAAAAGGCCATATTCACATAGCGAAAGAAATTTGAGATTTGAGATGAAAACACAAATTATTTAACCGAAACTACTCTGTTTGATGCTTGATAAGAGATGCTGAATTATATTTTCAAGCATCAAACAGCTGAACGTGGCCTTTCAGTTTTCCAAAGACTGTTGGCTCTTTCTACCCCGCAAGGGATATAGACGTGTCTATATGTATGCATGTATTACAGGCAGCCGTTCGCCCTGGACTCAGCTCAGTAGATGTGTCGGTAATCTTCAGGAACCTGATGAAACGGCTGGGTTATGACAAGTTCTACTTCCAAGGAGGAGATTGGGGAGCATTTGTTGGGTCTGCCATGGCTACAATATTTCCTGAGGTAAACAATAACATACATGCCATCACGCCTGTCTCCCAACGGGGTACGCAGAGACTATGGATTTCCACTTGCTACGATCCTTACAGACCTCACCCGCTTCCTCAACACTCATTACTCTTTTCATGCATAATCGTCGATTACGGGTACCTACTCCTAACATTTCCCTTTTTCAAGACAACTATAACTGCAAAGTTACTATAAGGAGGATCTTTTCCATTTGAAATTTGGATCCTAAATAGGGTGAGTCAGGTTTTTACACGAAGCCACTCCCATCTGACCTCCGAAACCTTTGCAAGAGAACCTAACTAGTTATGCATCCAGTTGCCTGAAATGTGCAGCAGGTTTCCTCTCACGATGTTTTCCTCACCGTTAGAGCAATGGTTGGTATTCAAACTAATGTAAATAACTTTAAAAATAGCCATTAGTACATGGCAGAGGTGGGATTCGAACCTGTGTCTTTCTACGCATTTTAACCAGGCTCCTTACCAATTCGACCACTGACGCACTTTGAGTGACTCTGAAAAAACGAATATAATATTTCATTTCAGGAGGTTCTTGGTTACCATACAAACATGGTGTTCTCAACGTCTCCACTCATATCCTTTCTAACAGCCATCGGCTCGATTTACCCGCCATTAGTTGTAGAAGAAAAATACGCAGACAGACTGTACCCGTTCTTCTCGAAATTTCTACCGAATGTTCTGCAAGAGACCGGGTATTTGCATCTTCAAGCCACTAAGCCTGATACTGTTGGTAAGTACAAGGTTTTTCACCTCCAAACTCTTTATTTCGTCATCATCCTCTTGACGTTTTATAGTTTTCTCTGAGTAGAAACCTAGAGGCACCTATTAAACCATCCCCTTAAAAGAGACTGCGTGGTCTTTATAAAAAAATTACAGATACTTTGAGATTTCTTTTTTTTTTCGATTGATGCCGTGCGCTTCCCGGCAACAATAGAAAAAAGAATAGGACCACTCCCTCTCTTTCCCATGGATGTCGTTAAAGGCGACTAAGAAATATGCTTATAAACTTGACATTGCTCTTAAAGGCGATGGGCTATCATCGGGCGTCATAGGGCCAGGCAGTTGAGCCTGGCCTTTCAGTCTTTTCAAGACAGTTGGCTCTGTCTACCCCGCGAAGGATATAGACGTGACTATATGTATGTATAATTTAACCAACTTGATTCATCTGCTATTCTATATCTAATTGATTTTTTTTATCATATTAGCCGATATAAACCTGCCCCGCCATTCCGTATTATTTTAAAACCGCGATGCCCAACAGGGTTCATATTGTACCTATTTATAAGCTGTAACTGTAATTCAATTGATGTATCTACCTACTTTATGACATGCAATAAAGATTTTTAATTCAATTGATAAAAGGTTCATTTTTAATTTTGCTGTAGGTACACACGTATTTGTCTTGTTTCACTAATTATATGATCATTTTTCAGGAGTGAGTCTCACTGATTCACCAGCAGGTTTACTAGCGTACATCCTAGAGAAATTCTCCACCTACACCCGTTTAGACCACCGGTCTTTGCCTGATGGCGGCTTAGAGAAGTTCTTTACCAAGGATCAGCTAATCGACAACCTCATGTTATACTGGACCACTAATTCTATAACCACTTCTATGAGACTTTATGCTGAGTCGTTTAACAAGAGGATTGTTGATATGAAATTGGATGAGTAAGTAGATGTAGCCTCTGTGGCGCAGCGGTAGTAAGCTTGTCTATGACACGGGAGGTAGCGGGTTCGAATACCGGCCTGATAAATAACGAACTTTCTCTGATTGTCCTGGGTCTTGGATGTTTATCTTTGTATAGAAGTATTTATTATCTATACTAATATTATAAAGCTGAAGAGTTTGTTTGAACGCGCTAATCTCAGGAACGAATTGAAAAATTATTTTTGTGTTGAATAGACCATTTATTGAGGAAGCCTTTAGGCTATATAACATCAAGCTGCAACTATTAGGAGCAAGGAAATAATGGACAATGTGAAAATAATCTAAATACAGCTAGTAAAATATAATATCGTTGAGTTAGTATCTCGTAACACAAGTATCGGACTTACTTCGAGGCTAACTCGCTATAAAAAACTGTCCCGTATATATATTTATTTATATTTATGATTCAAATGTTAACCTTTAAAATTCTGTGGTACGATTAATTCAGACACGACATTTTCTTCAACAGAATCCCATCACAGGTCCCAGCATGGGCGCTCCAAGCCCGTCATGAGATGTCATTCCTCCCACCCTGGATGATCAAGTTCAAGTTTCCGAATCTTCTGAACGCGACCATTTTGGATTATGGCGGCCATTTTCTGGCTTTAGAACAACCTGAGGTATTCGCTAAAGACGTTTTGGAAGCTGTGAAAGCTTTTAGAGAATACAGGAAAAAGGTTTAAATGTAATTTTGATTAAATTATGTGCGTAATGTGATATTTTTGGACGATTAAAGTTTTTGCGTTTAAGAGTTTGAGTTTTCTTTTAAGAAAGTACCTGTTGTACTTGACTGCCTATGTGGCGCAGCGGTAAATAGGTTTGTCTGTGACACCGGAGGTCCCGGGTTCGAATCCTGGTCAGGGCATGATGAGGAAAGAACTTTCTCTGTTTGGCCTGGGTCTTGGATGTTTATCTATATAAGTATTTATTATAAAATATAGTATCGTTGGGTAAGTAACTAGTAACACAAGTTTCAAACTTACTTCGAGGCTAACTCAATCTGTGTAATTTCTCCCATGTATTAAAAAAATGTCTGTAAGAAAATATGTACACATACATACCTACATAAAATCACGCCTCTTTCCCGGAGGGGTAGGCAGAGACTACCTCTTTCCAGTTACCACGATCTCTGCATACTTCCTTCGCTTCATCCACATTCATAACTCTCTTCATGCAAACTCGGCGGTTTCAGGTACTTTTGACCTGACCCTTACGAAATATGTAAACCTGGAAAGAAACTTGACCCTGTCTGATTTGTATTATTAGACTCACTTCTTTTAGACTAAGAGCTAAGCACTATATTTGAATCGCAATTTCATCATTAAGCAATGCAACTGAAGGTGGCATTTCAGTCTTTGGACTGTTGTCTCTGTCTACCCCGTACGGGATAAAGCCGTGATATACTCCTAAACCCATAGAAGGGCAACAATTGCTGCCTTCCAGAATTCAGTCTTTTCCTTAAAGTCTAGAAAGATAAGGAGATGATTCCATAATTGAAAATATCAAATAGCGTAGTAGCGTACCTAGTTATGAGCATTTTAAAGCGAGCGAAGCCGTTAACAGTACCCAATAAATTTGAAGAACATGTTCTTGCCACTTTAGAATACGATCACACTATATCTAGATGCGTAAAAGGCGACTAAGGAAGAGGCTAAAAACCTTGCGATTCTTCTTATAAGGGATAGGCTATCAACCTGTCACATTTAGCCATACAGCTAAACGTGGCCTTTAATTGTTCTGGCATCGTCTACCCCGCTAGGGATATAAACGTGTCTATATGTTTGTATATATCCTAAAGTAGGTTTACAAATAATTTCGGTCATCGTGAGACGAGGTATCTTCAGCCTTGTACGATAACGAACAAAACGGCACAAAAATACAGTCATTCAATCAGTATTGAGGGAACAGTGCTAGTGACCACAAGTGTTGATAACTACTGGTAAGTACATATATATATACATAAAATCACGCCCCTTTCCCGGAGGGGTAGGCAGAGACCACCTCTTTCCACTTGCCACGATCTCTGCATACTTCCTTCACTTCATCCACATTCATAACTATCTTCATGCAAGCTCGGCGGTTTCGGGTACTTTTTACCTGACCCTTTACCAGGACGTCCTTAATTTGATCAAGATACGTTCGTCTAGGTCTTTCCACTCATAATATATACATACATACATAAATTCACGTCTATATCCCTTGCGGGGTAGACAGTGCCAACAGTCTTGGAGAGACTGATTGGTCACGTTCAGCTGTTCGGCTTAATGATGGAATTGAGATTCAAATAGTGACAGATTGTTAGCCTATCGCCTAAAATAAGAATCCTAAGTTTATAAGCCTATTCCTAGTCGCATTTTACGACTGGTATAAACCTATGTAGAAATAGGTAGTTGTAGGAAATTTTGGGATACAAAAGTTAGAGTCGGTAAAGCACCATAAAGATTGAGTCAGATCATATGTCCGCGGAGATTGCATGAAGAGTGTTATGAAAGTGGATGAAGCGAAAGAAGTATGCAGGGATCATGTATTGGTACTGGAAAGATGTAATCTCTGCCTATCTCTTCGGTAAAGAGGAGGCACGGAACCCTTAAAAATTCAAAATTTTTATTCATTATTATAGGTTACTTCATATCGCTTAATAATTGTCAAAACGTATGTTTAAACAACATTGGTTGACGTCAAATAAATAACTTAAAACTTTACGTTTACTGCCGCTTCCAAGGCGTCAGTGCAGAAGAACCGGTAACAAACTGCACTGCAGCATTTTGTTCAACAACGTTAACTAAGGGATAGGCTTATAAACTTGGGATTCTTCTTTTAGGCGATGGGCTAGCAACCCGTCACTATTTGAATCTCAATTCTATCATTAAGCCAAACAGCTGAACGTGACCTTTCAGTATTTTCAAGACAGTTGGCTCTTTACCCCGCAAGGGATGTAGACGTGATGATATGTATGTAGGCATCTGGGGAGGGAATTTTTAAATCCCAGCCCTTCGCATGTTGAAAGATTTGGCGAATCGAGAGTGCGAGAGCTGGGGATATCGACCATGTATGGGTGGACGGCCCAAGACTTATCAGTCGTATCATGAATTACACAATCTGTGTAATACACAGACATCGGTATAATCTGGGGGTACGGCAGTGGCCCCGACAAGTCGAGCAAAAAGGCGACACGGCCGTACCATCCTTTTTTCGAAACAATTCAGGCTATTTTCGACTCCGCTATAATTTCGTTGTGGATAAAAAAAGAAGCCTGAATTTTCAGTGACTAATCAGGCGTTATATAACATTTATAGCTTGTTTTGGAGACGAGAGTTTCAATCGCGTGAAGCGTGATAGACTAAAGAATCTAATATAATTGTCATATCCAAGTCTATTGTCTAAGTCGGCCTATTTGTTGAAAACGTAAAATACTTTTAATATTGGCATGAAAATAACTTGTGTAATAACTTTAGACAGAAGGTCCTTTAAATAGAGACTAAATAGATTTTGGTATTAAATGGATCTCACAACTTTTTACGGTAGAAAGACTGAGCTGCGAGACTTGGCTTTTTTACAGGATGTTTTTGATGGTTATTATTATTCAGATTTCTGTTCATGCACAAACTTGTTCAAATTTTGTTTGTATACTAACCTTTAACACAATTATCTTATCAATTTACGACCTAATAACCAACTAACAAGACTTAAAATCGCAAGTCACTTGTCCATAGATTAATCAAAATATTATTATCAAATTGTATTTAACCTTATCATGATGAATTAAGGTTCGAAATGTTTTTTTGCGGATATGATAACAGTACAGTGACTTGCATTCAATAGACATAGCGACAAGACAAGACTTGGTTGTTGTAACTACTTAAATAAATAAAAAATAGCAACAGATGAATTAAGTAATTGAAATATTTTTTAATTAGCTGTTGCCCGCGACTTATCGCGCGAATCTTAATCATACAGTCGGATACAGACAGACAGACAAATAATGTAACAAAAAAATTCTCTATCCGTTTCAGTCAAAATATTAAATGTACAGACAAAATATTTTTAACGTTTTATTATATGTATAGATAATCTCGTAATGTCGTGTGGTTTCCGGATAAAAAAGAATAGGACCACTCCTTTTCTTTTGCAATAGAAGTCGTAAAGGGCGACTAAGGATATGCTAATAAAGTTGGGATTCTTCTTTTAGGAGATAGGCTAGCAACCTGCCACTATTTGAATATTTTTAGTTTTATTAACCTATATTGCCAAACAGCTGAATCTGGCATATTAGTGTTTTCAAGACTGTTGGCTCTATCTACCCCGCAAGGGATAACGACGTGATTAAATGTATGAATGTAGAATATTTTTTCATTTTTAGAAATGGGTCGAGTACTTACAATTTTGGCGGTGGTAGCCATCGGTTTAGGGTTATGGGTTGCGTTCCCGTGTTGCGACTCTCCGAAGGCCCCCAAGATGGATCTGGAGGAATGGTGGGGACCAAACGAACTGAAGGGAAAGACTGACACCAGTGTGCGACCGTTCCAGATCAAATTCGATGAAGCAGTAAGTATTTTTTTTTGTTTTCATAAAAAATATTATTGGTCTTCTATTTATCCTTCTGGGGTTAGTCCCGGTTACATCATTACCTCTAGAATAGAATAGATTTATTTTCAAAATTGTATACAAGGTATCACTCATTGACGTCACATCACTTAAATCTAATTATAACTACGAGCGCTTCCAAAGCGCATGTGTAGAAGAAGCGGCGGAACAAACTACACTGCAGCTCTCTGGATTCATCTGATGCCCATTATCCCGGATTTATTAGGTCAAGTGTTTCAACGAAGCAACACCTATATAACCTCGGCTACGTTTGCAGAGGAATCTTACCTAGATATATTAGATCATAGTAAAAGCCGCCACTCCATCTCTTTCCCATGGAAGTCGTAAAATGCGACTAAGGCTTACAAACTTGAGATTCTTCTTTTAGGCGATGGGCTAGCAACGTGTCACTATTTGAATCTCAATTCTGTCATCAAGCCAAAAAGCTGAATGTGGCCTATCAGTCTTTCCAAGACTGTAACAACAATGTATCAGTTATAATTAAAGATCGGAATAGGTAGATTGAATTGGGGTCAATGAACTGAAACGTATATATATTAATATGGACATGCCTCCGTACGGGATTGCGGGATTTGTAAATTATTAAGATTTTTTCCGGAATTTTTACAAGTGGGATGAAGAATATATTAGTGGTAGCTGTTTTCCCCCGACTTCGTTCACGTAAATTGTAGTCCTATGTTACCCGCGGACAATATAGTTTACTGTAAGTGTAAGTACTGAAATGGAATCCCGGAAAAGAGGCTTATCCATGTTATGCTTTCTATGGTAATTCATGATACATAAAATCAATCTACCTATTCCGATCTCTGGTTATAATACTAAAACTTATATGTATATATAAATCTTTTTCAGCTAGTACAAGACCTGAAATCACGTCTAAAGAGTCATCGTCCCTTCACTCCGCCTTTGGAAGGAATCGGGTTCGAATACGGTTTCAACTCCAAAACCCTGGAGACGTGGGTCAAATACTGGGCTGAGAAGTATCCTTTCGGTGAACGAGAGAAGTTCTTGAACCAGTTCCCTCAGTTCAAGACCAATATCCAGGGCCTGGATATCCATTTCATCAGGGTTAAACCTCAGGTAAAATCATCACCATCTTAGCCATAATTCGTCCATTAAATATTTATTTAATAACATTTCGCTTGTAGTTCCTCCCACATGTAAATAACTCTTTATCCTTATACAATTCCATTAAGATCGGTTAACCTTATTATATAAAATTCTCGTGTCACAATGTTCGTTCCCGTTCTCCTCCGAAACGGCTTGACCGATTCTCATGAAATTTTGTGAGCATATTGAGGTCTGAGAATCGGCCAACATCTATTTTTCATACAGATAAGGGTTGTCCGCCCTTAACATTTGAGCGATGGGCTAGCACTATTCGTAGCGTCACTATTTGATCTCAATTCTATCATACAGCCAAACAGCTGAACGTGGCCTGTCAGTCTCTTCAGGACTGTTGGCCCTGTCTACCCCACAAGGGATATAGATGTGACCATATGTATGTATGTATGTTAATCCTCCAGGTGCCACAAGGTGTGGAAGTGGTCCCAATTCTCCTCATGCACGGCTGGCCAGGTTCCGTCAGGGAGTTCTTCGAAGCCATACCCCTTCTTACGAAGCAGAGGGAAGGATACGACTTCGCCTTCGAAGTTATTGTCCCCGCATTACCTGGTTATGGATTCTCTGATGTAAGTATTCACTGTCATATTTTTTCTTAATTATTTAACTTATGAATGAAAGCAGGTTGGCTGAGCAGATATACAAGGAGAGTGTGGAGGGAAAGGTCGGAGTGGGAAGACATAGATGAACGTATCTTGATCAAATTAAGGACGTCCTGGTAAAGGGTCAGGTCAAGAGTACCCGAAACCGCCGAGCTTGCATGAAGAGAGTTATGAATGTGGATGAAGCGAAGGAAGTATGCAGAGGTCGTGGCAAGTGGAAAGAGGTAGTCTCTGCCTTTCCCTCCAGGAAAGAGGCGTGATTTTGTGTATGTATGTATTTAACTTCTTGACATTACATCCGGTGACATTTACATACAGTATAAGTACGTATTATTAAATTGGATTCATTTCCAAAATTGGATACAAGTTATCACTTATTGACGTCACATCATTTAAATCTAATTATAACTACTACCGTTTCCAAAACGCATGTGTAGAAGAAGCGGCGGAACAAACTACATTGTAGCATTTTCGTCGGACGTCAATTTACAAATAATAGATCTCTTAAATGTAAATCGTGGACGAATAGAAAAAAAAAATATACTAAAATGCTTCTTGAAACAGGTATCATTACAAAAGTCTTCTCAAGAACCTATAGTAATCAGTATGACTCTGCATGAAATGATATATTATTATTATGACGTTTCGGAGTATTTTTTGTTGTTGTTTACCTTGTTTAGTTTGCGTACCTAATTGTTCTACATACATATAGTCACATCTATATCCCTTGCGGGGTAGACAGAGCCAACAGTCTTAAAAAGACTGATAGGCCACGTTCAGCTGTTTGGCTTAATGATTGAATTGACATTAAAATAGCGACAGGTTGTTAGCCCATCGCCTAAAAGAAGAATACCAATTTTTTATAAGCCTCCCTTAGTCGCCTTTTAAGACATTAATGGGAACGAGACGGAGTGGTCCTATTCTTTTTTTTTATTGGTGCCCAGAACCACACAACACAACTATTCTATAACAAATATGATTATATCCCAACAAAATACTTATTATAAATTCCAATTAAATAAATTTGTTTGTTTTTTGTCGTACAGGTAGCAATTACAGATATAAATCTTTTTATATTATATTATTAATAAAGTTATTATTATATCATATACAAATATTATTATCATATCATATATATATATATATATATATTATCATATACATATATACACACAGTCGCTATGTTGAGTTAAGTTTTAGGGAACAGTATTTCTATTGAAGGGGACGTCGAATCACCCTCTTCCTGAACGGGAATTCGGCAAGAAACCGACTCGGAAGTCGAAAAAATAAAACATACTTATTTTTATACTTTAGAACATGAATTGATTAACGTATTTTAACTTAGAAACACGTAAATGCTCTAAAAACATAATTCCCTCCAGGGTGCAGTCCGCCCAGGTCTCGCTGCTCCTCAGACAGCCGTCATCTTCCGCAACCTGATGCACAGGCTGGGCTTCAAGAAGTTCTACATCCAGGGTGGAGACTGGGGCGCGCTGGTAGCCTCTTGTCTGGCTACACTGTTCCCTCATGAAGTACTGGGTCATCATAGTAACTCGCTTCTTCTTCAGGTGTGTTATTTTAGGACAGTTTTGGCGGGAAAATACATACACTTACATATGGTCACGTCTATATCCCTTGCGGGGTACACAGAGCCAACAGTCTTGAAAAGATTAGAGCTACGTTCAGCTGTATTTAGTATAGTAGTAGTTATTTACTAAGGGATAGGCTTATGAACTTGAGATTCCTATTGTAGGCGATAGGCTAGCGACCTGTCACTATTTGAATCTCAATTCCATCATAAAGTCACACAGCTGAATGTGGCCTTTCAGTCTTTTCGAGACTATTGGCTCTGTCTACCTCGCAAGGGATATAGACTTGACTATATATAAGTATGTAGCCTTGAACTTAGATAGATAAATATACTCATTATTGCACCATAAGAAAAAGAAAAACGCAAAAAACGTGGCCATTCAGTCTTTTCAACACTGTTGGATCTGTCTACCCCGCAAGGGATATAGACGTGACCATATGTATGTATGTATATAAATAAAAATCATTTCAGTCTAGCAGCACTACTTGGAGACTCATCCTTGGTTCCTTCATGCCGTCATTGGTGGTTGAACCCAGTTTAGCCGATCGCATGTACCCATTGTCCAAAATATTCTCCTTCATGCTTGAAGAGTCTGGATATCTCCACCTGCAAGCCACGAAGCCTGATACAGTGGGTAAGTGATTCCTTTTACGATGGAAAAAGATACCCATTACTATAGAATCTCATGTTTACTTCTTCAATTTGTTAAAGACTTTATGCTTGTCTATTTCTTCATCCTTTAGTCCAGGTTGCATTTTCACCACTCTGGAGAGGAGCCCGGGGTATGCCTTTGACCATGGATCCTGGAAAAGAAAGGCTTTTCCGATATGAATTACTTCCGCCAAGAAGTTATATTAAACGTTTGTGCCGTGTGGTTCCCAGCACTAATATAAAAAAGAATAGGACCACTCGTCTTTCCCGCGGATGTCGTAAAAAGTGACTAGAGGATAGACAGTATTTTCAAGACTGTTGGCTCTGTCTACCCGCAATGTATAGATGTGATTATGCGTATGATGTCCCAACAACCTTGTACAATTTTAGTCCTGATTTTTATCAGATCAACATTACTGTTTTACCTTCTTTAATCATGTTTTCTCTCTCTTCCAGGAACCGCATTGAACGACTCTCCAGCCGGTCTTCTAGCCTATATCCTGGAGAAATTCTCAACATGGACCCGCCCTGAACATAAGACTAAAGTGGACGGAGGCTTGGAATTCCGCTTCACCAAAGATCAGCTGATTGATAACCTCATGATGTACTGGACCCCCAAAGCAATCACAACTTCTGTAAGGTTCTACGCCGAGAATATGAATAAGAAAAACTTGGCATTCTCTCTGGATAAGTAAGTATGGGTATATCTATTTTTGCACATCATACCGTATTACTGGAAGCTTTCTTAAGTGTTAGCTTTGAAACAATGTTTAGAAAAGTGGTTGTGTTATGTGCCGTGTGGTTCCCGGCACCAATAAAAAAAAGAATAGGACCACTCCATCTCGTTCCCATGGATGTCGTTAAAGGCGACAAAGAGATAGGCTTATAAACTTGGGATTCTTCTTTTAGGCGATGGGCTAGTAACCCGTCACTATTTGAATCTCAATTCTATCATTAAGCCAAACAGCTGAACGTGGCCTATCAGTCTTTTCAAGACTGTTGGCTCTGTCTACCCCGTAAGGAATAGAGACGTGATCATATGTTTGTATGTAGTTAAGTGACTCAACCAATGGACTGAACTCTTAAATTTATCCGGCTAAGCAATAATCTTCCTAGCGTTAGTCCTGGTTGGGTAGTAACTTCTCTGGAGAGGAGCCCGGGGTGCGCCTATAACGATGATCATAGGCTGGGAAGCTGAGGCTTCTACATCCGTGTAGCGGGAGCGATGATTCAGCTCGACCGCCACCAAAGGGAAGATCTTCCGCCAGGCTAGGTGTTATGCCTGGGAAACCGCGCGACAGACGATGTTGTGTCGGAGGTTGTATATATAGCTCCAATCCGTGAAATCTTTGCTTGCGCGATTTAGGTTTTTCGCTGTTTATGACTGATAGCGTCGCGTGAATCTATTTTTTTATTTTTGTGACTTGTGGCGTACAGATTTCGCCACATCCGGATAAATAAGTACCACAAACAAAACAGCGCTTGATAAAACGGAGTATTAGACACGTAAACGTTAGTATCCACAATAATTAATTCTTCACGAAAGATACGTTACAAGCAAAGAAATTCGACGGTAAAAATTAATGCCAACACCATCTATGCCTCTAAGAACCGTCCGGTTATCTTCGGAGAATCATGGGACAGGTGCGCTGCGCACGCGCTTGCTTTCATTCAGCGTCGCGTCGGCGTAGCGCTAAAGTGGATCTTACAGGTGTAAGCTGCGCAGGCGCTTCCAAGACGACGATGTTTGAAAGACGCTAACTGTGTAAAGGCCTTAAGGATGTAATGAATACCAAAAAGAACTAATTACGTTCTGATTTTTATTTTTATTTTTTAATTTGCAGCGTCAAGACACCAGTTCCCACATGGGGAATTCAAGCCAAGAATGAGTTGGCGTACCAACCCCCAAGCTTCCTTAAAACGAAGTATACCAACCTCATTAATGTGACCGTTTTGGACGACGGCGGTCATTTCTTCGCCTTTGAACTCCCCAAAGTGTTCGCCGAAGACGTGTTCAGAGCTGTAAAAGCATTTAGGGCGTGGCACGCGATTAAGAGAACTGAACTGTGATATACATATTATGGTTTGTTTTGTTAAGTTTTTGTTAATACATTTTGTTATTTTTATATTCACGAGTTTTATTTTTTTAAAGTTTATGTTAATCTATATTAATATTATAAAGCTGGAGAGTTTTATTGTTTGTGTGTTTGATCGCGCTAATCTCAATAACTACTGGTTTAATAAAAAAAATCTTTTTGCTTTGAATAGACCATTTATCGAAAAAGGCTTTAGACTATAATATAAAAATGAATCGCTAAATGTGTTGGTAAGCGCATAACTCAAGAACGCCTGGACCAAGTCGGCCAAGATCTTTTTAATATTCGTCAAAGCTCAAGGATGGTTATGGCGAAAAAATACCAAATAATTGCCTGAAAAACCTTAAAACCAGTCCTTTTCTTTATCCCATACAAACGTTTTCTAACTAATACGTACAGTCAATTTGAGCTTTATTGTTAATATATAAAGTTCACTCTAAGCAATGTGGGTGTGTTTCTAACATCAAAGCAGTGTGCGTTGGAGCACAGAAAGAATTTTTGCCCCGATAGTAAAATAGATAGGAACAAAAAACTGTCATATTACATATCTTTTTGACAAAACGAAGTCTGTCGGGTCCGCTAGTAAATATATAAATATAAATTATTCATCCTTGAGGGCTTCAATGATGCCCTAAATAACTATTCCACGCGGACGAAGTCGCGGTCACAGCAAGGTATATCTAACAAACACATAAATTTATCACGTCTGTATCCCTGAGATAGACAGTAAACTAAACCTTAAAAGTTTAATAACTTTCTTGCGTTTCGGTACATGGGCATACATATTTAAACCCTCCAAACCCCCTAAATAACTGGAGTGCAAGAAAATCTTCAATGGACGATCTCTTCAATATAAATCATCTTTATTCCTTACGAAGCAGACAGGGCCAAGAGTCTCATGATATACGGACCTCATTGAATGATTGGATCTCAAATCCAAATAGTGACAGGTTGCTAGCCCATCGCCTAAAGGAAGAAGCCCAAAATATAGGCCTTTCCCTTGATAGGCTTTTACAATCTGCATGGGAAGGAAGCAGCTGGCACACAATATTCTTTCTTTCTACCAGACCAGCGTCTGTTTATCTGTGGAAAAAAACGAACTGGAACTATTTTGGTCACCACGACGAAAACTCTGTTATTGATGTCGGCATCAAGACAAGATTATTCTGTGAGTTTAATGTACTAGTCCAGGAGCCGTGTGATTTTCGGCATTTTAGAATATAATCACTCCATATTTTTAATTTTGACCCTATACGCAATAAGGAACAAAAATGTGATATGTGTATAATCCTACTAATATTATAAATGTGAAAGTTTGTGAGAATGTCAGTATGGATGTGTGTTACTCTTTCACGCAAAAACTACTGAACCGATTACGATGAAATTTGGTATGTAGATAGCTGAAGACCCAGAATAACACATAGGGTACTTTTAATCCCGGAGTGTGTATATGTACGATATAAAATGTTATGCAGATTAAGTACGAAAAGCCCTGAGTTTTCCGACTATTATTTAAGAGATCTATATTTGTAAATTGACGTCCGATGAAAATGCTGCAGTGTAGTTTGTTCCGCCGCTTCTTCTACACATGCTCTTTGGAAGCGGTAGTAGTTATAATTAGATTTAAGTGATGTGACGTCAATAAGTGATACCTTGTATCCAATTTTGAAAATAAATCTATTCTATTCTATTGAGTTATATGTAACTATATTTTTATATCCAAGAAAACATACTATCATTTGTGCTTCCACACGGCAGCAGTTATGACTGATCATTACAATAGAAAACATGTAAACTGAATCTTGTGTCATAACTGTAACGGGCATAATCTGAGCATAACGTCTGTACCATATAGTCCAGAGTTTGTAAAATGTATTTAAAGCTTGGAGTTTTTTTTAATATTACTTTTTGCGAGAACCAACAAGATATTTATTATTTTTTAATGATAATAGTTGAAAAACCTGTGTAGGTGAAGCCATATTGGATCATTGCAAATGCTTAAAAGTTAATGAGTCTATTCCCTTACTCGCCTTGTACGACATCCATAGGAAACAGATGTATTGGTCACACTTATATATGCAAACTAATTATAGGTACACCCAAGAAAAAAAATACCGTGTGGTCCCCGGCATAAATAAAAAAAAAGAACAGGACCACTCCATCTCGTTCCCATGGATATCGTCAAAGGCGACTAAGGGATAGGTAATAAACTGGGGATTCTTTTGGCGATGACCTAGCAACTTGTCACTATTTGAATCTCAATTCTATCATTAAGCCAAACAGCTGAATGTGGCCTATCAGTTTTTTCAAGACTGTTGTATCTGTCTACACCACAAGTGATATAGACGTGATTATATGTTTGTAGCGGGAGCGATGATTCGGCTCGACCGCCACCAAAGGGAAGATCTTCCGCCAGGCTAGGTGTTATGCCTGGGGAACCGCGGCTCCAACGATGTTGTGTCGGAGGTTGTATATATAGCTCCAATCCATGAAATCTCTGAAATCGCGATTTGGGTTCTTCGCTGCTATTGGTTGAGCGCGTCAATTTCTTCGAGATGATTGACAGTTGTTGTGAGATTGGATGTTGTGACGAGTGGCGTAGAGATGGCGCCACATGTTAAACCAAATTAAATGGTGAAAACGTTGGTGTAAAAACTGTTGCACCTAAGCAGAAAACATCTTGACATCCAGTATTCCTGAACCTGAGCTATCTGAGTATGTAAGAAAAAAATCTATCTAGCTGAGTAGGTGAGAAAATAAAAACAATTCTACCACAAAAACAAAATAAGAATCATTTGTCTTACGACTCTTGGACTAAGATAACTGCATACACGCACGATAACACAACTTACGGTCAACACGCAGTTTACCGGCGAGTGGGCCAGTGTTGGAACGTGTTTCTGTCTGAGGTAAGATTTACCGGTTTTTACCGGTTTTTCTTTTTTTTTTTGACTGCCAAACATATTTTCATAATAAATTTAGATGCCGTATCTTCGATCAATAAATGTTCTTAGGTCTTTATAGTGACTCTATACTAACATTCGAATTGCGAGCGTTTTGTTTTCAAGGTGAAACAGGTGATATCATTTTGTTGATTATTTTGTAGAGACAAATGAATATTGACACGAAGAATTTTGAGACTATTTCTTAAATTTTTCTTACATGACAAGTTGATAATATAGACGGATCAATATCCATTTTGGAAAATTATCACTTAATCTATCTAAACGAAAACAAGGCGACGCATTTTAGATGTTTGTCGCAGGTTTATAATCTCTATATATTAAGTTCTTTGTAATTTATTTATCAAAATATTACAAAATATTCACAACAGCTTCGTCAACATCAAGGTAATACAAAATAGAAACAAACAAATACATTTAATCAAAAATACCACCCCGGACTGCACCCGGCTCAAAAGTACCCATTAAACTTGCCGCATTCCCTCTTTGGATAGATATGGAGATATATTATTAAGTTCTTGTCTGACATAATAAAAAAAATCCTAGTCTAGACTGGATTTCCCATATTATTGTCTACAGCATTGAATCTTTCTTAATGTATATAATATTATTTTTATTGTGTATGTTAAAATCTTGGTTGATAAAGATATCTTACCATGTAAAGTCATGATATATTTATTTAACAACATAACTTAATAAAAAGTAAAAAAAAATATATTTAAGCTCACTCTTTATTACATTCTTTACAAAATAATATTATTTGATAGTTGTAGCAATATAAACTTACTATTACCTGTCTTTACTTATCATTCACATTTATGAAAATAATTGTAAGAACAGAGTTAAATAACAAAGTGAGTGAAATAAAAACAATATTTAACTTAATTGCAAAATGAAAACTTACTTAAATTTTGCATTGCATTACAATTAAGATTACGATTTTAATTATGTTGGTGGAAAAAGGTAACGTCATAAAATACTACCTTATAAAAGTTTATAAATAAGCAGAAACTTTTAAAAGTATACATACCTCATTTATTACATTACGGTATATAACTGACTGACCCGAGTGGCACTAAGTGCATGACTAAAGTACAACTTTTCTTTCTTATTAGTTTTAAACAGATGATGATATGTTTATCTTTATCAAAGTCCACTTGTAAGTATCTGACGAACATAAACATTAACAGACTGACATATTTTTATCTCTAGATTTTACACCTGTCTGCATCAAAATTTAAAGGACAAGGTTCAAAGTCTGATGAAGATTAGTTTTAAAGCTGGTTCACAATATAACCAATATTCTTTGTTTATTTGTTTGTAATATCTTTATTGTAGTAACAAGAAAATAGTACATAGTTATAAAAGAAACAAATCACTTGCAATGGTGGACTTATCCCATGAAGGGATCTATTCCAGACAACCGACACACAATAAAGGAACTAGATAATTAAGTAAAGTTCTCCTGGGGTAACCTTTTTTAGTTGGCCCAATCTCCTCATACACAATCCTCTCCTATACAAACTACTTCCTTTTCTTGTTAAATTTTCATTTTGATAATGGATCTTTCATTCCTGATAGTATATGGAACTATGTGACAACATCTCTAAAACATTACACGCCATCAAGTAACACAGCGAAGATTCTCACTTTCAAGTTTCTACTAATCGGATCATCATCATCATGGCGGCCTTTTGAGACTCCAGTCTTGGATATAGGCCTCTTCCCTCTTCTTCTATTCTTGGCAGTCTTGTGCCCAACTTATCCAGTCTTCGTGCCGTCTGATGTCGTTTGGGCAGCGCTGCGGTGGTCTTTTTTTTTACGTGTGGAAAGACCTTCGTCTTCCCGTCCGGCTACGGGAAGCCGGACGGGTTATGTGGGGCTACCGCTTCGTTGCCAGGAGTGTGAGCTGCCCTCGCTCATGTTCCTGACGCGGCGGCCGCTTCCACGGCGGCTTCCTTCCACTCCCACTTGTGTCCGTTTGGGTAGAGAGAGGGAGAGAGATACATTGGACGATTTTTACTCGGAGGTATCCGTTTTTCTGACAATTAACTAGATTTAATTTAGTGAAACGACATTTCACTGACTATTTTAGTAAGTAGGCCAGCAGGGTGACCCGTCGGCCTGAGGTGGTCTGCCGTAACATACATAGAACGTACTCCAAATCGCTGGAACCGAGGTTCTCCAGACAACTCTTAGCCTGGCGGAAGATCTTTCCTTTGTGGCGGTCTAGCCCCAATCATCGCTCCTGCTTCAACTCTCTAAGCTTCATTGGTCCATTCTCATTATAGGTATCCTAATTCTTTTTATCAGGACAAGAGAAGGATCACAAATTCAAAGCCATGGAATTTTGAACTTGATTTTCAGATTCCTGCCCTGTAGTACCTATGTAGACCAGTCTTTATCCACTTGTTGACAGAACTATTCAAAGTCCAAAGATTCAACAAAAATATAAAGAGTCACGGTGCTATTAAGCCCAATTTTTGATGTTTCTACTTAGACAGACGTCCAAACGTTTTGGAGTAACTTCTATATAGTTTGAGCCAGTGAGTTTGACAATGATCGCCTGTGTATCCCCTACATCATTTAGTGAAGGTCAGTTAATTTCATTTTGGCGTGTGGGTGACGAAACTATTTGGTGTCAATAATATAGTCTAAGTCTGACTATATTTTATACTACTATTACTAGCTGTGTCCGCGACTTCGTCCGCGTGGGATAGTTATTTTGGGCATCATTGAAGCCCTCAAGGATGAATAATTTTCCCCGTTTTTTTTTTCACATTTTCCATTATTTCTTCGCTCGTAATAGTTGCAGCGAGATGTTAAAGCCTTCCTAGATAAATTGTCTATTAAACGCAAAAAGAATTTTTCAATTCGAACCAGTAGTTCCATAGATTAGCGCGTTCAAATAAACAAACAAACTCTTCAGCTTTATAATATTAAGTATAGATGTAGTCTAGCTTATGATGATTAGGTATACAAAGACCGAACGACGTACAAACATTGCAAATCTGTATAATTTTAGGCCTTGACAATGATCGCGTGTGTACTTGCCTCCTGTATCAGTTAGTGAAGGTCACTAAAGTTCATTTTGCCATGTCGCGGTTGGGTTGCGTAATTACTGTTCTGTGTCAACAGTTTAATGTCTGCCTACGTACGTTTTGTTATTCTTTGCAGATTTATTTATTACTAGCTGTGCCCGTGACTTCGTCCGTGTGGAATAGTAATTTTCGGCATCATTGAAGCCCTCAAGGATGAATAATTTTCCCCGTGAATGTTTCCCATAATGGGAAATGTGAAAAAAAAAATGTTTTTCCCATTTTCCATTATGTCTTTGCTCCTTATAGTTGCAGCGTGATGTTATATAGCCTAAAGCCTAAAAAATGTAATTAAGCCTTCCTTGATAAATGGTATATTCAACGCAAAAAGAATTTTTCAATTCGAACCAGTAGTTCCTGAGATTCAAACAACAAACAAACAAACTCTTCAGCTTTATAATATTAGCATAGATACCTACCTATATTTATTATTAATTATTTTTCTATCATTTCAATGGCTTCAAACTGTGGGATGGGACTTTCATCGAGACAAATACAATTTTTATTTTTTATTTGGAAAATACATACACATAATCACGCCTATACCTTGCGGGGTAGACAGAGCCAACAGTCTTTAAATTATTTTGGGGTTATTGACATATCAACAGCCTCTTAATGTGTTAAATATTACATTTTTTTTTTGTTGTTGGCTTCAAAGCTCAAGATTCAATTAAATAGGTAAGTACAGCATTTGTAATAATTTACATTCTTTGGTTTCTTATAAAAAGTGAAATTTTGGTCACTTCTACCGGCGGTATTTTTGATGATCTAGATTTTGAGGGGTTTTAATATAAGTATTTCAAAATAAAAAGAAAACCTATTTATCAAAGCAAAGACGAAACCTCTGAAAGAATTTCATGGCAAAGGAACAGATTTTTTATAACAACGTAAGTTTGAATACTATCCGATGCTGACAGAGGAAAACATCGTGAGGAAACCTGCACATTCAGGCAACTGGATGTGTAACCATGATCGATCCAAAACGGGTTAGGTACCCCTGCATAGGTTGCGGAGGTCAGACGGTAGTCGCTTCGTGTAAAAACGTGACCCACCCAATCCACGATCCATGGTCAAAGGCATACCCCGGGCTCCTCTCCAGAGTGGTGAGGATGCAACCGGGACTAAAGCCAGGAGGAAGAATAAGCAATTGCTACGAAAGAATATTTCGATATTATCTACTAGTCAGATTTACAAGTAGCATTTAAAGAATTTTTGAAAAATAACTTATTATGGTGCCGTGTGGTTCCCGGCACCAGTACAAAAAAAAATAGGGCCACTCCATCTCTTTCCCATGGATATCGATGAAGACGACTAAGGGCCTATCCCTTTACTTACAAACTTGGGATTCTTTTTTTAGGCGATGGGCTAGCAACCTGTCATTAACTGAATCTCAATTCTATCATTAAGCCAAATAGCTGAACGTGGCCATTCAGTTTTTTCAAGACTGTTGGCTCTGTCTACCCCGCAAGGGATATAGACGTGACCATATGTAAGTATGTAACTTATTATGAATTCATAAATTCTACGTTAGCGCAGTAACTGTCTGTTTTATGCTTAACTGTTATTAGTTAATTGCATACAAACCCGTAAGCAATGATAATTTGATGCAAGAACGACTATTCTGAACCTAACCCGCCATCTTGGATCTTTGTAATTGGAATGGCTTATATTTTACACAGTTACAAATCTCCTATTAACTTATTCTTTCACCTGGATCCAGGTTAAATCCACACCTCTAAAGTTGCGCCTTTTGAAATCTTCTTCTACACATGCATAATTAATCTTTCCCATGGATGTCGTAAAAGGCGACTAAGGGATAGGCTTATAACCTTGGGATTGTTCTTTGTGGCGATGGATATGCTTAATACTGTCACTATTTGAATCTAAATTCTATCATGAAGCCGAACAGCTGAACGTGGCTTATCATCAGTCGTTCAAGACTGTTGGCTCTGTCTACCTCGCAAGGACGTCTGTGTTTGTAGGAATGTATTTATTTACAATTGTACTTGTCATGACATGACTGACATTTATATAATATGACTACCTCGTAGTCATACCTAGGTATATAAACTTTATGAATATACAGAAAACATTGTCATCGCCGTGTGATTTCCCGCACTTAAGAATAGAACAACTCAATATCTACTTTTCTAATGAATTACTATGGGATAGTCAGCATATTGAGTAGGTCTGAGAATCGGCCAACATCCATTTTTCATACCCCTTAGTGATAAGGGTTAACCCTTAACATTTTTTAACTAGAAATTACTTAAAAATTATTTATATAGCAAAACAACGTTTTCAACGGGACAGCTAGTAATCTATACTAATATTATAAAGCTAAAGAGTTTGTTTGTTTGCACCAGTACAAAAAAGAATAGGCCCACTAGATAACTTATACTAAGGGATAGACTTACAAACTTGGGATTCTTTTTTTAGGCGATGGGCTAGCAACCTGTCACTATTTGAATCTCAATTCTATCATTAAGCCAAATAGCTGAACGTGGCCATTCAGTCTTTTCAAGACTGTTGGCTTTGTCTACCCCACAAGGGATATAGACGTGACCGTATGTATGTATGTAGTTTGTTTGTTTGTTTAGGATTAAGATTATCTATTAGTATACCTACCCCATCGTATGAGCATCGGGTATCTTTATATTTGTTATCGGCCGCCATTGTAAACAAATAAGATTATTTTTTTAGATAACGAGCGACCTTTGATCTACACGTAAGCTAAAGTCTGGAATACTAAGTAAGATACATAAGGTTGCCGTGTAGTTTCCGACATTTAAGAATAGAACCACTCCATATTTTTACTATGGTCGTAAAAGGCGGCTAAGGGATAGGCTGATGTACTTGTGATTTCTCTTGTAGGCGATGGGTTAGCAACCTGTCACTATTTGAATTTCAATTCTAGGCTATATTTTATTCTGGGTCTTCAGCTACCTACATAGCAAATTTCATCGTTATCGGTTCAGTAGTTTTTGCGTGAAAGAGTAACAAACATCCATACTGACATACAAACTTTCGCATTTATAATATTAGTTGGATTTCAACTCAACTTTGGAGTCAACATATAGATACAATATACTCGTACATACCTAATCCTACTACTATTATAAAGGCGAAAGTTTGTATGGATGTATGGATGTTTGTTACTCTTTCACGCAAAAACTACTGAACCGATTACCATGAAATTTGGTATGTAGGTAGCTGAAGACCCAGAATAACACATAGGCTACTTTTTATCCCAGAGTTCCCGCGGGATTGATAGGGTTTCCTTTCCATGCGGACGAAGTCGCGGGCGGCCTCTAGTAACCAATATATTTTAAACAGCGGTCAATGTCACAGGCGCAAGACGCGATTGCTCAATTTTACAGTTAGGTTATTAACATCCGCCCGTGACTCCGTTCGAATGTAAATTGTATGTGTTATTTATTTATTTACTAATTTATGTACACAGAAAACATCGAGACTGATAAACACAAGAAACAAAATTACGTAGGTTCTGCTTATTTATTCTATACAGAATGTGTTCTTCTTATAAAGAAGCTAATTACTCTTGAGTTTTAGGCGATGATGGGCTAACAACTTGTCATTATTTAAATCTCAATTCTACCTTAAGCCGTACAGTTCAAAATGGCCTGTCAGTTTTTTCAAGATTGTAGATAGGCTCTCTTTACCCCGCAAGGGATATAGACGTGATTATTTGTATGTATGTATAGTTTCATCTCAACATAGGTACATATACTTACGTCTATATCTCTTGCGGGGTAGACAGAGTCTTGAAAAAACTGATAGGCCACGTTCAGCTTTTTCTTGGCTTGATGATAGAATGGAGCTTTGAATGGTGACAGGTTGCTAGCCCATCGCTTAAAAGAAGAATCCCAATCTTATAAGCCGATTCCTTAGTCCCCTTTACGACATCCGCGTGAAAGAGATGGAGTAATCCTATTCTTTTTATTATTTACCGAGTTACGTGACTCTAAATTACTGTCCCAATTTAAAAAAATTATTAAAAATTATTACCTTTCCAAGCCTTGCTAATTTGGTAAATATTGTACATATTTTATGTAAGTTTATTATTTTGTATTTATATATGTATTTTATTATATTTTGTATATGTACTTATTTGTTTATTTATGTCTATTATTAGTTGTGTGAGTGGAGTACACGCCTGTCACCCTTTCCATCATGTCTCCTATCTCGGGTCTGCTGGAAGAGATTTCTTTTGAAATAAGCAGAACCTTTGTAATTTTGTTTCTTGTGTTTATCAGTCTCGATGTTTTCTGTGTACATAAATTAGTAAATAAATAAATAAATAAATTGCTACCGGGAACCACACGGCACTTACAACAACTATACAAAATAACTTTGAGACCTGTGATTCTGCCAAAATATGGAAGATTCCTAAAGTTGCAAACAGGTCAGGGGTTTATCGTGGTGTGCGGTCACCGCTGCCAACATAAATGTAGTCACCTAAGTAACCAAGTATATTTAGATAATTATCATTAAGACCTCAAAAATCATCTACGATGACTGTAACCGTATAAGTGCCGTGTGGTTCCCGGCACCAATACAAAATAGAATAGGACCACTCCATCTCTTTCCCATGGATGTCGTAAAAGGCGACTAAGTGATAAGCTTACAAACTTGGGATTCTTTTTTAGGCGATGGGCTAGCAACCTGTCAATATTTGAATCTCAATTCTATCATTATGCCAAATAGCTGAACGTGGCCATTCAGTCTTTTCAAGACTGTTGGCTCTGTCTACCACGCAAGGGATATAGACGTGACCATATGTATGTATGTATGACAATAACCGTCAAAAAGACGCACCCCCGACTCTTTTCCAGAGAGGTGAGTTGAGGATGTACTTGTACCAGGAGAAAGAATGGTTATATCAAAAATATATGTATATAAAAATCTTCTCTTGAATGTGTGGATGAAGCGAGAGAAGTATGCAAAGATCGTGGCAAGTGGAAAGGTGTAATCTCTGCCTAACACTCCAAGAATATGGATTTTATGTAAATACCTATTCTTCTCCGTACGTCCGATGACAATGCTGCAGTGTAGTTTGTAACGCCGCTTCTTCTACACATGCGCTTTGGAAGTGGTAGTAGTTATAATGAGATTTAAGTGATGTGACGTCAATAAGTGATACCTTGTATCCAATTTTGAAAATAAATCTATTCTACATACATACATATGATCACGTCTTTATCCCTTACGGGGTAGACAGAGCCAACAGTCTTAAAAAGACTGATAGGCCACGTTCAGCTGTTTGGCTTAATGATAGAATTGATTTTCAAATAGTGACGGGTTGCTAGCCCATCGCCTAAAAGAAGAATCCCAAGTTTATAAGCCTATCCTTTAGTCGCCTTTTACGACATCCATGGGAAAGAGATGGCGTAGTCCTATTCTTTTTTGTATTGGTGCCTGGAACCACACGGTATCTATTTTAAAATAATAAATCTATTATATTCTATTCTCTCTCAGCCATGGGTCGAGTATTGACAGTATTGGCCGTAGCGGCGATTGGAGCTGGTATATGGTATGTCTTCCAATGCTGTGACGCTCCTCAAGTGCCCAAGCTTGACCTGGATGAGTGGTGGGGACCTAAAGACCTGAAAGGAAGGACTGATGCCAGTATACGACCATTCCACGTGAAGTTTGACGAAGCGGTAAGTATCACAGCCGATAAAACAGAACACTAGCTTAGTGATAAATCCGCCATTGTAACCTCATAACTTGTCTTTTACGTAGTATTTTCATTTTTGAGAATATTTTTTTATAAATAAATAAAGAATATATATTTTTTCTATCTCTCTCTCTCTAAGTGACGTGACGTCACTTAACTAATTAATGTTTAGAACAGTCATCCAAAATAAACTTAGTTACATCAATCGCAAACGGAAGGTGTATTATTTCTTCACTGTCTTTCATATTCGAGAGATTTCATAGAACGAGTTTTGCTTCTTTTACGCTTTTGGGGAGTTAAATATTAATTACCCATAGTTATTCTTCTCCGCTAATTAAAACTTCTTTTTCAGTTAATACAAGACCTAAAAAGCCGCCTGAAAAATCACCGTCCCTTCACGCCTCCTCTAGAAGGCATCGGATTCGAATACGGCTTCAACAGCAAGACCATAGAGACCTGGATTCAGTACTGGGCTGAGAAGTACAACTTCACTGCCAGGGAGAAGTTCTTGAACCAGTTCCCTCAGTTCAAGACTAATATCCAGGGTCTTGATATCCATTTCATTAGGGTTACACCTCAGGTATGTTATTAAACTCATTGGAGATAAGTAATATTGTCACTTTATTGCTAAGCCCTTAACATTTTCAAAACGTTCCATACATACATACATACATATGGTCACGTCTATATCCCTTGTGGAGTAGACAGTCTTGAAAAGACTTAATGGCCACGTTCAGCTATTTGGCTTAATGATACAATTGAGATCATTTGGATCTCAATTGTATCATTAAGCCAAATAGTGTCAGGTTGTCAAAGCCTGAAGTGACAGGTTGCTAGCCCATCGCCAAGAAAAAAAAAAATCCCAAATTTATAAGCCTATCCCTTAGTCGCCTTTTACGACATCCATGGGAAAGAGACGGAGTGGTCCTATTCTTTTTTGTATTGATGCCGGGAACCACACGGCACGGTTGCATTAATCTGACAAATAAATCTTTATGCCTCCAGGTGCCCCAGGGCTTCAAAGTGGTACCAATTCTGCTGATGCATGGGTGGCCAGGTTCCGTTCGGGAATTCTACGAAGCCATCCCGTTCCTCACACAGCAGAGGCCAGGGTACGACTTCGCGTTCGAAGTTATTGTCCCCAGTCTACCTGGATATGGATTCTCTGATGTAAGAAACAAGTAATTCTTCTTTTACCGGCATTTTTTTTTTGCATTCTTCTTTTTTTCTTTTTTTTATATAGAAACATGTCACGTCTTAATCTATTGTGGACAGAGGCGGTCTCGGATAAGACTCGAAGGCAGCGGCTTTTAATGATAGAACTGAAAATATGATTAAATATCACCTAAAAAGCAGGTACCCATCGACGCATCTCTTCCTACGATAACATTTCGTACACCTAATCTTGGAAATTTTTGCCAACTAAAAATCTTAGCTCTTTAAAAAAAATATCACCTTACAGAATCTCAAATTTATGGACCTTTCGCTTTAATTGCTTTTAAATAAATACATAAGGGACAAATTACACTGATTGAGTTAGCCTCTAAGTAAGTTCGAGACTTGTGTTACGAGATACTAACTCAACGATACTATGTTTTGTAATATATACTTATATAGATAAACATCCAAGACCCAGGCCAATCAGAAAAAGTTATTTTCTCATCATACCCTGGCCGGGATTCGAACCCGGAACCTCCGGTGTCACAGACAAGCGTACTACCGCCGCGCCACAGAGGAAATGTGTGTGATGGAATTGAAATATTAATATGATTGAATATCATCTAAAAGAATCCCAAATTTAAAGACCTTTTGCTTCAATTACTTTTACAATCTAACTAGAATAAAAGTGATGTTATTAAGAAGAAGAGTTAATGAAGTTATAGAGAAGTCTTAACATACCTTGAACCGTCAGAATGTGAGTCACCTTTTACAAATCCTAATTCCTTCCAGGGTGCAGTCCGCCCAGGTCTCGCTGCTCCTCAGACAGCCGTCATCTTCCGCAACCTGATGCACAGGCTGGGCTTCAAGAAGTTCTACGTCCAGGGTGGAGACTGGGGCGCACTCATCGCTTCCTCCATTTCTACTCTGTTCCCAAATGAAGTGTTGGGGCATCACACTAACATGGCTGTTGTTCAGGTAATATGCTTCACATACATACATATATATATATATATATATATATATATATATAACCGAAACCGCAGAGCTTGCATGAAGAGAGTTATGAATGTGGATGAAGAGAAGGAAGTATGCAGAGATCGTGGCAAGTGGAAAGAGGTAGTCTATGCCAACCCCTCCGGGAAAGAGGCGTGATTTTATGTATGTATGTATGTACATACATATAACGTAAAAGACGACTAAGGGATAGGCTTACTAAATATTCTTTTTTTTAGGCGATGGGCTAGCAACATATATTCGAATATCAATTCTATCATCAAGCCAAAAAGCTGAACGTGGTCTATCAGTCTTTTGAAGACTGTTGGCTCTGTCTACCCCGCAAGGGATATAGGCGTGATTATATGTATGTATGTACTAGAACTGGTTCGAATTGAAAAATTATTTTTGTGTTGAATAGACCATTTATCGAGGAGGGTTTAAGGCTATATAACATAACACTGCAACTATTAGGAGCGAAGAAATAAAAAAATAAAATTATTCATCCTTGAGGCCTTCAATCAATGATGCCCAAAATAACTATTCCAAGCGACGAAGTCGCGGGCACAGCTTGTTTATTATACCTATATTTGTTTTAAAAATCGTAAAACATTTGTAAAAAGCAATCCTTTGAACACTGTTTTTAGTCTAATAAGTTTTTAAACTCATCACATTTACGCGTCAATAACTTTGTTTACCGTTACCTAGAGAAGAATAGAAACATTATCACCACGTAGAATAGAGAGAGAAAGAGCTACTGTATCTTGTTGTATAATTTGAACAGGTCAACGACTTGGTTCCGTGACGACTCAGTGATTATTTAAAACCTAGTCCAAGGGACAGACCGCTTGTTATTGTATCATATTAATAATATTTTTATTAGAGACCTATTTTTGTTTGTAAATTACTTATGTATTTGTTCCAATTTTGATTTATATCATCAATGCGAAAGTGATTTTGTCTTGGTAGACTAATATTCAGATAGTCTAACGCCTTTTCTTAGACTATAATTTACATTTTCCCGTGGTTTTGCTTTGGTAGGAGTCTCCGAATATGAATGGAGTTTATTTTGTATACTTTTTTTTTTTGGTAATTTATGTAATCCTACATGCATACATGTTATCACGTCTTTATCCCTTACGGGGTAGACAGAGCCAACAGTCAGTAAAAAGTAGAATAAAGATATAAATACTTAATTATGCTCTTTAATACATACATACATATGGTCACGTCTATATCCCTTGCGAGATAGCAGAGCCAACAGTCTTGAATAGACTGAATAGCCACGTTCAGCTGTTTAGCTTAATGATAGAATTGAGACTCAAATAGTGACAAGTTGCTAACCCATCGCCTAAAAAAGAATACCAAGTTTATAAGCCTATCCCTTAGTCGCTTTTTACGACATCCATGGGAAAGAGATGGAGTGGTCCTATTCTTTTTTGTATTGGTGCCGGGAACCACACGGCTCTTTAATAACATGAACATTACTCACATACGTTTGTATTTATATTTTCAGACCAACTGCAACTATCTGAAGCTATTCATTGGCTCCATCTTCCCCTCGCTGGTGGTAGACCCAAGTTTGGCTGACCGCATGTACCCACTGTCCAACTTCATTTCTTACGTGTTAGAAGAGTTTGGGTACTTCCATCTGCAGGCAACTAAGCCTGATACTGTTGGTAAGCTAACATGTCAAATATTGTAGAAACCTAAGAAGCAAAATCGTAAATGATACAAATTGGAGGCAGAAATTTACATACATACATATAATCACGTCTACATCCCTTGCGGGTTAGACAGAGCCAATAGTCTTAAAAAGACTGATAGGCCACGTTCAGCTAATTTGCTTTAAGATAGAATTGAGATTCAAATAGTGACAAGTTGCCAGCCCATCGCCTAAAAGAAGAATCCCAAGTATATAAGCCTACCCCTTAGTCGCCTTTTACGACATCCATGGGAGAGAGATGGAGTGGCACTAATTGAAAAAAAAAATTATTAGAAGGACGCAGAAATTTTATACCTAAAAAGATAGATATGTATGAAGCAAAACACCTTCGAAGTTAAAATGCATATACTTAACTATATCACAAACTCCGTTACGCACGACATTCTTAAAGTAATCCTACTACTATTATAAAGGCGAAAATTTGTATGGATGTATGGATGTTTGTTACTGTTTCACGCAAAAACTACTGAACCGATTACCATGAAATTTTGTATGTAGGTAGCTGAAGACCCAGAATAACACATAGGCTACTTTTTATCCCAGAGTTCCCGCGGGATTGATAGGGTTTCCATGCGGACGAAGTCGCGGGCGGCCTCTAGTTAATGTATAATTGAATGACTGAAACATGTAAAGTACTATTTCACCTAATGCATCAAATATGTACAAAAACCGAACTATTATCATAGTTTTTGTATTAAACGTGGGATTATGATTAATTTACAAATAATGATAGGAAACCTAAAACTAGCTTGGGCAATGACTCATTGGTGACAACGACTTTTCTCATTTCAGGAACGGCCCTAAACGACTCCCCTGCGGGACTCCTCGCTTACATAGTCGAGAAGTTCTCCACGTGGACCCGTTTGGACCACAAGAAGAAGCTCGATGGCGGTCTCGAATTCCGCTTCACCAAAGACCAACTGATTGACAACCTCATGCTGTACTGGGCGCCGAAGTCTATCACCACTTCGATGAGGTTCTACGCTGAGAACATGAGCGATAAAACGAGGAATATGAAATTGGAACAGTAAGATATCATTATCTATTTCTTAAGAGTTTGCGTTTTATTGAATACGTTATTTTATATATGACTAGCTGTGCTCGCGACTTCGTTCGCGTGAAATAGTTATCAAGGGCATCATTGAAGCCCTCAATGATGAATAATTTTCCCCGTTTTTTTTTAATTTCCATTATTACTTTGCTCCTAAAAGTTGCAGCGTGATGTTATATAGCCTAAAGCCTTCCTCGATAAATAGTCTATTAGACGCAAAAAGAATTTTTCAATTCGAACCACTAGTTCCTGTTCCAAACAAACAAACTCTTCAGCTTTATGATATTAGTATAGATTGTAGATGAGGTATTTTCTGCGTTAGTTTTTAGCCTATTAGAATAATCATTATACATCATAGTGAAGGTTGAGGAAAGCCTAAAAGATTGAAGAAGTAAAAAATAATCTTAAATATTATTGATCAATAATCCCCAAGCCGTTGACTCTGAAGTTTTATTCAATTTTTTTACCACATCCTGTTTATTATCAGCGGAGCAGACCCCAAAAACCAACAGTTAAAATTTCAATCGGGGATAAGTTAAGATGCCAAAATGTATTACTTGAGATCTACAGTTTTTTGGAACCCGTGGATCTATGCAACAATTTCGAAGTAAATTCTTCATCCATATAACAGCGTAGTTTTCACGAAAATATCATTTTACAGTGCCGTGTGGTTCTCGGCACTAATAGAAAAAAGAATAGGACCACTTCAACTCTTTTCCATGGATGTCGTTAAAGGTATAGTCGATGGGCAAGCAACCTGTCACTATTTGAATCTCAACTCTATCATTAAGCCAAACAGCTGAACTTGGCTTATCAGACTTTTCAAGACTGTTGGCTCTGTCTACCTCGTTAGGTTAATAGATTGTATGTATGTATGTATCTTTATATTTTTTTTCAGATTCCATAGTTAGCAATCTATGTAACACTTTAGATGTAAATTCTTCATCACAACAAGTAACAAGTTAATCCATTCGGCGTATTTTTGAAACAATTCTTATTTTTATTTCCAGGATAAAGACGCCAGTCCCCACATGGGCGCTCCAGGCTAAGCATGAGCTGTTCTACCAGCCCCCGAGCTTCTTGAAAGTGAAGTATACCAACCTTTTAAACACAACAGTTTTGGACGACGGCGGCCATTTTCTAGCTTTTGAACTACCGCAAATTTTCGCCGAAGACGTGTTCAAAGCTGTGAAAGCCTTCAGAGAGTTTCACGTTAAGAAGAATAAGACTGAACTGTGATTTGGTTAAGTTTTTTTAATAAAGTTTATTTTTTACTTTTTAATTAGTACTACGTTTTATTTGTTCAACCTTATATTAAAAATCTTTTTTTTTTTGTTGTAATCAATAAACTCAAAATCTATTGAAGCTATTTTTATGAAATTTGAAAAATATTGAAGCGCTTTTTATAAATGATGTAAAAGATGTAGTCTCTGCCTTATCCCGCTAAGAAACAGTATAACTTAGCATGTATGAAAACTGGCATAGAGATAAGCATAAACTAAACTTCAATTATTGTCGTCTAATTAGTTGATTATTTTTGTAATTACATTGAAGCATGCAACCCAATTATATGTGAGCACAACTTTTGTAAAAATAAATGAAGAGTTACCCGGTAGAAAAAATAAACGATGAATTATGAGATGGACATAGGGTAAGGGTACCTACTTTTATTCGGGCAGAGACTGGGTTAAAAAATCTATTACCTCAAAAGTTGGTGACTACCGTGGCTCTGGTAAGTATTATCACGCCAAATCTACGTCGTAAAAGTCACCCTATTTTTTGCGCTATCTTCGCCTCGTTTTTGACAAGGCACGTGTCGCTGCGTTGGTTGTCAAATTAATTCTAACACATTAGGATCGACGAGGGTTTAATACTATTGTGGATGGTAAGTGTGGCATTTATTAATATTTGAAGTTATTTTATCAGTTGTGGGATGATTTCATTTATTTATTTATTACTTTTTGATCTGGAGGATTCATTCATAACCTAGCTCAGCAAAGAAATTAACCTATTAAGTATATATTGTGCCAAACATGCCAACGATGTTTAGCTTTTGGTAGCAGCTTCAGTTCAGTACAGTTTCTCATTCGTATATATTTTATTGCTTTGCTTATAGATTTTATTGCTATTAATCTCATGGGAACAGAAGGGATTCCCCGATAATAAATTAAATAAAAGTACAATGATGTCTAGCAGGTTACATGCATGACGATATTTTTGTGTACCATAATTAAGTACGTTTTTTTAGTTTATTTTTTAAATTCTTTACAATGACAAAATAAAAAAAAAGAGTGAAACATTATTTGAAATTTTTGCATAATTGTAGTAGAAGTAAAAGTGTGTGACTTGTAGTAGCCATATATAAATTTTAAAAAAGTAACTTTCCCTTTTCAAGTCTTCCCACTCTACCAACACTGTTCCCTACAATATTGTTTACCCTAAATGCAAATGAATTAGACAGCGAGCGACGTCGCGGCGCGTGCCTAGTCTCACTCACATACTAATATTGGATTAACCTTATCACATTGGAGCAGATTAATTCGAATTATTTGTTCAATAGCCAATTTGGGGTGGCGACCTCTTATACTAAGTAAATATTAAAGTTAATTTACATTTGATTTCATAATGTTGAGAGGAATTTATAAAAAAATAAAAAAGGCGAAATGACAGAAAATACCTTAAGGTCGGCAAATATTTAGCGTTAATTACTTAAACTTATTGTATTCAAGATTTTTATTACAACAATTATTAAAAATATAACAATTATTACTAAGAATAAATTCTCGTCAACAAGTTAAATAAAAAATGTAGGTTAATTTATGTTAATACATTTATTTAATCACTAAATATAATAGTATCGTAAATACAACTAAGTATGTCACTAATAATAACAAGAGATCATTTAAATACGATTAATACACTATTTACAATGAAAATAATATCAACACTATTACTTGTTCTTGTAACTTCAGAAAAGAGGTTGAACAATTAAAAATCCGTCACCTTCATACAAATTATATCAGGAATATCCCTTTATTTATTATCTTTTATATCTTTCTCTTTGGCATTTCCGGTTTTTCCATCAACATTTTGAGCTGGAGCAATCATCAGTAAATTGTTCCCATTTCTATCAGCCAAGCTCCTAAACGGAACATTAGGCCGCCATCTTGAATTAAAATAATACTGATTCCGCAAAACCCTTAAATGTTCTTTGCCGAAGTAAAAATCTGATCTTTGTGTCAAATTCCTCTGAAAATTCCGTTTCAGTTCTTCATTTTCTTCATTGCCATATTTTTGATCAGTTTCATGAAAGATTTTGTGTTTAGGACCGTCATCTTCGAAGTATGGCCTTTTTAGTCGGAGTCTCCTAGACTGAGGACTTAGTGGTGGCTCACATTTGATAGCGAGATTTACTGAATTCTCTTTGTTCATAGATAGACCATGGTTCTTCTGCCATTCTAGTACTTCGCATAGGAGGCCTATGTACCTAAAAAATAATTTTGCTAAGTGGATTGGATAGTCTATATATGTAAAAATCTATCATGGAAATAAAAATGAAAAATATGAATTTCTCAATTGACTTATTATTTCATACGGTATTATAATGGCTGAAATTCGACATGAAACCAACAGTTTTAAATTTAGAAGATGAGAGAGATTCAACGCTCTCATTTTAAACTCCTTATTAATCAGTAAATTTTTTAAATACTAGATAAACTTATTGTGTATAGGTTATATCGGAGTAAAGTTTCTATATTTTTAACATGAAGAAAGAAATATCAGACAATGAACTCTGGGCTAAATAACATATGAGTGCAGTGGACAACTGGGAACATGCAAACATTAGAAAGATAGAGGTATTTCATACCGATAATAATATAGGGCTAACAATCTATTCCGCTGAGAATATCAAAATTATGGTTTATTCCACTTTTTGTCACCTGGGTGAATTGGTATATTTTTCAAAATTGTCACCCTTAAATATATCTATGCAAGTATTCAAAAAAATTCTAAAGCTGTACCTTAGATTAGCAGAAACCTGTAGTTAGAGATCATAGGATCTCACGCTTATACCATTTCTTCTCTGGAAGATGATCAGTCTCCTACCAGCCTTAGACGCCTTAATATAAAGGAAGTTAAAACGTTCTTTACTTACCTTATAGCCATCCTTAGGATCTCATTCTTGGACAATTTCTTATCCGGGGGGTGGGTTGGCACCAATCTCCTCAACTCTGCGAAGGCTCCACTAACATTCTGCTGTCTCCAGCGTTCTCGGCAGTTCGTGAACAGCTTGCGAGGTGGACGGAGGAGGCAGGAGTTGAGGGATGGAAGGTCCTCTGAGTGATTCTGTGAGAGATGAGTTAGTATTGAAGGTAAGTCTAAGGCAAGTGTAAGGTAGATTCAGATTCATTTATTGCAAGTCACAAGTTTGAAGATGACACAAAAGTATTAAGTAAAATGGCACTCTGCAGGGGCATAGCAAAAACTAGTTGTCATTTAATGTTTATATAGTCCTATATCCCTTGCGGGGTAGATAGAGCCAGCAGTCTTGAAAGACTAAATGGCCACGTTCAGCTGTTAGGCTTAATGATAGAATTGAGATTGTAGTAGTGATAGGTTGCTAGCCCATCGCCTAAAAGAAGAATTTCAAATTTATAAGCCTATCTCTTAGTCGCCTTTTACGATGCCTATGGAAAAAAGATGGATTGGTCCTATTCTTTTTTATATTGCTGCCGGAAACCACACGGCATATTTTCATAAGATGGATTATAACTGCTAACAGTTACCTGAACACTCCTGATTTGCCGATCATCATCGCTGTCTGGTAGACAGAAGTCATCACTCAACATCTCACTGTCTGGTTCCTCATCAGAACAGGACTCCTGGTCTGACGCCATGGAGGTGACGTACACTGTAGCAAGCAGAACAAACTTTAGTTTTTTTTTTTTTTTTCATGATGCCTAAGAAAAACCAGCGTTACGGTCGTGTTGAACCACAAAAAATGCTTAAGGGGACTATTTTAGTACAAAAAAATTATTTTAAGTGAAATTTTTGTTATGTTCCAATGTACCATATAAACATTTTTCTTTCTTTCTTGTAAAGTAACACATTACTTACTTCACTAGGTATTTTTCTTACTGATAGTTTGGGACATATGAGATCAAATACCTTTACGCCAACTCATCAAATAATGCAATCTTGCCATTAAAACCCCAAATTATAACTTACATCCTCACAACTCTGGACAGAAGCATTTTTTATACATACATACATATGGTCACGTCTATATCCCTTGGGGTGTAAACAGAGCCAACAGTCTGGAAAAGACTAAATGGCCACGTTCAGCTATTTGGCTTAATGATAGAATTGAGATTCGAACACTGACAGGTTGCTAGCCTATCGCCTAAGAAAGAATCCCAAGTTTGTGAGCCTATCCCTTAGTCGCCTTTTACGACATCCATGGGAAAGAAATGGAGTGGTCCTGTTCTTTTTTGTATTGGTGCCGGGAACCACACGGCACTTTTTATACCACCATTTAAACCCCTCCGTGCGCCCTTCTTGCCATTTTGAGGGCATCATGGGATCGCAGGCATTTCACCACGATGCCCTCTGGCTGCCCGGCGCTTCTGTGCCAGGAATCTTGCTGTAATGGGCGACCAGTAAGTTGCTGAACGCCCTTTCCATCCCAGGGTCGGGAAGTGACCCTAGTGAGGCAGTAGGCGCGAACGGTAAAGTGCACGCCTTCTACCTTCTTCTGGACAGAAGCCTGTGCTGTTTGGCTATGATCCTGGATTTGGTGAGTCAGGTTTTTATTTGAAACCACTCCTATCTGCACCCTTGGAAGGGGAACATAATATTGGATCATATCCGTTTTTTCTGAATCTATAAGCTGTATTTTTTTGTAGTCCTGGGCTTTCGCTCATTGTACCTATATAAAACCCAGAGTTGGTATTTATACATGACTAGCTGTGCCCGCGACTTCGTCCCCGTGGAATAGTTATTATGTGCATCATTGAAGCCCTCAAAGATGAATAATTTACCCCGGTTTTTTTTCACATTTTCCATTATTTCTTCACTCCTAATACTCGTAGTTGCAGCGTGATGTTATATAGCCTAAAGCTTTCCTCGATAAATGGTCTATTAAACACAAACATAATTTTTCAATTCGAACCAGAAGTTCCTGAGATTGGCGGGTTCAAACAAACAAACAAACTCTTCAGCTTTATAATATTAGTATAGATAAACTAAAATAATAACCACGTTTATTTATATGAACATCCGCTGATAAAAATATCCTGCTGATTATTATAATGTAACATTCTTGTTACAATACTATTTTATATTGAGGTTTTGGGAAGGACCGGTGATGATAAAATTATGCAGGTAGAGGTGCGTCGATGGTCGAATCGGTGTGGTGGTTAAAATGCGTGATACGCAGAAAGGCCTAGGTTCGGATCCCACCTCGGCCATTACTATTTTCAAAGTACCAATGACTACGTTCATAGTTATGTTGGTACATTACTAACCAATGCCCTTACGGTGAAGGAAAACATCATGAGGAAAACTGCACATTCAGGCAACTAGATGTGTCAGCGTGATCGATACAATACGGGTTAAGTTCCCCTGCAATGGTTGCAGAGGTCAGATGGAAGACGTTTAGTGTAAAACCTGACTCACCCAATCCAGGGTCCATGGTCAAAGGCTTACCCCAGGCTCCTCTTCAGATGGTGAGGATGCAACCGGGACTATAGTAGTTCCTATGAGAACTTATAACATGACTAGCTTATGCCTGCGACTTCTTTCCCGTGGTGATGGTTATGGGTGGGGTTTTATACCGATGGACGACATAAACTATTTAAATTTTTTTCAATAACTATATTGATCAAGAAGGAGATTTTGCTTTACAAGTTTTAATTAAGAATTTTTTAAGGACGTATAGTATATTTTTATTTTAAGTATGGAATCTAAAATATAATAAAGGAGCATGTGTAATTCGCTTGCAGTTTATAAGATATAATAAATTATACTAACCACTACTTCCCGATATGTCCGTTATAGTTGGCATAAAAACAATATTAGCACACACAACGCAAAAAAACAATTTTCAACAAATTTTAACAACACTAATGTTTTCACTACAGCATCCGAAAAGCGACTGAAGGTTATTAGCGTATTTTTTAAATTTCGAAGGGTGTCAGCATTGTATTCTGATTGGCTGGGATTGGAACTGAAACCGGCCAATGGGAGCTTTAGGGCGGAGTGTAGTAGGGATTTCCCTTTTGTTTTATTTCCATGAAACACTATTAAAGCTTATCAAGTACAGAGTATATTTTCAGTCTGTCTCATTTTTTGTTACTGAGTAAAAAAAATGAGGATATTCTAAATTTAAACTGTTTTTTTTTAATATTTTTGTTAGAACGCGTTTTCTTTCTCTGCCTATGATTTTGGTTATTATTTTTTTGGATAGGATATTAGACGTGCTGCCATAATCAATCGACGATGATACGTTGATAGAACTCTTGAAATTTTATAGGAATAACCGTTCTCCTACGAATAAACATTCGTACCTAGATGCGGAATGTGTGGATATGTGTGTGTGTGTAACTCTTTCACGCAAAAACTACTTTCATAAAATTTATAGAGATTTAAAAGGTGGACGAAGTCGCCAAAATTTTTTTGAGTTGATATGCCTACCTAGATAATACATTTCATGTCGCTAAGTATAACAATAAAAATATATAAGGGTAACCAAAAATAATCCCATGCAACATAAATTGTTGATAACGAAACATTACTTGCAAACATTTTTGTTCTTAATTTTACCGTACCTTGCATACCTACCAAATACATATTTATACAGGATGTCTGGTAAATCGTGTAACATATTAATGAACATAGTAAATCATGAACACGCTTATTTTAAAAAAAATATAAAATCAACAAAATACTTAGTAGTTTAAAAGATAAAAATTGTGAACAAATTCTTCTAATGTTTGAACACCATACGCTCACTTCGCGCATCTAGCGAGACAGCTGTCGATTCGTTATTTGAATACGCGCCGCCCGCGTGATTTCCACTCTTCTTTTTTGGATAAATAGGACAATTTTAAACTCTCCATTTTTTTTTTTTTCTAATTATTTATTATGAGTATCAGATACTGACTGCACCCTTTCAATATGTAACGTGATTTACCAAACACCCTGTATAGACAAGATAGCCTTATCTTAAATTCTTTTCGCCCCGAAATAAAGTAATAATTGTAATCTTATTACTATAATAAAATTATCTTTATTTTGATAATCTCTTTACGATTGTTAGATGCACCTTAAGCGGCGCAGTAATATTTTATTTCCATTTTGACAAATCTAAATAACTACTAATGTAGGTATTTTTTTATTTGATATATTAATTAACTGGTCAAAAAATATAAATGTTTGCACAATTGTTTTTAGGCAAAAAATAATGAGAGGAATTTTTGTTTTATCATTTCATAGGATACTTTTTAGTTTACTGAAACTCAAATTTGCAATTATGTACTGCTGCTAAATTTTGATTCACAGTTTTCACGAAAGTATTATTACGCTCATGGTAGGTAATATAGCTAGGTGTGTATAATATATATAGGTGTGTAATATAGCAGCATAATTATAAACAGTACTTTTATTATAATCTACAAACAGACAATTGGAAGTACACTAATCCAGTCTCGAGCCCGAATCTTCCCTCCCGCTATAACTTCAAGAAAACTAAACTGAAATAAAAAAAAAACTAATACCCCAATGGTTAATTTAATAGTCACATTCCGTCATATTCCAGTCAATTATTACTAATTACATTTGTATTTGATAAATGCGTATTTTCATTTGATAACAGCAGTAACGACGCGACACCATACAAACTCACACGTGTATTTTGATAGCAATTCTATTTATTTATATCTGTTACCAATTCATACGTGCAGAAGAAAAAATATAAATTGACTCTTATTGCGATACAAATAAAGTTTAATAAATGTTTTTATGATTACACGTTTAAAGTGGTAAAAATTAAGATAGCGAATTAAAAACCCGTCAGTGTAGTTTAATTGCGTTGACAAAAGTGTTGTATTTAATTTAGTGGTGTGATCAAAGATTCGCGGTATTTTGGTGTCACGATCATCGCGGTATTTCTATTGTCATTGTGAATTTCGGTTTAAATTTGGAACTGGAGGTTAATCGGTATATTGATTTGTTTTTTTATTTTTAATAGCTTTAACAAACCAGCATCATATAGGTAGATTCTTATATTGTGGAAAATTGGATGGAATTAAGATGTATGTTGCAAGTTATTTTTTTTTTCAAGTAAATAGTAAAAATGATAATTTTCAGCTGTTACATTCAATGTTGCAATTATAAAATCTCAAATATTACAAAAAATCTAGCATTTCAAAATTTCTAATTTACCAAAAAACCGGTGTATTTTAATAAAACGGTTAAAAAATACAATATTCATTGGCGAGAGTCAAAAATAGAAAAACATTTTACCTATAAACAATCCTTTCTTTATTTTTTACCGCGGGGATGATTGAATCTGTGCAGTTTTTTAAAAGTACATTTCTATTCATCATCCGTTTTTTTTAATTACGAAACCTTAATAATGTTCACATAAAACACGTGTGGAAATCGTGTTCTGTATATTTTATCGACAGTACCTACCAACATATGAGGACAAACTAGTTTGTTATGCTATGCAAATGTCGGGTAAATAATTATAAATCTTTATTTCTTATATTATAGACACAAAATTTTAAAACAGAACTTTTTAAACTACTTACAATCCTGTAAATAAATAACTACTTACATACCTTTATTATCTTTTAATTTTTTAAAATACATAGGTAAGTGAAGAGTGACAAAATTCTTTCTTTCTTTCTTTTCTATATTATGGCTTCCACCGGACTTTCGGTGATTCTGCAAATGTCATGGTTTGAAGAGACACAACTGACAAAATTATATTATGCTTTTGAATTCTTTGACAATCACCATAAGAGGTGTACTTTAACCATTTTATTTTAATTGGTGTAAATAAATAAATTTAAAAAAAGAGAAATAAATGACTGACTGATATATCAACGCCTTTTACGACATCCGTGGGAAAGAGATGGATTGGTCCTTTTCTTTTTTATAAGGGTGCCGGGAACCAAACGACATTCATTTGTTTATCCCTCTTGAAATTTTGTAGGTAACCTAAATTTAACAAGGTCACAGATTTTTTACACAAAAACACTTCCGTCTGACCTCCGCTAGACCAGAACCTAGCTTAGGTCAGGTTTTTTATTGTTCATTTGTCTTTACCTGTTTTTCCTAAGTCTTGGAGATACTTTAATTAAAATTTGGAATGGTTCTTTTATAGTCTAGTGAAAATCACAAGGCTAAAACAATGTATTAATTTATAAACCTATATATGTACATCAAGGAAAATAAAAATAAAACTTAAAATAAAGAGAAATTCAGTACAAGGGCAGTAATTATTTCTAGATGAATTTCTCCAAGCAGGACAAACTAATAACCAATGTAACATTACTTAATGAAATTTATGCAAAAACTAGTCATTTCTATTTTGTATCGAAGACAATGATGTGGTGATTAAAGATCTCGCACTGAAATGTGTATAAGGAAATATGTATATCATCATGTATCCTAAAAAAATCCTATTAAGTAAAAAAAACTTTTAACTATGTATAAAATATAATTTTGTACCTTAGTACGTATTGATGTGACTGTTTGAAAAAAATTGTTGAAACTTATTATGTTGTGAATCTCAGGGGGTGTAGACGTAATTATACATATTATTGAGTTAGTTTTTACCGTAATCAGTGTAGGTACACACTCCACACTGATTACGGTCCTAAAACGACGTCAACTCAAGAGTTCACAAGTCTCACTCACTTAGTGCATAAATATTTCCCCCTTGGCTTTAAAATAGTTTTTTCTAGGTAATGTTATTGAAGTTAGAGTATTATTAGGGACTAGCAGTGCCCGCGACTTCGTCCGCGTGGAATAGTTATTTTGGTCATCATTGAAGCCCTCAATGATGAATAATTTTCCCCTTTTTTTCACATTTTCCATTATTTCTTCGCTCTTAATAGTTGCAGCGTGATGTTATATAGCCTAAAGCTCTTAATAAATGGTATTTTCGACGCAAAAAGAATTTTTCAATTCGGACCAGTAGTTCCTGAGATTAGCGCGTTCAAACAAATAATATATAAATATGGAGTGTGAACGAGAGGAACATAAAAAGACCCATTGCATTTGTAAGTAACGTAATTGTATCGACTAAATAGTATTGAGAGTTATTGTTATTTTTAAATGTCACTATAGAGAATGTATTACAATTAAAACATTTAAAATTCATAACATATAATCACGTCTATAACCCTTGCAGGGTAGACAGAGCTAACAGTCATCAAAAGTCTGAAAGGCCACGTTCAGCTGTTTGGCTTAATGATAGAATTGAGATTCAAATAATGACAGGTTGCTAGCCCATCGCCTAAAAGGGGAATCCCATTGTATAAGCCTTTTACGACATCCATGGGAAAGAGATGGAGAGGTCCTATTCTTTTTTCTAATGGTGCCGGGATCCACACGGCAACAAACACACAAAATCTTTTTGTCTTAAGCCTTTTTGGGTGAAAATAAGCATCGGGCCACGAAGAACTTATCAATATAAAGTGAAAAAGACAGACAAACACTCTAGTCTCGAGCTAGCCCCATTTCCTTGATAACGGCTGATAAGACGTTGATAATGATTGACTGACATCATATTGTGAGAATCATAAGCGTATTGTAATGAGAGAGTAAAGCGTTGACCCTTGGTCTTTTACGATACTACGTCTTTTTATTGACGATTGATATTACCGTGTGGTTCCCGGCACCAATACAAAAAAGAATAGGACCACTCCATCTCTTTCCTATGGATGTCGTAAAAGGCGACTAAGGTATAGGCTTACAAACTTGGGATTCTTTTTTAGGCGATGGGTTAGCAACCTGTCACTATTTGAATCTTAATTCTATACATATGATCACGTCTATATCCCTTGCGGGGTAAACAGAGCCAACAGTCTTGAAAACACTGAATGGCCACGTTAAGCTATTTGGCTTAATGATAGAATTGAGATTCAAATAGTGACAGGTTGCTAGCCTAACGAGCTTAAAATAAAATCAGGAAATCTCTTCCAGCAGAGCCGAGATGGGATCTTTGTTTTTAAAAAGAGTTCTATGCCTCATTATTGTGTAAATCAATTTTGATATGGTTATTATGAAATGTGCTAGTCCTTAACGATTGTCTATGACTAATTTATTTCTAGAAATCTTTGACGTCAGTCAATTTGTTTATTGTTCTTGCGTTACTCTCTCTCTCTCTCTCTCTCTCTAATATATAATATAATATATATAATATATACGGGACAAATTACACTGATTGAGTTAGCCTCGAAGTAAGTTCGAAACTTGTGTTACGAGATACTAACTCAACGATACTATATTTTATAATAAATACTTATATAGTATAGATAAACATCCAAGACCCAGGACAATCAGAAAAAGTTCTTTTCTCATCATGCCTTGACCGGGATTCGAACCCGGGACCTCCGGTGTCACAGACAAGCGTACTACCGCTGAGCCACAGAGGCCGTCAGTCATCTCTGTCTCATCCCTGCGAGTTCCCTGTTGCACCCTCTACCTAACTCTTTAGGGGCCCGGTTCATTTTGATCTTGCCCTATTTTATTCTATACTAGCTGTTGCCCGCAACTCCGTTAGCGTTTTATTGAAAATACGAAGGTTAAGGTAATTAAATTAACTCAAATTTTCGTCATCCGTCAAATTATACTTAAAGTCAAAATATTTATACTTTTTTTTTACCTTTTTTAAATGTATTGATGATGATTTTTTTTTAAACTAAACTAACAACTATTTTTACAGGCTTAGCGTAATTCAAAAGTATCTAGCTTAATGTTACAAAAGGTTAATTTAATTATACCATGAAACAATTTATTTCATTTGACCCCATTTTTGACAAAGTTCTCTGTCAGACCCAATGGTTGACTGGTAGATAATGCTTCTAGCATTAAGTCCGTCAATTGAGCTATACACTTGTATTTTATACTTATCTTCACGTCTATGTCCCTTGCGTAGACAGAGCCAACAGTTTTGAAAAACTAAAAGGCCACGTTCAGCTGTTGGGCTTTTTCATTGATTTATGTATCTAGCTAGTAAAAATTAATTATATGAATTTTCATATACTCTAGGTGAAATCACAAGCATTGCACTATTTTATTGACTAGGTATATGTACCTACGTATGTATGTATGTATGTACACAAATCAATGTTAACATAAAACATTTTATTCGTGGTTGTAATATCAAAATTCTTTAAATCTTTGAACACACCATTCAATGAAATAATATGTGCAGAAAGCTCAGATTTAAAACCATTACACGAAGACAGAAAGAATAATGTGATACAAAGTGACATAGTGCAAAAAAACAAAGACATAATTAACTCACTGTGATGTGTATATACTGTGACCATGGATCCACAAGAATTAGTGCCATTGGAATGTAAGTATTTTTACTTATAGAATTGATAAAATCGGTCAAGTGCGTGTTGAGCCACGCGCATTGTAAGAAGATATCTAGACAAATTCTCCAAACTAGACGCATTACCTTTATAAGTTGCTAGTAGTTAGTCCCGATTGCATCCTCGCCACTCTGGAGAGGAGCCCGGGGTATGCCTTTGACCATAGACCCTAAATTGGGTGAGTCAGGTTTTTACACGAAGCGACTCATTTTACCTTTGCAGGTAAACTTTAGCCATATTGGATCAATTAGGTTACATATCTAGTTGCCTGAATGTGCAGGTTTCCTCACGATGTTTTCTCTCTGTAAGAGCGTCGTTTAGTTTTCAAACTAATGTACTTCGAAAATGGTCATTGGTACAACGCCTAGGTGGGATTCGAACCTGTGCCCTTTCTGTGCTTAACGCATTTTAACCGCACCTAACAGATTCGAAAACCTCGCTCGTATAAGCTGCTAATGTATTTGAGAATAATTACTAATAATAAATGTATATTATGAGTTTCTACTTTTACAAATTTCAAATTTTCTTTCTTGATTGCCTCTGTGCGCTTGGCTAGGTCAATGCAGGTCCCGGGTTCGAATCCCGACCCGGGCATAATCATAAACGTACTTTTTCTGATTGGCCCAGTTCAATCAGAAAAAGTTCTTGGATGTTTATCTAAGTATACCAAAGTATTCATTATAGGCTTACAAACTTGGGATTCTTTTCTAGGCGATGGGCTAGCAACCTGTCACTATTTGAATCTCAATTCTATCATTAAGCCAAATAGCTGAACGTGGCCATTCAGTCTTTTCAAGACTGTTGGCTCTGTCTACCCCGCAAGGGATATAGACGTGACCATATGTATGTATGTATTCATTATAAAAATATAGTTTCGTTGAATACATATAATTAGTATCTCGTAACGCAAGTCTTCAAATTACTTCGAGGCTAACTAGATCCGTGTAATTAGTCCCGTAGGTATACAGGGTGACTTTTAATTCAACTGCATAAATTTAACTGTTAAGTGTACTCATCTAAAGGATATTTAAAAATGTTAAAAGAAAAATATCGGTTCATATTTCAGAATAGGCTCAAACAGCTCAGAAGCATGGGTATAGTCTATGTTTAAAAGGATGCAGTTGTTTTAAATGTCACCCAGTATATTTATGTTATATCATTTCCACAGCCGGCTTGCCCAGACCCCCAAGACCCACAGTGGGGCGTCACTGCAGCCGTATCGCCTCTCAGTCCTGCATACGAGGTCCAATTAGGCTATGCCGAATGTTAGCCTTAATGATACTACTACCGTCTACTTTTATATTCGTACCTTTATACTTAAGGTAAGATATTGTTTAATTGTCTAGTGAATTGCGATTCGCGGCATCAATAAAAATAAAGAATACGACCACTCGTTCTCTTTACCATGGATGTCGTAAAAGGCGACTAAGGGATAGGCTTTTTTACTTGGGATTCTACTTTTACTTGTCACTTTTTAAATCCCAATTCTATCATCAAACCAAAAATCTGAATGTGACCAAAAAATGAAAAAAATGATTTTTTTTTTTAAGACTGTTTATTGTCTCTGTCTACCCCGCAAGGGATATAGACGTGACTATATGTATGTATTGTTGAATTCGTGCATACATACATATAATCACGTCTATATTCCTTGCGGGGCATAGTTTTAAGCATTTTATTAAACGTCAACCAATGTTGTGAAACCAAAAGATATGACAGTAGTCATGTTTGAAATGTTCCATAATAACATAACATAACATAAAATCACGCCTCTTTCCCGGAGGGGTAGGCAGAGACTACCTCTTTCCAGTTGCCACGATCTCTGCATACTTCCTTCGCTTCATCCACATTCATAACACTCTTCATGCGAGCTCGGCGCTTTCGGGTATTCTTGACCATGTCCCATAATAATGAATTAAAAAAATAATTAATTTTAATTACTAATGTTTCAGATACCGTGTATTCTCCGGACAAATGTATCCCATGAGCATGACTGACATGAGACTGATTGACAGCAAAATATCCACCACTTGGTGCCAGGTAGGTGTATACAGGTTCAAATCCCACCAAGGTCATGTAACAATGACTCTTCGGAATTATGCGGCCAACTGATGAAATAAGCAAAGATCAAAGACTTTTGATAAAGGAAAACTTACTATTTATTTAGACTTAATTATAATAACTAAAACAATGGCCTATAAGCCTAAGCCTATCCCATAGTCGCCTTTTACGACATCCGTGGGAAAGAGATGGAGTGGTCCTATTCTTTTTTGTAATGGTGCCGGGAACCACACGACACTATGGGATAGGCTTATAAACTTGGGATTCCTCTTTTAGGCGATGGGCTAGCAACTTGTCACTATTTGAATCTCAATTCCATCACAAAGCCAAACAGCTGAGCGTGGCCTATCAGTCTTTTCAAGACTGATGGCTCTGTTTACCCCGCTAGGGATATAGATGTGATCATATGCATGCACAATGGCACTGTAAAATATTTGAACATGGAAGAGAGGGCTTGACAGGTAAGATCCGGAAGTGTGTATAAGTGCGTCTGCGTTTCTCTCAACATACATACATATGATCACGTCTATATCCCTTGCGGGTAGACAGAGCCAACAGTCTTAAAAAGACTGAATGGCCACGTTCAGCTATTTGGCTTAATGATAGAATTGAGATTTAAATAGTGACAAGTTGCTAGCCCGTCGCCTAAAAGAAGAATCCCTAGTTAAGCCTATCCCTTAGTCGCCTTTTACAACATCCATGGGAACGAGATGAAGTGGTCCTTTTTTTTATTGGTGCCGCGAACCACACGGTAAACTCTCAACACCAACAGCATATCACGTTAGATACCCAAATTCACTGATAGGTTGATAAAATGTCTGTTCAACAGTAACACTTAGAGCATGCAGGTAAATTATTATCAGTTCATTGACGTCAATGTGTTGAACTTGTTTATGCTAGTAGCTTTGCTTCCATGAGAATTCCCGATTCCGTTCTCTCCTCTAGAATAGAATAGAATTACTATACTACATACATTATAATCACGGCTATATCTCTTGAGGGGTAGACAGAGCCAACAGCCTTGAAAAGACTGATCGGCCACGTTCAGCTGTTTGGCTTAATGATAGAATTGAAATTCGAATAGTTTTAATTGTATGTTTAGATTAACTATACTTACACATTAAATTATATGTCCCGTATATATTTATTTATTTATTTATTTACTTACACATAAAATTGTATAAAAACATACATACATATGGTCACGTCTATATCCCTTGCGGGATAGACAGAGCCAGCAGCCTTGAAAAAAATGATAAACCACGTTCAGATATTTGACTTAATAATAGAATTGAGATTCAAATAGTGACAGGTTGCTAGCCCATCTCCTAAAAAAAATCCCAAGTCTGTAAGCCTATCCTTTAGTCGCCTTTTACGACTTCCATGGGAAAGAGATGGAGTGGTCCTATTCTTTTTTGTATTGTTGCCGGGAACCACACGGTTTTACGCTACATATACTTAATAGTAGTAGTAAGACCTTGTATCAAAATTAAGCAGCCATTTAACATATATAATTGACTAGCTGTGCCCGCGACTTCGTCCGCGTGGAATAGTTATTTCGGGCATCATATTTATTTTTGCAAACATCCTCCTCGGCTTTATCATTTATAGCTGCTAATTGTTATGCGACTTGCCGACGACTTGGCCCACATCATTACCCGCGACGGAACGGAGACCGTATATGAGATGAGAGGCCTTTGCCCAGTAGTGGGATCTTACAGGCTGATACTTTACTTTAAAATAGTAATATCTTCTAAGATGTTCATTGAAATTAAGTGATATCAAAGACAGTTGTGTTTACAATTAAATACTCATAATCAACAACAATCTTAAAAGATAGACATAATCAGCGGTCAAGCGGTCACGCGTATTAGAAAGAACGCTGGTTCGCCGTATTAAATGTTTCGCTGCAAATTGCTTATAACGACTTTATCTCAAAACCTATTCGTCTGATTTATAGACTGTAAATGGCAATTTTAGTCTACATGAAAAGCCGAAAGTAATAAACATATTGATTTGGATAAGGATTAATACTGAATTAAAGAAAATTGGTTTCAAAATAACTTATGTTTATAATGAAAAAATAATCTTAAAAAATGAACATAAAAGTGGTTATTGTAAGTAAACCTTAAGAGATAGATATATGCTCTCGCGGACTTTTTTGTGGCAAAAAATGAGTACTTCACATCTTTAGTACATTGTTTTAGTATATCTTTGTTGGTTTGCGCAGCGTTCGCGTGGAAAGCTCGCATATGGCCGACTCATTCAACTTTCACCTGCATTGTTGACGTTTCCCGTAGGAAATTTGGGATAAAATGTAGCCTATAGCCTTCCTCGATAAATAGACTATCTAACAGTGAAAGAATTATTCAAATCGGTTCAGTAGTTTCTGAGATTAGCGCGTTTAAACAAACAAACAAACAAAACAAACTCTTCAGCTTTATAATATTAGTATAGATAACATAGTATTGTTATAAAACTTGTGTTACGTACATAAAAAATATAAATAATAATTGAACTACCGCCGCCGACCGATAACAGTTATCTTAAGACTTTATCAATAAGCTGAAGGAGACGATATTTCTAAACATAATCACTACATACCTACATATATGAATAATGCCGGGAACCACACGGCACCAATAGATTAGTCGACATCCACGAGGAAAGAGATGTCTTTCCTCGTGTGTCGTAAAAGGCGACTAAGGGATAGGCTTATAAACTTGGGATTCTTCTTTTAGGCGATGGGCGAGCAACCTGTCACTAATTGAATCTCAATTCTATAATTAAGCCAAAATACTGAACGTGGCCAATCAGTCTTTTTTAAGACTTTTGGCTCTGTCTACCCCGCAAGGGATATAAACGTGACTTAATATATGTATGTTTTCTTACAGAGGCAAGTGGTGCGATCCAATGCGACTTTCAACGCGTTCCTGGTCCCGGGACCTCCCGAGTTCAGCCAGGAATTGGTGCCTGTCAGCATGACGAGGGAACTGGAGTTAGAAGACGACATGAAGGAGTACTGGGGTTTCTACTTGTTGAAGGGATCCAGTGTGACCGTCTCCACCTGCGTCAGGTCAGTTCATCATCAGGATTTATCATGTTTTGTTAACAATCATTCAAAAACACGTATGTATAAGTGCGTCGGGAGTCGAATGGTTAAGATCTTACATACATATGGTCACGTCTATATCGCTTGCGGGGTAGACAGAGCCAACAGTCTTGAAAAGACAGAATGGCCACGTTCAGCTATTTGGCTTAATGATAGAATTGAGATTCAAATAGTGACAGGTTGCCAGCCCATCGCCTAAAAAAGAATCGCAATTTGGTAAGCATTTCTCTTAGTCGCCTTTTACGACATCTATTGGAAAGAGATGGAGTGGTCCTATTCTTTTTTGCATTGGTGCCGGGAACCACACGGCACTTTATGATCTTACCCTTCAAATAGGTGAGGATACAACTAGGTTCATTTTGAAATCAGACTAAAAATTATAGAGATGCTAAATGTGGACGCAAATAAACAGCCGTCATCCAATTAACATATCCAATTTAATGATTGCTTTGTAAACAGATGTTTAATATGAGGATCGTAATAAAACGTAAAAATAAACAATTTGATTTGGACTATTTCCATATATTTACACGAAAAATTTATGAATAACCAGCTGTGCCCGCGACTTCGTCCGCGTGGGCGTGGCCCATAATAGTTATTATGGGCATCATTGAAGCCCTCAAGGATGAATAATTTTCCCCGATTTTTCCACATTTTCCATTATTTCTTCGCTCCTAATAGTTGCAGCGTGATGATATATAGCCTAAAGCCTTCCTCGATAAATGGTCTATTTAACACAAAAATAAATTTTTGATTCCAACCTACTTGGTTGTACAAACAAACAAACTCTTCAGCTTTATAATATTAGAATAGATACAGGTATTAAACGCGCACGTAACATACCTTTATTACTACTTACTATATTAATAAAGGTATTACTTACGTAACGTATTACTTACTAGCGGACCCGAAAGACTTCGTTCTGTCAAAAAGATTTGTAATGTAGCAGTTTTTTATTCTTACCTATTTTATAATCTGAAAATTTATTATATTATAAGAATTGGGCAAATTGGTCCAGGCGTTGTTGCGTTATGCTCTTACCACTGAACTGAACGAGGCCTTTCAGTATTTTTCAAGAATGTTAGTTCTTTTATCCCCTAAAGAATTAGAACGTGATCATAAGTAGGTATATATAGCGTAAGAGAAACAACTAGCCCATACAAACCTTTTTTCGTTTTCCAGCCGGTAGACATGTCGAGACATGTCCGTGACCCCGTAAAGATTTCAAATATTTTCCTCAATTTTCAGATGGCCAGGCGCCTCTCTCATCATGATCAAAGGCTACAAGCACCTTAAAGACTGCGCGTACATTGGAGACGATTCTTCGGAAGAACTCGACGAGCTACTAGAAGCTAACAAACTTGGATTGATATCCAACACGGAACTGGCGAAGAAGATACAAGAACTGAACAGAGTGGAAGGGAAAGCCAACAATCCGGGTAAGAATGATTTTTTCCATTTCATGACAATTCAATTGCTCCGTCCATCCAGTTAGACCATACTGCTATTTAGAGCGGGCAGTTATCCAATTTAGAAAGTTGCTTCTGAGAAATTCGTGATTACATTTAAGGAATAATGAACTAACACTTAAAACCTCACCTCACAAGTAATAGCAAGATATCTATCATCATTTGAAGAAATAACTCCTGAACACATAGGATCATAAGCGCATCACGGACTCATCTCCGTAGAATTGAGGACACAACTTGGTCTAACACCAACAGATGATAAATTTGATGACTCAAACAGTATCATAGCTGTGATAATTTCTGAAGTAGCTGCCACGTGTCGAAGATAACTAATCAGTTTATCAGTTTTTAACGAGCTCTCGAAACAAGTCGGCTTAACACTATAAATAATAACTCAATTAAAGATCGACCTAGAATGACAAACAATAGCCTTGTTAGATGATATGATCGTTAATGGTACACTGTTTTATGATATTTGTAAAGACAAACATTCCGCCTCTTTCCCGGTGGAGTAGACAGATACTTCAACTAATTTTCATCTACAAGTTAATGATGATATATAAGTACTATTAACAGAGACGCTTGCATGAAAATATATATGAATTAAGCGAAAGAGGTATGCAGGGATCGTGGTTATAAGAAAGTAGTCTTTGCTCCTCCGGAAAAAATGCGTGAGTATGGTCTATCTCCTAACACGTTACTATTTACTTAAAAGAATTGAACACATTGATTAATCCCAATTCCAACTAATATTTAAACGCGAAAGTAAGTTTACTTGTGTGAAATTTTGCGTATATAATATTAAAATCTGAAGAAGAACTCTTCTTGAATTCTTTTCATCCCAATAGAACCTAATGGTTCCCGTGGTATTTGCGAAAAACCTGCATTCTTTTGTAGGTCGCACGAAATTCGCGCAGGCAAAGCTGCGGGCAAAAGCTAGTTATATATTTATGGTGCTAAATAAATATTCCATTATGTGTGTAAAAGTTAGAAGCATATGTAATCGTTTGGTTTCTAGATGAAATGAAGCGACAGAAAGCTGGTGTAAGTTTCCACGATCCAAGCAATGCGGCTAACGTGACGTATCCTGATTCAGAACCAACACTAGATGTTACCGATCATGATCCCAAGGTAATAAATCACTTTGCTTTACTAGGTAATAATCAGATTTACTCCTTTAAAAATTTTAAACAGTTTGTTCATTTGTAAAGGAAAAAAATTGTTTGTTTTCTTTATTGAACAAAAAAATTAAATCATACAGTATTTGTAATTAAAAAAAAGTACAATGGCGGATTTATCCCAATTGGGATATCTTAAAATCAATATAATTATAATTCATATTGCGTGTTGGTATTTATGTATTATTATTTTTAAAGGATTCTGTTATAGTTGCCTTTTGCACATACTGTACTTAAAATAATGCATCATCCCGCAGAGACTGAGATGAAATATAATTATATAAAAAAAACAATACTACGCGGTCCAAAAATAATAGTAGGTACGAGAAAAGTATAGTCTTACATATACTTTAATTTATAGTCTTAAACGAAAACTACCTCAAATTTAGTTTCTCAAATTACAATTATATTATTCAACACAATTGGTGCAATTAACTTGTATATTTTCGCTTTTCGACATAATTAACATAAAATTTGTTATCAACGTTGTCATTGTATGTTCTTTCAAAAATGTATTTTCTCCATTTCAAGACCTAAAGAAAAATATCAAAACATTGTTTTTAAAATTATGATTTATACGGTTAATGAAAAAAGAATCAAAAAGAAACATTTTATTCGCATTGCTTTAAAATAACAAGAAACATAACCAGAACATTAGTCCTAAGTGGTCTTATAAAAAACTATGTTTCTCTTTTCAGGAGCTCCGTGAAATACTAGAACGCCTTCACGCTCTCCGCGAGGCTGCTAAACAAGAATCTTTGAAATATTACCATCCGCCAGACCACTTGATGTCTCTGCCAGCCCTCCACAGGCATAGAGACGCCAATGTCGATAAAGATGAGAGAAGGTTCTTAATTTTCAAAGGTAGGTTAGCATCTATTGAAATTGTCAATGATCTTTTCAGTTTGTAGAATGTCAATGAAGCTAAAGTTCATAAAATTGGGTTTCTTATTTAAAGTGATGGGATAGCAACCTGTAACTAATTGAATCTCAATTCTATTATTGAGACATCATTTTAACTTGACCTGCAAATCTTTTAAACTATTTATACTTATTACTTATATACTTACTATATCTCGTATCGTAAATTGCCTAAAACAAACCCTGAAAGAAAATATCACTATTAAATATTTCAAAATATAATTTTCAGATATTGACGGCAAAAGCAGTGATGGAGATGAAAGTTTTGATAATAAAACTATAGAGATCACTGCAAATAAAACAACCACTAATAATCCTACTAAAACAATGGAGAGAAAAAATATTCAAACAAATATAGTAACAGACAAACCTGAAATTACAACAACGACTATAAAAGCAGAAGATCAGAATACAGAAGACATTAAAGATGATGTTGAGACTACAACTGATGGGCTTCAAATTGTTGCTACTAAGTTCACTACAAAGGTAAGAAACGCATAAAATGTACACAACATTTTTAAAAACAGTTGGAATATTTATCAGTTAAACCAAAACTTATATCAAAAGGTTCTATCATAAATACTTCAATGTTTATTATTCATGTAATGAAAAGCAGCATATGTTATCTAAAACACATTTGTACAATCAAACATTTCCAATATAAGCAAGTTCAAATGACTAAACAGAAAATTTTAAACCCTTAAATTTAGTAGGTTAACTTTATTGAGTGTCCTAGCTATATTTAAGCTAATATATCAATTTAAAAACCGATGTATGTTTTCCCTTTTACACAAATTTTGAGTAGGGGTAAAATGGGGGAAAAAGTTTTATCCTAAAAGCTTCTTTGTTGATAGGGTAAACCACCGATTGTTAAAAATTTTATAACGGGGAATTTCGAAATTAGCTAAGGCAATTTGACTAGCAATTTTTGGGACACCTGTGCCGTTTTAATAAACACAATTTTGTCTCTGTCTTTAGTTTTCATTATCTTATTCAAAAGTATCAAAATAACATTAAATGCTTTATTTGCCAGGATGTTGGCATTACATTGTTTTACGAGTAAAATTCGCAATATTTGAAGAGCAAATATTTCAGCAAGAAAAAATCTCTATTACGGAGACAATTCGCATTTATTTTGAGAATTATCTAATCAGCGAATTTCTGTGTATGTCTACTTGATTCTTAGTAAATATTAAATACAATGAGAGTGTTAAATATTAATGGAATGAAAAGCAGAATTTTAATGGAAAATTTTCAACAGACGTATGTGGAATTATCTAGGATAAGAATTAGAATAATCTACTTAGTCAATAGAGCAGTGTGCCATTCGATAAATATAATGTGGTCTGAGGTTCAAATAGATAACATATTCCTTCTGAGAATAACAATCAGGCATTGAGTATGGGGTAATAGAATAGGGTCACGTTTCTGTATGTATAGTATAGGTACTCGTATATGAGACGAAACTGAAATTCCTAATTTAACGAAAGCTATATCCAAAGTTGTCAAAGAGAGGTGATCTAAATCAAATGTTACATGTAAAAGCGAGAATAAATATTATCTTTATCTACATAACTAGTTTTTTTTAAAAGAAATATCTCTAAAGAAGAATCTGAATCAAGTGTAAACTTACGAGAAAATATCAGTTTATCATTTCTATATCATTTAAGTAATTATGAAAATAAAATTATGAATACTAATAACAAAATTTTTAGTTTTAACAATTTAATTATCAAACACCTGATATAATCAATTCGATCGCACTTCTCTGATTTATCAATTGCTTCAATAGGATTTAAAAAAATCTTCTATAGATTTGCTTCTGATTTTAATTATCATAAAAAAAAACAAAAAACTTAGAGTAAAGAAAGCTATGAATGTAACAAACTTACAATGACTCTCCAGCAATACAATTTATATGCAGGTGCCTATAACTGAAGAACCAAATTCAAGAGAAGTGTTTGAAGATGTTCTGCGGAGGTTACGGGCGCTTGGAGAGAGGGGCACGAGAGTGCTGGCTCGGCTACACGATACAATGGGAGTGGAATACCACGAGGTGAACGAACACTGTGTTTAGATAATTAGCCGGGATGTAAAATAAAAAACTGTTGGTAAAATAAAGAGAAACTATAATAAAATACTAAAAACATACTATAATAATAATCCTAACTTCAATACGTCTTAAATCATTGTTGTGAAAATTAACAATGAAGATCGTCATTTTTCGTTTTCTAAAAATACACTGTGTGAAGAAATAATTCTTGACAGTTGATACGTTTTTTTTAATCAAAGAAGTTTTGGAAATAAAATATAGATTTTTTGACATGTTAGCGGTATCTGGTCTTTGGAAAATGCCCCAAAGACATAAGATTTCATTCCATCGATTAAGATAATGTTAATTATTTTAAATTATGGCCTGGCTGATATATTTTATGTTCCTATGTTTAATACAGAAAAAAATGAGATTGCAAATCACAATAATAATTTATTTAAACCTTTTCAGTCCAATTTGGATGGCAAGCCTAAACCTGATATAATGTCCAGGGTAACGGGCAGCGGTGAGGAGTTGGACCACCTCAGGCAGGTGCTGGTGGAAGCCATAGATGAGGAGAAGACGAGGTACCAGAGACAACGTAAGTTTGTCACTAAATAATAGGAGCCGGAAATCCAGTCGACACAAATAATGCTATTATGATTATTATTGCACACAAAATTGAAGAGATTAGTATCTTTGAGACATTTAGAGACAATGTAGAAGTGGTGAAACCTCAAAATGTAAATAAAGTTATACTTTTGTTTCCTGCAGAGTAAATAACTATTTAACAGAATATCAAAACCTTTAAACAAACAAATGTCATTTAACCGTTTTTAACTAGTCTCTCACAAACTTTGTATATACATATAGTTAACGTTTCTGTAAATATTTTGATTTAAGTTTCTGTAAAGAAAAATAAAGAAATTTGAATTTTAATACTAGTTAATTTTGTCAAGAACACCTGAAAGATGACAGGTATACGAGAACATTAAATTGAAGACGACCATTCAAAATTTTAGACAGGAGAGTTTAAAAGTAGACCTCGGGCCCGAGGATCTGGCAATGATGATAGAAAGAGTACAAGTTATAAAAATAACTTTCCCTTTTCAGAAAAACGACGTGACGCCCGCGAGGCCGCTCGCACTAAAAGGGAACTAATGTTAGGTCAAATTGAACTGCAGAAATCTTTCAATGAAGACGACGAAGCCAGAGACTACGCTGCTGAAGAGGTAACTACATTTTTAGTTTCATATTTGACGGCCTCTGTGGCGCAGCGGTATTACGCTTGTCTGTGACACCGGAGGTCCCGGGTTCGAATCCCGTCCAAGGTATGATGAGAAAACAACTTTTTCTGATTGGCCTGGGTTTTGGATGTTTGTCTTTATAAGTATTTATTGTAAAATATAGTACCGTTGAGTTAGTATCTCGTAACACAAGTCTCGAACTTACTTCGAGACGAACTCAATTCGTATAATTTGTCCCGTATATATTTATTTGTGTAATATATGCTTTATGGATACTCCTATACCTGCGTAACTTACCCACATCTGAATAAAGGAATTTAGCCTTAGAGAACTCGTCACAGGGTCGTTAAACGTTTAACGTAAAAATTTATGATTACGTGGATGTCGTAAAAGGCGACTAAGGGATAGGCTTACAAACTTGGGATTCTTTTTCAATGGGCTAGCAACCTGTCACTATTTGAATCTCAATTCCATCATTAAGCCGAATAGCTGAACGTGGCCTATCAGTCTTTTTAGGACTGTTGCCTCTGTCCACCCCACAAGGGACATAGACGTGACCATATGTATGTAATACAACTTCACAGGGTCTCCAACCAGACGGTTACGCGGAACACCACGAGCACATCAATGAGACCACAGCCTTCGACATGAGCAACTCAGAATACTGGTCATCATTCTCCAGCAGCGAGGAAGCGTTGTTGGAGTGCGATGGGCTGATCCTCAATCTGCCACTGACGCCATCTGCTGGCTGCACTGATAAAGCTACGGATGACCAGACTTATAACGCTGCTAGATCTAACGCCCTAACGTATAGGTAATCTTCTTCCTCATTGTTGTATCCTCACCTACCTGGATAATTTTTTTCCTCCTCGCTTTAGTCCTGGTTGCATCCTCACCTCCCTGGAGAGGAGCCTGAGGTATGCCCTTGACCATGGACCCTAGATTGGGTGAGGTTTTTACACGAAGCGACTCCTATCTGACCTCCGCAACCTTTGCAAGTGAACCTAGTCAGTATTGGATCCATGGTTACGCATTCAAGTGCCTGAATGTGCAGGTTTCCTCACGATGTTTCCACTCACCGTAAGAGCATCGGTTAGTCTTCAAACTAACTTTGAAAATAGTCATTGGTACATGGCCGTGGTGGGATTTGAACCTGTGCCTTTCTGCGCGTCACGCATTTTAACCGGGCACCTTACCAATTCGACCACTGATGCTGTAACGTTTAGGTAATGTGATAAGCTTACAAACTTGGGATTCTTTTTTAGGCGATGGGTTAGCAACCTGTCACTATTTGAATCTCAATTCTATCATTAAGCCAAATAGCTGAACGTGGCCATTCAGTCTTTTCAAGACTGTTGACTTTGTCTACCCCGCAAGGGATATAGACGTGGCCATATGTATGTATGTATCCCTTAGTCGCCTTTTACGACATCCATGGGAAAGACTAATCTGTAATCTATTAACCTAGGATATCTACCACGGTTGAACAACAAACCGTATCAAATTTCATTGTAAAGTTTTTGCTTAATGTATTTACAATGTGACAGAACTTAAACCGACACAGACTGTCTGACATCATTCTAATAAAATAGAACTGGCCATGAAGATCAATGTTAGGTCGGGAACTACCATAGACTTACAACTAGTTAGATAGCTCACGTTCAGGAAAACTAGATGTCAAGATGTTTTCTGCTCCGTATCAAATTTAATTGTGAAGTTTTTGCTTAATGTAAGTATTTACAATGTGACAGATCTTAAACCGACACAGACAGTCTGACATCATTCTAAAGAAATAGAACTGACCATGAAGATCAATGTTATGTTACGCTATAGGTTGGGAACTACCATAGACTTACAACTAGTTAGATAGCTCACGTTCAGGAAAACTAGATGTCAAGATGTTTACTGCTTAGGTACAACAGTTTTTACGCCAACGTTTCGTTTTCACCCGTTTATTTGATTTTACATACATATAATCAAGTTTATACCCATGCAGGGTAGACTATTATACAACTATTGTTACAAGTAGAATCCCAAGCTTATAGGCCTATGCCTTAGTCGCCTTTTACGACAATTTTAAACATACATTAAACATAGAACTTGATACAGCACAAGGCTACATTCAGAAACTTCAAATAATCGCTACACAATATCGAATGACATATTTGCGAAAGAATGTACATTTGTCGCTCCTACAAAAACTGATTATAATAGTTCTTTGGTTACCCACCGGGATTTGGACGCGCGAAAGACTTTACATTTTTCAACAGCGCAGTGCTAATTTGATACAAACTATTTTTACTTAAATAAAATCCAAAAATTATAAATGTTCTACATAAAACTAAGTACCTACTACATAATACATACATACATAAAATCACGCCTCTTTCCCGGAGGGGTAGGCAGAGACTACCTCTTTCCACTTGCCACGATCTCTGCATATTTTCATTCGCTTCATCCACATTCATAACTCTCTTCATGCAAGCTCGGCGGTTTCGGGTACTTTTGATCTGACCCTTTTCCAGGACGTCCTTAATACATAATACTATAGGTAAAATGTTTTATTTCAAATGAGGGCAGCACTGCGCCGTTGAAAAGTGAGAAATGACTCTTAATCACTCGTAAGGTCTATCTATATCTATGTCAGTGGTAACAACATTCCTAGAAACTTTAATTGATGACAGATTTATCTAGACATTGTCACAGAACACTAATTGGTGATCAGACACAGTCGTGTGATAAAAATCAATCTGAATAAGGATTTCATTTGATTGTCTAATAGCGATAAGGCATATCAAGTTCCTCTATAGCCGTGGCGGACCAATCTATATTTTGCGTGCTATCTTTCCCCTGGATGTCGTAGACGGCGACTAAGGAAATAGACATATTTATTCATTACATGCTTTTAACATGATCCAACATGAATTACGTTAAGTTACCCTGCTAGGGTTGTGGAGGTCAGGGTGACTCTCCCAAGACCATGGTCAAAATGCACACCACGGACTTCTCCCCGGAGAAGTTAAAATGGAGTGTGAAACATGATTACTGTTACCTATTATTATTGTAGTTTCGTGTTGGTCCCAACACCAATATAAAAAAGCATAGGAACACTCCCTCTCTTTCCCATGGATCTCGTAAAAGGCGACTATAGGATAGACTTGTAAACTGGACATTTTAGGCGACGGGCTGGCAACCTGTCACTATTTGAATCTCAATTCTAGCAGTAAGCCTACGAGTATCAGCTGAACGTGGCTCAATGCTATCAGTGTTTAAAGACTGATGGCTCTGTCTACCCGGCAAAAGACATAGACGTGATCATATAAATGAATGAATGATTTGATGATGATGAATTTGCAAATTAAATATCTTTTTATTTTGTTTTGCGTCGTGTTGTTCCAATCCCTTTAGAGTATGACCACTTCATCTCTTTGCCATGGATATCGTAAAAGGCGACTAAGGAAATAGGAGCTCAACGAGAGCAAGCATGCTGGTCTGGTTGTAAAGAAAACACATTGTGTGTGCCAGATTTTCTTTCCGTGCAGATTTTAAAAGTCAAATCAAGCGAAAGCCTTGGAATTTTTCTTGTGGACAACGGCTAGTCATTATTTGAATCTTAATCCTAAAATTCTCACGGCCAAGCTCGGCCTTGCAGTCTTGACAAGACTTACAAGACTCTTTCTACCCCGTAAAGGACACAGACGTGATTACATATATGTATATGTATCGTTATTTTGTATCAGGGTACCAGCAAATGGCTACTACTTCTTCGTCTTCAACTCGGAAAACGAGGTCCAGACGAACTTCATCAAAGCCAAGTTCGACCTTCAGAAGACCAGATATGACGTAGCCAGGACCGCTTTGAGAGAATGCAAGAACAGCACTGAAAGATGTGACCTCCCTTTAGACATATTCTCGAGTCAGAAGGTAAGCCGCCGTGTGGTTCCCGGCACTATTACAAAAAAGAATAGGACCACTCCATCTCTTTCCCATGGATGTCGTAAAAGGCGACTAAGGGATAGGCTTATTAACTTGGGATTCCTCTTTTAGGCGATGGGCTAGCAACCTGTCACTATTTGAATCTCGGTTCTATCATTAAGCCAAATAGCTGAACGTGGCCATTCAGTCTTTTCAAGACTGTTGGCTCTGTCTACCCCGCAAGGGATATAGACGTGATCATATGTATGTATGTATGCAGAAGGTAAGTTTAATACAAACATACATAAAATCACGCCTCTTTCCCGGAGGGATACGCAGAGACTACCTCTTTCCATTTGCCACGATCTCTGCATACTTCCTTCGCTTCATCCACATTCATAACTCTCTTCATACAAGCTCGGCGGTTTCGGGTACTTTTGACCTGACCCTTTACCAGGACGTCCTTAATAAAAGTAAGTTTATTATTCATTGGGATGTCATTAAGGGGATGCAAAATTCCTATTTTTACTTAAAGACCCGACTAAACGTGGCTTTCAGTCTTTGTGAGACTGTTGGCTCTGTCTACCCCGTAACGGATAAAGACACGATGATAGAAATGTATGTACGTACATATTTAAAGACCGTGTGGTTCCCGGTACCAATAAAAAAAAAGAATAGGACCACTCCATCTCGTTCCCATGGACGTCGTAAAAGGCGACTAAGGGATAGGTTTATAAACTTGGGATTCTTCTTTTAGGTGATGGGCTAGCAACCAGTCACTATTTGAATCTCAATTATATCATCCAGCCAAAAGGCTGAACGTGGCCAATCAGTATTTTCAAGACTGTTAGCTCTGTCTACCCCGCAAGTGATATAGACATGATTATATGTATGAATCGTACACTCAATATCGTCGTAATAATACAAAATAATAATTATTAATAGACTGGTCACAACTAACAACTAAATAAATATGGAATTCGCATGCCAATCAAACAGTGTTTGCGTCTGACATCATGTTATTACAACGCGTTACTTGGGTCAATGTGTACAAAGCGGTGTTCACATTGAACAAATTTTTGTTTGTTTGTAAACTCTTTATTGCACATAAAAATAAATAAAACAAATTACAAAACAATTATTGGATTTAGAATAATATGTACAATGGCGGACTTATCCTCAATGGGATTTCTTCCAGTCAATTTTCATACATACATACATACGTCTATATCCCTTGCGGGGTAGACAGAGCTAACAGTCTTGAGAAGACTGAATCTCATATATGTACGACTGAATATCATTAAGCCAAATAGCTTAATGATAGAATTGAGATTCAATAGTGACAGGTTGCTAGCCCATCGCAACAAAAACAGAATCCCAAGTTAGTAAGCCAATACCTTTGTCGCCTTTTACGACATCCATGGGAAAGAGATGGAGTCGTCCTATTCTTTTTTGTATTGGTTCCGGGAACCACACGGCACTAACTAACTAACTAAAAAAATTTCATTTATATAATTTCGTATTTCAAAACTTTTATTCATTATTTTGGGACATTTCAATATCACTTAATAATTGTCGTATCTTTTGGTTTCACAACATTGGTTGACGTCAAATAAATAACTTAAAACTAAGTTCATTACCGCTTCCAAAGCTCAAAAAAAACTAATCTCGGTTTGGGCGAATGGTTCCACTGGCAGAGAATCTCGGCGGCATTAAGTCCACCTGTTTTACATTTTTCGTGCATAAAGTTTAATTAAATAAATAAATAAATACCCAAGACCCAGGTCAATCAGAAGAAGTTACTTTTCCATCATGACCCGTCCGGGGATCGAACCCGGTACCTTTTAATTAAAATTAGACGCGAGAAAGCCAGTAAAAGTCTTCCTTGATCTCAGAAATAAATATAGGACGGTTATACGAGTATGTTTTTATTTATTATTTATTGTTATAATTACAATTTGTAAAGTACAAGTACCCGAAACCGCCGCATGTAGAGAGTTATGAATGTGGATGAAGCGAATGAAGTATGCAGAGATCGTAGCAAGTGGAAAGAGGTAGTCTCTGCCTACCCCTCCGGGAAAGAGGCGTGATTTTATGTATGTATGTAAAGTACAATAGGCGGACTTAATGCTAATAGCATTACGAGTATAATCTACCATTGGGTTAAGCAGAGAAGTTATGTATGGGTGAAAAAATAATAATATAATAAACATACTTAATATATATACTACAAATACTATAAACCAAACAAATAAACATGAACTTTTTCTTCAAGAAGAAATAAAATAAAAAAGATTTACTTACCCAATTGTCAATTTTATTACAACAGTGTAAACGTGCCCTATTGTCCCAAGTTTTGGAGTGCCGCCAACCAGTAAAAATGGTGTCTGTTGCCTAGACAGAGACTACGCGAAGGCCTTTCCTAATGTTCCTATCAAACATTGAATAGACGTGATGACAAAAACTTAATTTTAGATAATTCCATTTTGTAAGACTACTATTTTAACCGCAGCGTGAATTTAGCGCTACCTACAAAAGTATTAAAAAAAACAATTGGCAATAATTGTTCAAAAATTACAATTTAATTAATTTTATTTTTCAAATTTAAATACAAAATCTTTATTTATTATTATGGGACCTTGCAACATCACTTAATACTTGTCATATCTTTTGATTTTACAACATTGGTTGACGTCAAACAAATTACTTGTAACCAAGTTTGTTTACTACCGCTTCCAAAACGTCAGTGCAGAAGAAGCGGTAACAAACTGCACTGCAGCATTTTCTTCCATAACGTCAATTTCACAATTATCCAAACTTTAAATAGAAATGCGGACGAGAGAATAAAATAAACTAAGCGGCCCCTGCGCTATACAATTTTAAACAATTTGTTCAAACAATTAAATGTTGTTTGATGTAACAACGAATTCATTGTGAAAACGTTATCTGTTAGAATTCCAACTATTTTTTGGATAACAGAACAGACGGTTTTTCATTGTATAATTATCAAAAGAAATACTTGAAATATTTAATCATTGGGAATGTAATTAGATAAATATAACATAACAAAATGTATAGTCCATATCGTTAGGTTCTGTAAAAAAGGTAAATTATCTTAAAAAAATCTTTAAAAAAAATACATATATCACGTCTATATCCCTTGCGGGATAGACAGAGCCAGGAGTCTTGAAAACACTGAATGGCCACGTTCAGAAATTTGGCTTAATGATAGAATTGAGATTCAAATAGTGACAGGTTGCTAGCCCATCGCCTAAAAAAGAATCCCAAGTTTGTAAGCCTTTACCTTAGTCGCCTTTTACAACATCCATGGGAAAGAGATGGAGTGGTCCTATTCTCTTTTGTATTGGTGCCGGGAACCACACGGCACTCAAGTGCTTTAAATCTCGTATCAGATTTAATCTCAACTCATATAATTGGTTGATATAACACCGACACATTTATTTGATGGGAGTGGTCTCAATTACATTTAACCACTAAACCGATTTGGGTGAAATTCGGTACATAGAGAGAAAAACCCTGAGGAAAAAAAACACTTAAAAAAAAGGAGATGAGGTTAAAAGAGGGGATGAAATATTGTCGGTGAACTTTTACCCCAAAGACGCGGGCAACAGCTAGTATCTTTAAAAAAACATACGTCAGCTGTAGATGTGGCTTAGTGATGGAATTTATATTCAAATAGTGACAGATTGCTAGCCCATAGCCTACAAAAATAATCCCAAGTTTATTAACAATCGTAGTTCTTCCATCCGAACACTGTCTCCTACTTTTTTAACCCCCGATGGTAAAATGACGAATGACGGATGTCGTCAAAGGCGACTAAGGGATAGGCTTACAAACTTGGGATTCTTTTTTAGGCGATGGGCTAGCTACCTGTCACTATTTGAATCTCAATTCTATCATTAAGCCAAAAAGCTGAGCGTGGCCATTCAGTCTTTTCAAGACTGTTGGCTCTGTCTACCCCGCAAGGGATATAGACGTGACCATATGTATCTATGTACATATGTATATGATCAAAATGACCATCCTTCTTATCTTCCCCATGGATGTTGTATAAGGCGACTAAAGGATATGCTAATGAGTTTAGGATTCTTCTAATAGGCGATGGGCTAGCTACCTGTCACTATTTGAATCTCAATTCTATTATTTAGCTGTACAGCTGAACGTAGCCTTCTAGTCTTACCAAGACTGGTCAGCCTTCCCCGCAAGGGATATAGACGTGACCTTGACGTATGTATGTATGTTTTCAAAAAAAAAAATTTAATGTTTATTAACCTGGCTGAAAAATGATCTATACAAATAACATGTAGCTGTCTTTATACACCTCCATTGAATTCAGATAATCGCCATTCATCTCGCATCTTATTCACGCTAATCCAGGCTTATGGCAGGCTAGGGTTATACATACATAATAATCAGCAGGATTATTTGTCCAGCTATAATTTTAGGTGTTCGGCCTGTCCTTTGCATCTTTAATTACATATAAATAGTCACGTCTATATCCCTTGCGGGGAAGACTGACCAGTCTTGGTAAGACTAGATAGCCACGTTCAACTGTACAGCGAAATAATGGAATTGGTTGGTTGAAATCCCAAGCTTATTAGCCTATCCCTTAGTCAACTTATACAACATCCATGGGAAAGATATGGAGGATGGTCCATTCCATGCTTTTTATATTACGAGTCGAACTCACTTTCATCATTTGGCGATAAAGCTGAACGTGGAACTCAATCTTGTCGAGACTGTTGGCTCTGTCTAGCTTGCAAGGGATATACATACATACATACATATGATCACGTCTATATCCCTAGCGGGGTAGACAGAGCCACCAATCTTGAAAAGACTGATAGGCCACGCTCAGCTGTTTGGCTTAGTGATAGAATTGAGATTCAAATAGTGACAGGTTGCTAGCCCATCGCCTAAAAGAGGAATCCCAAGTTTGTAAGCCTATCCCTTAGTCGCCTTTTACGACATCCGTGGGAAAGAGATGGAGTGGTCCTATTCTTTTTTGCAATGGTGCCGGGAACCACACGGCACAAGGGATATAGACGTGACAATATATGTATGTACAAGTATGTATGGTATTATCTTTCAGCAACCCTAGGCAGATATACCAGATGTTGAAGTCAATGACCCGAAACTAAATTTTACACGATCTTCTGAAGGTCAAACGTTAAGTGGCGTTAGTATATTTGTAGTAGGTTCTTTACTGTTATTTGACCTATCAGATCAGTTCATATTGACTCTGGAACGGTTAATTTGTCTGCCAATAAAAATAGCTATGCCAATCATAAAACTATAAAGTCGTTCACCGCCAATGTAGACCTTGCAATAACGTTTTACAATTCAAAATTAATTACTACAGGTTTTTATTTTACGCGCAGCGTCACACGCGCGATTTTAGCGCCGCCTACAAATGGTTTTTCGCAAATCCCAACGGGACCATACTTTTTACCGGAATGAAAAATACCCTATGATCTTCTCCAGACTTGATTATATATATATATATATATACATGTAGCGGGAGCGATGATCCGGCTCGACCGCCACCAAAGGGAAGATCTTCCGCCAGGCTAGGTGTTATGCCTGGGGAACCGCGCGACAGACGATGTTGTGTCGGAGGTTGTATGTATATATAGCTCCAATCCTTGAAATCTCTGAAATCGCGTCTTAGATTCTTCGCTGCTATTGGTTGAGCGCGTCAATTCCTTCGCGATGATTGACAGTAGTTGTTTGATTGGATGTTGTTGACGAGTGGCGTAGAGATGTCGCCACAGTTATATCAAAATTTCAAGATACGTTCCGTAGATAACGAGTGAAGAGGTAAAAAACAAATAAACTTACTTAACTTACTTTACAATTTTAGTTGGAATGAGTTTTAGATAAAAGCCAATTAAAGAATAGGCTTATAAACTTGGGATTCCTCTTTTAGGCGATGTGCTATCAGCCTGTCACTATTTAAATCTCAATTTTATAATTAAACTGTTGGTCCTGTCTACCCAACAAGGGATAAAGATGTATGTATTACGTAGGTTGGTAGATATTTAAATTGTATATATTCTATTTTTGGAATTGGCAATGAAACGGGAGATCAAAGTAAAGTGAAAACAGACTCGCTGAAATATCTGAAGAGCTATAAAGACTGCAATGTGATTGAAATTCTTGGTATAAATCCCATTCATACATACATATGTTTACGTCTATATCCCTTGCGGGGTAGACAGAGCCAACGGTCTTGAAAAGACTGAATGGCCACGTTCAGCTGTTTAGCTTAATGATAGAATTGAGATTTAAATAGTGACAGGTTGCTAACCCATCGCCTAAAAAAGAATCCCAAGTTTGAAAGCCTATCCCTTAGTCGCCTTTTACGACATCCATGGGAACGAGATAGAATGGTCCTATTCTTTTTTGTATTGGTGCCGGGAACCACACGGCACATCCAATCCCATCCATAGATACATAGGTATAATCAAGTCTACCAAAGCCGGGCTACCAAACCAGCACGAAGGCTTAAATCTTTGTCTAAATTATGTGTATAGAATAGAATAGATTTATTGCCAAAATTGGATACAAGGTATCACTTATTGACGTCACATCACTTAAATCTAATTATAACTACTACCGCTTCCAAAGCGCATGTGTAGAAGAGGCGGCGGAACAAACTACACTGCAGCATTTTCATCGGACGTCAATTTACAAATATAGATCTCTTGAATCTCAATAATGAACAAATGCGCATTGACTACATTAAAAACATGAATGAATGTAGAACTATTATAATTATTTTAACTAATTATATAGGTTGGGTAATATTATTTTTTTTACCGTCGAGCTTGCATGTAAAGAGTTATGAATGTGGATGAAGCGAAGGAAGTATGCAATGATCTTGGCAAGTGGAAAGATGTAGTCTCTGCCTACGCCTACGGGAAAGAGGCGTGATTTTATGTAGGTATGTACGAGTATGTAGGGTATGTAGGTAGTATTTTAGTTGTATAGAAATTGTAATAAGATAATGATTCAAACCTATTACCTTTTTGCAGGTGGTCCTGGAAGTACCACTACGGAACAACGACTCCCTGTGGAACGAGCAGTTCGTCATAGTCTCGGAATGTGAACCCAGGACCTCCGTGTACTTAGCGTGCGTTATCGCCGTACCAATTCTCATTCTAGTGTTCGCTTTCCAATGAAATGATAGGAGTGAAAGAATTTTGGTATGATACATACATACATAAAATCACGCCTCTCTCCCAGAGGGGTAGGCAGAAACTACCTCTTTCCACTTGCCACGATCTGTGCATACTTCCTTCGCTTCATCCACATTCATTAATCTCTTCATGCAAGCTCGGCGGTTTCGGGTACTTTTGGCCTGACATTTTACCAGGACGCGTTCGTCTAGGTCTTCCCACTTCGACCTGTTCCTCCACTTTTAGTATGATTGAAGCATGAAATACAATAATGATAATTGAATTTTCAAAAATCACAACAAAATACGTAGAAAAAGATATGAGGAGTGTCTTTATAAAGGCTACTCATTTCTAGCCACATACAAACCTCCGTAGAAAAGCGCGCGAGAAATCGTTTTTATCGCGCGAAAAACTACAGCTGTTTCGCTTTTTATTATGACTTGAAACGGGACAGCGATAGTTTTTCGCGCGAAAAATACATAAAATAATTTATCAAAGAAGGCTTTAGGCTGTATAACATCACGCTGCAACTATTAAGCGCGATGAATGAAAAATGTGAAAAAAACGGGGTAAATTATTCATCCTTGAGGGCTTCAATGATGCCCAAAATAACTATTCCACGCGGACGAAGTCGCGGGCACAGCTAGTAATTTAAATAGGTAAAGTTTTAATGTATACACAATATTATACATTGATGCCTGAATTGGTGATTTTTTTCTTTGAATTTGAAGAATCGGTGCGAAATAATTTAGAAATTCTCACGCTATTGAAACCTACACAGTGATATTAAATAAGTACGTTATTATTTAAAGGCAAATTTAGTTCACAAAATGGCTGTTTTTTCATAAGGTTAGTGGCCCTTCGAGGCATGTAAAATGTGATAATTATGTGCTTTTACGTAAAAGATTAGGGTTTGGATGGTAACTTAATAATTTTTTAAATATTTGTGCAGTGAGCGAAAACTACCTAAAACGTATCTAATGTTGTGTACTTTTCTCTGTAAACCACTGTACTCGTCGAAAAGTGTCTTCAGTGGTTATTTTTAACCAGTACCTTTTCACGCAGCGTGTACATAGAAATCGGAATAGTTTGAGACAATAGAAATGCTATATTGTAGATATTTAAAACTATAAAAATTGTGTGTCCTTTTGAAAACAATTGTAAAGTCTATCAAAGAGTGAAAACATAATGTGATATGATAGTGTCACAGTCATCTCTCACTGTTTCATATTATTCCGAAATCTATGAATTCTTTTATGATTTTTAACCTCTCCGTTTTTACATAGTCCGTCCAAACTGATATCCTGGTAAATAACTTGCTGATATAGTTAAAAGCTAGCTTTTAATTAATATTAAATTGTTATAGGTAATTATAACTACTAGTCATTAAGAATAAATTGTTGTTAATATATTTTTTTTGTTTTATTTCAGTCCTTAAGCTATCAGCTCTCCTTAAATTTGTCTCAGTTTCAATCTTAAAAAAATGGCCATACGCAAGGTAACTGTTTATATATTGTCCACATACATACATATACATAGACATAGGGACCCCTAGTCCACAATCAGTTGATCATTGATGATCATGACCTAACATAATGTCTCATTCGTGACACGATTCAGAATAATTACATGTTAAAAATATTTAATTATGCAAACACTAGACAAGGTTCTAACCTCGATGTGAGTCAAGCCTAAGTAACAGTTAAGATGACTTAATGCAATGTCAAATGGTTATGTCAACCTTTTTGACCGCGGTTATTTTAATTATATACATACAGTCACATCTTTATCCCTTACGGGGTAGATAAATGTTAATTATTTTATTTTTTATTTATGACTTTATATTTGTACGCCACTTTGGCAAAATACAGAGCACCTTAATTGTATTGACATCTTTGTATTCACCTGTATTTACAAATAAATTATTTTGATTTGATTTGATTTGTAGACAGAGCCTTCAGTTTAAATGTGTCTGAAAGGCAAGATGACTTAATGTAATGTGAAATGGTTATGTCAACCTTTTTGACCGCGGTTATTTTAATTATATACATACAGTCACATCTTTATCCCTTGCGGGGTAGACAGAGCCTTCAGTTTAAATGTGTCTGAAAGGCAAGATGACTTAATGCAATGTCAGATGGTTATGTCAACCTTTTTGACCGCGGTGATTTTAATTATATACATACAGTAACATCTTTATCCCTTGCGGGGTAGACAGAGCCTTCAGTTTAAATGTGTCTGAAAGGCAAGATGACTTAATGCAATGTCAGATGGTTATGTCAACCTTTTTGACCGCGGTGATTTTAATTATATACATACAGTAACATCTTTATCCCTTGCGGGGTAGACAGAGCCTTCAGTTTAAATGTGTCTGAAAGGCAAGATGACTTAATGTAATGTGAAATGGTTATGTCAACCTTTTTAACCGCGATTATTTTGTTGCGCGCCGTGTGGTTCCCGGCACCAATACAAAAAAGAATAGGACCACTCCAACTCTTTCCCATGGGTGTCGTAAAAGGCGACTAAGGGATAAGCTTACAAACTTGGGATTCTTTTTTTAGGCGACGGGCTAGCAACCTGTCACTATTTGAATCTCAATACTATCATTAAGCCAAATAGCCGAACGTGGCCTATCAGTCTTTTCAAGACTGTTGGCTCTGTCTATCCCACAAGGTATACAGACGTGACCATATGTATGTATGTATGTATGTACGTATGAATGAATGAAATTTGAATGCTCGAACGCACATATTATATCATCGTCTTTAAAGCAATGCGTCTTAACTTTTTTTCACGAGATGCAAGACACAGTCGCTCAAGGTTTTTATTGTATGGCATTGGCATGTGTTAATTTTACTATTCGACGGGTGTCACTCGTACATACATATAATCACGTCTATATCCCTTGCGGGTTAGACAGAGCCAATAGTCTTAAAAAGACTGATAGGCCACATTCAGCTATTTGGCTAAATGATAGAATTGAGATTCAAATTGTGACAGGTTGCTAGCCCATCGCCTAAAAAAATTGATCTCAAGTTTGCAAGCCTATCCCTTAGTCGCCTTTTACGACATCCATGGGAAAGAGATGGAGTGATCCTATTCTTTTTTTTTTGTATTGGTGCCGGGAACCACACGGCAACTCACACTGTCGTGTCGTGACACTCATACACGCCATAAATGCATTCTCTCATTGTAGTCTGATCATTGTTATCTGTTTGTATGTTCCGGCATCTATGTTATCTATACATACATACCTAAATATATTCACGTCTATATCCCATGCGGGGTATACAGAGCCAACAGTCTTAAAAAGACTGATTCAAGCCACGTTCAGCTGTTTATATTATCTATTATAATAATAATAAGCATGCGTCTGCGTAATGTTAATCTATACTCGTATAAGTATTTATTATAAAATATTCATAACACAAAACAACATAACTACATCAAGAAAAGAAACATTACAGATTAAAGAGATCTATATTTGGAAATTGACGTCCGGTGAAAATGCCGCAGTGTAGTTCGTTCCGCCGCTTCTTCTACACATGCGCTTTGGAAACGGTAGTAGTTATAATGATGTGACGTCAATAAGTGATACCTTGTATCCAATTTAGAAAATAAATCTATTATATTCTAAAGAGAAGGGGAATGAGATGGATGTCGTGAAAGGCGACTAAGCGAACAGGCAATATTCTAGTATTAACACCTATCACGACTCTTCTATCACATATCACATAATAGAAATAACTTATTCCTGTCTTTTAATTCCACCAGGAATTGCGGTCAGATTAAGGACACGATCACATATTATAAAAACAATTTAGTAAAGACAATGTCCTAAAAATATTAGCAATCGATTTAAATCCACACTTGACCTATTTAATTTTGAAAATGATATAAAACACTATTCCAACATAACGCCTGCTTGCTTAATTAATTTAGATAAGAAAGATAATGAATCTGTTTGCGCGTTTACTATCATGTTTTACGCACGATAAAGCAAATATGGCTGACTCATTTTATATTTCGCGCCCATCATTCTTCTTATTCATAAAATGTTTATGACATAGTATAGTGATGATCGCATTTTTGATAACAATATTTAGGAAAATCAAGCCCAAAATCGATAAACAAACAGTTATTATTTTAAGTGTCGTGTGGTTCCCGGCACCAAAAAAACTCTCTCTCTCTCTCTCACTCCCACTCATTTCGATGGATGTCGTAAGAGGCGACTAAGGGATGGGCTTTTAAATTTGTGATTCTTCTTTTAGACGATGGGCTAGCAACCTGTCACTGTTTGAATCTCAATTCTATCATTAGCCAAGCAGCTGAATGCGGCCCATCAGTCTTTTCATGACTGTTGGCTCTGTCTATCCCGCAAGGGATATAGACGTGATTATATATAAGTATGTGTGTAGGTTTTTCATTTAATAAGAATATTGTTTTCATTCATTCAACATTCATTTTTTCTATACCTACTTCACGGCGCAGAGTCTTAACTTTTTTTTTTACCTAACTGCATGTTAACTTACATTAGAATAATGAAACGTGAAGGTACCTTTTACGAGGACGTGTAAAATTACCGTTTTAACTATTGAACGAAATGAACGAAAACAACATAGAAATGTGAAATTGTGAAAGTCTCGCTTTACCTAAATGCCGGTCATGCTGCGCATTGAGATATTAAACTCAATTGTTATTTCGATTTGAATCTGTAAAATATATTCGATTTGCCGTGTGGTTCCCGGCACCGATACAAAAAAAGAATAGGACCACTCGATCTCTTTCCCATGGATGTCGTAAAAGGCGACTAAGGAAAGGCTTACAAATTTGGGATTCTTTTTTAGGCGATGGGCTAGCAACCTGTCACTATTTGAATCTCAATTCTAACATGAATCCAAACAGCTGAACGTGGCCATTCAGCCTTTTCAAGACTGTTGGCTCTGTCTACCCCGCAAGGGATATAGACGTGACCATATGTATGTTATTTCGATAGAATGTGTAACCATGATCCAATATGAGTTAGGTTCCCCTGCAAAGATGGCGGATGTCAGATGGGAGTCGCTTCGTGTAAAAACCTGAATCACCGAATAAATAGAGTCGTAAAGGCGTTCCTCGGGCTCCTGTCTAGAAAGGCGAGGATCTAACCCGGGATTATCACCAGATATAATAAGGTACTAGATATGTACTTGTGTAAATTAATGTAATTGTGTAAATTCCTGTGAAATAAAGATATAACAAAGAAACATACATACTTATTATCACATCTATATCCCATGCGGGGTAGACAGAGCCAACAGTCTTGAACAGTCTGATAGGCCAAATCAAACTGCTTGGCTCAATGATAGAATTGAGATTCAAACAGTGGCAGGTTGCCCATGGCCCAAAAGAAGAATCCCAACTTTGCAAGCATATCCCTTTGTCTGAAACGACTGAAAGGTCAGATTCAGCTGCATCAGGTTTATGATGAAATTGAGATTCAAATAATGACAGGCATATAACATCGCATACAAAAAGAATTCCAAGTTTACAAGCATATTACAGAGTTAGTATCTCGTAACACAAGTTTCGAACTTTCTTCGAGGCTTACTCAAAAACTCAATTTGAGGCTCAATCAATCAAGTTTAATTTGTCTCGTATATATTTATTTATTTAAAAAAATATCCCTTTGTCGCCTTTAACGACATCCGTGGGAAAGAGATGGAGTGGTCCTATTTTTTTTCTATTGTTGCCAGGAACCACACGGCACCATTCAATACGAAACTTTTCAATACTAGATATTATTATTTACAAGGATATTCAAAACCTGACCGTCTGAAAAGGACCACCCAAATAAAACGACATAATAGCATAATATAATGTCCGCACGTGCATTGTCAGAAGACAATAGGTATTAAAATAACAAATCTAAATACATGCCTATCAAATGGTGCATGACAAATTGTTAATGTCAAATCACCCGGAACTGACTTCAATTCCTGAACTGTACAATTATATTTTGTGCAGGTAGGGTAAACCAGAGAGTGATTGCCCACAGGCAGTGATTGCCCGTTTTTAGAAAAAAAATCTGAATCAAAGGTTGTGTTCTCACTTGTTTCGAATATAATTTACTAGGTTACTCTATGGTCAATTTATAGTAGATTTTAAAATTGATAAGTGTTAACACTGAAGAAAAAAAAACCATTAAGGTATATTTTGTCAAGACGGGTGAACGTGTAACTCAAACAGGTAAGCTTTTTAGCAATTTTCTTAAGGAATTACTTGCTTAGAGGTTCATTTTTTTTAAATTTTATTTGATATTTCATTATTGGTGTATGGTTATGACGAAATCATAAGTGTTATGTTATGTTTTTAATGAAAATATTTGAAATCAGATTAGATTCAACGGTTTTTTAACGGTGGGCAATCGCTGTACGTATTTCGGCATATTTTTAGTTATTGCCCACCATAATTTTAGTGATTGCCATGGTTAATATCTATAGTTATTGCCCAGGGCAATCATTATCGGCAATTTTTTGATTAAGTCAGTAATGTTGCCGTCACATTTATTAGCTTAATGGCTTGCATACGCGCAATAATATTGTCAATATTTTTTTCACTATGTAATATTGTCAATATTTTTGCCAAACATACGCAATAATATTGACAATGTAGCAAATATTGTTAACATTATTTCGTGGGTGCGGGTAGCCAATCGCTATGCACAACATCTTATTGGCTGTTATTGTTTTATTTACAGTATGCCAAAGACATCAAAAATGCAATATAGCAAAGAAAATTTACAGAAAGCTATCGAGGCTCTTCAAGATGCTTCTAACAATTTGTCTACAAGGCAAATTGTTGAAAAATACTGTGTTCCGAGGTCCAGTCTCCGCTACTATATTAAAAATCTGGGACATAAAACCAGTTTAGGACTGTAGGGATCACATTTAAATAGTTGTAAATACTATAAATAAATAAAATTATATGTTAGTAACAAACGGACAACCGTATGTATAAAAACTCATACGCGGATCACCTTCGTCCCGCCATAAATTCGGTGAACAAGTAAATTAAAAAATGTCTGTTTGACAAGAGTCAAGTTTATTGTATTTTTTGGCCCGTTTGTTCCTATACATTTAAAAAGTAATTTAAATCTTTCATTTTATCTTATATCCTTTCCCCTCTTCTCTTACTCTGATTGCGCTTCAACTTCAATCAGGTTAGCTTTAAATCTATTGGTACAGGACCATCTTTACTAATATTATAAAGCAGAAGAGTTTGTTTGTTTGTTTGAACGCGCTTATCTCAGGAACTACTGGTTCGAATTGAAAAATTATTTTTGCGTTGAATAGACCATTAATCGAGGAAGGCTTAAGGCTATATAATATCACACTGTAACTATAAGGAGCAAAGAAATAATAGAAAATGTGAAAAAAAACGGGAAAAATTATTCATCCTTGAGGGCTTCAATAATGCCCAAAATAATTATTCCACGTGGACGAAGTTGCGGGCACAGCTAGTCACCTATACCTATTAATGTCTGAAGAAAGTCGTTTGGAGGATTGGATAAAAATATCGCTAGAAAAGGATTTCCTCGAAATAGACATTTTAGACTCCGTGCAAAAGTTTTTGGAAGAAAACCCGCGCCCTAATTCGTTTTTTTTAAATAAGCCAGGTGATGGTTGGTGGAAGGCATTTTTGAAGAACATCAGAAGGAGTGACAAAAGTTCAAAGTCTAATTTATCATTTAAGGGTACTGGGCAATTAGTGTAAGCAATGGGCAATAACTGTACATTTTTGGATAATTTTAAATTTGTTTATTTATTTTCTAAGCCATGTAAGTTTTGACTAAAAATCGTTAACACTTTGATGGAGATCTTATTTAGACATAAGAAAAAAATTATAAATGGTTGAAACTTGTAATACTTTTTTTATAATTTGAAGCCAAAGTGTTTGAAGTCCTTAAGTGGGCAATAGCTATACGGTTTACCCTATTTGTGGACAAAATATAATTGTACAGTACAAAGGTTCCATAAAATCACGCCTCTTTTCCCGAAGGGTAGGCTACATCTTTTCACTTGCCACGATAAATAAATGTCGCAGAGAAATGAGGATATCAGAGATTTCACAAAATCCTTAGGTATACCACGAAATCACGGAAGATGGTGAATATTCCTATTTAATACATGTTCTTACTAAAAAATTATTAGTGATATGACAAAATACTATTTCAATCTAGTGATATATTATTTCACTCATCTAAATCTAGTGAAATAAAGCATGAAAAAGGTTCGTGCTAAGTCCTTTTAAAAGTACATACATACATAATTATTAACCTAACCTTACCTAACCTAAACTTTTTTTTACGTGTGGAAAGACCTTCGTCTACCCGGCCGGGTACGGGAAGCCGGACGGGTTACGTGGGGCTTGAACCTACTAAAACCACACGGGGCCATCGCCTACCGCTTCGTTGTCAGGAGTGTGAGCTGCCCTCGCTCATATTCCTGACGCGGCGGCCGCTTCCACGGCGGCTTCCTTCCGCTCCCACTTGTGTCCGTTTGGGTAGAGAGAGGGAGAGAGATACATTGGACGATTTTTACTCGGAGGTATCCGTTTTTCTGACATTTCATTAAGTGAAACGACATTTCACTGACTATTTTAGTAAGAAGGCGTCGTAAATAAGAATATTCAATATATGCCGTGATTTCGTGATATCCCTAGGGATTTCGCGAAATCTCTGGTTACTTTATTTTCCTGCGACATAAATATATACGGTTATTATAATTGCAGTTAGCATACTTACATACATATGATCACGTCTCTATCCCTTATAGGGAAGACAGAGCCAATAGTCATGAAAAGACTAAATGCCACGTTCAATTAATGACGAATTGAGATTCAAATAGAAGTAAATTAAAAAAAAATCATAAAAGCCCAGCCAGACTTGTCAGGAAGTTGTATGCTATAAATAGTCTATCTTTATAGCAGATCTCGAGGTCATATTAAGGAAAAACAACTAAACTCAAATATTTTGTCTATTTAAGTGCAATGTGTGGTGTGTAAGCGCCGTGTGGATCCCGGCACCAATAGAAAAAAGAATAGAACCACTTCATCTCTCTCCCATGGATGTCGTAAAAGGCGACCAAGGGGTAGGCTTATAAACTTGGGATTCTTCATTTAGGCGAGGGGCTAGCAACCTGTCACTTTTTGAAACTCGATTCTTTCTTAAAGCCAAAAGCTGAACGTGGCCTATCAGTCTTTTCAAGACTGTTGGCTCTGTCTGCCCCGCAAGGGATATAGACGTGATTATATGTATGACTGTATGTAAGTGCAACGTCACATAGCTTGTACACAAGTTAATTAATTGTACCTTTGAATAATTTGCTACATAGTACATACATATTGTCACGTCTATATACCTTGCAGGGTAGACAGAGCTAATTCGACCACCGACGCTTGATGGTATGTATGTACCTATATGTATAAAACTATTTCAGCATCAATTGTATCTCGTATCGATATTTCGGTAAGCATAAAATTAGGTTTGCGTTACTAAAACGAAATATACATAAATTATGTGGAGCAAATAATTATAACGCACTATATTTAAAACGAATTTCCGGCGCTGTAATTCCCCGACAAATTATAATGTTATTGTAACCTACTAAGATTTATACAAACATCAAATCTCGCCTCTTTCCCGGAGGGGTAGGCAGAGGCCTCATCTTACCGCTCGCTTACTCTGAATACATCTTCCGCGTAAGGACACTGAACTCTCTTCATGCTATGATCCGTTTAGGGTACACTTGACCTAGTCTAAAATGTACCCAATATGGTAAAGGTTCATTTGTCCTAATATATTACGATTCCAACCAAATTATTGCAGTTAAAATTGTAGTCCGAAGCTTATATACCTACCGAATAACAAAAAAAATGACATTTAGAATATTCATTAATTCAAAATTTAAGATATATAAATTACGCAAACGCGTATTACTGTGACATATATAGCTTATATAATAGCTTTTTAATATGCATAGCTATCCTGTCTTATGAATCTACTTTATTACCATATTATAATAAAACAGTAGATGTAGTAATATTTATATAGGTTAATAAAACGAAATTAATTGATGCTTTATTGTAAACATACAGTAAAGAACATACATACATATAGTCACGTCTATATCCGTTGCTGGGTAGACAGAGCCAAAGGTCGTGGAAGGACTGAAAGGCCACGTTCTGCTTCGTGATGAAATTTAGATTCAAACAGTGACAGGTTGCTAGCCCATGATACTATAGGTATACCAAGTTTATAAGCCTATCCCTTAAACGCCTTTTACAACATCCACGGGAAAGATATATGGAGTGGTTCTTCTATTATAAAAGGCCGGAAAACCACCAATTAAAGACTTGATAATGTGTGTATTTTATTTTTTCACGAAAAAATAACATCTGTCACGCTAGATTTTTTTCACTATGTAAAAATACTATCACGTTGTTCTCTATGATATATTGATATGATTAGAATATGAGATTATACCTTGATAATGTAGTAACAGATATGTAGGTACCAAAAAGTCTTTATTGGGTCGCTAGCCTCAGAAATCCGTATTATTATCCTTACATCTTCACCCGGGGTTCAGAAATCCTTATTATCCAAGTGTTTCATGTCCTTACATCTTCATCATCAGGTGTCCTCCCCAGGTGAAAATGAGCCCGGGGTCACAGATTGTAATCTGTGCCTAGGGTTCACCTTTGAACATAATCCTGGTTCGGGCAGGTCGCGAACTTAGTCGACTAATATAAATAAAAATAATATAATATTGTGAAATGAATAAATATATATATAAAAAAATCATTTTCAGCTATGAAATTACTTTGAATTTTCAATAGGTAACATAAATTAATACGATGATATTATTTTTAGATTTACTTTTGACTCTCTGTCATTAGAGCATACCTCAGATATAGCAAACTGATTTAAAAAAAATCTAATACCTAAATTTATGAAAAATAAAAATAGTTGGATCGACTACTTTTTGAAAAAAGAACGTATAATAATACCAATCAATGATTTATGAAATTCAAACTAATTTATATGCAAATGGGTTTAGTTTACTTTACGAAAAAAAAACGTGTGCTGATAATTATTTATAGTTTTAAGCCAGAAATGCCAATTTATTCAAATTACATTCACACATTTTAAAGTATAACATAATTAAAGAACATAAGTTTATTATAATTATTTTTGATAGATTTTTAAAATGACTAGATTGCGCAAGCTGCTATTGAATCGTTAATGAAAGAAAACAATTAAGTATTAATTAATATTATAAGCCATAAATAATTATTAATATCACATTCTACTCTACTTTGAATTAAAGTTAAAATGCTTTTATTAACATTTCAAATAAAGACTTCACATTATACTGACAAGTAAATTGACTTAATTCTTTTCCACTATCGAAATAATTATTACATTCAACGAATAAGTCAAAGCTCATTCGTACACTGTAGGCTTACCATACATACCGGCAAATAGTATAACTTCTATTTCTTTATCAATTAGCATAAATACAAAGGGCTTATTGGCAATAAAATCTGATACTTCACTACTATTTTGATAGAGATTCTCCACAGTTAATGATCTAGCTTGAACACCTTCTTCGGTAACTTCTACATCAGCCACTTGTGTCAGCATTGATGGGAAAATTGTATAATCACTTATACCTTTGAACTCAGCGTTGTTTGGACTAAACATCCTTCTAGCACCCAAATCATAAATCAATTCAGGTATATTATCAAATTCGAAGCTCATTTTGAATCTGGGTAATTCCAAATTTACATACTTCCCACCAGAACTCTTGAACATTGTAAATATTGATTTCAATTCTATTCTGCGCAGTGAATAGAAGAAATTCAACAAGTGCTTCTGTTGTTTCGGTATGAATACCAACATGGATATCCTTTCGTTCGAGCAAGGCAGTTCCAAAACTCTCGACTTTATCACCGGGATGTAAGTCACGTTGAAGTATCCTGACTGTCTCATCATATTCACTTGCCCCACCTTTACTCCTGATAAAGAATAAAAGTCTTTCACCTGCGTATACTGCTTTTGAAAGGCAGATTTCCAACTGCCAGTAAAATATAACACTCCAACGCCTACTAAATATGTGGAATTGAAATAATCTGGATAAACTATACTAGAAACTTTACCATCAGTTTCTTTTTCGATGAAATCATTCGTTCCATCAGCTACTTTATCGATATTATTAAAATTGTATAAAAGAACTTTAGTATTTTTCAGTTTTTCAACGTTTCTCACGAAACCTTTTTTAACACCGAACAGTTTATCTATAATAATCACATTTCTAAGTGTAAGATCGACTTCCAAGTCTGAATTCATTTTGTTTATTAACTTCTTCCACTTCTTCTTCAGACATTGTAGTGTGGAATGTTTGGTCACTGTTAATATCTGTTTTAAAGTCTTCTTCCTTGCGCCTTCCGCTAATGACGTTAGTTGTAACCAAGTTGCCAAAGGTGAGAAGACAAAATCATCAGCTTTCGTATCTTGTAACACACTGTCTAATAATTTCACTGAAAAATCGTATGACGATCTTTTAAGTACATCCAAAGTTCGGTAATCACTGCAGAACTTACTGCATTGGAAAGTTGACATACACGTAAGTATTAAAACTATTTTGAACAACATCGTTAAGTTTTAACTTTAAGAATTTTAATTGACTTTTTTCTGTAATATCTTCGTAGTTACGGTTTTATGGTAGCATGTTTTCGGCGCGAAAACCGCGCTGACTTTCCAGTCGTGCGATCGTGCGCAGGAGTATTTTAGCACTACATTCGACGGTCTCATGGCAGAGCAACTTGTGTGTTACAAATTAAAAATGGTACAGGTAAATACACAGATTGGACAAAAGTGAAAACGGACCAACTTTGTAAAATATCAACATATAAAACATACATAAAAGTATATGTTTAATTGGTATGTTTTTACGAATATATTTAAACTCAAAACTGAGATTATTGAATCGAACCTTAGACGATGAACATTGAGGTCTCATGACGTCCCGAACCAACGACCGATTTTTCAAACATTCTTCAAAGCAAATATTCTTCTCAGAAATCCTAGGTTTAAATCTGAAAACCAGCTAGAAAAATAATCAGCACTTAAGAGGATATACCAGTTGCATATCTTAAAGCAACATACTCTAGGTTGCGAAAATTAGTCACAGTATTTGAAAACATTTGGGTAAGGTGGTTGTACAATACACGGTTTACACAGACGTAATATACCTAATACTAACTAGGAAAACTAAAAACAAAATGAAACATTGAAAAGATATCGCCAAAAATTGTTGCTGTTATGCTTATTTAAGCGTAATTCGTTTAATTTTTGTTGTACATTTCTAGTAAAATAACAACTTCAATTTAAAAAAAATTGATAACGTTACCCACGGAATCTTTATTTTTTTACCAGAGTCAAAAGGTATCTCTTATGTCCTTCTCCATACTCTTAATTATATGTATATACGAAATTTCAAGATTGGTTCAGATAAGATAACGCGTGAAGAGGTAATAAACAAACAAACTTACTTTTGCATTTATAATATTAGTTAACATTAAACATTTTTTATTTACAAAGTTACATAATTATACGTTACGTTATGTTTTTCATGACAAACCTTGTATTTCCTCTTAAGATCCCCAAATGGTCTAGATCTAGATGCTAAAGTAAACATATTGATACATAAACTAAAGTAAAAATATTCTGAAATAAATCTTCATGTCTAAACATTGAGGTCTTTGCTCTCAAAGCAATTTTGTATCTTGAATTTTCTCCACTTTTATTTTGCATAAATAACTCGCTCTTGCCGGCGATTCTTTCACGTAGAAGATATAATGGTACCTATACATCAGGTGTTCTTAAAAATGAATTTTACTGAATGGTTTAATTCCACAACTTGTACATTGTTTTTGGTGCAATAAACATTTATTTTTTTATTTATTTATATAAATTATTTAAAATTTGTTTAATTAATAAATGTTACAACAAAAAACATATTATATTGTCATGTGGAGTGAGTGTAGACGTGAAGTGAAACACACGAATGCTTAGAATAAACTCATTATTTTTTTTAATATAACGTGTCATTGTACAATAATTGGTTATACGTGAGTATATATATATATAATTATATCTAAACACATATAAAATATAATATATAGAATGGCGGTTGATTAAAGAGATACCTATATGCAATAAGAAACAGATTCAACCTTTTGTTTCGGGAAAATGACACTTTAATTTGATACTTACTTTGTTTATTACTATTTATATAGTACGCTACAATATAGAAAGAAAGAAAGAAAAATCTTTATTTAGCACAAAAGGTAACATTACATTGTACCTACTTGCCCAAAAAATATGTATACATGAAATCACGGAGCATAACCTTTTTCACGGAGGGGAACGCAGATACTACATCTATAATATCCAGTTATTTATAATACATTATAACTTACGTCTTTGTTTTAAATAAAATAATTTATAACAAATGAGGGCAGCACTGTGCCGTTTAAAAATGTAAAATGGCGCTTAAAACGAAAATACTAACGCAATAAATGAAAATTGAGCATGTTTTTTTGATATAGTGTTTTTGTCTAGTGTGTAGTGAATTATAGAGCCGTGTGGGTCCCGGCACCAAAAAAAAAGAATAGGACCATTCCATCTCGTTCCTTTGGATGTCGTAAAAGGCGACTAAAGGATAGGCTTATTAACTTGGGATTCTTCTTTTAAGCGATTATATTCTTCTTTTGGGCTAACAACCTGTCAAAGCTGAATGTGGCCTATCAGTCTTTTCAAGGTCGTTGGCTCTGTCTACCCCACAAGGGATAAAGACGTGATTATATGTATGTATGTTAGTATAGTAAGAATCTGTCTTCTAATCCTATTATTTTAACTTTTCTCAGCTACCGTCGATTTAACAAGTTTGTTGAGGTAAATATAATTACTTATAGGAATGATTTAAATGATTAATTCTGAGACCGTTAACACACCGAGAAAGTTAAACACAACATTAACTTAAGGTGACGCCGTGTTCAATTAGAAATCTCAAAGGAAAGCCCTCGCCGCGCCGTTTCAAATGCAACCTATTCCAACTAACATTATAAATGAGAAAGTAAGTTTATTTGTTTGTTTGTTGCTTCTTCACCGGTTATTTATGGAACCAATGTTCTTAAATTTCGCGTAATTATCTCTACTAAGAGTCTGGAGAATGACAAAGGATAATGGAATGACCTGTTAAAATGATGACGTCACACCATTAAAACTAAAAGATTTTTATAAATTAAATTTTTTATAAGTCACTTAGTTTAAGTTTTAAACTGTAACAAGGTTTAAACTGTAACGATATACTAAGATTTGGATAAACAAATAAATAAAATATTTATTTATTTAAACTTCATTGTTTAAAATACAAATGTATAGAACAATTGGCGGACTTAATGCTAGAAGCATTATCTACCAGTCAACCATTGGGTCTGACAGAGAACTTTATGTGGGGTCAAACTAAATAAATACTTTAATATCTACACAAAATATAAAATAAAATACTTAATTATATATTATAAATGAGTAAATTTTTGAGTATGTCAGGATGAAACTACTGAACCGATTACGGTGTTTGGTATGTAGGTAGCTGAAGATCCAGAGTTACATATAGGCTACTTTTTATACCGGAGTCCCCGCGGGTATGATTCCACGCGGACGAAGTCGCGGGCGGCCTCTAGTAGGTAACAAATACCCTCGCGACTCAAAAGAAGACCCGTATACCCGTAAAATAATGGTGGATTTCTCACTTTACTCTCATCATTGCCGTGTTAGCATCGGATTATGTCGAGAAAAAACTGTCCATTCTATAAACAAACTATTATTAACTCTATATTTTCTAATCTACCGTTTAGGCAATGTCTAAACCTGTTTGGTTTAAACAATTCTTATCAATTTATGGCCTTTGAGTAGCCGTGAGTTTTATCTTATCTTTACCAATATCTTACGGAACTACTAAACTATAAATAGGCTTTTGGTTACGACTTGTCCTAGGATTAAACTAGCGTTGCCAACTCTAAATTTTAGCTTCGTTTATATCCCTTTCGGGGTAAACAGAGCCAAAAGACTGAAAGGCCACGTTCGGCTTAACGGCTCAATGATGAAATCGTGAAAGGTTGCCCAGCAAAAAAATAAAGATTCCTAAGTTTATAAGCCCTACGCCTAGTCGCCTTTTACGACGTCCATGGGAAAGATGTGGAGAAGATTCTAAAGTGTCTAGAATCACCTGTTACTTGATTGAAGAGAAGGTAGAAGATATGCCATTTCAAGAACTTCTTGTTCTTCCGCGTTTTAATCTCAACCGTTTAATTTTTCAATCATGCTATCGTCAGTATTACTAACGGAAAATCTAGTGCATATTAAATATGTATAGTATATTGATAATTTGAGATCGGCCGAAGTACCGCTATGGGGTCAATGAACTGACTGGGTTAATGTGGACACGCCATAGAAATCTGAATATCACAATATTATCCGTAATGCTCTCTCAATCCCAATTCCATCATTAAGCCATCAAGAAGAACGTCGCCTTCTGACTGACTTATTTTTCTTATTAACAATACACTTATCCTATTTAGTAAGTAATAATATTTTAAGCCTAAATAGCCTTTATAATTATTGCCCATAAGGGATAGGAACGTAATAAATGTGTGTTTTAAAACATCCAAATACTAATTGGCATGATTCTTCCATTCCTAGCGTGGGGTTGCCAAGTCAAGGGTAGGAAAAAATACCATTTTTTTTTATAATTAGTACCTATTGCATTTTTAGTTGTTAAAGCGTTTTGTGCTGGAATGATTCGCAGATATTTTAAATATATTTATAAATATCGCTGTTTTTGTTTAAACTCATAAAAGATGTGCCATGTATTTCCCCAACCAATAAAAAAAAAGAAGAGGATCACTCCATTTATTTCTCATAAAGTTGGGATTCTTCTTTAAGGCGATGGGTTACCAACCCATCAATATTTAATTCTCAAATCTATCATCAAGACAAATAGCTGAACGTGACCGATCAGTGTTTTCAGACTGTTGGTTCTGTCTACCCCGCAAGGGATATAGACGTGTCTATATGTGTGTATATTACTCAAAAAAGTAAAAAAAAAGATGGCGAAGATAAAATTTAAATTTATAGTTTTTATTCGTCGTCGATGGCGCTTAATTTACGCAGGCGACACTGTGGGTAAAAGCTGCTAATAAATAAACTTTAAGTAATGTAGAACATGTCCATATAACTTTAACCATAGTATCACAAAATTGCATTCGCGATAGCTAGAGAGATAACCGTTAACAAGGCAAGCAAATAGAGTTTAATTATAATACCTACTTGTGGCGACATCTGTACGCCACAAGTAACAAGAACCAATCACGAGACGCTATCAGTCAAAAACAGCGTAAAGTCTAAATCGCGCAAGCAAAGATTGGAGTGCCGTGTGGTTCCCGGCACCAATACAAACAAGAATAGAACCACTCCATCTCTTTTCCATGGATGTCGTAAAATGCGACTAAGGGATAGGCTTACAAACTTGGATTCTTTTTAGGCGATGGGCTAGCAACCTGCCACTATTTGAATCTCAATTCTATCATTAAGTCAAATAGCTGAACGTGGCCATTCAGTCTTTTCAAGACCGTTGGCTCTGCCTACCCCGCAAGGGATATAGACGTGACCATATGTATGTATGTAAAGATTGGAGCATATGTATTGATACAAGAATAAAGACAAAACCATAAGGAACGTTGGTTTTATTCAGCTTAAAACAGCACGTATTGAAATACAATATAAGTGACATTATAAACATGGTTGATAACTAAGGAGCTCTATGAGTAGAGCAATGAGTTTTCGTATCATGTATAACCTCCGACACAACATCGTCGGAGCCGCAGTTCCCCACGCATTACACCTAGCCTGGTGGAAGATCTTCCCTTTGTGGCGGTCGAGCCCGAACTAACGCTCATGATGGCATTAAGATTCAAAGATAGTTATCACTTTTTTAAACCTTAATGCTATCTACTAAGGAAAGGCTACTTGGGCATCCCCTTTCCCTTTGTTAACTAACAAACTCTACCTATATTTTTCTTTACTACCAGCGTGAAAGCCTGCTTGATCGTTTTGATCAAATCATCTTAATTCGCCTCGGAAGTATGTTTGAAACATTTGTTACGAGATACTAACTTAACGATACTATATTTTTTAAGAAATATTAAATAGACAATCTTAGACCCAGGATAATTATATATAGTGGGTTTCTCATCATGTCCTGGCCGGGATTCGATTAATACCACCAATTCTACAATACAAACTAAATACAAAGCAAACTTTGTATTTACAACAAGATTAGATTTCTGCAGGAGTAACGTAGGTACAACTCCAGCCAAAAGTAAAGAGCAACCAATCACCGCTACTAGATTAATAATACATACATACATATGGTCACGTCTATATCCCTTGCGGGGTAGACAGAGCCAACAGACTTGAAAAGACTGAATGGCCACGTTCAGCTATTTGGCTTAATGATAGAATTGAGATTCAAATAGTGACAGGTTGCTAACCCAACGCCTAAAAAAGAATCCCAAGTTTGTAGGCATATCCTTTAGTCACCTTTTACGACATCAAAGACAAAGAGATGGAGTGGTCGTATTCTTTTTGTGTTGGTGCCGGGAACCACACGGCAGCATTAATAATTGATTTAGGAATTAGGTCATTATGCTAATAAAAGTCTGCTATCAGAACATTTTGTCATCTTATAAACAACAGGATCGTCCCAAATTAACAATGAAATACTTATATTACATATCACTATTCGTGCCAAAGTCAACCTTTATCCATTTATCGTCTTAGGTCATTTGATAAGGCAAGAATAAATTTTTGAGTTCATCTTGTTTGATACTATTCCGTGTCTTAAATATCTAGTGAATTTCTTGCGCCAGTCACAATATGGCGGTCTTAAAATGTTTATTAGTTGTCAGTGCAGTTTTGCCTTTAATATTCGGACAATGTACATTACCAAAAGCGGCTATCCTAGTAAAAAGGCCAGTGTTTCGTTTCACGATGGATTTAGCTACAAGGCTTGCTCTGGATAAAGAGAATCATTTCGTCGCCTCCCCAATCTCTCAATGGATACTACTTTCGGCTTTGTCTATTGGAGCTCTTGAAGAAACTTCAATGGAATTGAAAAAAGTCCTAGAATTGCACCCTCATAAATGCTTCAATAGGAAATATTGGGCCGTTGTCAACGATGCTATGAACACTGAAGATTCTAACGACGTGAGTGTGAAACGATCTCCATTAGTGGTTTTAGATCAATCGTTTTCACCTTTCATGGCATCATCGTTCCTCTCAAACTTAAATCAAACCAATATGTGTAAAGTGATCACACAAAATTTTGACGACGCACCACAAACAGCTGGTATTATCAATGAATACGTTAGAGAGTCCACAAATGGAAACATTAAGGAAATAATTAATCCTACAGATTTGTATGAAACGAATCTTATCCTTCTAGATTCATTATATTTTCGAGGATCATGGACAACAGCTTTCCCAACGCATAACACAGACGTTGTAGATTTTCACAATGAATTAGGAGCTGTTGTCGGTAAAGTGAAACTCATGTTTCTTAACAGCGAATTTAACTACACCAACTTAGATCAGATTAAAGCCAGTGTTTTACAGCTCCCTTATGGGAAAAATAAAGAGTATTCCATGTTGATTTTCTTGCCATTCGACGGTGTTCTTCTTTCCACGATGATTTATAACATCAAAGATATAAGTCTGGCGACGGTTTTTAGAAAATTCGAAATGGATGGACCACGCACATTGGACGTCCAAATACCGTCTTTTGAAATATTCTCCGAGTTAGATAACTTAAAAGAACTACTGACAGATATGGGTTTAAGAAGTATATTTGACTTCAGTGCTAAGTTCGATCTTGGAGTGGATGTATACATTAATAACTTTGTACAAAAAGCGAAAATAGAAGTGACAGAGGACGGTACAGAGGCTGCAAGCGTAACAGAAGCGGAATTAGGCTGGAGGTCTTTGGATCTATCATTTGTGGCAAACAGACCATTCTTCTTCATGATAGTAAACTCTGAGAAAGAGCTGCCTTTATTCGTTGGTGCATTCTCAAAGCCTACTGGCTTCGAATATACGAGTTAAGAAATTTGTTAAAGTACTCATAAGTCGCGTCAAAAGATCGTGGCAAAAGATTGCGTCTCATACTGTTACTGAAAAAAAAAAATTAATGGACCTAAAAAAAAAAAAATTTAATGGACCTTTTAAATTTGTCTGAAACTGTGAATTAACAATGAATATTACTCATACTCTTTTTAATTTATGATTTGATATCCTTACCTAATTATTACCTGTATTCCAATGGTTCCAATCTCGTTGCATTACTCCCAGTTGTGTCCTTGTCTTAGATAGGTACCTATTCGGCTAGTTGCAAACATTGATAATCCTATTCTTAACTTGACCCGATAGTATTTTCCTATTATTCAATTAATACTATTTACAATTAATATCCTAGGATGGTCTTTACTAAATCTACGACTTCGAAATAATAAACACGGTAGCAATAAACGCGCAGATTCAATGTATTTGCTTGAAAACCTGCTAACGTCAATGTCAGTTATTCAATACTTGACTCAAACTGACAAGTTTCATTTGGCAGATTTTGGCAAAACAATACAAGTAAAAAGAGAAACTTGAGTGCAAAGTTTCAAAGTATTGTTGTTTTTAAACGAAGCTGATAATTTAAAATTCTAAAGTACAACAGAATCGTACTATCTTGTACTTACATTACATAGATTATTCATCATCTATCACTCAAGTCAGATTATTGTAATTATTAGTAAACACGTCTTCGCTCGATTAAATTTAGATATTTACGTTCATTCGTACTTGGGTGTTTGTGTTATACGGCGTTGTGTAATATTTAATACTATGAATTTCTACTGGAGTAATACTTTATCATCAAGAGTGATTCCTAAGAAGTGAGTAAGATCCCAATGTAGATTTCTTTACTATCCATCGATTACAAAGTATCTTAGCTTTATCTCCTAAAGTTATTTCCTTTTTTTAGAATGAGATCATTATGAGAATGGAGCAGTATAAATTACTTATGATTAATAATTATTTTTTTTTCACATTTCTCATCTTTCCATGTTCTAAAACTCAAACTCAAAATATTTATTGCATAACTGTGTAGATATGTAGATGAAATTACATTTAACAGTATCAACAGCTTGCCCCTTCAGGCATGCAATATTTTTTAATATTGAAAATACTAACATATCTAAAATAATACAGACATAAAACTTTTTCTAAACATAACATTACATAGAAAATTGTTTGTTTCTCTTAGCATCCTCAAATACAATTACAATGTTATCAAAGAGAATGCTAGCCCAGGTTTAATAAAATTATATCATTATACATAATAATAGTATCATTTACTGTACCTTGTAGTTCCCTGCACCAATAGGAAAAATATAAAAATAAGACCACTCCATCTCTTTCCCATGGATGTTGTCAAAGGCGACTAAGGGATAGGCTTATAAACTTGTGATTCTTCTTTTAGGCGACAGGCTAGCAACCTGTCACTATTTGAATCTCATTTCTATCATTAAGCCAAGCACCTGAATGTGGCTTATTAGTCTTTATAAGACTGTTGGCTCTGACTACCCCGCAAGGGATATAGACGTGATTATATGTATGTATGTATGTAATAGTATCATTTAGCTATATCCCTTCAGACCCTTAGTTCCCTTTGTCATCTGTTACATCTATGGAAAAGAGATTATCCCTTTATACTGCATCAAAAAACTACCCAGCCCAGTAATACCTATCCCCCATAAGTATTTTATCAATTTAATATCTTATCACTTATAAAACTAGGTATTATTAAAATAAAGCTTCATAAACAACAAACAAGATTATTATCAATCAATACTGATTAACTGATAAACGGCCTCTGTGGCATAGGGGTATTGCTCCGTACACCCGTACTGATATGCCACAAGTACCCGTACTGGTATGACTCCGTGCTAGTGTCCTAGGTTCGAAACCCGGCTAGGGCATGATGAGAAAGAAACGTTCTCTGATTATCCTGGGTCTTGAATGTTTATCAATATAAGTATTTATTATAAAATACTGAATCGTTGGGTTAGTATCTCATAACACAAGTTTTGAATTTACTTAGAGGCTAACTCAATCTGTGTAATTTGTCCCGTATATATATATTTATTTATATATTACCGATTATTGTTTTTCAAAAGTGATAAGTACCTACCTATATTGTAAAAGTCAATCAATGGAAGGTTATAAAACGGGATTCGTCTTTTCGGTAATAAACAAGACTTTTCAATACTGTTGGCTCTGTCTTCCCTGTAACAGATAAAGCCGTGATTCTATGTATGTGGGGTTCAACAGACAGCAATCCATCTGACCTACGCAACCTTTGCAGGGGAACCTGACCCATTATCGGATCATGTTAAAAGCTGCACAAGACTAATTTGCCTATTTCTTTAGTCGCCTTTTACGACATCTATATACTGTATAGTATACTATATTCTAAAAATATATATTGAAATAATAATTTCAGTGTGTTCGCTGAGTTGCCACAGACATACAAAGTGTCCAAAGAACAGTTTCGATTCTATGACGAGAACGGATTTCTGGTTATCAAAGAGTTGATAGACTTCGAATCTTTGTACAGTTACAAGTATGTATATTCATATTATCATTTATTTTTACTAACAACATCAATAGTGAAAGGAGTGGTTTGGTCATGTAATGTAGAGATGATGAATAAAAATAGGTTAACTAAGGTAATATAGGTACAAGGAGATTGTGAACGCCTAGTTGATATTAAGATTTAGAAAGACCTAGGTATATGAACATAACGTAGCATCAATACTATACATATATGCTGTGCTGCGTCCGCGACCCTCAAGGATGAATAATATTCCCCGTTGATTTCACGTTTTCTATTATTTCTTCACTCCTAATAGTTACAGCGTGATATTATATAGCCTAAATATATATATAGCCTTCCTCGATAAATAGTCTATTCAACACAAAAAGAATTTTTCAATTCGAACCAGGTAGTTCCTGAGATTAAAGCGTTCAAACAAACTCTTCAGCTTTATAATATTAGTATAGATTATAAGCATTCCCTCCAGGAGAGAATTCTGAATTTCTGTATGTATACATACCTGTCTCCCATTTGGGTGGAGACTATGGATTTCCACTTGCTACGATCCTAACAGGCCTCTCATGAATATTCGACGATCAAGGGTACTAACATCTCCCTTTTCTTAAGTCATTCGCAATTTAGTCCTTGAAAGTTCGACGAATCCGGCCCTGTCCTATTTCTTCTGTATGTTTGTCTGTATGTTTAGTAAGTTTAATTTCCGTGTGGTTCCCGGCACCAATACAAGAAAGGGATAGGCTTACAAACTTAGATTCATTTTAAGGCGATGGTTTAGCAACCTGTCGCTATTTGAATCTCAATTCTATCATTGAGCCAAATAGCTGAACGCGGCCATGCAGTCTTTTCAAGACTGTTGGCTCTGTCTACCCCGCAAGGGATATAGGCGTGACCATATGTATGTATGTTTAATTACAGGAAACGCTTCGTACAAGTATGCAACGGCCTCGTAGACAAAGGATCCATGACCATCGTTAAGGAGCCATCGCTCGTCGATAAACAGAGGAAACCAGAGGATTACGTCAATAAGGTAATGACGTTCGGAACGTAAGTTGAACCAAAATAATGGCGGTCTGTACGGGAGCTTTATTCTTGAATGTTGAAAGGACGTTATGTCTATATTTGAGGGTATTTTTGACGGCCTCTGTGGCGCAGCGGTAGTACGCTTGTCTGTGACATCGGAGGTCCCGGGTTCGAATCCCGGCCAGGGCATGATGTGAAAATAACTTTTTCTGATTGGCTTGGGTCTTGGATGTTTATCTATATAAGTATTTATAATAAAATATAGTATCGTTGAGTTAGTATCTCGTAACCACAAGTCTTGAACTTACTTCGAGGCTACTAAATCAGTGTAATTTATCCCGTATATATTTATTTACTATTTATTTACATAATACGGAGTTTTCAAATAATACTATATATAATTATATAATACTATAGTAATTATAATTACTAGCTGTCCCGGCAAACGATTTTTTTAATATAAATATTTTTAAAAAATTTCAAATAAAAAAAAATTATGGCTTGACAACCGTTATCACAAAGCGGTATGAGAAATAGATGTTGGCCGATTCTCAGACCTACTCAATATGCTTACAAAATTTCATGAAAATCGGTCAAGCCGTTTCGGAGGTGTACGGGAACGAACATTGTGACACGAGAATTTTATACAAGTATATAAGACAAGAATTTTATATATAAGAAGAATTTTATATATAATACAAGATTATTATATATTAGACAATAATTTTATATATTAGACAATAATTTTATATATAAGACAAGATTATTATATATAAGGCAATAATTTTATATATAAGACAAGAATTTTATATTAAAGATATAACCCATACTTATTTGTTTATGATAACGCACACACTGTTAGATATACATATATAAGTTTGTGCGATATATTGGTTACAGCTAAACGACGTCTTATACGACGATGTATTCGCCACATACGTCGAGCACCCGAGACTTCTCCACGTGTTGTCACAGTTCATCGGTGATGAGATAACAGCGGTGAACAGCATGATGATAAACAAACCGCCCGGCACCGACAGACATCCGCCTCATCAGGTGAGTTGTGTATTTATTTACTAGAGTAGATGCCTGACTGACTTTTTGGCTAAATATGTTGTTTGCGCCGTAATGTTTTTACAAAATGAATGTTTGAACGATAAATTCATTAAATCCAACTAATATTATAAATACGAAATTGAGTTTGTTTGTTTGTTGTCTCTTAACGCGTTATCAAGAAGATTTTTAGTATGATTTTAAGAAAATGGATTCAACAGCTTCTTGAAATCTTGCTTATTTATAATTAAGAGTTATTGATCGGTGACCTTGGATCATTTTAACATGATTCGTAACGTACGAAATAAAATAAAAGTAACCCAATATAAGATCCATGGTCAAAGACATACCCCGGGCTCCTCTCCAGAGAGGTGAGGATGCAACCGGGACTCAAGCATGGAGGAAGTAGAACATACATACATACATATATATGGTCACGTCTATATCCCTTATGGGGTAGACAGAGCCAACAGTCTTGAAAAGACTGATCGGCCACGTTCAACTATTTGGCTTAATGATAGAATTGAGATCCAAATAGTGACAGGTTGCTAGCCCATCGCCTAAAAAAAGATTCCCAAGTTTGTAAGCCTTTCCCTTAGTCGCCTTTTACGTCATCCATGGGAAAGAGATGTAGTGGTCCTATTCGTTTTTGTATTGGTGCCGGGAACCAAACGGCACAAGTGTGAAGTAGAACAGTTTGTAAAATCTAATCTGGGGTGTGACAGTTTGTTAGAAAATTGCTCTTATTTTAAGGGCTTATCTGCTGAACTGATTTTGATGTTTTTAACTAACGTCACAAATAAAAGTTTGAAAGAAAAATGTTTTTTTCCAATATTATTCCCCAAATGCCCTAAAAGGGGACTGACCCTTTGTTTAACAATAAATTTTAAGACTGATTTAAATGTTTTATGTTGACGTCACAAATAAAATGTTTTTAAAAATAATAACAATTCTCTCATTAAGCCAAATAGCTGAACGTGGCCATTCAGTCTTTTCAAGACTGTTGGCTCTATCTACCCCGCAAGGGATATAGTCGTGACCATATGTATATATGTATGTAATAACACGTCTTAATTTGACCGCAACAATTTCAGGATCTATTTTATTTCCCGTTCCGTCCAGCCGATAAGATCATAGCGGCTTGGACGGCCATAGACCACGTGGATTTTCAAAATGGCTGCCTTTACGTCATTCCCGGTTCGCACAAGGAGAAGAAAATATATGAACACGGCAATGTTGGAGTAAGTTTATTTTTGCATACACATATCACGTCTTTATCCCTTACGAGATAGACAGAGTCAATAGTCTCTAAAAGACTCTACGTTTATTTGGATGGTTTTCAATAATGGAATAGAGATGCATATAGTAACAGGTTGTTAGCCTATCGCCTAAAAGAAGAATGCCAGTTGTATCGGCTTTCCTTTGATAGACTTTTACAATCACGGGAGAAGCAGTTAGCCACAGATTTTTTCTTTGCCACCACACCAGAATGGAAGCTCGCACTAGTTAAATGCTACTATTCCCTTAATCACCTTTTACGACATCCATAGGAAAAAGTGGTTTGATCCTATCCCAAAGGGCAAGAGGAACCGCACGGCACTAGTAAAGCAAATAAATTTGTTGTACAATTCTTTTAAATTTGCTCTTGTTTTTTTTTTAAAGATTTCCAAGAAATTGTACCACGGCATTATAAAGGAAGACGCCGTAGCCCCCGCGGCAAAGCGGGTGCAGCTTGAAATGTCTCCGGGGGACACGGTTTTCTTCCACCCCCTACTGGTACACGGTTCCGGGGCTAACGTTTCTAAGGTATTATTTTATACATACATACATATAATCACGTCTATATCCCTAGCGGTGTAGACAGAGCCAACAGTCTTGTAAAGACTGACAGGCCACGTTCAGCTATTTGGCTTTAAGATAGAATTGAGATTCAAATAGTGGCGTTGCTAGCACATTGCCTAAAAAAGAATCTCAGTTATTATTTTATCAATATAAGAGTATTAGATCATTGATCAATATAACAGTATTAGCTATTAGTATTAGCTATCAGTCTTTTCAAGACTCATTTTGCCTTATAATTTGCGGTAATACGCTTGTCTGTGACACGGCAGGTCCCGGGTTTGAATCCCGGCCAGGGCATGATGAGAAACGAACTTTCTCTGATTGGTCTGGGTCTTGGATGTTTCTCTATATAAGTGTGTATTATGATATGAAATTTATATAATATAATATGTAGTATCGTTGAGTTAGTATCTCGTAACACAAGTATCGAACTTACTTCGAGGCCATCTGAATCTGTGTAATTTGTCCCGTAGGTATATATTTATTTGTATATTTTGCGACTATTGGCTCTGCCTACCCCGTAAAAGATAGAGACGTGTTTGTATTTACGTTTACCTTGCTATCAAGTATTTTTTTTTGTTTTAGAATTACCGCAAATCAATGACGTGCCACTTTGCAAGCGGCGACTGCTATTATATAGACGTAAAAGGCACGATACAAGAAGAGCTGGCGAAGGAGATCGTGGGAGAAGCGAAGAGAAGAGGCTTTGATCTCACTTTTCAGGTGAGAGAGATTTTTTTTTAATCTTTATTGTACAAAAAACAAATGGCGGACTATTTGCGCTGGAGTATAATATCTACCATTCGACTATTGGGGTCTGACAGAGAACTTTAAATTTTAATCAGTCATTAATAATAATCATAGAATTTGGATTAATATTAGATTAATAATAATAAAATAGTCTTATTTTAAAGATATTTTTTTTAATAAATTTTCTCTTAAATTGTACCGATATTGATGAAATTAAGACTATTCTCTCTCTCTCTCCCATCTTTGTGGATATTTAGTGGCGGTGTTTGTAACTGGAAATACGCAATGTTGCCAGTTGCATTCTCCACCGTTACATTACGTTGCCTTTTTTTGTTTTTGAAGAGGCAACCCTTTTTACGGACCACCTCCCGGATTTACACACGTGAGAATGTGGAACTGTGGTCCACAATATAAATTTTTGCAGATGTCATATCTCTTATTGAGGTTGTAAACCTCAAAATGAATTTGCGTGTGTGTTCCAATTTTAAACATAAACAATTGATGATGAATAATTTAATTTCAGGAAACGTGGAAGTATAGAAGTAAGATCGTCAAGGGCGTTCGTTCTAATTTGTAATTAGAATAATGGTGTTTGAAATATGAAGCATGACATAAAAATTGCAAAAATGAATATTAATTTTCATTTAAATATATATATAGGTATATATTATATATATTTGCTCAATTTTTATTAATTTAAAATATTATAATTTTAAATAAAAATTTAGCGATATTTCAAATATTTATGTATTTGTAGGCTAGTGGGTGATATTTCAATTTGGTTCTTATTCAGCTTTATAGAAATAGATTTAATAAGATGTTACCTGAGTTGTCATCACAACGTATGTACAATACCGAAGATTATGTTAAGATATTTGATTATTAATTATAAAACTTTTAAAATATATTTTTGTATATATTTTTTTTATTGTTCTGTTTTTCTTATTTTCAATTTATATATAATCTTTGTATAAAGTATTGCTGACATTCCAAATACTTTAATTTTGTAATTTAATCTAAGGGTTTATGGTTAATTGAGAGTTTAATTAAGTATAATTTTTTTATATTAATATTGTGATATAATTGTTATTTTTTGAAATAAATTTTACTTGTTAAAACCTTGTTTTTATTTATGATAGGTTATCGTGAAAAACAGCTTCAAAAATGTTCGAATCCCACCTCTGCCGTGTGTACCAATGAATATTTACGATAATAGTTCACCTCCCTGTAAATAGATGTAGTAGAATAGATGTATATAAGTTAATTCCTTAACAGACTTCTATTATCTGTCAGGTATTATTTGGACCAGTCTGCAATAAAACAAACATTATATTAAAATTATTTTATTTTGTCCATAGTCTTAGGTTCGGTAAATACTTAGAACTTAATTAAAATCGATAATTCGTTGTTTTGTTAAACTGATATATTACGAAACGATGCTCTCAAAATAATATAAGTTAAAGTATTTAATTTGGTATTTTAATACCAGTATCAACTAAGTACATTCCTTTAACAAGTGGAATAATCTTAATAATCCCTTTCTTCTAGCTATTATTTTCTTATACAATCTTTAAACACAGAAAAGCTATTACACTTCACTGCTATCCTGTCTTGACAAAAATTATACTTATATTTAAATATTTTGTTAATTGTTTATAATATATTTGTCTATCATTTTGATAACGACGAAGTGGCAAAAATATTGAGCTAAAATAAATATGACAGCAATAAAGACTCTTTGCACGATACAATATGTGTGAATGACATACCTAAAATAACTTACACAGAATACTAATTATTACATTTACGATAATGTTGTATATCTTTTTAATAAATCTACATATTTGTTCTGCTAATTTTTAATTTATTTCTAAAACATGAACCTTTTTCTGGTTTCTATTACGATATTTTCGAAGTTATGTTAGTAATGCAAGTTTGAAATAGATGGCGCTACTTGCATCATTCGAATTAAATTGTTATTTACATTTTTTAATTTCTAATTTAAAGTTATACGTTATCATAAGATATATAATTCCTTAATTTGCTATTGTTGTGCAATATACAGCGAAGAATATTTCTAAATATTATATTTACATTATTAATATAAAAAGAAAAATATTAATATTACATTAATGTGAAAATAACTTATTTTAAAACTGTGACATGAGACTAGATCTGGTTTGGAGAATTATTAAAAAGAATTAAAATAAATACATACTGTGAAATATATCTTAAAAGGTACATTTGTTCGGTGTAAAGAAAAATCTGATCTGGTAACTAAATTAATGTAATTAAAATTCTTCGGTGTCTCCGTCAAAAATCTGAAAAAAAGAAATTTGGAAATAAAATAATCAAAAAGTTGCAAAAATATTTTGGGTGATATTTCCGTAAATCTTTTTAATTCTTTGAATTTATAAGATAGGTTGGTGTTATCATTATATTTTATCATGTTATTAGTTAAAATAAATTTGTATTAATTTTTATTATTAAGTTAATATTTTTTTTTCTAAAAGCTTATTGTTACGGTATATTTCACCACCTTATTACAAATTGAGTTATTATAAAAACTTCTAATTTGTGTCCTCGAAGCTTTACCAAAAAAGAAAGTGCCAAAGTTCGAAAGTGTATCTTGTTGGATTAATGTTAGTCGAATAATAATATTTATCGAAGCAATGAGTGTTGAATTATTTGGGTTCAAAATTAAGACTGTGTCGAAATTCATAATTTCAGCCCATATTACTTCACCTTTACAGTTTATCTTTTTGTAATAAGATGATCGAAAAGTACAAATAAATATTAAAATGTATAAAAAAAATAGTTAAAAATATTAAAATTGTTTCAAATAAAACCTCGTCCAAACCAAATCTAACTACATTAAAGCTTTGTGCGTTAAAAGCTGAGTAAAGCAGGCGTTTTTGAAGCTAGAATCATGCTTAGTTCACGCACATTAAAATGGTTCATATTGGGTCCTATAAATTTTAATGTCATAACGATTTTTAGCATAATAAACACTGAGTAAAAAAAATTAAATTCATGCAACGTTTTTCATAAAATTTAAATTTAATGATGGTAACAAAAAATGTTATGCGCACATTATGACATTTAAATGTAGATACCCAATATTGACGAATTTCAAATACAAGTTAGGAAAGAAGTAAACTAAAATGGCTCTTTTAATATCTATTGAAAAATAATACAATTTCAAAAACATGGTTTTTTTTTTATTTTAAGGAGAATTTATTAGCTTATTTTATTTGGACAAACTCTGGATTAATAAAAAATATTTTTATTTATTGTAACATTCCAGTTTACTTCTTTTTTTAAACTACTTCATAAATCTAAATATTTACAGGAATAGTTACTGGCACATGACAAAAATGTGGCTCATTTTCATTTGGCCTAAATATGATATAAATTTGACCCAAGAATAAATAAAACAAACGGGGTGAGCTAAATAAAACCGTTTAATTAATATATAAATTTCAGAAGTATTGAATTGACAACGCAGCAAATTTGACAAATATTTTCTTTTCAGGGATTAAATTAAAAAAATTTTTTTTTTTATCAAAATGGGGGCCAATGAAAATAAGTCGAATAAAAATAAGCAAAAATCGAATTATTGCACAAAAAAATTAAAGCTATAAACCCTTTTAAGTTTTAAACGTTTTCTTGTCACAAATATATTCACGAATAACTTCTTAATTTCACTTTCAGCTTGGCATAATATAATATTAAAAAAATCAATAAAAACTTAACTTATATGCTATTGAGCTACCTACATAAATAACATGTCAAATTTCATCCACATCCAGTTTTTTTTAGCAGTTTTTAATCACCCTTTTGAAAGGAGTAAAGGTAAATAAAAACAATATTTAAAAAAAATAACTGTGTTTCACACACGACCGTCATAGGTCTTATCATTTCCGGTATTAAATTTCCTTACATATTCCATTACCCCATAATTAATGTTTATAATTTTTTTATTAAAAAAAACCCCCAGCCGTTCGTCTATATTGCATTTTTATTCTAATATACCATTATTTTTTTCGTGTTAAATTACAATTTCCTATGTCATTCCCCGTTTTATATTTCATTCTCATACTCGTACTAAAATCTCCCAAGTCATTCCCTGTCCCTATAGTTGACATAAACCCTGACCACTTCACCTTCGTATTTCCTTTGTGACGGCATGAAGTAGAAGTCGGGGTGCGGAGACAGCGTGCCGTCTCGCTCTCGCGGCCCGCGCGGGAGCGAGTACGTCGCGCGCTCAGGCCGGCTCGCGTAACTGAAACAAATTACGGTGAAAATTGCCTTTATTTATTAACTTAAACGTCTTACGGGGGATATGGAGCCAGAATTTACAAGACTAGCTTTTGCGCACGGCTTTGCTTAAATGGGAAAATCTTGAATATAGTCTTTGTCAATTTCTAAGATCTATTTTTATATTTGTGCCAAATTTTGTGATAAACAAAAATATAAACCTTTTCCCTTTATTGTTAATATGGATTGAAAATCCATATTAGGTTGTCATAGATGGCTTATCATATTAGACTTGAGTTGTATAAGATTATACATTATTATTATTTAGAAGTGATATAAATTGCCCTAACCTTTTAGGGGAAGGGCTCCCCTTGAAGGGTTGACACTACAAGTACCATAGTACAGTTCCATAATGGAACTACTAATAATAATTTACATGACTAACCTAGCTTTACTTAGATCATTATTCTTGCAGTATTAAAAGCGCTTATTCTCTTAGTCAAAAATATGATTTATATTATAACTAATTATGATATGAAGAGCGATATAAACCTTCACATCGTATAAAAAAAATATACAAGGATGGCATACAGAAATTCTTATAAAGTCAAGACACAAGGCGAGAAATGATGTATCTATTACAAAAACTTTACTAATTATTTTAACATTTTAAAATGAATTACTTTTCATTTCACCTATTTCACATAGGACAATAGTCAAAAACGAAAAAAAAAACTAAAGTAACATGCGACCGTGACAGGACTCGAACCTGCAATCTTCGGATCCGAAGTCCGACGCCTTATCCATTAGGCCACACGGTCTCATGAAAGCTGCGGCGAAATTGTGCGGCACTATCGTTAGAGGGTGTATACAACCCTTAGAATTTGGGTCACGGAAGAATAAATAAGTCTGTATTGACCCATGACCTAAATTCTAAGGGAATAATAGAATGCAATAAGGGATTTTCATAACAAAATAGTTACCTATATCTAAAACAATTATTACAGTCAACCGCATATTAAGTTATCCGTAATGGAACTCTTTGTTGCGGTAATAGAGGCAAATTTTCAGTGAATTTGCGTACATACATATAATCAACAGTCTCGCAAACACTGATAGGCCACGTTCAGCTATTTGGTTCAATGATCGAATTGAGGTTCATATAGTGACTGGTTTGCTAGCCCGTCGCCAAAAAGAAGAATCCCAAGTATCTTGCCAATCAAGCCTATCCCTTAGTCCCCTACGAAATCCATGAGATGATGGTGTGGTCCTATTCTTTTTTTTTATTAATGCACACTCACGCGTCAATTATTGCACCGATTTAAATGCGGTTTTCTCAGATGTGATATCAGCTGAACGTGCCCTATCAGTCTTTCAAGACTGCTGGCTCTGTTTACCCCGCATGGAATAAAGACGTGGTTATATGAATAAATGATGAGATTTATTTACCCATATTGTGTGGCCCCCCCGCCTCTAGGTCGCTGTAAAGACCTAGTTTCGTGGTAATACTGTTGTTGTGGATTGTGTTTGGGCGTGCTTCTCCCGTTAGTGCCATTCGCCGCCATTTTGTTACCATTGGCCGCCATCTTGTGGCCGTTCACTGGTGGCTGGAAAAAAAATTTTTAAATTTACTAAAATGTTGAGATAATTCGATATAGAATGACATAGTGTTACTACCTAACTTTGTTCAAGACATGATTAGTTTCTATCATTCTATAGTTTTTCTATAGTTTCTATCATTAAGCCAAATAGCTAAACGTGGCCGATCAGTCTTTTTAAGACTGTTGGTTCTGTCTACCCCACAAGGGATATAGACGTGACCATATGTATGTATGTATGTATGATTAGTTTCTTTCTAATTCTATGTTGTCACAAAAGTGCCGTGTGTCGGGTATGTCTAAGACCATGGATCTTGGATTGTGTGAGTCAGGGTTTCACACGAAGCGTCTGACTTCCAAACTGTCCTCCGTAACCATTTATAGGGGAACACACATACACACATGGTCACGTCTATGACCCTTGCGGGGTAGACAGAGCCAACAGTCTTGAAAAGACTGAATGGCCACGTTCAGCTATTTGGCTTAATGATAGAATTGGGATTGGAATTTTATAGGAGAACCTAACCCGCATATGATCGATCATGGTTGCACATCCAGTAGTCTAAATCTGCAGTTCCTCTTTTGTTGTACCCAGGTCTCTATGGAGAAGGTTCGGGAAGTCTCGCAGAATGTGTGCGCGAGCGCATGGCTGTAGTGGAAGCTGTGCCGCCATATTTGTCACCCGTTTTTCTGCTATATGGTCCCTTACCTTATTGCTCATAAGTATTTAGATTTTATATTATACCAATAGTTTTTAACTTTCCTTTGAGTTTTAGTTTATTTTATGACACCAAAAGTTATTCCTACGGAATTTAAAACTTTCTTTTAGTTGTTATTCATAAGAGATTTTTACTTACGAGTATAAAGGGTTTTATTTAACTGTTCCTCTTTAATTACTACTATCATAATAACTTGCTACTATCATAATGCCTTAAAAAAGTGGTTCTCAGTTTGATCTGTATGTATGTTTATCCGCGATTATCTCGCGTTTCGCTGAACCGATTCTAATATTATTTTCAGGAAAGTGTTTGTTATACTTAAGAGAAGACAAAATTTAACCACCTTCAAAAAGGGAGGATATCGATTGGAATCGGTTGTCTTTTTAGATAGATAATTGGTTCAAGGATATCGATCGAAGGCCGTTGTCTTTTCAGGTATTTATGATTATGATTATGAAAGTAATGTGACGTCACCTTAGGAGTCCCCCTACTGCTGGCGGGGCGCGGCGGCGGCGGGCCGGGCGGGCGCGCGGGCGTGCGCGCGCGCAGCGCCGCCGTGGACGCCGTGCCGCCGTACTTGTCGCTCTCCAACGGCTCGAAGGCGTAATTAGTGTTCGAGGGAGAGTAGTCCTTCCAAGCCGCGTTTGGGATTAACTGTTCCTGTAAATATTTTTTTTTTTTCAACATACATACATACATATAATCACGTCTATATCCCTTGCGGGGTAGTCAGAGCCTACAGTCTTGTAAAGACTGATAGGCCACGTTCAGCTATTTGGCTTTAAGATAGGATTGAGATTCAAATAGTGACAGGTTGCTAGCCCATCGCCTAAAAGAAGAATCCCAAGTTTATAAGCCTACCCCTTAGTCGGCTTTTACGACATCCATGAGAAAAAGATGGAGTGGTCCTATTCTTTTTTGTATTGGTGCCGGGAACCACACGGCACTTTTTTCAAAGTTACAAAATTTGCTTTTTTAAACAATAGATAACTGCAAGCTTTTGCTACTTTTGACATTAGGAAGCGATAAGTCTTCTTCCTCCTGGCTTAAGTTCCTGTTGCATCCTCACAGCTCTGGAGAGGAGCCCGGGGTATACCTTTGACCATGGATCCTGGATTGGGTGGGTCAGATTTTTACACGAACTGACTCCCGTCTGACCTCCGCAACCTAAGCGTAACCCGTGTTAAATCGATCATGGTATCACATCCAGTTGCCCAAACACCACTTCGAGAATAACTCGATCTGTGTAAAATGTCACGTGTACCTATACCTATTTGTAAATTGACGTCCGATGAAAATGCTGCAGTGTAGTTTGTTCCGCCGCTTCTTCTACACATGCGCTTTGGAAGCAGTAGTAGTTATAATTAGATTTAAGTTATGTGACGTCAATAAGTGATACTTGTATCCAATTTTGAAAATAAATCTACATACATACATACATATGGTCACGTCTGTATCCCTTGCGGGGTAGACAGAGCCAACAGTCAACCGAATGGCCACGTTCAGCTATTTGGCTTAATGATAGAAATGAGATTAAAATAGTGACATGTTGCTAGCCCATCGCCTAAAAAAAGAATCCCAAATTTGTAAGCCTATCCCTTAGTCGCCTTTTACGACATCCATGGGAAATAGATGGAGTGGTCCTATTCTTTTTTGTATTGGTGCCGGGAACCATACGGCACAAATTAAATCTATTCTATTCTACATACATACATAAATACATAAAATCACGCCTCTTTCCCGGAGGGGTAGGCAGAGACTACCTCTTTCCACTTGCCACGATCTCTGCACACTTCCTTCGCTTCGTCCACATTCATAACTCTCTTCATGCAAGCTCGGCGGTTTCGGGTACTTTCGACCTGACCCTTTACCATTCTATTCTATTTATCACCTTATTGTGACTTCCAGTAGACCTGGTCCTGTACAGGGTGCAGGCGGCCTGCAGCAGCGCCACGAGAACGAGGGCGGCCACGCACCCCACCACCACGTACAATTTGGTCTCGGCCAAGCCGAAGAACGTGCGCGCATTACCCTCTCCCTCGACTTCTGGCCGGTTCGATAGCACTAGAAGTATGTAATATAATTTGTTACGTCTGTATCTAATATATTTAAACGAGCAATTCTTGTATATATATAATCAGGAGCTCGGAAACGGCTCCAACGATTAGCATAAAAGTTACAGATTAGGGGCTTTTCGGCTCAAGGAATCGATTTATCAAGGTCCTAGGTTCGAGAAAAGCTCGGTTCCCAAGATATATAAACATTTTTAAAACCGCGTTTTAAGAAACTATATCAGCGCCATCTCTGGTAGACCGGTCAACCGGGTACTAAGTACTTTATGGGTAAGACAGGGACAACTCTTTAAAGATTCTTGATGAAATTGAGATTCAAATAGTGACTGGTTGCTAGCCCAGCCTATAAGAGGAATCCCAAGTTTATAAACCTATACCGTCGCCTTTTACGACATCCATGGAAAAGATTATTTCCATGGATGTCGTAAAAAGTGGTTCTTTTCTTAAGTAACCGAATCCACACGGCATATGGAAATAGATACATACATATCACGTCTTTATCCGTTACAGGTAAGAAAGGTTAGATTCAAATAGTAAAATGTGTTTTTTTTAATCAAAACTGATTCCAAAACTATAAAACAACTATTATTAGCGACCTAAACTACTTCAAATATAAAATATATTATAGAAAGTAAAATAAATCACTACTTACAGCTTTGTGGCTCAAACACCAAGAATTCCGGATCTACGTTCAAATTCCCCACTTTCCCTTGCGCCAGAGTGTCTCTGACCACCCTCTCCCATTTCTCCATATCGCTGTCTCCTTTCGTCTCGTTGCCGCCGGCTGAGATGGAAGAGTCGAGTGAACGAGCGCTCGAGCCCTCGATTAAGTTGGAATCGATCGATTTGAGTGTTAGTTCAGCAATAATGGCGCTAGTTTCGTTTCTGAAATAGATAAAAAATATTTTTTATAAAAAGAAAACATATTCACATTTCCAGAAGACTATAATGGCTTGTCATTTGATCGCCCACAAATTTAATTTTCGAAGAACTAGACCATCATGTACTTACATGATATAGGTATATTGAAATAGGATACACAAACCTATACAAACTAAATATATTTTAAAAACTCGGGTCTAGACAATTATTATATGGATAATTTTAACCAAATTGAGGACGTTCTAATCAATATGGAGGCTAGTTGAGTTGAGTATTCTTAACAGACGAGCTTGCGAGAAAATATTTTATTGTCCCCACTACACTGCGTTGGGACAATTCAATGGCACTAGTGGGACAGAACCATGGGACAAACGACACTAACGAAATCGTCTCAGTAGCGATATGTCATTTCTCCTGGACCTGGACAAAATAAATACAAGTTTTAGTCCCACACGTCTCACCGTGGGCCAACTCAACGGGACTCGTGAAAAAGACGGACAATATTGATGAATGTGGATGATGCAGACATGGCGATTTCTGGAAAGAGAGTCTCTTTTTTTTTAAAAACTTACTGGTCGTCAACGGGTTTACGTTGACGACTTATCCATCTTATAGTACCATATCCTTTGCTTCACTTGGAATGAGTGGCAAAATGTTCTCTCAAGGCTACACTTAACCAACGAGCTAGCAAAATTGAAGAACTAAATGAAACTAAATAGAGGGATCCTGCCAAGTCCATAGGTTTCAAACCCAACTTCGGCTTGCATGAAAAGGACGATTAACTTCGACCTTAGAAGTAAATGGAGAAGTATGAAAGATGTGACAAAGTATACAGTCTCTGCTGCTCAAAGAGATTGGGATTTTTGGAGATTATCAAGAAACTCACTGCATAAACCCGTTGACGGCCAATCCGTGGTATCCCTTGGTCCCCTTCAGCTCCCTGGCGAGGTTGTCAGCGACCTGCTGACTCAGGTCCTCGTACTCCTTGCTGCCAGCAGCTGGCGGCTTGAAGCTGTCTGCGAGACCCGTGATCCTGATCAGCATGGTGTACACTGTCTCCCCAGGGACCGCCTTCTCGGTTGTGATTTCTTCTTCTGCTGGTTCTGTAGAAGAAATATATAGAACAATGGTTAAAAATGTATGCATAATTTTTAGTTTGTCATGTGCCGTTTGGTTCCCGGAACCAATAGAAAAAAGAATAGAACCACTCCATCTCTTCCCCATGGATGTTGTAAAAGGCAACTATAGGATAGGCTTATAAACTTGGGATTCTTCTTTAAGACGATGGGATAACAACCTGTCACTATTTAAATCTCAATTCTATCATTAAGCTTAACAGTTGAACGTGGCTTGTCAGTTATTCAATACTGCTGACTCTGCATTGTACGAATACCTCGCAATTGATATACGTAATTATATGAATGAATGAATGAATGTATGCACAAATAAATGCAATTTATGAATGTGGATGAAGCGAAGGAATTATGCAGAGATCGTGGCAAGTGGAAAGAAGTAGTCTCTGCCTACTCCTCCGGGTAAAAGGCGTGTTGGACGGCCTCTGTGGCGCAGCGGTAGTACGCTTGTCTGTGACACCGGAGGTCCCGGGTTCGAATCCTGGCCAGGGCATGATGAGAAAAGAACTTTTTCTGATTGGCCTGGGTCTTGGATGTTTATCTATATAAGTATTTATTATAAAATATAGTATCGTTGAGTTCATATCTCGTAACACAAGTCTCGAACTTACTTCGAGGCTAACTCAATCAGTGTAATTTGTCCCGTATATATTTATTTATTTAAAAGGCGTAATTTTATCTATGTATGTATAAAACCATTTTCTTTTATTCAAGTGCTGACCTAAAATAAATTGTATGTTAGGCCAATTTATTTATTTAAAAGGCGTAATTTTATGTATGTATGTATAAAACAATTTCTTTCTTTCAAGTGCTGACCTGAAATGAATTGTAAGTTAGGCCAATAAAAGACTTTTTCCTTTAACAACTGACCTGGACCACAAGGCCTGATGCACACCCGATCTTCAGTGATGACTGGCACCACCTGATGTTTGTTGGTCCTCTTGTTGACAGGGTCAAAGTTCCCGCCGTGGATGACGAACATCATGTAAAGACATTCCGTGTCGGTGAACGCGAGATCCTGGTGATAGAAATTTGTTTTTTATTTATTTTTATTCTTTTATTTATGTACACAAAATTATATACAGGAGCATTCAATACAGTAATTATAGTACAAAGGTGCTACTTATTTCAAAAGAAATCTCTTCCACTAGACCCATGAGAGGAGATATGAATTTTGGAGCGGTATGGCGTGTGCATAAATAACATTTAACTAAAGATACATGCTAATACTTACATAATTAAACATGGAACAATTAAATAAATGACAGTAATAAACTACATAAACATACTAATATATATATATAAATATATATATATAATATAAGTCTATTTCGAGAGATAATAGACTTATATTATATAGAAGATAATTTTTTAATTGTGGCCGTGTGGTTACCAGCACAGCAGCAAAATAGAATAGAATAGATTTATTTTCAAAATTGGATACAAGGTATCACTTATTGACGTCACTTATCACTTAAATCTAATTATAACTACTACCGTCAGTTACCCTAGCAGTAATACTACGTTACCCTCGAAGTGATTTCGAGACTTGTGTTAGGTGATACTAATTGAATGATATTTGCCGTGTGGTTCGTGGCACTAATATAAAAAGAATAGGACCACTCCGTCTCTTTCCCACGGATGTCGTTAAAGGCGACTAAGGGATAGGCTTATAAACTGGGATTCCCCTTTTAGGCGATGGGCTAGCAACCTGTCACTATTTGAATCTCAATTCTATCATTAAGCCAAATAGCTGAGCGTGGCCTATCAGTCTTTTCAAGGCTGGTGGCTCTGTCTACTCCTATTCAAAATTCAAATTAGATTTTTTTATTCATTATTATAGGATACTTCATATCGCTTAATAATTGTCAAAACGTTTGGTTTCACAACATTGGTTGACGTCAAATAAATTACTTAAAACTAAGTTTACTGCCGCTTCCAAGGCGTCGGTGCAGAAGAAGCGTTAACAAACTGCACTGCAGCATTTTCTTCTTTATATTTCCCATGGATGTCGTAAAAAGCGAATTAGGGATAGGGTTATATTAAAATTGGATTCCTCTTGTAGGCGATGGCGGCTAGCAGCCTGTCACTATTGGACCTTCAATTCCATCATTGGTCCATCAAGCTGAACGTGCGTTTTCTGTCTTTTGGGATAGAGACGTAAATATATACGGCGTTCGCACTTAGTTCAGAGCAGACGTGTACATAGTTAAATTTAAGAATATATTTTCTTTGCTCCTTAATTTCAATTCTTAACACACTCACAATTATAGTTATTCTCGCGGAAGTGCGTTAAGTGACTTAGGCTATTTCTTTACCGTGAAGTGATTACCGCTAACTGTGAGAGAGGGGCGCACATCTCCACGCAAGAAAAAGAAGGTGACATTTTTTATCCCTATCGATGCACACACTGACAATCCATCGTGAGGTAGGAAAAAATAAATCACTACTAGTATAGTCGAAGATCACACGCATACTTTTGCATTGAAAGATTATAGACCATGAGCCTACTGCGTTCACCGACTAAAACAACTACTGGTGGAGGATCACAACCCGACTTATCTAAAATAAATCCTGATCTGATGGACCAACAAATCACATTTCGCAAAAGAAAGCAACCCGATGACCACTGCGATTGCAATAAAGAAATATCAAATCTTCGAACTGAAATATCAAACATATCTTCTCTTCTGCAGAACTTTATAAGCTGCCATGAACAAAATACCGATACACTACGTGAAGGTTTCACTGATATAAAAAACGAAATCAAAGAAATAAACTCGACACATGAGAAAACCGTAGCTTCAATCCAGGATCTAAAAGTTCATATCAATGATGTCAAATCCACTATATCAAACTTAGCATCGAAGCAAGGGCATCTTGAGTCCCAAATTACTGAGCTGGATAAGAAACTCGTTGTAGGTGAAGGAGAAGTATTCGCAATAAAAGCCGAGCTAGATAAAATTAAATCAACCTTACCATCTACATCCTCTCCAACCAAGGTGTCAAGAATGATTTATAATGAAGAAATACTCCGAGAAATCCAAGAGCGTAATAACAGACAGAGAAATATTATAGTTGTGGGAGTTGCGGAACAGAAAACTAAAGACCACAAAGAACGTTTGGCGAGAGACGAAGCCGAAGTCATGCATATTCTTACAAATGCAACTACTGAATATTCTATACCTCAACCAACTAGTGTTTTTCGTTTAGGAAAATATACTCCGACCAAAAATCGCCGATTGAAAATTTGCTTCGAAAACAATGACATTCCGCTTAGACTCTTACGAACTAAACTCAATCTGCCTGATGGCATCAGAATATATTCTGACCAAACGCCCGCGCAACAAAAACTAATGCGCAATCTAAAGGACGAACTAACTAGGCGTCAGGAAGATGGTGAGAAAGATCTGATAATAAAATATGTAAAAGGAATTCCGCAAATAACTAAACCCGAGTCAAAAAACTTAAATTGTCTCAATCAAAATCAACAACCACTATAAACACACCTAGTAATAACTTTTCCATTGTTAACAAGTACACTGATATCCATACCTCTAAGTCTGGTATAAATTTCTTTTACATGAATGCCCGGAGTATAAGTTCTAAAGGAAGATTTGATGAATTACAATGCATACTGCGGATAATGACTCATACAGTACATGTAGTCTTGCTCACTGAAACATGGTTTAAAAATGAAGAACATGCCCTTAAATACCAAATTCCTAATTATACTCACCATTACAATATCAGAACAGACAAAACTGGAGGTGGAGTTTCTGCTTTTATTCACAATGATTTGAAGCACTGCGTAATTGAATCGCTGTACTCTGGCGGTAATAACTATTTATGGATTAAGCTAGAGAAACTGGCGCTGGAGATTGGTTTGGTGTACTATCCCGGTGATACTAATATAAACGATTTTCTAGATGCACTCGATACACAGTTACAATCACGAAAAAGAGGTCTACTCTTTGGAGACTTTAACATCAACTTATTGAAAGAGAAGACAGTTGAAAAAGAAAATAGGACAAAAAAGAAACGAAAGTCATATCTAGATATCCTTAAAGAATCAGGCTACAATATACTAAATAAAATTAAAACTCAGTACTGTACAAGAGAAACCACAACAAAACAATCTATCATTGATCATATCAGTTCTAATCTTAAAAATAATACATACAATTTTACTATCATTGAATCACCACTGACTGACCATAAACAGATACATTTTGAACTCAAGAGGTATAAACCTCCTCCAAAGCAACGTGTTGTTTACAAAGGGCTAAACTATGATAAACTATACAAATTTATGGAAAATACTATTAATGATAGAGATAAGATAAGTATTGCTCAACTTGAAACAAAGATTAAAGAAAGCATCAACCAAAGCAAAGACACAAAAATCAAAACACTAAACTTACCCCGAAATGACTGGATACAAAGCAGTATTTTACAAGAAATTAACGAAAGAAATGTGCTTTGGGCGAACTTAAAAAATGATCCGAAGAACAAAATTCTGCAAGAAGCTTATAATAGGAAAAACGACTCTGTGGCTGCTGAGATTAAAAACAAAAAGGCAGAGTATTACTGCGACGAATTTAGAAAATGTGATAGAAAGCCGAAGAAGACGTGGGAACTTATAAATCATCTTGCTAAAAATGAAATTAAACAGAACTGTGCTCCCCCAAAACTATCAATCAAAAATAAAACTATTGTCGATCCTTTAGAAATTTGTAATACATTTAATGAATACTTCTCCACAATTGGTTCACTATTGGCAAATGAAATTATCTCAAAAAACTCGCACCGAAACCAAACAAATATGCACACTCAATCAACAACAAGCATCAATGGCCTCACAACTTTAACGCCTTGTACTGTTGATGAAATATCTGAAATCATTGACAGTTTGGATTCTAACACTAGCACTGGTATCGACGGAATTAGTACTAAAGCACTAAAACCACTTATAGTCGATAAACTCACTGCCTGCCTTAACGATCTCTTAAGCATAGGATACTTTCCCGAATCAATGAAAACAGCCAAAGTTACCCCAATACACAAATCAGGCTCCAAAGCCGATCCCGGAAACTATAGACCGATCTCTGTCCTGCCAGTATTGTCAAAAATATTAGAAAAAGTTCTTTACAAACGCCTAATAGAACATTTAGATTCACATGAAATAATATCGGAACGTCAATTTGGCTTTAGACCCAAAAGTAATACATTGGCAGCTACAGTAGACTTAGTCACAAAAATCAAAAGCAATATAGATGGAAAGAATGTGGTACTTGGTGTTTTCATTGATTTTAAGAAGGCTTTTGACACAGTTAGTCATGAAATTTTACTGAAAAAACTTCAACGGATCGGTATAACAGGCATTGCCCTTAAAATGTTCGAATCTTACCTTAGGGATCGCAGTCAAATTGTCAAAATTAATGAATATGAAAGTACACCACTTCCGGTTACATATGGAATCCCTCAAGGATCGATCTTGGGTCCATTACTCTTTCTCGTTTATATCAATGATGTGCAAGATTTAGGGCTACAAGGTCATCTTACTCTATACGCAGATGATACGTGCTTATTTTATTTTGGCCCTAAGATAACTGAAATAATTCCATGTGTTCAACAAGATCTTGACGTTCTTTTTAGCTGGCTTCAAACTAATCTTCTCACGATAAATATATCTAAAACCTCATATATTATTTTCAAAGCTAGAAACAAACAAATTCCACTATACAATAAATTAACTATTAATAACATCCCCTTGAATGAAAAATCAAATGAAAAATATCTAGGTTTGAGAATAGATAACCAACTGACATGGCAATTTCAAATTGATTATCTAAAAAAAAAACTATCGGCACTAATGGCTTCACTACGCGGAGTTGTTCGTTGTTTCCCCCGAAAATTACGATTATCTATCTATAATGCTACGGTAAAATCACATCTTATATATCTGATTGAGATATGGGGTACCGCCTCAAAAACTAGACTTGCCAAACTACAAATTGCACAAAATAAAATTATAAAATTGTTATTTCATTATCCATATCTTAGCTCTTGTACTAAAATCTATAAAGAAACCAAACTTATGACTCTTCAACAATTGTATAAATACCACACATGCATACTCGTACGTAAAGTATTAAACAAGACCATCCACACCTCGATCACACTCACACAAACAAAACATGTGACTAAGCGACTCACACGACGGGCTAGTTATCTTGTTCTACCCAAAGTTCGCACAAAGTATGGCAAGCGAATGTTTACGTTTGAGGGAGCACAGATTTTTAACAAACTACCATCAGATATAAAAAATATCAAATCTCTTGGAGCTTTTAAAAGCAAATTAGCCCAGCATATTGTAAATTTATAGTTGTAACAAAATATTCATTTAATTTTTTTTTTTTTTTCTTTTTATTAATTGTTATTAAGTACATAGTGATCTGTTCTTTATTAAGTGTTTTGAACATTATTATCAACCTAAAATTAATTCTCATGTAAGTGGCGTTGTAAAAGTCTTAATGAGAATAAAGTTCTTTAAACCGATACATACATACATATGGTCACGTCTATATCCCTTGCGGGGTAGACAGAGCCAACAGTCTTGAAAAGACTGAATGGCCACGTTCAGTTATTTGGCTTGATAGAATTGAGATTCAAATAGTGACAGGTTGCTAGCCCATCGCCTAAAAAAGGAATCCAAAGTTTGTAAGCTTATCCCTTAGTCGCCTTTTACGACATCCATGGGAAAGGGATGGAGTGGTCCTATTCTTTCTTGTATTGATGCCGGGAACCACACGGCACGTAATTATATGTTTGTACTCCAGTAAAAGTCTACATATGTTTAGTTAAATAAATACTTTTTGTTTTCATATGAGATTGTGCATGAGATATCATGAGTTATGTTAACCACAAGTGGGGGGAGGCTGGTTTTCTGAGATACAGGCATCTGCTTAGTTCAGACACTAATCTCTCATATTAAATAAATAAATATATACGGGACAAATTACACTGATTGAGTTAGCCTCGAAGTAAGTTCGAAACTTGTGTTACGAGATACTAACTCAACGATACTATATTTTATAATAAATACTTATATAGATAAACATCCAAGACCCAGGACAATCAGAAAAAGTTCTTTTCTCATCATGCCCTGACCGGTATTTGAACCCGGGACCACCGGTGTCACAGACAAGCGTACTACCGCTGAGCCACAGAGGCCGTTAAATTATTATGTATATTCTTATTATTACCTATGTTATGTATTTACGATTATGATTTGATTTGATGTATGTAGCACAGACACCAACCTTCTGGTCTCCCGTGTTCCTCTTCCTCACGAAGCTGAGTGTGGTGACTCCGTCCACGGCGCTGCCGCCCTCCCGGGAGAGGTCCTGGCGCGAGTCGACCCTGGGGGCGGAGTACCCGCTCACCCACGTGTCCATGATGAACGGCCGCCCGGAGCGGGGGTCCACCCAGCCAATGATGGCGTCAGTTTGAGACTGGAATTGGAGAATCATCGTTTAGACGATAGATACATACATACATAACATCACGCCTCTTTCCCGGAGGGGTAAGCAGAGACTACCTCTTTCCACTTGCCACGATCTCTGCATGTTTCCTACGCTTCATCCACATTCATAACTCTCTTCATGCAAGCTCGCCGGTTTCGGGTACTTTTGACCTGACCCTTTACCAGGACGTCGGTAGAGGTAGTAGACGGTAGATAGAGATAATAATAGCATCATCTGTTCCATCAGGCGAACAAGGGATAGGCTTATGAACTTGTGATTCTTCTTTTAGGCGACGGGCTAGCAACCTGTCACTATATGAATCTCAATTCTGTCATTGAAGCAAATAGCTGAACGTGGTCTATCAGTTTTCAAGACTGTTGGCTCTGTCTACCCCGCAAGGGATATAGACGTGATTATATGCAGTAGACGCAAATGGTTCAATTCGCAATTGTGTCGCTTAACTTCAAAGTCAGATAAATCCACTCTACACTTTTAGAAGATATTCAGAAAACAGTGATAATAATATACACACTTTGATTTCTAAGGCAGTTTTTATTTTAAAATGGCAACAATAGTTAATAAAACCGTCCCTTTCATCAATTATAATAATTTATCAATTCGTCTTTGCAAAAATTTAATTTTAAGATTGGATCTACCCATATTCGATATAATGGAATGCATTTTATCCATCTTTGAAAAAACTTATGATGGATTTATATTATTTTGATTTAACCTGTCTGGATTTAACTAAATTTAAAAAAATACGACCCGAGTTAGGGATGTGCTCTATGTGCTCATGACGATATCACGGTAAATTATCAAGGGTCAAACGTGTTAGCTAACTGAATAGAAAGAAAAATAACATAACTAGGACAAACCATTTTTTTTAAATTAAAATAAGGTGTGACAAAATTTATTAAAAACGAAGTTTTTTTTTATTAAAAGAGTGAGTAACAAAATAAATTATTTTAAACAAAACTTAATACTTCTTCTGAGTCATCTCCTGCAATCTCTTCTTCGAGCGTTGGTCGCCCTATCACATTTTCACTGTTGAGCATATTTTTATAACTAAAAAACTAACTAACTAACTGCGGCAACGAAGCCCAATCTTGTTCAAGTGAGTTTTCGGCAATTTGCGAACATCAGTGAATTATGCTTTATTAATCGGAACTCCAATTGGCAGATTCTCTGGACAATAACTTATACAGATAGTCCTGTATACCTACTAAAAGATCGGAGAGGTCGTATGTAAAACAAAACTTGTTTCATATTTCGTCACATCCAAATTATTCTGTAATAGTAGAATAACACAATAGTAACTGTAGGTAATTGAGTAGATAATGGCTAGCCACATCACTAGCGCTGTCTGAAGATTTCAAATAACGCTTGCATACGTATTACAAATTTACCGAATTTTCGGTCTTTCCTCTTTCTTACGGCGAGTTTTTAAATTAGGCCGTTTACGGGCATTACTGGGTGATACAATTTTAATAGAATTATCCATGGAAACGAAGTAATTACCCAAAATAAATAATAAAACACGGGAGCGCAAGTTGTTAAAAGTCGTAAAATTTACGTCAATTGTCGGACATATTGGATAAAAGCAATGCGTTGATTGGTCGTCATGGATATAACATCATTTGAAAAAAAATGGACAGTGGATATATCTGGCTTTCATAAAATGATATGACTTTGACTCTTAATTTCTCACAAACTATGTGGATTTATACACAACTGACAAAATAGATTCAAAGCTTGTGTTTTTTTCTTTTTAACGATACCAAAATCTTAAAAATCTTTGAAGAAGGATTTATCCAAGTTTGAAGTTATGCGACACAATTGGTCTTATCACCTTTTTCGCGATAGTCCAATTCTAAGTTGGATTTTTTTTAACATTGGACTAATCGAATTTATAAATGAACGAATGAATGAATGAACGAACGAATGAATGAATGTTTTTTTTTCTTTTACCCACCATTTTCTTATCCTTGCTAAATCCGATGCCCGTCCAGAATTTGCTCTGTTTCGTCTTTATAGTGAACCTGACAGAGTCTTTCCCCCTCTTCTGACCCAGGTACTCCCAGGAGGCGTAATATTCACACGTATTGTTGGCTGGGTCACAATCGGTCGGGAACTTCCATTGACCTCCGCATTTATCTTCAAGCGGTAAAACGCCACCAGAGATGGAAGACTTTTCTTCTTCTGCAAAAGAAATGGCGTTTTATTTCAATTTTTAGATTACACAGATTGAGTAAGCCTCATAGTTAGTTCGAGACTTGTGTTACGAGATACTAACTCAACGATACTTTATTTTATTATATAATTTTTTTTTCTTTTATTATATAATTTTTTTGTTATTATGAGACATTTCAGACATCATTTAAAAAAATAAAAAAATATAAAAATAATAAATTTAATAATTGTTATATCTTTTGGTCTCACGTTGTTTGACGTCGAAACTTCGAATTTACTTAACACCGCCACCGTTTTTGTATTACATTTCCGTGATTTTATTATATTAGAGGCCGCCCGCGACTTCGTCCGCAAGGAAACCTTATCAATCCCGCGGGAACTCCGGGATAAAAAGTAGTCTATATATTATTCTGGGTCGTCAGCTTCTTACATACCAAATTTCATCGTAATCGGTTCAGTAGTTCTTGCGTGAAAGAGTAACAAACATCCATACTCACAAACTTTCGTACTTATAATAAGTCCCTGTAAATCTTAATCGAAACTATTATTAGAATACTAGAGGCCGCCCGCGACTTCGTCCGCATGGAAACCCTATCAATCCCGCGGGAACTCTGGGATAAAAAGTAGCCTATGTGTTATTCTGGGTCTTCAGCTACCTACATACCAAATTTCATGGTAATCGGTTCAGTAGTTTTTGCGTGAAAGAGTAACAAACATCCATACAAACTTTCGCCTTTATAATAGTAGTAGGATAGGATGTAAAAATTCTCCAGCAGCCTTAATGGTAGAAAATATTCTTAAAACTTACCAAAGAAATTGATCCTGGTAACGCCTCTCTGGCTGCCATGACCGTGGTATTTCAGCTCGTCTTGCCTGTAGAAGTCGGCGACCGCCGCCATATCCTTCTCCAGCCCTGATGGGGGGGAGTGAACGTATTTCCCTGGCTCCTGACCCCGAGACCAGATGACGTGCATCAGATCATCGACTACGGAGTGGTCTGTGGGTTCTTTGGCCTGTTGAGATTAAATAAAACCTGTTATGCTATATTATTCATACATACATATGGTCACGTCTATATCCCTTGCGGGATAGACAGAGCCAACAGTCTTGAAAAGAATGAATGACCACGTTCAGCTATTTGGCTTAATGATAGAATTGAGGTTCAATAGTGACAGGTTGCGAGCCCATCGCCTAGAAAAGAATCCCAAGTTTGTACGCCTATCCCTTAGTCGCCTTTTACGACATCCGTGGAAAAGAGATGGAGTGGTCCTATTCTTTTTTGTATTGGTGCCGAGAACCACACGGCACGGCTATATTATTCAAAACTTTTATTCATTATTAGGGTAAGTCCGGGGTAGTTGGCCATAGTTTTTTCTTAGCTCTACTAGAAATCAAATACTTATATTTTTATAATTATATTTATTTTTTATTAAACTTTAAACAATCAACTTTGATATTACAAACATAAAAGTAAAAACTTCTAATGAGAACTCCTTACTAATAAAAGTTTTTTTAAAATCACAAGTGGCCATCTCTCCCGAGGTGTCCGGGTGTGATGGCCAAGGCATTAGAGGTAAGATGGCCATAACTTAACTCTAGGCTTATAATTACTTTTTGGTCTCATTTTTACTTTTAAGTCTTCTTTTCTCTTCGCTACATCTGGAGCACTTCAGTTGTGGCGGTTTCAAATGCAGTACAGTGTTCGTGAACCCAAAACTGGTACACTGTACATTGAAGCCAGTCTTCGATGAGAAGTGTTTCTTTTTACACATTGAACAGTAACTTTTCTTGTCTCTTCCTTTTCCTTCTTTATTTTGACACATTTTCTTACGTTTTCCTTTTTTTCTAGTTTTGATGTGTTCTTCCGATGTCAATAGTGTTCCAACTTGCTTTGCTCGTTTACGCCCTTCAATCAATTTTTGTGAAATATGTGGTAATGGTGTAATCTGGATCTTTACTGGATGAAACCTCTTTCTGAGTGCTCGGATGTGAAAGATAAGACGTCTTGGCAGTTCTTACGGAGATTTTTGATCTTTTAGAACTGATTACAGGGCTATGGTATGTTTTACTTCTTGATCCATGAGAACACCCTGGTGCAGATTCCTTTTCATTGTCCACAGCAGATGCACATTGGGAAAGCTCTTGTGTAGCAGAAGTATTCGTTGAGTCACTAGATTCTTGAATAAATGCGTAATCTGGCACCGCTTCTGGGTTGAGAGGATACACTCCAGTTGATAAACATCATTTCTGTACCATGGCAATAGTGCTAATTGCAGTCGGTATATGATGGCCATATGGCTATCATACACCGATTACAATTGGCCATCTCTCCTTCTTTTCCGTGCAAGATGGCCACAACTAAAACTAAAACAATTCATGACACTTAACAAATAATTTTGAGGTGATAACTTAGCATTGTTTGTATACTTTGCAACAAATACAAATATCACCATTATTTTCAGAAACTGACACCACAGTTGTATAAAACAATTGACATCAAAATAATATTCACAGTAGTCGAAAGAAAAAACAAAGGATTTACTTACTTTTTCTTTTTTTTTCGCCAAATCTTTTGCCGTACCGTTGCTCTCACGGACGACGCGCGGCGAACTGAACGATTAACAGTGACATCTAGTCAACAAGTCCCTGAAATATTTCCATAGGCCATCTCTCCCCTATGGCCATCTACCCCGGACTTACTGGGATAAATCAATATCGTTTAATAATTGTCATACCTTTTGGTCTCACAACATTGATTGACGTCAAATAAATTGCTTAAAACTGAGTTTAATACCGCTTCCAAAGGTAACAAACTGCAATGCAGCATTTTTTGGGTTTCATTCATATTGATTGCGTTTTTTGTTACCTAAAATACTTATGTACCTACTAAGAAATTTAACTAATATTATGTACTTACAACTTTTAGCTTTCGTGTCGGTCAGAATGTCAAAAACAGACTTACCGATCATAGCATAGATTATAATCATGATATTAGTGCCGTGTGGTTCCCGGCACAAATACAAAAAATAATAGGACCACTCCATCTCTTTCCCATGGATGTCGTAAAAGGCGACTAAGGGATAGGCTTAGGTACAAACTTGGGATTCTTTTTAGGCGATGGGCTAGCAACCTGTCACTATATGAATCTGAATTCTATCATTAAGCCAAATAGCTGAACGTTGCCATTCAGTCTTTTCAAGACTGTTGGCTCTGTCTGCCCCGCAAACGATATAGACGTGACCATATGCATGTATGTTAGTAGAATAGAATAGTTTAATTTTCACAATCGGATACAAGGTATCACTTATTGACGTCACGTTAGTCAGTCAGGTATTTGATTAAATTGCCTCAATGCGCAAATTTTCCCAAGATGTTATTTTTGCTTTTACTTTAATTTATTAAAAAGTTAAATTAAGGAAGAACATACCTTAATCTTTTTCCTGAACATGATAGTGGTGACTCCATTCTCTTCGTAGCCAGATGCGGCTGTGATGTCATCATGGCCGCCCCAGAAGGTGTCCACGCGAGGAGTAGACCTGATAGAATAGAATAGATTTATTTTCAAAATTGGATACACGGTATCACTTATTGACGTCACATCAGACTTAATACCTCAAGGCATCCTCTGCTATTCGAACCTTACGCTAATAAGGCTTAATGATGGAATTAAGATTCAAATAGAGACAGGACAAATATCCCAAGTTGGCATGTAACCAGCTGATTCAAATCAAAAAAGCTAGATACACACTATCAATTTCTTATACTAAATCCTTAAATCAGCAGCCAATATGATCTTTATCATCCTGCTAAAACTGGCTTTATAATTGCGCTATCCTATTGTCTTTCTATCCCGATATGTATGTTGAAGTGCCGTGTGGTTCCCGGCACCAATAAAAAAAAGAATAGGACCACTCCATCTCGTTCCCATGGATGTCGTAAAAGGCGACTAAGAGATAAGCTTATAAACTTGGTCTTCTTCTTTTAGGCGATGGGCTAGCAACCCGTCACTATTTGAATCTCAATTCTATCATTAAGCCAAGCAGCTGAACGTGGCCCATCAGTCTTTTCAAGACTGTTGGCTCTGTCTACCCCGTAAGGGATAAAGACGTGATCATGTGTATGTATGTATGTATGTTAAAAATGGTAGTATAATAATAATCCTTTATTTATTTTCCTCCACAATAACAATACCTTTACATGTAAAACAATAGTATGACTTCTGTTACATAATTATATTGTGGAGAACTGGCGCCTATACTAGGTCCTAGAAGAACCTGTGTTACAGGTCACCAGGTCTCCCCATTAATAGATACACTCCTTACCTGTCCCTGGTATAATAGTCCAAGACCCTATGGTAGTTCCCCCTAGCTGTTCCAATCACGATATCAGTGCAGTCCATTGGGTTGAAGTCAAATTTAGGCACGTATTCGTGGGCCGGGAAGTAACCTGGAAATATAACTAACATTTTCAGAAATGAAAAAACATTTCTGATGAAATTTGAAGTAAAATCAAAACTCTTCCGTAACGGATTGACTGACTGACTCACAGGCCTTGCCACTAGAAATTTGGCATGTAAGTTTCTTATGTGGTTTATGGATGAACTGAAAGAGTATTCCCGGCAATTCCGGAACAGCAGGAACAGAAATTAACGGCATATTTAGTTGTTTCTATGTTATTAAATAAACGAATAAACCTTTTCCACTCTATTTTGTGTCTTGTTTATGCCTTGTTTTACTCTATTAAATAAACGAAGAAGACCTTTTGGTGGTGTGTATTGTGAAGGTCTACTGGAAAAAGACCCGCCTTACAGCTCATTAGAGGACTTAAAAGCCCTTGATTACAAAATCACTCTAAGTACATCTAGATATATGCAATTTCCACAAAATTGTTCTTATTTTGAGTGCAATAAAGAATTATTCATACGTTGATCCACTCTCCTAGAAATTGTTATGAGTAACTATTTCTTAACCAAATTTACACAAATTACCAAATAGATTTATAGGTAACATAAACAAAAACCAAATACGGGATGGTCATGGTCAAAATGCGCGCCCTGGGCTCCTCACCAAAAGGGTGTGAAGGAAACCGGAATCAACACCACGAGAAAGAAAAAAATATACAGTCAAATTGAGAACCTCCTCCTTGTTTGAAGTGGGTCAAAAAGGTTAATACCTCGTTTAACACAGTACCAGTGCCCAGAAGAAAATAAACTCGAAGAAAGAGTATTATAAGAACCATGTCAGTTAAAATGAGAACAGAGAGAAGAAAAGAAAAGAAAAAAATCCAGAATATTAGAAGGAAATGGTAAGGGATATTAAAAGTTACAGGTAGTTGTTGAAGTCATTTAGTGCTAGTCGCGTTAAAAAAGCAAGTACATACATTCAGAAAAGAGAAGAATGTACCTTAAGCAAAAGCAAGAAAGAAATTAAGAAATAAGATATGAACATGCCTAAATAATGAAACTAGTGAATGAACATTCAACATTTCTTACATACGTATACATATAATCACGTCTATATCCCTTGTGGAAAGCGGTAGTCTCTGCCTACCCCTCCGGGAAAGAGGCGTGATTTTATGTATGTATGTATGTATATCCCTTGCGGGGTAGACAGAGCCAACAGTATTGAAAATACTGATAGTGCAACGTTCAGCTGTTTGGCTTAATGATAGAATTGCGATTCATATAATGTGACAGGTTGCTATCCCGTCGCCTAAAAGAAGAATCCCAAGTTTATAAGGCTATCAATAGTGAAGAGATGGAGTGGTCCTATTCTTTTTCTATTGGCGCCAGGAACCACACGGCACATTTCTTATTTACCTATGTGAATAATATTTTTGTATATCTCTATAATATATATATATATAAATTAAAATAAAAATATATATTACTTTGTACATACTCGTAGGTAAAGCTTCTATAGCATTGTAATGTTCTAAATTTTGCTGTAATACATACTAATCTACAAAATGTATATTATTTCTAAATAAATACGTTATTATATTTTAATATTAGTATGTATGAGAACCAACACCAAACAACAAAAGTGATGTGATAAATTTTGCTTTACAAAGACAAATATTTTCACTGAAATTAAGTTAAAACTTCAAATAATCAATTTAAACCTAGACCTAAACTAGGCATTCAGGCAACTGGATGTGTAACATACATACACACATATAATCACGTCTATATCCCTTGCGGGGTAGACAGAGCTAACAGTCTTGTAAAGACCTATAGGCCATGTTCATAATGACGGGTTAATAGTGACTGGTTGCTAGCCCATCGCCTACAAAAGGAATCCCAAGTTTGTTAGCCTATCCATATATATATTTTTAGGTAATAAATGAAAATTACCTATTTGCTCATTAATTACACACATACATGTATACCTATATAAAATCACGCCATTTACCCAGAAAGGTCGGCAGCGACTTCCAACTGCCACGATCCCTGCATACATCATTCGCTTCATCCACATTTATAACTCTCTTCATGCAAGCTCGGCTGTTCGAGTACTCTTAACGTGACTTATAATTAGCTCATTAATTGCAGTGAAAATATTGTCTATAATTTAGTGCTAAGCATAGTGCTTTTACCTGCTTCTTCTGTCAGTCCCTTCACTAGCAATGTCTCTGGTTCCATTTCAGCAATGGGTTTTGGGGTAGGTTCAGATTTGGGTTCAGGAGTTGGTTCTGGTTCTGATTTGGGTTCAGGACTTGGTTCTGGTTCTGATTTGGGTTCAGGACTTGGTTCAGGTTCAGATTTGGGTTCAGGACTTGGTTCAGGTTCTGATTTGGGTTCAGGACTTGGTTCTGGTTCTGATTTAGGTTCTGGACTTGGTTCTGGTTCTGATTTAGGTTCTGGACTTGGTTCTGGTTCTGATTTAGGTTCTGGACTTGGTTCTGGTTCTGATTTGGGTTCTGGACTTGGTTCTGGTTCTGAATTGGGTTCGGGAGTTGGTTCTGGTTCTGATTTGGGTTCCGCTGTTGGTTCTGGTTCCGAATTAGGTTCTGGAGAAGGTTGTGGTTCTGATGTGGGCTCGGGAGATGGTTCCGACTTAGGTTCGGGTGATGGTTCTGGTAATGAATTTGGTTCCGAAGTGGGTTCTGGTTCGGACTTTGGTTCAGGACTTGGTTCTGGGGCTGGAGTAGTCTCTGGTAGAGCTTTAGTAGTGGTTGTTGTAGAATTAAAACGTAACTGCTTAAACTTTGGTGTAAACTTTGGTTTAGGAGAAAATCTTTGTCTAGGCTTAGGTGTGGTTGAAGATATTGGTATAGACTTTGGTTCTAGGGTTTCAGGTTCAGCTTTAGGCTCAAGGGTAGGTTCTGGAGTGGGACTAACGTTATTTTCATTGGCAACTGTGGTCGTAGTTTCCACATCTGCAAAAATAATGCAACCATGCAAAAATATATACATTAATTCCTGATCAAGGAATTGCTTATTTTCCAACTTTACATTGCAATATGTTTGTGAAAATTGTATTTTAAAAATAAATATACAAACATAATAATAACGAATCATAGTTTCTTGATCGAAAACATCATGTTGCAATGCATTGTCTATAAAAGGAAAACAAATCCTTTGACAGGATAAAGGTGTATATTACAAATTTCTGTTAGTTTAGTTTCTATTTTATTTATTTTTTTTGGTGTTGTGTGCTGTTGCGTGTGCTCGTGAATTGTTTGTGATTTTAGCTTTTTTGTTAAGTGTGCGAGGATTTTTGTTTTGATTTATACTCACTGTCAGCATCGGCAGTTGCACGCTTTCGTCGTCCTAGAAAATTAACATATTTTGTCGTCTTGTAAAACATATTTAGATATATTGAGGCCTATTAGTGAATACGTAATTTCTAATAAAACAACCTTTAATAGAAAATAGAATGGAATCATAAGTTTAAGGGTCGCTAAAGCTAGTTTTAGGGCTAGCAAAGAAAATTAACTGAACTAATCTTGTCTACGAAACCAAGATAACAGAAAGAAATATAGTTTACCTTAGATAATTCAAGTAATTTATCTTTACACAAATATCCGCATTTAAGGTTTAGTAGAAATGTGATTGTTTTAATTATTATTATAAGATGTTGATTTTGATACACATTGCCTCCATGTTTATTTTTTAAACAGGTTCTTTGTAATAATAAAAATTAGGAGAACAAGTAAATAAAAAAGGGAGAGCAATTATAATCCAATTTAGATGAAAAATATTAATAAACACCTTTATATAACACACCTTTAGAACTGGACACCTTGTAAGAAATACTGGTTTTCACAGTCACATCATCGCCAAGATTTTTGAAATCAATCCCGTCAAGAGAATGCATGGCAACTCTTTTGTTTCTGCTGTCACTTTCTGCTGGTGTAGTTGGTTCTGGTTTTGGTTCAGCTGTCGGTTCTGGCTCAGCCTGTAATTTTCGAAATACTATTAAATTAACTATGATACAATATTTTTTTTAAACTTTTCACTGCAATAATTAAAAAGTAACTTTATTAGGTACCTACTCTTTGAATTTTACTGATATTGTAAAAGAAAGTACATAATTGATAAAGGGTTTATTTCATTGGCCATAATAGTATTTTGATTCAAGTTCTTGGAACATATTAACTAATATAAAAGTAATCTTTCATCAAAAGTGAGGGTGAGATAACTGATAAAATTAACATGATAAAGTAAAAAAAGTATTTAAATATACCTTAGGCTCAGCAGTAGGTTCTGGCTCGGAATTTGGTTCTGGTTTCGGTTCCGCCACTGGTTCCGGTTCAGCTTTGGGCTCAGCAGTCGGTTCTGGTTCTGCGTTAGGTTCCGGTTCTGGTTCCGGTTTGGGTTCTGGTTCCGCTTTTGGTTCGGGTTCTGGTAATGGCTCTGGTTTTAAGGTGCTTGCTGTAAAATGTATCAAATGAATAACCGTAGTGAAATTCCTTATTAAGGTGATAAATATGAGATAAAAAACAAAGAAATACTTTTTAAAGAGCAAAGATCAGAAAAAAAGCCTACATGTACTTAGTAAAACTAAACTTACTTATTATACATATATAAAAAACACACATATTTTGTATAGGTATACTTATCAAATGTGTTCAGGCAAATTTTTACTGATTTCTATAGGTACAAATATTAATTTCTTTCTTTCTTTTTCCTTTCTTTCTTCTTCCTCCTGGCTTTAGTCCCAGTTGCATCCTCAACACTTTAGAGAGGAGCCTGGGGTATGCCTTTGACCATGGATTCAAGATTGGGTGATTCAGATTTTGACACGTAGCGACTCCCATCTGACCTCCGCATCCTTTGCAGAGGAATCTAATCCGTATAAGATCGATCATGGTTACACATCCAATTGCCTGAACGTGCAGGTTTCCTCACGATGTTTTCCCTAACCGTGGCAGCATCGGTTAGTATTCAAACTAATACAAATATTAATTTCTTATCTGACAGATAATTTCCTTAAGTTTACTGGCGGAGATACTGATAAAATTCATCTATGGAAGCTTTTAGGATGAAAAAAGGTTTATAAAATAATAGACTTACGCTTGTTATCAGTGGAAGGTCCTAAAACAGGGAAGTTTTTACATTCCTTTGTCAACCCGCTCGGTCTCCATCCCACAGCTGAAATGAGAAAGAAGGATTCGTTTTAAAAAAATAATTATACATACTTTAATTGTATGTGTACATTACATGTAAATATAAAAAAAAAAAAAAAAAAAACTTTTGTTACAAAACATTGTAACTCAGCGATCTCTTTGAAACCAATGACGCCAATATCTTTCAAGTTGCCGTGTGGTTCCCGGCACCAATATAATAAAGAATAGGACCACTCCATCTCTTTCCCGTGGATGTTCTCCGTAGAGGCTCATAAACTTGGGATTCCTTTTGCAGACGATGGGCTGGCAACCTGTCACTACTTGAATGTCTATTCCATCATAAAGCCATACTAAATATGCTAAACGTGGACCTTCAGACTGTTGGCTCTCTATACCCCGCAAGGGATATAAACGTGACGATATGTATGTATGTATGTTTGTCACGCAATAACTTTCGAAACGTTGGTCTAATTTAAATTAAAGTTAAAATGAATGTAGGATCTGTCAATAGATTTTTTTATTTTTGTAGGGCATCCAAATCGGTCAATTAAGTAATTTTTGAGGTACCTATTCACAATTTCGTAAAAAATAAAAGTGGCCTGCTGGAAGAAATTTCTCTAGAAATAAGTATTAAGTTATTTTCCTTAATGTACTCGTACATAAATAATTCTATACGAATATTATAAAGCTGAAGAGTTTGTTTGTTTGTTTGTACGCGCTAATCACAGGAACTACTGGTTCGAATTGAAAAATTCTTTTTTGTGTTGAATAGGCCATTTATCGAGGAAGGCTTTAGGTTATATAACATCACGCTGCAACTATAAGGGGCGAAGATATAATGGAAAATGTGAAAAAAACGGGGAAAATTATTCACCATTGAGGGCCTCAATGATGCCCAAAATAACTATTCCACGCGGACGGAGTCGCGGGCACAGCTAGTAAATAAATATACAGTTAAATTAGTCTATCAATTGTTTACTGCTCCAAAATAAAACTACTTAAATTACCAGCATAAGTGGTTCCGTTGACCATCATGACCACCTCCAATTCCCCCTCTTCCTTCAGGACGCGCCAGTACAACCTGAATTGCTTGGAGAGCTCCTTCCTGCTGTAGAGCCCTAGGTTGATGTTCTTGTCTTTCCAGGGCGCCTCTGTAAAGATACCATCTTCATTAGATCTCGAAGTAATATTTGCTGTTAGCTTAAATTATCATTGAATTAGGTAGTCTATACAGGGTGTCTGGTAAATCGCGTTGCATATTGAAAAGTCACACTCTTGTGTGTTAATTGTACTATATTTATTAAAAAAAAAAAACAGTATCGGGACGAATCGCAGAACACATATTTTGAATTTTTCTGAAATGATCTTTTGAATTCGATTTCCAAACATTCTGAGACCTGTGGGGTTGGTGCTAGTTACACTCGATCAAAGGCGTCGAGCATGTAAACGCCAATTTGTATCAGCGCCACCTAGTGGTAACGCGATGGCACTAATGCAATTCCATACAAATTCGCGATTAATTGCTCGACTCGTTTGATCGAGTGAAACTAGCACTAAACCCTCAGGTGCACTTGATTATTTTTATCTTTTAAACTAGTGATATTTTTAATGATTTTTTATTTTATAAAGTTAAACGTGTTCGTGATTGACTATGTTCTTTAATATGAAACGCGATTTACCAGACACCCTGTATAAATGGCCAGACATCAATTATGCTTATAAATGGTGAAACTACTTAGGTTTAATTAGGTATTTTTAATTCATATTAATTAGATTTAATTTTTTAATACAAAAAATAATTTAAGTAATACGTTCAGATCAAATTACGATCATTTACCTGTTGTCAACAGGGTGAACCATGAAGCGTCATCACGTCTTAACAGTATTGAAGACTTTCATCTAACCGTAAATTTTCATCCAAGTTTTCCCCATCACAATGAAAACCTTCGCCTTATATCATCAAGAACCAAAGATCAAAACAACACTAACGTTGCCGTGTGGTTCCCGGCGCCAATAAAAAAAAAGAATAGGACCACTCCATCTCGTATCCCATGGATGTCGTAAAAGGCGACTAAGGGATAGGCTTATAAACTTGGTATTCTTCTTTTAGGCGATGGGCTAGCAACCCGTCACTATTTGAATCTCAATTCTATCATAAAGCCAAACAGCTGAACGTGGCCTTATAAGTCTTTTCAGGACTGTCGGCTCTGTCTACCCCGTAAGGGATAAAGACGTGATCATATGTATGTATGTACTAACTTTTATTACACCCTTTGCCATAAAACCCGTGTGGACAATAACACATCTTGCTCGGCGACTCTGTAGTGTTCACATCCACACATTTCCCCCTCAGCCCGCAGTCAGTGTCCTCTAGACATTCCTCGCTGAACTGACATCTTGGGCCGGAGTACATCTTGTTGCATTTACAACGGCCGAGGATGTGGAAACCGTGGCCGGAGCATGTCTCGTGGTAATCTTTACCTGAGTAAATAAATAAGAAGAACTTAAATCATCACTAGGAATTTTTTAATTGTTGATCTTCAAATATTCGTGACGTGTGGTTCCGGTACCAATATAAAAAAGAATAGGACCAAGTATTCGTGACGTGTGTGTGAAAAAGAATAGGACCACTCCATCTCTTTCACATGGATGTCGTTAAAGGCGAGTAAGGAATAGGCTTATAAACTTGGGATTCTTCTTTTAGGCGATGGGTTAACAACCTGTCAGTATTTGAATCTCAATTCTATCATTTAGCATAACAGCTGAACGTGACCTATCAGTCTTCTTAAGACTGCTAGCTCTGTCCACCCCGCAAGGGATATAAACGGTATTATATGTATGTAGTTAGTTAAGATTAAAAATAAGCTCACTGTTAATAAGAATTTTAACCGACTTGAAAAAACGAGGAGGTTCTTAATTCGACCGTATTTTTTACTCAGTACGTCCATTCGTCGCATATACATATGTATTTAAAATCGTTAGTTTTTATAAATAGTAAGTTCAACCGCATACCTACTCATAACAATTATTATGCAAATCTTATTAATTTGCATTACAAATAAAGGTATTATACATATATTAAACTAGAGGCCACCCGCGACTTCGTCCGCATGGAAACCCTATCAATCCCGCGGGAACTCCGGGATAAAAAGTAGCCTATATGTTATTCTGGGTCTTCAGCTACCTACATACCAAATTTCATCGTAATCGGTTCAGTAGTTTTTGCGTGAAAGAGTAACAAACAACTATACTGACTTCCTGACATATTCACAAACTTTCGCATTTATAATATTAGTAGGATATCTCTCTTATTATTCAGATTTAAAGAAAGGACGATTATAATCTTTTAAATACAGGTATTCGACCATGGTCAGTTTTGACTGCATTAGAATAATCTTGCATTAATAATTAATTCCATACCTATAGAGAAAGCAGTACTTATTAATTCTCTTGTTAACCTTGTATGTAAGTATTACCTTCGTTAGTATGTAAATAAGATATTTAAACCATTAGAAATTTTAATGAGCTTCTAAAATCTACAGTTCCATATCCGTTGGTACTTTCATACTCAATAATTAATTAAGACTCCGTACATTTATTTAGATATTTATTTAAAACGAAAAAGAGAGATGTTAGGAGTACCCGAAACTAATATAATGAAGCGGAAGAGTTTGTTTGTTTGTTTGAACGCGCTAATCTCGGGAACTACTGGTTCGAACGGACAAATTCTTTCTGCGTTGAACAGACCATTTATTAAGGAAGGCTTAAGGCTATACAACATCACGCTGCAACTATTAGGAGCGAAGAAATAATGGAAAATGTGAAAATAAAATCGGCGAAAATTATTCATCCTTGCTTCAATGATGCCCATAATAACTATTCCACGCGGACGAAGTCGCGGGCACAGCTAGTCATCGAATATGCATGCAGGCAAGAAGCCAAAAGTCTTAAAAAGACTGAAAAGCCACGTTCGGCTGTATGGCTTAATGAGGGAATTGAGATTTAAATAGAGACTGGTTGCTAGCCCATCTAAGTGTAAAATATTCTTAAATGTCAAACACTACATACTTATAATCAGGCCTCTTCCCTGGGGAGGTAGGCAGAGACTACATCATACCACTTGTCACCATCATCTTTCGCTTCATCCACATTCATCATTCACAGTTGCAGTGTAGTTTGTTCCGCCGCTTCTTCTACACATGCGCTTTGGAAGCGGTAGTAGTTATAATTAGATTTAGTGATACCTTGTATCCAATTTTGAAAATAAATCTATTCTATTCTATTCACAGCTGAACGTGGCCTTCCAGTCTTTCCGAGATTGTGGTCTCTGTCTACCTCGTAAAGGATAAAAACGTGACTATATGTATATATGTTTGCATTTATTATTACTACATAAGCGGCGATACAGAGGTGACCCCCTGTGGTTTCTCAGCAACTTTTACGGTAAACGATGTCGCGGGCAACTACTAGGTATATATTCCAATAAAGCTGCATAGTTTTCAATTTGCACTTGTATCCTCTTAAACAGTTAGTCAAGTAGTCAGTAAAACACTCTTAAATATTTTTTTTAAAAGGAGAGAAATACTTACGTGGTAATATGTCGATGTCTGCGCACGACCCAAACCTGTAATTCGCCCCCCACTCCCCCGCCTCCCTCTGCAACTGGAGGGTACAATTCTCGCAGGTGAAGTCTGAAGGTAGACGTACTTCGTACTTCTGAGCGCTGTGTGACAAAAATAAAGGAAGGTTATTCTTCATTATATAAGGTATTCATTCATGATTTTTTTAATATTCGTATTGTCATAATTGCCTTGTGGCATTAAGTCCACCTGTTGTACATTTTACGTGCATAAAGTTTAAATAAATAAATAAATAAATAGTCCTACATTCATTCATGTTTTTTAATGTAGACAATGTGTATTCTTCCACGATTTAGATTTAAGAGATCCGTCCGGTGAAAATGCTGCAGTGTAGCTTGTTCCGCCGCTTCTTCTACACATGCGCTTTGGAAGCGGTAGTAGCTAAACTGCCGCGCAATTTAAGAACGCAGTAAGTACCACTTACTGCGTTTATGGTTGTCGTATATGTAGGAGATGCTGACATTGCGATCTACAAGAATCAAAGACCCGTTTTCTTCTATCTCGTTTAGAAACGGAAATACGTTATAACATAAATGCAGTAATGAGCAGATTTTAATTTCACTTTCATAATATAACTGCAGTAAAAACACTTACTTATTTAGTATTATGTAGAAACATATTAAATGAAAATTCAGTACACTCTGTACATAAATCTTTTTAAAATTGGCAATCCATAATATATATATATATTTTCTTTTTTCAATATTAAATCTCATAAATATATAAATCTGAACAATGTATTCTCTCGTCCACATTCTATTCTAAGTTTAATTAATATTGTGAAGTTGACGTTGTTGAAGAAAATGCTGCAGTGCAGTTTGTTACCGCTTCTTCTGCACTGACGCCTTGGAAGCGGCAGTAAACTTAGTTTTTAAGTAATTTATTTGACGTCAACCAATGTTGTTAAACCATACGTTTTGACAATTATTAAGCGATATATAGTATCCTATAGTAATGAATAAAAATTTTGAATTTGAATTGAATTTGAAATAATGCATCGAAAACAAAATGCTCAAAATGTTAAATCATCTCTCTCAAGTACATTAAAAAAAATTACTTATATGAGATTTAATAGATTAAATTAAATATAGATTTATTTTTTTCAATATGATTAGTAATAGTTAAATAAAACTTATAATAAAACATTTACATTATTATTCAAACTTTTAAACCTCAGAGGTTATTATTTCGTACTTATCGAATTATTAATTTTATTTATTAAGCAAATGGACATGTTCCAGGAAGGTTTTTAATTTATTTTATAAGTTTTTGAACTGATTGTTACCTTACGAATCTCAAAATGGGTGCCATTTTATACTTAATTATTAGTTATAATTTTATTCTGTTAAGCAAGTGGAGATATTTTTTTGATGACCAAGAAGGTATTTTATTTATTTTATAAGTTTTTGAACTGATTGTTACCTTACGAACATCGAAATGGGTGCCATTTTATACTTAATTATTAGTTATTATTTTATTATGTTACGCAAACGGAGATATCTTTTTGATGACCAAGAAGATCTTTAATTTATTTTATAAGATTTTGAACTGATTGTACGTTTTAAAATCTGTGATTTATAAAATAAAAGGATTTCAAAAGTAATTTGTAAAGTTCATTTTATTTTTTATTTTGGTATAGTTCAAAATGAAAGCGTTACTGACTTAAGATAAATGCAGTGTAAATGCAATATTACTGCGCTATATAATCTGTGATAAGTCATTTCCTTTCATGTTATCTATCATAAATGCAGTATATTATAAAGTTACGGCGCATATATTGTGTTGCAAAATGTAAAATAACATTAATTCACGTAACCTATGTGCTGTAAATAAAGGAATTTTAGCATAAATGCCGTAAGGATCAATTTTACTGCATTCATGAAAATAATGTCTTATGAAAAAATTAATTAAGCCATAACATAAACAGTTTTAATTAAATTTTATGCACTATATAATAATTTAAACACCAAACGCCACTATCAAGATAATCTTCGAGTTATGCTCTTTAAGTCAGTATAGTTATTTTTAAAAAATTTTGCATAACATGTTTTAGGTAGCCTAAAATAAGTTTAAAACTTTGACCGCGTTTTTCTCGAAACTGTTCTCGTGTTCTTTACTGCGTTCTTAAATTGCGCGGCAGTAAATTAGATTCAAGTGTTGTGACGTGAATAAGTGATACCTTGTATCCAATTTTGAAAATACATACATACCTACATATGATCACGTCTATATCCCTTGCGGGGTAGGCAGAGCCAATAGTCTTCAAAAAAACTGATAGGCCACGTTCAGCTGTTTGGCTTAATGATAGAATTGAGATTCAAATAGTGACAGGTTGCTAGCCCATCGCCTAAAAGAAGAATCCAAGTTTAAAAGCCTATCCCTTAGTCGCCTCTTACGACATCCATGGGAATGAGACGGAGTGGTCCTAATCTTTTTCTTTTATTTGGTGCCGGGAACCACACGGCACCAATAAAAAAAAAATTTGGATTTTGAAAAATAAAACTATTCTATTCTATTCTGGAATAGATAAAAGGAGATGTTTCTTTTATTTTTATTTTTCTAGGCTATGGTGCTAGCAGCAAGACACTAATTGAATCTCAATTCCATCATAAAAGATCTTCCTTGTGTGGTTCCCGGCACCATTACAAAAAAGAATAGGACCACTCAATCTCTTTCCCACGGATGTCGTAAAAGGCGACTAAGGGATAGGCTTATAAACTTGGGATTCCTCTTTTAGGCGATGGGCTAGCAACCTGTCACTATTTGAATCTCATTTCTATCTTAAAGCCAAATAGCTGAGCGTGGCCTATCAGTCTTTTCAAGACTGGTGGCTCTGTCTACCCCGCTAGGGATATAGACGTGATCATATGTATGTATGTATCGTCTTCCTTACGTGACGTCATCGCGCACGAACTCCGAACCCCCGGCCCTCGGGGTCAGGTCCAAGACGGGCCGCTCCAGCTCATCCAGGATTCGAAGGCTGAACCCGCCCTGAAATATAATTGAAAATTCTTGTAAAGAAATGTAATGATGTTTATATCATACCTACCTACCTATTAATTATGTACACGAGCCAATGCCTTTCTTTACAATTTTCGGTCGTGGGCCTGCTGGAAGAAATTTCTGGTTCTGGTTATTCAGTTATGTAAATCACTAGTAGAGAGTAAAATCACTAGTACTAGAGTACCTACCTAATACATATATGCGTTGAGTGTCAGTTAAAAATGTATTTACTAGTCATTATCAATACATACATACACACATATAGTCACGTCTATATCGCTTGCGGGGTAGGCAGAGCCACAGTCTAGTATTTTACTACCCCCAACGTTATAAAAAATAAAGTACCTACCTACCAATTCCAGTTACTACCTACCAGTACAACTTTATAATAAAACAACAAGGCTTACCCGATGTGCATACGCTAAGTGCCAATGTACCGTGAATGCAGATCCAGCTAAAAATGTCGTTTTCAACGATCCTGAAATAAAAGAAAACAAAATTATAAACAAAACAAAAATAAACAATTTAACATTAAATACGCCATCTATCATCGAGTAGTTGAACTTTAACCCGGCACATTAGTTACATAACTCGGCAACAGATGTCGCAAGCAGGTGTAACTTCTTTATGTACGTGAGAACGCGTTTTCGGCATTTCTTTATGTTACCGCAAATAAATACTTGATTACATAATGCAGCACGATTCTCATGGTTGCTTACCTATTTCCCTAGTTTTCGAAACTGTATTAGACAACGTTTTATTCATTATCTCGGCCTACAATAGGTACCTATCACGGTTATAATCGATTTGATTCATAACATTTAATGCAAACCTACGTTATATTTATTGAAAATAATAGGTTGCTACATGTTACATCTACATACATCTGTTTCGTCTTTTTGAGAGATGTGTTTTAGGAAAATAAGTAATAAAAAAATTGGAAATGTTCAAAACGTTGTGTATACATTTTTTACGTCCCCTTTCAATCATAAAAATAAATGAAAAAAATGACAAATTATTTCAAAGAAAAAATACAATCCGAACAAAAAAAGTATTTTATACGACCGTGACAGGACTCGAACCTGCAATCTTCGGATCCGAAGTCCGACGCCTTATCCATTAGGCCACACGGTCAAGTGACGTAGATGCTGATAGTACATATCAGTTGCCGCAGTGATATTGCGCGCACATTTTCATTGATTTTTCATACATAAACAGATTGTCCTGCGCATTGATATCTTAATCAATCATTTAGTCAGTCTCCTGTTGAATCATCTTTGTATAGAATAGAATAGATTTATTTTAAAAATTGGATGCTTGGTATCACTTATTACATACATACATACATAAAATCACACCTCTTTCCCGGAGGGGTAGGCAGAGACTACCTCTTTCCACTTGCCACAATCTCTGCATATTTCCTTCGCTTCATCCACATTCATAACTCTCTTCATGCAAACTCGGCGCTTTCGAGTACTTTTGACCTGACCCTTTACCAGGACGTCCTGGTAAAGGGTCACTGACGTAACATAACTTAAATATAATTATATTACTACTATGGAGCGCTTTCAAAGCTCATATAATTAAAATAAGATAAGAAAGATTGGGCGAAAATCCCACGGAAATTATAGTTTTTATTTAAAACTTTATTGAGCCTCTATGGAAAAATAGGCGGAATTAATGCAAAAAAATTCTCTACCAGTCAACTTTTAAAAAATTGCAAACAAATCCGGTGTCAATTTAAGAGTAAGAATAAAAGCATACACCAATGTTTTTTTATAGACATACATCAATAAGAATATAGATATACATACATATATATTACTTTCACCGGTATGAAAAGTACCTATCCCTAAATACGCTCTCCTTCAGGTTCTTAAGTGTGCAAAAATTCAATAAGATTTGTTCAGTAGATAATGCGTGAATAGGTAACAAAAAAAACAAACTTACTTTCGCATTTATAATTTTAGTTGGGATATAACATAAGGTAAGAGTCGGGTAAGGAAAAGTTGAGGCAGTATTGATACTAGAAAACCCTAAGCTTTACAATGACTTTCCCAAAACATACTCGTAAGATATTCCCGGCACCAATAGAAAAATAATAGGACGAAGCTATCCCTTACCCATGGATGTCGTAAAAGGCGACTAGGGGCTTATAAACCGGGGATTTTTAGGCAATGGGCTAGCAACCTGTCACTTACAGCTGACCGTAATCTATAAGTCTATTCAACACTATTGGCTCTGTCTTCGCCGTAAGGGTCATAGACATGATTATAGTATGTATGTAGAAAATGTGAATTTAAGACAAACTTACATTAAGCTTTGAAAGTAAAAGTTGAGAAACAAATCAACTTGAGAAAGTAAAACATTTATACGAAACGAATGCCATTGATAATTAAATAGTTGCCGCTATCTATTTAATTGTTTTAAGAAAGGCTACAATGCAGAGAAAAAAGTTGGAAGGCGGACCCTGGGCCCCTAAAACACTTCTGTAGAAGGTGCTGCCGGGAATAAGAAAGAATAAATTCAAAAACTATAAATCCAACAGCTAATAAATCAATCGAAAACAATGAAGAGGCCTTTCTTAAAAAAATACATGAAAGCATTAAAAAAATACGCAGCCGGTAGGATTCGAACCTACGCTCCCAGAGGGAATCTGATTTCGAGTCAGACGCCTTAACCACTCGGCCACGACTGCACATCGGCGAAGGTCGAAATTACGCAACGGATTGTACATCATACTTTTATGCTGTATTTAAGGGGGAGTACAATGCGGAGAGGAATAATATCATGACCAGCACAAACACCCTGAAGAGTCACAGAGGTCAGAAGAGGTACCCGATTATAATTCCTGTCTGAGGTCAATGACTCTTCAAGGGAATCTTAATCGGTTGCTTGATTGTGCTACCTAGGTACCTAGCCTACTGCAGGATAGCAGCTATAGAGGAACCCTGGACTCCGCTACGGCGAGAAGAAGACGCAACTAATAATACCTGTACTGATTTTATCCATCGACATACATACATACATACATTCAAATAGTGACAGGTTGCTAGCCTATCGCCTAAAAGAAGAATCCCAGGTTTATACGCCTATTAGCCTTTAGTCGCCTTTTACGACATCCAAGGGAAAGAGATGGAGTGGTCCTATTTTGATAATAATATTCAAAAATATCTTTACTCTGTACTTTGTAAATTCTTCATTCCTTCAAAAAAATTTATATATTAAGGAATAAAACGCTGTAAAGAACACAAAAGTGACTGACTCATAGCCAAATTGAGTTGTCAATTGTTGATTCCAAACGATACGAATAAGGTAAGTTGATGTGTTGTGTTGGTCGTGGGGTCAAGCAATTACCCATTGGAGTAACCATTGCGGTATGCAATTATATGATTTACTGTCGGTAGGTATGTCTACAATGTTATGCAAAAAAAATTAAAGATTTCGATACATACATACATACATATGGTCACGTCTATATCCCTTGCGGGGTAGACAGAGCCAAGAGTCTTGAAAAGACTGAATGGCCACGTTCAGCTAATTGGCTTAATGATAGAATTGAGATTCAAATAGTGACAGGTTGCTAGCCTATCGCCTAAACAAAGAATCCCAAGTTTGTAAGCCTATCCCTTAGTCGCCTTTTACGATATCCATGGGAAAGAGATGGAGTGGTCCTATTCTTTTTTGTATTGGTGCCGTGAACCACACGGCATTTCAGATTTCGATCTCATACCAATTTAGGTAAAGTCAACTTATGATCGCCATTTTTAATTGCTCATCAAATCCTTTGTTTATGCGCTTTATCATTGTCAATTACATACATACAAAAAATCACGTCTTCTTATTCCTTACGGGGTAGACGTAGCCAACAGTCTCGGAAAAAACAGAAAGGCAACGTTCAACTGTATGGCTTAATGATAGGGTTGAGATTCAAATAGTGACAGGTTGCTGACCCATCGCCTAAAAGAGGAATCCCAAGTATATAAGCCTGACCCTTAGTCGCCTTTTACGACATCCATAGGATAGAGATGCGAGTGTTCCTATTCTTTTTCTATTGGTGCTGGGAACCACACGGCATAACTTATTACGTATGTTAAAATCTTAAAAACACAATGCCAGCTTATGTAAAAAAAAAGAAGTTGAATAATATTTCATCTGTTTACATTTTAGACTTCAAACCGACCTCGGCGCCTAGGTCATTGGCCTGTGAGTCACCTGTAGTGATGGTTCGAGGTAGGTCAGGTACACGATCTAGTGTTTAGGCTTGTAAGTACTCAATGGTGACCTGGATTCTAGATGAGTTTGTGTGTGTGTAATATTCTGTTAAGCTTTCTTCTGATCACACTGGACATATTTGTTATATCTAGAGGTACTCGTAGTATACATACATATATTTAATCACGTCTATATACCTTGCGGGGTAGACAGAGCCAACAGTATTGAAGAGACTGATAGGCCACGTTTCAGCTGTTTGGCTTTAAGATAGAATTGAGATTCGAATAGTGACAGGTTGCTAGCCCATCGGCTAAAAAAAGAGTCTCAAGTTTGTAAGCCTATCCCTTAGTCGCCTTTTACGACATCGACGGGAAAGAGTTGGAGTGGTCCTTTTTTTTTTTTTGTATTGGTGCCGGGAACCACACGGCATACATACGTACATATAGTCACGTCTATATTCCTTGCGGGGCAGACAGAGCCAAAAGTATTGAAGAGACTGATGGGCCACGTTTAGCTGTTTGGCATTATGACGGAAATGAGATTCAAGTAGTGACAGGTTGCTAGACTATCACTTTACAAGAAGACAGCCTATGTACATTATACACATAAAAATTAAATTAATTTTAATATAAGTACACCTTTTTAGAACTCCTTATAATTATGAAGTCAACTGTTTTCTCCCTCAACATAATAATCGTAACATTCGGAAATAATTTGCATATATTGTCACGAAATAAACATTCGTTTGATTTATGAAATCGGTAGCTAATAACTCGGTTTACCTAATATTGTCACTTAATTTATAGTTTCCTGTATAATAAATAAGATTTCAGTAAAGTTGTTTTGACATACAATTAAAATTTCAAATGAATACATAACATTGCTTCCGGTTAATTCGTCTATATGTTTCTATTTTTACTAGCAGTCCCGGCAAACGTTGTTTTGCCATATAAATATTTGTTTTAAGTAATTTCTAGTTAAAAAAAATGTTAAAGGTGGACAACCCTCATCACTAAGGGTTATGAAAAATAGATATTGCCCGATTTTCAGACCTACTCAATATGCTCATAAAATTTCATGAGAAGTGGTCAAGCCGTTTCGGAGTAGTACTTACGGGAACGAACATTGTGACACGAGAATGTTATATATAAGACTAGCTGCGCCCGCTACCACGTCCGCGTGGATTAATTATTTTGGGCTTGGTTTGATCAAAGTCACAGAAGCAAGCTAATTTATATTCCAGTACAGAAAAACTTTAAATGGAAATATTTCAAATTACCTTTGGGCATCCCACATGGCGGCTTCGTCCTGGAATTGTCCAGAAAGTCCAAATCAAACCTCCTCGCCGGCGGGTACGTCAATGCAACATGTCCACACACACAAACAAGCACTACACATAACACAACACAAAGCAGCGTCACTTTGTACAACGCCATCTTGTTTTCAATCACTTCACTCACTTCCACTAACTATAATCTGATTTCAATTTTCTTCATCTCTCAAATTTTAATAAAGTTTTCTTTATTAGTTTTTTGATCATCGTTATTTATATTGATTTTAAAGCTTTAGTTTTCTATATTATTTTTTTAATTCACCGTCACTGTATTGACATTTCCATTTGAATCCTTCGCGATCCGTAAATCTGAAACAACAAAAAAAAACAATCGTTACAAGACGGATATAAACATTATAAAAGAAAGACTGTACAAAGAAAATAACCTACTAACAAGACATACTAATAAAGACTCAACGAAAAAAAAAGAAACACATTCTTAAGGAACAAATATATTTCCCTATAACCAATTCTAAATATCAAATAAAACCGAATATCTACGGAACAACTGATATCTACAGTTACTAGTAACTTCAACATCTAAGACGAAATAATGATAGACAGTGAAGATCATAAATATATATCCACAATCAAATCTATCACATTATTTCCATTGTGGCTGTCATTATGTCTTACATAAACATCACGTTAGCTTTCAAAGAAAGTTTTCAACAAACACTTGCCTCTGGTTTCGTTTCTAGCCGCGATAAAATTGCTCCAATTTTCCAACGTAATGATACCTCGTTTGGAGACAACAAAACCGTCGGGATTGGAAATTGATCCGGCTTCAATAACTATAGGAAATTATTAGGAATTGTCAGCGACTTCGAATAGTTTCGTATATTTAAGCAAATTTTCTTATATTCATTATGGAACATACAAGTCTTTATCTCCCAACTTCGTCCGCGTGGAATAGTTATTTTGGGCATCATCGAAGCCTTCAAGGATGAATAATTTTCCCCATTTTTTTTTTCACATTTTCCATTATTTCTCTGCTCGTTATTGTTGCAGCATAATGCTGGCTCTGTCTACCCCGCCAGGGATATAGACGTGATTATATGAATAAATTAATGAATGAGAAATTTTAAATCCTTTTTTCACAATAGTTATAGAGTATAGGCAACAAACAAGAATTTCAAACTTAATGCCTATAATAAACAGACTAATTGTGAAATTACAAAGCATTTGTGCCTGATTACTCGTGGATGACTGACAGAAATTATACATCATATCAGTATTACAAAAGATCTCAATAAAGTGTTAAGTACTACTTGTCCCTTTCATTGCCTTTACGGTAACAGCAATGGATGATCAAGGTAAACGAGATTTGATGTTGTGCCTGTACATACATATAAAAATATTTTATATCAGACTAGTTATAAGATAAATTACTGTAAAGTTTCATGCAAATTTTATTGAATTATAAACGAAATAATTACGACGATATCAGACTTTATATTATTTAAACTTGGGATTCTTGTTTTAGGCGATAAGCTAGATACCTGTCACTATTTAAATCTTAATTCTATCATTAAGCCAAACAGCTGAACGTGGCCTATCAGTCTTTTCAAGACTGTTGGCTCTGTCTACCCAGTCCGCAAGCGACAAAGGCGTGATTTTGTATGTATGTACATTATAAATAAGTATAGTCTGGCGTACGTTTTGCGTACAGTTTTAATTTGCGTTATGCGCAAATTCTCTGCGAAAAGTTTCGCCATCTCTTATTCTATAATATTAAATAATTATTATTATTATCTTTAATCTCAAGCTACATCAAGCTAATGTTTATTAAAATATAACAAAAGCATCGTTACCATTGAAAGAAATAAAAAACATGATAAAATGCTTAAAAATCAATATGTCAATATTTAAGAAATGACTTGCTCTTAAATCTTTATCGCGCTTTTTCAATTAACAACTTTACGCTCTCAGCTGTAAGGATTAAATCGTCTTGGCAACAATATGAAGGAATATTAGTATGTAAGTAACAATAATAGTCTGTCTGTGTGTCCGTCACACTCTACGGACGTAACTTTCTCTGCTACAATGAACGCGTCTCTTGTTATTTATATTAACTTTTGTTTTCACTTTGCATTCGGAAGCTAAGTGGTTTCGACGCCATATTTTTGTTATTGGATGGTTATTACACGTCATGCCGTGTTGTTCCCGGCACCAAAAAAAAAACCGTTCCATATCTTTCCCATGGATGTCAAAAAAGGTGACTAAGGGATAGGCTTATAAACTTGGGATTCTTCTTTTAGGCGATGGGCTAACAACCTATGTCTATGTGAATCTCAAATATATCATTAAGACCGCTAAACGTGGCTTGGTCTTTATGAGACTGTTATGGATTTCCACTTGCTAAGATTTCTAACATTATATATAATTTCTTGTTCTTTTATTCACTCTCGACGATCATATCCTCTTAATTGATTTTTTTTTCATTCTTATATTGACACCTAATTAATATTACTCGACTTCCTCTTTAGTAAGGGTGAAATTGTCACAAACGAAGGGATATGAGGACCATGTATTTATAACTAAGATCTCCTGATAAAAATTATTTACAGTATTTAAGTCCTAGCCATCATATTATCCTATCCTACTTATAAATGTAAATGCTAAAGATTGAGTAAATGTGTGTTTCTTTGTTAGTCTTTCACGCAAAAAAATACTGAAAGGATTCATTAAAACTTTGCATTTAGTTACATTTAGTTACAACATAATAAGTTAAAATTTATAGAGTTTTAAGGCGGACAAAGTCGCGAGTAACTAGAAGTTCAATAAACCTTACTACAAGCTTACTTTTTCTGCAAAACAATCCACAAATCATTCCGGAAAGATTACGATTGTGATAAAAGTAATTGACTTATGCTATAAGAGTAATGGCGTAACTTTGAACAATAAATTACACTTGCATAATAAAAAAAACGGCTAGAACAAAAATATAAATCAGATAAGCTTTTGTGATCAAACATTGATGAATAACTTGATGATTTGATCAATATCTCTAGTTGGGGACATGGTTTGTCATTTTCTAACCTTGATGAAATGTCGACTTGTTTTTTCATACTACTTACATGTATTAACACAACACAAGGTTATGATATGCGTAAAATATTGACTATTTTAATGTCCCAAATTCACGTCGAATACAAAAGAAATAAAATATATAAGTACTTATAATAACTTATTCCTTGACCATATTCAAAAGTCATCGCAAAAGGTAGTTTTTGTGCACATATGTACATACATGAAGCGTCGGAATTTTCACATTATATTTTAAACTCGCTGTGCTCGCGACTTCGTCCGTGTGTAAAAGTTATTTTGGGCATCATTGAAGGATTCAAGGATGAATAATTAACCCCGTTTTTTTCACATTTTCCATTACTTCTTCGCTTCTAAAAGTTGCAGCGTGATGTTATATAGCCTAAAGCCTTCCTCGATAAATAGTCTATTCAACATAAAAATAATTTTTCAATTCAAACTAGAAGTTCCTGAGATTAGCGCGTTCAAATAAACTCTTCAGCTTTATAATATTAGTATAGATAAGCATCGTGTAAAAGCTCTGTCTAATTATAATCATGTTGTTAATAATTAAATGTCAAATACGTAATAAGCTGCAACCACGACAATAAAAGATTTTCGGAAATTCAAAAGAGCACTTTTTTAATTTAATTCTATGGACCACTTTCTGATGTAGCACGTACTATAGCTCGTAGATCAAAAATGTATTTGCGTCATTCAAATTGCAAATATTGAACAAGGCGTGGGCGTAACGTTATCAGAAAGAGGAATCCGAGTGAAAGTTACCACCTGCCGCTGCCGCCGTGGTCACTCTAGTGGTTCCTACTCACAGTTTTATGAGGCTGCATACAGCGAAAATCTTATTGTAAGCGATCGTTTACATACATACATATAATCACGTCTATATCCCCTGCGGGGTAGACAGAGCCAACAGTCTTGTAAAGACTGATAGGCCACGTTCAGCTGTTTGGCTTTAAGATAGAATTGAGATTCAAATAGTGACAGGTTGCTGGCCCATCGCCTAAAAAAGAATCCCAAGTATGTAAGCCTATCCCTTAGTCGCCTTTTACGATATCCATTGGAAAGAGATGGAGTGGTCCCATTCTTTTTTGTATTGGTGCCGGGAACCACACGGCAGCGATCGTTTACATATCGTGAAATGTTAACGGTCAGGTGCGTGTATTAGGTACTTGAGACTTCTTGAGCTTGTCAAAGTACTTTAAGCCGAGCCTTAGTTTGTATAAGTTATTATTGTATAAGTTATGAAAGTCCTGTCTTTTTAAGACTGTTGGCTCTGTCTACCCCGCAAAGGATATAGACGTGATTATACATATGTATGTATGAAAGTTATGGGAGAGTAGCTGTTTTTTTTTTCTGAGAGATTTATTAATGATAAATTTTATTTTGTACAATTTAATAAATTTATAAATTTTATAATTAATGAGAGAAGATTTAATTATATGTTTTATTTCATTTAACTTCAATTCCAAGTTATTCGGAAATAATTTTCCTGCATCACGCTTCAAGTGAAATTAAAATTTCCGTTCCTAAAACTTAGATTTTAAAGATAAGTATGTTTGACTCGTCATTAAAAAAAGTGGTTATGGCGTGAAAGCGAGCAAGACAGACAGAATTTCGCATCTATTTATGCTGATCTGGAAGCGAAGAAAAAACATAGTGTGTTACTAGCCCATTGCCTGGCTAGCCCATGACTGGTTACTAGCCCATTGCCCAAAAGAAGAATCCCAAGTTTATAAAGCTATCCCTTAGTCGCCCTTTACAGACTTCCATGGGAAAGGGAAGGAGTGGTCCTTTTCGTTTTTTTTTATTCTTCTATTCCAGCTTCTATTTCCAAGAAAATTGTAGAAGTCAATGAAAGAAGCTATTAAACTTGGGATTCTTCTTTTAGGCGTTGAAGTTGCAATCTGTCACTGAATCTCAGTTCAAACTGCAGAACCTGGCCTTCCAGTCTTTTTGTTGGCTGTCTCTACCCCGTTGGAGAAAAAGACGTGATTATATGTATGTATGTATGTAGTTACAGGTGAAGCTTATGCAAACAAACGAAGATCGAATGAAATTTTCAGTTTGCACAAACAATAAACATTCAAATTCAACAGGCCGGTTTCAACAAACGCTGCCCAGCAGCGGTGTCAAAATACCATTGTTATGTCAACGAGATTTCAAAGCAAATAACGGCTGTGGGATGATTCTGTAACTACCTAATGTTATTATTCTCATGTTTTCAGTGTCGTATATGTAATGTTTTTATATATTTATGTATCTACAACAAGGGAAATAAGAAAAAAAACTTAAAATAAAGAGAAATTCAGTACAAGGGCACTAATTATTTTTAGAGTAATTTCTTCCAGCAGGCCCACAATGTTTTATGATTATAATATTTTTTTTTTTCATTTAATTTAGTTTTGTAAGAAATTATCAATCTTAATAGATATAGCCCAAAATATAACAGCTTCGAAATATATCACTACATAGTATAAAACAAAGTCGCTATTTTAGTCTGTTTGTCTGTATGCTTAAATCTTTAAAATTACGCAACGGATTTTGATGCGGTTTTTTGTAACAGGTAGAGTGATTCAAGAGGAAGGTTTTTATGTATAATTTTTTCCGAATTTTGCACCCGTGCGAAGCCGGGGCGGGTCGCTATTTATACATAAAAGTAAACTTTTTAGATAATGAAGCCTAAGTAAGTAGGTACTACATACTTCCCAACACCCCAACCCCAATCAGAGTTTGGAATAATAAGAGACTAATTTCTATGCCCAAAATGCACTTTTTTTCTGATAGTATATTTTTCTCTTAAATTTATGAATGTTTGAATGAAAGGGACGACATAAATAGAACAATAAAAAAATTAACTGATTTTAAACTTTCGCGTGGCATTATCCTGTTTATAAAGGTAACTAACTATGTTACATGATTCGAAACGTTGAATGGGCATTGTTGATTATAAAAATTTCGTTTGGGCTGACATGTCAACACTATAAAAGCTCTCAAAAAGCAGAATAAAAAAAAACAAGAATATGGCGCGGAAATTTTTTCAAGTTGTAATATAAAATAATAAAACACTGATCAATAATTCATGTGCTATTCCGAATCACCCATTCACAGACATTACGCAACAGTAAGGGCATCTGCATTTACAATTTGAAGGTGTTCTCTGACCGGTTTAGAAAACAGACGTGACGAGTCAATATAATCATAATTCGTCAAATTGCATGCCGTTTATCATGTCAAGACTTCATTAGGTACTTATGGCCTTGTTGCCTTATTAGTACGTTATACTTTTGCAAACCATTGTATGTAAAAAATAAAGTTAGTGTTTTGCATAAAATGTTGAATGAATCGAAGCAATCTGCCCCTTAAGAAGTGAAGAAATACAATAGTGATTCTCAATTTTGGAAGCTCTATCGCCAACGTCCATACCACGTTGAAAACACCGGTTCTCGTCCGATCACCGAAGTTAAGCAACGTCGGGCGTGGTCAGTACTTGGATGGGTGACCGCCTGGGAACACCACGTGATGTTGGCTTTTTGCGGCTTATTTAGTATTTTTTTACTCACTTCTTCGCCTTTTATTTTTTTTTTACTAACTACACACCATAGCAGCAATCTACAGGCAACATAAAAGAGCCCGACAATAATGAACTGATTGACAAATCTTTTCTCATGCTTTTTGAAGAGATACCTACCTATTGCGGAACACCTTGTTTTCCCATGGTGTTTTATGATGCACTTAATTACGGTGTTGCCAAATAGAATCTCGGCTACTTACTGTTTTAGAATACACACAAAGACATTATTGAAAATCACGTCTTCATATTTAACGAGGCAGACCAGACACACAGAACCCATAGTTGGGTACATATTCAGTTTTATTGGCGGCAATACAAATGTAACTGTTCAATATTTTCAACACGGTTGATATATCCGATATGGTCTAGTGGCTAGGATACCTGGCTCTCACCCAGGAGGCTCGGGTTCGATTCCCGGTATCGGAATAAGTTTTTTGTCCAAAATATTTTTATTTTTGTGAATGTATACAAGCTGCTTAGCCGCGACTTTGTCAGTGTTAGTTACATCTTATCTTTGTCAGTCATAATTTTAGGGCTTTCCGTAGATGCAAAAACGAAACCCAAACAGTTAATATTAGAGCTCTAGTTTTTTGTATCCCGAGAGGTAGGCAGAGGCATCTTTCCACTTGCCACGATCCCCGCATTTCGGCTTAATCTTCCTTCAGGTAGTTAAAGTAAATATGCACATTGCCCACGTAAAATAAAGTCTGGATTAGGCAGTTTGGTACGGGTGAACAAGAGGAAATAATATTAATTAATTAACGCCATCTATCATCAAGTAGTAGTACATACTTAAGCCAAGGTATCAACATTAGATATCAAATCAAAATACACTGTTCATTATCACAGTAAGGTAATAAATCTCGTGTAAATTAAATCAATACAAATAAGGTTAATACTAGTTTTTGTTAAAACTTCCTCACTACTATCCCATCCATCCTATCTTTACTATATAATATACTATCCATTACAGAGCTAAATACTTAAACAGTTACTTAAACAGACAGCGCCATCTAGTATTGGAAATAGATAGATAAGAAGAAACTAAAAAGATAAGTTTTAAAAGGGTTTAGTTTGGTTTTTTTTTAAATAGTTATTATTAGGTATGTACGAGTTATTTAATATGGACAATAAGTATTCAATAACAGTCAGGTAAGAAGATAAGGTCTAAGGAAGCTCAAAAAATACAGAATCACTCCTGCCTTGAAAATTCCCAAGTTATAGGTATGCGGCAACAGAGAATTTACAAATAGATTCAGTGGTTAAATTAATTAATGTTACTTGTTCAATCTGACTAACCAGTAATTACGGTCAGCCATGCAAAACCAGGCGAATCGTTATGTCAGATGACACTTTCGATCATTATTTATTGTTATGTCAGAATCAATCACAATATCGACTTTAATTAAGTACTTTAAATAGTCATACATGCATAGTTCTTTGTGCAAAAAATACTTTTTACCTTTTAAGACATAAGATATATATCGAGGTATACAATGAAATACACGGGGTCTGCTTTTTTAGTGAACTTTTACGCGAACGAAGTTAACGCGGGCAATAGTTAGTCATACACAAAATCGCGCCTCATTCCCGCGTACAGTCTTATTGTCAAATCATGATCCCTAAATTCTCTTTCGCTTCATCCACATTTATCACTCTCTTCATGCAAACTTGTCGACCTTTTCGAAACAGCAATAGTTTATCATTTTTCTCGCCAAGTAGCAAAAAAAATATTAAAGCGTAAAATGCGAATCAGTTTTAAGGGTATTGAACCTAAGAAAGCACAAGGTTTAAAAAAAGAAACGGGTTCCATTCCATCCACCCAGTTCACCATAGACATTTTTTTTTATTTCTCACGGTAATGGCACATAAAACGAGTTTATTGTGAAATGTTAGGTATATCTATCGAGTAGGTTGGTCACACACTCGAGTTTAATTAAAACTATTGCTCTATGCAATTAAAATTACATTGGCCAACTATGTTACGTGTATACCTACGTCGCAAATCGATAAATATTGCAATCAATCAATCGGCTAGTGATGTTCTCGATTTTCTAAGCATTCCAAGTTTCTTAGTCTTTCCTTTGATTGACTTTTGCCATTCACAGATAGATATTGACACGTTTATATCCCTTATTGGGTAGAGAGAATAATCTAATAATAAAAGACTGAAAGACCACGTTCAGCTGTATGGCTTTATGTTCGAATTGAGATTCAAATAGTGACACAGGTTAATTAGCCCAGAACCACCCAGTTAACATTTTATTTTTCTTTGCTGCATGGCCAACAAATACCTACCTACGTTTTCTACACCTTCTTATTAATATTTATCAATGATCGTATAAGTTTCTATTGTATTGTGTTAAGGTGTAATAAAAGCTGATAAAATCAGATGTTGTCTAACACTAGAGCATGGTGAAATAAAGATGACGTTTCCTAACTTTTACGACGAAATAGAAAGTAAGCGTTCGTTTTATTTACCTTTTGTAGGTGACAAAATACTTTTTCACATTTTTCAAAGGCGCTGCCCTCATTTGAAATAAATCGTTTTATCTGAAACGAAGTCGAAAGCTAGTTCTACCTTGAATTATTGGAAGTTAGTTAATTTGGCTAGTACAACTGCGTTTATTATATTATGTAGTTTTCTAAGTTAATATATGAACATTGCTATGTCAATTATAGCTTATTAAAGTAGAAATAAAACATCTCGTTTAATTATAGTAATAATACTAGCCCAATAAACCACTGGCAATATTATCTAGTAATTTGATGAAGAACATAATTATAATTCTCCGAGTCATTGTTTTAGAAAAAATAAAATAAAATTAGTGCAGCACTGCGCCGTTGAAAAATTTGAAAAGGATAGCGTTGCTATATTATTTATATGAAGTGTGGTTAGGTAGATCTACTTAAGTCTAGTTTATAAGTGATGTTAATTTTAAGCCTTCAATCGTTTACACGTGTATTATATGATTAACTTAAACAGTAAAGTGAGTTTAAGTAATATTGTTTTTTGCTTAAAAAGTTTAAAAACTGTCCCTAAAAATGCTTTGAGCATTTTTACAAAATTACTCATTTTTTTACTTAAGATGGAGTTGAAAATAAAGAAAGTAATGTTTCTGTTTTCTTTCACTGAGGTAAGTATATCTGTCAAAAACACAATTACAAAACTAAATGAAATTATCTAATCTTGCCACGGTGGAAGCTATTGTTCTGTGAAAACGGTTTCTAAGGGCTTAAAAAAATGTTTTACGCAATTCGTTGCGATCTTGAATTGTTTTTGTGGCTAACTTTCCTTCGATTGGAGACTATAATACTCACCATTGCCGTGTGGTTCCCGGCAATTAAGAATAGGAAAAACTCCCATTTTTTTCCTATGGATGTCGTAAAAGGAAACTAAGGGATAGGCTTATAAACTTTGGATTTCTCTTGTAGGCGATGGGCTAGCAACCTGTCATTATTTGAATCTTTTTCCAAACGCCATCCAGCTGAACATGGCTTTACAGTCTTTTCGAGACTGTTGTCTCTGTCTTCTCCGCAAGGGATATAAACGTGAGTATATGTTTGTATGTATAGCCAATTTAATGTGCCTGGTTGACAGCAACTTTGAATAGGATCACTAAACAGAAAAGACAGAAAGTCGTAAACGCGACTAAGGGAATTGGAGAAGTGTAGTGCAAGGTTCCATGCTTGGGAAAAAACAAAGTGACTGACAGCTGCTTCTCTTCTTGCGTTGAAAGGTTGCGGAGGTCAGACGGGAGTCTTCTTCTCTTCCCTGGTCGCGTTATGTGGGATCGGGTCTTCTCACTTTTCTGCGCCAAGACGTTCGGTCTTGGGTTGTCGGTTCTGGCAACTGGGCTTGCGTGAGATTCTATTGCATATTTGACCACCAGGTCGATGGCGGGCGGCCTCTTCCTCTTTTCAGTCGGGAGTCGCTTCGTGTTAAAACCTGACTCACCCAAGACATGATCCATGGTCAAGGGCGAACCCCGGGGCTCCTCTCCAGAGTGGTGAGGATGTAACCGGGACTAACATCATGAGGAAGATGTTATGGTTGTAATGACTCCACCGACGAAGCAATGCCGTTAAAAATAAATCTTTGACTCATTCTTGACTTGAGTGTTCCCCTCTCAACACGAAAATCATTGGTAAAAGTAAAAGTCGAAAGATTTATTGATTTATGCGTTAAAAGGTTTAAAGATGTAGGAAAACCATGAAAAAAAAATGAAGTACAACCATTTATAACTTTTAAATTTGTAATTATCTATGATTGTGCTTCATAATAGTACTATTATAATAGTTCTACATAATAGTAGTTATTATATAGATATATTATAAGATAGAAAAATCTTTCATAGCGCGAATTAATCGGAACAACGCCATCTAGCGGAAATATATGGAGTTTTGGTTTTTGACTTATACGAGTAATTTTTATTCTCGGATGATGTACATAATATACATACCTAACAAATCTTAAATATAAAATTCTCGTGTCACAATGTTCGTTCCCGTACTCCTCCGAAACGGTTTGACCGATTCTCATGTAATTTTGTAAACATATTGAGTAGGTCTGAGAATCGGCCAACATCTTTTTTTCATACCCACAAAATGCTTAACAACTTTTGCCGGGACAGCCAGTAGGAAAATAACAACGGGTCTATCACTTCGCTACACATTATAAAGTAAATACATACTTACTACATACATACACGCCTGTTTCCCATTGGTAATATTTTTGCGGTTGAGACATCATTTGAATTAAAGCCGCGTACTGAACTAGGGGTTTGTGTGAGTTTTACTCGATCAAACGCGTCGAGCAAGTAAACGCGAATTTGTATTTGATTTGATCAGCGCCACCTAGTGGTAACGTTATGGCACTAATGCAATCCCATACAAATTCGTGATTACTTGCCCGGCGCTTTTGATCAAGTAATTCAAATTCAAATTCAAACTTTTATTTGCATAATATGAGTACAACAAGGTCTTAAATATAATGTATAACAGATCTTCATATTTACCCTTTCGGGTGTTGCAAACATTTTTATGTATTAGTAGACATACAAACTTATACATAAAATACGCACTCTCACTCCCACTCTCTCTCTCACTCCTCTGTCTGCTATATATGTACGGCTATGAGCGAGATAGCAGGAGATACATATTTTGTTTTTATGTTTTTTAACAATTTATTATTAATATTTACACATAAGTACCTATTCATCAGTAAGGAAAAGTTATGGCAAATGCAGGATTATATTTGCAAAATTGTCGGTGTCTCGAATCGTTTCTCCACGATCGTTCGGTTATATTGACAATTTTCACTGTTTCACGGTTGTACAAGTAGATGACAAATTGATGTTACTCTGTGACAAATTTAAGCATGTAATGTAACAAAATGGCTGTTTGCAGAAGATTTTGAAATAATTAACCTACTACAAACTTAATTGCTAAATCTTTTTGTCATTTTACAAATGAAAATCTATGAAGAAATTCTTTTAAAAACAAACCAAGACTCTTGCGTAAAATTAATATCTATACTACCTATATTCATATTTAATTTAAACCGTTCGCGTTAAAAAAAGTCGAAGCGTGCCTTTATTCTGTGAAGAAAAAGAACACAAAAATTATATAGTATGAGTAGTAGAAGAAAGAAGAGAACTATATTCAGACAAAACTTGTTCAGAACAACTTAACCTCAAAAACATCGTCTAATAAGGTTTACGCCTTGACATTACACCATTAGTTATTCATGATGACTCAACGTCCTTGAAATTATAATTAATTATTACCTTATGTAATTGCATAACACATTTTATAAACAAAGATGGTTTTATCCGTGACTGTAGTTTTGTAAAGCTAAAATGTTGCAAGTTGTGATCTTGAGTGAAGTGATTTGAGTTTACATTAAGTTATTAATAGATGGCGTTGCTCTTCCACATCGCGCTATGAAAACGTTTTGGCGAATTTATAGGTCGCTGTGAATTCAGAGTGTTGAAGTGTTTCTTCTTTATTTAAAAGCTTGCTTGATTGTGAATGAAATCATGAATTATAAATTAAGACTCAAAAGCGGCTTTATCCTTATTTCAATCTCCTTTTTATTTGCAGTAATGTTATAATTAAAATACCTACCACATATCATACATACCATAACATCACTTTTTTTACCCACTTCATCTTTTTATTAAGTGCTAGTTCCGAGAACTCATCGGTATTTTTATTTATTATTTTGATTTATAGAAGGTTTGTCCTTAAAAATCTGTCCACAGGTACATTTGTATGTGTAAGGTAGGTTCAAGATGGACGAAACCACTTTCCAATTGACGCAATAGTACGCGGAGAAATGCGAAAGGATGACACTATGTATGTTTTACTTGCTATAATATACACAATTATTTAGTGCCGTGTGGTTTCCTGCACTTTGGAATAGAACCTCTTCATATCTTTCCCGTGGATGTCGTAAATGCGATTAAGGGGTAGGTTTATTAATATGGGATTCCTCTTGTAGGTGATGGGCTAGCACCTGCAGCAACAGCACAACCTGTTTACTATTTGAATTATAATTCCATCATGAAGCCATACAGCTGAACTTGGCCTTTCTATCTTTTCTTCTATCGCTCGCTCTGCCTACCCCGTAAGCGTATAGACGTGGCTATAAGTATGTATATATGGATAATAACTTACCTTTACTTAAATATATCTTAATACATTGTTTCATTAACGGATATGGACATAAAAACATCTGGTGATAAACTCCATTATTTTTTAACGGACATAACTAAGTTAAAACTAATTTTTCTATTTAATGGACGAAACATGTTCATCTTATTCAATTAAGACAAATATTTATTATCTTAACATCAAAATGACTTTAATATTACTAATTTTAATAATAATAAAAAAGAGAAGATAATAAAAATAATATGTTCTCATCTCAATATAATCTCCTTACTCCAAACTTAACAGCGTTGCGAAATGATTACAGTCATACAAACAATTTGTCAATATATTTAACCGACCTTGAATAAAGTAGGTAATGTATGTCATAGTATGTGGGCAGGCAGTAACGTAACGAAAGCGTAGAAGCATCTTATTAGCTTTGTGTGAAAGTTAACAAAATTTTTGGTTTTTAGACCGTAATATCTAACTCATTTTGTGGTGAAATTACTCTTATTTCAGTGTGATTTATTTACAAACATATTGTTTGTTATTCGGGTTTTAAGTTTTTATCAGTTGAAAAATAGTTAACCTATAAATTAATATAAAATAATACTTTGTTTTGAATAATAATAATTTGTAATAATATTATATTATTACCATAAAAGTATTTGGTATTACACATTACACTATATTATTTTTAAAAATAAAAAAATTCATTGGAATGTACAGAGCTGCTCTCTAGGAGTTAAAAACTCAAAAATATTTTTAGTCTATCTTAAAGGCTGTTTTTTATACACCTTAAATTTCGCTTATAACATTTTATTTTATATAAAATTTACAGACATCTCATAACATAATTCAACATAATTTACAGACTAGGTATGAAAATTATGTTGAATGCGTTTTTAATTATTGAAAACACCGCCCTAAAATACTAGCGCTACTCGCCACGTGCGGCGCTAGTAGTACAAAGAAAAGAAATAAAGTAAATAGTTCACTTGGTCAAAATATTGTAATTTTTAACCAATGACGTCGAATGGCATTGGCGCTCGTGACAAAAACTGCATTCTTTATAAGTACGTGGTGTGATAATATAGCGTTAAATGTGATAATTAGATTCTAGTATGGCACGTTCTTTGGTTCAATTTCACACTGATTATAAACTAGAGATAATGAATCATACTATTTTTAATACACATTAATTAATATTTAATTAGTTTTGAAACAGCTATCATCATTATTTCTTCAAATAATGAACGAAACGTTTTTTTTACAAGTTTAGTAAAAAAAATACGAGAAATATTTATAATTAAACGATAAAGTATGTTCGTCAAGTCATTACGCTTTACGTGATGCTACTTCGCCAATCTTCGTGATAGCTCATACAGACATTTACCTACCTAAGTAATTAAGAATAATAAAAATCAATAAGAAAAATCTAGGGTTCCCATATAATTAACGAAAATTCCCAATAAGACTGCAGGAAAAATCTAATAATAACCCATTGTTTTAAATCTGCGTTTATAGTTAACCCGTGTGAGGTAAGGTTATGTTACAAAAATGCTTAATTGCTTACTTAAAATTACGTCTTTATCCCTTACGGAGTAGACAGAGCCAACAGTATCAAAAAGGAAAAGCAACGTGAGGCATCCCCTTGATATACCTATTAATTTATTTAAAAAAAGATAAACTCCTGCCACTTACAAACGTATATATAATGCGACCTTAAAACTGACTTTACAGACGTTTACATAACATGGCCGAGACTTATTTTTGTGCAAACAATGTAACTTGGAAAAATGGAACGTTTGCGTTAAATATATTAATAAGTGCACTTATTGGAGTTTTTCGTAACTTACCTTAGATTTTCTACTAAGTAGGTAGGTATCTGAAACAGAAAAACAAGAATATAATTTAACTGCGTAATTTAAGTTAAAACCAAACCTAGATACATTTTTATTTAAAAAAAAAATATGTTTCTAAGCAACAGATCCTATAAATGTCTTTATATAACACAATTTTATGATATTTAAAACATAGATTCTTAATCAGTAATATTTTTGTACAGTAGGTACACGGTATAAGGGCTAATATTTTTTTAAGGTCAAAAGTTACCCAATAGATGGCGTTAGAAATAATTTGCATAAAGTTACGTGATGTCACATGCCTGTCGAAATCTCTCAAGGTGGTATTTAGCGGTCTATTTAGAATCGAAGACAATCGTAGATTCCGCTGCGAAATGTGGGCTGACTGGTTTATCAAGTAGATTTCATTGTTTAGAACACGAGATTTGCATACGTTTACTTTCGTAATGAACACCCAAGGCACATTGAACAGGTTGGAGAAAACGGGACAAAACCTTGAAATGGTAAAATAAATATTTTAAAAGAAAATCGACGCAAATAAAAAAGGGTTTGCCCCGGGTGAGGATCGAACTCACGACCTTAAGATTATGAGACTTACGCGCTGCCTACTGCGCTACCGAGGCTTGTGAACAATTGACGAAATAGGTCATCACATGTATTTTTAATTTTAAATATTGTGATTGAGATTTTATTTTAAAGTCGATAATTCGCCTATATACAGTGACATGAGTTACATTTAATGCTTGAAATTTACTGCATACCATTTTATATTTAATCATATTAGTGAATATAAACCGCCAAAAAAAATATTCTATAAAAGTATATGTACCTATAAATATTGTATGTATAAACAAAACATTAGGTAAGTATGTAAAACCTTGTTTTTAATAGAAGATAAATTAAATAAATAACATAAAACAGTACAGTACCTACAAAGGCGGGCTTATCCCTTAGTTGGATCTCTTCCAGGCAAACTTTAACTTTTAATTATGTTGTTCTTTGAACTGAAGCGTGTAATAAGGTGAAAAAAATACTGCCCTACATATTCCACACATTTCATATCTACTACGTACGTACATACATATGATCACGTCTATATCCCTAGCGGGGTAGACAGAGCCAACAGTCTTGAAAAGACTGATAGGCCACACTCAGCTGTTTGGCTTAGTGATAGAATTGTGATTCAAATAGCGACAGGTTGCTAGCCCATCGCCTAAAATAGGAATCCCAAGTTCATAAGCCTACCCCTTAGTCGCCGTTTACGACATCCGTATGAAAGAGATGGAATGGTCCTATTCTTTTTTTGTAATGGTGCCGGGAACCACACGGCACTACACTTATCTACTATTTAGAAGTAATTCTTGCGTCTCGGCTGGTATCTCACGCAATGACGTAACAACGTTACTTTCACTCAATTAAACAGTGTTAAACGATTCACGGGCCACACCTATACTTGAATGATTCCAGTCGTTTGCTGTCTTGTCAACAAAAAACACGTAGTAAGTGATACGAGATTATCAGAGACTATGTATATAGTAGGTAGGTACAAGCGATTTCGTCCGCACGTGAAAAAAAATATTTTTACAGGCTCACTGAATTGTTTTATTATGATCAAATTAGAAAGAAATATCTTTAAATTTTAATTTATTATAAAAATTTAATGTAACTGCATGATTTCATGAAAAATGTTCTGTAGTTTTTGCGTGAATAAGTAATAAACACACACGCATCCACCTAAATTTTCGCATTTGATAGTAGGATATTCTGAAAATCTTATTTCTAATTTATTATCTTTTTAAACATTTAAACTGAAACTTAATATTGAAGTTAAAAATATAGTGATATTAAAAATAAACACTAATAAAATCAAGAAAACCAAATCGACCGTCACTAGGTTTCCATTTTAGGTCTCAGCCCCCTTTGGTCAGAGCCGTTTTGGTATCAAACGGTATTTAGATCTAGCTGTTTTAGTACAGGTCTAGAATTTAAATAGCTTAGTTCTACTTGTTCGTCTATAAAAATGGCTTCTAAATTATGATGAAAGTAAAAAAAAATCAATTTACAATACGGTGAAAATGTATATCCTACTACTATCATAAAGGCGAAAGTTTGTATGGATGTTTGTTACTCTTTCACGCAAAAACTACTGAACCGATTACCATGAAATTTGGTATGTAGGTAGCTGAAGACCCAGAATAACACATAGGCTACTTTTTATCCCAGAGTTCCCGCGGGATTGATAGGGTTTCCATGCGGACGAAGTCGCGGGCGGCCTCTAGTTTGTATATAAATATAGATCTCTTTAATCTAAATCATGGACGATACATTCGTCCATGATTGCCTGGATTTAAAAATAATAGTGGACATAAAATTAATTTGCTGCTGACACACACTTTATATGGTTTTTTTTTGTTACCAGAAGTACGAAATCTAAATTGCGATTATTTTAGGCATAATAAGTGAGAGGTGAGGCTATCCTACTAATATTATAAATGCGAAAGTTTGTGAGTATGTCAGTATGGATGTTTGTTACTCTTTCACGCAAAAAATACTAAACCGATTATGATGAAATTCGGTATGTAGGTAGCTGAAGACCCAGAATAACATATAGGCTACTTTTTAACCCGGTGTTTCCGCGGTATTGATAGGGTTTACATGCGGACGATGTCGCCGGCGCGGGCGGCCTCTAGTAATATATAATTTTCTACACTTATGCCAAACCTTTTTTGTTCACATTTCTGCATGATTATAAAGCATTTTGACGCCCACTCACTATTATGTTTAATGACGTAATACGCCATAATATTGTAAATGTGTAATGGGCTGTAACTTAGTAGTATAATTATTGTTACGGAACTATTGGAGAAAGCAGATCAAGTAAGCCCTTCACACTAACTAACTTGAAAACATAATTAGCAGAAATGTTCTCTTGTCGACGACTTCTTAATAATTTTTGAAATTACAGTGCAGACAGATTTAAAAAAAACATATTAATATATCTTTGCCGTGTGGTTCCCGGCACCAATACAAAAAAGAATAGGACCACTCCATCTCTTTCCTATGGATGTCGTAAAAGGCGACTAAGGGATAGGCTTACAAACTTGGGATTATTTTTTAGGCGATGGGCTAGCAACCTATCACTATTTGAATCTCAATTCCATCATTAAGCCGAGCAGCTGAACGTGGCCATTCAGCTTTTTCGGGACTATTGGCTCTGTCTACCCCGTAAGGGATATAGACGTGACTATATGTATGTATTCATAACCGCTTTGCGTGCTTAAACGACTTCACTCAATTCAATACGTTGAACGCGAAGTTATTCGGAGGTGAAGATTAATGGGTTTGAGTTTTTGTTGTTTATTTGTTGAGAATTATACCACCGATTATACGTTCGTCTCGCAAAAAATGGTTGATGCCAAAGAACGTCAGTACTAACGTGACCATTTTTTTTTGCGTCAGAGCGGGACGCTTACGGAATTTTTTATAGAAGTAAATAAAAAAATATAAGTACTATTGATATGTTAATTATAAATAATTATCTATAAATATAATAAAACAGTAAAAATATTTTGTCTGTACATTTAGTATTTTTGACTGACTGTTCTCGTCTGCGAGATTTGAGTGCAATGTTGATATAAAATAAGTATAAAAATTTGGTTTGTTTGAAAAAGCGGGACATTTTTGCTCTCGCTGGGGACAGCGGGACAGACAGCCTGAAAGCGGGACAATCCCGCCGAAAGCGGGACGTATGGTCACTTTAGTCAGTACACAAGTTTTTAAGTGATGTTACATGCACACTTGTTACTTTTTTATGAGAATCAGTACGGAATCCTTTATGATGGGTTTGGCTTTCAGTTTGGTTGAGTCGCTTCGTGTTAAAAGCCAACTTATCCATTTTATATATAGAAGAACCTCAAGAAGTATACTAGGATATAATAATATACAAAGATAAATACAAATTTTCTTTATTGCCTATTAAAAATACATATTTATTAGAAATATACACTATGAATATGTTGAGCAAAGGCGGACTTATCGCTAAGCAATATCTTCCAGCCAACCTTTGGGTAGTGAAAGTTAAAAACATCGATAGATAGAACCTAAAATTGAACAAAATATCGTCTAATTATTATTATTATCTTATTTTAGGCGATGGGCTAGCAGCCTGTCACTATTTGATTTGCAATTCTATCATAAAGCCAAACAACTGAAAGTGGCCTGCCAGTCTCTTCAGGACTGTTGGCTCTGTCTACCCCGCAAAAGGTACAGACGTGACTATATGTACTCGTATGTAATCATCAAATTTCGCAATCTGCGGGAGATGTTTTCGTGAAAAGTGACGGAAGTGTGAAAAAGGAAGCTGGATAGACGTGCTAATTTTCGCCATTCGATTTGAAGGACTAATAAGTTGTTTCTTACACATCGTGCAAATACGGTAAGGTAATTTCTTATCTATTCTCGTCCTACAGTTTGATAAATACCGTCTTGTATAATTTCTTTATATTTGTGACTGACTGCTAACACGTCATAGAAGATATTAATTGGTGTGCCCGTTCCCAACTACTCGTATAAAGCCTAGTGTATATTCCAATAAAAGTCAGTTGTGTATAAATGTGTATGTAATACTCTAATCATCTATTTAAAAAATAGGGATAGGCTTACAAACTTGGGATTCTTTTTTAGGCGATGGGCTAGCAACCTGTCACTATTTGAATCTCAATTCTATCATTAAGCCAAACAGCTGAACGTGGCCATTCAGTCTTTTCAAGACTGTTGGCTATGTCTACCCCGCAAGGGATATAGACGTGACCGTATGTATGTATGTATTTCAAAAATAGCCACTGACACCGCTCTAATATTTAGCAAATTAATGTAAAATGCGCGCGCCTTTATACCGCACAGTAATGATAGGTATTGTGTTGTATTGTACACTAAGCCCAGTTTTTGTGAGCGACATCACATCATCGCTTAGATCACACAAGGACGTCGTACCGCGATTTTTAGATACTTATAATAATAATATATAGAAACTAGTGGTCAGGTTTGCCCCGGCTTTGCTTACGAAATACTATTTATTTTATTTATTTATTTATTGACAATAACCAACCCTATCATTACAGTGTTACCCAATGCGATAGAGTAGCTAATTAAATTACAATTATATTAAGCAAATTATTTGTGTACTTATGAGGATAATTCATATAACATAGCTCTTGTGAACTCAGTCAAAGTACAGTTGAACAAGTCTATGCTATTAGCGACCCCGTTCATAGCTTTTATTGCCCTTGTACTAAAACTACGCACCAAGGGTTCAAGTATGTAAAAGTAAATGTTCCAATAGTATGCTGATATGATGTTGGAGTTTTTGTGGAAAATATTTGAACGCGAAAACCGAAAAGTAATCCATTAAGAATGATTGTACATAAAACCATATATTTACAACCTCGGACGCAGGAAGCGCATTACTAACAATTAGATAACATTTTCTGACGTAAAAAAATTGATCCTTCATTGACTAATTAATTTTAAAATAAATTATTTCTTACTCGAATTTTATTACACTGTACATATTCTTAAAAACTGTTAATAATTATTTAAATCACTAAAAATAATAATATAAGATACATAATCAGGGCAAAACCGGCTATATTTAAAATTACCTACAAGGGCCGTCAAGCGACTTTATGCTTAAAAAATTATAACCCATTACCCTGAATGTATATGTCGCGGCGCTGTCATGGCCGACGACGGCTAGTTTGCAAAAGGAGTAATAAAACTTTTATTTTGTACATATTCTTCTATATTATAATTAAATTGTACATATTCTTCTTTATCCAATGACTGTTCTATTTTTGTTATATATATTTTATGTGCAATAAAGAGTTTACAAACAAACAAAACTTTTGATTAATTGTCAATGTTTGAATCTCAATTCCATCATTTAGCTATACAGCTGAATGTGGCCTTCAAATTTCTTCGAAATTGTTACCTGTGTCGTATGGTTGATAGAATCGAGCATTTTTAAAGACTTAAAACCTTTGTAAGTTACCTATGTTACACATATAGCGGCTCACTGGATAAGGTTAACATTAATTATAAGGAAACCTTGTGTCACATTTTGTTCCAGTAAAGGCTAAGAGGATCAACTTGACCACAATATACATAAAAATATATTAACATACATATGTTGATTGACACAGATACTAAGTGTCGGTGGACGAGTGATTAGTGCGGGTTTTTCAAACAAGGATGTAAACGCAAATTTGTATGTGATGTAATCAGCGCCATCTATTGGTAACGCGATGGAACTAAATCCATAACATACAAATTTGCTTTTACTTGCTCGATGCGTTGGATCGAGTAAAATTTGCACTAATAACTAGCCCTCAGGTTAATTAGAGTTCACATAATTAGAGTTATGATATATTCTTCGTATTTTTAATTAGCTTTAAGACTTATATCGGGTAGGAGTTTTTAAATCCAATAAAAAATGCGAAATCTTTAAAGTTCCGTTATGTCCGTCAGTACGTCAAATTACAGCCATTTTATTCGAGCGTACTTAATTTAGAAGCGAAACCCGACTCGCACTTGGCTAGTGTTTAAAAAATTCCTTCTTCTGAGGGACCAAATAACTCGTCTTTAAGACCTTAGAGGTCAGACCTTGAGGTCGGTCACGACCAAAGAGGTTCCCTTCGTCTGTTTTTATGATAATCTGTGGCTTTACATCCTTATCGTGACTAATTGATTGCTTACCATTATTTAAATAATGAACACGATTCTAATTTGAAATACGGGTATCTTAGAACGAGCTTTATCAATTAGTTTTGAAAAGCTTTTGGTATCTTCGCCAGGAATAAGATAAGGGCAACATACATATAATCACGTCTGTATCCCTTGCGGGGTAGACAGAGCCAAAAGTCTTGAAAGTCAAAAGGCCACGTTTAGCTGTTTGGCTTTACAATAAAATTGAGGTTCAAATAGCGACAGGTATCTAGCCCATCGCCTAAAAGAAGAATCCCAATTATATAAGCCTATCCCCTAGTCGCCTTTTACAACATCCATGGGAAAGAAATGGAGCAGTCCTATTCTTTTTTTAATTGGTGCTGAGACCCACACGGCACGGAAAAGGGCAAAATAGCAATAAATGGTTATTATAGTGTGTTTTTAGGGGGCATATTTGATTCAAAATAAATTCACATACACATGTACATAATATGTACCATAATATCTTTATCCCTTATCTATAATGTCGACAGAACTAATTGTTACTTAGACTTTATAACTGAATTGCGATTCAAATATTGGTTTAAGTTAAAGAAAGGTTGTTTGAAACTGGCAGAAAAACTGGTCTTATCATAGCGACACACGAGACATTTTTTTGCTCACCAAACGTTGGTATGTAAGGGCCCGGTATGGACAAATAGGCATACGGACAGCAAAAAAATTCACTGGCGCAACTCGAATTCTCGAGTGATTGCGTAAATTGAACGTATTGGGTACGGTCTGTTACTAACTTTACTTAATTACATTTTATTTTTTATCGACTTGTTTTTATTACCGTGTGGTTCCCGGCACCAATACAAAAAAGAATAGGACTACTCCATCTCTTTCCCGTGGATGTCGTAAAAGGCGACTAAGGGATAGGGTTATAAACTTGGGATTCTTCTTTTAGGCGATGGGCTAGCAACCCGTCACTATTTGAATCTCAATTCTATCATTAAGGCCAAATAGCTGAACGTGGCCTATCAGTCTTTTCAAGACTGTTGGCTCTGTCTACCCCGTAAGGGATAAAGACGTGATCATATGTATGTATGTTTTTATTACATTAAAGTCTATGCAGTCTCAATAACTGGCCAGTATTATTTCAATTAAAAATGACATAGACAATAATAATTAATTGTTGAATAGGGAACATGCAATAATTTTAGTTTTGATTTCATTTTAAAGAATTCCATGTAAAATAGGTCTTAACATATTGAAAAATTAAAACAATCTAATTTATCGTAAAAAAATGCGGCTTTAAACTGATCGTTTAAATTTTCGCGCCAAAACGGACCTACACTTCCAATGACGTCACACGTGTTTGACATTTGTCGTGCTTGCCTTCGTTATAGTATCTCTATTTAGTTTGTGCCTTCGTTGATTATTATAAATTGCAAACTTTCCAATAAGTTTATTGTAATAATTTAAAATGGAATATCCATCCACATCAGGTGATCACAATAATACCGAGAAAATTCGGATAAAAAGTCGTGTTGACTCATGTTTTGTGCCTATGTGTCCATCTACTTCAACAAAGTTTCCAAATAAATTGTTCTTGACTGGACCTACTGACCCAAAACTAAGAAGAAAGTGGTTTCAAGCTGCAAAGAGGAATGACTATTATTCTCCAAAGACTATTATTCGTTGCTGTGAAGACCACTTTGACGTAAGTTGGCGAATACTTACTTGTTATTATTGCTTGTACTGTACCTAAGTATTTTCAAAACTTAATGACATATTTTTAATTTTACAGTTGGAGAACGACGTCGAAAATTGGATGAAGTTTAAAATGATTGGGGGGAAACTTTATCTGAAAAAGGATGTGGTACCTCACTTTTTTGAATGCCAAAATAGAATGATGCCACTGAAACCTAGATCAGTAATAATGAAAAGGAAAATACGTGAAATTCTTGAGAGCATTGAAAATAATGCAGGTATAATATTTATAAATAAAGGATCCTTGATCAAATTAAGGACGTCCTGGTAAAGGGTCAGGTCAAAAGTACCCGAAACCGACGAGCTTGCATGAAGAGAGTTATGAATGTGGATGAAGTGAAGGAAATATGCAGAGATCGTGGCAAGTGGAAAGAGGTAGTCTCTGCCTACCCCTCCAGGAAAGAGGCGTGATTTTGTGTATGTATGTATGTATAATATTTATATATTCTTTCAGATTATTTTATTCTTACACTGAACATTCTAACTCACATTTTTTATAATGATATAAAAATAATACTTTCTGATAAAGAACTACCTAGATATATTATTGTTTTGCATTTTTCAGATCCATCTTTGGAGTGTTCATCAATCACAGAAACACATGATTCTCAGAATATAGAAATATCCAATGATAAAGGTGTACAGGTGTCTATATATCCTCATAAACGATCAAAACCAGTTCAAGTAGAAATGAAAATACCCCAAAAGACTGTAGCTTTATCACCTAAGAAAGTCAACATGAGGGATCATAAAACATCACCCATAAAACTAAATATGTATAAAATTATTTATTCTGAGTCTAGTGATACTGACAGTATTAGGAGTCTTTTTAAACCTGAGGATGAGACAGATAGCACTGCAGAATCAGTTTCAAGTGTATTTAAGCTGCAACAAAGACAGTTATGTGGCATAACAATGGGACGGATTATGGCACAGCCACAGTTATATATAGGGATTCCACTTTCTTGCAATATTCTTCTAGAATTTCTACAAAAATGCTTAAAATGCAATCTTTTTCATATTTGCCTAGTGTTAAAAAAGCTACGACTGAATGAACCATTTTCCATCTTAGCAGAAGATTTTGATATACATGAAACTACAGCAAGCAGAATATTTTCAAGAATATGTTGGAAAATGGCTGAAGTCTTAAAAAAGTTCATTATAAAGCCTTCACGAGAGTCAGTTCTTGCCAATTTACCAATTAGCTTCAGAAATTCTTTTTCTAAAACATATTGTATAATCGATTGCCTTGAAATAGAAATAGAAGTTCCTAGTGATGCAGTACACCAATCTCTGACCTATTCCTCTTACAAGAAATGCAACACTATAAAATATTTGATATCTTCAACACCAGACGGGGTGATAAACTTTGTCTCAGATGGATTTGGAGGCCGAACTTCTGATTTAAAAATCTTTGAAGAATCTGGATTTATGGATGTATTACCACCTAAAGCTTGTATCATGGCAGACAGAGGCTTCAAGCACATTGAAGAAGTGCTGGCAAAAAACCACTTTCAGTTGATAAGACCACCTAGTGTTAGCTCCTCCAAGAAAAGTTCAAAAGACGAAGTACTACGTTCTAAGAAAATTGCAAGTCTTCGAATCCATATTGAAAGAGTAATTAGAAGACTTCGAGAATTTGCTTTTCTAAAGCCACATGCCTGTGTAGATCATTTTCTTATACCCCAATTAGACTATAGTATAATCATTTGTTGTGCACTTGTGAATTTACAATCACCTTTAATTAAAATTGAATAAAAAACAATATTTTAGAAGCATAGTTTTATTTAATATTTTTCAGAAATTTTTGAAATACAAAAAAATGTGCTTAAATATTATATATATCTTTAAATTTCGGAAATACAGCATCTATCCAGAATTTCTTTGCAATATTCATTACAGATACAATGCTGTTGCCATATGACACACGGTAAATATCTACTTTTTTTGATATTTCACAATTTGGGTGTGCTATTTTCCTTTTGCTGAACAACATTTGCAGTTGTACTTGTGTCCAACATTTTGGTGTTATTTTATTGTCTTTCACATAGGAAAGTATGGCAGCTTCGGTTGAAGGACATTTGACTTCTATTGTATAATCTTCAGTAAGCCCGTCATGTGTTGCTCCAAAAATAGGATACTCGGCATTAAGACGTAGTCCAGCTTCTTCAATTTCAACCTGAATTGCAGAAACAAAAATATTAATTATGTACTACAAAAGCCTTGAACCAAACATTTCAAATTTCTTTTATTCAAAATATTCAAACAAACAAAAACCACCCAACTTACCTTTTCTTTCTTGCTTACTACTTTGAGAACTTCTTTTTCTAGTATTTTCCCTCTACTCATCGCAATGGAAGTAAATGCTCTCCCATTATTTTGTTCAGAAGGGAACCATTTATAGTTCTTCAGTGAGCATCTTCATAAAGAGTTGAGCCAGAAATTCTGCCGTATCTGTAAAAAACAATATTTGCGAAGCATAGTTTTATTTAATAAATTTTTGAAAAACAAAAAAATGTGCTTAAATATTATATATATCTTTTAATTTTGGAAATACAGCATCTATCCAGAATTTCTTTGCAATATTCATTACAGATATGATGCTGTTATCATATGGCACATGGTAAATATCTACTTCTTTTGATATTTCAAAATTTGGGTGTGCTATACAGAAAAGTGCTATTTTCCTTTTGCTGAACAACATTTGCAGTTGTACTTGTGTCCAACATTTTGGTGTTATTTTATTGTCTTTCACATAGAAAAGTATGGCAGCTTCGGTTGAAGGACATTTGACTTCTATTGTATAATCTTTAGTAAGCCCATCAGGTGTTGCTCCAAAAATAGGATACTCGGCATTAAGAAGTAGTCCAGCTTCTTCAATTTCAATCTGAATTGCAGAAACAAAAATATTAATTATGTACTACAGCCTTGAACCAAACATTTCAAATTTCTTTTATTTAAAATATTCAAACAAACAAAAACCACCCAACTTACCTTTTCTTTCTTGCTTACTACTTTGAGAACTTCTTTTTCTAGTATTTTCCCTCTACTCATCGCAATGGAAGTAAATTTTGAATGTTCTCCCAGAATTTTGTTCAGAAGGGAACCATTTATAGTTCTACAGTGAGCGGCTTCATAAAGAGTTGAGCCAGTAATTCTGCCGTACCTGTAAAATAGAAAAATAAACTTATATACAGTTAATATGCCAATCAAGTTTATGTTATGTGAGTATGAAAATGAGTTTATTTTGTCAAAATATTTTTTTTTATTCATGGTATTTTAGTGATAAATACAATAAACAATACTAAGCTAGAAGTCTTACTACTAACCTCAACTCAAACCATATTGGTGAATCACTTTGATGTTTGGTGGTGGAAAATACCATATTTATATTATCAGTGGTCATTTGCTTTGATAATGTTTCAAGAAATGATTCTGGAGAGTCCAACTTTCCAATCAAGCTTGAACACAGCTTATGAATGCTTGTAGTTTGTTGGTCTTCTTGAAAGTAGCGAAGAATACTTGCCCGACAATCTTTTTTATTGACAGCATCTACAAATTCTTTTAATATATCCACCTAAAAATATGCAGTTATTATTGTAATTTATTATATCATTTAACTTCTTTTCAATCTCATTAAATAAAAAAGCTGCTTACTTGAGAGAAACTGTTATTGACTGAAACTTGACCCATTTCTTTGGCTTTTATAAAAGATTTTCCAGAAGCACATGTAGATAATTTCGACTTCTTCCAATAGCATGTGACGGACGTAATTGGAGGCTCCTCAGACCTTCTGTGCAACCATAGCAATAGTGCAGCAGCATGCTTGCACCCACCTGTATATGATAAAGTTTTAGTCATGACAATCCATACCTCATAGCATTTAAAATAACCTTTTTTTTCGAACAGTTTCATTATTCATTAATGTCGTAATATTTTACCTTCAGAAGCTGCACAATCTTCGCATTGGCAGGACAGAACTAAGCTTTGTGCTTCATTTATTACAGCTGTAACACGATAACCTTCTTTTCGTACTTTGTGCTCTGGAGTAACTCGACTTTTCACTGTACATAATTCTCCATCTCTTTTAATTTGCACATAACCGATTGCGTTATCGCCGTAAGATTCCCTCGTTGAGCTAAAATATAACTGCTATGTTTGAAATTGCTGAATAAAATGTAAACAACGTTTAAAAACTATGATTCAAACATACCGTACTAATTTAGTCCCTTTCATTTCTACACTTGAAAACTCTGGACTCACGACAAAAAAAGTTACTACCATGTCGACACTAACTTTTGGTAAATTTCTAGAGTCTGCTCTATTAAATCCGACTTCCATTTTTATTAAAAACGTAAATAATAAGCACTGCTCATATATCAATCGCAAAGTTAACTTCTAAAAGTTGACACCGCACGAGTGACGTCACTGAACGCTGATTGGTGTTTTGAAATGCGTTTCGTTTAACGTAATTTTAATTCGTAATAATTGCTAAAAATCAACATAATTTAAAATAAAAACGTTGAAGAAGTCCTTCTTTTATATTTATTTAACATTTTAAACATAAAATTTTCATAAATATCATATTTGCATCTTCCCTATTTTGGCGTTATGTATGTTTTTTTGAGTGATTGACTTATTCCTTTACGTTTAAAAATTAAATCCTTTTGAAATTTTGCAGTGTGTGAGGCAAAAGAGATTCGTGAATTTCAGGGTTCTTTTCCAGACTCTTATTTTATGAAATATTCCTTTGTCATTTTGTTTGAATTCCAGACTCTTATTTTGTGAAATATTCCTCTGTCATCCCCTTTCGCCTTCCCACTTTATGTTATTCTATTCAGTGAACAAATCAATCATGATGTTAATGAGATATGACATAAGCTTTTTAATAGATAGAATCTGTACGTTTGTTCGTTATCAAAAGAATAGGTTGAATCTGTAGATAACAGTCAAATAGTTTTGTGGTTACCAAGTTTAGCGAATATTGCCCAAAAAAAAATCCTTTACAGCTAGGTGGCAATGGCAAATAAACTTTTGTTATAAATATCATAGAGTGACCACACATATGACGGTAAGAAAACCTGTTCCCTGTTCATGTATATAGGGTTGCCAAATAACAGTTTTTTAAATGTTACATACATACATGGTCACGTCTATATCCCTTGCGGGGTAGACAGAGCCAATAGTCTTGAAAAGACTGAATGGCCACGTTCAGCTATTTGGCTTAATGATAGAATTGAGATTCAAATAGTGACAGGTTGCTAGATTATCGCCTAAAAAATAATCAAAAGTTTGTAAACCTATCCCTTAGTCGCCTTTTACTACATCCACGGGAAAGAGATGGAGTGGCCCTATTCTTTTTTGTATTGGTGCCGGGAACCACACGGCACAACGCTGACTGAAACTGATTTTTTAAATGTTTACAACCCTAAATACAACTTATAAAGATCCTAGTCTCACAAAAGTACTGGCGAAAGATCAAACATGAACGTAAAAAATCGTGTAGTTTAACCAAGAAGATTGTTTAAAGCTATTGGATTATTGCGAACTCGACGTCGTTGAAGAAGATGCTGCAGTGCCGTTGGTTATCGCTTCTTCTGCACTGATTCTTTGGAAGCAGCACCAAACTAATAAAAAATATGACGTCAACCAATGGCTACTATAATTAATATATAATTAATCAACCAATGGCTTGAAACCAAGAATTGACAATTTTAAGTGATTTAATGAGTAATTAAAACTTTCTTGTTTTTTTTTAATAGAGTAAATGTATGTAGATAAAGCGAAAGTATCCGGAGATTGTGACAAATAATAAATATAATGACATAATAATAATAAATAAAAATAAATATTTAATATTTAGCTTTTTCCGGGATTATATCTTAGCGTTCAACTATTTAATTAGTCACGCTAACCTTTTTTTTTTATTAAAAGTTATAATTTAGAACTGTAATTTTGAAACTTTTGTTTGTAATTACCTACCACCCAATGCTCAATGACTGTATATTCATGAGTCAGTCACCCAAACTTGCAGTAAAACTAGATTCCTATTGAACCTAGACAATTCACAGGCACCAGTTAAGCTTGCGAAAGTGACAGCCCTACATACCAATGCGCTTGCGTCATGCGCGTTGTAAGAAAAAACGGCAAATACGCGGTTCACTCTTAACTGAATGTAGATGGCGGTGTTGAAAGATAATGACTCTAATGGTAGAGAAATATTTGACGCGTGTTCATTGGCCAATAATTTAGAAATACGAGAATGTTGTGAAACTTGTAAAAACTTCGAGTTTGGTAAGGGATAACTGTTTTCAAGTTTCCAATTAAAGTTGATACTTTGTGGCCAAATGAATCCAATTCAGATAACTGGATGTGTAGACATGATCCAATATGGATAAGGTTTCCAAGATTGCGAAGATCAGACGGGAGTCGCTTCGTGTAAACACCAAAATTATTCCCATTTCAGAACCATGTTCATGGGTGGACTCTCTGTAGAGAGGGGAGGAGGCAACAGGGACTGACGCCAGGAGGAAGAAAAAAAATCTTCAGAGTTCGCGACTAAAGCCCAGAAGAAGTCGACTACATAGTTCATTACAGAGGGATCCCTTTCATTCGACTAATTTTTTTGTCCTATTTTAGTTTGGCATAACGAGTTATGCATACTATTTTTTGTCATAATAGTTTTTTGGCATACTATTTCAAAAGGCATAAATATAGTTTAGACTAATTTATATTTTACTCGGAGCAGATGTAGTGTAATGCGCTATAAGGCGAGTACTTCTTAGGTTAGGTATGCCATGTAAAATTATGACACAAAATTTAATGCTAATAGATAGAGAACCCATTACAGATAGTTCAGTAGTCGTTTATTACTGTAAAAATACAATCACGCTAGCCTATTGTTGTGATTATTATTGGTGCATGTCATTTATTTGTGGGTATTGAATAAACAAATTGGTCTTGGTTCAACCTGCCTTTCAATTACGACATGGTGTCAGGTGTCGTCTAAAATAATTAATTTTCGGTATAAAAAGTCGACTTTAAGCTAAAATTAAGTGTTCGTACGTAGAAAAAGTGATAGTGTTTTATTATTACTATGGAACACGCGCGTCCGCCATCGGAATTATGCCTAGAGGGCGGGCCGGCAAACCGCGCTGACGCGTGGCGAAAATGGTACAAGCAGTTTTTGGTGTTCCTGAAGGCCTCGGGAGTCTATAAAGAACCGACAGATGTACAAGCCAGTCTCCTCATTAACCTGATAGGCTCAGAAGGTTACGACGTATATACTACGTTTAAATTCGAAAAGGAGACTGATCGGGAGAATTTCGACAAGTTGGTCAGCAAATTTAATGAGCATTTCGGTACGAAACAAAATACTACCATGGCTCGTTTCAAATTTTTTACAAGAAATCAAGAAAATGGTGAATCTGTCGATGAGTACGTCACAGCATTGAAAATACTTTCGCAGCATTGTGAATTCGAGCATCTCGAAGAAGGTCTGATACGCGATCGTGTTGTTTGCGGGGTCACCGATGGAAAAATACGTGATCGATTACTGAGAGCTGAGGATCTGACCCTCGCACGAGCTGTGAAGATTTGTCAAGCTAGTGAGATGTCTACAGAGGAAAAACGGCAGATAGAAGGAACCAAGGCGGTAACCGACGGGGGCGCGTCGTCGGCAGCCGTGGACGTGGTGTACGGCGGCGCAGGCGGACCGTCGCGAGCGGCGCGTGGCGGCTGGGGCCGGCCGCGGCCGCGGGGCCAGCTCCGTGCGGCCGGCGCTCGGGGAGCGGCCACTGCAGGCGGCCGACGCGGGGCAGCTTCTAGGAGTGCGTGTCGGGCTTGCATGAAGGATCAGTGTGACGGAGACTATAAGTGTGCGGCTAGAAATGCTCAATGTTTTTGGTGCAGTGAACGGGGACATTTTAAAAGTGCATGTCCTAAGTTAAAGAGCAGAGTATACCAAATTGAGGAAGAGTTATCAACTGACGATTCAGATTTGTACTACGTCTCCACGGTCGACAATTTCGGTGACGGTATGGACAGCCACAAATGGTATGAGACTTTATTTTTATATGGTAGTGATTTAAAAGAAAGATTTAAGCTAGATACTGGTTCGGATTTAAATGTAATGTCCTTGAAAACATATTGTAAATTGGGTTTGAACTTATCAGAGTTAACATCAGATAATACGAGAGCTTTATCGTTTTGTGGCAATTTTATTCCTATTGTTGGATCATGTTACATCAATTGGTTTTATAAAAATAAAGTGTATAAATTACGTTTCATAATTTCTGAACACGACTGTCAAAATGTGCTGGGCAAATTTTCTTGTGAACAACTAGGCTTAATAAAACGTTTATATTCAATAGATATTAACCAGTATGATGATATTTTCAAAGGTTTGGGAAAGTTGCCTGGCAAATACAAAATAGTAACAATTCCGGGCGCGCAGCCGTCAGTCTGTCCCGTTAGAAAAATACCCGTGGGCGTACGAGATAAGTTACGAATCGAATTAGATCGAATGGAAAATCTAGGCGTTATTAGAAGAGTGACGCACCCGACCCCGTGGGTGAATGCAATCGTAGTGGCGGCGAAAAAAGATGGCAGCATTCGAGTGTGCCTCGACCCGCGGCCGCTTAATAGGGCCGTGCGACGCGCACACTACCCGTTGCCGACGCTCACTGATATCGCGACTAAATTAGAAGGAGCTAGGTATTTTAGTAAATTAGACGCTCGATCTGGATTTTGGATGGTTCAGTTAGATGATGATAGCGCTGATTTATGTACGTTTGGAACACCATATGGCAGATACCAGTATCTACGTTTACCTTATGGTATAAACTGTGCATCTGAAGTTTTTCATCAAAAAATACGTCAAATATTAGAGGGCTTAGAGGGCGTAGATTCATTTGTTGATGATGTCATAGTTTGGGGGTCTTCAATTTCAGAACATGACGAGAGGCTTAAGCTTTTATTAAATAGGGCACGTGATGCTGGTATTAAATTTAATAAAGAAAAATGTGAATTTTGTGTTCAAACGGTAACTTACCTTGGACATACCTTTAGCTCCAAAGGTATGCAAATAGATGAAAGTAAACTTAAGGCAATTCGTGACATGCCGAATCCGCAAGACAGGAGTTCATTAGAGCGTTTTTTGGGCATGGTAAATTATTTATCAAAATTTATACCACATTATTCAGAGATAGCGGCTCCTCTACGTATCCTTTTGAAAAAAGACTCTGTATGGAATTGGGACGAAGTACATGAAGCGACCGTGCGGCGTTTAAAAGAGTCAGTGTGCGCCGCGCCTGTACTGGCTTTGTATTCTGCGCGCGAGCCGGTGCTGTTATCAGTAGACGCGAGCTCTCGCGCGCTCGGCGCAGTGCTCATGCAGGGCGGCCGGCCGGTCGAGTATGCGTCATCCACACTCACCGACACGCAATGCAGGTATGCTCAAATTGAAAAAGAGCTGTTGGCGATCGTGTTTGCGCTCGAACGATTTCACCAATATGTTTATGGCCGTAAAGATGTCACAGTGGAGACGGATCACAAGCCATTGGAAACGCTATTTCATAAGGCGTTGGATTCCGTTCCAGCCAGACTGCAGCGCATGATGTTACGTATACAGGGATACGATTTCAAGGTTACGTATAAACCTGGAAAATATATGTTCGTTGCAGACACCCTTTCGAGGGCACCTTTACCTGAACAGTTACAACAAAAAGTAAGTGATGAAATTTCGGAGCAATCATGTTTTCTTATAGAAAATGTTAGGTTTAGTGACAGTAAATTGAGTATGATAAAGGAGCATACAATGAAAGATGAAGAATGTCAGTTAATTATAAGATATATAAAAAATGGCTGGCCAAATTATAAGTATGAAGTGGATGAAAGAGTAAAAGAGCAGTGGTCGTATAAGGAAAGTTTTGAATATGTCGATGGTATAATATTTAAAGATAATTTGGTTTATATTCCATTTAAGTTAAGGTACGAAATGGTAAAGCGAGTTCACGATGGGCATATGGGTATAGATAGATGCAAACGGCATGCGCGGGATGTGATGTTCTGGCCAGGGATGTCTCGAGACATCGAGAGTGCAGTACGCCGCTGTGCGACGTGCGCCGAGAGGGTGGCGCGGCCCGCGCGGGAACCGCTCTTGCCACATCCTATCCCGAGCCTGCCGTGGGCTAAAATAGGCTCGGACATATTTCAGAACGGTAACAAGTATTTTTTAATCTTAGTCGACTATTTTTCGAATTATATCGAAGTTTGTCCACTGCTGAACATTACTAGCAAGACAGTCATAACAGCGATGAAGGATCAATTTGCAAGGCACGGCATCCCACAGGAACTGATAACTGATAATGGGCCAGCGTATGCCTCGAAGGAATTTGCTACATTTAGTAAGCAATGGGGGTTCAAACATGTTACGAGTTCGCCGAAATATCCGGTATCAAATGGACGAAGTGAGAAGGCAGTACACATAGTTAAAAATATGTTAACCAAATCTTTGTCATCTGGTTCTGATTTCTATTTAGGGTTGCTAAACCTTAGAACAACTCCCAGGGATGGAATTAGCTCACCATCTCAGTTACTTATGGGACGCAGGCTTAGTTCCAGGCTCCCATCTCACGACTGTAAACTGCAACCCAGCCGTGACAACCGTGACGATTATAAGGCTATCACAAGCAAGCAAGCCCGCGACAAACAGCACTATGATAAACGAGCACGAGCGTTGCCGGAGCTGCGGGCTGGGCAACGTGTGGTGATGGTGGACGCCGGAGACAGGAAGCACGCGCGCGTCCAGGCGCGGGCGCCACAACCACGCTCCTACTTCGTAATAGACTCAACAGGAAAGCGGTACAGAAGAAATAGACGCCATTTAATTAATGTGGAGGCAGCTCTTTCTTCTACATCCCAATATACGCCCGAGGAGCAAGAACATTACGAGGAAGAGGATTGGTCCATGGCCGAAAGTGAGGACAACGCAGATGATCCTACGTTTGTTTTAACCAGCGGGGATGGGTCGCGTCTCTCTGAGGACTCCCGGGGTGATATTTTGAAAGGCCGGTTAGATCGCGCGCGCAGACCGGCGGCTGAGGCGGCCCGCACTATTATTGCCAAACTAAATAGGGAAAAATAAATCATAATGCAATCTGAGCTTAAAATTAGAATTGTATAAAATTGGTATAAAAGATTGTACTATGTTACTTCACCCAAGCTGTTATTGTTAATTGTCCGACTTCATAAAATTAAATGTATGTAAGTATTTTTATTTTTGTATGTATGTTCACCAATTTTCTTAGTCATTTTTTTTTCCAAATTTTCGATTAATATATTTTTGTTTAAAAGGGCTTATATATATCAGCGGTGATCCCATAAAAATTACAATGATAAGATTAGCCTTTATAAAAAACTGTAAAAATATACATTAATCTAGATATATAATATATATATATTAAGGTATGTAGTATTGAAGTCGGTTATATGTTTATTTTTCTTGTTTTTTTTTTTTTTTCTCTATGTATATTATTGTTTAAGTTGCTGACTCATAACATAACAAATTATTTTAATTTTTTTTTTTCTGTTAATTTTTTTTTTGTGAGGGAAAGATGTTGTGATTATTATTGGTGCATGTCATTTATTTGTGGGTATTGAATAAACAAATTGGTCTTGGTTCAACCTGCCTTTCAATTACGACACCTATCACAGCGCAGAATGTTACACCATCAGCCAATAGCTGTGAAGATACGCGCTATCAAAGTTTCTCTATGAAATCATAAATATAACTTTCCTACCCATAGTCGGAGCCGCGGTTCCCCAGGCATTACACTTAGTCGAAAAATCTCTCTTCGTGGCGGTCGAGTCAGAAACATTGGTCTCACTACAAATTATTAGACCAAAACAAAGACAGGTCCCATTCTCGAATGTGCTCCGAAGGTAAAAATCTCTATTGAGATCTCCAATCAAGTTCAAACAACCGCCATTGTGTCTCGTGCGAATTGACCGAAACGAACACAATAGGATTGCAAAACCAGATATGTTTCATCGGGTGATCTTATTATTTACGCTATAAGTTGCCTTGGATAAGATGAAATTGAAACCGGCTAAGTTAAAGAGATTTGATACACTCCTGATTGTGATGTGAAAGAAGATATAGTGACAGTAATACATAGATAGTTAAGTCATCTGAAGAGGATGAATGAAATAAGATCGATTAAGCAGATATAAAAGGATGGGCGTCCTGACGAGTCAGAAGTTGACTTTGCATGAAGAGAGTCATTTTTGATGTCAGTCAGAATTGATGAAGCAAAAGATTAAAAGCACTCTCATAACCTTTCGCTTGGATTTCACTACAAGTCACAATTTTCTCTTAGTTATATTTTCCTTCACGAATTCCATAATTACTTCCCTTTTTCTGTTTGTTCCTACTTCTACCAATGAAGTTTTCCCTCAACCATAACAAGTAAAGATTCCGACAAAAATGGCTTTGTGTTAGAAGTTTGTGTGTGCGAAATACTTAGATTGGTTAGCAGATAATTCACAACATAAACAAGCGAAAATATCTAATAATAAATCATAACATAATTAAGGTTGGCAGGAAGAGATCCCACTTAGGGATAAGTCCGCCTTTGTACTGTACTGTTTTATATTTGTAATGTACTCTTTAGTGAACAATAAAGCATTAACTTACTTACTTACTTACCAAACCATCTTGAGTAGGTACTTTAGATTTGTGGAAAGAGGCTTCAAACATATCGTCATTTATTTTTTCATTTTCCCTTCTTTAAGACAGAAGATTAAAATGAAAAGATTGTTAGATTGGTTGAATTGATAAAGCATTATCAACGAATAATATTGGAACTTTCGTATTGAAGAAAATTTGTCTTTTATTCATCTCCCTATCTTTAAGACAGGGGGTTAAAATGAAAAGTCCGCCGTTATAAAACCATTGTAAACGCTATTCGAAGAAAAACCCGGAACATTGTTCTCCCATGTAATTACAACATTAACCTGAGAAATTACCGTTTCTCACGGCTATTTTATCTCGTTTACCATTTGCTAACTGTTACAGAACACAACTATTGTTATTGTGTAAAAATAGAGACAAAATTGTTCTTAGCTGCGGCGCAAATGCCTTTGTCAAATCTTTGAATCACCGATTAATGTTATTTACTCTTTCACGCAAAAAACTACTGAACCGATTACGATGAAATTTGGTATGTAGGTAGCTGAAAACCCAGAATAACATATAGGCTACTTTTTATCTCGGAGTTCCCGCGAGATTGATTCCACGTGGGCGAAGTCGCGGGCGGTCTCTAGTTTATCATAAGGGTCGCCACATCTTTGAAACAGTAATACTATACATATATATGTATATGGACTTGACTTATACAATTTAGTTATTGACATGATTTACACAAGCTGAATTAAAAACCCTCTACACTTTGCTATAAACTAGGGTTACCAGATAGTCTCGATTTATTGGGATTTTTCCGTTTTATCGACAATATGAAGATGAGCAAAACATAAAGTGTTTTGCACAAATGTCAAATTCCTATAGCAAAGAAGAAAATAAAAGTAATTACTTATGCTGAATTTAAAAAAAAAAACGTTTTTTTTTTTGTAATATTTTTGAATCGAATCATTTTAAGCACAGATGGTGATTTTATCTTCAATGAATAACATAAGAACTTGTCCTAATCGACGTCACAAATCTAAACCTCGATTCTTTAAATATCATAAGACGTGTCGTAAAATCCAATAACGATTATTTCATTTGGTGTTGAACGAATTTCAAGGTTGACTTTATTTTATTATCGGCGCACTGAACCAACCGTTTGAATTCTTTTAGAGCATTGAAATTGGTGAAAAGCAATAGAAATTCCACATGAAACTAAAGGGATAATGTGTCTTGCACTGCATGCAGTTTTCAGCGCAGGCTGTAACATTGTCAAATAAATCTGAGGATTGAAATGCAATAAAAAAACGATATGCAGCCACAACCTTCAATTGCGTCGTAACATTCACTAATACTAAAGATTTTTAGATTCTTTAATTTGACGGTGTATTATTTGAATTACGGTTCCGTTTAAACTTAAGCCAATTATAATATAGCATGTGCTATGTACTTGTTTCTTTAGTCTCCGCCAACGATAACCGTGTTATCAGATTAACTTAGACAAGAAATGTACTTAGCACAGTTAAAAATAGTCTTACTTTTATTTTCTTACTGGACATCCAATTACATTAAGAATTTTAATAGTTAGAACTGCATTTTAAAACCTTTTGCCAGCTATTATACAACGTTTAAATAATTCTGGTCCTTCGTAATCTTACGAGCCGGATGCCATAGCATTTTTAAATACATTTACAGTCTTTATCTATTTAAGCGAATATGTGCAGAACGGAATGTTGTGTGGTTAACTAGAAAAATTGCATTACTGAGAAATTAGGTTTACTTACTTGTTTTTTTTATGTGTACACAATGTGAGTACATTTATTTGAATTGAACTAAATTTATGTTCCAATCAGTCAATTAAGGGAGTGAATAATAAACTTTGTATTCTTCTTTGCGGGCTAGCAACCAGTCACTATCTGAACCTCAATTCCATCGCTAAGCCATTGAGCTGAACATCTAACCTTGCAATCTTTTCGTGTGTGTAAATGTTCGATTTACATAAAATTTATAACGCTTTTTAAATGGACCAAATACCAACTAACTTTTTTAAAGTTAAAAAATACAACAGGTTTTCATCTAACTTACTAATTACTTATCAACACATTTGTGCAAAATTTTAAATTTCCTGTAGCCGTCTACTATAATTTATAAACAACTCATACATAATTAAAAATCACTAATTAAGTTTTTATAGGGTCTTGCATACCTAACCTACTTCAAAATGTTTCTTAATGGTTTCAACATGTTAATTAATTAGTAATAAATTTACGTTACCTTGACGACCTATTTTTACATAGCTTTCTTCAGTTTGACTAACATTTATCAATAAATCAGATTGTGCATTACATCGCCAGATAAGGGTGACTATGAGTTTAAAATTCAACGATTTTTTTCAAGAATAATGTAGCGAAATATATTGTATTGGATATATCATAGAAAATGTTTTTAAGTGTTATTAATCATATAATAAAATATATTTATTTACTATATGTATGTTTGCCTATTTTGTGAAATCCTGGTTTGGGCTTTATATTGTTAAATGTGTCATTAAACTTTTATTGTCATACTACGTAAATAAAATACAGATATTTTTAATAATAAATAGCTTTAGATTCCTCTTGTAGGCAATGGGCTAGCGAACTGTCACTACGAGTATTTGAATCTCAATTCCATCATGAAGCTATACAGCTGAACGTCGCCTTTTAGTCTTTTCGAGACATTTGGCTCTTTCTACCCTGCTAGGGATGTACACGAGACTATATGTATGTAGAAAAATACACAAATTATTTTGTCCGTGGTATTGTTTGCAGATTTAATACTCGTACTATTAATATCAAGTAACGTGTGATTGAATCGCAACTCTAAACACAATTGTTGAACTTTCAATATTTCCCACGACATCTTATGTTCCCAGCTTTGCCTTCCTGTATTAAAACAATAACCAATATTCTTAGTACAATACAATCCGATCAAGGTTCTGGCTTCTTGGTTTTTGAACCTTGTACTTTTTAGCTCCTGCCAGAGATGTGATAAGGTCGCCTTTTAGTAAAACCTTGTTGATTGTTTTCTATCATCCCCCGGTTTCGTACTCATTTCTGGGTATTCCTATGACTATGATCCTAGATTTGGTAAGTCAGTTTTACACGAAACGTCTCCCGTCTGACCTCCACAATCAATGCATTATTTTGATTTGGACCTTCGTTTTAGTCACATATTTGTTTATAGTTAACTCACGACTCATTTGTTTTTATTTTTTATTAGAAAATTCACAAATTAACCAATTAATAAATTTTAATAACGGTTATATGCACGAATTTTGTTTTAGAAACTTCCCATTTTTCAACAAACCAGCAATTTTTTAATCATTATTAACTCATTAAACCAAATTTTCAACAATTCGTCGTTACGAAAGTGGACGCCGATCTTAATTCGAAAGAACTCACAATTTACATAAAAAGCGGCTTATGTAAGGGAAAGTTGTTTAACTTTGCCGAAACACATAAGTTAACATGAAAGTCACGCGTGCGAAATTAACGAGAAAAAATACTGAGAAAAAAAATCATTTAATAACTTGTTGCTCATTATTACATACATGATTGTCAGGTGGATTGGAAATTCAGCATTTTTTTATAGCTAATTTATTACGTGACTCCAACATCAAATCAGACTTCTTCCTAAAATTTAAGTCTATTTAAAAATCGATCAAATTATGATCTATGAACTAATGGTACGGAAGCCCTGGGTGCGCAAGCCCGGTTCACACTTGACCGGTTTTAATATTTGAACTAAGGAAGAATCAAATTCAAATATACATTGACCACAATTTCCGTAAAGAAAAAAGTAAAAAAAATCAATGTAGGCAACCTTCTTGTTGCCATGATTTTGTTTTGTTAGAGATATGTCAAAAATAATTTTTATTGTTAATAATTCTCAATTTTTATGTTCATTAATATAGTAATTTTAAACTGATTTTTTTCTCTCCTCTTATCTCCTTCTATCTTCTGTAGGAATAAATAACTTTATAACTATACTTTCTACAATCAAAGAAACTGTACATTTCTGTTACTTTGTCAATGGGCTGGCGTTACGTCAACGCCTATATGCTTTGACTAATTGCATGTTAAAAGTAGTCATTTGCCTGTAAGTGTACACTTCACATGCGGAATTATGTAAGCAGTTGTATACTACTAGTTTACTACATTGTGTCATAAGTGTCTGAAAAATATGATTACATTCTTCGCTTCATTCACATATCAAGCTTTTCTTGCCAACTTATGTATACCTTGATCTAAACTTTTTTGTTTCTTATATGTTTTAGCTTACCTTCACTAAAATTATCTACTTAAATTCTAAAGTCTCTGTTATACAGTAGCATTATTGCCTCTAAAACACAAGTTCCGAGTTTAAACCTAGGACTATTGATTGGGGCGAATATCAAGGTAGATACTGAACTTATTCAAGTATCGTTGAGTTGCCATTATCATAAGGCAAGTTACGAGTACTGTTTGAAATATATCATTGAGCCTTTGATTATATTTACCAGTTTTCTTCAATTTCAATTGAGTTTCGCGCAAATTAATTTTATAATATATCAAAAAACAATTTATTTACATGTTAATATAATTACTTAAATAAAGATAAATAAGATTGATCGCTGTATTAAAGAAATCATTGACTTTTGATTACACTTAACTGTTACATGTTTTAATATTCTTTTAAGTGACATTCAGGTGGAATGAAACACATATGTTGTGCATCTGTGACTCACATAAACTGCATTTACAATGTCAAGGTAATTGTTTTTCTTTAAATGTAAACATTTGACCTTAATTTCAAAGCAGGTGTAGGTGTCAATGTGAAATATATTAGTCACCTTGCATAGGTGTTGATGAATTTGATGATACGCCCAAGTATTTTAAAATCTATTCAGATGTCGCTTTATCTAGCCAGATCGTTAAGATTTTTAATCTGTCTTATACATGCATATGATCACGTCTATATCCCTTGCGAGCCAAAAGTCTTGAAAATACTGACAGGCCACGTTCAGCTGTTCGGTTTACTGATAGAATTGAGCATATAAAGTGACAGGTTGCAAGCCCATCGTCTGAAAAAAAAAATCCCTAGTTTATAAGGCTATCCCTTAGTCGCCTTTTACGATATCCATTGGAAAGAGACGGAATGGTCCTATTCTTTTTACTATTGGTGCCGGGAATCACACGGCACACACTTATATAGGTTAGAAAGAGAAAATAGTCCCACGGTTTTATCTATGCTTCATAATATATAGACTCGACAGTTTATCAAATTATGTACCTACCTATAATACATGGCGAATGTGGTTAATATAATACAACTTAGAGTAGAGAAATGAGGTTATAATAAGATATGTATTTTTATAAATTATTACGCAATATTTTCATTTTTCTTTAATTTAAAACATTCAATTAATGTTTTTAGTGTTTTGCATTTTTATTTACTTATATTTTTATTTATGAACTCTATTCCTTTATTATCTACTGGTAGTTACGATGCTTTTTGCAAATTCCAGCATCTTTGATGACGTAAGAACCGTTGCAATAAGTCCAATTAGATACGCCATAATAGGCGCATTATATTTTTCGTGTTTTTTTTTTTGTTTTGTCAAGTGAGGTGAAATAATTTAATTTTCTTCTCTCGCTTCACTCGTCAATGTAGTGCTAAATTGCAAACTTACTTTCAAAAATCTATAGGATTATTAATTATTCACCAATTGTTTTTGAATTTTTCAACAATTATATATCCATTCAGCTGTTACATACAGCTGATGGCAACGTACCGGAAAACGCACCTTAGGAGGGACCGCAGGTTAGACCAATGATCTCGTGAAGTAGGGAAGTTGGATTCAGGCCATCCCCCACAGAGCTAGGTGGAAGTCATTGGTGGAGGCTTATGTGCCTAGGGTTGTTATGATACTCGTTTGTGAGGATGGTAGTAATCATTTAAGACACTTACATCCTCACAAATACGAATGATTGTATACGACGAAAAAAAATTTTTTTTTTTTTTGGTGCGCTATTCTTTTTTCTTTTTACTTCTCTACCTGACATGACAATATGGAAATCTGATTTCAATAATTAGATATTAATAAATTTGTAGATTCGATATTTAAATTGCATGATTTTTAAAAGGAAATTTGTGGTCACCCTTACAAAATTGTTTTGACTATTTTGAGCAGTTTCAAATATCTACCTATAACAAAGAAAATACCTTTTTATTCACAGCAATGTAGTAAAACTAAACAAATTTAACCTTCAATTTCGATTGTTGTATGAAATATACCGAAATTCTTAACATTTTTAACCCACGTCGTAAAAGTAGGATCAATGAATTCAGTTCCAGTTATGGCAATTTCTAAGCAAGTGGAAAATATTTTTTTAAGTAGGTATCTATTGCGTCAATCAATCATGATGCTCTTTTGTACCGTTTGAGAAAATGTTCAACTTCAATGTTTGCTAATAAAAAGTTAGATCGGCAAACTATCGGACTGTCTTTTTCATATAAGTAATGTATAAACTGTTGAATTATGATAATAAAACTTTATTAAAGTTGGCAGAAAGACTTTTTAGAATAACACCTCGGAAATTAAAACAGCGAGAAATAACTATGTTTTATAAGTAGCTTTATTTTTTTACGTAGGTATTTAAATCGTAAGCCATAGTTAGTGTCCTGTTTTGAAATACCTAATACCTATATTCACCGGTCACCGAAGAGTCCGTAGAGCATAATTATAAAACAAAATAAATGACTATGTACTTAGATAAAAAATATACTGTTAAACCTAACTCGTCGTCTGTCGAGCTTGGATGATGAGAGATATGAATGTGGATGAAGCGAAATATGTATGCAGAGATCTTGGCAAGTGGAAAGATATAGTCTCTGCCTAGCCCTCCAGGAAAAGGCGCGATTTTATTTCTGTATGTAGGTATGTAATGTACACTTAATATAAAATTTACTTTAAACATTACAGCCGAGTCACCTTGTAGTTATAAACTTGTATAACTGGACAAGTAAGCAACAAGTTACAAGTCTAACGACTTACCTTCCCAACAGCAATCCGAGGTATTTTGTACAGTCAAATCACATGTAGAATCCAATAGATTATAATAATAAGGCAGTTACAAAATCTATAATAAACAACCGATCTTGGAAACCAGTTTACGTGTTAGGAAATTCCTAACGTTCTAACACAAATTTGTATACATATAATATCCTTGCCTAAGTTAAAATAAAGAAACAGTTTTAAAATAGTACCACACAAAAAAAAACAATCACTCAAGTTATTTTTTTCACATTCAAAATTCGAAACATTCACACGCGCATGCGTAATACGATCGCGCGTTTCTTCGTCGAGGCAACGACTGGCTTGCTTGCGCCAATAGGCGTCTTGCATTCTCCGAAGATTGTATTATAATTCACACGAATTAAGTTGGTCACCTTACTTCTCAAGTTAGCTCCAAGTATCAGTACTATTCGTAGAATTGGGTTATAATCTGTTTCATTAATTCGCCGATCGATTGTAGACTTTATTGATATCTGAATACAATTTATTTTCATTAATTATTAATGCCTTTGGAAGGCTCTACGGCTAGATTGTCTATTTAAGAAATAATTTTGTTTATTCCTGTTAGAATAAGATAAATTTTCGTTTGGCAAATAATGAAATAGAATGGAGTTAATAACGAAATGGATAAAGCACTTTATTTTCTTAGTAAGACTGTCGATTTTCGTTATAAATAGTTTATTATGGAGTTGTTCACCTTAGAAGAAATGTGGTGGCCTCTGCTGGTATGTGGCATGCATAGAAGTCGCATTCGAAGCTTGCTTAGAATCTTGATAGGTATTTGAAGAGTGATGTAAGTTTGCGCATGCGTAATTTACGACTTCGCCAAGTGGTTGCGATTTTGTTTTCCAATGGCAATTGTATCTTAATTCCAACAGCTTATTAAGTTTAGCTTCGGTTCTTTTGAGACAGTCGGCTCTGTCTACCCCGTAAGGGATAGAGACGTATGTATGTATGTTATTGGAAATCAGAGCGGATGGCGGCAGTGTAGAACTAAGCTTCAAGTCTGTAAAAATCTAAGTACCTACCTACTTACATATTATTATGTAGCCTATACTATTATTATAAAGAGGTAATGTTTTAAACAAGCATAAGTAGGCCTAAAATTAGCGGAGGGTTAGGTGGAGTTTACAACTTTTCATTTGAAACGATCCCTTTATAATTGTTTTAGGCACTTACTCATAAGCTTATTTTAGCCAATGTCAATGCCAATGTTTCAGCCCGTCATTATAGCTATTAATAGTATAATAGTCGAGTTATAGCTGTGAGTATTTTCACTTCACCCTTCCTCGGGACTTTTTGGAATAACATCAAATATCAATATCTTCTCCAATACTTAGTCATGCTTGTTTATGATCGCCATACGTAGGTAGGTACCTATATTCCACAGAAAGACGATTTTTTTTTTGAGAACATGTTCACTCCGTCCCAGGCATCTAAAAAAGATTTCATTCCTCGGTGGTTGCTATCTTAACGCTTTAGGCACGCGAGACTTAATTATAATGTGAGCCATTAGGAGTAAAATCGTTCCGAAAAAAGGATGTGTCCTTAAAGTAGGTAAAAAGTTATAAGTATCCGAGGCTAGTAGGTAAAAAGTAAAAAAATTAACGAAAAGAAATATCACATCTATCCGTTATCACAAATCTATCCGCCACAATATGCCATAGTAAAAATCAAAGAAATCGCCATTAAAATAACGACGTTACAGAAGAGATCCTAGTCAAACTGTGTCTATAATTAGGTAAGTATTATATTTCACATTACAACAAACCATCTCACGATATTTATTAAATTGTGCAACAATCATACAATTAAGTGGGGCTGGCTACATCGGCAATCATCAAAGTGATTTGCCAGGTACTTAGGCTGGACTGGATTTAAATAAATTTGATTAAAATTTAGCCGGTAAGAGTTACCCCAAACCTATAAGCTTACATGAATAGAATTATGAATGTGGATGAAGCGAAAATGTATGCAAAAGATCGTGGCAAGCGGAAAGATGTAGTATCTGCCTACCTCTCCGGGAAAGAGGCGTAATTTTATATATTATGTTTGCGATATGTCTCTGTGACTAAACTTAGAGTAAAGTTTAAACGATCTTTTTGATCGTGACCAGTGGCCACTAACCACTCTGCACCCTCCACATTTTGCGTCGTTGCGTAGAAATTGACTGTCACTCACGTAACGGAGTTCCGTCAACAGCTGGACGTGATTTCCTGTCGCTACTTAATATCTGTTTTAATAGAAGGTTGTATACACAGACATAAATCTTAATAAATAAATAAATATATACGGGACAAATAACACAGATTGAGTTAGCCTCGAAGTAAGTTCGCGACTTGTGTTAAGAGATACTTACTCAACGATACTATATTTTATAATAAATACTTATATAGATAAACATCTAAACCCAGGCCAATCAGAAAAAGTTCTTTTCTCATCATGCCCTGGCCGGGATTCGAACCCGGGACCTCCGGTGTCACAGACAAGCGCACTACTGCTGCGCCACAGAAGCCGTCTAATAATAATAATATACCACGGGAGTGCCAAAAGTGCGCCTTGAAGTGACAAATGAACACGCATACTTATTATTTGGTTAACAGGGTATAAAACTTTTAAAAAGGCTCTTTTTATTTTGAATCTTATTGAGATATCAAACGATTCTTTATTGGTAAGTAAAAGTGTCAGCACTAGCACAGAGTAAGCAATTTATAGATAGAGCGAAAAGTAGTATCGACATTTCCATTTACTGTATCAATTTGGCATCTCACATACGCAAAGAAAGGACTTTATTTTTTTTGTTTCATTCGTTTATCTCCTTTATTTGTTTTTATATTATATTTATATATTTACTTATCCATTCGCCTGAGCGCGAGTCACACGAAAATATATGAAAAAACAAAAATTTTCAAATTGCATTTATTTTTGTACAATCTTTCAAAGCAATACGTATACAACATAAATAATTAATTTAACACAAGTTCAAGGAACTTAACATTTTTGGAATAGCCGAATATGAGATCTGATAATGTCAATATATAAAAAGATATTTATTATTTTTGTAGATCTGTTATCCGAATAAATTTTCAGAATTATAGCAAATCCATTTGCACTGGTTTTAACTTCGAATCATATGAACTTTTATATTATTTGAGTCGAATAATTGAATTGAAAAAGTTTAAAGTATTTTTCGACGTAAAAAACAAATCAGACAAACTTAGTTTTTCAACATAATCTGACCGATCACAAAAATCAACCGAAAACTTCACTGAGCTAAAACGTACTGAAAAAATAAACATACATTTGAAAAATAAATAATTAAAACTAAGAAAATAGCCACCTATTTTTAGTAACAGATCTAGAAAAATAAAAGTATCTATGGTACCGAGTATACACTTTTTGCACTTCAAATTATTTTGTACTATACTTATTTCTAAACATACAATATTTAAGTAACTTAAATGTGGACTAGATAAACACATAATATAATTGTTTTTAAACAAATACAACATCTGTTAATATATATTTCTTATATTTTACTTAAAACTCTTAAAAATAATACTTATGTTAGCGTTAGATATCCCTTCAAAAGTTAAGGCAGTCAATGTCTAAATTGTAATGCTTTTCTACTAATAAATTAATTCCCAACAGTAAATATTTTCGAAAATTCTAGGTATGATACCAGTAACATACGCCCACCCAATTTTTCAACGTCAATTTAATTTTAATAAATTGAAAATGCGCGCTGACGCCATGGAAAAGGATTTTTACAGAACTGAAGAGATCAAAAAGATGAACTCAGGTTACAGAGATAAACCAGAAGACTTGATCCAGCCAAGGTTGGAAAGAAGGAAGAATGGGTCTCTAAACCTAAAGAAAACAGGACCATCCTTTGAAGAATTTGCTTCTCAACCGCGATTATTAATTATTAATCATTAGGAGGGCTGATTATTTATTAATCATTTAATTTAATTTTTTTTGAAGGGCTTAAAGCATACACCTAAACAATACTACTAAATTATATTAATTCTACATATCTCACTTATTATTATTATCTTATAACGGCCAGTAATCAAAATCGCTCAGTATACCTTCATTCTCTCTCCTTAAAAACATAAACTGATAATACAATGAAATAAGCTGTATATTTGCAGGGTTTCTGAGATACAAAGTTTAAGTTGTCATGTTTCCAAACAAAAGAAATACAAACGCGACATTTTTTTTTTAAATTATAGCTCTTATTTTTCTGGCCAACAGCTTTAAAAAATTAAAGCTCATATATACACAGAATAATACACAAAGACAAGGAAATATATAAATATTAAGTATCACGTTATCCAAATGTCACGTTTGTACATGGAACTAGAAAGAACCTGGATTTTAAATTTTTAACAAATATTAATGATTTTTAAACTCTCTCATTGCATTATACTATTTATTAATAATACAGGCATTAAACGCGCACGTAACGTACCTTTATTTTATCTCGGACGTTTCTAATCATGTCACTAGTTCTACATCCATTCATGTTTTTTAATGTAGACAGTGTGCATTCGTCCATGATTTAGATTTAAGAGATCTATATTTGTATATCGACGTCCGATGAAAATGCTGCAGTGTAGTTTGTTCCGCCGCTTCTTCTACACATGCGCTTTGGAAGCGGCAGTAGTTATAATTAGATTTAAGTGATGTGACGTCAATAAGTGATACCTTGTATCCAATTTTGAAAATAAATCTATTCTATTCTATTCATGTTACAGTGATCCTTAGTCACCGAGCGTTAATAAATGTCCGAGGATAAAATAAAAGTAAGTTACGTACACGGTTATTAACCTGTATTATTTATTAAATAGTTTAACAAAGTTCCATTACAAAAGTTTCGGTTTCATTTCCAAATGTTACTTTGGATTTTAATGTTCGCAAAAATTAAGAAAACATGCATTTATCAAAAAGTAAAAAATGTTACTACAGAGTTGAGAAAACGAGCAGTTAACACTTGTAATTATCAACGAAAACAAAATATACCACGTATAGTGTTAAAATAAAGATAACTGTAACTACTAGAACGTTCCATCGACAATTTTATAAAGGCACCTAGGTATATACATATATTATTTTTCTATGCAATGTGCCCAAAATGTATTAAAATCTCAGAATGTATTCCAAAAAGATTATTATGCATTTTATAAAAAGTTTATAAAAAAAAAATAGGAACACTCCGTCTCTTTCCCATGGATGTCGTAAAAGTCGAATAAGAGATAAGCTTATAAACTTGGGATACTTCTTTTAGGCGACGGGCTAGCAACCTGTCACTTTTCACAGTTCTACCAATAAGCCAAATAGCTGAACGTGGCCTGTCATTATTTTCCAGACAGTTGGCTCTGCCTACCCCGCAAGGGACATAGACGTGATTATACAATGTATGTATGTATGTAAAAAATACCAAGACAAACAAAATGGCGTCCGTATTTAAATAGTTCCGAACGGAATCGAACCTCGCACCTACAGCTTCAACATTCAACCCGGCACTACCCAGCTGTCGTAGACTTCCTTCCAGTCGATATGTTTGAAGTAGGGATGATTTTTTATCTCTTGTATGCCATCTTTGCCGGCGCCGAGACGCTCGGAGGGTTCGTAAGTTAGGAGCTGTTTATAAAAAAAAAATAAAAAAAAAACATATTTTTTAGATAATTAATTTTATATTGATTCACAATTTTTATAAGTAACAATGTACATTCGTTATTAAATTTGACATCTAAAATTTTATTAATTAAATTCAAATGAAATCAATGCATTTTAACAATGCATTCTCTCGTCCACATTTCTATTTTTAATTCTAAGTTTGCATTCTTGTAAAGTTGAGAATAATTTCTTTCTCTGACTGAATAACTGATTGACTGATATATCAACGCACAGTAGGGTTTAAAATTTGGCATGTAAAAGAATTTTCAAAATATGACTTTATTTTTTTTAATTTACGCGGATGTATGATGTAAATTATTCTTGTTAAATCTATCAAATAGGAACAATGATATAATAAAATGTATGAAGTATGAAGAGATCGTGGCAAGTGGAAGGAGGTAGTCTCTGCCTACCCCTCCGGGATAGAGGCGTGATTTTATGTATATAATAAAATTAATTTGTTACATACCTGTGTCAACAATGACTCCACCTCGACAGACAATCCATCCGGCAGATATAGTATTGTATGACTCGTGAATATATTTTTGTGGTAGTGCGATAGCGGCTGAAAAGAAAAAAAAAAACAACATATCTTTAAAAATAAATCTAATATTATAAACGAGAAAGTTTGTAAGAATGTGTGAAACGTTAATTTTTCACGCAAAAAACATAGCTTAGATTGGTATAACATACAATGAAGTAAAAATTTTTAAATAAGTAAAAATTTTAAACAGACTACTTGAATTATATGTGACTAGCTTTCACCCGCAGCGTCACCCGCGCGAATATAGCGCCACCTATCAACGAAAATACAGGTTTTTTCGCAAATCCCACGGGAACTATAGTATTTAACGGGATGAAAGATATGTCCTTTTCGCAGACTTATTAATATATACGCAAAATTTCAAAAAGATTTCAAAACGCGTTAAGAGAAAACAAACAAACATAATTTCGCATTTTTAATATCAGTTGGGATGATTGCGCCATTAATTGATAACTAGTATATTTAACATACATATAATCACGTATACATCTCTTGCGGGGTAGACAGAGCCAATAGTCTCGAAAAGACTGAAAGGTCACGTTCAGCTGTTTGGCTGCATGATGGAATTGAGATTCAAATAGTGACAGGTTGCTAGCCCATCGCGTACAAGAATAATCCCAAGTTTATAAACTTATCCCTTAGTCGCCTTTTACGACATCCATGGGAACGAGATGGAGTGGTCCTATTCTTTTTTTTTTTTATTGGTGCCGGGAACCACACGGCACTAATTAGTATGAAAATGAAAATGAAAATGAAAAGTTTATTTATTTAACTCCTTTACAGTATCTCGTTTAGAATGGGATCTCCATTTAAGTATAAATACTTGTGTTTGGAGAACCCGCTCTTCTTATGTGGTAAGCAATAAATACAAATAATTATTGAATATGGCAAATCAAATCAGAATACAAACAAAAATATGAACTAAAAACCTAGGATTAGACAAGATGTGTCACACCACAAAACGCATACCACCAATATAAGAGTAAGTATTAGAACAATATTATCAGCCCAGCCTAGAGTCTAGTCCGGGTTATTTTAAAGCTATTTCTAAAAGTTTTAAGGATAATTATGACCAAGTAATGTAAAGATGGAAGTAAGCGTGATAAGTAAGGGTAAGTAAAAAGTATACACATTTATGTAGTCTACGGTTAAGTAACACATTATGCACACAGCAATTCTATCTCATCAAAGTTCTTGTTTTGCAAGAATAAAGTCACAGTCTTTTTACATGTATAATAAGTTTGCTCATAAATATTTAGATGTCTATTTAATTGGTTGTATATACGTGAGGTCTGGCTGGAAAATTGTCTTTTAGCATATATAGTTTTCACAGGGACAATTGTAGCCACAGTATGTTTTCTTCTTCTATTTAGTTTTTCTGGGTTATAATCAAGAATTTTATGTTTTTTTAAGGTAATGTTTAGGATATAAAGTCTCCTAACCGAAAGTAAATTGCAGTCTGAGTATAGTTGAGAGGTAGGATACCTATAGGGTTTAAAATAAATCAGCCTGAGAAGGGATCTTTGTGCTCTTTCGAGGTGCAAAAATTCAGTCTTAGTAGCACCTCCCCAAACCGAAATACAGTAACCGAGGATAGATTGGGCAAGTGTAACATATATTAATCTTAATAACTTGTTGTCAGCTAGGTATCTAAGTGCTTTGAAAACCCACATTAATTTGCGTATTCTTTTTATGAGAAGCTGCAAGTGTTGGTGCCAGGTAAGTCTCTGATCCACAATTAATCCCAAATATTTAACAGTTTCTACTTTATTAATTCTATTACATCTGCATTCTTGAGTATTGTTACAAACGTGTATTTTCAAATTAAAATCTTGTTTAGGTTGTGTATTAGTATAGTTAGTAAAAGTAATATAGTTAGTTTTTTCCATGTTAAGTGTTAGGAGACTATTTCTCAACCATTTAGCCATCAACTCAAGGCCATGTTCTGCACAGCGTTTAACTTCTTCCCAAGAGTCGCCCACAAAAACCACGGCAGTGTCGTCGGCGTATGAAAAAATATGGCCTTTTTGAAGCTTCATATTGCAAAGTTCGTTGATATATATTATAAACAAAGTAGGACCAAGGACACTACCCTGGGGGACCCCGTACTCGATTTTAGCTTGTTTACTAATATAGTGGCCCACCTTAACACTCTGCCCGCGGTCCCTGAGGTAATCAGTGATAAGAGCAAGGGGAATTCCTCTTACACCCACCTTTTCAAGGCGATGCAAAAGCATAGGCACAGAGACAGTATCAAATGCTTTTTTGAGATCCAAGAATGACGTTAAGCACTTTTTACCACTGTCTACTGCTTCAACAATTACGGAAGTCAGTGCAATGATAGCATCCTCTGTAGAAACTCCTTTTTTAAAGCCAAATTGATAATCGGAAATAATTTTGTACTTTTGCAAGTATTTGAGTAGTCGGTTGTTAATCAGCCTTTCGATAATTTTTGAAATCGCTGTGAGGACAGAAATAGGTCTATAGTTGGATACGTCATCCCTGTCACCGCTCTTGTAAACTGGTACAACGATAGCTTGCTTCAGAGCATTAGGAAAAACCCCCTGCACAAAACAAAGATTTGCTAAATGAGTTATAACTGGAACAACTAGTTCGTGAGCAAATTTTAAAAACCGAGTTGGCACATTATCCCAGCCTGGGGCGCTCTCTGACTTAAGTCCCATCAATACATGATACACTTCCTCACAATCAGTCTCCAGCAGTACAAACGATGATAACTGAGATACAGGTGAAAGTTCCTTAAATGGGCTATTGGTCGGAGGAAGTTCATTTGATATGTCTTGCGCCATATTTCTTCCTATATTCGCAAAGTAATCGTTAGCGTTATTTACCGATAATTCAGGTTCTGAGTGAGTATGCAAAAGATCGAAATTGTTGTTTGAGATTTTTTTTCGATTTGTTAGGGTATTAATTGTACTCCAAAATGATTTTGGATTTTTAGAATTTTTAGACAGTAGCTTTCGATCGAATTCCCTTTTTAGATTTTGTAACAGAGTGTTACAGTGGTTACGGTAACGTTTATAAGTAATCTTTAGTACTTCATTCTGTGGATTGTCTTTAAGCTTACGTTGCATGTCATTCCTATTTTTTATGCATCGCAAGATACCAGGGGTGATCCAAGGTTTAATAATACGGTCTTTACATCGTATTTGTTTAGTTAAAGTATTTTCAAGAATGCTTTCTTTAAGTTTTACAATGAGTCGATTAGCCAATGTTGTAGGATCGTTTATTGATATAAGTTCAGAAAATTTGTTTTCCTTTAGATTAAAAAGAGCTTTATCGTAATCAACAGTTGTTTTGAATTTAGTATTTTTAAAATTTTTATTATAATTGTCACTATTGGTCAATTTCAACAATGTTAAACGGTGATCAGTAATTGTAGTGTTCAATATAACTATGGTTGCTTTGTGGCGATGTTCATTTAACTTCAGCATAAAATGATCTAGACAAGAATTATCCCTAGTTGGTAACAAGTGACCTGGTTGGATGCCATTATGTGCTAACATGTTTAAGTAAGATTCTCTATTCCCAATCTCAAGACTATTTTCACTTGATTTTTGAATAAGATTAATATTAATGTCGCCTGTTACTACGATTTGTTTACGATTTTTCAAAGTTTTTAGGTGAGTGTCTAATGATAGTATAAAAGCTTCTGCAGACCTATTCGATGGTGAACGATATATGCCAAGTATAGTCAGATTAGGAAGATTGACTTGCATACAAGAAGCATGAATTAATTTTACTTCCTTGACGGTAATCTTAAGGTTATTTCTTACGTAAATAACAACTCCGTCAGATTGGTTTATATGATTTGTAGAATTATAAGATAAGTAATTTTCTAGTTGAGGTATTGGTTTAGCACCATTTATCCTACATTCACTCAAAACTATTACATCAATTCTAAATTTAAATTTCGAAAGAGTGACGATAAGATCGTCCAGATTTTTGTATATACTAACAATGTTTTGTGAGACAATTGTATAGTCATTTTTATTTGTTACACATCGTCTCACTGTAAAGTCCTCTATGGACATCTGCTCTGATTTCGCTATGTCAATTTTGTCTATTTCTTCCGTATGAGTAAAGAGACTAACCATGTTCATCCCTTAAGAGAATGATATTTGTCGTTAAATTAAAGTAAAGGTACTTGACATTTAAAATAATCGTAGTTTTTAAATAGTTTTTGTTTTCTATATTAGCATAAATAGTATTATGGTACTTAGTCATGTTTAGTAATAGTAGATCAGTGTTGTACTCATGGTAGTGATATAAATGTTCAGAGTATTTCATCGAATGCATGCTGTTGCATTGTTTTCCTATAAAAACGTGTTTAAAATTTTTCCTGAATTTATTTAAGATAATTGCATCGTAATAAAAATATTTTTTAAAATATTTATTTGGTTTCATAATATTGTTCATAATCAATGAGTTCCAAAGATCTCTGATTATAATAAAAGGTGAATTTTTGGTATGCGCCTTGATCCCCCGTCCCACCACGCAAATCTCCCTATCAGTCAAGCACATGTATAAATCAAAGAAAAAGCTTAATCCTAATTTTAATTTTAATTTTAAAGTGTAAGGAATATAAATCTTGCACGACACAGACCGTTTAATAAGCCCCGAATATTTCTCTAAATCTAGTCATTTCGCTTGCATGAGATTTTGCACCTGCGCTTCACTTCTAATAATTATAATAGGCAAATTATCTTGTTTCCGAAGATACACCCTCCCATACGAGGTCCAGCAATATTTATATTCCCTAGACCTAGCAAGATCGCGGGCCAAAAAGAAAAGACGTGATCCCCTCGCTGTCAACTGTTCCGACACAAATATAGGTGTGTCTTCCTTCTTTTTCAAGCAAAGATTGCCCGCACATAGTTTTTGTTTATGTTTTCTATTAAAATCTTTACAGTTCCTCAGAATTTCAGTCTTGAATATGGTTCTTGAGTATATTATATTTAATTTTAAACTTCAATGGTCAAAGGCATACCCATCTCTAGAGTGGTGAGGATCCAACCGGGACTAAAGCCAGGAGGAAGAAATATATTAATTAAGTTAATAAATTATTCGTATAAAACTCACCACGCCACACAACAACTCATACATTATAGCACCGAAACTCCAAAAATCGCATACTTTTTCATCCACCTCGTTATCAAGTATCGTGTTCACGTACAGTTCAGGCGCTATGTACATACTGACAGACGGACTTAACTTTGCCAGAGACATTTCCAGACCGGGATATGAAATTATATAGGTTAATATTATTTGACCACCAGCTCCCAGTAAAATATTTGATGGGTTTAAATCTCTGTAACAGAAAAAAAAAAATTAACTGTAAATTTTGTGGTTCCCGGCACCAGTAGGAAAAAAGAATAGTACCACTGCATCTCTTTCCCACGGATGTCGTAAAAGGCGACTAAGGGATAGGCTTACAAACTTGGGATTCTTTTTTAGCCGATGGGCTAGCTACCTGTCACTATTTGAATCTCAATTCTATCATTAAGCCAAATAGTTGAACGTGGCCTGTCATTATTTTCCAGACAGTTGGCTATGTTTACCCCGCAAGGGATATAGACGTAACCATATGTATGTATTCTATAGTTAAGCTGAACTTGACGGTTCAGTCTTTTGATATTATTATTACGGCGAAAAAATTGTAAGAACACGTTCAGCTGTGTTTTTACGATTTTACATACATACAAACATACATAAAATCACGCCTCTATTCCGGAGGGGTAGGCAGAGATTACCTCTTTCCACTTGCCACGATCTCTGCACACTTCCTTCGCTTCATCCACATTCATAACTCTTTTCATGCAAGCTCGGCGGTTTCGGGTACTTTTACGATTTTATAGTGAACTACCTGTCCCGGCAAACGTTGTATAGCCATATTAATAATTTTTAAAGTTAAGGGATATGAAAAATAGATGTTAGCCGATTCTCAGACCTACTGAATATGCATGCAAAATTTGGTTAAAATCGGTAAAGCCATTTCGGAGGAGTACGGAGACAAACATTGTGACACGAGAATTTTATATATAAGATAATTTACCTGCAAACGACTCCGCTATTGTGTAAACTCTCCAAAGCTGTCAATATTTCCGCGGCCCATTTGCACACCGCAGAGGGGGGTAACACGTCTACAGGGCGGGGAGAGATCTGAAATCATATCATTCTCATTCGATTACTGAAATTTATCGATTGTTAATCGATTAACAAATAAGTATAGGTATATGGGACAGATAACACAGATCGAGTTGGCCTCGAAGCGAGTTCGAGACTTGTGTTACGAGATACTTTGTCAACGATACTATATTTTATAATAAATACTTATATAGATAAACATCCGAGATCCAGGCCAATCAGAGAAAGTTCGTTTCTCATCAAATTATACACATATCACGTTTTCATCATTGCCGTGTGGTTCCCGGCAATTTTGTATAGGACCGATCGATGGATATCGTAAAAGGCGACTAAGGAATAGGCTAGGAATTCCTCTTGTAGGCGATGGGTTAACAACCTGTCACTATTTGAAAAAAAATTCCATCATTAAGCCTTATAGCTTAGCGTGGCCATAGTCGTTGCGAGCCTGTTGACTCTGTTTACCCCGCAAGGGATATAGACTTGACTAATACCTATTTATGCATCGGGATTTGATGTTTAATGATATTTTGCACGATTAATTTAGAAGTTAATCTATTATATTTGTTTATAGTTTGTCTTGTCTAAAAAAACAATTCACCAACTACCATAGAAATACTATTTTGAGTTAAAAACAACATGAATAAACAATTATACACAGTTTTCTAAGCACTTATTAATCTTAATATTATTCCGAATTCTAAGCACTTACCCTAATAATCGGCGAAGTGTCAACTCTATCGTTATCCAAATCAGTCTTATCCAACAATTTCGGCTCACACAACACCCTATCAACATTCTCCAACAGTCTCTTAGAATTCAACACCAAATCGTTCACGGAAATCTCAACATTCTCCATGCAATCAGTCTCAATTTCGACACTGGGATTATTATTTTCAGAATTCAATTTCGGTGAAACGTTATTATCGGTTTTCGTTGTAACGTTATCAGTTATCGGAAAAACGTTTTCTAGATTCAATTCCCTCGCCGGCGTATTCGGTATGGATTTTGCGTAATTTTTTATATAATCGAATAGTTTTTCGCCCGGTGCGTATGATAGTATTAAGAATATTAAGTCATTTGTTTCCACGTAGGCGTGTAAAGGGACCATGTATGGAATTACTGTTGTTAAAATTGGTTGTCGAGTTTCGTCGGGCCTTTGGTGGAAGTATTCGTCGAATTCTGTCAAGTTGTTGGGAATTTTTTGGATGACCTTGAAAAAAAATATGTATATTAAACAAATTAGTTAATTTATGTACAACAAGATAAAAAGATTAACTAACAAAACTTTATAAAATCATCATTGTAAATCATTGTAACACGACTCGAAACGTCCGAGATAAAATAAAGGTACGTTACATGCGCGTTTAATACCTGTAGCATTTATAAATAGTATAATGCAACGCCAAAGTTTAAAATCAGGTTAAGTCCCCTATTTTCTGTGTCAGTATGTAAGAGCTAATCTCGGAAATTTGTATACGCAACGAGAGAGTTTAAAATCAGTTAATTATATAAGTACCTATAAATATGCAGTGATTATTACCATATATTATGTAGTGATTATCACTAACTTTCTCTTACCTTCATAGCATAGCAAGTCTGTTCCGTTTTATGGAGAACCAGCATTATACTTGACCCCAATATAGCTAAAACTCTATACGAAGACAGCTCTTCATACGGACGTTTCAGCATTGATATCGGAATGGGGCAGTGGAGGGGGCGAGTGTAGTCCTCTCTTTCTGTTAATAGCTGTTTGAAAGGGATAAAATGATAAAATATAATTAAAATTTGTATGACGGATGAGATTGGTATGGTACCGTCATTTTTAGATTGGAAAATGACGTAGTAGCTGCAATTAGAGGTGAGTCTATGATTACCGCGAATTCTATTCGCCAACAGATGGCGTTAATACAGGTATTCAACATAATTACAATGCACTGTTTTACCGACTATATTAATACGCCCGCGGGTCCGCCCGCGTAAAACCCCGACCATTTCGATACTCGTAAGAATTTTTCGGCCCGATAGATCCATTAGATTTGGTTCTGCGTTGATAAATCAGTCAGTCAGTCACATTTGCTTTTTTAATATTAGCGCCATCTATTGGCAAAATAAAGTTACATACTACAATACAATTTAATTTGCACTACAGACAAAAGGGTAATAATTATGTGCTTACACTCTGTTCGGCATCACGGAGATGGTTTTTATAAATTTCCTCAGCATATGTTATATATTTGTTTGTTTTCTCTTTTATTAACGCCCTTCTCTGGGGGTCCGAGTCATCTGAAACAAGAATTAATAATTTTTAAATCGTTTAGCAGGTTGGTAGGACGGTCGGTGGACGAAAGGTAAAGTTACCAATAACGAGGTAAACAGGTTCAAATCTCGTGTATGGATAAAAATTTATGAAATTTATAAAATCACGCCTTTTTCTCTGGTAGGCAGGGACTACATCTTTTCACTGCCACAAATACACGCTTCATCCACATTAATAACTCTCTTCAAGCAAACTCGTCCATTTCAGGTATTCCTGACCCTTTTTTGATGTTTAGAGGCGTGATTTTATTTATGTATTTATGTTTTTACTTTGATCCCAATACGTTCTGTATATAATTGTTTAAATAATAGTTACTATATACATTCAATATTTTTTCAATAATCGTTTAATACTAAGCATTTGATCGCACCATCCATGTATTATCTCTGATTTTATTTGAGTAGAGAATGCTGTATGGCATCTAGTCAACCTTATGTTTTTTTTTAAATAAAAGTTTACAATAAATAAATGCATTAATCTTACGTTTGCATTTTCCGTTTTCTTCGTCAAGAAAGTAATCACAAAGGTACAGGAAATCCATATTTGAAACTCACACTAATATACTTAAAAGTTTATATTTTGTAGTTAAACTTCTCTACAATTAAAGTTATTAATAAAAAAAAACAACTTAAAATACATATATGTTTTATTTAAATGATTATTATTAACACAGAACAAGGAAGAACCTTCAAGAACTTAGAATAAAGAAGACAGAGATTTATTTTCCTCTGAATAAACCCTTTATTTGTTTTCGCCGCGCAATTTTTTTTTAAATAGGCAATTTTAAATGTGAAGTTATTATTGATATGCATTAAAATAAAAAATACAAAACTATTTTTGAATCACGCTTGTTGAATTTATTTTAAACACCGACTGAACTAAATACGCAATCTAAGTGTAAAAAGAATCGATAAGTTATCTGCAGTTATCGGTTAAATAAAACAAATCGCATGTTAGGACTACAGGGTGTTTCTAATAATGTTTTCAAATAATTAACATACATACATACATACATAAAGTCACGCCTCTTTTCCGGAGGGGTAGGCGGAGACTGCATCTTTAAATCAAATAATTAACTTTTATGCCTAAAAAACATAAACATTTATACGAATGGATGGATGAACCCATGGATGTCGTAAAAGGCGAGTAAAGGATAGGCTTATTAACTCGGGTTTCTTCTTTTAAGCGATGGGCTAGCAACCTGTCACTATTTGAATCTGAATTCTATCATCAAGTCAAACAGCTGAACTTGGCCTATCAGTCTTTTCAAGATTGTTGGCTCTGTCTACCCCGCAAGGGATATAGATGTGATTATATGTATGTATGTATTTAATTAGGGGAAGCGACAAACGTTCGAAATTCCCCAACCGTATAAAATTTTGTATGAGTTCGTTTGTTACTATTTCACGCCAATATTCTGAACGAATTTAGATGAAACTTAACTGTAATAAATCCACATATAATCAAGATTAACACATAACTAAGCTACAATTAAGACTCGAGCAAAGACGGAGTCTCAAGCTAGTAGTGTACTATTAATAAATACGGTTATATTTTACATACCGTCACTAAACCAACCAACCCCCGCAGAGCGGCGCACGCGTCGCCGTTTCAATCGCGCGTAAAACTATCGCTGTTTCGCTTTTTGTTAGGACGCGAAACGGGACAGCGATAGTTTATCGCAAGAGCCAAGATACGGGGGCTTTAAGTCATTTCGAGACTGTATGATCTGTTTCTTTAGGACGTCCTGGTAAAGGGTCAGGTCAAAAGTACCCGAAACCGCCGAGCTCGCATGAAGAGAGTTATGAATGTGGATGAAGCGAAGAAAGTATGCAGAGATCGTGGCAAGTGGAAAGAGGTAGTCTCTGCCTACCCCTCCGGGAAAGAGGCGTGATTTTATGTATGTTTGTATGTATGATCTGTCTACCACGTAAGGGACGAAGACGTGACATAATATTATTATATCCTCCTGTATGTAAACGTTTACATTTCACCTGTAAACCATTGTGAATGTCACAACGCCACTTCATAGATTCCGGCTGTGATAACAGGAAATTAGGCGTGTAATCTGTTGTTATCGCAGGTTTTATTCTAGACATATGTAAGTAAGTATGTAGTAACAAAAAATTATTTAATTTTGTAATAAAACTAGCTGTCCCGGCAAACGATGTTTTGCCATATATAAATCATTTTTATATAATTTCTAGTTAAAAAATAATGATTAGGGTGTACAACCCTTATCACTAAGGGGTATGAAAAATAGATGTTGGGCGATTCTCAGACCTACTCATGCTCACAAAATTTCATAAGAATCGGTCAAGCCGTTTCAGAGGAATTCGGGAACGAACATTGTGACGTTTTATGGCCCTCTCTTCTTCCTCCTTGAGTTAGTCCCGGTTACAGCCTCACCACTCTGGAGAGGAGCCCGGGGTACGCCTTTGACCATGGATCCTGGATTGAGTGAGTCAGGTTTTTACACGAAGCGACTCCCGTCTGACCTCCGCAACCTTGGTAAGGGAACCATTTGGATCATAGCAAAATCGGCATAAGATATATGTGTTTTACGACATCTACATGTATACATACAAAAGAGGATGAATGAAAGCAGGTTGACTAAACAGATATACAAGGAGAGTGTGGAGGGAAAGGTCAGAGTGGGAAGACCTAGACGAACGTATCTTGATCAAATTAAGGACGTCCTGGTAAAGGGTCAGGTCAAGAGTACCCGAAACCGCTGAGCTTGTATGAAGAGTTATGAATGTGGATGAAGCGAAGGAAGTATGCAGAGATCGTGGCAAGTGGAAAGAGGTAGTCTCTGCCTACCCCTCCGGGAAAGAGGCGTGATTTTATGTATGTATGTATGTACATATATGTACACATAAAATAACAGAATAGAATTATAAAGCCCGGAAAGGCAACCTTCTCGCTTGTGAAACCTTACTTATACTGGGCGGTCTTCCAATTAAAACTTGGAAAAATATTATGTATGTAAATAAATAAAAGTCTCACTAACTTTGTACTCCGATTAGCATTTTCTCAATGCCAGACTTGTAACACTCGAACGCCCTTTGATAATCACCCAAATTTTCACATCTAGTCGCCAAATTCAACATATAACCCGCTTCGAACACATAACTATCCTCCGTCTTTGTTTTACTCTCAACGTTAGAAAGAGACATTACACTTCTTTTACTATAAACGGACACTCGCGAACTGCTTCTTCTAGAATCATTTTCAAAATTGGAACTCAACGAATTTGTATCCGAATCTGGTACTCTCGCGGGCATTGTGTGATAATCTTCAAATTTAGAACACGACGGCGCGTCAAAATTAATTAAGTCCGGCAACACTGATTTACTTTTCACTAGCGGTTTGCTTTTATCGACGGCCAGTTTGTTTAGTTCTTCAAAGAGGTCGCTATTTATGCTGTCTAGGGAATTTAATGATTCGAAACTGTCTGATAGTTTTGGGAAGGTTTTAATTTCTATGTGGTCCGCTTCGTAGATTGGTATTCTTGATATGCTGTCCATTTCATCTGCGGTTTGAGGGCTGTCGTCTATAAGGTTGCTTGACTGTGCTGGGCGTGCTGGAAACATTGATTTTTGTGGTTAATAAATGTTTATATTGTGCATTATAAATCAAAACTAGCTACTGCCCGCGACTTTCTTCGGCGTAAAAGTTAACTGAAAAAGCTGACTCCCTGTATTGCCCCTTAGAGGGTTGAGGGGAGGTACTTTTGTATGCCAGTTTTTAATAAGACCAAGCCTTAATTATAAAAAAACCACATTCAAATGAGAGCCATAGTTTTGGCCTATTGCGAATGCGAATTTTTAGCTTCTGTTGTATGGTAGTAGATAGTATGTATGTATGGTATTGATAAGTAGTGACAACCTCTCTACTTGCAACATCCATTTTCGCTTCATTCACATTCATCATCCTCTTCATGCAGGTTCATCAGGTTAAGTTATATTTGACCTAATATTTTTTTACCAACATACAAGTGAAAGGCCTTGCGACAATCGTCTAATTAAAAGATAGCCCTACACAAACTATAATAAAAAACAATATATACCTGTGTGTACTGGACTTCTTGAATCATCATCGGTCTGGTACTCCAATGGCGGCGTCTCCTCTATAGGCAGATGAAGAGATGATCTGATGGCGTTGATGATTCCGCCCGTGGACTCTGGCTCGGGGTAGCCCGTCTATAAAGCAGGAATAAAAAAGATTTAGTAACAAAACACAAGCTAGGTATTATTACTAAATGACGGCAAATAAAACTTTTAATTAAATCTACAACCGCTTGCAAAGCGTAAGAGTAGACGAATACAAACATACAGTCACGTCTATATTATATGTTTATAATTATGTTATGACGTATTGTCAATTTAATTTTGAATTATTTTAGCTTTTTAGTTTTTGGAGTTGGTTTAAATTGTTTGTCAATTTTATACTGGCAATTTTATGTAATTACCTGAAGAAAGTTGACGAAGTCTGTGCTTGTAAATAGGAGTTGATGTTCTGCCACAAATTCCAACAGGGCTTTGATCGACTTTGCCCTCTCCTCGATCACCTGATGTTAAAAAAACAAATTTAATAGTCATATCTCTCTTTCTAAAACATTAATAAGCTCCCGTAGGATGGCACGCGCGTCGCCGTTTTTATCGCGCTGCAAACTATCGCTGTTTCACTTTTTATTATATTCGGGAATCGCTTTGTGTAAAAACCAGGCTCACCCAATCTAGGATCCATGGTCAAAGGCATCCCCCGGGCTCCTTTCTGAAAAGGTGAGGATGCAACCGGGACTAAAGCCAGAAGAAGGAACCCGTTAAGGGTATACACACCTCTTGTTGAAAACGCTTGAAGTAGCTACTCTGAGCTAACACGGGTATCGTCCCCCTCAGGTGAAGGCCCGCATGGAGCAGCTTCATGCTCTTATGGAGTCTTTGAACGTCACTGTACCGCTTCCACACCGATACCACTGTGACCGCTTCAGGCGACTCGATCGGGAACAACTGTAGAGACGAGTCCAAAATCAAAACCTCTGTCTTAGGGTAAGGATGGTTTACACAGCTTTGTGCTTATATGTATGTAGATGAACTGGAATAGTCACATCAAAGGTAACTAAACCAATGAGTTTGCGTTATTAGAGTGATGAGTTTGGATACATAAGTATAATCATGTCTATATCCCTTGTCGATTAGACTAAGTTTTCAGTCTTGAAAAGACTGCTAAGCCACATTTAGCTGAATGGACAAAGGCCAACCTGTCACTATCTAAATCCCAATAGCATCATTTATATCATTTACACTCTGTCTACCCTGCAAGGGTAGAGAGTAAATGATAGAGTGTAGATGTGACTAAATGTATGTATCTATTTATGTACAACAAGGAAAATAATAGCAAGAACAGATTAAAGAAAATCTTATTTATTGTAAATTACCTTGTTATCGAGTTTTCTTTCTCAGAATAACAAGAAAACAAAACATGGGTAATGTTTCCTCAATACTACAACTTTGAGGAAAACCTTACCCTTCAAATCTGGTTATGCAAGACTGTGCAATGTAGGGTGATTGCGCTGGTTTTCGTCCAATTAGCGGAGTTGCTAGCTTTCAGACGTAAAAATAATATGATAAAGTATCCTAATTAAAATAGCTCATATTTGTTTATATACCTCATATAGTCTATTTTTGATAAAAATTAAGAAACTTTTAATTATAACTACATTGTTTTTTATATAAATAATTAAATGTTAAATGGCAGATTTCACTAGTTTTCGTCCAAAAAATTTGGTTTTCGCCCTGGTGTGATCTAGTTTCCGTCCAGTATGTAAAAAAGAGTAAAAGTGCAATGTTAAATAAAAACTGTCTTTATGATCTTTTATTTAATCAACAAAAATATTTATTCTTCAGCAGTAGATTTCCTGCTTTTTTTATTTTCCCGAATCCATCTATAACAATTAATTTCATAGTTTAGTACCTACTAGAAAAACCTGTACGAATTAACAAGAAAATGTGTTAGAAGTAGATTCCACACTATTATGGACGAAAAGTAATACAAAAAAAATTGCTGTTTAGTTTTCGTCCATGCCATTTAAACATTTTTTTAAACAAGCAATACTGAGAAATTATTGGACGTTAACTAAATATCTTGTCAAATAGCCAATAAAGTTCATATCTAAAGAAAACATATATTTTTTTATAGGTCTGAAAAAGTAAAATGAACATTCCAAATATTTAGCTTGCTGTTTTAGTTTCCGTCCACGTGGACGGATACCAAATAATTGGTAAAATAGGCATGTCAGTATTCGTCCGCAATCTTTTACTAAGATTACTACAAAAACATTGTAAAATAACCTAAACATAATGTTAGTTATACTCTTAAATATCCTTACATGCCAAAATATTACCCAATCTATGTGAAATAGTCATAAAACCCACCACGGAGTGTTCCAGCACCAGCTATTTTTTTTGTATCGGCAATGACGTCTACGAGACACGAACACATGCCGGCCACTGAGTTTAATTTTTTCGAAGTTTTCACTTGACAAATTGGAATTTGTGGTTGTTAGAACTGTTGCTTAAGTATGAAGGATCGTGACAAGTTGCAACATGCGTGCATAGGTGTGTTTATATTCTTTTTATATGCGTTTAAAAGTGAAATGGACGAAAAGTAGAACTGGACGCCAAACCAGCGCAATTACCCTATATATGAGTCATAATTCAAAAATTCAAAATTCAAAATTTTTATTCATTATTATAGGATATTATTATATCGCTTAATAATTGTCGTATGGTTTAACAACTTGGTTGACGTCAAATAAATTACTTAAAAACTAAGTTTACTGCCGCTTCCAAGGCGTCAGTGCAGAAGAAGCGGTAACAAACTGCACTGCAGCATTTTCATCAACAACGTCAACTTCACAATATTAAATTATACTTAGAATAGAATAGAAATATTATGTTCTATCAATATATTGGAATAAAAATGTCTCACTTTACATTCTGTCATTGGAACAATGTATACTAATGTTTCCACTTTAACAATTCAAATTCAAATTTTTATTTACATAATATGAGTACAACAAATTCTTAAATATATATAACATATAAACCTACCCTACCTGCCTACCCCTCCGGGAAAGAGGCGTGATTTTATGTATGTATGTATATAACATATCTTCATATTGACCCTTTCTCTAATGACTTTTCCAGTTAACATGAGAATCTATATGTATGCCCAATTAATTAATCAAATATTAGTTTAATATATAGTAAATTAAGTAAAAACCATTAGGACTTTAGAAAAATCTTAATTAAAACTTTAAAATTATAAATGTTTGTGAAACTGCAACACAATTATAATAAAACTCCAAGATTTCACAAATCAAGAAAGTTCCACAAAGAGAAATACATCACAAAAGTGAATAATAATGTAAAAGAACAATTAAATTCAACCTACTTAATCAAAATACAAATAATGTGAAAGTATTTACTGCATTTAATTGTATGTAGGTACTTTTCAGTGCTGCTGTATTATATCGGATGGTTAAGGGAGATTAAATTATACATATAAAAAGTCATATATCATATTATAAATAAAATAAACTTACAACAGAAGTGATTTTGTAAATAGTAAACCCATTTTGGTGTCGCGATGTTTCGTCAACTGAAAACCGGCGAACCCATTTGTCCTTTGAAGACATTTTAATAGTTTATCACAAACTTGTAGAACACTTAAATGCTTTTATCCAGGTGCAGCATGTATTGTTAATACAACGATCATGATAATGTCGATTATTAAATAGAATTATCGACAGATTTTTAATAAATATCACAGTTCCGACTCCGTAGTCAAAAGCGAAGAAAGAATATTTATAATATGACATTGACGTGTTTTGACAGTAGGTATGCTTGACGTTTCATTGTCAACACGAAATAACGCAAACAAGTTTGAAATCTTTTCATCAGCATCACAAGACATAGAGTTTGAACTTTTTAAATTTGTAGATTATTACTCGTTTCTTTAATCGCAAATAATTTCCGTTTGCTAAATAATGTATCTACTTTTTTAGGATTATATAATTAATAATTAAAAGAACCTAACAATTAAAATAATTAAAACAATATGTAATAAGATTAGATAAATATAGATGTTTATCTTAATTTTATTACATATGCTTTTTTTACTAGATGTCGTTTAAAGATTCTCATACCGATGTCTAGATGTCGCTATAAGTAAATGAAGTTGTATGTATACTATACAAGTTTTTCTTGAAATATTCATAAAGTTCACGTGCCAAATTTTTCAGGTTGCAATATTTTTTTCTACTAGTAGGTAGGCAGTACCTACTATTTGTTGTTGTTTTTAAAAGCATTTTAAATGGACTTAAACTTTTCAAAGAATTTAAGTGAAATTATTTACGTTTCTCATTCCGATGTCTAGATGTCGCTTCACTATTATATAAATTAAGTAAGCAGCATAAAAACTAGATTTATGTTTTTCTTGAATTATCCACAAAACTCATGCGTATTTCTTTTTTTGTTAGGTTGAGATTTTGATAATTTTTGTAAGTTCTTTTCTTGCTTCGTTATTTTTATTTAGTTTTCGAAGAAAATATTTCTCAGAAAGGCGCAATAGGTCAACTTGTGGCTTCATTACTTTACTTATCCCCTCCGCCCCTCACTCAACCGAATGGCGCGCGGCGAGAGGTTGTGTTGAGTTGTTTTGTATCGTGTTTCTAGTGTCCTCGAGTGTTTGCACCAATACTTTTTCTCAAGACATGAATGACACAATTCCTCCTCGTAGATAATACCGATTACAAAATTAATATAAAAAAAATGTGTGTTTGACAACTAGTGAAGTGCAAGGTGATCGAAAAACTACAAAAACATCCGGATATCGCCAAGATGGGTTCAAAAATCGAATACGTGGATTCGTCACATTTGTACGCAACGAATTACGTTCGAAATTCGAAAGCTATTGGTGTTCTTTGGGCTATATTCACTATTTGCTACGCGATAATCGCTGTTGTTGCTTTCGTGACTCCGGAGTGGATTGGGGACTTAGAAACGGAATATCCGCGGAAATTCGGTTTATGGCAAGTGTGTCGGGCAGAGGATGCCTTGGAGGACTGCAAAGGGAGATTGGATGAGTTCTTGTCTATAAATGGATTGGTGTTTAAAATCACGACTGTGTTAGTGGGTGTCGCAGTTGCACTGGCTCTGTTTACAATATGCGCGATGCTGTTGTTCTTCTTTTGTCAATCGACGACCGTTTTCCACATCTGCGGCTGGCTTCAGCTTTTATCTGGTGAGTTTTATTCGTAAAATCTTGCTTCCTACTGTTAAAAAGTTACCATAGTAACTGATTACAAAGTTCATCTTCATCTAAATAGGTAGGTAAGTACTTAGGTATTTATTATATCTACTACATAATGGGTATAATTAATACCTAGGTGTAAGTAGGTACCTAGGTAGTTCCTTATAAAACAAAACTAAACCATGCTTGATATTGTGCGTACAATAACTTAAGTCATTGATTGTGAAGACCAATCGATGATTAACTTCATGTCCTACTTTACCTATATTGAAATCACCATATCGTAACCTAAATTACGTATTGCCTAAAAATATAGGTACCTATTTTTTTAAACATAATAATTAAATAAATAAATAAATATATACGGGACAAATTACACTGATTGAGTTAGCCTCGAAGTAAGTTCGAAACTTGTGTTACGAGATACTAACTCAACGACTCTATATTATAATAAATACTTATATAGATAAACATCCAAGACCCAGGCCAATCAGAAAAAGTTCTTTTCTCATCATGCCCTGACCAGGATTCGAACCCGGGACCTCCGGTGTCACAGACAAGCGTACTACCGCTGAGCCACAGAGGCCGTTTAAATTTTAATTAAGCCATACATATAGTTACACACTACAATAATTTGAACAGATTAGAATAATTTGTTAATTATGATAATCGAATGCAATGAAGATTTTAAAAATAAACAATTTACTTAGGTAAGCAGATATCACACATAACGAAGAACCGTTTTCTCAACCTACATAATCTTGTACTAAAGTACAATACAATAATACAATGGCATCAATACAATGGACTAGGAATGCAAAAAGGTTACATACACACAAAATTTCTTATTCAACAAAAGTGACGAATAATTACGTAATAACTTTATTACTGTTTCATACTTTCTGTTTTTTTTAACACAGCATAAATGATCGTAGTACGGAAATTCGATATTAGTCAGGTCATCGAATATCCGGCAATTTTCGAAATGCCGCATAATCACGGCGCAACCCTAGTCTTTAAAATTGGAAACATTTGAATTTATAATAATTTGAAGTAGGAGATTAAGGTAAATCAAAAACTCATACCTACCATAAACTAAATTAATTTCATTAACTTACATACTCACTTACTTACTTAACATATGAATGGAAAATTACCTTCCTAATTCTTTCTTGAAATCTGATGAAATTTACAAGCCGTTTATGACTTAGTTGCAAATAAATGATATTTTAAGAATGTCTTCTGTCGAACAAAGGTCCTTAATAAAGGCCACTGACGAAGCGAAAGTTATTGGTAAATGTCGACCTTCGCCAAACGAGTCCAAAGCTTGGGTACCGCAAATGTCTTAGAACAATAACATCAGAACAAAAAAATAAAAATGGTGACCATAAAAATGAAAAACGTCGTGATTTTTATATTAACATTACTACAGCTTCTTCTATTTCTAAAAATCCACTGGGAGTGAGGTCCTGGGTTCTACAGGGCGTTCCTTATTGTGTTGCGAAATAAATAAACACCATATCAATACTTACTTGGGTATGGCAAAAGAAGCATGAAAGCAGAATAAATGCAGTGGAAATGAGAGCGTTAAGGAGTATGATGGGTGTGAAATTGAGTGACAGGATAAGGAACAGCGTGATAAGGGAATGTTGTGATGTGAAAGAAGATGTAGTTACAGGAATAGAAAAGGGTATGTTAAGATGGTTCGGTCATGTGGAGAGGATGAATGAAAGCAGGTTGACTAAGCAGATATACAAGGAGAGTGTGGAGGGAAAGGTCGGAGTGGGAAGACCTAGACGAACGTATCTTGATCAAATTAAGGACGTCCTGGTAAAGGGTCAGGTCAAAAGTACCCGAAACCGCCGAGCTTGTATGAAGAGAGTTATGAATGTGGACGAAGCGAAAGAAGTATGCAGAGATCGTGGCAAGTGGAAAGAGGTAGTCTCTGCCTACCCCTCCGGGAAAGAGGCGTGATTTTATGTATGTATGTATGTATCAATACTTACTTAGTAGTCTTGTTCATGACTCCAAGTTATACGCAAGGCAAGTGTAAACTATCCGCTTACCTGTAGATTCGAATGTAGGCACCTTAGCTTGGGTGCAGACAGGAAGTGATATGTTTTATTGCATTCCCTTTCTTATTAGGGTTCGCCTGAGTTGCTCCCGTAAGAATTACAAACTTGTATGGCTTCGTGACGTATATCTATCCATCCATCCTTCCATGCTTGGAGAAGTTTATTCTCGAAAAAAAAAGGGCATATCTCAATATTATATATTCTCTTTTTCTATATATCTCTCGTTACCCGAGGGGTTAGTGCGAGTTTTACTCGATCAAACGCGTCGAGCAAGTAAACGCGAATTTGTATTTGATTTGATCAGCGCCACCTAGTGGTAACTCTATGGTACTTATGCAATTCCCTAGAAATTCGTTATTACTTGCTCGACGCGTTTGATCGAGTAAAACTCGCACTAGCCTCTCTGATGTGATAGATAAAGAAGTGAATAAGTTCAGTTCCCGCGCAGATTGAGAGTCAATTTATCTTCTTTAGTCGATAAATACTCCTATACAGTATCTGTATCAAATAGCAGAGACCCACCAACGCTACACTTATCATACAAAAATACAGCATACCCATTTAATAAAAAAAAAAATTAATTACCAAACAAATCACTTAGCATCTTATAAAAAAAAAAAAAAATACTCCTATACATACGTGATATTTTATACCCCGGAGTACTATCTCATCATGTCAATTCCATGGGTTAGTAGTCGATTTGCACGAAAATTATTCGCACGATCGTGCGAATCGTCCCCTTTCAATAAAAATATTTTTTTAGTAGGCGATTCGCACGGAAGTATTTAAATTGCGTGCGAATCGACCCCTTCAAGAATTAGTGGTATGCAATTCGCACACACCTATCCTTCTAACTACTTAGTAATCGTGCAACCTCTTTGTAAGGGTACTTTTTATCCGACTTATTACGAGAACGTCCCGTTTTGCTCAAGCTAAGTTGATGAGATAGAAATATTTAGAAACAGTTCCCATTTAACTTACAGCTGTACTTTACTAAGTTTAAATGCAAATAACAGGTGGAAAACAGACCCCAAACATTTACGGATGAGTAACAGCTTTCTCTTACTTTTCCTTTTCACGCTGCTCTGTATTGACCCACGATCTGTAGGTTTAAAGTACATCAGGTTCTTAAGAAAGGTAAACAGTACGGCATTGTTTAAAAATGTTGAAAGATTATCAAAGTGGAAAGATGTAGTCTCAGCCTACTCCTTCGGGAAAAAGGCGTGATTTTATGTACATATGTATGTATTGTTTAAAAATATTATGTTGTATCTATCACACAAAATGAATATTTTTTTACACTGTTAATTCGCTTGGTTCTCAGACTACTAAAACACCCATAATCCACACCTGGCTTTAAATGTTATTGTTTCTATTTTTTTTCTTATATAGTCGTCTTAGATCTGGTAATGACAAAAATCTACACTTTCTAATTCTTTACAGCAGCATCAACAAAACATCCCTTCATAATGTCCTCAGTATCCACTTCTCACAAAATTCCCTTGCAAGGTCTACCAATCGACTTGGGGCGAAAACACATTTTTTGTATGTATGTTTGTAACGCAGTAACTTTCGAACCGTTGGTCTGATTTTAATGAAATTTATAGGGTATGTAGGATCTGTCAATAGAATTTTTAATTTGGTGGGGCTTCAAAACCGGTCAAATTGTTTTATTGATATACCTATTAAAGATCTTGTAAAAATTTAAAAGTTCTCGAGGTCGAAGTTCTAGTTATTACACTTTTGTTTAAATGCAAGGGTCATTGCACTTGATTACTACAAGAAAACTGCAATTTATCTTGAGAAAGAAGCTTTACCTGCAAATACTATAATTTTCTAGACAGTCCAGCGAAAATCTAACCGGTCTGCTAATCTCGGTTTTCTAGCGAAAGTTACTGACTTTGAGTATGATGATGGCTGTATAATTTCTATATCAAATTGTCAATGAACCTGAAGGTATATAAATAAAAGATTTCTCTATCAGGTAAAGTACTTTATCATCGTAATCTTGGCGTTAGTCCCTGTTTCATCATCTTCCCTTCTTGAGCCCCAGGGTTCATCTATGACTGCGATTTTAAATTGGGTAAGTCAGGGCTTACACGAAGCGACTCCCGTCTGATCTCCTTCTCATTTCAAGAACACCTTATGTTTGATCATGATATCATGCAGTTGTGTGAATGTACAGGTTTTCTTACAATGTTTTTCCTCAACGTAATTATCTTAGCATCGGTTAGTGATCAAACTCATCTTTCTAATAGCGTTGTCGTCATACCCATAATCGCAACATAGTTATTAATAGTGCTAACAAAATATCATCTGGTAACTACAAATTTAAAAAAGCGTCTCAAGGCAGTTTACTGTGCTCTGTGTATGACCTCATCAGAGTTCATGTACCGCTACGTGACCGGAAAAACTGAATAAAGACTTGAGTTACGTGTGTTAATTAGTGAGAAAGAACTGTTAACATAGGTGTCTGTTAGGGTATCAATTAAAAATTAAGTTTGTTCCAGATTGAAACCAATATATTTCAACCGGCTTATATTCTTCGGGCCAAATTGCGTGGCCCAGGAACCACAGAATACTTTTTTGTTCTTCTTCTGAGTGCGTCCAATATACGATCGTACGGATATTCGATAATATTCGGTTCCAAATCGATTATCCGGCAGAATTATCCGGAATTTCGGGTTACCATGGCGCAGCTCTAGTATCGAATGGCTTTTGAAATATCGTTAGATTGTGAGTATGTGTAGAATGACTGTGTCATTGTTTAAGTAATTAATAAGCTAGTTATTTGGTAGGTAAATCATACCCTTAATTTTTGAGTTCCGGAGCCAAATAGCTAAAATTCGCAATACCGTCAGTACATCTGACACGCTAAGGTTAAGGTACACAGATGTCTAAGGTTTCCTACATAATCTTTTTTTAAATATTTATGCCCGATTTTTTTCACGCTAAAGCTGTAGTTTGCTAGCAAGTTGTAATTATGAATTATTATTGAAGAAAAGTCTTCGTCCAGCTCACGGAACGAACGACTACTAAAAAAGGTTATTCGTCCTAGAAAATGATTTAAAAAAGGTTATTCGTCCTAGAAAATGAGTTGGCACTTTTCTCCCGGATTTCGATCTTGTAATAGTAAAAAAGTAAGAACGATACAATAACGGTTGATAAACTTTTATCATTATCAACCCTACCGGTAACGGCGTAACGAAAACGCGCGACAAACACCGTACCTACAATTAACGAAATTTGCACGTACCAAAATGCAATAAAAAAGTAAAAGCGTTGTGACATAATGAGAGATATCTCTCCCTATATCGTTAACGTAACGTGTTATTTGGTCTTTGTGTTACATTCGCACGACACTAATTTTAATTGCTACAAACCATTTATGGTTATTGTTCGAAATATGGTATGTAGTTAATACAAAGGGAGACTTTCGAATAATGCGTGTGAAAAAACTGTTATTTGATATGAGAAAAAACCAGTAAAGTTTTGATTTTTGTTATCACTTTAGTTGTCTTTTAGTACACTTGCGGGGTAGATAGAGCCAACAGTCTTGAAAAGACTGAATGGCCACGTTCAGCTATTTGGCTTAGTGATAGAATTGAGATTCAAATAGTGACAGGTTGCTAGCCCACCGCCTAAAAGAAGAATCCCAAGTTTATAAGTCTACCCCTTAGTCGCCTATTACGACGTCCATGGGAAAGTGATGGAGTGGTCCTATTCTTTTTTCTATTGGTGCCGGGAACCACACGGCACAACTCTTCTCCTATCGGACGCTATATGTCTCCATGTTTGTTCGTATCATTAAAAATACGCCTTGCCCATAGTGATTGAAAAGGAAATTTTATTCATTAATAAGTACTTATTGCATTTGTGCGCAGCAGAAGCTGGTTGCCAGTACAATACATATGTAAGTATACTACGGGCCAATAGTCATATTATAACTAAAGACTGGCCCATCGCCTAAACAGAGAACTCTAGTTTACGAGCTATTCCCTTGATTGACTTTAATCGGAGGATAAAAACGTTGCAATGCAGGACGTACATTGAGATCAGACCCGACACTTGATTAGAAAGTTAGCGAACGTGTAAACACGTAGATTGTAAACTAGAATTTGTTAGGAATCTTAAATATGTTAGCGTTGTCTAAGAACCAAGTTATTTTTTTATGAAATTATTGAAGAGTAGTCTATGCCCGCGGATCCGATCTTTAAAAATGAATCCTGTAATTTAACAATCCTGTGGGAATTTTAGAAAATTTATTAAACGATCTCCTCTGGATCACTTAAGGATGCATTTAAAATCAAGTGGATTTCATGGGTCTAAAATGGTGTTTTGTTTGTAATGACTACTACCTTCAAGGAAGTTTTATAAGTTAGGTACATTTTTACTTTTTACTATGACTGACATTTAAACAAATATTTCAAGTCACAAAATTGACAACTAAAGCCAAATCAATTGGCCTGATTTTGTATTTTTTTTAACCTAATTTACTAAAATGGCACAAGTTCTAACTTCTTTCCCTGAAGATGACAAGTGTCCTAAAGTTTGTACCGACATTGGAGCCTTTAAGAAGGCGGAAAAATCTCCGGAAAAGGCTCAGGAGGAAATCAAGGAAGCTAAAGAGGCAAGAGATGTTCCACCACCCGCAACTGATGGTGCCCCGGTCGCTCCAATAGAAAATCCCCCAGAGACAACGCGACCTCCACCATCAGGAGAAGAATATCTCCCAAATCTTCGACCTGGACAAGATGGCAAAGTAGACTGGACCCCATTAGCCGACATGACAGGCACTAGACCAGGAGTCAATAAATACTCCATAAGTAGATACTCTTTGAGCGAATGGAGGCAACATAATAATGAAATCTTAGATCCTGAGCCAATAACGGAGTCAAATATAGTAGATTACAATGCTAAGACAGCCATCATGCAAGCGTTCGGAAATGTTGACAAACAACAAAGCGAAAACAATAAAAGGTTAAAACAGAAAGCTAGAGATATTTTCAGGTGGAAAGTCGAAGTAGAGAAAGCTTGCAAGGAAATAACTGAAGAGGTTGAATTACTTGAAATTGAACGAATGCGGCTTAAAGGAGCTTCTAGAGTTCTCATGTTACCTGAATCTATTTCTAAAGAATGTCTTGACCTTAGATCTAATCGCTTTGAACCCGATTTGGTTGCTGATTTAGCAGAACAGGAACTGATCAAAGAAATGAATTTGGTGTCCGAGGTGAGAGGTACACTAAAAGCTACTTTAGAGAAAATCGAAGAACAAATGGCTATCAATAAGGCAGCTAAGCATAGGATCGAATATGATTGGTGCGATAAGCAGCTAGCATATAATACTGAAGTCACAAACATTGGTCTTAACACAAAATCTAGTACTATAATGTTTCGACCTGGATCAACTAGATTTGGCGATTACACAGCTCCTCTAGAGTATTGGGAGTTCTTCTGTCGAGAGAACGTTCAAAATTGTGAGGCTGCCCGACAGAACTCGCAAGATCTCCGAGGCAGTCTGAATGCCATCTTAGTGAACGGAGGCAGAAAACTGAGGAACCAAGCTGACAAAACAGACATGGCTTTAGCCGAGACTGTAGCGATCACGCAAGAGTTATGCACCAAGTTGGAAGAAACTTTAAGAAGCACGTTGCAGAAAATTGCAGACATGGAAGCGCTGATAGACAATTTACACGATTCTATAAGAAAGATGGATAATGCTATGAAGTTAGCGCAGACTCGGCTTGACAATAGAAATAATTGGAGGCCTCATGGAGAAAACGTGAGGGATCAGCCTCATTTGGGACTTATTGATGAGGTTAAGAAGATTCACGAGACGGTCACGTCACTTCTTGGTCAGTTGCATAATGCAGAACGGGTGAGGAATGATTTGTTGAAGAAGAGAATAGTGTTGGAGAAAGACATTGCATCGAAAAGAAAGACTTTGAACATCGACCGTGATCGGTGCGGGATGGTGAGATCACACTATCCTTCTGCTTCGGAATTGGCTGGGTACTGATTATTGGGATTATAATTTCTTACAAATTAAAGAGTTAAAGATTAAGAATTTGTCTTTTTATCTTTGGTAGCGATCGAAAGTTATGTTCATATTTAAGGACAGAACAGCATGAACAAAGAGTAGAGTATTACATAAATCACTTGTTTTTCCCGGAGAGATATCCCTGCACGCGTTTGCTCTTCAATTTTTTTCCTCCAAGTTGTGTTTCTCGCAAAATTGTGGCACCTAAACCAAACGCAAAAGAAGAATCCCAAATTTATTAACCTTTCCATTAATTGCTTGCATCTACTTTGTTAAACTGTTATGTTTCTGAGTGCCAAATAAACGATTTTTCTATATTTCGTATTTCATTTGTTTTTTCTTCGCTGCGAGACCAGCATATCATAGAAGTTTACTACTATTAATCAGTAAAAATTGCACAATAAGGAAGACGAGACAATGTGAGTGAAAGGCATAACAAATGTACTATTTCATCGAGATTTCTTGTCCACAATGTGATTCCACGTGCACTCATTATGTCGACGATAGGATCATTAGTGGCTGCTGGAGATGAGCGTTTACACGAAAAACATTTAATTAAGCGTGCTTTCAAATGTATTTAAATATACTAGCCGTGCCCGCGACTTCGTGTGGAATAGTTATTTTGGGCATCATTGAAACCCCTTAAGGATGAATAATTTTCCCCGTTTTTTTTTCACATTTTCCATTATTCCTTTGCTCCTAATAGTTGCAGCGTGATGTTACATAGCCCAAAGCCTTCCTCGGTAAATGGTCTATTCAACGCAAAAAGAATTTTTCAATTCGAACCACTAGTTCCTGAGATTAGCGCGCTCAAACAAACAAAATCTTCAGCTTGATAATATTAGTAAAGATATAACATGCTTCATTATTCCGGCGGGCGGACCCCGGGCCCCGAAACACTTCTGTGGAGGATGCAACCGAAAACACACAGAGATGAGACAGAGATTCCTCTTCATTATTCCCGCCAATTCGCTATCTGTCATATTGATTTATACTAATTTTTGGCCTATGAAGATATTATTAATTCCACGTAATAAAGACACTAAGGCTGATAACCAGCCATTTAGATATCAGAACCAAGCGTCACCAAAAAAATGTTATATTCTTTATTCAAATTTTTTTTTTAATGATTTACGATGGAAGCAATTATTTCTTAATGGGAAGTAAAGTTGGAAACACAAAAAAAGATAAAAGCGTTTAAAAAGTTAATCTTATTTGTAAGCTCGTTTCTATAAAAAAAATACAAAGTTACAACGTTTATACAAATTTAATAGCCGTTGTTTCCACCTCTGCTCATTATGTTGAGTATAGAATCATTAGTGGTTGCTTGTACGATGATATCGTAGTAATTAATTTGTATTTGTACTCGGGTTTGAACATTTTCATTAGCAGCAATTGCAGCGCGTTTAGGCTCATTAGGATACAGATTCATGGTCACACATTTACATACATACATATACTCACGTCTATATCCCTAGCGGGGTAAACAGAGCTAGCTCTTTAGTTACTGATATTACATGGTTTTAGTATATATTCCCACAGGTGTGAAGCGCCATAAAGTTTGTTTATTTCTAATGGTTTTACATGATGAACAATAACCGACTTTATTCAAATTTCATTAAAATCGGTCTTGCAGTTTATCAATAAAAGCTATTTTCATTCAAATTCTCAACCCTCCAATTTAGGTTTGGACTCTAGTCGTTAACATGTACTTATACTAAGTTTCATCAAAATGGGTTAAGCAATAAAGCATTGAAAGCTTTTTTCATATAAAGTGTCACCAACTTTGATGGATGCTTTTTCTGTTTACTTACCGATATAGCTCGGACAATAAATATGTAACAATTGTTTTTAAACTAGTCCCATGTTCTTGAGAAATATCTGACCTTAAAATGATTATTCAGCAATTGTTTTGGATATAGGTCTCTTCAGAGCAACAAAAATCATAATATGATATCATAATATGATTTTTCTTGCTCTGAATTTATGTAATCATATTATGATAACATAAATTCAACGCTACAGTTTACATACATTCATACACATATGATCACATCTACATCCCTTGCGGGTAGACAAAGCCAACAATCTTGAAAAGATCCCAAGTTTGTAAGCCTATCCCTTAGTCGCCTTTTACGACATCGATGGGAAAGAGATGGAGTGGAGTGGTCCTATTCTTTTTTCATTGGTGCCGGGAACCACACGGCACTAGTTTACATGCTGACCATAATAACTACCTGACACCAGCTGTATGGTGTTAAATTACTAGGTAGGTATTCAGAATTACCTACTATAAGTCTATCGAGTTAACGAAGTGTGCAATGCCTTTATGATCTTAATAAGCTGATCGTAATAAGATTTTTGTCGGTATGTCTAAAGTCTGCCCGATGTCCCTTTTTTACATAGCTACATAAAACCACGCCTCTTTCCCAGAGGGATAGGCTGAGAATACATCTCTCCATTTGCCACGAACCCCGCATACTTCTTTTAGCTTCATTTACATTCATCATTCTCTTCATGCAAGCTCATCAGTTTAGGGTGCCTTATCTTGACTAAATAAATAAATACAGGACAACCTACACAGATTGAGTTAGCCCCAAAGTTCAACACTTGTGTTATGGGAACTAACAACGATACTACATTTAATAGTAAATTATTATTTATATGTATAGAGAAACATCCAAGACTAATGCCAATCAGTTTTTTGCTGTCTTGTTAAATCTTTTTTTACAATTCAAAAACTAGCTGAACTTGACCAATGCACTCTCTATGGATCAGAATCTCAATCAAATTATACTCGATGGTTGGGTATACATAACATTATACCAATATTATCTTCCAATCGTTAACGGTTTAGAAACAATAGTCGAATCTCCCACAAAAACTGTAACAGCAGTTATACGACTTCAATACTGAGGATCCCACGGTACATAATAATGTGACCTTTTGTGTGAAGTAATTCTAGGCACAGATATATGTGGTATTAACGTTTCTGGCATGGGCGAAATGTCAGTTGCATTTACAAGAGGTATAACGTTATTTTCTCATATTAACGTTGCAGCAATAGATGCAACGGTAGCATCTTTTTGGGCAACACGAATTTAGATATTTAGGACTTGAAAAAAGGACATCACAAAATACCTAAGTATCTGGACAATTGAGCAGCATCGACTACATACATTCATTGTCATACATATAGTCAGATCTATATCCCTTGCGAGGTGCTGTCCACCCCGCAAGGGATATAGGCCAACAGTTTTGAAAAAAACTGAAAGACCACGTTCAGCTGTGTGGCTTTATGATGGAGTTAAGATTCAAATAGTGACGGGTTGCTAGCCCATCGCCTACAAGAGGAATCCCATGTTTAAAACCTATCCTTAAGTCGCCTATTACGAAATTATCGGAAAAATATGGAGTGGTTCTATTCTAAAGTGCCGAAAACCACACCGACTAATCACAGAATATTCTGTGAAGAACTGTGCAAAGAACTTCAAGTAATGTTATCTTTGTTTTGTTACATTCACAAAACTATCCACATGAAAAGGTCAGCAAGCATTTTTATAGTCAACATACAAGGCCACCTAGAAACTGCCACTGAAAACACATAATGTCATTGTCATTTTATACCTCTTATTGAGGACGTGATTTTTGTATTATTTTTAATTTAGTTTTAGGCTAAATTACCGTAAAATGGCAGGGAATACACTCAAAACATGTCCAGACATATGTCCAGCAAATACGGTGGCGGCGCCGCCTAAAGAGTATCTCAAAGCCGGCATGTCAAGGGGTCCAGAGAATCCACATGCCTCGCCTTACGTACCGGGTATGATCAAACCTCCAGAACCAAAGGTTTACCCGCCAGGTGCTCCGCCTAGATACCTTCCTCAACCAACTGATAGCACCAGTGGAGATATACTCGGAATGGGCCCTATTGGTCCATGGGCAGCAGGTCATCTTGATTGGACGCCACAAGCTGGAACGACTGGTGTCAGACCAGTAGTAGACAAGTATTCTATAACCAGGTACTCTACTGGAGAATGGAGGAACCACAATTTATTCATGTTAACTCCCAGAGCTACAGACAAGGCTAAACACGCTGATGCAACCATCAAACGAGATATAAAAATAGCTAATGAAAATTTGGACAAAAAACAAGATGAAACTAATAGCAATTTAGGAAAAAGGGTTAAAGATTTGGGATATTGGAAGAAGCAAGTAGAACAAACATTACGAGCTATGGATGATGAGATAGAACTTTTAGATCAGGACAGAAGTAAGCTTAAAGGTGCTTGCAGAATCCTAAATCTTCCCGAAGCGATATCTAAGGAATGCCTAGAACTACGTACTAATAGATACGAACCAGATTTAGTGAGAGATGATGCTGAGCAAGAATTAGTAAAAGAGGTGGCCATTGTTGGAGAAATAAGAAGAGTTTTCGAAAACACTTTAGCCAAAGTCGAAGAGCAAATGGCTAATAATAGAGCAGCGAAATCCGCCATCGAATCGGATTGGAATGATAAAATGGTTGCGTTAAAAGTGGATAAACAATGTTTGAGTTTTACACCTGAATCAAGTTTGCTTTTATATCATCCAGGTGTGGCAAGATGGCCAGAAAATGCATCTAATTTAGAATATTGGTTACATTATTGCGCCGAGAGTATTAAAAATTGTGACGAAGTAAGACAAAAATCTGAAAATTTGCGTGGTGATTTGATGACCGCAATTGTTAAAGGCGGTCAAGATTTGAAAACACAAGGAGACAGAACTAACGCTGCGTTAGCTGAATCCGTTTCTACAACCGAGGAGCTACGCGACAAATTAGAAGAGACTTTGAAAGATAATTTGAAGACGATTGCTGATATAGAGAATTTAATTTCATATCTGAAAGATGAGTTGAGGAAATTGGGTGAGAGGACGAAGTTGAATATGACAAGACTTCACGCTCGAAATTATGACAGGCCCAATGTAGAAAATTGTAGAGATGAGGCACAGTATGCATTGATGGCGGAAGCGAAATTTATAAAGGAAACCACCGAGAGTTTTAACGGTAGAATGAGAGAAGCTGAAGCGATCAGATCAGAGTTGATGAAGTATAGAGGCGACTTGGAAAAGGAAATAGCTAGCAAGAGGAAAAGCCTCAACATTGACCAGGACAGACTGGCGAGGGTTCGCGCACATATGCCAAAGCCTGAAGAATTTGCTGGAGGGTAATTCTGAATTTTTTGAGTAACTATGTTTTGTGTATGTTTGAGCAACACAATAAAAAATTGCAGTAAGTAGATTTGTTTATTCTATTGACATGACTTATACAATTTCTTCGTTGACTTGATCGTAAAAAATCTCAACATATAAAGTTTTATCCTAAATCCTAAAGTTCACGTCATTACACGGAATATTTATATCCATGGGTCTGTTGGCTTCAATCACCTTTTCATATTTAAGGATGTGCGCAGAGAAGTAGTATTTGAGATGAAAACCAAATATCTTTATTTTTTATTAAAGCATCAGGAAACAAAGTACATTAAAATACTCAACTCTACCATAAAAGCGAATTGCGTAATGGTTCTTTGTCTTGTCTCGAGCTACCACTCACATCCAAGATCTCTTATATGTTATCTTAATCTATATTGTTTTAATATCGTTTAGCCATTTTGACCTACTTATTCTTTACGTAGCTTAACATTGATTGATTTCACTATTGAATTAACTGAAGATTAGCTGTTGATTTCTCTCTGCCTAATTGTAATTTCCGGATTTCTATAGAAACACCTACTCTTTAGTGAGATTAGGAGTTTATTTACGACTTTTCTTTTTTTTGTCTCTGTTGCCTGGAAAGTGGTTTTATGATAGGTGTAATGTTGAGATGTGAAAGAAGATGTAGAAACAGGAATAGAAAGGGGTATGTTAAGGTGGTTTGGTCATGTGGAGAAGATGAATGAAAGCAGGTTGACTCAGCAAATAAACAAGGAGAATATGGAGGGCAAGGTCGGAGTGGGAAGGCCTAAACGAACGTATCTTGATCAAATTAAGAATGTCCTGGCAAAGGGTCAGATCAGGAGTACCCGAAACCGCCGAGCTTGCATAAAGATAGTTAATGTGGGTGAAGCGAAGGAAGTATGCAGAGATCGTGGCAAGTGGAAAGATGTAGTCTCTGCCTACCCCTCCGGGAAAAGGTGTGATTTTGTGTATGTATAATTCTCCAAAATACCAGAGGTTATATTTCTAAAATTTTGTGCTTAAATAATATACAGCGTGTACAAACCTATTGAAACAGAATAATGTTTCTCCTGTTTGTTCATTCAACGTCTTTTTTTTGTAACAAAGTATCTATAAGATTATCTTCAATTACATTTTAAATATCACTGATCTGTACGTGACAGAGTACAGCATATTATCACGTAGTATCTGTAATGTATGTTTGTCTGTAAGTACATTGTACGTTTTGTACGTGTTTCCTTTGAAATGGTAGCTAAGTGTGGTATGAATTAGATTAACGTGTGCTAGTAATTCTTCGAGAAATGTTGTCTATGTAAATCGATTCTTAGTAACTTTCAGAGCCATTGTTTTTATAAGACGTAGGAACTACAGATAAAATAAAATTGTTACGTTTATAACTATGATAGTAACTAATGCGATGATTATACTTGTTAAGAAATTGTTGTAATTGCAATGTTACATCATCGCCCAGACATTGTGTGGGAAATTGTATAGTGCATTTCATTACGTCTACATGTAATTACTAGAATTCACTCGCCAGGGAATTTTTAGAAATAAAAGTGCTTTACAAATGTTACTTCTGAAGGTCTAATCTACCTGTGCCTCTCTCTTTTTTTTTAATTCCATCGTTTTTGCTTTTAAATCGAAGTGATGTAGCTAATCACAGGCAAGCACAGATATCAAAATGTTTAGGACTAGTTGGCTCCTACCAGACAATTCGTTTTCGAAAACAGGAACTAGGTAACTGTGTCGTGTGGTTCTTGGTACCAAAAGAAATAAGAATAGGACCACTCCCTTCTTCCCATGGATGTCGTAAAAAGCTACTAAGGGATGGTCTCATTAACTTGACATTCTTCTTTTAGGCGATGGGCTAGCAGCCATCAGTATTGACATTTGGACTATCAGTATTAACTAAGTAGCTCGCTATCCTCGGCTTCTTGCTGGAACTCGTGTCTACAGCTAAACTCACGACCTGGTTAATCTAGTCCAAATAAAGTTTGCCTTTATTCTATCAATCTTTTGATCATCTCTCATCACCAGAGATCGGAATAGGTAGATTGATTTTATGTACTTGCATCATGAATTACCATAGAAAACATAACATGGATAAGCCTCTTTTCCAGGATTCAATTTCAGTACTTACACTTACAGTAAACTACATTGTCCGCGGGTAACATAGGACTACAATTTACGTGAACGAAGTCGGGGGAAAACAGCTACCACTAATATATTCTTCATCCCACTTGTAAAAAATTCCGGAAAAAATCTTAATAATTTACAAATCCCGCAATCCCGGAGGCATGTCCATATTGATATATACGTTTCAGTTCATTGACCCCAATTCAATCTACCTATTCCGATCTCTGCTCATCGCTCTTACCTGCGACGTTTTAGTAAAACGCCACCATTACCAACAAGAACAAAGTCTCGACATCGCGTGAGGTAGGTTCTGTCTGTCGGCATCCTATTGTTTGTAAGATACAGGTTAAACACCTCAGGTTTGTCCAAAAATTGTCCTTATCTCCACGGGTTAAGGGTCTATTTTTAATGATTTCTTGGAGACAGGTGCATTCTGACGCGAATCAAGGATACGAGACGGAGTCATTGAGGTAACACATTGTTCTTAGTAATACTAGGAATGTAATATTGCGTTCACTGATGTGAATTGTTAAGAAAATTACATGTATCTAATCAAAATATGGATATTTTGACTTGTTTTTTTGTAATTTGTTTAAGTAAACTAGTGTTATTTATTTCCGATTACTTACCTAGTGTAAGTCGAATTGAAAGATTACAAAAAATATAAATAAAATCACTCCTCTTTCCCGAGGGGGAGGCAGAGACTACAGCTTTCCAATTGCTATAGTCCCTGCATACTTACTTATTTCGGGTGATAATGATAAATATAAATTGTTAGAGTAATAATAACAAGTCGTTCGCCGCGAACTTGACCATGCGAACACGTTTTTTTACAAAATTGAAAATATTATTTAAAAACTACTTAACCGATTTCGATGCCTTACTATCTTAAGAATTCCATTGACAGATCCTGCACACTTTTTAAATTTCTCCAAATCAACCCAGTGGAAGCGAAAGTTATCGCGTTACAAACATACATACAAAAAATTTTTGACCAATATTGATTGGTAGACCTCACTCGCTTGGTCAAATAAATGCTTGCTATCCAAAAAAAGTAATGTTAATTTCTATTTTCTTTTTGTTACTCTCAGTAGGTACCTACTTCATTTTAGGTTGCAGAAAACACAAAATAATTTATTTGCCAGGATAAATAGGTATGATGATGTTATTCATTTTGTGTTTCTGTATTAAGTCTTATAGCAGATGTGCAATTTTATTGTTGACATCAACACATTGACTTGTTTTTACTGAATAAATGTACCTATTTTGCAATGCCTCGATTTACAACGTCAACTCATCGATTAAGTCAGCAAAATGTCGACCGATTTGTTTTTTGCAACGCTTGCCAAATGATTACTGAAGTAGATTGTCTGATTGACATTTCCTTTGCCTGCGAAACGAAACGTCTAATTATAGAGGTTAACTAATAAAATTATCTGTTAAGTGAGATTTGCACTTACTTTGATCAACGGGTCTTATAACGAAGATAATCACTAATAGTACCTATAAAACAAAGTCGCTATTTAAGTCTGTTTGTCTGTATGCTTAAATCTTTAAAATTATGCAACGGATTTTGATGCGGTTTTTTGTAACAGGCAGAGTGATTCAAGAGGAAGGTTTTTATGTATAATTTTTTCCGAATTTTGCACCCGTGCGAAGCCGGGGCGGGTCGCTAGTAAGGTATATGACTAAGGTTAACTGTAGTGATTAACTAGTTGTTGAACGCGACTGCGTCCCCCTTAAATCTTTGTAAATTTTAACGAAAACGTTAAGATTCTCATTCTCGCGGTTCTCATTTTACAAAAGTTAGTGCGACACTAACTTTTGTAAAATGAGACCCGCCCCTTATCGATATCAACCGTTTTTAAGTTCAGTTAATTTTCTCAAACCTTCCCCTAAGTGTAACAAACACTTTCCATAAAACCTCATCAAAATCGGTACAGCGAAATGCGAGATAATCGCGGACAAAAATACATACATACAGGTCAAACCGAGAACCACCTTTTTTTGAAGGGGGTTAAAAAACAACAGTCAGTTGATTTGATCCGTCACGCTAGTACCTACCGCTTCTAAAGTCTCATTGTTTCGAGTTCTACAAATTGTATAAATGGGATATTGATAAAGTTTCTCTTGAACGGAACACCGGACGTTTTCCCTTCATCAGCGAAGTGGTGAAATTGTAATTATGTAGGCTTTCTCAGATCGACGCAACGCGACCGTGACGCATTAACGCAAATCGGTTACTTTATGTAATGGATAAAGTTATTAAAGTTATTGAAACTAACTTACCAACCAATAGAATCAATAGAAAAAAGAATAGGACCACTCCATCTCTCTCCCATGGATGTCGTAAAAGGCGACTAAGAGATAGGCTCATAAACATGGGATTCTTCTTTTAGGCGATGGGCTAGCAACCTGTCACTATTTGAATCTCAATTCTATCTTGAAGCCAAATAGCTGAACGTGGCCAATTGGTCTCTGTCTACCCGCAATGGAAAGACAGATGTGATGATATGTATGTATGTATGAAACTAACTTCTCTTCCCGTGCAGTTATTTAAAGCTCATCTAGGGCTAATAAACTTGGGATTATATTAGGGATAGGCTAGCAACCTGTCACTATGACAATGAGAGTGTGGAGGGAAAGTTCGGAGTGGGAAGACCTAGACGAACGTATCTTGATCAAATTAAAGACGTCCTGGCAAAGGGTCAGGTCAAAAGTACCCGAAACCGCCGAGCTTGCATGAAGAGAGTTATGAATGTGGATGAAGAAAAGGAAATATGCAGAGATCGTGGCAAGTGGAAAGATGTAGTCTGCCTACACCTCCGAGATAAAGTCTTGATTTTATGTACATATGTATGTATATAGTCTCAAATTTAACACAATCACTTACAGAACATCATTTTTTCCAGCTGTATGCATGGTAGCTGGAGTGGCGGTGTATCCGGCAGCCTGGAATGAAACTTCAGTCCAGGAGACCTGTGGACCCACAGCAGATCAGTACAATATTGGTAATAATATCCTTGTAAACACCATTTTGTTTTACACAATGTGCCGTGTGGTTCCCGGCACCAATACAAAAAAGAATGGGACCACTCCATTTCTTTCCCATGGATGTCGTAAAAGGCGACTGAGGGATAGGCTTACAAACTTGGGATTCTTTTTTAGGCGATAGGCTAGCAACCTGACACTATTTGAATCTCAATTCTATCATTAAGCCAAATAGCTGAACGTGGCCATTCAGTCTTTTCATGACTGTTGGCTCTGTCTACCCCGCAAGGGGTATAGATGTGACCATATGTTTGTATGTATGTAGTTTTACACAAATAACGAAGCCCGCGAACTTTGGTATATGTCACAGGTTTACGTGCACCAGTATCTAAAAACACAATTGGTTTGAGTCTGCTGAAGTCGCCTTTGAGTTGTGTAGTGTATGTATGAATTGACTGTTGAATGCTAGAATACTTTTTAGATAGATTGATAAAACTCTTTATTGCACCATAAGAATAAAACATACAGCACAAAACAGATAGAGATGGTACAAAGGCGGACTTATCGCTAATGCAATCACTTCCAGTCAACCTTTGGGTGGAAGGAAACCAAACAGGAGATTGGCGTTGGCGCAGAGCGAGACAAATAAATACTTTTTATATATAGGTACTGTGATCGAGTTGTCCAACACCTACTGAATAGTACTTAAGATGGACGGACATTACAAATCATAATCTATACTAATATTATAAAGCTGTAGAGTTTGTTTGTTTGTTTGAAGGCGCTAATCTGAGAAACTACTGGTTCGAATTGAAAAATTCTTTTTGTGTTGAATAGACCATTTATCGAGAAAGGCTTTAGGTTATGTAACATCACGTTGCAACTGTTAGGGAAAGAAGAAATAATGGAAAATATGAAAAAAATGGAGAAAATTATTCTTGAGGGCTTCAATGAAGCCCAAAAGTAACTATTCTACGCGGACGAAGTCGCGGGCACAGCTAGTCAAGAAAATAAAATTTAAGTATTACGAGTACTTCCACGTCAAAAGATGGCGTTTGCTTGTTAAATTTCTTAGATGAAAAGTATTCTAAATGCATTGTGTTGTGTGGCTTTTACTGGCGCACATTAGGCATTTTATTAAATCAGTTTTTCCTACATACATACTCACGTCTTTTTCCTTTGTCGGGTAGACAGAGCCAATAGTGTTGAAAATAATTTAAGTCTGTATGACCCAATGATAGAATTGAGTTCAAAAAGTGTCAGGTTGCTCACCCATCGCTTTAAAGAAAAATCCCTAGATTATTGGCATATCCCTTAGAGGAAAGTTTTGAAATTCCATTTTCAAATTCCAGGTCGCTGCCACATCCGATGGGCATATCTCCTCGCTGTGATTGGCTGTCTCGACGGCATCGTATTGGCTGCGCTGGCGTTCATACTGGCAACTAGACACGTTCGCCTTCAGCCCGACAGCGGGTACCCACCGCCGTCGCTTTACAAAGGTATGCCCCTAGATGGCGCTGTGCGGTTTTAGAACCCGCTATGGAGATTTTTTCGAATACCAACAGACAAGCTGTTGCTGTCCCTATTTACGTCATAATAACAAGCGAAACGGCGATAGTTTTTCGTCAATAAATACTTCGTCACGCAATCCATACTATGGTTGGAGTTTGTTGCTTATGCTTATACATGTATATGATTGAGGGGACTATATGAATATTCAAACATCCAAAGCAGTGAAACCACGTAACATTACTCAACTAAATCTGTGTTATGCTGGTTCCGCGACGCTGACTGCGCCGGAGTGACCCACTTATATGACTGAAAGCGAATGACTGAATTAAATATGGAAAGTTAATTGACTGACTATCTGCTTCGGTGGCGAGATACAATCCAGGATATTAAAACCTTTCATCAAATCGTTACAAACATATAATGAGTGTGTGATGTGGATTCGTAGACATAAGATACTGAATTTTATTCAGTGAAAATAGTATACAATTTAGTTAAAATTAAAAAAAAAATGGAATACATGTCGCTGTAAAATGCACAGAATTTTGATTACTACAGTAATAAATAACTCTATAAAAAATTAAATATATCTATGGTAAAATGCTCGATTTGTTTGTTACATTGTACAAATGTATAGCACAATTGGCGGACTGAATGCTAGAAGTATTATCTACCAGTCAACCATTACCAATACCTAATTACATCCTGTGTTATGTGTGATTCCCAGGACTTATCTGACCTTATAGGACCTCTACAAATTTTTGGCATAGATGGCATAAAATGTCACTAAGAAAATAGGCACATTCATTCATCTTATACAGCTTTTATGATGATACAATAAAGGTCAGGTTCCCCTGCAACAGAGGTAAGACGGGGATTGCTTCGTGTAAAAACTTGACTCACCCTATCTAGGATCATGGTCACAGCTCGCACCCTGGGCTCAGGACTAACGACACAAGGAAAAGAAACAAATGACTGACACTGATGAATGATGAAACGAATGACACTGAAATACATCTCAGTGTGAAATCCACTCAAAGATGACTGCTACCAATCAGTAACATTCCTGTTTTACTGTAGACAGAATTAAATAACTAGTTTATCGTGTGTTTAGCATCAAACTCATGAATATGGTAACGGTTGACATACTTACAACTCGCCTGGGCTCAATTTGTTCGTGGGTGATTAGCCACGACCTAGTCGAAAATATTTTACAGCCTTACTAGAATAGGGTATAGTCTATACCCTAGTCTAGTAAGGCAATAAAATATTTTTATAGTATAGTAGTATATTATAGCAGGAACAGAAAATAACTATACCGTATAGATATTTTCTGTTCCTGCGGGAATTACGGCAAATCCTCTCTTAGTTCACCCCTAGATTATTTTAGAAAACCTACATGCCAAATCATTATGTAGACCTAGCGGTGTGCGGTAGCCGGGTTTCCGTTGATAAGTCAGTCAGTTAATGACACATTTTATTATAGACCAGCTTTTATTCGCACCTTCGACCGCGTGAGTTTTGGGCCACCTACAAAACTATGCGAGTTTTTCGCAAATCACCCGGGAAAGATTTTAGCATATTTTGCCTTTTATGACAAGCATAAAAGGCATTATGATATTATATTATATATATTATTACATATTAATGATTGTCATATTATGACCTCCAGACTCTCATCATATAAACCCTAAATTTCATTTGAGTCTAGAGTGAATATACGCCGTGGAAGCGTAACAGACAGACTTTCGCATTTAGTATGGATTTTAGAGAATGTTGTCCAGCACTAGACTGACATCATCATTTTCAGCGGTGTTGCTTCAGAGCCATACATGTTGTTGCAATTTTTGTATGCTTTCTGCAGCCATCTGAACTAGAATAAGTTTTAGCCTAGGATAGGTTTATTGTTTTTGCCGTTTCGGGCAGTAAGCCTTATTTACTACGCTGTCTATACCACTCTAAGAACTTCTACCTACACAAGACTGAATTATTCAAATTGTTATAAAAGATTTTTTTTCAGGTGAAGTGAACAACGCATACGTGACTGACGCGACATCTGTGAGCGGCTCCCGCAAATCGCTAGCCTTGCAACCAGTGCTTATAATGCACCCACACGCTCCCATGGACATGGATACCTATTCCCACTACTCTGGAAGGACTGCCAGGTCAAAACATGGCATTTACGCCAACACCATGCACAATTATTAATTGTAAAATTATGTTTTTAATTGATTAATAAAGAATTTAAAAGTACATCCGTATCGCTCATCGCTTTGGTAAGTCGTTCCGCCCCTTGCCAACAGATGGCGTTGTACTGAATAATGGCATTTTATAATTTGGAAATCTCATGAAATTTAAATCGTTAATAATTAAATTACCTGAATTAATTTAATGTAATGTAAGTTATTGCTGTAACATTAGAGTTATGTAAATATTTGTAATGTTTGTTTAGGTAATGACATTTTGAATTTAGTGCTTAGGTATTAATTTTACTCTGTAATGTGAGTCTCAACGATTTTGTACAACGAAATTTTGGAACTGTTGTTTGTAATATTGAATAAAATAATTTAGTTATACGGGTTGGTTTTTTTTTTACTTTGCTAGATCCCTTTTAACCTCTACGATAGTTATCAAAGTTGTATAACATTAACTAAGTAGGTATCTAATTACCTAAATTCACACCTCTCTCTTTTGCGTGTTGTCATTTGCTCCCTCCGCCTTTATAGTTTGGGCCCTCAGGTTATTATATCAAACCTTTCTCTCACAGTCCAAACTCCGGTAAATTCAAATATTCTTCAGTCACAGAACTGAATGTTAAGACTTTTATTCTTGATGTGATAAAAATATGACAAATTTCACATTTTTCAATAGCGCAGTGCCGACCTCGTTTGAAATTAATCATTTAACCTAAAACAAAGACGATAATTATAAATGTTCTACATTAAATTACTAGATAATATTACAAGCAATTTAACGGGCTACAACAACCGGGTTTATTATGTAGTTTTCTAAGTTAATTGCTAGAAGCGGCCTCTTTTAGCAATAATCGCATATTAACGTAGAAAGAATACTTCTTATTTAATTATACTAGCCTAATAAATTGCTTATCCTCTCGTCAGTCGGTGGCCATTTTGATTTTTAGGTATATATGTCGTTTAAGGTGTCAAATTTAAGTTTTGGCTTTAACAACAGAATTATTATATCCACATGTACAGGTTTCATTGTAGGATCGATATCCCACTAAGTAAAACAGTAAAATGAAAGAAATCGCGGCTTTGCGTAGCAAAGATAATATGCGATGCGCTGATAATACCCAGATCACATAAAGGCACATATCACCGGATAAAGAACCGAACTTATAGCATGGTGCAACCAGGCACACACAAAAATGAAGGGGATCCCCTTTAACTAAGCTTTCTAATAGGTCATGAATTTAAAAAACCATTGGAGTCTTTATTTAATTAAGTTTCCACAGCGCAGTCTCTGTGAACCCATAGTTTTCCATGCAGCTCTCTTCTGGTAGACGATACTTCGCTAACAGAGTGATATGCTGACGCCTCTTCTTTGTCAGCCCGTGGCGACCTGGGTCTCCTATTAAAACCTGCAAGTAAGAAATTATATTAAAACTCTATTTAGAACATACAGCAGATCAAAAGAAGCGCTATGTAAATAGGTATAAGGCATATTCGGATTTCTGTGGGATATGGGCGAAACGCACTTTTCCCGTGATTCGTTTCTAGATGGTTAGTATTGGTAGATTTAAGGGTTGATGAAATGAATTGTTTCAACACGAACAACTATCAATTTACTAGAAAACAAAAGATGTAGATTCTGCATCTCGCTCCGTCAAAATGTATATATTTATGTTGAAAACAAAACTTACAGTCTTACCACTTGCAGTCAAACTTATCAGCCATTCGAACAAAATATTAGCAAATTCTTCGTCATAGAACATGTCTCCAATCAAAATTGTATCAAATTCTTCGCATTTCGCGCCAATAAAATTATCTGTACTCGTTTCTATGGCAACATTATTTAATTGTGAATTTATTTTTGTAGCTATGACTGCATCTGAAACCATATGGTATTTGAGCATAAGTTGACATCGGGGATGTAGCTCAGTGGTAGAGCGTTCGCTTTGCATGTGAAAGGCCCCGGGTTCGATCCCCGGCATCTCCAGGCGGTAATTCCTTTTTTGTTTTATTTTTCTTCACATTTCATAGAATACAATGAATGAATACAATCAATTATGCTTTACTTATACTTACAAAGATCAATATCGTTTCCAACAACTCGCTTTGCTTGCATTTTTGCCGCCGCTATTGATCCAGCTCCACATCCACAGCCAATGTCTAGTACTCTTTTATTTTTTATGATTTCTTCATTGTCTAAAATGTACCTGAAAAAGAAAAATAAATAAATCAAGTCCTAAAATTTAGGTTGCACTTAGATCAGAATGAAATCATGTTTTAGCGCCATCTTACGGTGATGTCAATTAATATATAAACGTTCACTACATTTAGCTTGAGTGGCAATCACTCTACTTCAAAAGCACCACGCATTATGAAAAATAACTTTTGTTCATTGCGTATAGATGGCGTCAGTACTATCAAAATTCGTTGTAAAATGTTTTATTTGTAGAGTAGAAGGTATATTTTTTTTAAGGATTTGCATAACTAACATCCCGCACGCGGGTTGTTAACTTATGTAGATATACCCTGACTATGATCCCAACCCAGGCTGGGTAACCATAATCGAAATGCGTACACGAAATGCTTAATCTTGGTATTTATTATTGTACCTACCTAAAATAAAAATAATAATAAATTAATACCTGTACTCGGTCAAATGGTTTATTCAATAATATAAATTGTCACTTATACATTTATTATACATATATTACACTTTATTATGATTAAATCAACACACAGAGTTACTTTTCGAGGTCAATATCTTTTGTAACTAACCGATTCTCCGAAATCTACTGAAAGCAATAAACTAAGCTAATAAACATAAAACTGCTCTCAACATCTGCAGAATTAGCGTGGAGTTTCCAGAAAAGCGGGGGTGTTCCTGGAAATATCGAGAGGGGGGTGGATCCCCCCGATTTCAGGGAACACAGACCGGCGCGCCGTCTCGACTGCGGGAGAAAATTCTGGGAAAATCTCTTGATTGATTAATAGTTTTAAGGGTCGTGGAAGTGGATAGAAAAACATTATGAAAACTTTTTCTAGAAAAAACAAGTGGTTGAAGTTACCTTCTCTTTTTATTTTTGACTTTCGCAACTATAATGACATCTAATGACTAGATATAAATGTAGGTAATTTTCACAAATGAATAAAGTAATGATGTATAACTGCTAATAAAAAAATGCAATGGCTTTTGCCCGAATATACGAAATTTACAAAAAAGTCAACATTCCATGTTTTCTCTAGCATTTTTATCTATAATAGCTACCAGCAATCTCTTGATATATTTAATTGATATCTACCCGCGACTTGGTTCGCCCGGATACCACATCGCTGTTACGAGCAGCGACGTTAAAAATTAAAATCGCTATGATGCTGTCCAACCTCCGATAGGAGAGGAATTCTAAGAAGATATTATATTGAAAGGAAAAAATCTTGAATAGTATCCGCTGTCAGTAACTCAAAGTACACATTTATAAATTAAGCACAAAATTTTTAAATTAGCATACTTACCTTACCTATGACTATGAAGTTTATAATTTTTTATAGAATTCTAAGCTACTAACATAGTCAACAGACTAGTGGTATAGATTTTTATAATCTGTGCCTAATCTTCGGGACGCATTCGGTGATTTTCCTCTCCATTCATCAAATTTCAAAATATGAACAACGCATTAACGCAATATCAAACATTCCATACATAACAATTGTAATTTGTAATCAAATCAATGAGATTTCGAACGCGATGAACGAACGTCTTTCAATACGAGAAATGAGTCATAGCGTCCTGTAACTGAAACACAATGGTGACTCATATACTCTCTTTTTTCCATGAAAGTACGCGACGCGATATATCCAATTTCTTTGTATATAGCTAGACTTTTGTATTGTTCCCTTTCGGCCCAGAGTCCTTTGGTTTTCCGCGGCTATGTAGATATGTTTGAAATGGTAATGAATACTTGGATAAAGTACGAGTATAAGATGAATATTGTATGGCAGAAATATTATATACCTACAATATCTTGTGATATTGTTCTTCCGGTTGCCTACTAATATGATAACTTTTTTGAGGCTGCCTAAGTTAGGGATTTATTCTCCAAATAGGCTTGAATAACGGGAAAGACTAAAAAACGTGGGATTCTTTTAGAAGATTTCCAACTTGTCATTATCCCAATTTCAGTACAATTTCTATTTTTAAGGCATTCAGCAAAGCTTGGCCTTTCGGCTATCTACCCCGCAATGGATAAAGACGTGATATACGTCATGAGAAAATAGAAAATCATGAGGAATATTTTTACTTTGTTTACAAACTGATTTTATTTATAATGCGTAAGATGGAGCCACTATCGCTCTTAACCTCTCTTAACCCTATTACGTGTAGAAGACAAACCATAACGCGTTCCAGTTGCGTTCTATGTTTGAAAAGCGACATCTAGTAGCACTACTTTTAACTATAAAAAACTCAATTTTCTTTATTTTAATGTGTTAATGTCAACAAAATGCAAGTTTAATGCTGGTCTGATAGGGAAGAAATTTTATGTAAGCTTTGTTGGAAAGTTTGGAATTATTTTTTTAAATAATATAATGCTAGCAACTTTTTTCTGTGCCATGCAAAAGATTAATGACTGTACATGAAGGAATAGTGCACTACTCGCACTCTGCCTACGGGGAGAGAGGCGTGATTTGATTCCTTACATACCTGTGGGATGTGATGACTCACTTTGGGAATTCGGGATAACAAGATTGTGCGTAAAGGAAAAATTACAGGATGAGTCACTCGCGACCAGAACGCCCCTAGCGGCGGGAGGAGGAAGGTTCAGTTGATATCGAATTCAGGATAACGACGATGAGTCACGGGTTCAAGGTCGCGAAGTCGTTTGAATTCCTGTAAATTTAAGCTTCCCTTTTTTTGCCGTCTTGGTGGGAATATTAAAAAAGAGGTTATGTTTGACTTTGGAAAATTTACTATTACTATTAAATAATTGAATAGGTACTACTTAATAATGGAATATTCATACACAATTTAATAAAAATCCTTGCTTATGCAATATTATAATTGTTATTTGTTCATAGCTAGCATAGACCAGACTGAAGCGATTATCCTGTTTTAAGTACCTATCAAATGTTTATTGTCCCGACTTAGGTATTCTTTTTTTTCAAGTGACAAACCTATTCATTAGTTTATCATATAACAGGTACTATGGTATATTCTAAAATTACCAACTCTAATCTAATTACTTCTAGTATCAATAAAGTAGTTGACATAAAAATATTAATTAATTACCTATGTAGGTTCGAAGTGTACTTGACTACGGGTTCATAGACCTTTATAATAGATGACTATGTCATCATGAGTTGTGCAACATATTATGTGATGTCGCCATGATATTGTCAGTTGAATCATTATTACAATAACTGGTAGCTCTAGTTATTATAATTATTGTAAGTATTTTATAATAGATTTAATAGGAATGCTTAAGTGATTTGGAAAAAATTGGGAAAGTTGGAAGGCCTCGACGAACATACCTTGATCAATACGGAGACGTTCTAGCGAAAGGTCTGGTCAAGAGTACCCGAAACCGACGAGCTTGCATGAAGAGAATTATGAAAGTTGATGATGCGAAAGAAGTATGCAGGGTACGATGGTTTAATCCAACTTTTTAAATTAAATAAAAAGCAATAAGTACCTATGTATGTATTGTAACTATGTTGAGTGTCATGTAACTAGATGTGTAACCATAATTAAAAAAATAGTAAAAAGTAAAAAAAAATTGTAATAATTCCCATGCTTATTCATTCATTCAAATGTTCACGTCTATAATCCCATGCGGGGTAGACAGAGCCAGCAGTCTTGATAACTGATAGGCCACGTTCAGCCTTTATAAGCCTAACCCTTAGTCGCCTTTTCCGACATCCATGGGGGATATGGAGTAGTTCTTTTCTAAAGTGACGGAAACCACATGGAAATTCCCATGCTCGAATACAAAAAAACTTTTTCTTTTTTTGTTTTGACTTTGATGTTTTTTTCAGTTACATAAAAATAGTTATGCTGTATTTTTTAAGGATTCGATTTACTTAATTATTTTTTTTTCATTTTTCGTAAAGTACGTTAGGCATCTACTTCTTTCAGGATGACTCATCGCAACAAATTCCTGAACTGCCTTCAGAATGACTCACAGACACCCATCTCTTTTTTATCAAAGCAATCTTGTTGCTATCACTGTTCTTCTTACAAGACGTTGTTCCATCTTGCTCTGACAAATGGTGCTGTCTCTTTTCATTCAGGTCCTATTCATAGTCGTTTCTTCTTATTCAATTCTTTTTCGAATTTCTTAACATATCTGAATTTGTATTTCCTGTCTGTTCCATTCCTATTAATAGAAACTTATGAAACTACTCACTTCAAAAATGTCAAAATAAAGTAAAAAAATATATAAGAATTTATAGATTTCAAAATACATTGGTCATAAAATAATTATTTTTTAATTGGCACGCGGGCGCATTTATCACTTGTCAGGCAGGCTATGAATAATTCCGAGAAACCCCCTTGCATAGACGAATCAAACCACACACATACACAAAACGACTCCTCATTTTCAACCTTATAGCTAAAAACATACGGTTGATAATATACCTCACTTTGCGTTAATGACGCAAATCAAAACGTATTAAATGTTTTTTTAAACAGACGATTTTGATACTTAGATGTACAATTTTAAGGTTGATATATAAACGAACTACATAATTTTACTCAACTTTAGTAGTGGTAGTAGTTTCATTGATAAAACCAGTATTGCAATATTTGAAGGTAAAAGCAATGAATACAGGTGAAGGATCCTGGTTATATTAGGTTTGGGGAAAAACGTAATTGCATTTCGTAGGTCCGGCTTGATATCCGACGTTACTTTCACCATATATTACAAATAATTATATTAATACTTCCTTGCAGGGCTTGGAAAACGGTTAGTTTTTCGAAACGTTATCGACTTTTTAGGTTAAGAACGATTTGTTTCGATTTCGTTCGAACTGAACATTGAAAAACCAAAACGTTTTATGGGCATGAACATAATTTCGATCGTTTTCGTTGAATAAAACCGTTTTTTAACATCTAAAACGTTTTTCACTTTTCTTGAAATCGACAAAAGCCTACTTGCATAAATGTATTCTTGAATGCGGATAAAATAAAAGAAGTAGATATACTTACTTAGATACTACAAACATCGCCTTTCAGTCTTCTCAAGACTGTTGACTCTGTCCACCCCGCAAAGGATATAGACGTAACTATAGGTACTATGCTTGTGTGTATATGTATGTAAGTAGTAGTTATAACAAAAAGAGATAAAACGACTTACCTAGCAGTAGCCTGCCCCCCTGGCCAATAGAACGCCCAGAACGGGTCTTTGAAGGGCACCTGGTCTTCCTTAGCAGTCCAGAGAGGGCAGGAGGGTGTCACCAAGCGGAGGACCAGCTCAGGGGTGAGGTGGCGGCGGGAGGGCGCCGTGTGCTTGATGATCAGGGAAGCTACGTCTTTCAGCATCGTCTGGAAGATCATCATCATCATATGAGTGCTAATTCGGTGTAGAAAATCTAAAACATATTGTTTTATGTAAAAGTATTAATATGTATGTTTTTTTGTGGTTCCTGACACTTTCGAAAAGGATCACTAAATGACGACTAAGGGACTAGGCATCATCTAGCACAACTTTTACAATGATACAATATGGGTAAGGTCAGTTTTTCAAATGAAGCGATAGCGGTCTGACCTGCGCATCATGGTCACATCTCCGAAACGTTGTGGAATCATACATATACCTACATACATACATATGGTCACGTCTGTATCCCTTGTGGGATAGACAGAGCCAACAGTCTCGAAAAGACTGATCGGCCACGTTCAGCTATTTGGCCTAATGATAGAATTGAGATCCAAATAGTGACAGGTTGCAGCCCATCGCCTAAAAAAAGAATCCCAATTTTGTAAGCCTATCCCTTAGTCGCCTTTTACGACAACCATGGGAAAGAGATGGAGTGATCCTATTCTTTTTATTTTGTATTGGTTGCGGGAACCACACGGCACAAATTGTGGAATCATAAGGATAAAACATGATTATACTAAACCATAGATAAGTAATTCCCACTAAATATACTGACAATATTCCTTATTTAATTTACAAACAAAATATTAATTATACAGCACATGTATAGGGAAAACGTGACATTATGGACAAATACACAATAACATAAGTTCTTTATCTAGTGGAATCACAGTTGAATGTTTCCTCAATGGCTATAACATTTATTTATTAGTTGCCTGACTTATTAACGGCGGTCGTCGGGCCGGTATAAATAATACCCAAAGAAAATAACCACTAATCTTGTACCGTGTGGTTCCCGGCACTATTACAAAAAGAATAGGACCTCTCCATCTCTTTCCCATGGATGTCGTAAATGGCGACTAAGGGATAGGCTTATAAACTTGGTATTTTTCTTTTAGGCGATGGGCTGGCAACCCGACACTATTAGAATCTCAATTCTATCATTAAGCCAAATAGCTGAACGTGTCCATTTAGTCTTTTCAAGACTGTTGGCTCTGTCTACCCCGCAAGGGTTATAGACGTGACCATATGTATGTATATGTATCATAGAGGACAAATGTGTGAAACAACTACCACCCACACTGTCCAGTTAGATTTCTCCAACCACGTCACAGACCTCATCAAAGATTACATACATACATACATATGGTCATGTCTATATCCATTGCGGGGTAGACAGAGCCAACAGTCTTGAAAAGACTGAATGGCCACGTTCAGCTATTTGGCTTAATGATAGAATTGAGATTCAAATAGTGACAGGTTGCTAGCCCATCGCCTAAAAAAGAATCCCAAGTTTGGAAGCCTATCCCTTATCAAAGATTCTCTGACAGAAAGTGGGTATAAATAGTGCGAAAGATTTAGAGCAATTGCTGATTGGCCAAGACAAGATGATAAGCAGGAGTGACGTAATGATACGTCATTACACACACATAAATTCTTGTCTTTATCCCTTATAGGCTCAGACAGGGCCAACAGTGACAAGACTGTATAAGTATAATATACATATGTACTAATTTGTTTCACACAAGACTAAAGCAATTACCATTGTTTTTTCAAACTCAAACTCAAAATATTTATTGCATAAATGTGTAGACATGGTGATGGAATTACATTTAACAGTATCAACAGCTTGCCCCTTCAGGCATGCAATATTTTTAGTATTGAAAATACTGACGTATATAAAATAATACAGACATAAAACTTTTTCTTAACTTTACATAAAATATTGTTAATATCTGATCAAAGTTTTTATGCTTAATTTGTACAGCAGTCAAAGCATTCAACCAAATTATAAAAAAAAACATTATTTAACAACCAAGCTTTTAATTTATTTTCGAATAATAGAGTATTATAATAAAATAGAATTACCTATATTAAGAGTATTATACTTTTAATTTCTGCAGGTTAGTGGTTAAATATTTTAATGCCGTTAATAAAAGCACTTTTGTTGAATTTCACTATTTACATTTGGTTCTCTTTGGTTTCTTCTGAGTACAATTTTTTTCTTAAAGAATATAATGTTTTCTCTTATGAAAACACATAATTCGAGAATGTATATATAAGTTAGCGTTATGTATCCCTCTTTCTTGAATACATTTCTTAGTGAATACCTTTTTCAGTGTGAATGTGCAGTATGGAAATGTCTGCAGTAGGGGCGATCGGGGTGTGATAACCGATGTAAATGTCAACGAAAAAACTAGAAAATTAAAGAAACACCCGCCACCACGCCCACTAAACACCGAAAATCGGCCGCTGCGTCACACCACACGGCAAACAGTTTGATCCTCATAAATGATTGATAAGTGATAACAAAAGAGGCGTAAATGCGCAGTTAGTCTGCTGTAATGGAGGACGAAATAACGGTGTGATTTGGGTTATTGTGTTGACAAACTGGAATGAAAGAGCATATGTTATTTGGATCATACATATAGCATGCAATAGCTGACACAAATAACTTATTCACGAAAAGATTTGACAATTTTCTCTTGTCTGAGTTATGTATTATCAAAGTTTTGTCATTCATCATTCAGTCAGTAACAAATCCATATTGGAAAATTTATCCATATTAAAAAAGCAGTAGTTGCAATAAATGCTTCTTGTCCTTTAGCCAAAGTCATCTATAATATTCATAAGAAGAGCTTGAGTGGTGTTATTTTGTCTTTGAGATCAGATTTATTTTATATATTATTAATAAAATCCGATAAGAAATGAGTAAATTGCATGAGCCCACTATTTATTTTAAACTGAAACGTAGTACAAGTAAAATACACCTTAGGAATTTTCCCCGCTACCGAAAGAGATAGCAAACATTTCAAAATTTTAAGACGTAGCTAGGTATGAAATGTTTACACGAGTTTTGGAGTTATGCATCTCAATTATTGTCGTCACTGGCGTCAGTTTTCGTCGTAAACTTGTATGTCATTTGAATAACTTATAACTTTCACCAACGTTTCATAATCCAGCCTATATTCTTTAGGGCCCAGGAGTCAGGGTCCATTTTCCGACATATCTTTATCCAGTTTGTCTAGTCCTCGACATCCTCTATAATAAGTAAATTGGCTCGACAATCTCCTGCGATGTCTACCCAGGATTCAACTTTACAGTTATAATTTCATCGGAATCGGTTAAGTACTTTCCTAGTTGTATCTTTAGCGGGTCCGGTATAGGTACTACTCCAACATAATAGGGTTAGAGGCGAACTTCAAGAGGCTTCGAAATTTCGCGCATAGTGGCATATGTTTCGCAGCGGCATCAAGAGAGGCCGCGAAAGATATCTTTAAACCAGGATGGTGTTTAGTATTTTAACAAAACAAGAGAATCCGGAGGTCTGCAGGATAACACCTTAAGGCGACTATTCGATATATTCGTGTATCGTCAGCCACCTCTAGAATAGGGGGGTGAAAAATACAGAACTAAAATGACTCTGAAGAAATTTTGTAGGTATTCAAGAAAGAGTGCGCTGTCAGAGAGCTAGCTCCTCCCATGATTCGGCGACAATAGCCAGAAGGCTGGCCAATCCAAAGTGTATTTTTAGCACTATTTGCCTTTAAAACACCGGCGTCCACGTAACTCAGGTAATAAATGAAGATTAACTTATACTTTTTTTTAACTTTACATACTTACTTTGTAGCGGGAGCGATGATTATAGCTCCACCACCACCAAAGGGAAGATCTTCCGCCAGGCTAGGTGTTATGCCTGGGGAACCGCGCGACAGACGATGTTGAATCGGAAGTTCTTATATGCTCCAATCCCTGACTTGTAGCGTAGAGACGTCGACCACAGCTTCTTAGAACATCACCGGATAGATTTAAAGTGCTTTCCTACTACACTGACTATAGAATGGAAACTCATCACTATAGGTATAATATTTTAATCTGTGCATAAAGGTAAACAGTATTTACAGGGAAAATACCTCTGGACAGTCCCAGGCGATACGGCCCAGACGTGAATTGTTTCGCAAACATAACAGGATAATGTCCACATAATGTCTGTTGTTTTTTGGTTAAAATGTTATGCCGTGCCGTGGTAGGCGCCTTTAGATTTTTCAGAAAGAGATAAGTTTGTATTTTTGTTTGTAAAGATAAGCTCATAAACAAAGAGAGTGTTTTAGTCTAATCGACCACAGAGAAATATTACAACTTGAGAAAAAAATAAGCTAATTGATCCTCAATTTTATTTGGTAACAAATTAACTAACCCATAAAATTTTACAAGGAATTAGAAAATTAGACTACTTTGACTTGAATTGAAAAATAAATCTGTGTTCCAAATTTCATCAAAATTGATTCAGTAGTTTTCCGAGTTAATACGTTACAAACATACAAATCTACAGAAGTGAGTTTGATAAAAGTATCCATACAAGAGCTAGGTCTAAAAAAGCTTTTTTTTTAGCCTTTGCCAAGTTATGAGGGAGTTGAATGGAGTATAGTATAGTAGAACTTTGTAAAAACAACCCAGACACAATATAACCTGAATCGACAATATCAATTATTCAAAAGACTAAATTTCCATTTTTCTTAACAGTGCCGCCATTCATCTTACTGATAATTATTTCAGCAAACTCGTGAGTTTCGGCCGATGTGTGCTATTTAAACTATGTTAGGTTGTTGAACTAAATGCGCAGTAACTAGCCTTTATTTAGAACGAGACGACTGGAAAAATCACAAGGCGTTTCGGCGAAATACGCATATAAATGTTGAAACATGGGGAAAACGTCAGCTTCTTCTGAAATAGACATTTTTTTCTTATTGTCATTTAAATCTTGTGACTTGGTCAAGTGTACCCAAAACCGTGGAGCTTGCAAGAAGACAATTATGAATAGCGGACCCAGGGCTCGAGTTAGGAGGATAACGAATGAGCCGCGCGCAAAAGCCTTTCATCATACGTCACAGTTTCATAAATATTTATATTTCACACATCGAGGCTGGGACAACTAATTAATATTCTATAACAGTATCATAACCGGTTCCATAAAATATTTTCCTTATAATAACGTTTATATCGAAGTTCAATGACGTCTATGAGTTTTCCGTACGATCTGCGACATTTATTCTGACGTCTATACTATAGATATGTGACATTACCATAAAAAAAACTACACACATATAAAATTACTGACAGTTACCTACTTTTGCATTTATAATATTAGCAGGAATTTGACGTAATTCTTGTCTTCTTAAATTTAAGAGCTTTCTCTTGTCGGTGGAGTTAAGTGAAGTTTTTTTCATTCATCTCTTTTCTCTGTTATAAAATAAGGAAAAATAATGGAAAGAGAGGAAGTGGAAAACCAAGAATAAAATAATAAGATCAAATAAAGCAAAATGTAAACGTTACAACATACCAACAAATTTAACATACAATTAGATCTTATTAAGTATAGTCAATATAATACTAACATGAGTACGAGAGTTGAGTCAATAAAGATCTTTGTTTCATTAACTTAGCTGCGTTATAAAAGCAAGGCTGTGTCTTCTAGGTTAGATATGACGTATAAGACCTGTCTAGGGTTTCGATTTGCTATAATTGGCTTATTGTTTGCGTTACATATAGTTGCATTGTATGTCTAAATAAAGAATACCAGGGATGGAATTGATTTGGTGAAGTAAATAAATACGTATTTAAAAGCTGTTTACAAGAAGAATGGGTAAAGTGAATATTTTTTTTGTTAGATTAGCCTTAGAAATGGTAAAACTGGCGCAATTTCCTTACTGGCAATATCAGGTTTTTAAAGATGGTAAATAAGTATTAAATTAAAAATTCCATTGAATTATTTTTAAATTTCTGTTGGAAAAACTAAATAAACAATAACTCCCAATAAATCGTTTTTATTAAACAGTATTTTCCTAGAAAAGTGTTTATACTACTTGTTTACAAGGAAATTATTTAATTTTTAGGCGATCGCTCGTATCATTGATTCGATTCAGAGAAACTGTCTTAATTCTTACTTTTTGATAAAACTAGTGTACATAGGTACTTAAAATCATGCACCTTTCCCGATGGGTTAGGCAGAGACTACATCTTTTTCTTCGTGCAAACTTGTTGATGAAATTTGGTATGTAGGTAGCTGAAGACCCAGAATAACATATAGCCTACTTTTTATCCCGAAGTTCCTGCGGGATTGATAGGGTTTCCATGCGGACGAAGTCGCGGGCGGCCTCTAGTATAACATATATCACGTCCTTACCTATCTGTTCAGAAGAGATCTGTCTCATCAAAGCTTCGAAGGAATTGAAATCTACTTACATGCTTAATTTAAAATCTATAAATCCATCGGTTTCATCTGTGCGTTTAATATCAGCCAATCAGTATTCTATCTTATATACAGTTACTTAAAGATTATTTCGGATTCTATGCATGTCGTATATCAAAGTGAACTACGCAAAATGCGATTGATCACAAACAGATGCTATTCAGAGACGTCGGTGCTAGGGTCTGCTTAGTGATAGTGTGCTGGACAAAGGTACTTTGTACCCTGGTAATCGCGTTTGTTTACATTCTCTACGAATCTCATTTCTATCATTAAGCCAAATAGCTGAACGTGGCCATTTAGTCTTCAAGACTGTTGGCTCTGTCTAACCCGCATGGGATATAGACGTGACCATATGTATGTATGTAATTTTTTTTTTACAATCATCATCTTATCAGCCGTATAACGTCCACTTCTCACCTCGCTCTCTCTGAGGTAAACTGCATCCTTTCTATAATGTGAGAAAATTATTTTTGTTTTCAGATAAAGAATCATTATGGAACTAACAAATAGAAATATCATAATTGACAGACGCAGGTTAAAGGCTGAAATGTTTGAAAAGGCCTCTCTAATGGAAATGAAACTCGTCTATCGCGCGGTCAGTTGGTCCTCTTAACAATGATATTGGACAAACAAAAAGTCTAGGCAATACGAAAGACATCGTCTGTATAGCACAACAGTCACAACCTGTAGTTGAAAAATTCTTTTTATCAAAGATTTTTTTTTCAGGTCTTTTGTTTCCATACAAAGCCATCTCCATAACTGGCGTTTGAATCTTTTCTTCTCTTAAAGGTATAAATCTGTGATGTGGTATGTACGTATGTATTACTTTAGATATCTACTGCACAGAACAGATGCGCGGGCGCAGGCGCCAGGGGCGTAAGAGATGGGAGACGTCCGTACTAGGTACAACCTGATAAAGTTATCAGCAAGCTACTAGGAATCGTATTGTTTTTGTTTTGGTCGATTGAGGTGACCGTATGTAAGTTTTTATTATAGAATTCGGAATATAAGACTTTAGAAATATTTGTTCTTCGGTATGCCTCAAAGTCTATCAAAGGAAAGGCTTTTAAATTTGAGATTCTACTACAAAACAAACTGTCACTATCTGAAATGAGATCTCAATGTTCGCAATCTCGGCCTTGGTTCGAGAGATCTTTAGGAAGGTAGGGGAACTTTTTGGGCTAAATCAAGGATGAGAACGCAAAGATATTCATACATAAAGTCAAGAAATGACAACTTTAATACGTTACTGCATGAAGATGTTGGGGTTTTCCTCGCAGCTTTTCCTATTTGCATTTGGGTGTTTTATGCGGTTTTTCACCGTCACCCAATCATAATTCTACCCACTCTACCTTTGAGTTATACATACATATAATCACGTCTATATCCCTTGCGGGGTAGACAGAGCCAGTAGTCTTTAAAGTCTGATAGGAGTCATTGAGTTATAAGTCCCCGAGAAATTCTAAACATAAAGATAGCCTTAGATTATCCTTTAATTTTTTATTTAAATAATGTATCAGGTAATTAATAACATTAGAATCACATAAATCATTAAACGAATTTCAAGCAATTCGCTAAACAAACAGACCGTCAAACACACCAAACTGATCATAAGAATTGTTAAGTTTTTTTTTTGTACTTTCAAACCTAAAATCCACACAAGCGAGACAGTAGCTTAGAACAAGACAAATAAAAACCCGTTTGTTACAATGTCCTATTTAACCTGCATGATAATGATGATATAAATGTTGACAACACACACAAAGCTGATGATCGCACATATCCGCCAACAGCGCCAACGCGATAAAAGATAAATATACGTGTTTGTCATGACACGACAGAACGTGATTCTGATGCAAATTCTAACATAATTGTTAATACAGAGCCTGGTCAAAGTACTGGTAAATAAGAAGGTAAAATGTAAGAAAGCGAAGTGAGCCTTTAAGAATAAATAAGACAAAGAAATAATAATTAGGCTGAGGGTGCAAATCTGAGCATGCAAAAGATAAAAGATGAAAACATACATACATATGGTCAAGTCCATATGTATGTATGTGTGTGTATGCGGGGTAGACAGAGCCAACAGTCTTAAAAAAACTGAATGGCCACGTTTAGCTTTTTGGCTTAACGATAGAATTGAGATTCAACTGAAAACTATGAATATATAACAGTAAATAGTTTGAATTCCTACTCGAAGAGTGAACATGCCAGTGCGGAGATAATTAGTAATTTAATTTTAAACATTATTGCATAAACTAAGTACAAAGGTTGCTTTAGATTAGACTAACAATGCCTTTTGATTTTCTCTACCAAATTACTAAAAGATCAAATAGAGGAATAGATGTGAGTGGTGTTATAAAGTGTACAGTGGAAGAATTATTAAATCTCTATCCGAAACGGTATAAATAATGTTTTAACTACGAAAGCTAAACAATCATTTATGCCAAGTTATTGAATCAAAAAAATAAGAAATGCGATAGGATACCCGAGTTTCATTACTTTATATGCATAGAAACAAATGCAAAAAAGGTTGGATTTCGCAACATTATGAATCATTGCGCACGCGCCGATCATAACAATGTGAATCACAAAGTTATTTCTGTGCCAAGTTCGAGTTGGATTAGCTAGATAAGATGTTTGAGGAAACTGTTGATGTACTTATTTGTTTCGATATGTTTTGCGGTTGCTGATTTGGTCAATTATTTCTTTATTTATATTGAATTTGTTGAATTCGTTAACTTGAATTTCAGTCTTTCAAGTCCGCTGGCTCTGTCTACCGCGCAAGAGATATAGACGTGACTATATGTATGTATTTGTTGAGGACCCTCTACAATATGAAAAGGTTAATAACCTGTGATCATTCCATCGAGTCTTTGATAAAAAGCGTCAAGTTAATCGTCAATCTAAAAAAAATCTAAATGTTACAAATGCGAAAAGTCCCTCTTAAAACTGTAAAATTTGATGGCAGATTATAACCAAGGCGAAATTCCGATACGAACTCTAGTTTTAAGGGAATAGATAAAGATAAATTAAAACTTAGCGAAAAAACTCCAGGATCCAAAGCAATAAACAATTATTTCTACGACCTTACAAGGTCGCCTGATCATTCGACCGACGAACTGATAACATGAGCAGGTATCAGTTAATTGAAAGATAAAATTGTTTGGACTCTTCACCTTAAGGAGATATGAATTAAATAGGAATATATAGGAAGTTTGACAAATTAATAAATGATATTGACGCTTGATATCCGGTAAGCCGGGCAAGCCTAGGATAATTGTGGCCGAGTTTGCTACAGTTGACAAAAAAAATCACTTCTTATCGGAAGTGAAGAAATTTAATGACTCTCGTTCTAAGGACAGCAAGCTCAACACCGCATTGCTTGGATATGCAGGCAAAAGCACTCCAATTTATATATCCGAATACATTCCCGGAAGTGGGAGAAAATTGTTTTATCAAACTCGCGAGTTTGCCAAAGCTCAAAACTACAAGTTTTGCTGGATATCAAACAATAGAATTTACCTGCGCAAGAGTGAGCAATCTAAAGCTTTATGGGTGCAGTCAGAGGCTGTCCTAAACGGGCTCATTGCAGAATGACTAGTCTTCTGCCTAGAAGAACAATGTTGTGCTTTCTCCTATGTGCATGTTTACCCTTTAAGTATTTTTTACAAGAAACAAATATATTTAGTCATAAGTTTTTTCTCTACTGTTATAATTATATTAGAAAACTGTCCAATTAGAGATATATACTGCGCCTGCTGCCATGGTTTAGAAATATTATACATTATTCTTATTTTTAACAATATATACATAAATTCAATTAACTTACACATTACACATTCACATAAATGGTTCAGTAAAATTTATATTATATTTATTAATCACTCTAATTCCTTTAATATTCACGCTATGTATTTTTATAATTACTTAATCTACACAGTATTCTTGCACTATATACACACAATTTATATACTAGCCAATGTATCTATCTCCGTAATCTTGGGTATAACAATACTTTTTACAATTTTCTTCCTGGGTCGAATAATCTCGTGTCGGTCTTCAGCTGTAACGACTTATATCTTCGTATGGCGGGATCACTCTGGCTCCGAAAAACTTTTTGATTATTGTTGTTTATTTTTCTTTTATTATGACTTTAGATAATCTTAATATTGTATCCTCGGAGCTCGATGATCTTGCCGTTTCGAAGGCCTTCAACTGTCGCCCGGAAGAATGTGTTAATTTTTTACAACACGATGGTAAATCCATAACCGTATTTCATTTAAATATTCGCAGCATAAATCACAATTTTGATGAGTTTGAAGCCTTGTTCGCTGCTATGGACACCCCATGCGAAATTATTATTTTAACAGAGTGCTGGCTACTTTCGGCGCCTTACCTCCCAACTCTTAGTGGCTACACAGCACATGGTACCATCAAACACCTTAATCAAAACAGCGGTATCGTTATATATGTAAAAGATAGCCTCGACTGTAAAGTATATGAGCCGGATTGTATAAAGGAAGCTAACTGTCTGGTTTGCGAAGTAAGTGAGGATTTTGCAATTGTTAGTATATATCGATCGCCCTCATATACTAGTGCTGATATTTTCCTAAGCAGCCTGAACACCCTGTTCTTGACCTTGTCTCGTCATCCGATACTTAGTCTCATTGGTGACGTAAATATAGATATTAAACGAGACTCAATAGACCCACGTTTGGATGACTACTTGGATCTCAATGCTGCCCATGGTCTCTTACCTGCCCACAACTTTATCACTAGAGGCATAAAATGCCTGGATCACGTTATGTTGAGATCAAAATTTCCTTCCACTACACTTATCGTTGATTCGCACTTGACTGATCATAAACCAACCATACTTATGGCAAGCTTAAGACGAAAACCTGCACTAATCCCCAAAACTCAAATTAAGATAGATCATGAGTCCATACGCACGTCTATTATGAACACAAATTTTTCTCATATTTTCGGTATGCATGATGCTAATGAAGCTGTCGATAGCCTAGTGAGCATGGTTTCGGATATTATCAAAAAGAATACACGCACAATTATATTAACAAGATCTACAAAAAATATTAAACCGTGGGTAACACCTGGACTTATTAGATGCATCCGAAATCGTGACAAAATGCACCGAAAATTACAGAGAAACCCCAATAATGTTATACTCAAGACCACATACACAAGATATAGAAATTTTATAAATAAACTGCTGAAAACCCTAAAGAAGAATTACTATACCAAGTTGTTAAACAACTCTAAGAATAACATGAAATCTACATGGAATGCTGTCAAAACCATATCTAATATTAAATCCATTCCTTCAAATTCTAGGCCACTTCTTAGTTTAGATAAAAATCCAATGAATTCAGTTAATCAAGTAAATAACTTCTTTGTCAACGTTGGTGAAAATTTGGCTCGAGCTATTCAAAATCGTAGATACTCTCCGAATCCAATTAATAACCTTCAATCTGAACGTGATTCCTTTTATCTTTTTGATGTTGACGAAATCGAAATAGACTCCGTGATATCTGGCCTCCGTAGCGATTGTGCTGTGGGCTGGGATGGAATCTCGGCTCGTATCATTCAGTCCTGTCGTGTAATTTTTGTTCCCATCCTTACTCATATTTGTCAGTTGGCATTGTCGACAGGAGTATTCCCTATTGCTTTTAAAAAAGCCATAGTACATCCGATCCATAAAACCGGAGCGAAAGATGAGGTAACAAATTATAGGCCAATATCAATTCTGACTGCTTTATCTAAGATCCTTGAAAAGGTACTTAATAAACGCTTAGTTGCATTCTTAGAAAGAAAAAATTTGATTGCGAGGAATCAATTTGGTTTTAGAAAAGGAGTTAGTACGGAGGATGCAGTCAATTCTCTTCTAGAGACGGTTGTGCAGGGTTTGGACGATGCGGACAGATGTGTCGGACTGTTTCTCGATTTTTCGAAAGCATTCGATACTGTCTCGATTCCATTGCTTTTGAACAAACTGGAGAGGATTGGGATTCGCGGGCTAGCCTTGTCAATTTTCAAAGATTATTTGCAAAATCGTACCCAACAAGTTAAAATCGGAGAATACATCAGTGACGAGAAAGAACTGGTATATGGCGTCCCGCAAGGCTCAATTTTAGGACCAACCCTTTTTATTATTTACGTCAATGATTTGTGCAAACTCAATATTCCTTACTGTGATATATTTACATATGCAGACGACACCGCTTTAATAATCAAGGGTCCAAATTGGAAAGAAGCTTTTGCCCGCGCGCAAGATGCTTTGGCTACCATAATAACCTGGCTTGATGAAAATGTCCTAACCCTAAATGTAAATAAGACATATGTTATTACTTTCGCCATAAATTCTTCGACGATACCTCCTGCTGAGGAAACTATCATCAAGGCACATACTTGTGGTGGTAATTCTTCACACTGCTCCTGCTTTGTTATAGAGAGAACTGAGGCCCTTAAATATTTGGGTGTGTATATAGATCAGTTTTTAAACTGGGGGAAACATATCACTACACTTATTCCCAAAATAAGAAAACTCATATATGTATTCAAGAGGCTTAACACCTGTGCCGACCGTGATACACTAAAGTTGGTTTATTTCGCCCTATGCCAGTCAATTCTATCCTACTGCATCACGGCTTGGGGTGGAGCAGCGAAAACTAATTTGTTGCCACTGGAGCGCGCACAGAGAGCAGTACTTAAGGTTATTACCAAAAAACCCTATCGTTACTGCACAACTCAACTCTACGCCGATATACCTGTCTTGACTGTTAGACAACTTTTCATCAAGTCAACATTGCTCCGTAAACATGCACAGCTTACCTACGACCCAACACTAAGAACTCGAAGACGTAGATACGACCGCGTTTGTCCCATTTTAATTCATAGAACTGTCCTAGCGGCACGGCACTTTAGAGTACTTAGTGGTCGAATTTATAATAAAGCTAATAAGACTTTGAAATTTTATCCTTGCACCAAACGGGAAAGTAAGTCCAGAATTCATCAGTGGTTGCTAACTTTAGATTATGAAGCAACTGAAAACTTTTTATCTACAAACATCTGAAACTCATATAAAGTAGAATACCAATCTAAATATAAATTAACATAAATGTAAATTAATAATATAATAAACACTACACAAACATTTAAACTGAACACACACATATATATATAATATTTTGTATCAATTGTATAGGTAACTTATCAATTATTTATCTATTATTTATCTATAATATAATTATATACCTATGTACATATTTTATTTAAATTTGAATAGGCGGCTGAGAGCATTTTGTTACTACCTACATACCAAAAAAAAGTGTAAAAGTTAGTACATACTTTTATACTTTTTAAATCTTATCAACAATAATGTTATACGGATTCCCAAAGCACAGAATTATTCTAGCTTGGGAATTATTGTATCCTAATATTAAGGTCATATTTTAAGTTTCTTTTACTACCTCATCTCTGTACTGCCGGAACATCATGATGCTGCTCGACACTCGAGATACAGGCTCACGCCTAGTTCGATGCGAGTTGGCTGAAGGATGGACACTGGCAGTGCACTTTTGTTCATTGAAATTGTAATGAAACTGTCAATAAATGCTTTTATTTTATTTTATTTATTTTATTTATATGATATTAATTATAGTGGTATAGTTACTGGAGCTGATTCAGAAACCGTTGGCGGAGTTAATTCAACAAATATATTAGTTTGTAGTGGCGGAGGATGGCGGCAAGTGCTTGTTGGAATTTAACAACTTAAAATAGTCAAAATACAAATGATACAGTGTAGATGTGATCATCTGGTCATAAGTCATCACCTAGACCTTGGATATCAATTTAGGAAACTATCCCGTTATTGAGCGACTACAAGAACTGAGATAAATTTTGACAAGCTCATGATGATTCCTGCTCAATTCTCTTACTTTGATCTTCTTAGGGAGCATAGAGAAAATAAACGTAAGAGTATTTTGCTTCCTCCATACAAATTCGCCTTTATTCTCTATAGGATTGTCAGATTAACATGGAACCTACGTAAGAAGAAAAAAACAGAATTTTAAATTTTTTGCGGTTGAAGTTGCGGACAAAAACTACAATTTCCAAAAAAAATTCTACGTTTCAGCAATAATCATGATGACCAAGCAATTTTTCGCACCGGTTTCTTAATTATATGTGTACAGTGTACTCCACAGGTCAAACGGCAATGACGTTGTTGTTGAACGGACTTTGTACTTTCATCATGTAATAACCAAAGTCCACCTTTCAAATACGACTCCTCCTTTTTTTCTAGTATTGTATTGTCGCATTGATGGATTTAATTTGCATTTTAATTTGTAGAATCTTTTTTTAAATGTTTATTTTTGCATTCTTTGTTTTATCGTTTCTGAGTTCAGAGTTAAGTATTTTACCTTATAGATAAACATCCAAGACCCAGACCAATTACAAAAAGTTCGTTTCTCATCATGCCCTGCCAGGGCGAGCTCGGGATTTTGAACTCGGGACCTCCGGTGTCAAGACAAACCCACAACCGCTGCGCCACAGAGGCCGTCACATTTCCCCTTGTTGTCTTGTTCGTCCATTTGTCCGTGACCACCTATCCACTGCCATTAACATCAATATGGTCAATTTCATTCTCTTTTAATTTTTCTACAATAGTTACTCATCACTTCTTACATCTTATCCCTTCAACAGTCAACTTTACTCAGTTGAGACTTTTGACCACTTATAACACTTAACAATGTAAGTCAATTCTTTATCAATTTACCAATTTTCCGAATATTTCTAGTATTTCGTAATAACTTGCTTCACAAAATCATATCAACATTTCAACGGCCACGTGTTCCGCGACACGTGGCCAAAAGTTTTTGGTTGCGTCGGACGTCACAGTTACGAAAGTGACATCGTGGTGCCGATTCAGGTCACAGACGTGATTTTATGTCTGTTTGTCAGTGTTTACCTTGTGTTTACATTCGGACTTTGATACGCTACTTTTCCTTGACGTTTAAAACGTAATGAACGGTTTGAAATCTGCAAGAATTAGTGACAACGCATATATGAATAATCTGTAATCTAATTTTGTTATGTGAAAATAATGTTTATTGATTATGCTATCACAAGTATAGAAAAAAGAAAAAAACATTCAACATAGTAATGCTACCAGCCTTCTGTTGACAAGTCTACACAATCTATAAATTTAATTGTAGACCATGTTTTAGTATAGGCAATTGAGAAATTTTTAAAGGTAATTAAGGATCTGTATGATATCATGACGTTGAATTTATTTTTTGAGAAATATAGTTTCACGTCAACAATTATTATTTGTGAGTACATTTTTTTACACTTATGACCTCAATTTACGTTTGCTCCTAAAGCGAAAATCTGGTAAGCATTCAAATCGAAATTATACACCGTATCTACAGAAACATTGTTGTTCCTAGCTCCGTTTTGGAATAATGTAGGTACCTATTCTTAAAAATAACGTTATTGGCAACACGAAAACAAGCCATGAAATGGTTTTTCCACCACCTTCGACATCCGTAACTTGGATTGATTTTGAATGGCTTGTCATCTTGATGAAAAAAAAAAACATGGATAACCCATTCACCGGAGATGATTTGAAGTTTCAGTGATTGATTGACATTTATCTTTGTTAATTTTAAAATTACATAACAATCTAAATATTTTTGAGGTGGTATTTTCAAAGCTAACTATGAGATAAATTAATTAATATTTCAGGTTACATGACCCATATAATGACATAATATTATTAAGTAGACATTACATTATTATTACAAATACATAAAACTTGACATTTTTCTATTGGTGCCGTGTGGTTTTCGGCTCCATCTCCATAAGAAATATACTCATTGACTTGCACTTACTTTAATTCTACATTTCGAGTTTGCTTGTAAGACTCAGAACTCTTACAACCAAAATGATCTACTACGATCAGTGATGAATTCATGATGATTCGACGTAGAAGAGTGTGGTCCTTAAAACCAATATATAGTCATATTGTAAATAGCATCACATGCTAATGAACATTAAAATTTTAGTCATAAATTAGCAGTCTAATGTAATAATTAGCGTTTGTTAGCCACAAGTAATTTCATAGCTAGTTACAACTTACAATTGGCGTATGGGTACTATGGATAACGTACGCTAAAACTCATGTGTTACTTGACGTATGAAAATCTATACTAATATTATAAAGCTGAAGAGTTTGTTTGTTTGAACGCGCTAATCTCGGTTCGAATTCAAAAATAATATTTGTGTTGAATAGACCATTAATCGATGAAGGATTTAGACTATATAACATTACGCTGCAACTATTATGAGCGAAGAAATAATAAATAATGTGAAAAAAATCGGGGAAAATTATTCATCCATGCGGGCTTTAATGATGCTCAATATAACTATTCCACGCGAAAGAAGTCGCGGGCACAGCTAGTGTTAAATAATGACTATGGTACGAGTAGTCCAAGATTTTTGCTCGTTGTCAGGGAGAAGATGTACCGGGATTAATGGCGGGAGAAAATTACAATAATGTACTTTAATTCTCAAATTTAATTAACTACAGTCGGGGATAGATATTACCTCTTTATGGTGTTGTTTTATATCGAGAGGTGGTTAGTATTATCTGCCTTCGACGGTACACATAACGACCCATATTCTTTTCATTCTTCTGAAATGTCTGTGATTCTGACAGACAAAACCGTTCGGCGTTGTGTACTTCTGTAGTATCCAGCTGAGAATTACTTCTAAACTCAACATGTATACTTTACATGGTTTGAGAAAATTTTGGGAACAGGGTTATGGTATGTACTTGCTACACCAATCTGCTTTTCGAATTGAATGATAAAAATTTTAAATTCGGAAAAATAGATTATGATAGAATCAAAAGAACTTTAACAAAATAAAATTCAGTGCTGTAAAGCTTGATTCCATCAATTAGTTCTTTTCTATAAATAACTGAACTGGGAATCCCTAAGGGAAATCCTTTGAGATATTATCTTTAAGCAGGATGTGTCGAGTGGGACTTTTTGTTGTACGATAGGTGCACGTCGAGATAAAGATATATGAATCACAAACATTACAAATCGCAGACTAACCCGGTAATCTACAAACACAACGACAAAGAATGTTACAGTCTATCAAAAAATTATGCATCATAAAAATTGCTTTCTCGGGAACGTAAACAAAAATACGCCTTAATTTGCTTTCTCGCGAAAATTTCGGGATATACTCATTACATTAAAATCTCTAGGCCTAGTTGTTTGGGTTCTCCGTTGATATGGCAGTCAATTTGAAGGAGATCCCAGCGTAGTCTACATCAGTTCCGAGCGATGATTCCAAGAGCACTCAAAATAAGACGACATCATATGAAGAAGTTATGTCTTTGTAACATCCCTGGGTAAAAGCTGTTTTTGTAGTCTCTAGGGCTATGCAAGGGGTCCATACTGGGCGCCATAAATTTTTGCGTATTTTTATTATATAAACAAAATTTGAACAACGATCTACAAATTATGCCTGAATAAAGACCCAGAGCATGACTGCACCTGAAATAAGATTAATTTCTTTTCTTAAGATTCGTTTCTCTTCCATTCTACCGACATTTTTTATAGCGACCTCGATTAGAGAAAAAGCCGCAAAATGCGTAACCTTAACCCTGAAAGTTTACAACAAAGTTCATTCGATAACCGCGGTTGCCCTTGAAACTAGGGTGAAGTCATCACGATGGTGACTAGGGTCGCTTTTGTTGCCAAGCACCTGTAGGATTAAAACTATCAAGGCAATAGAATAGGCATTACTGGTCAAACAAATATTCACCTCATCAGGCAGATTGAGGTGGAAAGCTCTTCAATTTTATATTGAAATAATAAAGAATTAGGCATGGAAAACTCAACACAGAAAAATGTAAATACGAAAGTTGGAAAGTAAAATAAGTAAAAAGATATGATCGTATACACAAATATTAAAAAAAAAATAGAGATCTACCTACATTCCATTGTCAAAAGGATACACATAATGTTATCTTCAGTTAGAAAGATCAGTAATAATGATAGAGTTTCAATTTGCTTTATGGTATGTTTTTTATGCACCTCAAATACAAAGAATAATGTAAATATGTTCTTCCATCAAACTTAAATATACGTTTTTTTTATAAATCTCAATACAAAGGATATAGTAAATATGATCTTGCATAAAAAAAGTAAGTGCGTCATGAGCTTGATCACGTCAAACTCCAGATGTGGGCAAACATGTGGGAACATTATCCTTCGTGTATGCAAACATATGTTAATGACATGAGATATATTTAATACTGTTTACACATCTAATCTTAAAGGGCTTTGACTTATTCGAACGACGGTCGTTTTGCGTGGATCTATCAACATCAAATATCTACCTCGCGAGGTAGACAGAGCCAACAATCCCGAAGAGACTAACAGGCCACGTTTAGCTGTTTGGCTTTAAGATAGAATTGAGATTCAAATAGCGACAGGTTGCTAGCCCATCGCCTAAAATAAGAATCCCAAGTTTATAAGCCTATCTTTTAGTGGCCTCTTACGATATCCACGAACGAAGTAAAGGTTAAAGACGAGATATGTATAATAATTAATAGTAACTAATAAAACAATTTTAAGATGTCGATTGTTTGCTCAAAAAAATTACATATGTAGCTTTTTATTAAGGGGTGAATAAAGTACCATAAAAAAATAGACGCAATGCTTACTTAATAGAAATGACAAAGTAGTCTGTATTCTTAAACTTTTAAATCAGTTAGATGATCTGCATTTAAATCCTAATGGTATCAACCTAGACACAAGTGCAGTGATAGAATTGAAAGCAACCAAATATGAGGAGCCAGAATTTATTGCACAACATGAACATAAAAGGCACGCAAAAAATATCATCCAATCACATATATATATCTAATATTCACATATATATCTCAGGCGCCTGTTGGGGCACGTATAGATAAGATGATAAAATTACAGATAAGAGATAAAAGCACGAGATTTTCATGCGACATAGAGGTGTTTGACATTATTTGTCGTCTGTCTAGTAATTAAAGTTATATTTGAGGGTCAAATCGTGTATTGATGCGAGAGGAAAATCTCGAACTAGCAATAAATATTTGTACACATACATACATATATTCACGTCTATATTCCTTGCGGGGTAGACAGAGCCAACAGTCTTGAAGACTGATAGGCCACGTTCAGCTTTTTGGTTTGATGATAGAATTGAGATTCAAATAGTGACAGATTGCTAGCCCATCGCCTAAAAGAAGAATCAAAAGTGTATAAGCCTATCCCTTAGTCGCCTTTTACGACATCCGATCATCCGATTATCGCATTGATGTGATTCCGTCTGATTATTATAACAACAAAGAGACTGAACTGATATAGGGCATTGACTCATTAACTGACCAGGGTTTAACAGACGATGTTTAACATATAGCACTTGGCAGCTCATTACTCCCAATATCAATGTTTACATGTCTGATTCACGGAAGGGGTGTGTACTGTGTAAGTAAACGGGTGTTTAACCTCTCATATCGATCAGGTTCTTGGTATGAGTAATGTCAAGGTCTCCTGGCCGATCAGACCATCGCCTACATAACTTCAGAGAAACATTGTTCAACAGTTAATCGCGTTAGTTCGCGGGATAGTATTGATTTTATAAGAACTTGTGGTTTTCTGTGGGAATAAACTAATTTATGTAACCAATCCATAGACGTACTAAATGTGGTTTCATAGCATTAGAAATTATTTATTTGTTTGTTTGTAAACACTTTATTGCACATAAAAATAAATATATCAAATAACAAAACAGTTATTGGATTTAGATTAGATTTATTTAGAGAGTTGTATGGTTCGTCCAAAAAGATGTTAGTGCTGAACTAGAATGGGCAAAAATCTTGAATAAATCATTGTGATTTTAGTTATTTCGAAGTGAAAAGGATTTCAATAGGAAATATAAGTACCTAACTAACCAAACCACAGTTTGCGTAAAAACTTAAAAAATAATCACAGTAGATATATAGTTAACGATTTAACCGCCACAAAAGGGGTGCCGCCATTCGGTTAGACAACTTTTGTACAGCTGTTTATTTGCTGCAATGTGCATTATCCGTTAATCTTTATTGCAGTTAAAATCGCGTATGGATTTCGAAATTGTTGACGCTAACAATCATCTGAAATGTTTCTTTTCTTCCCAACATCCACGTGGGAAGCCATAGGTTTTGTTATTGTAACTAGCAAACTTTCCTCTCGTTTCTGAGTACTGCAGTCACATTTCAAACGAGTTTACGAAGTTACTAGACGGCGCCGTTCACGTTATGCGAATAATCTCCTCAATTTCCATTCCTTCATTGAAAATGCTATCTTAGTGCACCACTAGACCACATGGACCTGTTGGTCCCTTATATTTGGCTTGTAAACCAAATTTCAAATCTAGACCGGTTCAGTATGTGCAATGTGCAAGGTCTGTATGCTGATATGTCAGTCAATCTTTCAGTCAGTGTCCTCATTGATTTAATAAGATTCTGTACCATCACGTTCAGGCGAATGAACCTCCCTGACGGCCCCAGGCGTTCAACCCGAACCACCGACGAAGGCCATGGAGTCAAGGACACTTCTGCAGTGCTATGTAGACTGGATTACTTGTCTAGAGAATTTGATTTGTAAACATAGGTATTTGTTTAGAAAAATCTTTCTTAGTTGAGGACATAGTGGAAATTGAATTTTTGAATAAAAGACAAAAGAGAAAATGAATTTTTAGGCGAAAATAGGAAATTTTTTGTACAGTTCTTAGGTAGAGTAGGATAATTGAGAGGATTACTCTAAATTCTCATCGGATACGGTATTAGATAGCACGTTGTACTTGGTAAGACGAAATTTAAAGTTTAAATTTTTTTAACCGAAAATTAATCTTCACTTCAAAAAGTATTGCGCATTGTTGTGTCAAAATAAAGCAATATATATTTTTGGAGATTAGATAATATACTAAATAATATTACGAAATCTTCCTCTAAACTGAATAAAACCTGTAAAATTACTTTAAAAAACGACAAAACAAAGTAGAATTATTAGTAATTCGTTAAGGCAACAATATTTATACGAATTAATCGAGTTTCGAGAAACAAAGTTCCACGAACTCAAATCGTTTTTGACCCTGACCTGGTTAAGATTACACAGAAATTGGATCAATATGGAAAGGCTGATCCTTCTCATATAGGAAGGAGGATAGTAATAGCAGTATAGAAATTATTTCGAAAATTCGCCAAAATGTAAAATGGAGTTGTACGAGTAAAAATGTCAAAATTCTGAAAAAAATCGGGTAATATACAGATAATACACAAAAAAGTGAAGTGGTTATGTGTCTTTTAGAAATATTATAATAATAAAGTACTTATAAAATATGTAAGTACTACATATTAAATTCCTAATTTACTTTTGAGATTTACATAAATTATTGTGCTATTTTTTTTTAATTTGATGTTTTATTTTTATTTATTTAAATACACATAACAAATTGTAGTAAAAATATACATAATAGTAAAATTATAAGGTTACGATCTACACTACAAATTCAAAAACAGTGTACATACTAAGACCATATAAGAAAAATGCAAACAGTTAAGAGATACAATATATGATAACGATATAAGTTAATTAAAGTAAATTCTATTAGAAATCATTGAAAAGCTCTTCACTTTCGAAAAAGGGGATCTACCACTTACAAAACCAATATTAACTTTGGGAATTGAAAATTTTATTACTTCCTGAACTTTGAACTTTTGGCCCAGTGACCTTGACCTTGTGAATCATCCCCCCTTCGTCACCACATACAGACATTATGTCAATAGAAATAATTGATTGATAATCGAGAATGTGAAGGCCGTGTGTAGTCGTAATTTTTATCGGAATTTCAATTTTATGAATACAATTTTAAGTAGGTACGTATTAATTAACTTTTAATGTTATATAAATTATAAAATATAGTATCGTTGAGTAAGTATCTCGTAACACAAGTGCCGAACTTACTTCGGGGCTAACTCAATCTGTGTAATTTGTCCCGTATATATTTATTTATTAATTTTAATGTGTGACCTTATGAAAGTTTCTATTGTTTTATTTTACAGCTACTTACTCAGAAAAGAACAGAATAGAATAAATTTATTTTCAAAATTGGATAAAAGGTATCATTTATTGACGTCGCATAACTTATCTAAATCTCATTATATGTATCTACTACCGCTTCCAAAGCGCATGCGCAGAAGAAGCAGCGGAACAAACTACACTGCTGAATTTTCACCGGACGTCAATTTACAAATTGTGACCGAATGCAAATTGTCTACATTAAAAAGAAATCATGAATACTCATAAAATGTATAATAATTTCAATTATCTGAATTTAGACATAAGCTTCATCAAAAAAAAAGAACAGAAAGTATAATTAAACTAGCTGTGCCCGCGACTTCGTCCGCGTGGAATAGTTATTTTGGGGATCGTTAAGGCCTTAAGGAAAAATATTTTTTCACATTTTCCATTATTTCTTCGCTCCTAATAGTTGCAGCATAATGTTATATAGCCTAAAGCATTTCTCGATATATGGTCTATTCAACACAAAAATAATTTTTCAATTTCGAACCGGTAGTTCCTGAGATAAGCGCGTTCAAACAAACAAACTCTTCAGCTTAATAATATTAAGTATAGATGTATCGGCACCACTTCTTTGTTTCTCCAATAACATTACTTTATCCCAAAAAATTAAGAAATCTTCGTTTGCAAATGAATGTATTCGTTTATTTCATCAATAACATTTCTTTGAATACATTGACAAAATTATTTTGACGTAAATCCCACACGGATAAACAAATAACAAAATTCAATACCAGTTAATATGAACAAAACATTATGCCAACTGATATTACCCGGTAAGGCCGAGACAAACAAGAAATAGCTAATAAGCAAAGATAATAATACAGTTTAAAACAATGTGACCGTTCAGTTTCCCTAAATTAACTAAATTACAGGGAATCTTTATCTCGTCTTGTCAATATTCCATTACATTTATTAGGGTCAAAAGTCTGAACTCTTTTCATTGCTAAGCATCGCAACAAGATAGGATACGTCTGATTTTTATTTTTATTCCTGAGAGTACAATTTATCTTTGTATAACAAGAGGCTGTCCTGTTGTGAAATTTGATTATTTTTAAGACAAATGAAATGGTAATTTTACAACTTCATACTTTCCATGTGATGATCGCAAGTATTTTTAGTTTAATATTTTGCATATAAGACAATCGTGCTGTTCCACCGACCACTATTCGACGAAACTCTTCTTAATTAGGTGTAACAATTATAAATACTATTAAAAAAGATAGTGAAATACGGTTGAATTGAGAACCTCCTTTTTAGAAGTCGGTTAAACAGAGAACATTTCTGAAGATGATTTAGTAAAAGGATAGGCTTATAAACTTGGGATTCTTCTTTTATGCGATGGGCAACAAAATCACAACCTGTCACTATTTGATCTAGATTCTATCATTAAGCCTAACAGCTGAACGTGGCCTATCAATCTTTGAAGACTGCTGGCTTTGTCTACCCCACAAGGCTCAATTGGCTGCGCAGAAGAGACATCAAGAAGACAATACAAGAGTTTAAGGTCCGCTCCGGTATTTTTCATCAAATGGAAAACGTTTATCGAGTCGATGATCTGCCGAAGAACTAACGTTTACAAGTTATTCAACTAATCAAATCAAAATCCCTCCTTATGTAAGAACGGATAAATCAATGTCAAGTCTTGCTATTTCTGTGATAATTTCCATTGTTATCATACTGTATAAGTATTTACAAGTTGTGACGTAAATGATGAAATATGAAGAATTTCAAGACTGTTATGCGCAATAATAGATATTCTTTATAAGAATTATTCTTTTAAGGATATATAAAAATATATCCTTAAAAGAATAATATAATAAAATGTTATAATTACGTCAAATGGCATCAAATGTTATAATAGGAATTTTCTTTTAAGGATTTAATAATATGAAAAGATTATAGCCTTACTTACGTGTTATATCCTATCTGAGGTTATAAAATGTATCTAACAATATATAAGCTTCAAAATGATTCACTCAAATGTCAAAAATACTTTCCCTAACTTCTTGATTCACGTTGATCCCTTTCCACAAATCAGTAAAGAAAATGCATCAGAATAAGTTTCAATATAACTATAAAATATATAACTTCGTGCTACTACACAAAATGACATCGTAGTAACGACTTCATCAGTGTCAAATAATATCGATATGTTAATGGGGGCGATGTCTTTCTTAGGATTTAGGTCACACAGGTCATAATCATCAGACTCAGGTAATAGGCTGCACTGGCGGAACACGCCCAAAATCACGTAGTCATAAATATTAATGACTTCGAGACGAAGATTCTTCAGAATATACTCGTAGGAAGTTCGGAATTATTAGTTTGGTCATTATCAATGGATTTCTTAGATTTTCCTTAATCGGGTTTTTGGGTGCTTCGTTTGTTTTGCATATGGAAATTGTTGTTGCTATCAATATCATTTTTCCTAGTTTTTTTTATATTTTTTATCGTAATTCTTCTTCTTTTCTTTCAGCCATGCTCAGCCAAATATCTAGCCTTATTTTTATATTTATGTCGTCTTTGTATAAACATTTAAAACCCCGAAAGACTAATTTTCCGCCTTCGACTCATTCATGCTTTTGCTTGCCCTTGTCAACAATTATGTCAAGAAATAATCCATAATTTTCCTGAGTACCACTATCAGATTATCATTATCATAGGGTCAGCATTCATGTCAAGTCATTCTCTATCAAATTCAACATACATTAGGCACGAGTTGATTATTCCTTATCAACTGCGACTTTACATAGTAATCTAATCGTATTTTAATAGCTGCCATGCATCTCAGCGTGATGTATAAGTAAATTAATAAGTATGTAGATTCGCCATTCTTTATGCTTAATTTCTTACATACATATAATCACGTCTATATCCCTTGCGGGGTAGACAGAGCCAACAGTCTTGAAAAGACTGGTAGGCCACGTTCAGCTGTTTGGCTTTATGATGGAATTGAGATTCAAATAGTGACAGGTTGCTAGCCCATCGCCTAAAAGAAGAATCCCAAGTTTATAAGCCTATACCTCAGTCGCCTTTTACGACATCCATGGGAACGAAATGGAGTCGTCTTATATTATTTTCTTTATTGGGGCCGGGAACCACACGGCACTTAATTTCTTTTCTGTTGTTTTGCGTTATTTCATATATATATATAAGAACTTTATTCGATTTCTGAATTCTTTTGATCTGGATACATCTTTGTTATTCAATAATATTGTCACAATCATGTTTTATTTTAATCTCCTGAAAAACACGGCCATCTTGGTCCAAGACGAGACAAATTTGGTCTTGTAGCAGTTTGGAGAATTCAGTTTACATTGACGCGTGTCTATTTAGAGTCTATTAATGTTTCTGTTTAGCGTGTGTTTTCCGAGTGGCCTATTTTTAGCGCAATGCAAAGTGATCTTCATAGCCGAATTCGCCACCACTTCGGACTAAACCTTTTGACTAGTGCTGTGGATCGAGTAACAAATATTTCTAAAGGTTCTACTGGCAGAGAAGGCCTTCCTTATGACATGAGTTGACTTGCATTATATTAAGAGCAATAATTTTTAAATAATTACTTTCATGCATCTTTCTATGACTTTTGTTAATTACACGGGTAGAGTAGATAATGAAAATAATACATTCCTACAATACCTAGGTATAATATCCAAAAGTTGATACAAATATGCCTTGTCAGCATTGGTTAAGTAAAAGTACCCGGACCCTGGACTTGGTTCAAAGATCATCACCTTGAATTTTATAGTATCGTTTACAAGAATTAAAAGTTTAGACCCAGTGTCATTACGAAATTTGAGGCAAAGCATTTTGATTACGAGTAGTTTCCGTGACAGACTTTCCTCTTATGTACTTCTAAGAACATAACACAGTGACTGTATGATTTGACATTATCAACTTTTAATAATTCTGATATTATCAGAAATCACATAGTCATAAGTATCAGTTATAATCGATATTAGTTACTGGAACTGTTATCTGCTAATCTGTAACGCATACTGATTATTGTATTGCATGATAGCAGTGGTAACACTAACTATTATCACCTTAAAAGTAAGATAAGGTTATAGTGGATACTAACTAGATCGTTATAAGAGAAAGTATCATGGTACTTACCTAATTACAAATCCAGCAAAATAACCATTGCTTTATCCGATCAAGTTAACCCAATTTGAGAATTCCTGCAACCGTTTCCTCCGCTAAAAACCCAAGCTAGCGGGATTTCCGAAGCACACACGTTAAACAAACATACTAAGCTCCCAAGTTACTAGTAAAACCCCCTGTATCGCCTTGATTCAACTTTGCGCGGGGGACAGGGAAGGTTCAATGAAAATGGCGGTCAGACGAGCACGTTGAGACCTGTGCGGACGCAAAAATGCCCAACGCACACATTAATAAAGTTATCTTAGTCAATGTGTGTGAGGAATTCCGAGGAAACCACGCGTCGCTGGTTCAGGCGCCACACACACATTGATAAGTCCCTTTGTATGTGTGAAATTGCATAAATACGTCGAGCGCGTCACACGTTAAACACTTCTCGCTAAACTCTCGAAGCGACCACACGCTACTTGCGCTCGCGAACTTGTGAAATTATTGTGACATAGTTACGAGTGAACCCGCTGGCACGCGACTTGGATTGCATAATAATATTGTGATAAGTGATCGTGAAACCAGTGACAATTACACACAAATCGTGGAAAGTTTCCAAAATTTGTGAAAATTATAACCTGAAGAGCATCAACATATCAAACAAAATGTACAAAGATTCTGTAGTGCCCGTGAAAATGGAGACTTTCAGTGGAGTTGCGGCTAAATGGTAATTATCATTTTCAATTTTATATATCGGATTCTTATAAGTACATACCTAGAAAGTTTAAGTTAAGCAAATTTAAATAATTACTTACATGAAATTTAGTTGCGCTTGATTCTGAAATAACACTTTTAAAATTAAATAAGATAAATTTAAATTAAATCACAAAAACTTCTTAAAAATCTTATCAAATAAGAATTCTTCTAACGTTGCGTGCTAAATATACCAAATCAAACACCAAATGGAAAAAAAAAATCACAGTCCGGCAAACCAGACTACCAAGTTCAATGTCCTCATAACCTACTAAGGAATTTTACCGCCCTCGCCACAATCCTCGGTAGTATAGTGGTAAGTATCCCCGCCTGTCACGCGGGAGACCGGGGTTCGATTCCCCGCCGGGGAGGACTACTCTTTATTTTAGCGAATTTTTAATTAATACTCTTTTTGTTTTTTAGAGAATGGTTAATTCATCTATATTTTTTCTTTTTTTACAGCCCTATAGGCCTATGCCTAAAAACGGTGCTGCGTAGAGCATGCATCGAGAAGAGGTTAACCATCGGCCTGCTTCCCGCCATCCAGTATTTATCAAAGAATAGTGATGGCGCCCTTTTCTGCGTTACTGCAGAGGCGCCACCTGGTGACAGCGCCACGCACATGCAAGAGGTCCTGCTGCAAGCATTTTGCACGGAAAACGACATTTACGTCATCAAGGTAAATATTTTACAAGGGATTCCTTGTTTTTTTTTACTTATGTCCAATTATAATTATGATTTTGCACACAGTTTAACAGGGCTCTCTTTATTTTCATATTCGAAGCACTTGAAACGTAATTTTAATTTTGTTTTTAACTTAGAACTCAAATAATAAATGTTTATTACATACTTGTACTAATTACGACATTTTCCTTGTTCACAGGTCGATTCTCAAAACAAAATGAAGTCTTTGATCGGAGATCGTTGCACATCGTCTGACTACAGCTGCGTTTTAGTACATTATCCTTACACAGACCCGTTTATGGACAGTCAAGAGATTGATCTTTCCATTCTGTCACAAGCCGAACAAGATTTGATTGAACATTGCGAGTTGAACTGGCATTATCCTCAACCCCCAGTCGTCAAGTTGCCCGAGAAGTGAATTATTTGAAGAATAATTTATTGATATTGATTAAAGTTTTGCATTTCGCATCGACATGCTGAGAAGCACCCAATTTCGGAGCGGCTTCGGCGTACAACGCCATCTAGTGTTCATAGTGTTAAATCCTCGATGGATTTATGGACATTTTGTGAGTTGTGATTTGTAGAGGTTCTTTTACATATTTGATGTTGTATAATACGAAATTTGGAATATTTTGAATGAAATTTATGAAAATTCACTAGACCTTTTCCCAGTAAAGTTGGTCGTTCCCAGTAAATTGTTCAACTTTCTTGATTCTTGTTAGAAATTTTCAAAGTACATATAATATTTCAGAGTAGATAGTGTCAGGAGATTGTGCTTGTACGTACAGTTTGCAAAAGTACAAAATGTTAATTATAATGTCTTCTTATAAAAAAATTGTTAAGTAGATTTTGCTCAGTAAGCGTTTTGGTCCTTCGTAAGAATTAGAGAAACCTCTTTTATAAATTGATTTGTATACTTATAAGAAGAGCACGGGAGATTTGAACTAAGATTTTATACCTTTTCTAATGTTAAAAGTAAGAAATTATAGAAAAAATTTATCTAATAAATTATTTGTTATAAAAAATTAAGGTTTTTTTACTTGCACTATAATTATTCCATTACCTCTGTAGTAGGTATATTTATATACTATATACTATATATATTTATATACCTACCCTACATATATTACAAAATTAGGGTACTGTAATGATGAGTGTGCAGAAAAAGCAAGATTACCAGCGAGTTAAAAAAAAATAAAACGAATTACAAAAAGCCAACATCACGTGGTGTTCCTAGGCGGTCACCCATCCAAGTACTGACCGCGCCCGACGTTGCTTAACTTCGGTAATCGGACGAGAACCAGTGTTTTCAACGTGGTATGGACGTTGGCGAGAGGATCTTTGAATTAAGGAATCAAATTATACAAATAAAAGAACGGAAAACAACGAAAAACGCAATATTTCTGGCCTACAATTTGTAAGTTAATTTAAGGTATCAAATTAAAAGAAATCTGAAAAAAAATTTACATACAGCTACTTTACGTATAAGCTTTATTTGAATTTCTTAATTATAAAAATACAGGCAGCATTTTACCCTATGTCCTTTTCCGGAGTCATTAAAACTTAAACCTATACTATAGGTACGAAAATTTCAAGAAGATTGGTTTAGGACATAACGCGTGAAGAGACAACAAACAAAAGTAAAATATGTACTTTGGCATTTTTTAAGATCTACTTAATAGTTAATCTTTTGAAAATTAAATACTTATTAAATATTTGCTTATTTCATTTTATAAAGTAGTTGACATAAGTATGTAGGTACCTACCAACATTATTTGTACAAACATTTTATTGCAAGTTGCAAGGCTGGGCGTCTTTACTCTCCTTTAGGCGTTTGGCCCAATTTCGGCCTGGGCACTGTATACATACATACATAGATATGGTCACGTCTGTATCCCTTGTGGGGTACACAGAGCCATCATTCTTGAAAAGACTGATCGACCACGTTCAGCTATTTGGCTTAATGATAGAATTGAGATTCACCTAGGGGCAGGTTGCTAGCCCGTCGCCTAAAATAAATTTCTCAAATTTGTAAGCCTATCCCTTAGTCGCCTTTTACGACATACATGCGAAAGAGATGGAGCGGTCCTATTCTGTTTTGTATTGGTGCCAGAAACCACACGGCACACCACGGGCACTGTATGTATACCTAAAAATCATGAAGCGAAGGAAGTATGCAGAGATCGTGGCACGTGGAAAGAGGTAGTCTCTGCCTACCTCTTCCTCTACTCTCTACTCTACTACTACTACTATCGCCTACCCTCTCTTTCCCGGGGAAAGAGGCGTGATTTTATGTATGTATGTACTAGAGACGTGTATGGCCCCTATCATAGTCTTTGCTATTCGCAAATTTTCTACATGACACTCCCAAAATAATGCACCTCGAAATATTATTATTATTTCCTACGCCTCAGCTGGCAAAGGATGTTTGACGTCTTATATTAAGTGACCATCCTGGTATATACATATTTTAAAAGAATAAATGAATTAGAATTATAACAGCTACGATGTTTGAGAGATCATATTTTGGCGTATCTATACTTTTATGTTACTGACATAATATCCTCGTGTGAACACATATTCAAAACGTTATGAAATATGTTATTTGCAAAAGTGGACTGTTTTCTTGTCAGAAAAGTTTTTGACATCTTTTATTATGTAAGTATTCTAAGGTATAGGCTTATAAACTTGAGATTATTCTTTTAGGCGATCGGATAGCAACCTGTCCCTATTTGAATATCAATTCCATCATAAAGACACAAAGCTCTATAACCTAATATCAATTCAAAAATAATGTATTAGGGACTTGATAACATAGCCCGACGATTTCAGATGATTATTTGTAGAATTGATTTTATAAAAAAAAAAAAAAGGAAAGAGAAAGGAATGAAAGTGAACGTAAGTAAAACTAAAACACTGGTTTTTGAAATGGAGAAAGAAATGACAGCATGTAATATTTTGATTGGAGGAGAAAAAGTGGAGCAAGTGAAAGAGTTTGTATATCTAGGATCAAAGTTTACATCAGATGGCAAGTATGATAGTGATATTGAAAGGAGAGTGAACGCGGGGAACATGGTGAATGGAGCTTTGCATGCCTTTATGAGCAGTCAGAAACTATCCAAAAAGGCTCGACTGGCTGTGCACAGGGGCGTGTTGGTCCCGACATTAATGTATGGGAGTGAAAGTTGGGTATGGCAAAAGAAACATGAAAGCAGAATAAATGCAGTGGAAATGAGAGCGTTAAGGAGTATGATGGGTGTGAAATTGAGTGACAGGATAAGGAACAGCGTGATAAGGGAATGTTGTGATGTGAAAGAAGATGTAGTTACAGGAATAGAAAAGGGTATGTTAAGATGGTTCGGTCATGTGGAGAGGATGAATGAAAGCAGGTTGACTAAGCAGATATACAAGGAGAGTGTGGAGGGAAAGGTCGGAGTGGGAAGACCTAGACGAACGTATCTTGATCAAATTAAGGACGTCCTGGTAAAGGGTCAGGTCAAAAGTACCCGAAACCGCCGAGCTTGTATGAAGAGAGTTATGAATGTGGACGAAGCGAAAGAAGTATGCAGAGATCGTGGCAAGTGGAAAGAGGTAGTCTCTGCCTACCCCTCCGGGAAAGAGGCGTGATTTTATGTATGTATGTATGTATGTTGATTTTATATTATCTGGCGACAAATTTACTATTTGGCGGGTAAACCTTATTTATTTTAAAATGTTAATGAATTAAATTGGCGATAACTAAATTATATTATAAATAGTAGATATAGTAGACTACACTAGCAAAATGTAATTCATTAATGTAATGGAACTAATTTAAAGTATGTATGTACTGTGCTTCAATAGCAAAATACTATGATCGATAAACATCATTAGACGGGCAAATATGCTAATGACAAATACAAGATTTTAAGAGGGGGACGGCGCGTACGCAGTCCCCACTACCAAAAATTACGCGTCCGAGTTATCCACATTAGGGATAATCGCAAGGGTCAACCCAACCGCAGTGCAATGGGAGGGCCTCGCCCTGGGGGAACCGCCTTCTTGATCACGGTATCCCCTACGCCAGGTAAGTATGCTTTGTCAACCCGCCGCCCGAGTCGTCGTTCACAGCGAAAAAATCTCCATAGCGTGAATCAGAAACCGAGTAAACAGAATAGCGTCATCTGTGGTGATGCTGTGAAACTACAAAATAAAAAGCGCTGTTGTAAATTACATTATATGACGAAGACTGTAGAATGTAAAATTGTTCTCAGATTCTCCAATAGGTGGTGGGATTGTGAACTTGCTCTGAAACATTAATAACGAAGCCAGCCAAGTTCATCAAACTAAGCGATTTAAAAAAGCACAATGAAAATCACATTTTTATAGCTGAAAGTTGAAAAAAGCTAACAAGCAAAGAAATGAGATTTTCGCCACATTGATACAGTCGCAAAAATTATATAAGAGAAAATAGCTCAATAAGCCCAGCTGTCCTTAGGAGAACTAACCTCTTGAACCAACTCTGAGCTTGGTTAAAACTGATGTGGAATGGTGTTCAAAGAAGCAGTCTTCAGATACGTCAAAATATGTATACCGCCATTTATACCCCTGTCTGTAAACAAAATACAAGAAAGATGATGTAATGAATCTGTTATTATAATTTGATATGTTTAGTATCATCATTAAGTTTATATTTTATTAATAATTTACACAAACCAATGCCTATCTAAAAATTTCCAGTCGTGGGCCTACTGGAAGAAATTTCTCTTGAAATAATTAGTGCAGCTTGTACTAAATTTATTTTTGGTTTAAATTCAATTTTTTATTTGATGTACATAAATATATAAATAAAAAATACTATTGTTTAATAAGTATTTATAGCAAAAATATATTATTATTATATATTATATTATAACTCGCTGGTTTCGGGTAGGAATTCTGAAAATATATCTGTAAAAATTTCAGTTCAGACAGAAGGAAAAAGTCAGAACTAGAAGTTTTGTATATAGTCTTAAATAACTATTTCGGTAATAACATTGTGAATAAATAAATGTATAAGTATTGTTTCAAGTTAAGCATCTTTGGCAAAGAAAGAAAAAGCATGCTTTGGTAAATTACCTACTTCTAGGGTTTCTTTAACTGTTACCAACGAGGTAGCGTGGGTTTCTAGTTTACACTCGCGGAGTCTTGTAGTTCAATTCAAACGCGGTAGATGTCGCTACTATATGCACAACATGATCGCACGCATGGTTTTTTTTGGAATAAATTAAACTTGAAAAGCTATATAATTGAAAAATAGACAATTTCTGTCATTAATTTCTATGATTTTGTTTGCCATTTAGCTGATATGAAACTGTTTGTCCACAATAGTCAGATTTCCGATAGATGTCGCCACTAATAAACAACGTATTGCAACAACTCGCTAGAGAGATTTTTTGGCTGAGAATGACATCGCCTCAGCCGCTTCCTGAAGTTATCGCTTCTCGGCCTTTTGGCTAAGATCAAAGTGTAGTATCTGTTCTTTTCAGCTTAATATCTGAAAGTTCCCCCACCGGGGGACCAGTATATTAAACTGATTTTTGTAAACCGACGGGATGTTCGGGGCTCGCTCCACTCCCGTCACGGGTCGGCCCGGCATTGCAGTGCCGCCGGGATCGGCCCACATTAACTCTTTGAAAACACTTCAAACCTTAAAGTATAGTAAAAGGGGTCTCCGTTTAGGTATATTGGTTCAACTACAATACAACAACTTTCCACTTACTTACTCTAGGCCCAGTAAAATTAATATAAGTAGCGCATATAATTGCTACGTCATTGCTCAATAAATGTATTTCTAGCTAATACAATGAATTCCAAATAATCTTTTTCTATAATGTACAATATTCAGTACGGACCAAAATGAAGCGAGCCCAGTTGAATATATCAAACTAAGCGATTTAAAAAAGCACACGGAATAAGTATAGTTTGAAAAACATTTTGTTATAGCTGAAAGTTGATAATAGCAAACAAGCAAAAACATTGATTCAGTCGAAAAAAAATTATTAGAGAAGAAAAGCCAAATAAGCTCAACTGTCTCTGTCTTGAGGGGAAAACAAACCTCTTGCGACTTCTATAAAAAGGAACTTTAAAAGTATTGATTGGAAAATAATACTTTCCGCCCTGGCAAAAAGCCAACATCACGTGGTGTTCCCAGGCGGTCACCCATCCAAGTACTGACCACGCCCGACGTTGCTTAACTTCGGTGATCGGACGAGAACCGGTGTTTTCAACGTGGTATGGACGTTAGCAATAGAAGTGTTAAAATTGAGAATCACTATTGTATTTCTTCACTCCTTAAGGGGGCGATAGGGGTGTTAAATTTTCCAATGAATTAGTGCTGAGTCATAATTTATTTTTCTTTTACCGTCGATGTCCCTGTAATAGAAAATTGTAGCGTAGATTATTATCCGCTCGTCAGATGTTGCAGCAAAATCGTAAGTAAACTTTTCCCCCTTTTTCTCTTAAAAGGAGCAACGTAATGAATAGTCACAATACTCTAAGTATTGACATGGCATGATTGTTTTAATGGAATCAAATAAGGTAGGTGTTCATAGGTTTTTCTATTCAAGTTCTATACAAAGTTTTAAAGGGGGACGGCGCGTACGCAGTCCCCACTACCAAAAATTACGCGTCCGAGTTATCCACATTAGGGATAATCGCAAGGGTCAACCCAACCGCAGTGCAATGGGAGGGCCTCGCCCTGGGGGAACCGCCTTCTTGATCACGGTATCCCCTACGCCAGGTAAGTATGCTTTGTCAACCCGCCGCCCGAGTCGTCATTCACAGCTAAAAAATCTCCATAGCGTGAATCAGAAACCAAGTAAACAGAATAGCGTCATCTGTAGTGGTGCTGTGAAACTACAAACAAAAATAAAAAGCACTTAAATTCTCCACTAGAATTTTGGGCACGATTAATTAGAAGGTAGGGAAGGACAAAAAAAGGTTACCCGTGCATTTGAATTGAACTGGCTCTTCAAATTGCAATTTCAGAATCGTTTATGATCGAAGCTGTAATTGAAGTCGAAGATGGCCAAATAGCGGGAAACCCTTGACGGTTTATTTATGTAGTACACAATACAATTTCGTGACGAGGAACGGTGTTTAGGAACTTATAATCATGCAACGTTTGAAGATAGATGAAAAATTTGAAAATACAACAATTTTGAAAATAGCTTTCCACGCAAGTCCAAACAAAGTTCTGAGTAAAATTGTCTGTTTTCGATTTTTTCCAAGCATGCGGGATCATGCTTGGAAAAAATCGAAAACTTTGAGTGAGCACCTATTTGCCAGACTTGTATGATTGGTTCTTTCTTATTTAATTAAAATCATAACGTTTTCTTTCATCCATTACTATTTTTTTACTTTTAACTATCTAGGTGTAGGCCACACAGGCCACTCCTTCCTTTATAAACATACATACATACATATTATCACGTCTATATCCCTTGCGGGTTAGACAGAGCCAACAGTCTTGAAAAGACTGATAGGCCACGTTCAGTTATTTGGCTAAATGATAGAATTGAGATTCAAATAGTGACAGGTAAATAAACAGGTAATAAACATAGCCATTAAAATCATAACGTTTTCTTTCATCCATTACTATTTTTTGACTTTTAATTATCTAGGTGTAGGCCACTCCTTCCTTTATAAACATAGCCATCAATAGCAAAATGTTCTTCGATAAAGAGTATTCCAAAGAGTTAATATGGGCCGATCCCGGCGGCACTGCAATGCCGGGCCGACCCGTGACGGGAGTGGAGCGAGCTCCGAACATCCCGTCGGTTTACAAAAATCAGTTTAATATACTGGTCCCCCGGTGGGGGAACTTTCAGATATTAAGCTGAAAAGAACAGATACTACACTTTGATCTTAGCCAAAAGGCCGAGAAGCGATAACCAAAGGGAGCGACTGAGGCGAGGTCATTCTCAGCCAAAATATCTCTCTTGCGCGTAGTTGCGATACATTGTTTATTGGTGGCGACATCTATCGGGAAATGAACTTTTACAGACAAATAATTTTATATCAGAATATGGTATTTTCATATTATTATAATGTCTTGCTATTTGTGCACCAAGTTATCGTATAAATTAAAACCTCTGTCGCCAACGTCCATACCACGTTGAAAACACCGGTTCTCGTCCGATCACCGAAGTTAAGCAACGTCGGGCGTGGTCAGTACTTGGATGGGTGACCGCCTGGGAACACCACGTGATGTTGGCTTTTTGCAATACTTTTACAGTTCCAATTTTTCCTCGCTTTACTGAGACCAAATATTTATATTTTTTTCCATAGGAAGAAGGAGGTAGATGCGTATAATTTCCATTTTCTGTTAAGACCGCTACATGACGTACACTAAAATGTATTAGTTTATTGTATACTAGCTGCGCACTGGGACTTCGCTCCTGTGAGAATTTCCGAATCGAAAGTAGGTACCCTATGTGTTGTTATTCCAGGTTCAGGTTTCTCATATTCTACTCGTATACAATAAAATCCGTTCAGATTTTGCTTGAACAGTAAACGCACACCGATCCTTACAAAATTTTCGGATTTATGTATAATATGAGTAGAAAGGATTACAAACGATATAGGATAGTTAGTATAGTAGTAGCTATTTATTCAGTTTATTTGTATGTATTCAAACGAATTTTCACAACTACTCACAAATTAAAGGAATATGATTTATTCTGTGTGATCTGCAGGGCGACATCTAGCCAAATTTACCGGAATCATTCATTTTGATAATGTACTTTGTCGCAGGTAGATGGCGCGAATTCACCATACTACACAATGATGGCGCTACCTTGAGATTGTGGCATGCTAGGTCCTGGCGTATATGGCACTTACCTACTGCTTTTATTTATGTACAACAACATAAAAATGGAACTGCAGTTACCCAAAAGGTTTGTGCTTTCTCGTACTTTTATTTACGAAATACATAGGCGAAAGTTTGTGAGTATGTCAGTATGGATGTTTGTTACTCTTTCACGCAATAACTACTGAATCGATTAAGATTAAATTTGGTGTGTAGGTAGCTAAAGACCCAGAATACCATATAGGCTATTATCCCGGAGTTCCCGCGAGATTGATTCGTAATTGATTTCCACGCAGACAAAGTCGCGGGCGGCCTCTAGTAACAAATATAGAAATATAGGTACTTAATAATGCATTTTAAATGAGTTCTTCCTAACATCCACTCTCAACTTTTCTGCAATTATTTTAGCTGTAAAAGATTAACATACCTACGTCTATTAATACATATATACATATATTGAAGTTATTATCTAATTCCACGTTAACGTATCTATTGCGTAATTTCTTACGAAATTTCACCACGCTTACCATCGCCTCCGTGGCGCAATCGGCTAGCGCGTTCGGCTGTTAACCGAAAGGTTGGTGGTTCGAGCCCACCCGGGGGCGGAATTTTTGGTAATTCTTTATTTTGTTCTTAAAAACTAGCAAACAGTTACTTAGTTCATGCTATTTCGTCAAATGATATTTTTAGACATAAATCATCATAAAAAGTGAGAAACTTGCATTAAGTCTTTAAATTCGTATGAAAATAAATGTCAATTTTATAATACTGAATGTCCTATGTAATTCTTAGTGTCATGTCAGTTTTTTTATATTTCCGCTGCTTATTCTGATATATTTTACTGGTTTTCCTGTAAAAGTTTTATACGTATTAATGTATAGCTTTATACGTATAAGTCACATACACCTATCTAATAAAAATTGTCGCCAACAATATTAATAATTAAAAAGATATGTTAGTTATTCTAATAAGTATATATATTTACACGTCAACACTACATTACCTATTTATCTATACATATTTAAACCAAAAGAATGAATATTACCAGAAGTTTTAATCCTTGTCCTGTTAGTTTATCCCTCCGTAAAAAAAGGCGTGATTATAACAACATTCATTCTTGGCAAGCACATATCATACAACATATATTTTTGACACTGCAGTCATCGGGGATATAGCTCAGTGGTAGAGCATTCGACTGCAGATCGAGAGGTCCCCGGTTCAAACCCGGGTGTCCCCTGATTCTCCTTTTGTATTTCTTAGTCATTTTTGCAACTACTTTTAAGACTGATTGCCCCGTAAGGAATAAAAACGTGATTTATATATGTGTTCATTTTATTGTTGGTGAATTGTTTCAGATCTGTCAGACTATCGTATCGGTGTGGTACACCCACACATCCGAATAAACTGATAAATAAATACACACATAAAATCAACAATTTTTCGCGGCGGGGTAGTACTATCTTTTTTGCTGATACAAACATGGTAGTACCTACCTTCGAAGAACCCCTTTTTTAATTTTTTAATCGATAGAGATATAGATAGTCTCTAATAAGTAGGGTGGGTAATAAATAAAACAGTTTTTTTTATAAAACTTACGGTTCTGGATACTAAGTTTGTTTAATTTACAAACCCTTTACAGTTGTACATCTTAAATTAAAAATGGCATTTGTACTTAATACAACATAAGTTTAGAAAAGTAGTAATGTTTTTATTATTCTCTTTATTTAATATTTAATTTAATTTTAATATTAAATAACACATGTAGACATATTTATATTACAATGCTTAAGTCCACGATTAAAGTTAGTGTACCACAAAAATGTACTTAGTGAGATAGCGTGAAAAATATGAGTAGCTACTACAGCAACCATTGTTATAATTCAAGTCGGAACCGTGAAGCAGTCGTGGCCGAGTGGTTAAGGCGTCTGACTCGAAATCAGATTCCCTCTGGGAGCGTAGGTTCGAATCCTACCGGCTGCGAACTTTTTGTATTTTTTGTTGCCTGTTATTCTGTAGATTGATTGAGAATTGCACGAAAGAAGAATGGAAACAATTCATACAGTCGTAGTATTCAGTAAAGTACTTTGTTACAGCACTTATTGAACTTAGCTCGTAGCTCATATTAAAATAAATAAATATAAATATATACGGGACAAATTACACAGATTGAGTTAGCCTCGGGGTAAGTTCGAGACTTGTGTTACGAGATACTAACTCAACGATACTATATTTTATAATAAATACTTATTTAGATAAACATCCAAGACCCAGGCCAATCAGAAAAAGTTCTTTTCTCCTCATGTCCTGGCCGGGATTTGAACCCGGGACCTCCGGTGTCACAGATAGTGCGTACCTACTACCGCTGCGCCACAGAGGCCGTCAAATTAATTTTTATTAATTTTTGATCTCTAAAAATAAACGTATGAGTATTTAGATGGCGAAATTTCTCATATTTTTTGTATAGCTATATTGTATGTTTTGAAGAGGAAATGAGTCCTTACAGTTAGGCTTGTTTATGTCAGCTATTTTGGGGTATTATTAGTATTATACCTATGTATTTTGGCCTCTGGTAACACGGCTAATATACCTATATAGAGAGATTTACGACTTTGGACCAAAATTCGCTTAGTTAACTTTTCATGAAAATAAGTATACATACAGTATCGTCCCAGTATATTTCTAAAATATACGTAAGGAAAATACCTCTTTTTCAGAAAATTTAAATCTCATCTGATAGAAATTTACGTAAATTACTCATGCCTTATTATACTAAGCAAAGTCAATTGAAGGACTGATTACTACCTGAAGAACAAAATCATCTGACTTGAGTTTGGCGCAAGAACCTCGTAAAAATTGTAGTAGGTACAAATTAAAATACATACCGTACCTACACTATCTGTACATCAATAATTTTATTTCAATGTTGATAACATTGAATTTTCAACATTACAATGTTTAGTAAGAGAGTGTATTTTAAAAAAATTTTCCGTGTTCGGTACCATGAACTGTCAAACAGGTTTCCGATTCAGCCTTTTTTTTTTTTCAAAGGATTTAATGTGGGCCGATCCTGGCGGCACTGCAATGCCGGGCCGACCCGTGACGGGAGTGGAGCGAGCCCCAAACATCCCGTCGGTTTACAAAAATCAGTTTAATATACTGGTCCCCCGGTGGGGGAACTTTCAGATATTAAGCTGAAAAGAACAGATACTACACTTTGATCTTAGCCAAAAGGCCGAGAAGCGATAACCAAAGAAGGCGGCTGAAGCGACGTCATTCTCAGCAAAAAAAATATCTCTAGCGCGTTGTTGCAATACGTTGTTTATTGGTGGCGACATCTATCGGGAAATGAACTTTTACAGACAAATAATTTTATATCAGAATATGGTATTTTCATATTATAATGTCTTGCTCTTTGTGCACCAAGTTATCGTATAAATTAAAACCTCTGTTGCCAACGTCCATACCACGTTGAAAACACCGGTTCTCGTCCGATCACCGAAGTTAAGCAACGTCGGGCGTGGTCAGTACTTGGATGGGTGACCGCCTGGGAACACCACGTGATGTTGGCTTTTTTGCCAGGGCGGAAAGTATTATTTTCCAATCAATACTTAAGTTCCTTTTTATAGAAGTCGCAAGAGGTTTGTTTTCCCCTCAAGACAGCTGAGCTTATTTGGCTTTTCTTCTCTGATAATTTTTTTTCGACGGAATCAATGTTTTTACTTGTTGGCTATTATCAACTTTCAGCTATAACAAAATGTTTTCAAACTATACTTATTCCGTGTGCTTTTTTAAATCGCTTAGTTTGATATACTCAACTGGGCTCGCTTCATTTTGGTCCGTACTGAATATTGTACTGTACATTATAGAAAAAGATTAGTTGGAATTCATTGCATTAGCTAGCAATACATTTATTGAGCAATGACGTAGCAGTTATATGCGCTACTTATATTAATTTTACTGAAACTAGAGTAAGTGGAAAGTAATTGTAGTTGAACCAATATAATTAAAAGGAGACCCCCTTTTACAAAACTTTAAGGTTTGAAGTGTTTTCAAAGAGTTAATATGGGCCGATCCCGGCGGCACTGCAATGCCGGGCCGACCCGTGACCGAAGTGGAGCGAGCCCCGAACATCCCGTCGGTTTACAAAAATCAGTTTAATATACTGGTCCCCCGGTGGGGGAACTTTCAGATATTAAGCTGAAAAGAACAGATACTACACTTTGATCTTAGCCAAAAGGCCGAGAAGCGATAACCAAAGGAAGCGGCTGAGGCGAGGTGATTCTCAGTCAAAAAAACTCTCTAGCGCGTAGTTGCAATACGTTGTTTAATGGTGGCGACATCTATCGGAAATGACTATTGTGGACAGTTTCATATCAGTTAAATCGCAAACAAAATCATAGAAATTAATGACAGAAATTGTCTATTTAGTTTCCAAGTTTAGTGTTTCCCAAAGAAACCATGCGTGCGATCATGTTGTGTATATAGTAGCGACATCTACTGCGTTTGAATCGAACTACAAGACTCCGTGAATGTAAACTAGAAACCCACGCTACCTCGTGGGTAACAGTTAAAGAAACCCTAGAAGTAGGTAATTTACCAAAGCATGCCTTTTCTTTCTTTGCCAAAGATGCTTAACTTGAAACAATACTTATACATTTATTTATTCACAATGTTATTACCGAAATAGTAATTTAAGACTATATACAAAACTTCTAGTTCTGACTTTTTCCTTCTGCCTGAACTGAAATTTTTACAGATATATTTTCAGAATTCCTACCCGAAACCAGCGAGTTTGCATGAAGAGTTATGCATGTGGTTAAAGCGAAATAATTATGCAGAGATTGTGGCAAGTGGAATGATGTGGTCTACGAGGCGTGATTGATGAACCTATGTATGTATTTTTATAAAATTCATTAGTTAAATTATCTCATTATTCGTGTCATGTCTACTTTACGGATTTTGTTTATTTAAACAGAAATTTCAATAATGTTTTCATCTCCCGTATGGTCTAGTGGCTAGGATACCTGGCTTTCACCCAGGAGGCTCGGGTTCGATTCCCGGTACGGGAATTAACTTTTTTACGATTTTCTTTATTTTTGTTGTTTTGTGGATTCAAAATAAATAAATCATCTTTGCAAATTTGATATCCTTACACAATTGATTTATTTCGCGTAGTTTTTTCACAAAATTATTATAATGATAGAACGAATTTTATATAATCTGTTATAGAAAGTAAAAAAAGGATGAGTGTCTGCCTCTCCTTTGAGAAAGAGGTGTGATTTTTTTTATCTTAGTAATTGTAGCCTATGTTTTCATCAGAATAACTATTTGTGTCCCAATTTGTTAAAAGCGCGAGTAGTTTTTTCCCACTGAATATCAAGAATGGGAAAAAAAATTTATCATTCAATAATTTTCGGATAGCATACAAAAATACAAACAAACACCAACGTCGTGTTTTTTTTAGTGCCAAGCTTTTTGGGCCAAAAATTTGTCAGAAGTGGGATTCGAACCCACGCCCTCAGAGAGGACCAGAACAACTCATGCTACCCGCGTTTAGCAGGCAAGGTAAACCTTGAGTCTGGCGCCTTAGACCGCTCGGCCATCCTGACATATGGGAAAACTGTTGAAATTATGCAATACATGCTGTAGATGGTTTCCGATAGTAAAAACGAAATAATTATTTATAAAATGATCAAAATATCCTACAAAAAAGTATGATAGGATTAAAATAAAATAGGAAATTAAATAACACTCATTATAATATTTTTTCGAGAAACAGAACAGAAATCATTTATAGTATAGCGACATCTATTAATGACTCTATGATTTATTTATAGAATTGAGAACTTATTGCAATGAGATAAAAATAAAAGCTTTTAAAAATGTACGGCGATATGCCAATAAAAAGGAACTTCACCAATAAATAAGGCTCTCGTTTCATACATGTAAAGGTAGGTATGTAGATCGTAGGTATTTAACTTCTAATGATTGAAAATAATAGAAGATTATAAGAATCTTACCCCATTATTTTGATGGATTATTTTATTTACATTACACAGAAATATTTTTGTAATGTGCAATAGACTATAGATGGCGTGAGGTGGGCATGCGATGGGTAGATGCTGTAGGTTTTTTTATTATGCGCTGTTCTTTAGACGCCTCTTATAAAACCCATAAGAAGATATTTTGCCAATCTGCCGGAAACCATTGAATCTTCTGTAGGTATCTACTTACTATCTTATAAACTATGTTAAATAAACTAGCTGTACCCGCGTCTTCGTCCGCGTGGAATAGTTATTTAGGACATCATTTATTTTTGCGAACAGGCTCCTCAGCGTTATAAATTTTGATTACCATAAAAGCGGTTCTAGTGAGTTAATCTTAAAAGATAGACATAGACTACCTATTTCAAGAGAAATAATTCGTTTTCGCAGCGCACGTAACGGAAGCCCTCAAGGATGAATAATTTTTCCCGTTTTACTCACATTTTTCATTATTTCTTCGCTCTTAATAGTTCAAGCGTGATGTTATATAAACTAAAGTCTTCCTCGATAAATGGCCTATTCAACACAAAAATATTTTTTTAATTGGAACCATTAGTTCGTGAGATTAGCGCGTTCAAACAAACAAAACAAACTCTTCAGCTTTATAATATAGATAGTATAGATAAATAGGCACTCTACCTATAGCTTTTGTTTTTCAGTCGCGACCGGGATAAAAAGAGCTAGGAGGACAACTAAATAAGTACCTAGGTACGTACCTGCCTACCTCGGTGTAATTGTTTCGTGGGATGTACTGTAGGTACCTACCTACCTAGGTTCCTCGAGATTCCCGAAATTACAACGGAAATGATAGTTTTCGTTTTATGCAGGTGGAGCCGTGAGTGTTTTCTAATTAGGTTATAAAATCTAACAGCAGAAAGTATTATGAAATCTACTTACCGTTTTCGATAGACTTGATGCTAGAACAGAATTCAACCAAACGGAACATAAATAGGCAGGCATCTGATTATGCACTACTTTGTATCATAAATTTTTAACACTAAATCCCAATTTCCACAAACCTACTAAAATAACTAATCACTCATGTTAATCTAATCAATGAAATGTGAAAATTTCATTTAAAAATCAAAAACATCGCGAGCTTTTCGCACTCGTTCAAATTCTTCAATTTCATTTTAACAAACTAAAATTAATGTTGCCACTATTCTAGGTATCGGTAATTGGTAGGTTGCATATTTAAAATCATCAGTTTGTGGGTGTAGCATTATACATTATTTTTATAAGAAGATAGTAAAAAAAATATTTTTTTTTGTGTTCTTCTTAAAATATATATTTCAAGAAGTTTATTTAAACATTAATAGCTTTGGATAAGTTGCCGTTGATATACCTACACAATACTATACCTAGTAGATTTTGCCCAAGGCATCGCTTTCGTAAGAATTTACAAAACTAAGACAGTTAAAATACCTTAACATTTCTTATTTTAGTACAAAAATATTTAGTTTATCATTAATGTAAAGATATTTAAAACATGAGAATTGATCAGTAGCAACCTAGTTGGCAGTATGCCAAATTAAGTATTATAATGGCATACGTTGGCTCTATATAATTTTAAGTTTGGCCTAAGCCTACAGTATATTAAAGGTACTCGGCAAACATATTTATAGCTATGTAATATGTATAAGTAGCTGTACTTAAATGTAGCTAAATCTGAATCACAGAGTGGTAGCACTGACCACAAACGAAATACCTACATGCACGACCATTACAACGACTACCTCCCCTTTAACTTCCGGCAATAGTAAGCGCGAAAATTAAAATTGACCTTTAGGGATTGAAATCACGCTACATATCCGTAGTATTTTGTGGCACTACATAGGTCAATAAAATCTGATTTAAATTATATTACGACGTTGCATCCTCGAGATTTATTAATTCACTAGGTAGTACACTTCTCAATGTACTAGGCATCGCGCACAAATAGTTCAGATATAAAAAAAAATCTGAAATAAAAGGTAATGAAATGATTAATATCGCCCCACCCCTAGCTCCCGAGCCGTTGCGCCCGATTGTGTCAAACTTCATTCGCTTTCTTTGTGCGGGCATCGCAACATCGTATCCGTTATTTTTTATGAAAAAATAAATAAAGGTATTTTATCTCGTGGAAGTGTATTAGAAGTGAAGTGAAAGATGGGAAAGAGAAAACACAAGGATTGCCACTCAAGGAAAAGGCGAGAGAAGCGTCGACGGTATTCGGATTCGTCGACATCGTCAACCGAAGGTCAGGAATTTAAATTTTTTCTACCTTGTTTGCAATGGATTACTATTATCATAACAAAATAAATACACATGTCCATAACAGACTCTAATTGGATCATGAATACATTTAATTTTTTCTTCTACCGTCAAATTAGAAACATTTTTTCTATTGTTCCTTATCTATTGCTCACGCGATGAAACTTCGTTACGTAAACAAGTAACGTTTGTAAGATGCATGCATAGGAAACTAACCTTTATTTCAAGGACAAGAAATCACCTCATACAACTATTTTAAATTATTACGGGTTATGATACCTCGTGACGCGCGCACGAGTATAACTCTAACATAGTCTAGCGACGTAACGGGCTTACGTTCCATGACTTTAAAAAATATCATAATTATTTTTTTTTTTAGCTAATATGGTTACACATCATGTCGTGCACATGGCATATACCATTCAGTCTAGCGTCATAACGTGCTTATGATCAGAGACTTAAAATATATTTTCTGTATTATTACAGATGAGCGTGGTCAAAACCATCATAATTCATATCACTACGAAAACCCGCCACGATACTATTCTGAACGGGAACCACCACGGTCCCCTGATATAGATTATGAGTACCCTAATGTAGACGACTCCGACGCTTCATCTGGGGTAGCTCATGAGCCCGTCGTGGACACTGTGCCCACAACCGGCAACGAGCTGTCAATGCACGTCTCTGGAGAGCCTCAACCAGGCCCCAGTTCTACCTTGGTCAGTACAACTCCTAGCGGAAATACAGACACTGGTCCGCTACCAACGGAAATTTTAGAAGCGCTCGGAGATCCCAAAAGCAAAGAGGAAGTATTTGGACCAAAAATCCCAAAAGATATTTCTATACGTTGGGGACGGATCTTGGTAGACGGCCTCACCAAAGACCAAAAACAAAGTATCCTAGAGAAGTCGTTAATACCTGATAACTTTCGATTAGCAAAGGCACCGATATTAAATCCGGAACTAACTCCCGTGCTAAATGAACAAGCTCGCAATCGGGACAAAGCCTTAGAAAAATCGCAAAAACAACTAGGTGTCGGTATATCTCGTCTAACAAACCTCGCATCCAGTATCATCGAAGGAAATAGTGATAAAATAGAATTATTACGACAAGTTTCGGAAGCAAGTCAAATATTTTTAGACTTGCACTACGAAGATACTAAGAGAAGAAGAAAATTAGTGGCGTCGTCGCTCGACAAAAAATTTCTTAACATGATTACTGACGTTAAAAGGGACACGTTTCTGTTCGGAACCAACTTGGGTGAAAAAATAAAAGCTTCAAAAACAGCGGAAAGATCTGGGCTGCAAATCAAGCGCAATGATGCTCCCACAACATCCTATAAGAGGTACAATAACCAGGGAAATGCGAGGGGCCCACCCCGCTCGATGATTCAACGCGCATACAGGCAGGGTGGGCAGAAGAACCGTTACCAGACATCGAACCGGCGAGCCCTGCCGCCAGCCCGCGATCGGCAACCGCGAGCTCCGGCCAAACCAACCGACAAGAACTCCAAGGCTCAGTAGAGGTACTACACCTTGAACTACCCCATGCAGGTAGATTACGTCATTTTTATAAAAAATGGGTTTCCATTACAGATGACCCTATTATTTTAAGTTATATATCAGAAGGTTACATCATACACTTTGACGGTCCTGTTGTCCAAAAAACTACACCAATAAATAACAATTTTAGCTTAACTGAAATTAGTCGGCTAAACACAGAAATACATAAATTAAAAGAATTGGGAGCTATTGTTGAATGCCAACCACATCCGAAACAGTTCTTATCAAAAATATTCCTTACTCCAAAACCGGATGGCTCATATCGCTTTATTCTTAATCTAAAAAACCTCAACAAGTTTATTCCTCATACACATTTTAAAATGGAGGATATACGAACAGTTACAAAATTAATGACCCCGCAGTGTTTTATGGCTACAGTTGACCTCAAAGACGCCTATTTTTTGGTACCTATGAATAACTACTGCAAAATTTTTTTTCGATTTAAATTTGACAAATTATACGAGTTTCAATGTCTCCCGTTTGGTCTATCTACAGCACCGCTGGTTTTCACAAAGCTGTTAAAACCAGTAGTTACTCATTTGCGATCTCAAGGTCTAATAATAGCTATATATATAGACGATATATTATGTATAGGATCTACATACAATGAATGCGTTAACTGTGTCACAAAAACAGTAGAATTACTTGAATCGTTAGGATTTATTATAAATCTTAAAAAGAGTAAACTGAAACCGTCACAATTACAAACGTATTTAGGTTTCGATCTAGATTCTACAAAAATGAGTTTATTATTACCCCAGAAAAAACGCCAAAAAATTAGAGACCTAGTACTTAAAGTACAATATCAAAAATCAATTGTAATTAGAGATTTCTCTAAACTGTTGGGATTACTATGCTCGGCCTGCCCAGCTGTTACATATGGATGGCTGTATACAAAGTGCCTCGAAAGAGAAAAATTTCTTGCACTGCTTAAATGTGATAATGATTATGACAGGGTCATGTCATTAAAACCTCACTTAAATAATGACCTCTCTTGGTGGATCAGTAACATAATGAATGCTAGTAATCCTATTCGCGAGGGAAAATATGCCATCGAAATTTATTCTGACGCTTCATTGACAGGTTGGGGAGCTGTTTGTAATAATGAGAAAACTAGTGGTTTTTGGGACACAGACGAAGCTAAACAACACATCAATTGTTTAGAATTATTAGCCGCTTTTAACGGTCTTAAATGTTTTGCGAATTCCTTAAGTAATTCAGAAATATTATTACGCATTGATAATACAACCGCTATATCATACATTAACAGATACGGTGGCGTTCAACATGAACACTTGAATAATATTACGCGAAAGATTTGGCGGTGGTGCGAAAAACGCCAACTATTCATCTTTGCTTCGTATGTCAAGTCAAAAGATAACGAAGCAGACGAAGAGTCTCGACGAAGTAACATTGATACAGAGTGGAGTTTGTCCCACTCGGCGTTCAATAAAATCACACGTAGTTTAGGCTGTCCAGAAATAGATTTATTTGCGACTAGATTAAACGCAAAGCACTATAAATATATTTCATGGAAACGAGATCCAGATGCATTTAATATAGATGCGTTTACAATTAACTGGGGTGAATATTTTTTCTACGCGTTCCCACCTTTTTCTCTTATATTAAAAAGCCTACGAAAAATAGAGAATGAGAAAGCTGTGGGCATCATGGTTGTCCCGTACTGGCCCAGTCAACCATGGTACCCTTTGTTTTTAAAACTTTCATGTTCCCAATTGGTATATTTGGGCCCAAATTCTGAGCTACTCACCTCTCCTTTCAGGACACAACACCCTCTATGGAAACGTCTTACCCTGGTGTCATCAATATTATCAGGGGCGCCTTCATAAAAGAATCCCTCTCAGAGTCTACAATAGACGTTATAGTTTCTTCCCTTGCGGAAAGTTCGATCAAGCAGTATAACGTCGCTTACAAAAAATGGTGGCTTTATTGTTCAACACACAATTGTGATTGTTATAATAATAATATTCCATTTATCTTAGATTGTCTTACCGACCAATTTAAAAATGGAGCTAGTTATTCTACTCTGAATACATTTAGATCTGCGTTGGGCCTTATTTTGGGTAAAAAAGTAAGCGAACATGACCGCATTACTAGATTTATGAAGGGTGTTTTTAGAATAAAACCATGTTTACCTAAATATCAATCAACATGGAACCCTAATTTAGTCTTCGATCAAGTCAGCGATTGGTTTCCCAATGAGAATTTGAGCTTAACTCAAATAACAAAGAAGCTGGTAGCTCTCTTAGCGTTGTCGACCGCACAACGCGTCCAGACGCTATCCCTAATACGGTTGTCTAATATAAGGATCAACGCAGAACTAAATAATATTGAAATTGTAATTAATGATCTCATTAAAACATCAGGTCTCGGTAGACCAATGCCGCGACTAATTATTCCTTTTTTCTCACAAAAAGAATCAATTTGCCCCGCAAAAACTTTAGTCTCGTATATCGAAATGACACATCAGTTTAGACAATTACCTCAAACCGATAGACTCATTTTAACCACAAAAAAGCCCATCCATAATGCTACTGCTTCAACTATAAGCAGGTGGATAAAGGCAGTGCTCTCTGACAGTGGCGTAGATGTAACTACCTTTTCTGCCCATAGCACGCGCCACGCATCGACGTCGGCGGCAGAAAGAAAAGGCGTGTCTATAGATTTAATAAAAAGAACAGCCGGATGGACCGGACATTCGTTAGTTTTTGCAAAATTCTATAATCAACCGGTCATTGAAGACGAGGCTAACGATTTCGCGGTGGCAGTGTATGAATAAATAATAATTATATACAAGTGTATTCATATATAATGACAATGTCGCTTAAGTTTACTTGTTAATCATTGGAAAAAATAAAAATAAAAAATAAATTGATTAAAAATACAATCTGGTTAAATTACATCAACCATATAATTCCCTCTGTTAATAACCTATTTCGCGTTTAGCGCTAAACATCTACCTAGTGAATAAATAAATCTCGAGGATGCAACGTCGTAATATAATTAATGGTTAAACAAACTTACCTTAAGTGACGTTTGACCATAATTATATGAGACGTTGCATCCGAAGAGATTTATCACCCGCCCTACCCGAAGATTCTTTAAATTACTATTAGAAGAATCTCGCCCTATTATATGTATACGCGAAATAGCCTGGCTCTGAAAATAATGAAGTTTGACACAATCGGGCGCAACGGCTCGGGAGCTAGGGGTGGGGCGATATTAATCATTTCATTACCTTTTATTTCAGATTTTTTTTTATATCTGAACTATTTGTGCGCGATGCCTAGTACATTGAGAAGTGTACTACCTAGTGAATAAATAAATCTCTTCGGATGCAACGTCTCATATAATTATGGTCAAACGTCACTTAAGGTAAGTTTGTTTAACCATTAATTTTAGTTAGGTACTTATGGAAACTTGTTCATGACCGTTTTTTGCCTCAATAAAAAATAAATAAATCGATCATTTACATAATAAAAAAAGTTATGGTCATTCTTGGTGTTTTATTTGATTATTGTGATGCTTTGTTTTTATTATACCTATCTCTTAAAGTATCGACTTAATTATGACCTATGTCCTAACATTCATTACTTTGATATTTTCTCGTTGCTGGATCGTGGTCATAAGCGACGTTGAACAGTCAAACAGTCCACCTGATGGAAGATTACATAGTTGGTTTCGCAGGTTCCCTCTTGAACTCTACACCGCTATGCTTCACGATTCGCTTTCCTACTTAAAGTTCTAAGCTGTAAATATGGATATGCTTGCACTGTATAGAAAAATATTGGGTATTACGACTTCCCTTTTCCTATCTAGTTAGAATTAACGTTCCTATTATTTACTTCAGTGACCAGCTAAACTCATGTTTGACGTATTTTTAGTGAGGAGAATCTTTCTAAGTACCTACCTGATGTTGTAAAATCATTTTTCTTCAGCACCAACAATAATTATTTTATGCAGGGTAAGGTTATTAAGGTAAGTGTAAATAATAGACATTGTTTGAATTAGTGGTCCAACATATAAGACACTGAATACAATGGTAGTTAAAAATTAACTGTTGCAATGTCATAACAAGTTTATTCATCTAATAAGATATGATTAGGTGTGACATCAATAAGTGATACCTCGTATTTAATTTTGAAAATTATTCTATTCTAATATTATTTAGTTTCTCATGCATTAGGTGCACAGGAAAACAACACAATAATAAGAAACTCTTTAGTCATATCATTAAAAAGATAAAACATTCATAAACAGTGTTTCTTTATACTTAAATGTTTGATTCACCACAAAAGTTACACTTATATTTTCCTCATCCTCTTGGTGTCAGTTCCAGTTGCGTCCTTTCCCTTGAAAGGAACTCCAGACAGATCTTACAGTAGTTTAGTAAGTCATGTTCTTATTCAAAACAGCTCCCGTATGACCTCTGCCACTAAAAGTGGACCTGAACTGAGCTGGGATCATGGTAACACAATCAAGTTGCCTGAATGTTCAGTTTCCTCAAAATTATTTCGCTCATTAAACAAGCATCACAAAGGCGTTACTTCTTAAATATTTTCTATCAACAATCACTATACTTCTCATTTAGTCTCGTTGCAAGAAGAGGGATTTAAACCCAATTGAAAATTTAAATTATACTTCAATAATCTTAACTGCAGTTGAGTTGGCTCATATAGTTTTATAAGCATTTTTGGCCTGTAAAAAAAAAGTTTGCCTCACTCTCTGGTTAAGAGACATGTTTATTTGTATTTGATAGGCAATTAAACTTAACAGTTTTATTTTTCAAATTGAAATTTGAGAAATTTACGGTTCACTCCAAGCCGTAGATGACTTCTCTTTATAGTTGCAAGTTTAAATGTTAGGAATTATCATTCTATCCATAAAAGCTTTGGAGTTCATCCAGCTTTCAAACAAACTAAATCCATTGAATAGACTTCAGCAATATATCAAAGTGAGTATATCCTTCATTTGATTGTTTATTTAATTTTTATTTAGCAGAAGTTAATGTTGATAGATAAACATCTGAATAAAGTTCGTATTTATCCTCTCCACTGTTTCAATCCAGAACTTGACAATCATCGTCATCAACCATGCCTCCATTTAATGCATCATTTAGAATTTCACTCCGATGCCTCATCAATTCACTGTTTATGTAACTCCTCCTTTCTTCTTTTTTTCTATACTCAGTAACTTTCTGTGACGATGGCCGCTCCACGAGTCCTTTTGTGAAAGAATAAATAACTATGGTAGAATCACCTTCGATGAAAGCCAAGTTAATAGAATGTCCTGACTCCACTGTACATAAATTTTCCTGCATTTTGTTAATAAATTCGACACTTATATCGTCGTAGGTACGTATGGGCACGTAAATGTTCAGTTTCTCGTTCTTTCTAGGCCTCGCGACGACGTACAATGTGTCCACATCTTTGTTATAACAATATTCGGTGTCGTACATGAGTTTCTCGTCAACCAAATGTATGTAAAGTTGGTAAGCAAGGGAAATCTTCACATCAGAATCGCACCCAAGTGATTTCATGTCTTGTTTGATGCTAGTTTCTATATCCATTTTGCAGTAAAAATATAGATTCGGATAGAATTCTTTTAAATTTGTAATCACAGCTTGCAATTCGGCGTCTGTTTTTTAATCATAACAAACCTAACCTCAAACTAAATTGTCAAAAACCATTCAATGAAATGACATAGACATTATTCGTTTTTAATGTTTCCTGAGCATTGACATAAGAATACATTAATGCACTTTAAAATGACAATAAACTATAAACATTCTCAGAACAGCAGTTGGATTTTTAATGAAATTATGAATGAAATAACATTATCTGATTAGAAGATTTGATTAAAGAAAATTAGTTAAAAGGACGCAAAAAAGATTCGTAACCACTGACATAGAGTTAGCTTGAAATGGCAGGTTTTCTCATTTATATTTATTTCGTAATTTTCTTTAATGATTTATCACTTCACTATCATCAACATTACTAACAAAGTTATACACTAATCTCGGAAAGTTGTGGAAGAATTTTGTGCCTGTTTGAAATGTTGGAAAGAGGGTTTTCTGAGGAAAGTTTATATATTATATAAATGCTACAATATCGCCTAAGTCAATTCTCCAAGTAACCGGCCCACATGGGATACACTCGGAATATCTTCCTATAAGTAGGTCTATGGACGTTTACGCAAACATCAGGGCTTCAAGAGATTCGGTGTTTGTGGTGGTAAAGGTATTTACTGATACAATAACACTTAATTGAAAATAACAATAATACTTTGAATACTTTTATTTTTCGTTATAAAAATACACTCGCTGTTTATTAACATACATTACAGTTACAGACGACAGATATCAGACTAACAGTACACAACTTGGTTAAAACATAAAAACATAATTTTTCTCATAAATTGTATAATTGACACTAAAAAATATATCAAAGACGGTATCTTTGTATCTTTTAATAATGCATAAACTTATAAACATTTGGTGGTACAGTGATAGTAAAATAATAAAATCTTAAATAGTATATTATTTTTGTATAAATATCACTACATAAGTATTTGGGACATTTGATGTTCAAAAAATTACATGAAATAAATTAATAAATAAGCAGATAAAAGTAGAAGTAAACTAATATGATAAAAAATATTTTTCAGTCGAAATATCTATATTACAAAAAGTGTAAAATTAATGTGATCTAATATCTAAAATTATTTTAAAATATTTAATATATTACATTACATAGCTTCTAGTCGTGGCCACAACACTATAAGCTGGTATCAATTAGATTAATAAAGTTAGTAAAATAGGTGGAATCAAGTAAAGAGCGTTGTATTCTGCTATTTACAAAATTTCACCAAGAAATAAAATAAATAACCTAAAGATTACATTGACTTAAATATCAAAGAAATACCCAATACGAGTAGCAATATTTGAAAGTCGTAATTTTCACATCACTTATCTAATGTCTTTCACTTTGAACACAAGTCTTTTTAGCACTATTTTCTTTTATAAAATATCTTTGCTAGTTTTTATGCACTTGCCTCTGAAGCAAATTTCTGTTTCATGAGAAATTTCTGTAGACATAGAAGTGCTGACAACGTTAGATGGATTCATGAAACTGGATTCCGAGGACGTAGCTTCAGACGGTACCTCTGTTACTGTTGTATTACTGTTTTCTTTTTCAATTACTTTTTTAATGTCATCAAATTTTTCAAGAGACTCAGTATTGCTTTCTTCTGAAGGTATGCTTGTAATTTCTTCAGGTATGTATGAAGTTTCTGTCGTCACAATCTTGGACTTGATCTGTTCAGTCGTAGTTTCGGAATTATCAACAGCTGTAGTCTTTTTAGAATCTTCGGTAGTTGTTTCATTACTATTGTCTTTTTGACTGACATGATCGCTTGAAGTTGAGCCGAAAAGATAGTCCATTAAGCTAAAGCTGTCTGCTTTATTTAACATACCAAACATATTATCACTCGCTGTCGGTTCAGTAGGTGTACTGTAATACATATTGTCCATCATAGTAGAATCAGGAGATCCGGTGCCGAGATCTTCATCACCTAGGCTTGTTACCTTCTCCGTTGTTACTTCACCCACAGCCGTTGTTTTCTTTGTTTCTTCATTATCTAGATTATTCTTGGTAGATACACTCTGTGTTACTTTAGGGATATCAATATCCGTTATTGAACTAGCTTCAGGGAAAGATAAATCTTCAGATTCTAAAATATTTTTAATGAATTGGAAGTTTGGTTTGTATGTCGTTACGGAAATCCTAGGCTTATTTTGTTTTTCCGATTTGTCATGTATGCTGTCTTTGATTGATTCACCCAGTCTATTCACAGTATTCGAATAGTACTGGGATTCAGCAACTTCTATAGACTCTGCGTTCATAGGACGAACTTTGACCTTCTTCCAGAAACCACGGCGGCGGCCTTTGGGACCTTTCTGTTGATCCTGAAATATGAAAAGAAGCGGTTGTTTTATGGAATATTTATAACTGATGCATATTTGTATTGTAATCAATCTGTCTCAAATATTATGTCTAGTCATCTAGTACATCTATGAAGTTACTATCAAACCTTTTTTAAAATATGGAATTTACCTCATTTATTTTTGTGGCATCCTCAGCCGCAGGTTCAGTTGTAGTCACCTCTTGGTCTTGTGCTGAAGTCGCCTTTGGATCTGTATCATCAGAAGAAATAATTTTCTCAGGAGGTATTTCTCCGATTTCACCACCTTTATGTTTCATAACATTTGATGTGTATTCATCTTTATCCTGTTCCTCTAAACTTTTCATTACTTCTTCTAACATAGTTTCAAAAGTAGACATATTATCAGTGGAATCACTGTTCGTTGTTTTGCTTTGTTCTACTAAAGCCTCTAAAGTAGGTGGGATGTCGGGTATTTTTTTCACACTCCTGTTGTTTGTTGCCGGTGTAACGGAAATAAGAATATCATCGTAGTCATTTCTTGCTGTGATTATGTCTAGTTCGCCTTCCTCTACCCTATCTGATCTCCGCTCTGTTGTAGCCAATTTGGCTTCATCTAAAATGTCGTTAGGATTAAACGGTTTGAAAGATTCGGATGTGATTTTGGGAGACCATTGTTCATTCTCTGGTGCAACATATTTTGGCCTGTTGATAGAATAGTTTGAATCTTGATCCTCAGAATCATTATTTTCTGGTTCTGGTTTCTTATTGTATCTCTCTGATAGTCTTGGCCTGTGGCTATACCTGCTATAAGGTGTATGTCTGACGGTAGTAGTTGTTGCTTCGGTCTGAACGTCTAGTTTCTCACTTGGTTTTTCAACAGTTGGCCGACGACCCCTAAATCGATTCTTTACTTCGTAATTTTTTTTGGTGCTGGCAGCCTCTGTGGATGTTGTTGTGTATGTAGGCCTACGACGTCTAAATTGACCACGCTTTGTAGTCTCTTGTGTAGTAGATGTCGTAGAAATTTCAGTATTTGAGTCTGGCTTGTATACGGGGTGTCTATAGTCCTGAACTTCAGGGCGGGAATGAATTTGTTTCGTTTTTAGGTCAGCCTCTATTTCATCAATCCTCATAGTTGTTCGTCGCTTATCAAACGCTGGTCTGTATGTAATAGCTTGAACTGGTCGTCGTCTGTCAGTTTTGGTTTTAGAGCTTTCCGTAGAAGAGGCTTGATGATATTGCCTAATTACTCCAGGTCGTACGCGCACGCGATTGTACGATGGTGTAGTTTGGACAACATTTTCCTCTGGCTTTTCTTCGATGGTATCTTCTTGAGGTTCAACTTTAGATACTTCTGAGTCTTGGTTTGTTGTAGCATCTTCTTGGCTAGGATTACGTTCGATATTCAAAGAGTAACTAGGTTGTTCCGTGTTAACATTAAGTTGTTCTGTAGAATAAGGTGAAACACTGGGCTTTTCTACTCTTTGGATTGTAGTATGTCTTGGAAAGTCTTCCTGTTTCTCCATTGATTCTTCATGAGTTGCTACTGACTGCGTCGGTGCGGCACTGCTTCTAGATTGATATAATTCTTCATTTCTAGTAGAATATTTAGGAATAGCGACGTCTTCATATTGCGTTTCTACTCTTGAAGTGTAATTAGGTATTTCATCTCGCAGTTCCGAATTTCCTAAATGACTGATCGCAGCAGACTCATGTGCATATGCGTTCTCAGTATCATATGTGTCATATGAATCTGTTGCTGCGTCCAAAGTTTTTGTTGAGGATATTCTAGGAGAAGGTTCAGTAATAGCTTCTATATCAACAGTACTTGTTCTTTCCATTAGAGTTACTGGATAATTCTGGTGCAGGATATCTCTCTGATATGCGAGATCTTCTTCTTTTTTGTTCTGTCCTTTGTTTTTCTTATCGTAGTACTCATCGTTATCAGAAGGCTTGTACTGGATACGTCCTCGGGTTCTAGATCTAGTTGATTTTGTAGTACTTTCATTGGAGTCTGCAGTTTTTCTGGTGGTCTTCTCAGTTGATATTTTGTTTGGTTCATACCTAGATCTTGTTGGTAGTGGACGCCGTTCTCTTATTGGTTTGCGTGTGTATGTTGCTCTGGTTGTTGATTCGTTGGAGTCCGGCTTAGCCGTCGTGTATCTAGGTCTGCCCCTACTCCTTATCGGTGGCCGTCTGGTCGTAGTTGTGGTAGTGCTAGTTGATGATGTCGAACTCGAGAGATCATTAGAAGCGTAACTCGTCTCGTATTGCTCGTAAACCTTAGAGCTATCAATCTCTGATGAAGGTCCTGTTATTCTATTAATAATCGTTTCCGTAAGATTGTCATAGCTTGGTTGTAATATTGGCTGAACATTTTCCACACTATTCGGTTGCTGTGGTGCTAAGTTTAATTCCGTATTGCTGGTATAGTCATTCGTATTATACACAGGATAACGAGAACCTTGTTCAGATTCATATTGAATTTCTGGTGAGTAATTTTGTGCATAGTTCGGTGATGTTTGTTGTCGTGGTTTCTCTGTTACAACTTCATGTGGTCTCGCGGGGATAGGAGTAGAGCTTACAGGTATTGTTGAAGCTTTGGGTACTTCAAGGCTCACCCCTGGTGGGGCATAGGTCTCTTTGAATTCATCGAAATAATTATGATAATCTAATGGCGTACTGAAGTGGAAAGCTTGATTGATTGAGTATGGGTTGTGGGTTTCCAAAAGTTGGCTAGAGTATGTAGAGGGTTTAGGAGTTGTGGTGGTTGTAGTAGTCCTTAGAGTTGTTGACGTTTCTGGATTGGAAATTGGCTTGACCGGTGCTTGGTTCCTATAGTCGTCTTGAACAGGGAAATTATTTACATATTGCGAAGGATTGTAAACGTCACTATTTACATTTGATAAAAAGTAGTTTCCTTTTTGCGGGCTAGGTTTTAATGTTGATAATTGAGGTGCCAAAGAAGTAACTGTCTGGGGTTCAAAGGAATAATATGTAGATTGTTGGTTTAGTGGGGCATTTGTCTTAGGAGCCAATGTGCTATAATAGTTTACATTAGGCTTCTGCGTTACAGGTTTGTGTTCTGGTTTATAAAAGGGTTGGTCTTTGTATGCAACATTCACTGATGGGGGAGAGAACGCTGGAGGCGTAGAGTGTGATTGTTGATTTTGGTAACTTGGTGGACTGTCCTTAATCAGAGAGTTTATAACTACAGATCCAACATGAGGGGATGGGAATGGAATCTTGGCAAAACCATTAGGCGTATTGTAGCTCAACGGTGCCACGAAAAATGGAAGTTGTCTTAACTTTTTATCACTATTTTCTATGTTTGATAAATATGGTAATTCAAACTTTACGAAGCCCTCAGGTGGTGTTAGTGAAGACGGTCCGATGAATACCTTAGGTGAGTTAAGAGGATTGACAGTATCTAGAACCGCAATAGTATCGGCATTCTTCAGTGAAGACAATACATCTCCCACTTTGGTTTGGGTATTCGGCTTTGCTTCTTGGAAGATAGCTAGCGGTGGTTGATGCGGTTTTAATTTCTTTGGTTTGGGTGTGGTTGGTGATGTAGTAGGGAACGGTGATGATAGAGTAGAGAATTTCGGTACTTGGTCATAGTCTTTCAAAGAGTCAAAGTTGCCATAGTAGTCTTGTCCGGCAGATCCAAAGTTCTCGATGGGTTTTGTGACTGGTCTCTGAAAATCTGTGGTGAATGGCTGCTTTAATGGGTCAATCTTAGGAAGTCCTTGCGTATAAAGGTCAGGGTTGAGTATTTGGGGAGTAGCTATTGGACCTCGGAAGTTGAACTGTCCTCGATTTAATGACTCTAGCGGCACATATAGTAACTGAACTTCTTCTTTTTGAGTTTTTGGCTTCGGTGGAATTGGTTCCGTTTTGGGCAATTTCTCAAACGTGTCAAACTTGAGTTTCTGAAGTGATTGTGCCTTCTTTCTATTAGAGTTACTTTCGTCTAGGTATTTAGCTTCTTCAGGTTTTATCTTTTGAACTTGATTAACGAAAGGCTTTAATTGTGGAATTGAAGCTGCGATACTTTGTTTAGGGTATGTTTCGAACTTGATGGGATTCGAGGGCGAAGATGGCGGCCTTGATTTAACTGGTGGTGGATTCTCGAAAGAATACTGAGGTGCCGCAAATCCTTGATTCAGGGGGTAGTTTGGTTGACTGAGGCCAAATCTGATATTTTGTCCAAAGCCTTGGTCTGTTAGGAAGTTTTGTGGAGCCGATGGCACAGATTGCAGATAAAGCTGTTGGTTAGCTGGTGAATTGAAATAAGTTCTTGAAGGGAATGTGTCTTGACCGAAGCCAGTCGGTCTGGCGAAGCCTGGAAAGGGTTCCGTGAGTATTCTTGGTTCAGCAACGGCTTGCCTCTTGATTGGTGTGTTTATTTTGGGCTGTGGTGGTTCCCTGTGTACCGGTCCTGGTAACGGCACCCAGTCGCTGATGTCTGCTGTGTAGGAGCTGATCTGTCTTGACCATCTTGTTTGTTCTTTCTCCGATGACGTCACAGCCAGGAGTACCACTAGGCAGACCAGAGTGTGTGTGTGGCGGGTCATCTGAAAATAGCGAATAAGTAAGTGAATTATGATTTTTGGTTATTTTGTTAGCAAGAGTGAAGTATTTTGCCTCGGATTAGAGTTGGGAATATGAGATGTCGGCCGGAAAATTGTTCTGTGTAGCAGGCTAAATAAAGTAGGTAAATAATGGGGGTGAAAATTGGTTAAGGTATATTTGGGAGATTAAGGCATAAGAGACCCTCGAAATAGCCTATCCCGTAGTACGGCACGCGCGATATCGTTTTTATCGCGCGAAAACTATCGCTGTTCCATTTCAAACGACATATTTAATAAAAAGCGAAACATCGATAGCTTTGGGCAAGAGTGAATGGGTAGGATATTTTAAAAAAACACTCTCATAATAACCCCATTCATGTAAATTTCATAACATTCCTTGTGAATCTTAACAAAAGAATATTATGCAAAACACATATGAGAAAATCTTTACTTCACATATTGCACGGTATAATAACTATCATCATTTTATGTAACTATTCCATGGTTTATGGAATTAAGAAATAATTATTTCATTATGTCAGTGTTACAGATAAAGAAGTTATCGTAGACGCCTAGGCGACTAAAGGTTGATACCCTAATTTCTTTCTAACCTCTCTTTAGAGGCACTCGAGGTGCATCTATTACTATGATCCTGAATTAGAACGGTCATAGTTTTACACGAAGCGATTCCCGTCTGATCAGACCCCTGAAACCTTTGCAGGGTAATTTTGGCTAGTTATATTGGAATATGTTTACACTCCAGTTTCTTTTCCTCCTGTCACCTGAATGTGCAAGAGCATCAGTTAATAATCATATAAAGTTGTTGGGGTTGACCATAAAGGTCGGGTTTAAAAACGTTTCCTTTACTGTAATGTAATTATTTTTTTATATTGTCTTTTTTTCGTTTTGTCAGTAAAAAAGTAAAGACCGTATTTTTGCAATCTCTGTATTTTATTTATTCATGCCGTTATATAGTGGCATTTCTAGAACAAGGAGAGCTGCGTTTTACCGGGCATAACGAATCCATAACAAAAGTTATTGACATGGTCGCGGTAGAGTTTGAACCTGAGACCGCGCAATTTTAGTCGGGTTTCTTAACCGTCCGACCACCGGCACTCTGCAAAAGTTACATGGGGTTTATGGATATTTTGAAAAACGGCACTAAAAATTACAACATTTTAAAAGGTATTGCTTATAATGTGTTTCAGGCCGTCACGTGTTGATTCCCGCCAAAATTGGCCAAGTGAAGTAACTTTGATGCAAATTCCATAATTTTGCAACCAAATGCGGGTACTGTATGCTGACAGACAAATAACTGGTTGTTAAATAGGTATGATGCATTGAAAGTATTATTTTACGCAATGCTAGATTTTGAATGGGTCTTTTTAGTTTCGTCTCAAAACTATACGGGAGAGACAGAGCTAATAGATAAGGGGCTTGAAGATCACGTTAAGTTGGGATACCCTGGCCAGGATTCGACGATCAGGTCTGACTATTCTAGATTGTAGTCAAATCTGGGACATTTTGGTGAAAGGTTAGATCATTAATAGGTACCAATATCAATACATATAATAAAACAGTAAAAAAAGGTTGTCTGTAGGGGAGGTAGGAGATGGGCACTTTTTCACAAAAAATGCCTAAAAACAATCAAATTTTATACATTCCTACATGGAGTATATTAAAAAAAATAATTTGTAACGATGAAGAAATAAAGAAAATGGAGGATCATGTGATATAGAAGCCAAAGGGACCATCTACTCTGTAATACCTATGTACGGAAATTTTAGTAAATTTAATAACGTCGCATTTCCAATAACACGCAAACGGAGTTGCGGACAACAACTAGCACTACAATAAACCGACGAACTTGTATGAAAAATTGATGAATGAACATAAAGCATAATTATTTATTAATCGTGGTTAGTAAAAGTAGATACGTTCAGGGGGATGATTCTATTTTGACAGGAATAAAGACGTAATATACATACGTGTGTATATAGGTTAATGTCTCCAGCACCTAATTATCTATGGCTGTATGTTCATTACGTGTTCAGAATCCCATGTCCTGGGGTCAGCAGGTCCCGTCACACAATAGAGGCCATTGCGGAACGTGTGAAGATTCACATACATTTATTTATTCTAAAGTGCACTTGTGTTGTTTAATTAGACCTGTAGCGGGAGCGACGCGGACGAAGTCGCGGGCACTGCTGGTAAAATATATATGACACAGCTGATTTGGTTCTCGCAGATTCATATTACATTTTTACACATATAGTATGAAGAACAGAGGGCACTTTTCACGCAGGCGGAGCCGCGGGTAATAGCTACCTTATAAAAATATAATATAATATATAAGAAATTTTAATTTAAGTTCCGCACAGATCCGACTTTTCCTTTTGCGGTGAGCAGTCATTACGGCTGCAACCACTTTCACTCAGATAAATCAATATGGAGACAATTTGTTGTAGATATCTACTAAAGATCATCATCATCCACTGATGGCTCGATGGGTAAACAATGACTTGCTTTGCCGAGAAAAAGTTTAGTTTGGATAATAAAAAATGAAAGGAAGTGCCGTGTGGTTCCCGGCACGAGAATAGGGCCACTCCATATCTTTCCCATGGATGTCGTAAAAGGCGATTAAGATATAAGCTTATATAGGTACTTGGGATTTTTCTTTAAGGCGATGGGCTAGCAACCTGTCGCTATTTGAATCTCAATTCTATCATTAAGCCAAACAGCTGAACGCGGCCTATCAGTCTATTCAACACTGTTGGCTCTGTCTACCCCGCAAGGGATATAGACATGATTATATGTACCTATGTACTATTTTACATGCATACAGTATGAAAAAAAAGGACAAATTAGCTAAATTTTTGTGATTGAGTAAGTTCGCAAAGTAAGTTCGAGACATTATTTCAAGTCTCGTTACGGGAAACTAATTCAACGATATACTCTATTTAAAAATACACTAGCAACCCGCCCCGGATTCGCACGGGTGGCATTCTAGATATAGAACCTTCTTCGGGAAACCCTCTTCCAAACATTTCGAACGAGAACAAAATCCGTCAAGAACTTTTCGAGATTAGCGCATACGCACAGACTAAGAAAATATGGGGACTAATATGTAGTTAAGTGATACGTACATAAATAAATGAACATCCAGATTTTTTGGTATTAATAAAATCTTTCGTTGTTTTGTTAAGTGATAAATCAAATTTAATTGGATGTTTCATACATTCGATAAATAGTGTAAAATGACTTTAACTTTTTTATAAACAATCAAAATAAATTGATATTTCTAAGCACTGATTGAAGAAAGCTTGTTAAATAAATTGTTTGTTTTTTGATCTATTATAATGTTGAAGTTCAAAGAAAAAAGCATATACACATACATGCAAACAATATACGTGTAAAAGTGTGGGAAAAAAAAACTTTACAACTACAAAACGCTTGTGATAATAATTAATTTTAATCGCCTTATTAAAGTACTTAATTTTCACTTATCAACATTAAGTAAAAGTGGATTATGCTTAAACTTGACATTGAGTGGCAATTAGTAAAATGGTAGGTATAGTAGGTATAGTTCTTGAAGGTACGTCCAAATAGTCTCGAAGGTAATAGTTCTTGAAGTTGCGTGCAAATAGTCTCGAATGCGTCCTCACATCTAAATGTGGTGAGTCAGATGATTTCATGACTCCCGTCTGACCTCCGCAACCTGGCAGGTTAACCTAACACTTATTGTATCATGGTTTTTATTCAGTTGCCTGAATGCGCAGGTTTTGCTCACGATATTTTACTATAATAGCTTGGTTAGTAATCAAACTAATGTTCGTAACTCCGAAAAGTGACATTGGAAAAATGGACCTCGGGCAGCAGTCGCCTCCTACGACATCCGCAAGAACCTTTAAGGCAAATGTTTGTGAATGTTTAAAGTAGTATTGTTAAACCTACTTAAAACAACTTACACTTAACTCTCTAACCAAATAATCTGTGTACCTTTACTTTCTCTACACAGTAATTACATTGAACAAAGGGCACATGTCTGTCTGTCTATACAGTGCTTCAAGTAATTGGGTATTGTTAGAATTGAATGGCCAAAGAAGGAATGTATGTATGGGACGTACTTGGTGTAGCTATTTAGTTGTCAGTCAAATTACACAAGTACTGAAAAAGGTTGATATTTTTTTGGTCAAGATTTCAGGTCAGGAGGAGGAAGTGGTGTATGTCGTGAATGAAGCGAAAAAGTATGCAGGGATCGTGGCAAGTGAGAATATGTAGTCTCTGATCTTAATTCTCCGGGGGAGAAGACTAATTTGGGACAAACACCAGAAGGATGATCATGGTACAGAATTATTAATACATACATAAAATCACGCCTTTTTCCCGGAGGGGTGGGCAGAGACTACCTATTCACTATCTTTCCACTTGCCGCGATCTCTGCATACTTCTTTCGCTTCACCCACATTCATAATTCTCTTCATGCAAGATTTATTCGGTTTCGGTAAATTATTATATTAAGAATTATTGATAAACCAAATTATATGCAGATTTTTTAACAGTTTTAATATTTGATCTATTCCATTGTACCTACTATTAATAATTCTGGATTTATGATAGTACTTAACGCTATGGGGGTTACTGGTTACATAAAACGGAACGTATGCCCAGGCAGGCGCGTTTCGTTCCACGCAGTCGATTGTCCGAGAAACGCAACAGCGCATGTCATGGTAGTTTTTCGCGATTTAATTGGTTGCTTAACAATGTTTTTGACTTATAATGTTTAAAAGGGGACACTGACTGACCGATAGATACAATATCAACTTAAACAGCCCATAAAAGTCTGCTGCATAAAAGAAAGCTGGATTAAGGCTATTTTCATCACAATTCTATCATAAAGCCAATGAGCTGAACGTGGCCTATATGAGTCTTTTCAAGACTATTGGCTCTGTCTACTCCGCAATCGATATAGATGTGGCTATATGTATGTATGTATTTAAAACTACAAACAAAGTAACCTGAGGACTGTTTGTCTGTTTGCACAGGAAGTAATCGAGTCTCCAGTGCTACTAAGAATCGTAAAGGTGATGCCTGCTTTTTTACAACGGAAGATTGTTTTGCCATGATTGGTAAAATGCCTAACTTTATAACTCGTATAAGGTATTTGAAATAGATAATCGGAATAATATAAGACTATAGAATAAACTTTCTTAGCGCTTTTGTTAAGACTTCTTTAGTAATAAGCAGAACTTAGGTATCTATGTACTATTGTATCTTGTGTATCATTTCTTTATGTTTTCTGTGAACAAGATTTGGTAAATACATAAAAATAGAGGTTATAAGATTGTAGCATGTGACACGATAACGTTTTAATAGCTTCTCAATTCTGAGATTTAGATTAACTAACTGTGTTCGAATGTAAGGCAACGAAATATAATTTTTAAACATAGTTTCAAAACAAGATTAAGAATTCAGGCAAAGATTTACTGAGAAATCTACGATGTACTTTTCAGTATTGTTCTGTTGGTAAGATGAAGTTCTAGTTTTGCTTTTGCGTGTTGAAATGATTAAAAAATTGTAGCACAAGAGATTATCCTTGTAACAAAACAACTGACATTTGTTTAGGCTATCATTAATTATAGGATAGTTGTTGACATTTGAAGGATATACCTACCTATATAATACTATTGTTTCGAAATTCTCATGCAGATTATAATCTTGATGACTTGTTGGTATAATTTGAACATCGATAGACGAATAGTGAAGGTACCCGAATAAAAATCCGGGTTCGAATCCCGGTCAAGGCATGATGAGAAAATAACTTTTTCTGATTGTCCTGGGTCTTGGATGTTTATCTATATAAGTATTTATTATAAAATATAGTATCGTTGAGTTAGTATCTCGTAACACAAGTTTCGAACTTACTTCGAGGCTAACTCAATCAGTGTAATTTGTCCCGTAAAAAAAAAAAAAAAAAAAAAAAAAAAAAAAAAAAAAAAAAAAAAAAAAAATGTGATGTACAGGGAGGAGTAAGTTCAAATCCTACCGTCATCATGTAATTAAAGGCTTTTCGTGAGTTATATACATTAGTTTGATAAAGGTTAAAGAAAACGTCGTCTTTTCAAGACTGTTGGCTCTGTTTACCCCCCAAGGAATATAGACGTGACCATATGTATGTATGTATGTAAACGGCGGGAGGAAAGCTAGGCATTCAGACATCTAAATTATAATTCGACTGCATTTCCATTGTTGGATAATGAATAATGAGAGCCAAAATATTCTAGATATTAGTATTGAAGATTTCATTTTATGCAGCCTACCAGACTGATACTAACAGGTGGCTTTACAAATAAAGAATCATAGATTCAGTACAAATACAGATTTTAGAGATTCCATTTTGTACTTGATGGCAAATTGTTAGATTTCTTTGCGAAAGTTCATTAAATTTATTAACGAAACTTATACTCAGTAAATTTAATCAGTGTTTAAAAGTACACAGTATGTAGGGAATTTTTACATGTCAAAGTTATTTGTACCTTAATTGTCTACCCACAGCGGACGTGTCAGAATTCTTCATTCAGGCAATTTACATTAAACTTAATTTATTTACTTCTACAAGTTCTGAAAACTGGGTCACAATTTACAAGGCGCTGGCGAGACGGTATAAATAGAACGTTTAAGTGAAATCAAGCCGGTTTTGGTCTAAATAGATCTAGATTCAAGCTCGGACGTTTAGCGGTCTAGCTTACATTCGAGTGTGGATCATTTGCCAGGGGAGCGTCGGCGAGCGATTGGTAAAGCATTTCGAATTGAAACTCAGAGATGTTAAGCAATGTTCACGATAAGACAAAACGCAACGGACATATTAACACACATACATATGAACATATGGTCACGTCTATATCCCTTGTGGGGTAGACAGAGCCAACAGTCTTGAAAAGACTGATCGGCCACGTTCAGCTATTTGGCTTAATGATAGAATTGAGATCTAAATAGCGACAGGTTGCTAGCCCTTCGCCTAAAAAAAGAATCTCAAGTTTGTAAGCCTATACCTATTAACCATGAAAACTATTAATTTTATATTCCCCTGCGAATGCTTAGGGAGTCAGACGGGAGATGCTTCGTATAAAGATTTGAATTACCCAAATTAAGATCATAGTGTGGGCAAAATCGGGACTAATTAACGTCAGGATAATGATGTTATCATAATCTAAGTTGGAGTCAAGATAATAATGTCATGGAGATCAGACGGTCGCTGTGTATAGGCTGATTCAGTCAGTTGTCAGTCATATTTTTTGTTTTTAACAAATATTAGCATGAATTAAAATAACAAACAAGGAGCTTTCAAGTCTTTTTTTTTCATATGTATATCGTACCTTCTTTTAAACAGTTCTTTCGATGAATATTGTAACAAGTGTAGTCACTTTACCTGTGAACAAAAAAAGACATAATTAGCATGTAATTAATACTCCATTAGTAACACAGGTCGGACATCGAACTGGAGCGAATGCAAACAGGCCAATTTAACCACTGAACCGTGGCGGTGATTATACAATTAGCGTGTTAATAATGCCGTCAAGCAACGTAGATTACGGCCGGTGATAAGATGGGTGGGTGATTGAGTTCAATGCGTATTTGGGTGACTAGATTCCATACATAAATAAAATCACTCCTCATTCCCGAAAGGGTAGGCAGAGACGATATCTTTCCGCTTACTACAATCCCTGCATACTTTTTTCGCTTCTTCCACGTTCATTATTTAAGGCACGCTTGTTAACTTACTCTTGACCTGACCTTTCAGAACGTCCCCGATATGATTAAGATAAGGTAATTATAAGGCTTGAATGGACTGAAATACACGAGAAAAATTAGTCTACAAAATAAATTAAATTATTATCGTAGGTATTCCAGTGATTCTAAATTCAAACAATGTTTGAAACCGGTAAATTTGCAATATGTCGCACATTCAAAATTTCAAACTTACGATGCGTATCGAACGCAATTACATACAAAGATAATTTACTATCTTCGCAACGCGGAAGCGATAAGCGCAAACGATATCAAACTTTATCTGAGGGATTCAAGACAGAAAATTATTTGACAATTCGATTTATAGTCATTATTATTTTATGTGAAAGTGGGGGAAGAAGTCTTAACTTTATTTATTACGCCATAGAAGCGATATTAGAAAGTTAATGATTGTAAAGAGAGTATTCTTGTTAACAAGTAGATCATTGCAATTGTAATGTTGACATATGAATGAATTTCGAATCTCAGACATAACATAAATTCTTTTTTTGCTCACTAAATGTGGCTTTTGATATGGTTGGCTTTGACACCGCCTTATGGCATAAAGACATGATGTATGTATTTAAGCATAATATCATACATACATATGGTCACGTCTATATACCTTGCGGGGTAGACAGAGCCAACAGTCTTGAAAAGACTGAATGGCCACGTTCAGCTATTTGGCTTAATGATAGAATTTAGATTCAAAGAGTGACAGGTTGCTAGCCCATCGCCTAAAAAAGACTCCCAAATTGTAAGCCTATCCCTTAGTCGCCTTTTACGACATCCATGGGAAAGAGATGGAGTGGTCCTATTCTTTTTTGTATTGGTGCCGGGAACCACACGGCATAATATCATGTTAATTTTATTTACCTACTGATTCGATTTATTACAGACAGAGATAACATAATTTCACTTGGCGACGTCTTCATACTTTTGTTGCTTAGTAGGTACTTAACCAGTGCAAGTCCTTAACGCTAAAGTTAATTAATCGTCATAAATGAAACGTCGCTATGAAAAGTAACATGAGATTACTACTAACAGGAAGAAATAACCACTTACAAGACATGCCTAGTGAACCAGAACAAGTTTATACATGTGCGCATTAAATAGACGATTTAAAACCTTATTAAGTGTTAAATAAGGGCTTCCTAGTCCGTTTTGTGTAGTTAGTTACACACGATCTAATCTCGTTTTTAATAAAAAACAAGTGAAATGACTGGAAGAGTGACCAATCCAGTGTGAACTGGATATAACTGGTTTGAATTGGATCGCTGAGTCTGTTATACGTGAATATTCGTTTTTAATAGTCTAAAGGCAGTTTGCATAATATTGATAAAATGAAGTGGTGCCGTGCGGTTCCCGGTTAAGGTATTTAGCCGAAATTCTCGCGCGAAAGCAAATATAACGCAGGCCGTACAATAAAATGAAAAAAAAAAATAGGCATAGATTAACATAAAAACCTAGATGCGCGGATGTAAGAGTGGTTTGACTATAAACTATGCAACAGATCTTGAATGCCATCCTGTATCACGCGGACTTTCTAAGGAAGTCTTACAGTATGCGCATGCGACGAGTAAGTTGTCGGTTTTAAATTTTTGATGTATTTTCTTATTCTTCGTTACTATATAGCACTCCGTGTTTCCGACTTCATGTTTTGTGGTTCCTAAAGTAATTTTAATGTATGAATGGTCTGAATTATGGATGCCGGAAAAGGCGACCAAGGGAATAGGTACAATCATCTAGGCAGCTTTTACAATGACCCAATTAATATGGGTTAGGTTGCAAATCTTGCCGAGGTCAGACGGGAGTAGTTTCATGTAAAAATTTGACTCACCCAATCCAGAATCATACATTTATCTAGATTTAAGGTAATACTTGCGTTCACATTTTGTAAACTTCGAACACAATATATGTAATACTAGCTGTGCCCGCGACTTCGTCCGCGTGGAATAGTTATTTTGGGCATCATATTTATTTTTGCAAACATCCTCCTCGGCTTTATCAATTATAGCTGCTAATTGTTATGCGACTTGGCGACGACTTGGCCCACATCATTACCCGCGACGGAACGGAGACCGTATATAGTGAGATGAGAGGCCTTTGCCTAATAGTGGGATCTTACAGGCTGATACTTTACTTTAAAATAGTAATATCTTCTAAGATGTCTCAGGCGGTCACGCGTATTAGAAAGAACGCTGGTTCGCCGTATTAAATGTTTCGCTGCAAATTGCTTATAACGACTATATCTCAAAACCTATACGTCTGATTTATATACTGTAAATGGCAATTTTAGTCTACATGAGAAGCCGAAAGTAATAAACATATTTATTTGGATAAGGATTAATAATGAATTAAAGAAAATTGGTTTCAAAATAACTTATTTTTATAATGAAAAATAATCTTAAAAAATGAACATAAAAGTGGTTATTGTAAGTAAACCTTAAGAGATAGATATATGCTCTCGCGGACTTTTTGTGGCAAAAAATGAGTACTTCACATCTTTAGTACATTGTTTTACTATATCTTTGTTGGTTTGCGCAGCGTTCGCGTGGAAAGCTCGCAGATGGCCGACTCATTCAACTTTCACCTGCATTGTTGACGTTTCCCGTAGGAAATCCGGGATAAAATGTAGCCTATAGCCTTCCTCGATAAATAGACTATCTCACAGTGAAAGAATTATTCAAATCGGTTCAGTAGTTTCTGAGATTAGCGCGTTTAAACAAACAAACAAACAAACAAACAAAACAAACTCTTCAGCTTTATAATATTAGTATAGATGTAAACCTCTCTTGCCACGGGTGGGTGACCTGGAGGCCTGAAATACAGGTCTGACCTAGTTTAGGCTCCAGTCCACCTCCCAATATAAATTTAATTTGTATATTGGTATGTTGTGGAAAAAATAAATCTTTATTCATTTTTTTTCATTTTTCATACTCACAAGGCGCATCCTGTGCCCTTGTCCAGAAAGGTGAGAATGATAGCGGGGTTAACATCAAGATGAAGAAAACTGTCTTATTTCTTATTTAAAATTCCGTATATAAATGAATATATATAGTATATATGAACGAACGTATATGAATGAATGAATGAAATTCCGTGAAAACCACACGGCAGATTACCGCCCAAAGTTAAACACCTGTATGTGATATATCATCATGTCTTCCGGCTCATGTTTTCACTTTCGCCCGAACTTGTTCAGTCACATATAACATTTATTATGTCTCTCGTATGCGTGATAAATTACACGTAGATAAATGTCGAGTTCAAATGTCAATGAGCTTGCCTTGTTAGCTGCATGTGTGAGATTGTTTTAATCATCATTACATCTTTGCCGTGTGGTTCCCGGCATTTTTGAATAGAACCACTTCTTTCCCGTGGGTGGTGTAAAAGGCGACTAATAAAGTTGGAATTCTTCTTGTAAGCGATGGGCTAACAATCTGTTATTATTTGAATCTCAATTCCATCATTAAGCTATACAGCTGAACGTAGTTGCAGTCTTTTTGTGATATAGGCTCCTGGCTCTGTCTACCCCGCAAGGGATCTAAAACTTTCTCAATTTTATTATATTCATAGCAAGTATTAACATTGGTGGATGACATAATCTTGATCTTTGAATGTTACCGTGACTAATCAACCAATTTATTATACTTTCTATCAAAAACTAAATCATTTGAATACATATTTTATTCAGGAGATAGACCACACATTAATCTGAATTTGCTTCACTATTCAGATTTCTATAGATTAAACAGATTCGCGAAATTGTTATGAAATCCGTTTATGAATATGAAAGTTGGGAAAGTTGATGAATAAGCTTGTAAAATTGTTTGAATGAATGAATAACTTTTTATTGTACTGGAATTAACACAAGATATAGAACTTTATAATCCTAGAAAGTGCAGTGAGTAGGCTTATTGCACTGAATAGGTTATAAGTGCATAAAGCTAGAATTTAAAGATTATGCTTATGATGTGCTTAGGCACTAGTGCGTCTGTTAAAATTGTTACTTTCTTGATTACAACTATTATTTTCTTTCCACAGCATTCTTTGGGAACTTATTAGTAACACGATATGATCCAAGAAAAGGGAAAAGCCATTCAGCTGAACGTGGCCTTTCAAGGCTGTTGGCTCTGTTTACCATGCAAGGGATATAGACGTGACTACTAACATTGTTGTTTGCAAGTGAGGGAGGAGTGAAGTCTTTCATTCCGACTCAAGGACATGCACTTTTGTAATATCCAAACTATAAGAAGATTCGTATTTTTGCTAGTAACGAATAAACTCAAAAAGTACTGGACCAATTCTGATAAAATTTGGCAAAGAGACAGACAAAACCTTCAAAAGTAACAAAGGTAAGTGAGTACTTTTTTTCTAGAAACTCCCACGGGAGCTAGGTCCCACGGAAAAGCAACAAAATTAATGAAAATTTGTTACTTTGCAGGGTATGGTGAAATAACATGTCGCAACAGGCGCTGGCTCTCTCCCATGATGGATGAGACGGCTGGAAACCAGTTGCTTGATGTTTTATGGACGTTGAATACCCGCAGGTTACGCAAGGAACTTCTTGGCGGCCGATGAAGACTCGTCTGCGCACCCGGTAATTCGGTGGTTATTTTTAGTAAGTGTCTAAAAAAATTATTGTTGAGATAAATGATGATTAAAGATCGTAATAGGTAGATTGAATTGGGGTCAATGAACTGAAACGTATATATTAATATGGACATGCCTCCGTCCGGGATCGCGGGATTTGTAAATTATTAAGATTTTTTCCGGAATTTTTACAAGTGTGATGAAGAATATATTAGTGGTAGCTGCTTTCCCCCGACTTCGTTTACGTTAATTGTAGTCCTATGTTACTCGCGGACAATGTAGTTTACTGTAAGTGTAAGTATAGAAATGGAATCCCGGAAAAGAGGCATATCCATGTTATTCTTTCTATGGTAATTCATGATGCAAGTACATAAAATCAATCTACCTATTCCGATCTTTGATGATGATTGCTGTGTCGGTAAAAACCAACAAATTAAACATATTAAGCTAAGACCAAATATAAATCATTATGCTATACAGCTCCATGCAGTCAAAGCCTTATCAAAAGAGTTGAATCTGTCTACCCCGTGAGGTGAGTAAACATTAATTAATCTTTTGCTATTGCCTACCGACACTAATGAAAAAAAAAAATAACATCGTGCATTTTCTTTATTATCCTATGTTATTTTTTTCTAACCGGCCAGTGAAACATATAATATTATGGACTGTAAATTGAGCTATATAGGTCTCGAATTGGATTTTCGTTTGAATTTGTTCCTTTCAAGCTAAAGTCACATCTACAAGAAAATCTGAGGGATAGGTTCCTTACATAAAGTATAAGTAGGCATTAGTAGTTAAGTATAAGTAGTATAAGTATAAGTAGGTATTTATTTGTTTTAGTGATTTGTTTGGTATACATGTAGTAAAATGTATAACTGCTTGCGGTAAAATACAAGTAAAGGTAAAACACAATAGGATTATGATAGACTCATAAATCCCATAAATTTGACATCGTGACATTCGTGCTTCAGAATCGTGGTCTAAATTGAAGGGAGTGTATTATCGCCACCGTGTGACCTTTACCGAGGCCTTCGACTCGGAATAGTAACTGTTTTTAGCGATTTTATAGTGAACGGAATATCTATTGATTTGTTGAAAACACGTAATAAACACGTTACTTATCAACAAACGAAAATATAGTGCAGAAACCTTGCACATTCAGGCAACTGGATGTAACTAAGATCCAATATATTAGCTAAGATCCAATTATAGCCGTGACCATTCACGTCTATATCCCTTGCGGGGTAGACAAAGCCAACAGTCTTGAAAAGACTGAATATTGATAGATAATAATGATAGAATTGAGATTCAAATAGTGACAGGCTAACCCATTGCCTTAAAAAAGAATCCCAAGTTTGTAAGCCCATCCCTTAATCCATATCCTTTTACGACATCCATGGGAAAGACATGAAGTGGTCCTATTCTTTTTTATATTAGTGCCGGGAACCACACGGCACAACGATATATATCTCTTCTCATTTTTATGTATTCCTGAGAATTGCAAGTGATTGCATCCTCACCGCCACGCTTCAGGGCTCGGGGTCCGCTTTTTACGTGTTTACATACATACATAAAATAACGCCTCTTTCCCGGAGGGGTAGGCAGAGACTACCTCTTTCTACTTGCCACGATCTCTGCATACTTCTTTCGCTTCATCCACATTCATAACTCGCTTCATGCAAGCTCGGCGGTACGTGTTACGTGTTTTGATATCATCAATTAGAATTCTCCCAAAGCTAATCACCTGAATCCGCCGACAATGAAGGAACCGGTCAACCAAAACGGAATGCGGGGTCAGTGACCACTTTCATCACTTTCAACTTCTATAGCCTTCGGGTGATTCTCTGACCTCTACATTTTAAGTTTGTGAAGTTCATGTCACGATATGTTTTGGTCAAAAAATAGACTCAAATTAACCACTACTTAAAAGTAGTCTTGTTATTATAGAGAGAGGGTTGGAAATTAATTTAAAAAAATGTTAATTTTACTTATATTGTCAATGCGAAAGTTTGTGAATGCTTGTGTTGTATCGTTGAGTCCCTTATAATAGCATATTTAGTTACTGATTTATATTAAAAGTATTTGTATTACTCTTTCAAGAAAAACCACTTAACGGATATTGATAAAAGTTAACATTGCTTATCAGACAAATCAATGTTCATTTATTTTCCTACAATGAATTGTGAACAAAAATATAAGTTTAAGTTATATTTACAATTATATATAGTCTGACGGAAGCTAGCAAATAATTCATGATTCAGACAATTGTTACATCACACTAATTACATTATATAATTTTACCAAGAATTTAAAAATATCAAAATGATAACATCAAACATTTTTGGAGCAATCCGTTTGTACTTCGTGAAAGTATATATACGAACTACGTACTTACATATTAATTGTAAAAAAATTACTCGATCAAATATGCGAGATTTGAATCTTTTAATGAAATAAGTTGCATGTAAATCTCCATTTTGTTCACGCTTCTTGCTTTTTAAAACCATGTCGGTTTTACACGGTTTCGATCCAATAACACCATGGGCATTACTTTCTATGGTCTTTGACACTATGGTGGTCGGGTTAATAAAGCCTCTATGGGAGCCGAAATAATCGGCATGTCAACGGAAACTTTCTAACTTTTTACTGGAACTTTCTATTGATTTAATTTTCTTATGATTGCCGATTATGATAATGGTGTGTTGTCTGATGAATCAGCTAGCTTTATTGGAGAGGTTGGTGATTGTGGATGAAGCCAAAGAAGTTGTTGATGATGTTTATCTTTTAAGTTTGATGATGTTTGACGTTATCTTTTTGAGTTTGAAGTTGTTTGTCGTTATCTTTTGAGTTTGATGATGTTTGACGTTATCTTTTTGAGTTTGAAGTTGTTTGTCGTTATCTTTTGAGTTTGATGATGTTTGACGTTATTTTTTGAGTTTCACGTAGTGTTACGTTATCTTTTTTGTTTCATGTTGTTCGACGTTATTTTTGAGCAGATATTTCCTCGGGTGGTTTACAAGCCGAGCTTGCATGAAGAGAGTCATAAATGTGGATGAAGCGAAGGAAGTATGCAGAGATCGTGGCAAATGGAAAGAGGTAGCCTCTGGCTACCCCTCCGGGAAAGAGGCGTGATTTTATGTATGTATTATGTGGTTTACAAAAAGAAAGGTATTCAATTCTTTCAGTACTTTAGTCAGTACCCGGTCATAGCTAAGTATAAACTGCAGGTTTTGTAGCATTACCTCATATAACTACTGTTGCGTCACCCGAGCTGCTGAACCGACGTGACCTTGACTCTACTCTTACTTCACAGAAACAATGGCTGAACTTTCATTGCGTTAAGAATGACTATCATGCGGTCAGTACTGTACATATAAAGAATAGCGGTTTTTATAAGTTGGTAGGATGTTGTTGAAATTGTTTGTGATTTGTATATCTGTATCTGTAAATATTACTATCAAATAGTTAATATTCGTGGACTGATTACGAGGTGAACAAAGTCCTCAGCTTATGTCAAATTTGGCGAATATCTTTTAAGGACATTAAGAAATAATCTTAGTGCACCCGGGGTAGGCAGAGTAGCACATCTTGCCGCTTGCCACGATCCCTGCATACTCCGCTTTATCAACTTTCGTTGAGTAATTGAGAATTGATCTGCCAGAGTGCACACGTTAAGAAGAATCTCATTCATCACATATTGATTGTCGGTTTAGGGAACTCTTGACATGACCTTTAATCAAGGTAGGTCTCCTCAATTCAATAAATGTGGGCTAGGTGTTCAAGCACTTGTTAAAAAATAGTTAAATTAACTCTTGATGAATTGAAATTGCACTTGGAACATAAAAAAGATGAACTTTATTTACGGATAATACTTGTACAGAAAAACATGAAATTGGTCTTATTTTCTAACTTAATAGAATTCCAAGTGAAATCAAAAATTTTCTTTCTTTTTATTTTTTTGTATGTGGTCAGTTGCAATCATTGTAAACGAAGTAAAAGAGTTTTAACCAATATTCATTTTAAATTATACTCAACACTAGGTATATATAGTGGAGCGTTACAGTGATCCAATTTAGATGAAACAAAATTAACACACACATGATTCAAATAACTAAATAAAATAACGCAGTTCCTTACATAATGACACAGATTACAAACGGTTTTCCATGACCTTCCAAACCGCACGTAATCAATTGAAGCTGGTGCGGTCACTTTCTCCGGTCGTGGTCATGACCGCTGATGACTTCCAATTTGTATGGTTGACGGGAAATTATTGGTGAAGAAAAATTTTATTTATTTTTGTAACTATGTTTCTTCTATGCTGGTTTAGGTGCAAATAAAAAGAAACGTGTCAGTTGCTTCATACGAAATATTGTAGATTATATGTATTTAGAGAACTTGTAAAGAGTGAAAATAAGGCGTACTGTTGAAGGCATAAATGCAAAATCAACCCATCTCTCTCGTTACTCGTCACCTATAGGAAGAGTGATAGAGAGAGACTCCGTAAGTAACTTCTCGGTTTCTTGCCCATATTATACTTTTTCTTTGTCCAACATTTTTTTAAATGAAGACTGTCAAGATTATATTTTATTAAATAAGAATTCTTTGCCAAATACTTTAAAAGGTATTTGCTTTGTATTATTGGCGTAAAATAAATAAATATGAGTGGAAGCAGGGTGTCCAGATCATCTTATATCAAGGCCGGATAGACCTGCAAGTTTGGTTTAGCATATGGGTAGATAGGCCGGACGTCCTTTTTTTCTTTTAGTATATTTCATAATTTGCTATACGGAAAGTTGTATTTTGATCGTCATTTGCAGAAATTTATCCGAGAAATGGGAACTATTGGCGCTCGTAAGTCTCGATCCGTAGTAATGAAAGCATAAAAACAGCCAAAGAGGCCGGACATCCTCAATTGTGGGTGGACATATAAACAATAAGACTGACTGTGTCCTGACAACCTCAGGTAGGGAAATAATTTGAAGATATGAGAGATACTGACTGAGGTGATCGAAAACCGGTTAAAAAGAGAAAATGTTGGTAATTAGACCCAGGTTCCAAAAGCATTAGTGGCGGAGGATTCATCTGTTCCTAGTGCAACATTAGAAAGATACAAAATATGTGTAGTATTTTATTGACATTACTACTACAAAATCGCCGGCAACGTGCAAATAAGTTTCCCCATTTAGAAATCTGGGATAATCGACGACGGAGCATTTTCACAACACGAATGGACTATTATGTTACATGGTCATTTAAGGCCTAGATGCTAGATCCGGCATTTTTATACAAACATTTATATTGAAAGCGAAATCGATTTTATATCGATGATAGCAATGAGTAAAGAAACTGCAGTAAAAATAAACATAAATCACGTTGATTTGATCTTGCAAAGAAGATGAATGAAAACGGGTTGACTTAGCAAATATATATACATGGAGAGAGTGAATGGGACTGTTGGAGTGGAAAGGCTTAGAAGAACGTACTTTGAACAAATCGGTGATGTTCTGCCCATCATCAGGTCAAGGGCTCCCCAACTGAAGTGGTTCCTATGATGATCTTCATGATCCTAAAGTGTCGGAAAATAAACTATAGCTTCGTGTTAATACCTGACTCACCCAATCCAGAATTATGGTCAAAGGGCTCACCCCGGGCTCCTCTCCAGAGAGGTGAAGATGTAACTAGGACTAACGCCACGAGATAGAAGTAAAACCTACTAATATTATAAATGCGAAAGTTTGTGAGTATGTCACGATGTTAGTATGGATGTTTGTTACTCTTTCACGCAAAAACTACTGAACCGATTACGATGAAATTTGATATGTAGGTAGCTGAAGACCCAGAATAACATACATTTTTATCCCGGAGTTCCCGCGGGATTGATTGATATGTTATGATTGGGTTTCCACGCGGACGAAGTCGCGGGCGGCCTCTAGTAAAGTATGAAGTAGGAAATGAAGTGAGAGATAAGTTCCGCTTAAAAATTAACACCGCAGATAAAATGTGGAATGATGGAAAGTGTAATTTACTGTAAGCTTCCTTATTCTTGTTTGTGATTAGTCGAAAGCTGTAGTCACCATTTACGTTAATTAGCTACACTAAAGTTGGTTTATTTCTCTGTTTTATAGTTTCAGTAAGTAACCGGGTTCTATTCCCGATCAGGAAGAGATACATATATGTATCTCTTTTTGTCATTCTTAAGGAAAAATTCTAAATTTAGTCGTCCATTACGACATCCGTAGGAAAGATTTGGTCTTTCTTTTTCTTATTCTGGTGCCGGGAACCACACGGCAAGTTACTATATCTTATTTCAAAAAACAGTTTCACATCACAGCATTTTCTTATTACATTGTTACATACATATACGAGTATATGGTCACGTCTATATCCCTTGCGGGGTAGACAGAACCAACAGTCTTGGAAAGACTGAATGGCCACGTACAGCTATTAGGCTTAATGATAGAATTGAGATTCAAATAGCGACAGGTTGCTAGCCCATCGCCTAAAAAAGAATCCCCAGTTTGTAAGCCTATCCCTAAGTCGCCTTTTACGACATCCATGGGAAAGAGATGGAGTGGTCCTATTCTTTTTTTATTAGTGCCGGGAACCACACGGCACTTCTGTTCCGTAAGAAAAAAGTTAATAAAATCACTTTAGTACGAAATCCCGACAAAGCAAGTCGCGTGGGTGAAAACTTGTCCTTGTAACACATTCTAAGCACAGCTATTACAATATGTATGTGTGTGTCTGTTTGCATGTCCGTATGTCCTTAACGTGTCGAATGGTAATGTTATTATTGCAATTCAGATGGTGTTTTTATGGTGTTAGTTTACATCGCATGTCTATTGTGTTATATTTCGTAATACCATTAAGAAATGTTACAAATGCGTAATGGATAAGTGGTTCACGGCATTTAAGAGTAGTGCCATTTCATCTCATTTCCGTAATATGTATCGTTCTTGACGGCCTCTGTGGCGCAGCGGTAGTACGTTTGTCTGTGACACCGGAGGTCCCGGGTTCGAATCCCGGCCAGGGCATGATGAGACTTTTTCTGATTAGCCTGGGTCGTGGATGTTTATCTATATAAGTATTTATTATGAAAAATTGAAATTTTTACAAAATAATGAATATTTCAAAAAGTGCTTAACCGATTTCGATGCCCAACGAATCCATAAACTGTATTGATAGGTCTATTGACTATACACTTAAAGTAGCCTTCCACTCCTTTTGTAGGCTCTGTCTTCCCCTTAAGGGATAAAGACGTGATTTGTATGTATGTTATTATTTAATTATAATGCAGGCGCTTTCAAAGTTCGTGGGAGCTTTGAATACAACCTTGTCGTAACGAAATGTAGGCGTCACGTAGGATTTAAATCATTTTGTTTAATTACGGTATCATTGTTGGTGCGAGTTATTAAATGATTATTATTATAGATTGATTTGAAATAGTTAAGGTCATTTTTGATTTTGTTTTGAGTTACATAGAAAGAAATATTTCTTAGAATATAATTACGAAATATAAGTGCTATAATTAAAAACGGCTGGACCGTATGTGATGAAATTCGTATAAATATAGTTTATTATACAGCAATAATCATAAACTTCTTTTTAAGAAAACTCATAAAGGTAAATGGTAATTTTTGGTGTAACCCGAGCGGAACTGCGGGATAAAGTTAGTCATATCATATATGGCAAAATTATTTTTCTGCAAATAGCTTATTTCAGTGGTTGTTAGCGAATGGACGTATAACACATTAAAAAATGTTTAAATTAACACAGGAAAAAATTACAACTAAAATGTGCCATACAAAAGACATCAACGATCACTGTATTATTTTTACTTATATGTAAAGTAGAAAGCTTTACTTTATTTATTTGTTTATAAAAAAGAGTTTCTTCTTAGTCTCCTTAAAATCGATATATATTATGTTTCATTGATAAGTGTGGTGAAACATTGATAATTGGAATAAATAAAATTACATAATAATCGAGCTATTTTGTACCCTGATATTATGAATTCTATTTTTTCTTTATAAATGGTCATATCATATACAGGAAGTAATAATCATAATTATTAATTTACAGTAGTCATTTTTTTATACTTAAGAATCGACTCAAAATATAAACAACATAAAAAAGGTGACAAAATTAAAAAAAAAAATGTATTTAGTTTCTGGTTTTTTGGCTCAGATATACTCGTGGTATGACGAAAAGTGACATACACGGTACTGGGTTCAAATCCCCAAGGCATGATGATGAAGAACCTTTTCTGATTGGCTTGGGCAGTAAATGTTCATTTTTAAATGTATTTATTTAGTAATGTAGTATTAATTAGTTGATAACACATAACATAAGTTAAAACTTACTTTGTAACTAGCTCAATCTGTGAAATTAGACCCGCAATATTTCAAAGAATAATTAAGTTTATTCTATGCTCTCATTATTTTTATACTGCGTGGGCGCATGTCAAAGAACTGGTTAGTTTGTTACGTAAGAAATCAGATCAAATTTTATTACCGCAGTGATATAATAGGTATTATTTTATTGACTGTTTGGGTGTTGGGCGATACTAAATTATTTGGAATTTTTTCTTATCCTACTACTATTATAAAGGCGAAAGTTTGTATGGATGTTTGTTACTCTTTCACGCAAAAACTACTGAACCGATTACCATGAAATTTGGTATGTAGGTAGCTGAAGACCCAGAATAACACATAGGCTACTTTTTATCCCAGAGTTCCCGCGGGATTGATAGGGTTTCCATGCGGACGAAGTCGCGGGCGGCCTCTAGTTTACAATATATAAGGTAAGGTGCCATTTATGTATTTTTTTTATTTTATTTTACAACCAGTTTTTGCTAGTTTTAGTTTTCCAGTAGTAGTTGTTTATATTTTTAACTTAAGATAAAATGCGGTCCAATTTGGTAGATACTTTTTTGTGGTAAACAGAACCTACAGGCACAATATTTAAAGGCTCGTTCGGCATATTATAGAGCCTTATGTTAATTGGGCAATATATATTTATTAGTACCCAATTTAATAGCTTTAAACCCTTGGCTATCAAAACTTTTCCATTCTTACAAACCTTTTTGTCATAACACAAGTTAAGATAGACATCAAGGTTGAACACCCCATCAACAAAACAGGTTCTCATTGTATGTAGATCAAAATCGGCGAAGGATAACTTGCGTTGCGATATGTACATTTGAATACGGCCATTATTTTGGCAACAATGAGTTTTGTGGACCAATTATAAGCCAGCGAGGGGTCAATTGTTCGGGGCACCAATGCTTTGGTTTGATAACAATGTTTTCGATGTTATGATACATATATATAATCACGTTCTATATTCCTTGCGGGGAAGACAGGACCAACAGTCTTAAAAAGAGTGATAGGCCACGTTCAGCTGTTTGGCTTAATGATAGAATTGAGATTCAAACATCGACAGGTTGCTAGCCCATCGCCTACAAGAGATATCCAGAGTTTATAAGCCCATCCCTTAGCCGCTTTTTACGACATGCGCGGGACAGACATGGAGTGGTTCTATTCTATAGTGCGGGAAATCACACGGCACCACTTCGTCTACTATTTTAAATTCTGTCACTAAACTATCCCATGGTCATCTGAATGTTGACTAAACTAACTAATCGTAAACTACGTGCGTCCTAAGCACGTTTAGTCGATTTGCCAACATCACTAGCACCAATTACTACATTGCAACAAGAATGTTTGTCCGTCTGTCTGTCCCTATTTATCAGAGTACCCATTAGACGTTTCCTAACATAGGAATTCAGCTTGTGAATACCAGGATTTATGTGGTTACCTAAGCTATGTTCAAGACTTAAATTTAAGTCTCTATTAAGACTATAAATCTTTAAATTATCTCCTATGCGCCACACCATGAAGAGTCTTTTACTACTTATGATCCCGGGATGTAGAAAAATTAAGAAAAAAGAAACTAGGTTCTACTAGTTCCAGGTCGCATTGAACAAAACGCATCACATTAGCTCACGATCAGACAGAGATAGCAAGGGTTCTATTATATCGTCAAAACGGAACTAAAATATTTAACATACATAGAATAGAAAGCATTTAGCGCGTCCTTCCTAAAAACAGGTGCTAACTGTTGAGTAAGTTCGCATCAAAATCGGACTATTACAACACCGCGGTCACGGATTCTGACACTTTTTGTTCGGCTTTCGCCGCGACCGGTCGGGCCACTTTCATTCTTACGTCGACTTGTTTTGACTTGCCCCGACTTGTCTTTTGTTTTTCGCCGTCATACTCATTCAGTGAATTGCGTAAATTTTTGTAAAACATATAATTTATAGAAGTGACGTTAGTTTTAAAGAGAGCGCTGTAGCTGACAGCGTTGAAGGGTGATTTTTTGAAAATTATATACATACACATGCATAAATAAAAAAAACTACATCTTTCCACTTGCCACGATCACTGCATACTTCATACACATTAAATTGAAAATTGAATCGCTTCATCTGTGAAGTTTATATTGCTTCTGTAATTATGAGTTAGAGAGATAAAACTAATCTTGATATAACCTCTCAACCTAACATTGATCATATTTCACTAAAAAGAAGCTAAACTAAAGCAAATTATTTTGACAATATTCCTAAATAACTAGAAGCCCTGTGCATAAAATAAGAAATAATTATGATCTAGTTTATGATTTGTGTTTTTCACATTCAACCCACATCTCTATATAAGATACATTGCATTGCATATATAGTAAAGCAGGGCTAAATATCGTCTCCATTTCGACTGGACAAGAAGAGTCATTCATTCACATAGTCACGTGAATATCACTTGCGGGCTAGATAGAGCCAACAGTCTTGAAGAGACTGATAGACCACGTTCAGCTGTTTAACTTTGTGATAGAATTGAGATTCAAATAGTGACAGGTTGCCAGCCCATCGCCTAAAATAAGAATCCCAAGTTTATAAGCCTATTCCTTAGTCACCTCTTACGACATCCATGGGAAATGAAATGTAGCGGTCCTATTCTTTTTCACATTGGTTCCGGGAACTACACGGCAAGAATAAGAAAAGTAATACTCGAAAAAGCATTTCTATATCAACTCGAATAACCGTAAGGCTTCACTCGGAGTTAAGTTCGTGTATTTATAAAACATGGTTGATAAAATATAAAACGCCCAAAACTTTTGTTACAAAAAACATAAAAATAGTAACAATTAATTACGAGCTTATTCTTCCGTACTCTAATTAATCTATTCTCGTAACAATCTCGTGACGCAATTCCGATTTCGGGGCATTTATCTAATAGAGTTTTCTCAGCATTGAACACAACACGAGGTTCTAAACCAGATATTTGGGAATTAGTTCGTGGTTATACAAAACGCGATTGTGAAGTTATCGCACTACCGTTATTTCGTAACATGACATAACAAAAATACTATTCCTTAATTAGAGTGGACAATAATGTCAATTAGTGTAATTAAATGTGAATTGTTGGATTGGAAAGTGAAATGAGAATACTTTGTAAAATATTATGTCAAATGAATGGTTTATCTTTTCAAAACTGTTCTCTCTGGCTCTGTCTACCCCGCAAGGGATATAGACGTGATTATATGTAGGTATGTAATGTATGTATGAATGGTTTATTGGAGCGCTCTCAATTATAACAATTAAAAAATGTGGGATTTTTTTTAAATATTAACGATTCAGGACGATTCATACATATTCGTTCGTTTGATGTTTTGTTATAAATTGTAAAATAAACTGATATTTTCTTTTCTTTTTTAGTGTCGGAGTTACAATAATACAGACTTTTGTACTGTAAACTTTATGTTACAAAACCTATTTTTTTTAACAAATACATTTAACCTTACTAAGAGCCAGTTCTAGGGCAAAAGGAGGCCTATGTAATAACGAATCTCCTGGCTAAAGTAATGTTCTTAGTCAGAGTATCAGTAATTTTCCTATAATCCTACGGATTCTATTTCACGCCTGTTCATCATGAACATCCTACGGATTCTATTTCACGCCTGTTCATCATGAACAGGCGTGAAATAGAATCCGTAGGATTAGGGCTTTCACAATTTCACATTTACAAGTTGATTAGAATAGAATAGATTTATTTTCAAAATTGGATACAAGTATCACTTATTGACGTCACATCACTTAAATCTAATTATAACTACTACCGCTTCCAAAGCGCAAGTGTAGAAGAAGCGGCGGAACAAACTACACTGCAGCAAGCAATAAAATTCCATCTTAAATATACGTTAAACATTGCAATACCAAGCATAGTTTCATTGAAATTACGATGGCAGATTAATTAATGTGTTGTCACGATAAATGAATTTCCTAGTAGTTGTAGAGAAAGTAAATTTGTTCTTAGAAACCTTTAAGCTGTAATGACACGGCTATTTGTACTGTATAAACTATGCTATATCCATAAAACAAATACATACATACATACATAAAATCACGCCTCTCTCCCTAAGGGGTAGGCAGAGACTTCCACCTGCCACAATCCCTGCATAAATTATTTCTCTTCGTCCACGTTCATAATTCTTTTCATGTAAGCTTATCAGTTTTGGGTACTCTTGACCTGACCTTTTGCCATACATACATACATATAATCACGTCTATATCCCTTGCGGGGTAGACAGAGCCAACAGTCTTGTAAGTCTGTAACAGTCTTTTAAGATAGAATTGAGATTCAAATAGTGACAGGTTGCTAGCCCATCGCCTAAAAGTAGAATCCCAAGTTTATAAGCCTGCCCCTTAGTCGCCTTTTACGACATCCATGGGAAAGAGATGAAGTGGTCCTATTCTTTTTTCTATTCGTGCCGGAAACCAAACCACACGGCAAAAGGATTAATTGAGCTTGACTTTGTAAAAGATGATATACCTATCTTAAAAAGAAGACTGTGCAGAGCGAACAAAGTGGAAAGAGAATAGTCTTAAGACGGCTTTCTCAGACTTTTCAAGATTGTTGGCTCTGTCTACCTCGTAAGGCCTAAAATGTGACACATAAGGGCTTATACAAGTACTGTACAGTTTTTAATTAACAGTGTAGCGTGATAAATGCTATAATTTTTTATGTATAACGAGTGTTTGTGTGGGAATGCAAAAGATTTCGAATGTCCAGTGAATTATAAGGAAGCAATGAATGAACAATACTTAAATAATACTTATGTAACACGAAACAACATTAAAACTCGCCATATTTATTAAAAACATGATCGTTTTACTGTGAACGTGAAATTATAAGTTAATTTTTAGTATTTGTGCCGTGTGGTTCCCGCCACCATTACAAAAAAGAATAGAACCACTCCATCTCTTTACCACGGATGACGTAAAAGGCGACTAAGGGATAGGCTTATAAACTTGGGATTCCTCTTTTAGGCGATGGGCTAGCAACCTGTCACTATTTGAATGTCAATTCTATCACAAAGCTAAACAGCTGAGCGTGGCCTATCAGTCTTTTCAAGTCTGGTGGCTCTGTCTACCCCGCTAGGGATATAGACGTGATCATATGTATGTTTTTAGTATTTACAGTTAGGACCAAATGTTTGGGAAATAATGGTGGTTACCAACGAATGAAAACATCATTTTTAATTTAATTAGATCGATTTTTAATTACTTTTTAAACTTTATTGCACTAAATACAAATGGCGGACTTAATGCTAGTAGCATTATCTACCAGTCAATTATACCATGGGGAAAGGTTTTGCTTGTATCGTACTGAATATTACACACATTATGATATATAATAATGTTACGACCATAAATAGATTTATGGTCACAAATCGTGGTCATAATGAGTGGAGTAAGGGTGTGTATTTTGACCTTGAACCTGGATTTGGTGAATCAAGTTTTTCCAAATAGCTGAACGTGGCCCTTCAGTCTTTTCCAGACTGTTGGCTCTGTCTACCCCGCAAGGGATATAGACGTGACCATATGTACGTATGTATAAGTTTTTCCACGAAGCGACTCGAACTTAACCCGTATTGGATCATTGCAATAGATGCACTATATGCTCATTAATATAAAATGTTTATCTCACTATTTGTATGAATGAAAGCAGGTTGTCTAAGCAAATATATAAAGGAAGTGAGAATGTAACTGTTGGTTTGGGAAGGCCTAGATGAACGTACCTTGATCAAATCGGTGACGTTCTAGAGAAAGGTCTGGTCAAGAGTACCCGAAACCGACGAGCTTGCATGACGAGAGTTATGAATAGGATTTTTATGCGCCGGAACACACAGCCTGGTAACATTAAAAAAGGACTCTTCCTTCCTTTTTACCTCTTCCACGTAAGAGTTCGTCTTTCCACATTATAAAATTGATCTAAATATTATATTTTCGGTCACAATAAACGCAGTGCAGTATTTAAAGTTTTATTTCATTGTTCCGGACGGCCCGGGGACACACCATACAGGGAGTAAGATTCAGAGGTCAACGACACAATTCATTCAGCTGAGCGATCTCGACAACTCTGTACTTTACTTGCTCTTGATAGTAGAAAAATAATTTATTTTTCAGACATTTATTTACATGTTTCGTTTTAATTTCTTTTTGTAGTATTGGTCTTTAATAAAGCGTGTGACGTAGTTTTTGAGGGTTTTTTAAATGTGAAAATGACGTTTAATTTAAATAAAAATAGGCTCAAACGGCTCAGAAGCATGGGTATAGTCTATGTTTAAAAGGATGCAGTTGTTTTAAATGTCACCCTGTATACTATTTGTGAAATATGTCCGCGTTGCACCGAATTGCATCGCGCAGTGAAAACAGCTACGCTCTAGATGTCGTTTCCCGCGGAAAGCCGCCGGCCGATGTACCACAGGAATTTGTTTGTGTCCATTCTCACACGGCATTGACATAATTTGTACAGTGTGCACGTATAAGTGCCGTGTGGTTCCTGGCGCCAATAAAAAAAAGAATAGTATATAATACACATCATATCATTCCCGTGGATGTCGTTAATGGCGACTAATGGATAGGCTTATAAACTCGGGATTCTTCTTTTAGGTCATGAGCTAGCCTGTCACTATTTCACTCTCAATTCTATCATGAAGCCAAACAGCTGAACGTGGCCTATCGGTCTCTTCAAGGCTCTGTCTACTCCGCAAAGGTTATAGATGTGGCTATATGAATGAATAAATCAATCAAAAGAAATTGCTACCGATTTTCCAATCAGTCTTTGCCAGATTGTTGGCTCTGTCTACCCTGTTATTTGTGTATGTGGTGTTCTTTAAGGCGGTTTTCCAACTTCATTCCTGAATCTCTATTCCATAATCAAGCCGTGGCGTTCAAAGACTCTGACAACACCGTGATAGTCTGAGTAAGACGTAACGTAATACGTGTGCGTAATATTTTGAATAACACGTTATTATTATAAACGAATAACGTAACGCACGACAGTGGACACAGTTAGCCCAGTGATCTAAATCGCTATCGGGTGTAGCGCACGCGCACGCGACGCCGGCATACTCGTATCATCGCGAATCGGACTGCTGTTGTTTTGTTGAGAAATAAGTTATAATATAACACTGTTATGTAGGAATGTGTTTAAGACTGTTACTCTATAAATAACTGTATATTAACTATCCGCGTGGTTCCCGGCACTAATGGAATAAAGAATAGGATCACACGATCTCTTTTCCATGGATGTCGTAAAAGGCGACTAAGGGATTGGCTTATAAATGTGGAATTCTTCTTTAAGGCGGCGGGGTAGTAACTTATCACTATATGAATTTCAATTATATCATTAAGCCAAACAGCTGAACGCGGATTGAAATCCACAAGTTTTTTCGAGACTGTTGGTTTTTTGACTCTGTCTATCCCGCAAGGGATATAGACTTGACTATATGTTTGTATGTATGTATGTAATTTTACTCTTAATCTGTATACAAATGCCTCCGGTTTTTACTGATATCCATAATCATATTAAAAGCTTTCTAGGCGAAAGTGGGTTCATTGACCCCGTGTGGGATGACACCTGCTATTGTGCTGACCAGTCAGTCAAATGTATTGTTGGTCAGGTGACCGGTTTGGTCACGGGTAGAATTATGGTAGTTAAGTAAGAGTTACAAGCAAAGCGTATGTTTTTTCTTAGTTTCTAGTAAAAACATACGCTTTGTTAAAGTTTCTTATAAAAAAAAGAAAAGGACCACTCCATATCGTTCCCATGGATGTCGTAAAAGGCGAGTAAGAGATAGGCATATAAACTTGGGTTCTTTTTTTAGGCGGTGCGCTAGCAACCTGTCACTATTTGAATCTCAATTCTATCATTCAGCCAAACAGCTGAACGTGGCCTATGAGTCTTTTCAGGACTGCGGGCTCTGTCTATCCCGTAAGGGATTTTGACGCGATTATATGTATGTATGGATCTGATACTTTGTATCTTTCTGCAAACTGAGAGCCACTTTTTTTTAAGGCGGTCAATATGACATCCTAATGAAAGTGCATCACCAATTTCCAAGACTGGTCGGTTTGACATTGGACATCTTGAAGTCTTGAATCAAAACTTTATAACAATCTTTGTATCATATAATAGTTACGAGTATAAGTCAGTAATCTATACTAATATTATAAAGCTGAAGAGTTTGTTTGTTTGAAGCGCTAATCTCAGGAACTACAGGTACGAATTGAAAAATTCTTTTTGCGTTGAATAGACCATTTATCGAGAAAGGCTTTTGTTTATATAACATCACGCTGCAACTATTTCGAGCAAAGAAATAATGGAAAATGTGAAAAAAACATGGAAATTATTCACCCTTGAGGGCTTCAATGATGCCCAAAATAACTATTCCACGCGGACGAAGTCGCGGGCGCAGCTAGTAATAGCTATAACAGTTTACAACTGACGGTAGAAAGTTTCGCTCTTCGCCGGAACGTGGAAAGGTAATTTTAAATCTCTTACAGAGTAATAAAACATGGGATTAATGACATTATGAACTGAAGCATGAAGAAAAATAAAATAATCAAATTAGATTGTTATGCCGTGTGGTTCCCGGAACTTTAGAACAGGTCTCTCCCATGGATGTCGTAAAAGGCGATTAACGGATAGATTTTCCCCGTTTTTTGTCACATTTTCCATTATTTTTTCGCTCCTAATAGTTGCAGCATGATCTTATATAGCTTAAAGCCTTCCTCGATAAATGGTTTATTCAACGCAAAAATATATTTTCAATTTGGACCAGTAGTTCCTGAGATTAGCGCGTTCAAACAAACAAACAAACTCTTCAGCTTTATAATATTAGTATACATATGTAGATTGTCAAATATTTTTATTTCATGTCCAACAATACTCGTATAGTAATTTTTAACTGATTATTCCTCTTTTCTTTCCTCCTTCTCTCATCTGTAGTGAATAACTAACTTTGCGACTATACTTCCTACAAAATCAGTTCCTAGTCCTTGGTTATAAATGTCACCTAAGTAGGTTGTAGATTTATTTTATGTTCAGCTGCTTCATCCGTTCGACCATCGACTGTCCGTCTTTCGAACGGCCATGACAGGTACTACATAACAGATCAGAAAATGAACGGCAAAGTAAGAGTGATGACGGACACCATCACCTTATCTGTCGATCACAGATGTGTCGCTTTTTCCCGCGAAACCTGCCCTTGAACGAGTGAAAGTGGCTGCGCGCGCGCCGGAAACAGCTTCGGGAAATACTGGTGACCAACTGTGCGATTTACATTTATGCATATTATTATGCCCGTGTTACGGAGATGCAGAAGAAAGTTTACAAAGGTCAGGTTCATTTCCTGTCACAATATCAAGTTTATCTATTATTTGTAACGGGGAATAAATATATAAAAATCGAAGATCTGGAACACTTGATGTAGGGTCATAATGGTCAAGCCAAACTATTGGAAATATAAAAATTATGCCTGAAAGGCACGAGTCAAGTGGTGGCCAGTGGGTTGGTTTAAAAAAAAACCAACTTTAATTTCGACCGGCAGAGTAACTGCACTCTTTATTGATTAACACAATATTCAACTAATTCTATCTTAATACTACTTATATATGACAATTTTGCTGATTTAGTAACCTACTTTATTGTTTTGCAACATTATTTAATAACGCCGACTATTTTATTTATTATTGCATAGTAATCTAAATTGAGGGGGTTTACTACCCTTAACTCCTCCCTCCCTAAGAGCGAAATCATCTGGGGTTTGTACAGCAGGTGATTGGGGATGATTTCGTTTTGAGACGATGAAGTCGTTGAATATTTTTAAAGAAACAATAATTCCTATTAAAATTAATACAGCTATTACGGTTAATGTCCATACACTTATATCTGTTGTAATGTCTATCTGTCCACTATCATTATTACTTTCAATGGTATACTTTGCACTATTTAGTAAACTTTTGATATCCGTTAAGTCTATGTTGCGAAGATCTGATTGTTTTATTTCTTTCTTGATTTCAGCGTGGCTTTCAGGAATCTGGATCGCTCTCATTCTTAAAACATCTGATGTGGGTGTTTTAGTTTGAAATGGTTTTATAATTTCTTCTCTGATGCGAGTAGTACAGTTTCGACTTGGTGTGACGATGTAAGTTCCTTTTACGAAGTGTTGTTGGATTTCTGCTCCACAGCTCTCAGTCAAGGGAATGTCAATCGTAGAGTATAACAACCAGGTATCATCAGCTACTTTTTGTATCTTCGTGCTTTCCAGTATGATTGGTTTCTTGAAGCATTCTGAATAGTCGTCTTTTGTGAGCATTATTTGTTCAATGCATGTTGTAGGAGAATAGGGTACCGTGCTTGTATCTTTGCAGAGGTATTGGTTATCTTCTATTTCTTCACAGGAGCTAGCTACGGGTATGTATTTTAATCCATTCACTAAAAGGTATGGGTATTGTGGAATAATAGCATAGGTATGGTGGTTAACTGGATCTTGGACAGGTATTGGGATTATTTTGTAATATATATATGTGTCTGTATCTATTAAAGGAATTTCTAAAATAAAAATTAATCTATTATTATCTAAGTAGGATTTTAAAACTATATTTCTCTCAAGCTTAACTAAATTATCTCTACTAACTGGGTATATTAAACGTTCTTGTTTTTCTACTTCAGTTAAAATGTCAACTAACTCTGTAGAGTTTATTATTGATGCATGTAATGTGTGAAGTTTGCTAAAAGCAATTGCTGTTTCTAATTCTTGTACAACGTTATAGATGGTTCGAAAGTTATTTAGAATTTGATACAGAGTGTTCATTTGACTTAGAACTATATGAGTTTTATTCTCTAAACTATCTATATGTAAAGTTTTATAATTTAAATGGATGATGTTATACTTTAAATCATCAGATATATTAACTAATTTATCAAAAGCTTTTTGCATTAATGATATTTTTCTTTCCATTGAATGTTCTCTATTTTTGAGATAACTTATTTCAGCGTTATATCTTATAGCATCTTCATGATCTAAATTACCAGAAATGGTTTTAATAAGCGAACCTAACGGGTTTAGTAATCCTCTCTTTATCCGCCTATTCGGTACTAATTGATGTAACCTATCTTCAGTTAGTTCCATAAATGATTCTATTTGTATTAATAACCCAGCGAACTCATTATTTAAAGACCTATCTGAACTAAGTATATTTTTAAGTTTAAAGTACTCATTACTATTATTATATAAATGGCTTACTATAGTATCTAAATCTATTGTCTTAATTATGGTCCAGTGATTATTCTGAATCACTGCTGATCCCATCCGAATTGGTGCTATCCCTGGATTGTGGCTGAGATTTTGCAGATTTAGGCTGCATACTCTTCCCGCTAGTCCCACAAGTATTCCGACTGCAACCTGCCACCTGCGGAGGTCGTTTAATATTCTTAATAGCTACTTTAGTTTTTCTTTTCTTAAAATCTACTGGTACTATATTCCTAGTAACTTTTCCTGAAACTTTAGCTTTTTCGTAACGCGGTAATTCTTTTGCTTTTCTAGTTCTAGTGGTTTTCATATAAACGTCATCTTCGTCCTTTATTTCTGGTATTGGTATTTCTCCACCTTTCTTTTCTCTAACTTTAATTTTGTCCGTTTCTAATTTTTCGCTTATATACTCGTATAAAACTTTTAACCTTTTTCTATGATCTTGTACTAGTTTTTGTAAGAAATGTTTATCTCTGTCTATATTAAATACGTTTCCTGAGTCTGTATGACCAAAGATTATTTCGAATGGTGTGAAATTTGTTGCGCTATGTATGGTGTTATTATATGCCATAATAGAATATGTCATAACAGATGCTGCATCTAAATCAGTTTTCTCTTATTTGGCTAACCTATATATTTCTTGTATGGTTGAATGGAATCTTTCAACAATAGCCATTGAGTTAGGGTTGTTTGGTGTTCCTACATGCATCTCTATTTTATATAATTCTAACAATTCTTTGATTAATTTATTATTGAATTCAGTTCCGGGATCACTATTAATTTTCTTCGGTAATCCATACACACTAAAATATTTTATCAAAGCTTGTACTACTTCCGGTGTACTTCTATTTGGTATGTAAAATGCTTGTCCAAGTTTGCTAAAAGCGTCTACTATTGTTACATAATAATTATTTTCAATGTAAAATAAATCCATAAAAACTTCTTCGAATGGAGTGAGTTGTGTTTGGGTTAATTGTATGTGTGGTTTTATAGGTTTTCTTTCATACTTCATCTTTCGGCACGGTTCGCAACCATTAATTATAGCTGAAACAGTTTCTTTCATATTCGGCCACCAATAGTCTCGCTTAAGCCTAGTAAGAGTTTCCCTAATTCCTCTGTGGCAAGTTTTACCTTCATGATATTTTAAAATTGCTTCCCTCTGATCGTTTTCGTCTGTAATATTTACTATTCTTTCTGTACATTCTACCAAATTTTGTGTACCCTTTTTATATAGGTTAGTGACTACTTTGCTAAATGACTGTCTAAAAATGGGTGATTCGTAATAAATGAAATATTTGTGTTTAAAATCAACATATTCTTTTAAGAATTTCTTCACTAAATGTTCATTGTTAGTTGCTGGCATGTGGACTTCTAATATTCTTTGTTTATTATTAGATATGTCTTTGACACAAATATCATTTTTAAACCAAGTGTAAACTAATATTTGTTTAGGCTTTGTATCAACAGCTTCGTTTAATATTGGGATACCTTCATGTTCTCTATTGGAAATGGAATGAGCTGTAGCTCCATCATCCGAATCTGAAATGTCTATCGGTTCCGGTGATAAGTCTTGTCCTAAATTAATTGTTTTGTATGATTCAGAATCTGAAAGTTCTATTATTTCTATTTCTTCCTCATTTTCATTATCTACTAATATTTCCTTATTATTATTTCCTAACAATTCTTCTGCTACGTTTCGAACGAATTCATCTAACTCTTCTTCTTTATTTCTGTCTACGTTAACTATCATAGATACATCGTCGTTATCTGTTGCATTAATTCTAATATTTTTTAATATTTTTCCGTTAGATTTAAATATAATGGATTTATTTATTTCATCTATACAATTTATTTTTATTCTTGAAAGTGCATCTGCGTTGGTATTTTGTGCTCCTTTTTTATAATATATTTCAAAGTCATACTCTTCTAATCTTAACCTCCACCTTGTTAATTTGCTATTTGGCTCATTAAGTGAATATAACCAAGCAAGTGGACGATGGTCGGTATAGATATAAAATTTATTTCCCCATAAATAGGGTCTAAAATGTTTTACTGCCCATATTACTGCTAGCAACTCTTTTTCAATAGTGCTGTATCTAGTTTCCGTGTCACTTAATGTACGGCTAGCATAGGCTATGGGTTTGTCAGAACCTATTGTTCCTTGTGACAAAACTGCACCAATTGCATGATTTGATGCATCGGTAGTTAAAATAAATGGTTTTTTAAAGTCTGGAAATTGTAACAATGGAGCATTGGTTAGTAATTTTTTACATGTTTCAAAACTATTTATGTATTCTTCATCTAAAATTATCTTTTTGCCTTTCTTTAGACATGACGTAAGGGGTTTTGTTATCTTAGCAAAATCTTTAATAAATTTTCTATAATAGCCTATTAAACCTAAAAAACTTTTGATTTCTGTGGTTGTTTTTGGTATTGGGTACTTAAGTACAGCATCTATCTTGTCATTATTAGGTTTTAATCCTTCGTCTGTTATTGTATGACCTAAGTAAAGTACTTCTTTTCTTAAAAAATTAGATTTATCGAGTTGTACTTTTAAATTTGTTTCTCGAAATCTGTCAAAAACTGCTCTAAGTTTATCTGCATGTTCCTGAAGGCTTTTTGAAAATATAATGACGTCATCAAGGTACACAAGGCAGTGTATACCTTGCAGACCTCTTAAGACATTGTCCATGGCTCGCTGAAATGTTGCAGGAGCTGTTTTGAGGCCAAAGGGCATACGGTTAAACTGATAATGTCCAAAAGGTGTACTGAACGCTGTTTTCATTTTATCAGCTTCTTCTACTTCTAGTTGGTGGTACCCACTAGCTAAATCAAGAGTGGTAAAGTACATGCTGTTACCTAACATATCAAATAAATCATTAATATTCGGTAATGGATATTTGTCATCAACTGTTATATCATTTAACCGCCTATAGTCAATGACCATACGCCATTTTTGCTTTCCTGAGTTATCTATCTTCTTGGGTACCAAATGTACTGGTGCACTCCAAGGTGAGAATGATTTTTCAATAACATTATCTTTTAACAACTTTTCTACTTGATTTCTAATTTCGGCTGTTTGAGCAGGAGGTGCTCTTCGTGCTTTTATGTGAATAGGATCTTCGTTTTTAGTTCTAATTTGGTGTTTAACTTCATTTGTGAATGACAGTGGAATATCCTCACAATAAAATATATCTTTATACTCTTTGCAAATACTACCTATAATTTCTTTTTCTTCCTGATTCATATGATCTAAATTTAGTTTATTTAAATTTTTTGTTAATAGTTCATTTATCTGTTTATTACTAAAGCTACTGATATTATTTATTTTAATTGTATTATCATTATACAGCTGAACATTAAAAGGTGCTGTAATAACTAATTCCATTTTTTCTGGTCTAGTGTTTTGTATGACTGTTGTAGCAAAATTATTTTCACATCTAACTAATGCTGCAGGCATCCTAACTCCTTCAGTAAATTGTGTATATTCTAAAATGGCATCACCTTGTAGTAAATTTACGGGGAGTTTTACCCTTAGTTCACTACGCGGAGGTAATTCATATATTTTTTTCATTGGTGGTGTATACTTAATTGGAATACGAGTGTTTCTTGTAAATAATATTTGATTTTTCATATCTATTTTCGCATCTAATTGTTTTAGTAGGTCACTACCAATCAATCCATCGTAACGCTCATCCACACTATAGACGTAAAATTTATGTTTTTCCGGGCTTTTAAATATTATTGGGAGTGGTATATTCACGACTTCCCCGTGTGTACTGCTAGCGTGAGTACTTACAACTTCAAATTTTTCAGGCCTTTTAAACTTGGAAAAATGTCTTTTTGCTAAATCTGGACTAACAAATGAGCGTGTACTTCCTGTATCTATCATAAAGATTGAATTTAATTCTGGTATAAAAATATGTGGTAAATTTAATTTGTCACAATTTAATACTATTTGTTCTGGTGTGTAGGCACCCTTATGTAAAAATTTTGCACATTGTTGTTATCGGAAGTACTAGGTGTAGGTTGAATGTCGTTAAAATCTGATTCATTAAAATTACAATTATTTTCCGTATAATTTACGCGTCTAGAACTGGCGGTGCGCATTGTGACGTCGGTGTTGCAACCCGATGCGCTTGGCGACGGCGGCGCCTGTGATGCGTCATTTGATCCGCGCTGTACATTATTAGAATAATTCTGATTGTAATTATTTTGTCGTGGTTGATAGTTATTAAAAGAATTTTGCGATCTATAATTAGAATTAAAATTTCGCATTTGGAATGAATTATTAGTCGAATGAGGATTACTATTAAAATTATTATTATTCCTAAATCTAGGTTGCATAGGGGTATGTTGCAACTGTAGATTTCCTGAAAATCCTGAACGTCCCGGTTCAAAAGAATTATGCATAGCCTGATTATTAATATTGTTGTTATTTTGAAAATTATTAGTACCCTGAAAATTGTTATTATTATGAAAATTATTGTTTGAGTTACTACTCGTAGTTTGGAAAGTTCGCATATTAAATCTATTTCCTGAATTTTGAAAATTGTTCCGTCCCTGGAATTTGTAATTAGGATTAACTTGTATTGAATTTTTTTGATTATATACAGTTTGGAAATTCTGTTCTTCTAATACCACTCTAAGGGCTGCTTCCAAAGTCGCGACATTTCTCAATCGAATTAATCTTACTAAATATTGCGGTAAATTAAATAAGAAAACATTCAATGAAGTATTAGTATAAATGCTTTGTTTCGTAAGCGATATGTCTGCTGTAGTTTCGTTGATTTTCGCTATAAGGATACTACGCATATGCTGCACTCTGTGACAAAAATCATAATAACTTTCTCCCTTTTGAATTTTCATAGATTCTAACTCTAGAACTAGGCAGTCTTCTGTCCTGGGATCCCCGAAATGTTCTTGCAATAGAGTTTTTAATTCGTCCCATGACGTAATATGCTCTCTCTCTCCATAAAGTGCCGCTGCTTCCCCTTTTAATCTACTTGTAATAGCGTGAAATAAGTACTCATTTTGCAACTCATTTCCCTGAAACTGTCTAATGATATACTCAGCTTTTTGAATGAAGAATGGCAAGGTTCTTGCCTCTCCTTCGAAAACAGGGATGAGTTTTAGCATCCCAGTTGGTAAGGTCACTACCCTATCGTTAAGTTCAACCCTATCTTGACCTTGACCTGTCATTTTAATTTTAATTTGATACAATTTAAAATAAAAATCTAAAAGCTATTATTTTAGTAAGAATTTACCTAATTATTGTATAACGAGTAAAATAAGGCTTTGTTAATCCCTATTAAGACACGAAACACATATAAATATCACCAGGACGAGAAAGGAAAACAACAAGGAAAGTGAAAAAGATCTACTCACATGTCCCGTAGTACTCCGTAGTCCTTCTGTGACACTGGAATATTGACAGCACTTAGTCTCTGCGGTATCGTGTTTCACACTTGACGAATTTATAAGATTTGTAGGTTCGGTACCCTGTTAAATCGGTAAGACGAACGTCGAGTCCAGGAACCACGAAAAAGTCTATTCGCGAACACACAGTAGCCCGACGACAGGACACAAAGAGGCTGCGCCAGTCAAGTGGTGGCCAGTGGGTTGGTTTAAAAAAAAACCAACTTTAATTTCGACCGGCAGAGTAACTGCACTCTTTATTGATTAACACAATATTCAACTAATTCTATCTTAATACTACTTATATATGACAATTTTGCTGATTTAGTAACCTACTTTATTGTTTTGCAACATTATTTAATAACGCCGACTATTTTATTTATTATTGCATAGTAATCTAAATTGAGGGGGTTTACTACCCTTAACTCACGCGATTGAAGTCGCAGGAATCAGCTAGTCTTTAGGTACATACTCGTATAATGCATTTTAAGATATGTATGTCTTAATTGTGAAAGGGTTATGTAACTGTTGTAAAATTAAGTAATATCAATAATTTATTGCAGAAATCTTTTGCAGAATTTATTGCATTTTCTTTAAGTTGATTGATACTCGAATTTCACCTTTTAGGTAGGTATGTACATATATGATAAGTCCTTACGTATAAAATGGAGTAAATATTTAGTTTTATAAGTTATTAAAACCTTTTCTTCACTACGTCAAACAGCCGAACGTGGCGTATTAGTCTTTTCAAGTTTGTTGGTTTTGTCTACCCCGCGAGGGATAAAGACGTGACTATATGTTAAAACTTTTAGTGCGTTACATTTATTTTTTGAAAAATAATATAAATATTTTGTATCAGATTAAGTAGAGAGGGAATTTTTTTTAGAATTAATTTATTAATAAATATAGTTAATTAATAAATAGTTTTATATAAGTAATATTTGTCTGTTTGAAGTTTTTTTATCTTTTTTGAAACTCAATTTTGTTATTTTCTTAAAATACTTACACATTATAAAATTAACAATAAAGCGTATTAAAAATATATGAAATCGCTCACGATTTTTATTAAATGTTGTTGTTAATTAAATTGCTTAAAAATTATTAAACTCACCTTTAAAAGCCACAGGAAATTTCAAAAAAATAACTCAAAAAAAAATCACTCAACTGTCTCAACACAAAAAAAATCCAGAAGTTCAAACTATGTCAACCAAAAACTGACTGAATCACATTTTCCGACAAACAAAAATGGTTCATCATCGCCACTGTTCGACGAAGTGAAGGTTTTATTAAAGCTACGACTGTCTTTGACGAGATTCGTGGTCCGACTAACTTTGGTTCGTGGAGAAAGACGTCCAAGACGGCGCAGGCGCAGACGAGACAGGGCCGGAATCAGGATTTCGAATATTGTAATTAAATAATGAATAAAAAAATCGATTCGTTTGTGGAGTCAGTGTTTCTCAAATATTTTTATTAAGATTCAGCCGAATGAAAATTTGTTGCAAGAATGTAAATTTTTATAAGATAAAGTAAAAAAAAGGTGATGTGAAAGTTACGTTAACACGTTTTAGTAGGTGTGTTGTTTTTTAACACTTAGGAATATTTGAGGAACATTACACTTAAAGACAGAGGTTTAACCATAATTGTACGTTACAGACAGATTAGACAGGCATTAGGTCTGTAAAGATGTAAGTTAGGGCAGAAGTGTGGGTCCAAAAAAAAAGAGAGGACATTAATTTCTTAATTTTTTTACACCAAATTATATTCGTGATAGTGAAAGAAGAATATAAATTGACATTTGACAATCATTGTATTAGGCCATTTTTGGGTGTAGTCGGTTAGTTAACTTTGAATGTGTAATGACGACGTGTTGAAAAGAGGATGCAATTGGTAATAGGATGCTTGGAGGATGTTTCACGTGAACTCATTGCTATAAGGCATTAGGCGGAGTTGCGATAATTGCATTTTGTTACTTAGCGGTAATGTTTGACGGTTGGTCATTATAATCTGTAATTAAATTTCCTGTTTAAAATGCGTAATGTCTTTATTTTAACGTAAATCAATGAATTTTATTCCAGTTTAAATTTTTTATATTAATACATACTTATAATTTTTTTAAGTAACATATGGTTTATAGAATTTATTTTTCGAATATAAATCTTATTAATTAAATTCTTCATATACACAAATATTATAGTGGAGAAATTAATAAATGAATAAAGACGAGAAGTCAAAACTGTTCCTTTTTTTTGATTTTGTTTAAAAATTATTTAAATAAAAAATATTTATTTTAAATCTATTCAAAAATGTTTATTTAATGGGATAAAGCAATAACTGGTCAAAATCTTTTTACAAACATTCCTAACGAAATCTACATAAGATGCGTCCCTGTCTCGGCAGCCATAGAACCGAACGCCATAAGTTTTTTACCATATTTATTTATCCCACAAAATTAACCATTTTTTCAGTTTCCTTTTGAGCCGCACCGCCTGGTAGATTGATGTTCAGATTAACTTTTTAAAGGAGGCGAACATAATGTCAATTTTATTACTGCCTTGAGAGTAAAAGGTCTATATGAGAATTAAAAAAAAAAAAACTAGAGAAGTCCATGGTATGGTATGCTCCGAACAAAATGACTATTTGGTCAAAGAGATGGAGTGGTCCTATTCTTTTTTCTATTGGTGCTCAGTACTTATTTTAAGTACATTGTAAATTGTGTGTAGCACAATCAAATAAATGAATTATTTATCTATATATCTATCTAATCAGAATAAGGTACATAGTTTTCGGTCATGACCTGACCAGGAATCGAACTCCATAATGAGCAATTGTCATTACATTTCTTTTCAGTATGATTTATACCTGTAGTTCGGCGTTTGTTTACGATGACCCGAGCGGAGTCTGAACCCAAACTGTAAACAAATGAAACAATCGGTCGCCGGGGGCTCAGATGTCTTCGATTGTGATAGCTGACAGGTTGCGTAATTTACATAAATATACATTTATTCCTTAAGGGATAGAGAGAGCCAAGAGTATTTATAAATAACTAGCTGTGCCCGCGACTACGTCCGCGTGGAATAGTTATTTTGGGCATCATTGCATGAATAATTTACCCCGTTTATTTCACATTTTCCATTATTTCTTCGCTCCTAATAGTTGCAGCGTGATGTTATATAGCCTTTCTCGATAAATGATCTATTCAACACAAAAAGAATTTCAATTCAAACTGAGAGTTCCTGAGATTAGCGCGTTTAAACAAACAAAAAAACTCATCAGCTTTATATAGGCACTAGCGACCCGCCCCGGCTTCGCACGGGTGCAAAATTATAAATGTTATTATACATAAAAACCTTTCTCTTGAATCACTCTACCTGTTACAAAAACCGCATCAAAATCCGTTGTGTAATTTTAAAGATTTAAGCATACAGACAAACAGACTAAAATAGCGACTTCGTTTTATACTATGTAGTGATGATTAGTATAGATATAGGTATTAAACGCGTACGTAAAGTACCCCTATTTTATCTCGGACGCTTCGAATCATGTAACAATGATCCGCGGTCACCGAGCGACTGAATACCAGCAGGCTACACTGTTTGCAGTGTGGTTCCCGGCACCAATAGAGAAAAGAATAGGACCACTCCATCTCTTTTCCATGGATGTCGTAAAAGGCGATTAAGCTTGGGATTCTTGTTTTATGCGACGGGCTAGCAACCTGTCACTTTATAAGAATCTCAATTCTATCATCAAGCCAAACAGCTGAACAAGGCCTATCAGTATTTTCCAGGCTGTTGGACTTACGTTTATATGTATAAGTTACCGTGTGGTTCCCGGTACCAATAATAAAAAAGATAAGGCTTTCCCATGGATGTCGTAAAAGGCGACTAAGGGATAGGCTTATAATCTTGGGATTATTTTTTTAAGGCGATGGGCTAGCAACCTGTCGCTATTTGAATCTCAATTCTACCATCAAGCCGCAAAGCTGAACGTGGCCTATCAGTCTTTTCAAGTCTGTTGGCTCTGTCTACCCCGCAAGGGATATAGACGTGACTATATGTATGTAAAAGTTACCAACGTTTTTTTTTTGTAAGTAGCTGTAACAAGCCTCCTTTCGCATATGGGTGTCTGTTACAGCGTGGTCCGGCCGGCGAGGAATGCGGCCCGTCCATTATGACCGTTTTCGTCTGCCGTAGAAATGTTGACACGAGTTTCACGAATGTACTGGCGCGCGCGAAATTGTGTTGAGTTTTTTTTTTTTTATTTTTGTTTTGCTGCGCAAACGCATTTGCTGATTTGGTAGCGTAGAATAACATTGTGAGTATGAGTTGTATGTTATCTATCCGTGCAGCTAGTAAAAGTCTATAAAAGAAAAGGTAATAAAATTGGGATTCATCTTTTAGGCGATGGCAATCTGTCTATATAAGTTTGTTATTTGTATCTAATAGTATTTTATGGTACGGACTGAGGAGTAGGACTTAGAGTACGTTTTGAAGCGGGCGAAAGCTAGTTTTTCTATGAACAATAGGAGTTAATTCGGGAAGTTGGAGCATCTTTATATCCTTAAGTATTAATTGCCAAGCGTTTAGCGTTTAAAGATACATTTTCCAAAACATCCTACTACTATTATAAAGGCGAAAGTTTGTATGGATGTTTGTTACTCTTTCACGCAAAAACTACTGAACCGATTACCATGAAATTTGGTATGTAGGTAGCTGAAGACCCAGAATAACACATAGGCTACTTTTTATCCCAGAGTTCCCGCGGGATTGATAGGGTTTCCATGCGGACGAAGTCGCGGGCGGCCTCTAGTAATAAATGTTTGCAACATCCGAAAGGGTAAATATGAAGATCTGGTATACATAATATTTAAGACCTTGTTCTACTCATATTATGCAAATAAAAGTTTGAATTTGAACTTGGTAAATAATAAGGATATGACAAACATAAGGTGGCTTAGAAAAGCAGGAACTTCCCCAACTACCAGTCAAACGGTTGAATGGTTTCTTATACTATAGTACTTAAACATAATATCAGTTTGCAAAATCATTGTCCGTAGGCATTGCGTAACACTTTTATAAGTTACTAGCTGTCCCGGCAAACGTTGTTTTGCCATATAAATAATTTTTAAGTAGTTTCTTGTTTCTTTCTTTTTTTCTTCTTTTTTTAAGTCTTCGATCATTGTATTCAAGTCTGAACGTCTTATAAATGCAAACGTAAGTTTGTTTGTTCTACCCGCGTTATCTACTGAACCAAAGTTCTTGAACATACATACATACATAAACTCACGCCTCTTTCCCGGAGGGGTAGGCAGAGACTACCTCTTTCCACTTGCCACGATCCCTGCATACTTCCTTTGCTTCATCCACATTCATAACTCTCTTCATGCAAGCTCGGCGGTTTCGGGCACTTTTGACCTGACCCTTCACCAGGACGTCCTTAATTTGATCAAGATATGTTCGTCTAGGTCTTCCCACCCCGACCTTTCCCTCCATACTCTCCTTGTATATCTGCTTAGTCAACCTGTTTTCATTCATCCTCTCCACATGACCGAACCATCTCAACATACCCTTTTCTATTCCTGTAACTACATCTTCTTTCACATCACAACATTCCCTTATCACGCTGTTCCTTATCCGGTCACTCAATTTCACACCCAACATACTCCTTAACGCTCTCATTTCCACTGCATTTATTCTGCAGTGGAGGCATAAGTTCTTGAAATTTGAGTATATGTATAGTATAGTGTGTCTGGAGAAGGGCATACCTTTCATCCTCGTTAAAATCCCGTGGAATTTTCGATAAACCTGTAGGTGGCGCTAAATTCGCGCGAGCAAAGTCGGTAAGCTAATACAACTATAATCTATACTATGATAATAATATTTTAAAGCTGAAGAGCTTGTTTGTTTGAACGCGCTAATCTCATCTGGGCTTCAATGATGCCCGAAATAACTATTCCACGCGGACGAAGTCGCGGGCACAGCTAGTGACAGATAAATTATTTAATTTTACTGTCACATCAAAACTGAGCGCCCGCCTGTACCAGGGCTACATAAGTAAATAGGCACTTTCTTCCACGCCCGATGTTACGTCACCCCGCGGCGTGGGCCGGCTGACCAACAGACTACAATGAGAGTTTTCACTAATGGACATTAACAATTATGTGGATGCTGTTGAGACGACTGAGTATTGTATCTATCTTCTATATATAGTTAGTTAGTCAGTCAATCAATGTTAATTGGTTGACTGACTGACACGTCAACATAGAGTAGCAAAACGCTCGGTCTAGAGATGTGAATATGGAATTTCTTATGTGGTCTACACTAGAGGTGCACTATAAGAGGGGGATTTCCGAAGAAAACTAACAATTTGGCTAACAATGATATATTTGGTTTTGACATTCTGAATCTAAGTGATTCTTATCAGTTCAAAGCTCATGTAATTATTTTAATTAGTAAAACCCACTAACAATCAAGTGTGGAAAGCCAAGAATGATGGCAGGCTGCCAAATGAGTGAAACCTTTTTTAAACACGTCTTCTAAGACCTAAATGAAGACCTAAGAAATCGAATACAGACAAACACTTGTATTATGTACGACTACTACTGTAAATAAATAAAATGTCATTCATTCATTCATTCAAACTGGTTATATTTCCCTGCAAAGTTTGCAGAGGTCAGACGATTATTATACGGGATATATATTATTAGACAGGATTCGCTTCGTGTGAAAACCTGACTTACCCAATCCAGCATCAGGGGTCAAAACGTGTACCCTAGGTTACCCTCCGGAGGTCATGCCCCCAAAATGGCAAAAAGGGGCACGGAGGGGTTTTAGTGGGGTAGGCTGTCGCATTAGGTGACAGGAATCCCACACTCTCCCGGGTGAAGACTCAGAGGGTAGTCTGTTAAAAGGATTACCCGTTCGATGACAAAAAGGCTTTCTTCCGGAGAGGTGAGAATGTAAAGCCCTAGAGAAAGTAATTTTTTTACATGTTGTGATCAAAATAAAGGGAATTTCATTCATTCACTCATACGAGAGAAAGTATTTTTTTTACATGTTGTGATCAAAATAAAGGGAATTTCAGTCATTCACTCATACGAGAGAAAGTATTTTTTTTTCATGTTGTGACAAAAATAAAGGGAATTTCATTCATTCTCTCATACGAGAGAAATTATTTTTTTTACATGTTGTGATCAAAATAAAGGGAATTTCAGTCATTCACTCTTACGAGAGAAAGTATTTTTTTTACATGTTGTGACCAAAATAAAGGGAATTTCATTCATTCACTCACACGCCAAGCAGTCTCATAATAACAGGGTACTTAGGTATCATTTCACAAGTTTTACTTTCGTAAACCGCCGCGGGGCGGGAAAGCTATCAACACCTGTGGCCGGTACAGTCCACTGTATTATACAATACATACATATAGTCACGTCTTTATCCATTACGGGGTAGACTGAGCCAACAGTCTTAAATAAACTAATAGGCCGCGTTCAGCTGTGTGGCTTAATGATAGAATTGAGATTCAAATAGTGATCGATTGTTAGCTTATTGCCTTAAGAAAGAATCCCAAGTATGTAAGCCTATCCCGTAGTCGTCTTTCACGATACTTGAGCTTAGATTGAACAACTAACTGTTTAGCTGTTGGCTCTGCCTACCCCGCAAGGGATATAGACGCGATTATATGTTATGTTAGTTTAAACAGTGTTTTTGAGTAGTTAAAATAAATACAATAATAATTCACTGAAATCAAAATGAGACTGAACGAAAAAACTGAAACAGGTTTTTTAGAATATGTACATTGAACTAAGCTATCAATTTTAAGATTTAAGTTTTGTTTGGTTGATTGAAATAAATGCGCCTGACTGTACTGCAAATGAGGTTTCCGATTCTCATTACAAGCTACTAATTATGTATATTTCAATTAGTTTCATAACGTCAGTAATCTATTGCTTTAGTGACGTAATCTGCGGTATGCGCGGAATGTTCAATAATTATTTGTGGTGTGATTAGCTGATTATGTTATTAATTAAAGAACTCTGAATTAATTATTTGGTGGCTTTGTGATTGATAAAAAATGTTATGAAAGCATATTTTTTTGGTTAACCAACTTCTCGAAAGAACCAGTTATGTTTATAACGGATTTGCCATAGATTAGGATGAAAAATAAAGAAATTTCATTTTGGGTTTACTTAATAAAACGGTAGAATTTCTGGTAGAGTATAAAAGCCACGCCACATCTTTTCTATGGATGTCGTAGTAGGCGACTAAATGCAGGTTAAAAAATGTGTCTTGAATCTACTATATTGATCAAAAGCTTCTTTATAAAAAAATAATAGGTACTTATTCCCATTGATACATTAGAAAACAAAAAGAGATAGATGATTGTCTATAAATGAAAAGAAAAATTGATAAATGTACATAAAAACATGCCTCTTTTCCGCAAGGGTAGGTAGAGACCACATCTTCCCTCATGACACGATCCCTGCATACTTCGCTTCGTTCTCATTCATACTCTTCATGCAAGAAGGATCAAACTCTTTCGAAATGATATCTACATAGGTCTCCTTAGAAGTCTATTTTTGGTTACCACAAACAGACCTACATACCCATTTTAGTTGGACCTTGATGTTAGTTATCATAGTGCTACATTTTGCAATGTGCTTCATCGTGGGAGTAAACATTAATCACGTGCCTAGAGATTTCGTCAAATCTGAGATTGTATTTAGATAGTTTATTATCAGGAATATAAGTTGACCTATCATATCATCTTAGCATAAATATAAGATATTATGTTGTAATTTATACACATGTGCAATATGGGTATTCATTCATTCAAATGTTAGTTCTTATTATGCGCAGTAAAGTGCTGTTTAGATGCTATAGTTAAATTTGGATAGCGAATTCATTGTACAAAATACAAATGTATAGCACAAATGGCGGAGTTAATGCTAGAAGCATTATCAGTCAACAATTAGGTTCATTAATTTTATCCGCCTGTTGTGTAACTATCTACGTTTTACATATATTATATCTTCTAGCATTTACAACGTTGAGTATGAAAATCTCTCTTTCCCTTGCATTCCGCTGTAGATATTTTTGTAAGTGGAAATCCAAAATCTCTTGCAAACAGGCCTGCTAGTATGAATTTATATTTTAGCACGTGATGTTTCAGCTCATGTTGGTCCACAGGATCAGAATGAGGATGACCAAATGTCTGTTAAATACTACAGGTCTTTAAAAAATTTTGGGTTTTATAAGTGGCGTTTTTCCCTTCAGTCTTTTGCTTATTTTCACTTAAAAATAAAGTTATTATCATTAATTTAATAAAATTTTGCCGCGTCCAAAAGCTTCGTGCTACTACTCACAATGTGATAAAGTCCAACAAGTTAACGGCGGTGTGTGAACATCACGTGTCGCGGTTTTACACACTTATTTCTCGTAAGTCGGTCAAGTCGGTTCATGGGCGGAATAACTTATTGTTCATGATCATTCATTACTTATTTTATTTGTTTGACACACCTACAGTGTTTAATCGGTATGGAAAACAAAATAAGAAGACCTTGGAGTAGGTAATGATGGTCCAATATAGGTAAGGTTCCCTTGTGAAAGTTGCGGAGGTCAGGTGGGAGTCGTTTCGTGTAAAAACCTAACTCACCATACAGGATTATAGTAAAAAAAGCGCACCTTGTGCTCTTCTCCAGAGAGGTGAGGGTGTAGGACTAAAGCCAGGAGGAACATGAAAGAGAGAGAGAGAGATATTATCATGTAGAACGTTCTTAAAATTACTTGTTCTTGAATTTTTATATCTGGTTTTTAAGTGTTTTTTTTTTAATAAATGCTGGCCATTTATATAGTTAGGTATTCTGTCAACATACTAAGTAGTTAGGTACATGAATGACCGCGTGACGTAACTGCGAGTAAGGGAACGTGACACTCGCACGGTTACGTCGAGTCGGGTAACCAATACTTGTAGCTATGAACGGTGGAATGATACTACTTGCATGTCATGAATTGAGTATGTGGTGTGTTTTCCATTAAAATTGTGTGGTCATACGATACGGCTAACTGTATACAGTTTGTAAGGAAGATAAATTTTTATTTCTGAATTTTAGGTTCAGATTGACAAATGTCAGGTATAAAAAATATCAAATATTTTTTTTCTTACTTCCTTTAATTTACCTAAGCGTTGACTGACGCTTTTTATAATCTGTTTTATTCACAGATTATAAAATCATCAAAAAACTTTGCTTGTAAGTATAGGTTTATTTTCCTTTTTCTTTGGGGTCGCGTGGTTTGTGGTTCAATATAACGATCAAATGCATTTTTTTCAAAGGTAGCGACCTCTATTGGGCTAAATAAAAACTATTTAGGCAAGTTACAGCGACATCTAGGAGCAAGATATTGTATTAAAAATAAATGTACCGCCATCTAGTACAGAACAGTAAAACCAAAGTTTTACATTTTTGCTAATAGATAGAGCTGCAAACAGAAGTCGAAGCGCCATCTATATATCAGAGAAGTAACTTTTTATTCACTTAACTTCGCCTAATGCCTGGTATTTGCGGTACTAATAAAATATACGCCATCTACTGAGAGCTTAGCAGAAACTTGGTTGCGTTAATTGCAGAGATGGAGCCACAATTAAAAATCTCAAAGCTATAATTTTGAATTGTACGCAAAAATATACCTAGATAAATCATTTTTTTATTTCATAATCACAAAAATCTACTGATGGCATTTAGAATGATTGGGATGAAATTTGAAAGAAGTTTAATAATCAATTGTTAGTGCACCTAATTGTCTGTTGGTACTTTGGTACATATAAGTACATATAATAAAGAATTATTCTTGGTGGGGTAAGCAGAAAATATATTTTGTTATTTTACTTTTAGTTATTAGTATTATATTAGTCTACTTTACATACATTTATTACCACTTATCATATCTCAAATTCAAATTCAAACTGAAATTCAAAATTTTTATTCATTATTATAGGATACTTCATATCGCTTAATAATTGTCAAAACTTTTGGTTTCACAACATTGGTTGACATCAAATAAATTACTTAAAACTAAGTTTACTGCTGCTTCCAAGGCGTCAGTGCAGAAGAAGCGGTAACAAACAGCACTGCAGCATTTTCTTCAACAACGTCAACTTCACTAATATCCAAACTTAGTAGAATAATAATAAATGAATTTAATTAATCTAATAATAATACCAACAACCATTGCACTAACTCGAGTCATAGAAATGTCGGTTGTTAGCCCCACGTCACTGATGACGTCATAATGGCAGAGTCTTGTAGTCCCCGGAGACAGGTCGACCACTGGAGTGCATGCCGTCAGTTCATAGATAGCGTACTAGGTTCGAATCCTGGTGCGGGCACATGAATATTTATTTATTATTTTTATAGTCGTTTTGTAAATTACTTATTTTCGTTTTTCGGCGTTACCATTTTCGTAAGGCCATTCTTTACATTACTTATTTTACTTTATTCTTTACTTTACTTTTTCTTTCTTTTCTTTGCCGTGTGGTTCCCGGCACCAAAAAATGAAAGAACCCCTCCATCTCTTTCCCATGGATGTCGTAAAAGGCGAATAAGGGATAGGATTACAAACTTGGGATTATTCTTCTAGGCTTGCAACCTGTCACAATTTGCATCTCAATTCTATCTTAAAGCCAAATAGCTGAACGTGGCCTATCAGTCTTTTGAGACTATTGGCTCTGTCTACGCCGCAAGGTATAAAGGCGTGATTATATGTATGTAAGTAGGCACTAAGATAGCTAAATATTTGATATTAACGAGATTTGCCGTCACGGCCGGGGCAGCATGGTCATGATCTAGTTCATATATACTTACGTAAGTACCTATTACATACCGTTTACATGACTTATTATGCCGTTTGGTTCCCGGCACCAATACCTAAAAAAAAGAATAGGACCACTCCATCTCGTTCCCATGGATGTCGTAAAAGGCGACTAAGGGATAGGCTTATAAACTTGGGATTCTTCTTTTAGGCGATGGGCTAGCAAACCGTCGCTATTTGAATCTCAATTCTATCATTAAGCCAAACAGCTGAACGTGGCCAATCAGTCTCTTTAAGACTGTTGGCTCTGCTACCCCCCATAAGGGATATAGACGTGACCATATGTATGTATGTATGTATGTACATGACTTATTTCATCAGCTTCTTCAAACAGCATGTATCTGTAACAGATTGCAGAACAATGCACTGAATCCGGGGTCAACTAATGAAGTTTCCGTGTTCCCGGCACGACTGACAAATGAGACGGGACGTCTCTCGGGATGAGGGTGTCATCCAGAATCTATACTAACATTATAAAGCTGAATAGTTTGTTTGTTTGTTTGAACGCGTTAATTTCAGGAATTGAGAAAGCTTTCTTATATGCCAATTTTCAGTTTTCAATTACTTTGAGCTAAACGTTGTCATCTGTCACTAAACGCACGTTTAATTACGAATTTTCTTACAAAAGAGTTAATGAGATCACCATTGTTTTATTTACAAATCTATACTAATATTATAAAGCTGAAGAGTTTGTTTGTTTGAACGCGCTAATCTCAGGAACTACTGGTTCGAATTGAAAAATTATTTTTGCGTTGAATAGACCATTTATCAAGGAAGGCTTTAGGCCTACATCACATTACAACTATAAGAAGAAAAGAAATAATGGAAAATGTGAAAAAAAAATACGGGAAAAATTATTCATCCTTGAGGGCTTTAATGATGCCTCACTTCTGTTACTATTTGAATCTCAATTCTATCATTAAGCCAAATAGCTGAACGTGGCCATTCAGTCTTTTTAAGACTGTTGGCTCTGTCTACCCCGCAAGGGATATAGACGTGACCATATGTATGTATGTATCTAAAAAAACAATTGAACAATTTGAGGAAAAATCTTAAAAACTGTAGCGGAAAGTGCCCAGGCGTCTACGCTAGATTCCAAGCAAATGATAAGATCAAACACTGGTTCTACAAAGTATATCAATTATCGAACCATTGTCATAACTCTTGGCGCTTTTACGCTGTTTGCTTGGCGACAATTTTGACTTGACTATTGACTTTAGGAAGCTACGGAAATATAGACTTCAGCTATAAAAGGAATTAGTATTAAAAATGTTAATTTTATAAGTAAACAAGCCACTATCTGTGATTCAGCTCGTATTGGTTTTATTAAACAGCTCTGAATGGAGTTTCGCTTCAGAGGAATAGTAAAAGATTATTCTTGGCGGAAACATATTTGAATCTATTAAGAAACAGTACAATTCAGGTATTTCATACAGTTGTAAGTATACATATTAAAGAGTATGAAGTTATCCCAGAATATTTTGTCTAATTAAAAAAAATGTTTTTTTTTTTACACTGAATCTATGAATTTATTTTTCTATTCAAATTTCATAGTCGCATATTTCAATGAGTTATGAACAATAAAACCATTTAAAAATCAAAAATAGAACACCGAACCCACAGAACGTGTTCTTTGCGCTCGATTTCGAAATTCGAAATCAGAGTACTGGCCAGAGACGAACAAACACGTTTTGTTTGCTCGCCGCGTTCGCACCTCGAACGCTAAAAGCCGCGAAACGAGCGATGCAACGCACGAATACCTGGCAGTGGCAGCCATCTTTGATTGAACTATGGCTATTTTTTTAACCCTTTTAACGCGCGGGAATGTTGTATTTTAAATCATTAAGAACATTATGGTTAATTTTTTGACCGCCATATAGAAGAAAAATCAAACTTCCACAAAGAGAGTAGAAAATGTGGATGAAGTGAAAGAAGAATGAATGGGATCTTGACAGTGTCTACTCTACCGTAGCGGAATGAGACGTAATTTTATGTATGCATAGTTAATATAAAAATTGTTAACTAAAACAAAATGGGAATGTAAAAAACAGATACAATTTTTCGAAAGATTCGCAAAAATGGGCTGAGATCCAAAAGGTGTGAAAGCGGCCCCCTGCGCACAGAGTCGCGATAGCCTATTAGCAATAAACAAAAACAGGGTGACACAGCGAGGTCTCGTGCGCGCGGGACAAGCCACAAGCGGAGACGGAGGGGTTGTGCGAGTTTTACTCGATCAAAGGCGTCGAGCAAGTAAACGCAAATTTGTATGTGATTTGATCAGCGCCACCTAGTGGCACTAATGCAATTCCATACACACTCGTAATTTTCTATTTGCATTTGATTAGTATTTGATACCTTAAGTCAGTTAAGGTTATATATATCTTTCTCTCGTTCTTGTTCCAAAAACATAAACAAATTATCGATGAAAAAAGGTACGAAACTGAGCCCTATTGCAAATTAAAGGTTAAACACGTCAAATGTGAAAAAAATTATATTTCAGAAACTTTATTGTGGTTAATTTACATCTCTTCCTAGCTAGGTAAATACCGCGGCCCGCATTTAATTAAAAAAGTGAGTCAAAAGACTTAGCGGCGCAACGCTTGTCAATTGCACCAGTTCAAATAAATCACTAAGGTTAAAACATCATTAATATTAAATCACGCCTGTGATTTACACGGGGGGTGCGAACTGCGCTAAATTCGGCTTAACCATTGAATTATGTACGCGACTGTTGGAATTTTTATAAACATTTCAAAAATAAAGTTGTGTAGGATGCTGCGTTGATTAAGTTTAAAATTCTTTATCTCCTCTACTGGTCTTGAACGGCTGAATCGTTATGGTAGTTTGAGAGGATGTTTGAGGGAGTTGGTCCGGTGCGAAGTAAAATACACTTTTAAAACACTGATAGGCCATGTTCAGCTTTTGATAGAATTGAGATAATTAGTGATAGGTTGCTAGTCTGTCACTTAAAAGAAGAATCCCAAAATAAGCATATCCTTTGCCTACCCTTCAAAAATTTTATCCCAAAAATTGTTTTTACTATACTTAGGAAATTTTATAAATTCGAAAGTAACTCTGTCAATTAGTGCTTTCACGCCTAAACCACTGAATAGATTTTGATGAAATTTGGTTTAGAGATAGAGTTGACCCTGAGGAAGACCATAGGCTTTTAATTGAGAAAAACAGGTGACGCGGACATACAAAGTCGCGGAAAACAGCTAGTTTTAAATAAACTCAAATAGTATACGTATTACGTATGGTTGTTTTCGACGGGCGGTGGTGGGGAGAGGGAAGTTCCTGCGACGTGTGAAAACATACGGCGAAGCGGCGTGCGCGCTTCATTTACAGCTATACAGGATGTTGGAGAAATTACAATTATTTTTATGCTGGCCAGGTTTCAATTTATCTTGAAGAATCATTGATTAAAGAGTAATGATTACCATGTCTTGAATAATTAACGGGCTATAATTTAATTTAACAACGTTATTTCTATAGGAGAGTGTGGAGGGAAAGGTCGGAGTGGGAAGACCTAGACGAACGTATCTTGATCAAATTAAGGACGTCCTGGTAATAGGTCAGGTCAAAAGTACCCGAAACATAATAAGCTTAGCAAGTAGTTACACCAATGAAGCATCGATCAATAGACGAATCGATCTCTCGATTAAAATGGTACTTGTTAAAATAAAAATCGATTGTTCGAAGCTTCAATTTTTAAGCGGGAATCTAAATGTTATACTATATTCCATATACTAAGATAATGTAATCAACCTGTACAGTACAGCGTAGTTCACATCGGATTTTGACATTTACCCGCTAATTGACGTATCAGCCCGTGGCTACCGTGCGCCCGCGCCGCTTCCGGTAGCTATTCTAAGTTCAATAATAGTTTAAAAAAAACTAAAAAACTACGCTTTATTGCTAATCAAACTAAAAAATAGAAAATAAAATTTAAAGACAAAGGAATTATAAAACAGTAGTAGCAAGTCGAACAATCGGTTATAGTCAATTACCTCCGATTAAAATTATAACAAAATTAAATTTATAAACAAAACAATTGAAATCTGAGTAAAAAGCGTGGGGTGCCTGATGTAGTAAATATTAAAATCATTCTATTAGCATATATTTATGACAAGAGAGTTATGAAAATGAAGTAAAATGCACCCCACGCTTTTTACTCTGATTTAAATTGTTTTGTTTATAAATTTAATTTTGTTATAATTTTAATCGGAGGTAATTGACTATAACCGATTGTTCGACTTGCTACTACTGTTTTATAATTCCTTTGTCTTTAAATTTTATTTTCTATTTTTTAGTTTGATTAGCAATAAAGCGTAGTTTTTTAGTTTTTTTTAAACTATTATTTATTTTCTATTTTTTAGTTTGATTAGCAATAAAACGCCTAGTTTTTTAGTTTTTTTATACAATTATTTTTTGGTAGAAGTGTTAACTTCCTACTACTTCTACTACGCTGTATAACTATCTTAAAGTTATATGTGGCCTGATTGGATTAAATCTCATAATATTCTCATCATCATGATTCTTTTTTAGGCGATGGGCTAGCAACCTGTCACTATTTGAATCTCAATTCTATCTTAAAGCCCAATAGCTGAAGGTGGCCTATCAGTCTTTACAAGACTGTTGGCTCTGTCTACCCCGCAAGGGATATAGACGTGATTATATGTATGCATGTATGTATGATGATTGTTAAACCCAGTTGAAAAGAATTTTATAGTGATAAATCACTGTTAATAATATTTTTGACTATCCAGCAAACATAACAATTTTCGATTGTGGCCTTGCCAGGAATCAAACCACAAGATTAAGAGGCAGATTGATACAGGAACAAAAATATTTCAAACATACCTCCACTGCCTTTACAACCAGGAACGCAACAATGTTTATCTGAAGACATCGTGGCACTTTTGTAGTAAAATCTGTCTTTCACAAAAACAAACACAAACTTGGGACTCCTATCTCAAATAATCAGGTACTTTTTACAGGAGTCCTATCTCAAAATATCTGCACAACACAGTGAACACAGTCAGAGTCCAATCTCAGATGATAAAATCACACGAATATCCGGAAGAACAAAGCTCGACTCAACGGAAGATTCCAAACTCCAAATAACGACAAGTTATCAGCACAAAACAAAGTGCAAATAGGTAAATACACAGGCACCGGTAAAAAAACAGAAAGAAAGTTTACAGGTGTTAGAATCGAATTCAAAACTTACTGCAAAACTTATTTTACATAAATAAACAAACTGTCACTCATTTTCCAAGCGAGTATTACAGTGTTGCTATTATAAATATGCAAAAGTTACATAATGTTAATTCAAGAATCGCATTAACATGTTAAATACGTATTAAATATCGCAAAGTTCTGTAGGTAGTAACTTTATTCTTGTATTGTTGTAAATTTAGTTGTTCAATTTTCATTTATTACTTTTTTTTTATTACTTATATATTTTTTATTGTTTTAAAATATTCTACTAATTCTACTATTGTTTCTAATGGTAATTCTAAATAGAGCGATGCGATGAAATAAAAAAGCCTCAGGTTAATAGTAACATTATATGGAAATATATTACATCTCTTTTTGGACTCCTTATGCGTCAGAACTTCTTGGTTTCTTGTATGGAGATTACTGGCACTGGTGCTATCTCTGTCTCTCTTACTCTCATACGAAGGATCTAAAAATGAATTTATTAATCCTGGCAGTTTTAATAAGGATAATGAGAAACTCTTATCAAAATATTGCATTGTCATCGGTCCTTGATACGTGTGCAAAGTTTCAAGTTGATCAGACGTTTAGAAATCAGTGAAAATTAAGCTCAAAGATTCCGTTACATACATACATACATACATACATACAAACCCAAGCTAATAAAAGCGTAGTAAAAATTTGAATTTTTAAATTCGAACGACAATCGTACGCGTGGGAGGTCTTTGTTCCTATGAATAAATCCTTTTTGTGAAGCGAGAAGGTTTATATTTCTTTATCAAATATTTCTTTTTTCAATCAATTGATGAGTTTTGTTGGTATGGTGATATTAAATCTTATTGCTGTGGTTGTAAAGTTTATTTTACACTCACAAATTTTTTCTGATTTATTTTTAATTTTTTTAACAATTTATTGTGACGGTCTTAAGGTATTTTATTATGTAATTATGTCTTATCGAAGAGGTGTTTTATTGTACACAATTGAAAGATGTAATATTATTGTAAGGTTCTCATGAGAATGAGCTTGTTTTATGACCTTCGTCCGTGGACATTCTTACATCAAAATGTGATTTTTTTTATAGGAAATTGACCAAAATTGACTTCTTCTTACTTCGATAAAATGATAACTGACATAATATGAGGAGCCCGGGATACGTTCTTGACCTCGACTCCCATTTGACCCCAGCAATTTATGTCAGGGGATACCTCAACCTGTAGTTCTTTAACAGGAAACTGAATGTGTAACCATGAGGTTACACATTCAGTTTCCTGAATGTGCAGGTTTCCTCACTCACAGGTTAATAAATACATTTCCCTGATTTTGGCTTTAAAAAGATAAACTGTCGTTGTAGTAGTCAGGGAAGAATTGTCGGAAATAATTATAGAGCTCTCTGAGACCCGCTACTATACCTAGTTAAATAAAATGTACCCACTTTCATCGTCTCGAAATTTAGAAATGTTTTGTAACAAATATGGCATTTTGCGACCTTTGATACCTCGGTTCAAATTAGAGCAAATTGATGGAAACATCACAACAATGTCCCCGATTCAAGATGGCCGCCGAATTAATTGTTTCAGCCACTGAAAATACACGGGAAGAAATTGCACCCCACAAAAATCCGACTTGCAATTTTATTTAGAAAATCTGTGTAATTTTTAGGGTCAGTGGCAAATTGAAATTATGAATGTGAAATTATGTTTTTATCACAGCTAAATCTTTAAACCTAATTTTAATAACATTTTGTGTTAAACTGTGATAATTTAATTCTTTCTCCTGATGTCAACCGAATCCTAATTACAGCTTTAGAGAGACAGAGCAGTCCGGGTGATTCCTACATACATGCACACATATAATCACATCTATATCCCTTGCGGGGTAGACAAAGCCAATAGCCTTGTAAAGACTGACAAGCCACGTTCAGCTATGTGGCTTTAAGATAAAATTGAGATTCAAATAGTGACAGGTTGCTAGCCCATCGCCTAAAAGAAGAATCCCAAGTTTATAAGCCTAACCCTCACTCGCCTTTAACTAATTGTACCTTATTCATTTAACTCCAGAATATTCCCGTATGCTTGCCCACACTTCTCAATATGGATAAGAGGTCTAGACTTAAGTGGTCGTGATATTACCTACTGGGATTTATACAGACAGACTCTACAGGTCGTTCGGTGTATTGTTCATATCAATCAATCAATCACTATCAATATATGCCGTTTGCTGTATATTTGTAGCATTTAATCGCAAGATTCCAGCGTTGGGATTGACGTAGTCCAAGGTTTAAACGGATGATAGGTGCTTATACCTTACATACATATAATCACGTCTATATCCCTTGCGGGGTAGACAGAGCCAACAGTCCCGAAAACACTGACAGGCCGCGTTCAGTTGTTTGGCTTAGTGATAGAATTGAAATTCTTATAAAATGACAGGTTGCTAGCTAGCTAGCCTAAAAGAAGAATCGCAAGTTTATAAGCCTATCTCTTAGTCGCCTTTTACGACATCCATGGGATGGAGATGGAGTGGTACTATTCTTTTCTCTATTAGTCGGGAAGCACACGGCACTTATCTCTACTTATACCTTATCAATACTAAGTGGGTACCTAACAAAACAAGAAAGTATGTATATGTGCTTTGTGGTTTTCGCAACTTTAAAATTGGTCTGCTCGTGGTCTACTCCATCATTTTCTGACTTCCAAATGACGTAAGAGACGTCTTAAGAATTAAATACCTTCGTCTAATGCAATAACTATGTACACTAATACGAGTATTATAAAGCCGAAGAGTTTGTTTGTTTGTTTGAACGCGCTAATCTCAGGAACTACTGGTTCGAATTGAAAAAATTCTTTTTGTGTTGAATTGAAAGCGAAAAAATAATGGAAAATGTAAAAAAAAAACGGGGACAGTTATTCATCCATGTGGGCTTCAATGATGCCCAAAATAACCATTACACGCAGACGAAGTCGCGGGCACAGCTAGTATAAGATATAGGTAAGGCCAGTAGGTAGATGGGATAGCTTCGTGTATCTAGTGATAAGATCTAGAACTTATTTCTGAATCAAGCAGAAATATATTGCTATAGCAATTGCCAAAAGGAAGATAGACATAGATAAAATCACGACTATTTCGCGGAGGGGTAGACAGAATCTACATCATTCCACTTGCCAAGATCCCAGCATACTTCTTTCGCTTCATCCACATTTATTATTCTCTTCATGCAAACTCTGCAATTTCGGGTACTCTAGACTTATGATTATTATGAGTAAAAGAAATTTGCTTAACATACATACATATGGTCACGTCTATATCCCTTTCGGGGTAGACAGAGCCAACAGTCTTGAAAAGACTGAATGGCCACGTTCAGCTATTTGGCTTAATGATAGAATTGAGATTCAAATAGTGACAGGTAGCTAGCCCATCGCCTAAAAAAAGAATCCCAAGTTTGTGAGCCTATCCCTTAGTCGCCTTTTACGGCATCCATGGGAAAGAGATGGAGTGGTCCTATTCTTATTCGTATTGGTGCCGGGAACCACACGGCACAATTTGCTTAAGTATAATTATAAGTACCTAATACTAGTACACACAGATACTCGTAACTCCAGACTCGCTTTAGCCGTTATTCAGTCATTTGCACAACCAAACATTACTTAAAACAATTTCACACCATATAATTCTCCCGTGACTTGCAACAAATAAGGGTGCGTCCACACCCGCCGCGATAATGACTGCGAAAACAGACATAATAAATAGATATTAGGAGATTACCAGCGGAGGCGCGTGCGGGCCGCGTGGCCGCAGTTAGCGCAGTGTGGATGCACCTTATGAATGTTTTTATAAGGTACAATGATTTATTTGACGGGTTAGGCCGACGGGGGATTTTAATTTTGGACAGCTCAGCGTGAGGTGACTTTGCAGAAGGGAAAGTCTGTGTGTCTTGGAGGTTTTGGCATTGGAAAGAGTTATTCTTTTTAATGCTTTGGTAGCTTCTGTATCGCCACTCAACAGGTAGAACAAGCTAGCTAAACAATCTTGACGTCTTCATAATGATATAATATGCCGAGGCAATCTAAATAAGTTCGAAAGTAAGTTCGTTTGTAACCACTTCTCTTCGCAACCGATCTTTATGTTACTTGAAAAAAAAAATAGTTTTAGAACTTACAAAATCACACAGATTAATTTTTTTTAGTAATTTACGGGTAGAGCGGACGAAAGCTAGTAACGGAGTACAGATACATACATACATACATACATAAAATCACGCCTCTTTCCCGGAGGGGTAGGCAGAGACTACATCTTTCCCCTTGCCACGATCTCTGCATACTTCCTTCGCTTCATCCACATTCATGTTTGGTTTCGGGTACTTTTGACCTGAGTACAGATACCTAAAAAATACAGACAAGGATTGATTTTTGAGTCTTATTTCCTCCCCCTGCACCCATGCCTTCGCTCCTGGCGACTGTTCGCTACATTGAGTAACAATTTAATAATATTGCAGGGCGCGTGCCGGCCGCGCGAGACAGGTGATGCGTTGCGCGTCGGGTGGAGTCCCTTTGGCGCTAAGGATTTGCCTCTATTTTTCAGAAAGCATTTTTTATTGTATTTTTTCCTAAAAAGAAATTAAAATTTTCACTTCCCCCTTGATCTCCATTTATTTTTTTAATCTTTTTTTCTTTTGCCTTTAATCTGCCGTCACATGTTTCGTACTGAACTTGAATAAATAAACAAAAATCTTTAAATCACTTGCTTGGCACATAGAAAACACACACGTCTTCTTCAAATCTTTTATCCATGCGTCCAAATGGCATAAATAAAAAAAATTATAAAAATGTAAAAGAGAACCAAAAATTATTACATTAAAATTTATCAATTAAAAATATTACACGAAATTAAAATAAATTAAAGATATACCTACATTTAAAAAAAATTCAGTGCGGTTACTCTTATTTGAAAATTGACTTTCTTCTAAAAGAATTTAGAAATTATTAAACATTATTTTATACCACTTAGTATTAAGTATGTAAGAAGAGAGCATGATGCGCAGAAAGGCACGGGTTCAAATACCAACTTGGCTAATGACTATTCGAAGTAATGTAGGTACATTTGTTTGAATACTAACCGATGCTCTTATGGCGAGAGAAAACATCATGAGGAAACCTACACATTCAGGCAACAAGATTCACCATGATCGATCCAATACAGGTTAGGTTCTCCTGCAAAGGTTGCAGAGGTCAGTTGGATGTCGCTTCGTTTAAAAACCTGACTCCTCTAGGACCCTATCTAGGATCCAGGGTCAAAAGGCATACCCCAGGCTCCTCTCCAGAGTGGTGAGGATGCAACTCGGCCTTAAAGCCAGGAGAAAGAAGAAGAAGAATTAAGTATGTAGTTCCACTTGTTTCATGTCATAGGAACCCTTCAATGGGCGAAAGCGGAACAAACTACAATATCATACAGCAAAGGTGCATTTAATAGTCAGTTGATTGATGTTTATTAAACGGGGGGCACTATTCAATTTGACCTCGTTGACTACGATAACAGTAACACTTAAAATTTTAAACCATGACCTTTATCTCTGCTACATAAGCACTATTTTCGATTGGATTTTACTACTCTAAAATGTGATTTAAGTTGGTTTTGTATATAATGTATTGTGTAGGTTCGGCTGTGTGTCTGATGTACGCATTCTCGTGAGAATTCCTACGTTAATTACTGTATATTGTTCCGTTTGATGTTATTTTGTTTGACGTGCACCGTGTATAGTAACATTTAATTCCATAGAATTCGAGTTTGATTAAATAGATATAGGTATTCTATTTACGTTTTTGGGTCTAAAAACTTTGTGTTAGGCGACTAAGGGGCAGGCTTATAAACTCGGGATTCTTCTTTTAGGTGATGGTGAAGCATTGTCACTATTTGAATCACAACTCTATCATTAAGACACACAGCTGAACGTGGTATATCAGTCTTTTCAAGACTGTTGGCCCTGTCTACCCCGCAAGGGATATAGGCGTGATTATATGTATGTATGTAGCAAAGATAAAACATAGGGTGTACCAGCTGCTTCTCTTCTCGTATATATTGTGAAATGGGATGGCATTAAAATTTGCAATACTACTTTTAGTTTCATTCATTACATACATACATAAAATCACCCCTTTTTCCCGGGGGTGTAGGCAGACACTACATCTTTCCACTTACCATGATTTCGGAATACTTCCTTCGCTTCATCCACATTCATGACTCTCTTCATGCAAGCTCGGCGGTTTCGGGTACTCTTGACCTGAACCATTATTTAATTCCATCATCAGTCCATGCAGCTGAATGTGGCATCTCAGTCTGAGAGACTGAGACTCAAACTATGCGCAGGCGGTGGTTTGTCTCACGAACGGTCAGACGATATATTATATTTTGTCATCATCTTTTAATTTTTAACTAATTTTCGTTAATCCATTCTGTCGACGAATGTGTTTCGACGTCAAAAGGTGAGTAAATTCCATGCAGTTGGCTTATAAAGTTTTTCTTAGCTTATTTATTTGTTTCGAAAGTAAAACTGTGTTTGAACATTTCCAGTCAGGACGCAACCGGAAAAAATTGCCGAAAAATCTTGAAGATATGCAGATTATTGTGTAGTTGAGAATGGCCATTGTTTTTTTAAATAGGATTGCTTTATCGTTCACCTGAATTCTTAATTAACTAACATAATGTGTAAGTGAGCATAGTAATAAAAATTATAGTCTAATTAATATTACCTATTGAACAAAGACACTAATGAAATAATGATATGAATGCGAAAATTCGTAACAACATGTTGACTCGATTCGCGTGATTCCAAAATTTTCACATTTTTTAGGAATTCCATTGGGAATGTGTGATTGTTTAAGGAAATCATGATTTTCCTTATAAATAAAAAAAAAGAAAAACTCCCACAAAAACTATTATGCGGAGTATTTCATTTCCTATTATTCTATGTGACTTAGTTTAAATGATTCGTTACATGCAAAACAAAAGTGAAGATTTCATATAAAAAGTTTCATTAAATGAATACCACCAATGAATTCATTTTTACGTGACATTTAAAGTTTGAGAAATTCGTGTCCCATTGACAAAAGTTTTTGATAATTTCGACTTGTTTCCCCTCGGTTAAAATCCTTAAAAGAACAAAATATTAAAACATTAACTTGACCTAACATAATCCAGGACATTATCCATAAAAATCCTGAGGGTACGTGCGAATTCCCCCATTTGTGGGCATAAAGGCATTTTATAAATCAACCTTTAATACTTTTTGAATTATGCCGGTAGCCTGCTTAGAGGCAGTTTGTATTCGGCCCTGTTTACCGCCGATGACAAATATGGAGGGTATAGGTAGATAGCACATTTGTTACCAAAAAGATTGGAGTTAAAAAAAAATATTTTGGTTTTTTTTTTGTTCCAAGAAAGACAAAAAAACAACAGCAAATTTTCTTTTATAATTGATTTGAATGCGTGTGACGTAGCTAGCACGTTCCAAAACGCTCTTAAATCTTTTATAGTACCAAAATTTGTTACTAGACTTAGCTTTAGCGTAGTAATAAGGAAAAGAAAAGCGTGTTTATGAGAAATTAAAATATTCTCAGAATTTCTCATTGATTTTTCAAATGTTTTTTACACCGGAGATAATGATTAAATTAAAAAACTTTAAGAAGAAGATTGTCATTGATTATAGTTTTCATTTAATTTTGTGTTTTAAAAGTTAGTTATAAACTAAACATTTTTTTTAAAACGATATCATTTCTTAGTAGCGATGATTATTATACTTTTAACCAATTTAAATCCATTCTTTATACCTTAATTTAGTATTAAGTCATAATTTTCCAACTTCGTTCTCGCCTACGTATTTCCAATTGTATTCTCAACCGTCAAAACTCCACTTCAGCCAAGCGATATAAAACCATAGATTTCGGACAATCATATTATAATCATACTCGTATTATGAAATATCACATTAAGCTGTGCCGTACGGCTAAAATGGAATTGAGATTCAAATAGTGACAGGTTGCTGGACCATCGTCAAATCGTTTCTGTCCTCTCCATATCTTGTACTGCTGGGATCAAATGGGTTTATTTGGGAAAAATGTTCGCGGGCCGATTTGTAGTTGCGACGGCTTTCGCACTATTTATGATAAAGGGCGCGCTCGTGAATTTTGCGCTATCGTTGGCATTTTTCCAGGAATATATACTAGCGGGAGCGATGTTTTGGGCTCGACTCGTGCCACAAAGGGAAAAAGTTACACTGAGCATGGGGTATCGCGCGAGAGATGCCGAGTCGAAGGTTGTTAAGGTTTGCTCATATTCTTCTAGAATCTTTCCCTTAAATTTTTCGCTGTTTTATTCTTTATCTGCCGTGTGGTTTCCGGCAGTTTAGAATAAATGCACTTCATATATTTCTACTGAATGTCGTAAAAGGCGAATAAGGTATTTACCATTTTAAACTTGGAATTTCTCTTGTAGGCGATAGGCTAGCAACCGGTCACTATTTGAATTTCAATTCCATCATGAAGACAAACAGCTGAACGCGGCCTTTCAGTCTTTTTAAGACTGTTGGCTCTGTCTACCCCGCAAAGGATATAGACGTGTATGTATTATTTACATCCGAAACTTGTAATACATAATGAAATAATGCCTCCACTAAGAACAGATTTTTGAAAATTCCCATTGGACTAAAACCAAGGGCAAAAGCTAGTTACCTATAAATCTGTATGTCATAACAGCAAAAACGCTTTGCTCGTCTATACAGCTGTATAGCTAATATTTCACAGTAGGTATTCCAGTTACAAATAACAATATATTAGTTCCCCGGGGACCGGGAACAGGGCTTAGCTCTTACGCCCGTCCGAGTTAGGGATGTGGTACGCGTTGCAATGTATCGACTGTCGATTATGTTTCTTGAAATAATTTATAATTTTAAATAACTAATTTACGATTTTACAGTTATTGTAATTAAATTATGTGATTTAGTTCTCTTAATTTAGTTCATTGAATAAAAATGATAACAATTTTACAGTTTGAAATAAAAGTTTAATATGAATACCTATTCATACCAAATGGGTAACATTTTATGTGTAATGTGTGTTTTTTAGACATAAAAAAAGTAATTTTAATCGTCAATTATATAAACATATTTTTATATAATATATATACCTATACTTTAATAATTATATATTAATATTTATAAACTAAAGCATTTAACAAATGCTGGGCCTATTTCCTCACGTTCCAAAATAGGGTATTCATTCACAGAATATTTATTAGAAAAAAAGAATATCATCTTCACAATATACATCAAGGGACATAAACGTGACTATATGTATGTATGTATGTAAGAAATAAATACCGTGACATATTTTTGATATCGATCGTCAAATTAAATTATCGGCAATTTTAAAATCACATTATTTTTGAACTTCAATATCGATAAGTCCATGGTTCGTTAGAAATAAGTGACGTCACTAGTGGGCAAACTCCGTCTTTACCGACGTTCATCTCGCAATGAAATATTTCGAGCAAAGATTTTAATTAAACTCTGGCTTTCTTGTCTTTTGCGAAATAATTAAAAATACTTTGATCAGGCACTTAAATGTTTTATTTGAAGGTTCAGATTTTCATTTAATTATTTACTTATTAAAAAAAACACGCAACTAGGCTGATGTAGTAAAAGAAAAACAAATAGAATCGAATATTCATTAAAAATACTAATTTTATCTGAAAGCTGTTTTACTTACTTAACTTAATTTATGTGCATAAAGTTTTTCCATATAGCTTCGATTTTGACTTAAAAAAAGGTGTTAAAAATTAACTGTATCCTATGAATAATATAGTACATTTCGGGGCAATGTTAGGGTGCCGGCAAAGTTAAAAAGCGTGTAACTTTATGACAATAGCGCTTGCACTGGGGCGCGGCTGTACACTTTAGTGCAAGATTCAGGGTGAAAAATATTAAATATAATGGTATTATAAAGTATTTCAGCTTTTATCGATCAATTACTAAGTAGGTTAACTTATAAAAAATAATTTAGTATATTTTTTGCCTTTGCTTGACATTAATTACCATGTTTTCTAAAATAACCTTTCTACATAAGTGCTTCTTATTTGTAAACATTTTTTTTAGAAAAACCGAAATATGGTCTACATAAGATTGATAAAATTACACGAGTAATTTTCTATTTTCCTATAATTACATCATACTTTACTTTTATTTATATTTTATCATTATATTTGATTGTTTCCTCAATGAAATGTTCCAATTAAAATATTTTCTCCATATCAAATTTGCTCTTGACTCGAATTTCTATCTCTAGTATAATTAAACGTGAAATAAAACATTATAATATTTTCACATTATGTATCATTTATTTTCTATATATAAGTACATAGCAACTGTAACAATGGTGGCAATTACAAAGAGTAAGTATGACTTCATCATGGAGTGAGTATTTATATGTATTCTATATATATATAGATATATATTCCGTGTGCATTTTATTAAGTTTAAACATTTATTTATCTTGCTCTGCGCCAACGTCAATCTCCTGTTTGGTTTCCTTCCACCCAAAGGTTGACTGGAAGAGATTGCATTAGCGATAAGTACGCCTTTGTACCATCATTATGTGTTTTGTTCTGTTTTGAATGTTTAACTCTTATGTAAAAAGGTTCAATAAAGAGTTTTATCTATCTATCTACTTTTTCTGCCTGCTAAGTGTATAACACAGAACGTTATCTGGCCAGCCGACTTGAGGCGGGCGCCGTATTAACTTATAATAAACTAACGCGGTTTTAACATCACGATGCGTTACCCCACACAATTATCTGTTAACGTTTCTGCAAACACCAGTCTTATTTCTAGTGGGTGAAAACTCAATATCATTTGTGCTTAAAGTTTATACAATAACGTTAAAATGCTAACGCGATATCATATTCTTTTTATTATAGGATACAGTTTATTTTTGTGTACACTTTTATTCGCACTTAAGTGCTTTTGGTGTTGCGAAGAAATAGGCCTTTAGACATGACTAATATTAAAATGAGGGTGTATTTTTTTATTAAAAATCATCGCTTAGCGTATGGTATTAACAGGATTTGTTTGTTATTCGAGTTTAGGTTTTATTTTCCTTTCTTTTCTTCGTGAAATTTCGCAAACACAGATGTACTGGGAAGAACTATTTAATGACCTTCCTGAAGGTATTTATATTAAAATTTAGTAAGTTCATACGTACATACATATATTCACGTCTATATCCCATGCGGGGTCGACAGAGCCAACAGTCTTAAAAAGACTCATTGGCCACGTTCAGCTGTTCTTAATGATAGAATTGAGATTTAGTAAGTAAAGGTAAGTTGTAGATTCCTGATGTCTCAGACTCATGGAGGGAGCTTTGTGCATACATACATACATACATATGATCACGTCTTTATCCCTTACGGGGTACACAGAGCCAACAGTCTTGAAAAGGCCACGTTCAGCTGTTTGGCTTAATGATAGAATTGAGATTCAAATAGTGACGGGTTGCTAGCCCATCGCCTAAAAGAAGAATACCTACCAAGTTTATAAGCCTATCCCTTAGTCGCATTTTACGTCATCCATGGTAACGAGATGGAGTGGTCCTATTCCTTTTTTTATTGGTGCCGGGAACCACACGGCACTTTGTGTCCAGTTGTAAGTACTGCCAAGGATGGAAAAAGTCAGGAAATTAAGTGTTCCTCCCTTCTGACCTTCGTGACCCTGTTTCGTGAGAAAGCTAACGTAAGCTACATGATACATACATACATATGGTCACGTCTATATCCCTTGCAGGGTAGACAGAGCCAACAGTCTTGAAGACCGAATGGCCACGTTCAGCTATTTGGCTTAATGATAGAATTGAGATTCAAATAGTGACAGGTTGCTAGCCCATCGCCTTAAAGAAGAATCCCAAGTTTGTAAGCTACATGATCATGGTCATATATTCGTTACGAAGCGACTTCCTGGCTGGCTTCCGCGACAAATGGAGGAGTACTACCTCATATTGGGTGTCACTAGTAACATAAGCTTTAGTTGCATAGATTTTATATCCATGGAAGAAGATGAATTTTCCTATCACAAAGTACCGTGTGGTTCCCGGCTCAAATAGAAAAAAGAATAGGACCGCTCCATCTCTTTCCCATGGACGTCGTAAAAGGCTACTAAGGTATAGGCTTATAAACTTGGGATTCTTCTTTTAAACGACAGGCTATACGTAACCTGTCACTTGATATGAATCTCAATTCTATCAGAAAGCCAAACACCTGAACGTGGCCTATCAGTATTATCAAGACTGTTGGCTCTGTCTACCCCGCATGGGATATAGACGTGAATATGTGTATGTATGTTTTTATAAAGTGCCGAGAACCATGAGGCACTTAAATTCAAATGTGAACAAAATTAAAAAATATATTCATTATTATGAGACCTCAAATAAATTACTAAAAACTAAGCTTACTGTCGCTTCCAAAGCGTCAGTGCAGAAGAAGCGGTAACAAACAGCACTGCAGCATTTTCTTTAACAACGTCAAATTCAAATTTAAATTAAATTTGAAATAATCCAAATTGAGAAAAGAAATGTGAAAATGTGCACAAATTTTCCCTCAACCCGAGTAGGTATCGTTTGTGATTTAAAAAATAAAATATGTCAATAAGACTTTCCCCTTCCTGTCACTGCTATAATTGTGACTGACAAATAGATAGTGACGTCACAATCAAAGGTACAATTCAATCTGACTGCCACGTGTCGCTAATCTCTGCGATGATAATGCTTACTTCATATTGTAGCTAGCTTCAACCCGCGACTTCGCTTGCGAATTTAGCCCCACCTACAAAAGATTGTCCTCCTGTCCACCTACAAATGGATGTCGTAAAAGGCGGCTAAGGGATAGGCTTACTTACTTGGGATTCTTTTTTAGGCGTTGGGTTAGCAATCTGTCAATATTTGAATCTCAATTCTATCATTTAATCAAATGGCTTAACGTGGCCACTCAGTCTTTTCAAGACTGTTGGCTCTGTCTACCCCGCAAGGGATATAGACGTGACCATATGTAATTACGTATGTACAAAAGAATACAGTTTTTTTGCAAATCCCATGGGAACTATAGTTTTTACCGGTATGAAAGGTATACACCTCCTTCTCAAGACCTTTAATTATATGTACGCGGAATTTCTAGAAGATTGGTACATACATATAGTCACGTCTATATATCTTGCGACCCCGCAAAGCAGACAGAGCCAACAGTCTTTAAAAAACTGATAGGCCACGTTCTACTGTTTGGCTTAACGATAGAATTGAGACACAAATAGTGACAGGTCGCTAGCCTATCGCCTAAATGTAGAAATCCCAAGTTTATGAGCTTGTAGCGGGAGCGATGATTCGGCTCGGCCGCCACCAAAGGGAAGATCTTCCGCCAGCTGGTGTGACGCCTGGGGAACCGCGCGACAGACGATGTTGTGTCGGAGGTTGTATATATGCTCCAATCCGTATTTCGCTGTTTTTTGACTGATAACGTCGCGTGATTAAATTTTTTATTTTTGTGACTCATGGCGCACAGATGTCGCTACAAGTTTATCCCTTAGTCGCCTTTAGGGAAGACTAGGAGGGGTCCTATTCTTTTTGGCACCAATTAAAAAAAAAGAAAAGGGCCATTCCTTTTTTTTCCCATGGATTTCTTAAAAGACGACTAAGGGATATGCTTACAAACTGGGGGTTCTTCTTTTAGGCGATGGGCTAGCAACCTGTCACTATTTGAATCTCAATTCTATCATCAAGCCAAAAAATTGAACGTGGCCTATCATTCTTTTCAAGACTGTTGCCTCTGTCTACCCCGCAAGGGACATAGACGTGACTAAATGTATGTATGTATGTTCATCTATAAAAATGTAATATAGCTCTGTAGTCTGGTCGTGAGAGCACTCCGCGCTGCAATAAGCTCGCTTTGACATTTGGAATGCAATTATATTGCTGTTTAGTCTAGTGCCCTTCATTTGTTCCCTGAAGTTCTGATTTGTTAATATATGTAATGAACTCTTTGGTTCATCAGATATGTTGAACTCTTTGGTTCATCATAGGATTTTAGAATATTTGTGACGTATGTCACTGTCAATTGATTAACCGGTAAAAATAATTCAAATATTCTCAAGACTATAAAATTGAATTACAAAATATCATAAATAAATTAGTTAAAATAAATAAGTTCCATATTTTGTTAGTTTAGAGTGAAATAATTGCATTATATGTCGTTTCTCTTTTTAGGTAAGAATATTACTTTTAAGTTGTTTTTGTTTTAGTGTTTTGTCTTGCGTTCTACTTTTCAATAATAAATTTCTCTTTTTAGAGCAACACATCAGAATATTATTTCACCAAATTCATATCATTATAAAACGACATATTCGCTAACCTTTACACAATGGAGAGAATACGATTTGAATTCGTAATAAAAGCGATGGAAAATGACCCAAAAACAAACGTACTTTGCATTACTTCATTGGAATTTGAGAAACACACTTATTTGATACCTGAAAAACTTCAACCAGCAAGATTACATGAACAAGTGATCAAAACTCAAGTTTACCTGAAATTAAAAGATACTATACATAAAAGACATGACAAAAGACAAGTTTGGATACGTGTAACACCGGAGATAAGAGGAGCATATATGGATGAGGATGGAAATATGCAGTTTAAAGGATATTTGTTAGAGGAATGTGACATACAAAAGCCTGCGGCCTGTATTTCAGAAGAAGCAATGACAGAATTCTTTGAAAATTTCAACGCCTGTAAGAAAGAGACTGGAAAATCCTATAATATAAAGAAATTGACAGAGAAATTTGTTTTGCAGAAATTTAATAAAAAAACCTCAAATGTAACACAATGGTTGGACATATTCGAAATGGAATGTACTCGTATGAGTATAACGGAAGACTCTGTTAAAATTGAAGCATTAAGGTTATTCTTAGAAGATTCTAGTCTTGACTGGTATAGTTCTATGCTTATAAAATATACATTAAATTCGGAATGGTCAACTTGGAAAGAAAACTTCTGTGAAACATTTGCTGATAGAGGGTGGTCTCCGGTAAGATATGCAATTTTGTTTAAATATAGGCAAGGGTCGTTAATGGAGTATGCTTTAAAAAAAGAAAAGCTTTTATTGGAGATAAATAAAACAATGGATTCATCAACTCTTATTGATTTAATTGCTACTGGACTCCCAAATTTTATTGCTGACAAGATTGATAGATGTAATATAAAAGAAACTAAAGATTTATTTAATAATATACGGGGATTGGAACATCTAGCAAATAAAAAATATTTAAATAATAACGCCGGAAATTTGGGAAATAAAAATAAAGAAAAGGATAGTAATTATAAACCATGCAGAATTTGTGAAAAGGAAAACAAAGGCTCTCGTTATCATCCAGAATCATTATGTTGGTTTAAAAATAATAGCTATAATAATAAAAGAGAACACATAAGAACTGTTAATAATTCTGAATTAGAAACCGAATTAAATGAAATTGATCCAAAAAACTGATTGTACCACCATTAATCAAGATTAAATTATTGTTGAACGATACTCTAGAAACAACTGGTATTTATGATTCGGGATCAAATGTTTCCTTGATAAATTCTAAATTGTTATGTTTAAAAAATCTATCAAGCAACAATAATATTTCTATTAAAACTGCAAATTTAAGAACGATTAATGGTGTGAAAAAAACATTAGGGATAGTAACATTGAAGATAAAGATTTTTGATATCGAGAAGAATATGGATGTTTTTGTAATAGATAAAGAAAATTTTGAGTATAATTTTTTAGTTGGTCTAGACTGTATAAAAAAGTTTCAATTAGCTCAAAATGAAAAGTTAGAAATTGCTCAAATTGTACTCAATTTAAAAACAAATGAAGATAAAGAATATATAGGAAAAATGATTAAAGAGTCTAACAAAAACGGAAGAAATATGAAAAACAAAGAAGAGTATATGATAAACTTTAATGAACATATTGAAGAAGACCAATTTGTAATATTTGTAAATCATTTAGATATTCAAAAGCAATCTGAAATAGATAAATTGATATGCAAATATAAGTCCCTTTTCGCAAAAGATAAATATGATATAGGCACTGTGAAGGGGTATGAAGCTCATATTGATTTAATGGTGGATAAATATTGTAGTAAGAGACCATACAGATGCACTATACAAGATAAAAAGGAAATTGAAGAACAAGTTTCTAAACTATTAGAAGAAAAATTGATAGAAGAGTCTTATAGTCCTTTTGCTGCGCCAGTAACTTTAGCTTATAAAAAAGAAGATGGGAAAAGAACAAGATTATGTATAGATTTTCGTGAGTTAAATAAAATTGTGGTTCCACAATCACAACCATTTCCAAGGATAGAAGATTTGATGGTAAAGACAACCAAATGTAAGTTTTTTTCAACACTTGATATAAATTCAGCATTCTGGTCAATACCATTAAAAATTGAGGATAGAGAGAAGACAGCGTTTGTTACACAAGAAGGACATTATCAGTGGACTTGTTTGCCTTTTGGTTTAAAGACATCTCCGGCGATTTTCCAGAGAATTCTAAGTAGCATTATACGTAAACATAAATTATCAAATTTTACTGTAACGTTCATCGACGATATTCTGGTTTTCTCGGAGACTTTCTCGGATCATATTAAACATTTATCGTTATTATTAGAGGCAATTTCAAAGGAAGGTTTTAGATTGAAATTTTCGAAATGTAGTTTTGCTCAAAATTCAGTGAAATACCTAGGTCATATCATCGAAAACAAAACAATCACTCCATTAAAGGATAATTTAATTGCTATAAAAGAATTCCCGGTTCCGAAGTCACAAAAAAATGTAAGGCAATTTTTAGGTAAAATAAATTTTTATGGAAAGTATATACCAAATATATCAATAATATTAAACCCATTACATAATTTATTAAAAAAAGGACAGCAATTCGTTTGGTCAGAAAAGTGTCAAGAATCTTTCGAAATCACTAAAAAAATTCTTTGCTCGAAACCTGTTTTAGCAATTTTTGATCCGGATTTACCTATACATATTTATACTGATGCTAGTATACTGGGCTTAGGAGCGGTATTAAAACAACCACAAAGTGATGGAGTAGAAAAACCATGTGCATATTTTTCAAAGAAATTAAATGACTCTCAAAAAAAGAAGAAAGCTATATATATTGAATGTTTAGCAATAAAAGAAGCATTAAAATATTGGCAATATTGGCTTATTGGAAAAAGATTTAAAGTTTTTACAGATCATAAGCCACTAGAGAAAATGAATATAAAAGCTAGAACAGATGAAGATTTGGGAGATTTAACTTATTATATATCTCAGTTTAATTTTGAAATTATATATTCTCCAGGAAAATATAACATAGAAGCAGACAGTTTAAGCAGAAATGCCGTTCTGGAACCATATGAAAATCAAGAAGATATTTTGAAATTGGTAAATTTTATTACATTAGAGGATATAAAGACTGATCAAGAGAAGAATAAAGATGTAAACCTGAATAAGAAGAAATTCACCCAAAGAAATAATATATATTATCAAAAGGTTGGAAAAAGAGACAAAATAGTATTAACAGAAGAATTCAGTAAAAAACTTATAGAGAAAGTTCATTATAAATATTGTCACATCGGGACACAACAAATGAAAAATAAAATCAAACGATTCTATACAGCCAAAAATTTATCATACAACATACAAAGATTTTGTGAACACTGCGAAACCTGCATAAAGAATAAATCAAGAGGAAAGTACAATTTTGGACTAATGTCTCACCTGGGTCCTGCTACTTATCCTTTTGAGATAGTGTCAATAGATACTGTGGGCGGATTTGGTGGCACACGATCCACTAAAACATATTTACATTTATTGGTAGATCATTTTTCTAGATATGCTTTCATATTGACTTCAAAAACACAAAATTCAACTGACTTTATAAAACTGATTCAAAAAGTTCCACAGGGAAATAAGATTGGTCTCATTCTTTCTGATCAATATCCGGGTATCAATTCCAAAGAATTTAAGAATTATTTAAATAGAGAAAATATACCTATTGTCTTCACTGCTGTAAATGCGCCTTTTTCAAATGGTTTAAATGAGAGATTAAACCAAACTTTGGTTAACAAAATAAGATGTAGGTTAAATGAGAAGAAAAATAAACTTTCTTGGACAACTATTGCTCATGAATGTACCCAAATGTATAATGAAACAGAACACACGGTAACAGGGTTTTCCCCAAGTTATCTTTTAGAAGGGAAAAATACTGATATTTTACCGGAGGAATTAAAATATGATAATTGTAATGATTTGACGGAAGATAGAAAAATTGCATTAGAAAATACTTTAAAATCACACAATTATAATAAAATTTACTTTGATAAAAACAGAATTAATTATGACTTGAAAGTCGGAGATTTGGTTTATGTTGAAAATGGTAACCGACTGAACAGGAAAAAGTTAGATGAATTAAAAATAGGTCCTTATGAAGTTTTACAGAAGCTTTCTAAATCAATTTATAGAATTGACACAGGTCATAAAAAGTGTGAATCAAATATTTTCCATATCACTAAACTAATTCCGATCCGAGAAAGCACTTTTTAGGGGGGGAGATGTAATGAACTCTTTGGTTCATCAGATATGTTGAACTCTTTGGTTCATCATAGGATTTTAGAATATTTGTGACGTATGTCACTGTCAATTGATTAACCGGTAAAAATAATTCAAATATTCTCAAGACTATAAAATTGAATTACAAAATATCATAAATAAATTAGTTAAAATAAATAAGTTCCATATTTTGTTAGTTTAGAGTGAAATAATTGCATTATATGTCGTTTCTCTTTTTAGGTAAGAATATTACTTTTAAGTTGTTTTTGTTTTAGTGTTTTGTCTTGCGTTCTACTTTTCAATAATAAATTTCTCTTTTTAGAGCAACACATCAGAATATTATTTCACCAAATTCATATCATTATATATATATCATCAGAATAATATATATATATATACCTATGTCGTGCAGTTTCCGGCACTTAAGAATGGGATCACTCCATGTCCGTCCCATTGATGTCGTAAAAGGCGACAAAGGGAAAGGTTAATAAGCTTAGGAAAAACTTCCTCTTTTAGACGATGGGCTAGCAATCTGTCAGTATTTGAATCTCAAAGCCATCATTAAGCCAAACAGTTGAATGTGGCCTTAGGTACATATTTTTCCACATTGTTGGCTCTATCTACCCCGTAAGGTATAAACACGTGATTGTATGTATGTATTATACATTAATGAAACATTCATCTCATTTGGTCCTTTATTAAAAACTCAAAATCGCGTGCACGTAAAATGTAATTCCGTCCCCTCGTAGCGGGTGCTACGCAACGCTACGGCGTAGCACTCGACATTCTCGTAGCGGCGTAGCTCACGAAACGACGGGAATTTCATATATTTCCCGATTTCATTGTGCTTACAACGATGGTAGGTACAAAACATAGTTAGGTACAAATGTACCTGTATTTTGTATGTAGCTTATTTTTCAGAGTTCGTCTGCTGTGGGAATTCAGGGAATTCTGTTTTGTAGCAATTTTTTTTTTATTTGATTTGAATTCGATTTTCAAATGAAAATTTTAAATATATTTTTTAATTTTCTAGATTATGCTCACAGATTTGCGTGAATCGAGAAATCTTGTTTGAATGGCCACGTTCAGCTATTTGGGTTAATGATAGAATTGAGATCCAAATAGTGACAGGTTGCTAGCCCATCGCCTAAAAAAGAATCCCATGTTTGTAAGCCTATACCTTAGTTGCCTCTACGACATCCATGGAAAAGAGATGGAGTGGTCCTATTCTTTATTATATTGGTGCCGGGAACCACACGGCAGTTTTTAACAGGCTTATGAATTTTCCAAAATTCAAGTTAAACAGATTTCTTAGCCTTACAACATAATTACTACATAAGTTCTTATTATCTTCGAGTAAGAGTCGCAGTGGTCGAACAGTTAAGGTGGCCGAATAAAAAGCTTGTTGCACAGGATTCGATCCTAATGCAGCCATCTGACGGTGAGGGAAATCATCGAGACGGAATGCTTATTGAAGCAACTGGATATTTTATCATAATCCACCTAATAGGTATGGGTCAGGTTTCCCTGCAAAGTTGCAGAAGTCTGAATGGATTCTTCGTGCAAAAACCGGACTTAATCGTAATTAAAGGTGGACCCTGGAGGACCCAGGGAGGTGGTGAAGATTTTATGTAAGTAATAAAAATAAAAAATCGCCGTGTGGTTCCCGGCACCAATACAAAAAAGAATAGGACCACTCCATCTCTTTCCCACGGATGTAAAAGGCGACTAAGGGATAGGTTTATAAACTTCGGATTCTTTTTTAGGCGATGGTCTAGCAAGCTGTCACTTTTTGAATCTCAATTCTATCATTAAGCCAAATAGCTGAACGTGGCCATTCAGTCTTTCCAAGACTGTTGGCTTTGTCTACCCCGCATGGGATGTGGACGTGACTATATGTATGTACCTATGTATGTAATAAAAATAATTTTATACCTTTAAAAGTTGAAAAAAAGATAAAATAAAAAACTTCCAGGAAACTGCACGAAATAGTATATTTATATACCTAGCCACAAACAAAAATACAGTAGCGAAACGATGATAAAAAAAATAATAAAAATAATGGAAATAGAAAAAGGTCCGATCCGTTTGACGTCGCCGAATTCCTTATTCAACAATGTCCGAAAATTAAAGGCGCCTTTACAAGAAATCGCACTCAACCTGCGACGTTTTGGACGCCGCTGAAATATTTCCACCGCTTCGAGTGCTCTCGTTCATTCTACACAGCTATAGTAGACGCGCACTGTATTTGTTTTTTCCATTACAAAAGAACGGAACGCCTTGCTTGGACTATAGCAATAATATTTCAATATCGCGGCCGTACCAACCCTAGACGCCGCCAAAGTGATTTCTACGCTCTCCCATTGGTAGATACCAAGTGACGGGGAGCGCGTTCGATATTCAAACTCGAGATAGACAGAGACAGAAATACGTAGGATATGCGCGAGTTGCGTGGGTTAAACAAGGACAGGTATGAGAATATCCACGTATGAATATTGTATGAATGCGAAAGGCTCGTATCAATAATACGTGCACGAATGAAATAATAGATTATTCGTTTGTTCAAATCGAACGTAAACAAAATGTAAGCATCCATTACTGATGCATCGCGTGAATCAGGGATAGGCTTATATAGGAATGCGAGCGTTAGAAAGAGTTAACGATATTTTTCTTGGTTCAGTTTTATGTTGGTCTGAAGGCAACAATGTGAGCTCTACATATCTGTTTTTGTACCAGTCGTCGGTCGGTTTTCACATTAAACGATCATTTTAAGGGCGAACCAATCAAACTGCAAATTTATACAAATTAATACTAAACGGGTTATATTAATTTTATAACAAAAATTAAGTGTGTAAATAAGTTTGAACCGAGTCGTAATTAAAACTAATTGGGGGTAATATAGCGATAATTATTTTGTATTAAGGCGGCTTTTTGACGGAATTTTGTCCTTTTTGACGTTTTGCGGTCGCGCTTTTTTAAACTGTGACGCGGGAAGACTTGTGTTCGAAATTTGAATGTTAAAATGATCGTCAGTTCTTCTCGTGAACAATAAAGGATGTTTTCTATATGTGATTTAAACGAGTGATTTTATAGGATCCATAGGGTTGTGTGCTTATAGAAGTTTTTGTCAATGGTTTGTGGTGCAGTGCTGAAGACGATGTCGACATAGGGGGCGGCCAGGGTTGGCCTTTTGAGGCCATGCTCAATAACCTCACGGCAACAGCTTTAGGAGGTAAAGAATGGTTTTATTTAAGTTCAGAAATTATCATAACCTATAGGTATAAGTATTCCGGGTTTCCTATACTTAACTAATAAACAAAAAAAAAGAAAGTTTGGTGAAATATCATTGAGAAGGGAAAATGGCCGTACATATAAATGATTTAAATATTAATAGATATATTTAAAAAGAGCCGTGTTCCCGGCACCAAATAAAAAAGGGCCACTCCATTTTTTCTCCATGTGTGTCGTAAAAGGTGACTAAGGCAAAGGCTTATAAACTTAGGATTCTTCTTTTAGGCGATGGGCTAGCAACCAGTTTTATCATTAAAGCAAAACAGTTGAACGTGACCCATCAGTCAGTTTTCAAGACTGTTGACTCTATTTGCCTCGCAAGGGATATATGTACTTAGATGTGATTATATGTATGTATAAAAAAGTAAAAATAAAATGGCAAAGTCTTACATCTTTGAAATATTTAATAAAATACTATATCAGACTTTCGAATCAGTAAATATTTTACAAGCTTTTATTTTTATAGTAAATTTTTTTATCAAAAAAAGGTTTCTATATTTAATAATATTTTTTAATAAAACACAAAACCGCAGATAGAAATATTTGATATTTTGAGTATTAACTGCTTAAACATTTGTCAGTCATCCTCTACAGAATGAAAAACAGTAAGGAATTATTAATTACTAAAGCACTAAGTAAGTACTTAGGTAGGTACTTAGTTTGCCCGCAGCATCGCTCGTGTTTAACAAAACTTTCCGTTTATTATACGTTCCCGTGGGAATTTCGAGAAAGGAAACCCTCTTATGCTTAACCTCGGATAACCCATCCCACCCATTAACTAGGTAGGTAGGTACTTCTATTATCACAGAATATTTTATCTGTCTATTGGTTTAGCTGTAAAAGAGTAACAGACGTGCATAGATAAATTCCAATTGAATTCCAAATTATTTTTATCATGTCGTGGGGTCCAATAAAAACAAAGAATAGGATCAACTCCATATCGTTCCCATGGATGTCGTAAAAGGCGACTAAGGGATAGGCATATAAACTTGGGATGCTTTTTTTGGGCGATGTACTAGCAACCTGTCACTATTTGCATCTCAATTCTATCATTAAGCCTAACAGCTGAACGTGGCCTATGAGTCTTTTCAATCCGCGGGCGCTGTCTACCCCGTAAGGGATTTTGACCTGATTATATGTACCTATGTAAATTTTTATCAAAATCAAACCTTCAGTTTAGCTTTAAAATCGTAACAGACATACAAGCATTTCGCATTAACCATACGTACTTAAGGTTATGGTTATTGTTATACTTACTTACATAAATTAAATAATTTTTTTATACCTATTCTTTTTCCTTTAAATTTGCTGCTCATAAAACCTTAATTTGACAAAGTTATAATTCTAAAATAGCCTCAGAAGTACTCTATGTACTTGTTAAATTACCCTTAGTCAAACTAATTACTAACTTCCCTCGCAATTCCCACGGAAGCGAAGCCCCTTACAAAAGCTAGTAAACGAATATTTCCAAAACGTTATAACAAAAAATTCGCCTAATATAAACGTACGGTTGCACCCAGCCATTCTGCTAAATTGCAACTACCCCCATAAAATGTTAGTGCCTTAAACCCCGCCCGCTCTGTTTTACGGGATTCGATTCCATTAAAGCCTGTTTATGAACCGGCCCTAATCCCGCAGCTAAGGGTGAATCGAGACTGCATGTTGAGGTCGCAGTGATTTTAATAATTTAACTTTTAATTGGAGATTATTGAGGTTGCAGACAGTTGGTCTATATTACAAGGAAATTGGGATATATACATACAAACATACATAAAAATCACGCCTCTTTCCCGGATGGGTAGGCAGAGACTACCTCTTTCCACTTGCCACGATCTCTGCATACTTTCTTCGCTTCATCCACATTCATAACTCTCTTCATGCAAGCTCGGCGGTATATTGCGATATATTACAATTATAAATTGATAACACATAAAGTATTTATTAAATATAGTATAGTTGAGTTAGTATCTCGTAACACAAGTTTCGAACTTACTACGAGGCTAACTGAATCTGTGTAATTTGTCCAGTATATATTTATTTATTTTAAAATAAGTCATTTTGTTAGAAGTAGGCGCTATTAATTTGCTGAGAGTCATGACTTGCTTATTTAAGATGTCGTATATGAGCAATGAATACAAATTTGCCCAATGGCTTAAGTAATATGGAAATGCAATTCTCAAAATATTTATTTTAGTACCAAGAATAGTTGAAATTCTGATTTTTTCAAAAGTATCTTTTTTTTAAAGGCTTTTGGCGTTTAGGTCTTAAATTTCAACTTCGCTTAAATCCGTTCCCGTTTAAAGATCACTAAACAATAACTTATAAATATACAAAAGAAAACTGTCTTTATATTGGCACTGAAAACTTCAGCAGTACCTCCAACTTGGTAATGCAGAGAAAATAGAAAATCCAAAGCTCGTTCTGCGGATCGCTTTCCCAAACTTTGTCAATTTGGACTATTGGGGGCTTCGGAGTTAATTCTCTCAATTTTACATAGATACTACATATAAAATCACGCCTATTGCCCGGAGGAGTAGGCAGAGACTACCTACATCTTTCCACTTGCCACTTGTAAGATCGTTATGCTTAAACAAAAAATACAAATATTTTCTCTTTTTATATGCTACGCCAGAAAATAGGACTATTCTAAAGATCTTAAGTTCTTCTATTTTAAAATAAGACAATTCTTAAGATCTTAAGTTCTTCTATTTTAAAATAAGACTATTCTAAAGATCTAAATTTCTTCTTTTTTAAAATAGGACAATTCTAAAGATCTAAAGTTCTTCTATTTTAAAATAGGACAATTCTAAAGATCTAAAGTTCTTCTATTTTAAAATAGGACAATTCTTAAGATCTAAAGTTCTTCTATTTTAATATAGGACTATTCTAAAGATCTAAAGTTCTTCTATTTAAAAATAGGACTATTCTAAAGATCTTAAGTTCTTCTATTTTAAAATAGGACTATTCTTAAGATCTAAAGTTCTTCTATTTTAAAATAGGACTATTCTAAAGTGCTACTCCTTCACCACACACACCAAACCACACGGGAAACACCCTTGTTGTTTTAATGCAAAGTGTGTAGCACCAGCTTTTCTTCCCGTGCGGAATGTAAAAGTCAATAAAGGGATAGGCTAATAAACTTTTGATTCCTCTTTTAGACGATGGGCAAGCATACATACTTACCTGTTACTATTTCATCTCATTCTCTTAATCTCAATTCCATCATTTAGGTTATCCAACTGAACGTGAACTTTCAGTCTTTACAAGACTGCAGGTTCTGTCTACTCCGTCCAAAAACGCGACTATATGTATGTTTTAGAGTCCGAATTGTAAAAGTTCCAGGCAGCAATCCACAATGTGTTTCTTGTATTTCTATTTTTGTTACTTTCAAAAGTTTTGCCTACAGAAAGCTGTTACAAAAGTTTTCACTGCCAATATAAGAGTCGAGTACTATAATAAAAATATGTTTTATTATAGTACTCGACTCTCGATTTAACTCATATTCAAGTATTTATTTCGTTGGCTAATAATAATTTGACGGCCTCTGTGGCGCAGCGGTAGTACGCTTGCCTGTGACACCGGAGGTCCTGGGTTCGAATCCCAGCTAGGGCATGATGAAAAAAAAACTTTTTCTGATTGGCCTGGGTCTTGAATATTTATCTATATAAGTAGGTATTAATTATAACATATAGTATCGTTGAGTTAGTATCTCATAACACAAGTCTCGAACTTATTTCGAAACTAACTCAAATCTGTGTAATTTGCCTCGTATTTTTTTATATAACCTTACCTGATGATTTCGACCGTGATCATTGACGGAATAGCGAGGGAAAACTTAACACAGACTACATCTATATTAATAGTAGGGTTAGGGTTCAATCTTTAGTCAAGTCATAATAAATAATACTTTTAATAAATAATCATGAAGCTAGGTTTGAAATACTGGTCTTAAATGTGCCATGACAATAATTTATAGATCTTCCACACCATGACTGAGGGTCGCTACCATAAGCTTTCGGCCTGAGGGTTCTGCAAGGGGTTTATAAATTAGTGCCAAACATATCTTAAAATGTCTGTCCATTTTAGTGTTGCTTGTACGAGTATTCTTTGGCTTGGGCAGTGTATGAAATAAACAAAAACAGCCAAATCTAGAAATTTTTTTATACTAATGTTATAAACGGGAAAATGTGTTTGTTTGTCTGCTCTCACGCTTTTGCTTTGTCTACTTGATCAGTCTTGAAATTTGGCATATTGCATAGTTAGGAATACTAAAGAGAACATAGGTTTTCCATCTCGAAAATCTGTAATATTCCTGTATGATTTGCAAAGCCTATTTTCAAAGAAGATTTTTTTTTCATGAAGATTTTTTCAATAGAAAATTTTAAAAAGCAGTAGGTAAATTGCGTCCAGTCATATACAATTTATATGGCAAAAATATTTTCCTCTTTAATTGTTGAAACATATATCAAATATTTTAAGAGAATTTGACTGGTGTTTAAAAATACCTACAGCCGTGCAAAAATAGTAGTCCGGAAAAAAATAGAACGAAAATCTATTTCTGGTTCAAATTAGTATAAATTTGTTGTTAATAAGGTAATCATGACTTATTTATTAGCATCGACTAAATGATGAGTTATTAATAGTGTAGCTAGAATTGGAAATTCATTAGAACTGTAGGCCTAATTTTGCTGAAAATAGTTCCTAATAATGCCATGTGTTGTATATTTGTTTGTTACCTTCTTGACTTTCATCTTCTCGCTTAGCGTTAGTCCCGGTTATAATTACCTCTCTGGAGTCTATCAGATCTATTTGTTGAAAACGTAAAATATTTTTAACATTGGCATGATAATAACTTTTGTAATAACTTAAGACAGAAAGTCCTTTAAATAGAGACTAAATAGATCAACCGACTTGGTATTACATGGATCTCACAACTTTTTACGGTAGAAAGACTGAGCTTCGAGACTTAGTTTTTTACAGGATGTTTTTGATGGCCCGAGTTTCCGTATGACCATGAAACTGAATTAACAAAATCGTTTTACACACAGCGGCTCCAGTTTGAACTCCGTAACATTTGCAGAGATCATAACATATGTATAGGTATCATGGTTTCCTCACGTTGTTTTCCCTCACCATAAGAGAATCGGTTAGCAATCAAAATCCTACTACTAGGTATTATAAAGGCGAAAGTTTGTATGGATGTATGGATGTTTGTTACTCTTTCACGCAAAAACTACTGAACCGATTACCATGAAATTTGGTATGTAGGTAGCTGAAGACCCAGAATAACACATAGATTGATAGGGTTTCCATGCGGACGAAGTCGCGGGCGGCCTCTAGTATTATAATAACGTTACTCAGAAAAGAGTCGCTGTTACATAGCCGCGGACGGATTTTGAGCCTGTGCGTAATGTTTTTTTGGACTACCGATGCACTGACGAGTTTTCAAATCAATTGTTACAAGACTACTAGGTACTTTATTGCATCACAAGATATTACAGAGACACATTTGTAAACCTTACAACAAAAGGCGACCTTGTCGCTAAACCCGATCACTTTGTTACCCTTGAAGGCATGGATAAACCGTTGTGGGGAATAGGTTTGCAGGTGAACCTGACTTATACTGTTAATGAGGATAGTCTTTTGTTAATGGATACAAAAGGACTAATTAATTGTTTTGTCGTAGGTCACAAAGATTCGTGCTCCGAAGAGAGTAAACAGCACGAGATCAAACCGAACATCGAGCGACCGCACCATGCGCTCGGCGCAAGGCTACACATCGCTCACAACATACGAACCGAGCACTTACAAGGTATACCTTATTCTCTCATTCTTATCGCATGATTATATCTATCTCAGCCGTTTGCTTCAAAGCCAAGGTTTGAGCGACCGCACCATGTGCTCGGCGCAAGGTTACACATCGCTCACAACATACGAACCGAGCACTTACAAGGTATACCTTATTCTCTCACTCTTACCGCATGATTATATCTATCTCAGCCGTTTGCTTCAAAGCCAAGGTTTGAGCGACCGCACCATGCGCTCGGCGCAAGGTTACACATCGCTCACAACATACGAACCGAGCACTTACAAGGTATACCTTATTCTCTCACTCTTACCGCATGATTATATCTATCTCAGCCGTTTGCTTCAAAGCCAAGGTTTGAGCGACCGCACCATGCGCTCGGCGCAAGGTTACACATCGCTCACAACATACGAACCGAGCACTTACAAGGTATACCTTATTCTCTCACTCTTACCGCATGATTATATCTATCTCAGCCGTTTGCTTCAAAGCCAAGGTTTGAGCGACCGCACCATGCGCTCGGTGCAAGGTTACACATCGCTCACAACATACGAACCGAGCACTTACAAGGTATACCTTATTCTCTCACTCTTATCGCATGATTATATCTATCTCAGCTGTTTGCTTCAAAGCCTAGGTTTGAGCGACCGCACCATGCGCTCGGTGCAAGGTTACACATCACTCACAACATACCAACTGAGCACTTACAAGGTATTCTTACCTTTCTCTCTTTCTCTCTTTGATTTTGTTTTCTGACAGTATCTTAGTGGCTTTGCTTAAAATATACAAGCACAGATAGCATTGATGAATTCTATATTTACACAAAAAGAGTTTTTTTTATTCTTTACTTTTCAATAAAGAAATAACTCCCGTTACAGTAATTGATGGCCAAATATCAAATGAATAAATAGTCAAATACTTTCTAGGTATTCTGAGAAACTCAATGTGGGACCATGACATATTTTGGTATGAATCATTCTAGTTCCGTTCACACTCATGAAATATTGACCATTCCGTAATAGGTTTGTTTTACTGGAAAATTTTGGTTAGGTTTTAAGCTACGTTACTTCGACGGTAATTACTTCTATCTCGATTATAAGTTATCCTTTAAAGAGGTCACATTCCTGACTTTTCAATTGAAATTTCTTTGATCTCAAGATCCCATATGGTAAATCAATAATATTTTCTTTGTATAAATTATTTAGAATCATTTAAGTATTTCTGAAACTTGGGTTCATACATAGAGGTTGTTCTTAAATAGTAATAGATGTCTGTAAGTACCAAGTTCTGCCTCCTTAGGCGAATGAATAAAAGTTAGTAAGACATAATAATGGTAGTCTTGTAAGTTTATTCAAGTCATAGTTTCTTAATGATTATGTTATTAATTTTATTTCTACAGGTGGCATCCACCAACAGCACAGTGGGGGGCATATGGCAACAGTGCCTGTCAGTATGTCCTCGTCAGCGTCAGATAGTGATAAGCCGGCCAAACAGAAGAGACACAGAACGAGGTGAGCATGTTTCAACTTTGATGTACTTTTAAATTTTGTCAAATAAAAGAGGTAAGTGGTCGAGTGACTTAAGTTGACATATTATATACTATATCACAGACAGACAAATCACTGCCTTATATGGTTTAGGTTTTAGCACTGAGAAGATTTCTCGATATTGCCGCAGGCACAGAAAGTAATCGATTTTTCTTTTTACACGGATTATTCTTGTTTTATACTTTAGTATTCGATATAAAGTGAATAATATTAATGCAAATAATTAAAAATAGAAAACAAATATATAATTTGGTGAATGAATGAAAAACTGTTTTAGCTTATAGAAAGACGATGAGTAATGAAAATTCAAGTCAACCTATAGATTTTGTGTTAACCAATAAAAACGCGGATTTAATTATAACTGTCTCTTTTACTCGCAGGTTTACGCCCGCACAACTGAACGAGCTAGAGAGATGTTTCTCAAAAACTCATTACCCGGACATTTTCATGCGAGAAGAGATCGCAATGAGGATCGGCCTGACGGAGAGTCGAGTTCAGGTGAGTTCTATTTTCAGAACTAATTAATTAATTAGGTACCTATTAATGCCTCCTTGATATATTGGCTTAAATTCTATTTTCTCTCAAACATTATTGACTTTTTTTAACATTTTAAAACCAAATCACTTTTTATTTTTTCTACAATTTAACTTTAGGTAGATATATCTTATTGTTTAGTGGGTGGAAACCAATAATAATAAAAAAGCGAAGTAATGAATAGCGTTACGAATCGTGCCTGAGTAAATCAACACTTGTATCTTGGTACATTAGTCACTATTTATAGCTTCAAAAAGAAATAAAACAATATTTTATCTTCAAAGATATCTTCGATTTAGTTTAATTCCCTAATCAAATATAACTTCGATCCAGCCAAAAATAGTGACGTATTCTTAAAACCGTTACCACTAAAAATCAACATCCGCTGAAAAATCATAGTAATAAAAAAATATTAAAAGTATCGGTCCAAGGTGATCACCTTGCGGGGGCCCTCTTCGCACGTTGCACACAAAACTTGCACTATATTGATACATTTCACAGGACCTTCTACCTGAGTCGCTACTCTTGTAGCGTCGTGATACAAGCATAAAATTCACTTTATGCGTCAGTTATAGCCATTTAAGATACTGTGAATGGGTGGTCGTCGCAATCAAACGCATGTTATCGTTTCATTGGATTTTGTATGGTCTTCTGGAGCAATTATATTTGTAAATCTGCCTTGCAATGTATTAAAAATAATTTCAAAGCCGTCCAAAATAAATTGATAATGTTCACGGAACTGAACAAGCAAACGAGTTCACAGTCCATTTCGAGTCAAGCGGTTTCACAACTAGACAATTCCTTTTCACTATGTAGTTTTTTGGAAGAAAGATGATGGATTGGATATTATGATCCATTTCTGTGTAGCATAAAGTAAGACTATGACTGCCTTATTATTATTTCCAACATTGTGACATTATTTATATGTATATATTTACATTAACAATCTTGATATTTTGTATAAAAATCGGATCAGATTTATTAAAAATGAAAATTTGAATTATTTTCATCACAGCGATTGAAAAAGAATAAATATAATTCATTCATTAACACCAATTGTCATCAATTTTATCTAACTCAGTCACTGACCAATGCTAAATGATTTATATTATTTACACCTTAATATAATCGGAGGATTAACACGCCAGTAACCACTCACCTCCTAATTCTATCGACTAACCGTGGTTCGCTAACTGTCGCTTTGGTTAAGCACTTAGTTTCAAGTTAAACTATGCTTTGCATTGGAAATTAGCCTTAATTTGTGTCGTATGTTCACTAATATTTGTATTTCGTTAGCATTCGTGACATACAGATTTAGCGGATTAACAACTATTAAACGAACGTCTTCGAAAATGTCGTGCTTGATGTAGTTTGTAGTATTTCTCTACAATTTACTATCAATAATGACCAACTTTTTTTAAAATACTCGTATAAAATATAGATTGACCGCTGTAATTTTCATATTTTTGCAGGCTGGCTAAGATGTTTTTATTACTTTTCATAAGACTCATGTAATTTCTTTTTATCATCTTCAAGTAGGTATTTTAGATGAGATGCGAGGGCTGTGTCATATTTACGATAGTGATAGTAACCATTATCTTGGGAATAAACATCAAAAGTTATTTCATAAATTCGATCTAAGTATTTATGGAATTCTTTCGTTAGTGAGTGAGTAATTGACTGACAGACAGACAAACAGCCCAAATCGCTGGGTCTTAAAATTTGAAATCTGGCATGTAGGTTCCTAAGGTGGTCTAGAGAATGGAAATGATTGCGATTTTTCGTTTAACGCGGGCGGAGCCGCGGGCATATTCTAATAGTAATTTATGAAGTGATTCATAGAAATTTTCTTTATTTTTCGTATGTGTATGTCGTGGTTTGTCACACGTTTTAGATTAGCTTCACCATTCTTCTTTATCAGATTTTTGACTTGTTTTTTACTTGACTAGTACTATGTTATTGAGTTTTTTTTTTCAAATTATGATCTGCTGTTTTTAACATAATTATAGTAAGTATTTTTCATCGGAAATTTGAAGTTTTTCATCGTCAATATTATAATATTAGCGTAACTCAACATTTTTACATTACCGAATGAATAAATAGTATAAAGTAAGTTTCAGTACGACTACAAAATTTCAAGGCTATCAAAACATGCGAGTTTTAATATTAAAAGCTGGAATAAATATAGTATATTTTATAACGTCGTTTAATAAATCAAGAATAGTCAACGAAACACAACACGTACGGTGTAACAAAACAAATGCGAGAGAAAAAAGTAGCGTCAACAAAAAAGGCCTAACGTAAAGTCGCAGTGTGGCGCGAAGTGGTGGTGCAGAACAAAAAACGAAGAAAAATTTAAGACTGTTTGCTCCCGTGTGGTCATGGTCAGACTCTGTACTAGCTACTGGGCTAGGGGATTTAATTACTAGTGTGATTTGACGTCAAAAGGCGTGTGTCGATGGTCGAACTGTTGAAGTACCCGAATAAAAATTTTGACATACCGCTTTTTACTTAATTATCTAGTTCCTTTATTGCTTGCCGGTAGACTAGAAGAGATCCCTTCTTGGGATAAATCCGCCATTGCAAGTGATTTGTTTCTTTTATAACTATGTACTGTTTTCTTGTTACTGTGTAAATTTCTATGCAATAAAGATATTACAAACAAACAAACAAAAAATGTGATTCAAAAGTTTAAATTCTACAGTTAAAAATTATGAATGAGATTTATTCATTAGTTTTGATCGTTAAGTAATGCTATTACGAGGAGGAAAGTTGCACATTTAGGAAACTATTTGACAATATGTGATGCAAAAGTTACGATGGTCAGAGAGGAGTGGTTTCATGTAAAGACTTACTGACTTGCTCATTTTATGATTTTTCTGCAGAAATTAGGATTTTAACTGTTGAGCAGATTATGATTAAGTTGTTTAGGAATTGTAGTTTAAATTTAATTCAAGCCATAAAATACAAGTTTATAGATGTATTTTACGTGCCAAATCAACAATTTTCGCGACAATACGTGACAATAATTTTCTTTTCAAAATACCTTCAAATAATTCAGCATCTGTAATGTAGTAAGTAAGTAACGATTGCGGTTCAATTTTTTCAAATTTGTTTAAAACGTTTAAAGTGTCTGTTGTCAAAGTCAGCAGTAAGAACTTCACAACTTTCGTACGATTCGCATTATCTAGCCAAAAGTTGTTATTTACTTACTGATTTTAAATGTGATGTACCTATAATCGCTTAAGGCACTTGATGAGATAGCATTTTATCGCCGTTTGATAAATATAAATAAATAAATACATATACATATACGGGACAAATAACACAAATTGGGTTAGCCTCGAAGTAAGTTCGAGACTTGTGTTACGAGATACTAACTCAACGATACTATATTTTATAATAAATACTTATATAGATAAACATTCAAGAACCAGGCCAATCAGAAAAAGTTCTTTTCTCATCATGCAATGACCGGGATTCGAACCCGGGAACTCCGGTGTCACAGACAAGCGCACTACCGCTGCGCCACATAGGCGGTTATAGTTTTCATTCTCTGTCTCTGAGTCGATCAGTTCAAAAATGTACAAAATTCTTTAGCACAGCACACAACAAAGTAACACGATCAAAACGGGCGTGTTAGCAAACAACATTTCGTACACATATTTGCTCCGCCTTGGAACTATATTAACTAAATACGCAGCCGGCACTGTGTAAACAGGTCTCTACTTGGGAAAAGCTTTGGTTTTGGTGTACATATTTGACTTGAACGCCTGAGATTTCTTCGTTGCGGTCAATTTTGTGAATAATTAAATGTTGTTTAAATGTTCTTATCTGGATTTATTTATTTAAACTTCATTACACAAAATACAAATGTATAGAACAATTAGCGGAGTTAATGCTAGATGATTGTGGGTGAATAAGTTATTATGTACATACCTGCATATAATCACGTATTTATGGCTAACAGGATAGACAGTTATGTTGTACTTTTGGGCCGAAATCACATTTTTCCAATCTAAGATTTGCTTTTAAGTGTTAATGATGATTAAGGATTCATAGTGAGGCAATCAAGGGTGATTTTGCAAAAGATTACATAGTATTTAGTCTCTTATTATTACCATTACATACAATATAACACCACGCTCCATCATCAGAAACCCAATAATTAATATGCTATCTAAGAACAGTAGCTGATATCCGAAAATTCCTTCTTCATTTTGCTCAATGGGACCAAAAACAAACGTAACATTTACTACTGAAACCAATACGCATTACCATATAATAACAGTAATGCTGTAATCGGGGAAAATGCCGAGCGCCTAAAAGGTTACGATGTGACGTCACGATCCGTTTTAGCAAGGTCATAAATGTATACAGAGTTCCTTTGATTTCGGCCTCTTTGGTGGTGTTTGTATAAGGTAGATGTGAATTGGGATTGTGCGGAAGATTATAAGTTTTTTGTTTGAATTTGGAGCATTTGAGATTTTTGACCTGAGGTCGTGTTTTATTTCAGTATCGTCCTACACAAATTCTTTTCATCGTGTATTAATGTTTCTTTTTTATATTTCCTTGTTTTTGAAAGTCTCTTGACTCAAACTTTAATTAAAACTCAAAAAAACAGGATCAGAGTGGTCGTGGTCAATAATTTTTTAACAGTTTGAGTGGCAAATTAAGTAATCCATTTTGTCGAATTTCAGCCATAATACTTTAGTCAAACTATTCATGAGCAATAGACCACAACCTAAAAAAACCTAAATGCGTTTCGGAAAACATGTACAATTTGATAAACGGAAACATATTCTTCATCAGCAAATAAGTATGTCTATAGTCTTCAATACCTAAATAGCGTTTTAGTCAGAGGTGGGTGTCTGGAGGGAGGCGAGTTAATTATACGTAATGAAACTATCGGGGTGGTTCCCTCTGATATTTGTAGTGATAGGATATAAATTAAGAAGATTTTGATTAAGAACATTGGTAGGTTTGATTTTATTGACGCGTATTAATTAGTTATTGAATAAACACGCTGTTACATAAAAAGGCCACACAGTAAGTATATTAAGGATATGTTTCAAAAAGTTTAAAACCCCACAAGTGTAAGTAATTATATGTATACATACATGTATGGATATGTATGTATATATATATATATGCATGGATATGTATGTAATTATATGTATACATACATATAATTACATACATATCCCTTGTGGGGTAGACAGAGCCAAAAGTCTTGAAAGACTGATAAGCCACGTTCAGATCTTTGGCTTGAGGAAAGAATTGAGATTCAAATAGTGACAGGTTGCTAGCTATCAGTCTTTTTAAGGCTGTTGGTTATGTATACCCCGCAAGGGATATTGACGTGATTTTATGTATGTATGTATGTATCTCTTATCATCGCTTCCATAACAGCATGGAAACAAACAAAAAAAAAAAAGACCTGCAAATAAATTAATAATTACGTTACATAAAACGCGATTCAGAATGCATGAAACTTTCACGCGTGCACTAAAAAGCGATCCGCTGGAATAATTAATGAAAGAAAAAGATTTCCCGTGTAACTCTCCGGCGCCTGCCAGCCCTGAATATCCAATCATTAGTTTGTATTTACGTATTAATGGAACATTTGTGTAGTACGTCATTGGCAATTAAGGATGGCAAAAAAATATTTATCGATAAATCGGATTTTGTTCGAATAAGGTTGCTTTGTAAGAACTATTTTTTGGAAAGTATTTTTATTTGAACTGTTCACATGTTTGTTTTTGTATTTAATTCAAAGTTCATTTATTCACCTATGATTGTGTTTACAATATTTAGTAGCCTTTGTAAAATAGTAGTAGTTCGTTTGTTACGATTTATTTTGGCTTTGGATTGTATGCATACATATGTATAATTACGTCGTTATTCTTTACGGGGTAGACAGAGCTAACGGTCAGCTGTATGGATTATAATATAAAATATCAGAAAATTGCGTCCACACCAATTATAAGACATAATCATGCGATCAGCGGGCTGTACTGAGATTTATTTCGTTTAAATAAAGGACATTGACTGACTGAAATATTAACGCACAGCCTAAATCGCTGGCGAGAAATTTGAAATATAGCATATTGGTTCGCTAAGAGTGAATTTTTCGATACAATGGAAATAAACGGAATTTTTCATTTTGCGTAAATTCAAATTCAAAAAAATTCAAATAAAAAAAAAAGCGTTTGATTTTGATTTGATTTGATTTGATTTGATTTGATTTGATTTGATTTGATTTGACTACATACATACATCGTCGCTGCGTTTGCCAAACCTGATATGTTTGAAAAATTTGCCATGTTTTGTTGTTTATCTTTTTATTGTTGTATATGACGTTAACGAAAATAAACTGTTTTTTGACGTCCTGAGAAGTTGATCAAATGTATATAATCATGTTTGGCAAGCGCAACGACGACCTACATACCTACATACATACATACCTACATACATATATACATACCTACCTACATACATACATACATACATACATACCTACATACATATATACATACCTACCTACCTACATACATACATACATACATACCTACATACATATATACATACCTACCTACATACATACATACATACATACATACCTACATACATATATACATACCTACCTACATACATACATACATACATACATACCTACATACATATATACATACCTACCTACATACATACATACATACATACATACCTACATACATATATACATACCTACCTACATACATACATACATACATACATACCTACATACATACCTACCTACCTACATACATACATACATACATACATACCTACATACATATATACATACCTACCTACATACATACATACATACATACCTACCTACATACATATATACATACCTACCTACATACATACATACCTACATACATATATACATACCTACCTACATACATACATACATACATACATACCTACATACATATATACATACCTACCTACATACATACATACCTACATACATATATACATACCTACCTACATACATACATACATACATACATACCTACATACATATATACATACCTACCTACATACATACATACATACATACATACCTACATACATACCTACCTACCTACATACATACATACAGACATACATACATACCTACATACATACCTACATACATACCTACATACCTACATACATACCTACATACATATATACATACCTACATACATACCTACATACATATATACATACCTACATACATATATACATACCTACATACATACCTACATACATATATACATACCTACCTACATACATACATACATACATACATACCTACATACATACCTACCTACATACATTCATACCTATCTACCTACATACATACATACATACAGACATACATACATACCTACATACATAAAATCACGCCTTTTTCCCGGAGGGGGTAGGCAGAGACTACAACTTACCACTTGCCACGATCTCTGCATACTTCCTTCGCTTCATCCACATTCATAACTCTCTTCACCTTCATGCAATCTCTGTGTGATGTACTACGGTTATTAATTACAACACCAATGAGTAGTTTAACTATGATGTAGATTGACATTACTTTACACATCTAGTTACATATATTATATATTAATATTATAAAACTGAAGAGTTTGTTTGTTTGAACGCGATAATCTTAGGAACTACTGGTTCGAATTGAAAAATTCTTTTTGCGTTGAATAGACCATTTATCGAGGAAGGCTTTAGGCTATATAACATCACGCTGCAACTATAAGGAGCAAAGAAATAATGGAAAAAGTGAAAAAAAAAACGGGGGAAATTATTCATCCTTGAGGGCTTCAATGATGCCCATAACTATTCCACGCGGACGAAGTTGTGGGCACAGCTAGTTTTCTATATAATCTTTGCTTCTTAAGATACATAATTTCAGCACTGCAAGCTCTCCCTCCTTATATCAGAAAGCTGCGTTCACACCGTCCCGCATTATGGGACATTAGCATGCGCCCAAGAGGCTGTATTGAGATTTATGAAGCCATAACTCACGCTGAGACTCAGCGGACTGTGACTATTTAGTTGTGTTAAACGTTCACGATGTTGGAATATGTATTGATTTTTAGTAAATCTTGTTTGAAAAGGACATTTTCCAGAAACGTAATGGGTACGGCAGAAATATTACGTTTGCGACGGAAAGTAATTTAACAGTTTGTCGTTATATTTTAAGTATATATATATATATATATATATATATATATATATATATACTTTAATTATATATCTTTATTTTAATTTTGTTTTTTTGTTTGTAAACTGTTTTAAGTTTTTATCGAAATGAGAATTTTAGGATTAGTACATTTTTCAAAATCAATAGGCGACGGGCTAGCAACCTGTCGCTTTATATGCATCTCAATTCTATCAGTAAGCCAAACAGCTGAACGTGGCCTATCAGTATTTTCAAGACTATTGGCTCTGTCTACCCCGCAATGGATATAGACGTAATTATATGTATGTATGTAAAAAAAAAGAATTAATCGGGAGGGTTCGTCAACTAAACTGACCAGCTATCATTTTAACATCAAATTAATTTGAATGCAATAGTTAACCCCTCAAGTAACATCGAACTATTAAACTTATCGACACCTGGTTGCCGCGCCTTCTATCGATCGACAGGTGGCAAATTATATTCATACTAGATGTGCCCCGCGACTTCGTCCGCGTAAAATGTAGATAGATAGATAGATAGATAAAACTCCTTATTGCTCCATAAGAGTAAAACATACAAAACAACACAAAGCAGATATAGATGGTACAAAGGCGGACTTAACGCTAAAGCAATCTCTAACCAAATTTACACCGCACCACCACAAAGTTGATTTAGCCACGGAGTAATCAATAGACCTTAGAGTAGAATAGATTTATTTTCAAAATTGGATACAAGGTATCACTTATTTACGTCACATCTTGAAAGTCATTGTCACTTTTTGAAAGTCAATTCTATCATTAAGCCAAGCAGCTGAACGTGGCCTTTCAGTCTTTTCAAAACTGTTGACTCTGTCTACCTGATATAGACGTGACTATATGTATGTATGTAGTATCTTACATATTGGTGCCGTGTGGTTCCCGGCACCAATACAAAAAAGAATAGGACCACTTCATCTCTTTCCCATGGATGTCGTAAAAGGCGACTAAGGGATAGGCTTAAAAACTTGGGTTTCTTCTTTTAGGCGATGGGCTAGCAACCTGTCACTATTTGAATCTCAATTCTATCATTAAGCCAAAAAGCTGAACGTGGCCTTTCAGTCTTTTCAAAACTGTTGACTCCGTCTACCCCGCAAGGGATATAGACATGACTATATATGTATGTTTGTATCTTACATGAAAAACAGCAACGCAAGGGTTATTTTAGTCCAGAGAGTGACAACTTTAAAAAACGTGTGTCACAACCTCAATTTTTATAACCAAAACTAAAAATTAACCACGTGTTAAATCCCAAATATTGATAAGCAAACAAACAAAGCTAATTGAGCCTGTAATCCTGTTAATAATGAACAGCTGGCCGGGATTTAAAAGTCAATATACCAGCGCCATCACGGGGGTTCTCACCCCGTGGGGGGTGAAATTGGCTAATTTATATTGTAGTAGCGAATGCGGTCGGGTGATATTTGACCAGTTATGAGAAAAATTACATTATTAGTCTTTGGTGTGCCGTGTGGTACCCGGCACCAATGCAAAGAAGAATAGGACCACTCCGTCTTTTTCTAATTGATGTCGTAAAAGGCGACTTAGGGATAGGCTTATAGACTTGCGATTTTTTTTGGGTGTTGGGCTAGCATCCTGTCACAATTTGAATCTCAATTCTATCATGAAGCCAAACAGCTGAACGTGGCCTATCAGTCTTTCAAGACTGTTGGCTCTGTCTGCCCCGCAAGTGATATAGACAAGATTATATGTATGTAAGTCTTTGTCTAAGACTTAACTGAGATTTTTCCAAAATTGAATAATAACTATAAACAAAATTATTGACTGGAGATTTTTTCATCTAGATCGTTCAAAATAAAGCCTTAAATTAATAATCAATCATTTTGTATCGTATCAAATATGCCATTCGCTTTTTCAATCTTACAATCTTTATGCCTACTTTCAACATACATACATATAGTCACTTGCGGGGTAGACAAAGCCAACGGTCTTCAAAATACTGAACACGTTCAGCTGTTTAGTACTTTCAACAAAATTATTTCTATGCTTTCGTTTATTCGTTGTAAATATTAATTAATTCGTTTCCCTTCGTTCTAAAATCTCCTTTCTACACTTTGTCATTTTTCATAGGAAATTTGTGTGCGTGTGCAAATTGATTGCAAGATCATACTAACATTGTTGAAGATTATATATTTGTTTGACTATTTTTGATAAAACTTTATACAGAGGTAGAATTGACCTTTAGAAGTAACGCTATGTAAAGCTTTTATACTTGGATTAGAATTTAGTTAACAAACGTTTAGTCAAATACTAATTATTTTCTTTTCCAACACAATCTTGAACACCAAAAAAAAAATCTTATTGACCACACAATAAAAATAAATAATATTGACTTTTGCCACATAAAATCACCAACTAAAACAAAATGAGTACCGACTCACATGGGAATCGGATTCCAGACACCCCTAGTGTGGCCCGCAAAATTAACACTGATCCTTATACGATTTTATTGCAAATGCTTGCAAATAGTCTTATATCACCGCTAAAGCCCTTTAATATGCTGTAGGCCAATTTCGGGGCACATTTTTTTGGCGTGGCAACATTATCTTTTATTGAGAATAGTGTTCGTAGGGTAATTTTGGAAGTTATAAAACTTAATAGATGATTTTCATATTTTTTTTGAGGCTTATGCGTTTTTAAATTGTAGTTACTTTTGTGTGTTGAACAACCGAATTATGAAATATGGATTTAATTACAGTAATTAGTTAATAGTTACTCCTAACATTTTCGGATATGTTTTATTTTGGTTTTTAGTTACAATACAGCATTGTTCTTTGACATTTATTCTAAGCGACCCGATTGACATGGTGTCCCTACATATTTTTTAAATACCTACCTATAATCGTTCCGAAATAAATCGACTAAATAACAGTTGAAACTGTATAATTATCCATATCGTGATTTGAAAAATAAGCTTTGAAATTGAAGCAAACGGGTATTTGGTAGAAAATAAAATTATTTTACTCGTTTTTTCTTTTTCTAAAATCGTTAATTAAGTACGTATATACCTACTTATAACCAAGAAAATTAATTAATTGATTATTCAAATGAAATCAGTTTAAAAAAATAAAATCATAGTATGTTTAAATCATAGACAAACTAACCTACCATTTTTTTACCACAGACTAAAAACACAAAGGCAGCACCGTAGCGCAGTTTATTTCGCATTTTTAAACAACAAAACTCAAATATTCCATTACGGCCCCTAAAAACGGAACCGCAAAGAATCCCGCCATTAGCGAGTTACGACGGTAGACAGTTACATGCAAACAGAATTAAATCTCCCTGGGGACATAACTTGCGCTTTATGAAGTCCTTGGTATCTTCGCGTCTGGTTTGAGTTTGACCGATCCCGCGGGGGGAGGGTTAAGTTTTCGTCAGCGATGCTTCTATATTACAGATATAAGACTTTTTCCGCGACTTTGCACTTGTGGGAATTTCAAGGAAGAAAAACGCTTACTTGCTTTATACGGTAAGTTAGGTTGCAAGTCGTGACTACTGTTTGACTCAGCGAACCAATTCAAGCTAGATAAAAGAATTAATTCCCTTTACACTAAACTAACACGTTTTATCCACGAGATATATGGTTATATTTTGTTCAAATACATACATATTTTTATTGTAAGTACAATAAAAAAATACACAGATAATATAAAAATTATTGAACCTACTTATAATTAGTTTGAACTAAAATCCATTATACCAAGATGCTATCAAGGAATGATTGGGTTATTAATATACATATATTGTTTTTTTACTACGGTCCTATTCCGAAATTTTCGTACTTTACATAAACTACATAGAAAGATGTAATATATCTTAAAAATTATATTTATTTAAAATTGTTTATTAATATTATCTCCAAATATAATGCGGCATTATTTTATTATTGTTATATTCAACATAATAGCCGACATAAACCTGCCCGCCGTTTCATATTATTTTGCGATGCCCAACAGGGTACATATTGTACCTATTTATAAGCATTAACTTTAATTCAACTTATATACTTTATTCTGAAAAAATAAATTGATGTAACTAAAAATTTAATAATGAAACGAAATCTGCATTAAAACCGCGAAAATGTAATCCCTGAGTCGGGAAATTGAATGAACCTCTTTGAAATGGCGGCGACTTCAAACTTCCATTTATATTAATGTGAGCTACCTCGGCTTTGTCAAATCCTACTTTAATTTGTTTCCACGGAACATTGTCTCGTTTTGTGCTTTTAATTGTTTATTATTCATTCATTCATAAAATCACGTCTATATCCCTTCCGGGGTAGATGGAGCCAGCAGTCTTAAAAGACTGATTAGGCTTTGCTGTTACTCTTAATGAAAAAATTGAAATTCAAATAGTGAGAGATTGCCAGCCCATACTATGAGCTGGCAATCTCTCACTATTTGAATACTCTCTCTTTGAATACTCGACTTTTAGGCTATGGGCCCCATAGCCTAAAAGTAGAGTCCCATTTCATAAGCCAAACAGCTGAAAGTGACCTTTCAGTCTTTAAGAGACTATTGACGCTGTGTTCGTAAAAGTTTCAAAACATCATTGTTTTTTTTCTTTTCCAAAATTTGTTTTTTTCGTCTATAACAACTAAATTCAAGACTAAAATACATACGCATATATATTTTATCACGTCTTTATTCCTTACGGGGTAGACAGAGCCAACAGTCTTGAAAAGATTAGAAGGCCACGTTCAGATGTAGACCTTAATGATTGAATTGAGATTCATATAGTGACAGATTGCAAGCCCATCGCCTAAAAGAAAATCTAAGTGTGTTAGCCTATCCCTTAGTCGCCTTTTACGATATATGGATATCGAATGCCATGGGGCAAAGAGATTTAGTGGTCCTATTCTAAAGTGACGGAAACCACACGGCATATTGTACTTAAATTTATACTTTATTTCATATCGTAAAAGCAGTAGGCATTTAGGTAAAAGTCGACATTACTCGTAGGTATTCATAGGTCGGCTCGGAGGGCGACCGGAAGCTACGTTTGGGCGGGCGGAGCTTAGGGAAGTGGTATGTAGTCATATCGATAATCATATTTGTTCATATCGATAATAGTGTGTTTTGTTTGGTAAGTTAAAATGGCATTTATATTAATTGATGATAAATCAATCTCCATCTCTTTCCCACGGATGTCGTAAAAGGCGACTAAGGGATAGGCTAATAAACTTGGGATTCCTCTTTTAGGCGATGGGCTAGCAACCTGTCACTATTTGAATCTCAATTCTATCACTAAGCCAAACAGCTGAGCGTGGCCTATCAGTCTTTTCAAGACTGGTGGCTCTGTCTACCCCGCTAGGGATATAGACGTGATCATATGTATGTATGTATGTATTAATTAATCTTAATTTTAGCCATGAGGTTTCTGGCAAAATAGAATAGATACAAAAAAAATAAACAAAATTTTATTGAATAAACCTATTTCATACTTGATTGTAGGCTTAAATTTAGGTTGTGGTGGTAAAACAATGGCCGCGCTGTGTATGAACCAATTGGACATTCAATTTTGAACAATAAGCATAAATGAAATCATTTAAGTTATTTATGTCCTTTTGGTGAGCAAAACCATGACCTCTTCCTCTTTAAATTATTTTACTTATAAATCCTTTTTTCTTTATTTTAATTTAAATTACTATTCAGGGACTTGTCCTATTGAATTATCATTAAATAGTAGGTAATTTAATTAAACATACATATAATCACGTCTTCATCATGATTGGTCATTCTGCTACCTCGCAGAATGAACAATCTAGAAAACACTGGAAGGCCGCCTTCAGTATTGAGATTTAAATAAACGTAACAAAATATAAAAGTGTAAAAGTATAAATACACGTAACAAATATAAAAGTGTAAAAGTATATTTTGACTTCCCCTTTTATTATGAAATAAGTATCGATAACCCAAACGTCAAATGGGCAAAGTAAAAAAAATATCGATAACGAAAACATTCCCCATCACTAAACTAAGCGCGCGTTTACGCTTGCGCGCGTATGTATCGAGCGAAACGGTAACCGTATGTACTTTGTTATGTACTGTGTACTACGATTCGGAATTACAAAGAAAGTGCGGAGCTTTAAGTTCGCTGAGTATAAAGTTTTCTTTGTTCTAACAAGTATAAGTGCAGAATACAGAGTTGTATTGTTCTTTAAGTATAACTTCTAAATAAGAGGTTATCGATTTCATACTTTACGATCTATTGTATGGGATTTTTAAAATTATACGTCTTTGAGCATTTTTATCTTATGATTTTTTTTTATTAAACCAAGTTCATTCCAGATTTTAAGATAACAAAGCGAGGACACCTTGAGTACATTCACGTAAAAATTAATGAAAATTGTTTAGGTATAAGTCTCCTATTAACTCTGCAGACACTCCGTATAATATACTTTTATAATCCCGCATAACAACTTTGCCATTTCTAAATAAGGAAAAATTCTTAAAAAATAATTCATTAATAAATTCTTTAAAAAAAGACAAGCCTCGCTTCACTCTTAAATAAAATCATTTTCTTGAATATGAGGCACAAAAAGTCTATTTTATTCTTTTTCCGAAATTAACAAAGTCATTTTTTTCACACAGCTATTGAGTTTATTCGTTACAAAAAAAAATACTAATCTTTTCTCTGTAAAATATTTAACAGGATTGCGTCGTGACTATACAATTTAGTTGTAGTAGGAGGTAGCTTATTTCGCGTAGTAATACGCTACTTTCCATGGGACGATAAACTTTAAAACGCTACCGTAGACTTTACGGTTTGCCTGTTACTACCAATTGTAGAATATTTACCTAGAACTACATTTCTAGCCGCAGCTGAGGTAGCAACAGTAAACGCAGCGTGAGTTATACGTTTGTGGAACATATTAACGCTTTCACGAGACAAGCGGGTGATGTACGGCACAAGCGGAAGCGGGTGGGGTTTTTCGAAGATTGATACATACATACATACATACATATGGTCACGTCTATATCCCTTGCGGGGTAGACAAAGCCAACATTCTTGAAAAGACTTAATGGCCACGTTCAGCTTTTTGGCTTAATGATAGAATTGAGATTGAAATAGAAAAGATTGATGATGGTCTCTTAAGGGTTTTGAATTGCAATAATAGTAGAAGTTTCGAGCTAGAAAGAGAGAGAGAGATAGAGAGAGAGCAAATAAGACACTTAGCACAGTTTGTGTAAGCTCCACAGAGCTCGGACGGATTCATAAATAATTTAAGAGTTGTGGCGTTGAAGTTAGCGTTTAACGACTGAATAAGATTAAATTAAGAACTCTAAATGGGACAAGACATAATTTTATAATAGGATTTATTGAATGAATAGTAAGATAATAAATCGTGCCACGATGTCAATACGTGGAAAATTGAGATAAATTATTTTTGTATTTAAAAAATTAGGAGATATCAGATGTTTACTAGGTCACATTCCAGATGACTTTTTTATCAGTGTCTTTAAAACTTTTACCAGTCCTATTCTCTAACATACATACATATGGTCACGTCTATACTTGCTTGCGGGGTAGACAGAGCCAACAGTCTTGAAAAGACTGAATGACCACGTTCAGCTATTTAGCTTAATGATAGAATTGAGATCCAAATAGTGACACCCAACGCCTAAAAAGGAATCCCAAGTTTGTAAGCCTATCTCTAAAATATTGATTATAGACGAATACCGAATATCGGGAACATCGCATTTCACGCTTAAAATTTAAAACAAAAATCTGTTACAAACATACAAATATAAAATCATTCACTTTAAAAAAAAAACATACTTTTTTTAAATCATTCAAACCCGTTCCCTCCTCTACCTTAGACCACAACCTAACAATCAGTGCACGCTCTTCCCCCGACACGACGAGCAAACACGCGGGGCACCGCTAACTCGCTACACACGACCGTGACGATATAGCACGCTGTAAACTGATTGGCCCCAAACTGTACTTTTGTGAAACTATTCTGAAAGTTGCAGTCTGAATTCCTATCAAATCAAATCAAAAATTTCTTTATTTTCTCTACAATCTTATAGTTAGTGTATAAACAAACAAATCACAGGTAAGGAATATAAAAAAAAGATTGTGAGAGACTGGTGTCTGAACTAAGCAGAGCCTTGAGATACAGCCATACAACACATACAATACATACATACATAAAATCACGCCTCTTTCCCGGAGATAGGCAGAGACTTTCCACTTGCCACGATCTCTGCATACTTCCTTCTATCTATATATGTATACACGTCTATATCCCTTGCGGAGTAGACAGAACAAACAGTCTTGAAAAGCCTAATTGGCCACGCCTAGCTGGCTTAATGGTAGAATTGAGATTCAAATAATGACGGTGGATGATTTTAAAAATGTATTGAAAAAGGAAAACTTTGTTTTTGCCTTTCCTAAAACAAAATCAGCCAACTGTATAAGCAGCAGTTTTAGAATGTGACTACTCCATATCATTCCAATAGATGTCGTAAAAGGCCACTAAGGGATAGGCTTATATACTTGGGATTCTGTTTTTAGAGATGGGCTAGCAACTTGTCACTATTTGAATTTAAATTCCATCAAGCCATTCACCTAAACGTGGCTTCTCAGTCTTTAAATGACTGTGTTAGCTCTGTCTGCCCCTCAAGGGATGTAGCCGTGGTAATATGTATATAAGAGTTTATAGAATAACATTTTTATATATATAAAATAAAAATAAGGAGAAATATAAGAAATAAGAATGTCTTCCAGAATCCATCATTCCCCCATCCCGTCCACTCATTCCCCAGACGCACGGAATCAATAACCCGGGCGCCGGGAGTGATGATCCGCGATCTCCCGGTGATCCCGATCATCAGTCAAACCGGGACGCAGCCGGGTGGGAAACGGTTAAGGATTTTAAAGATATATTGAAGAAACATTATAAATATTTTTATATAATAATAAAAAAAAGGAGAAATATAAGAAATAAGAATGTCTCCCAGAATCCATCATTCCCCTATCCCGTCCACTCATTCCCCAGACGCACGGAATCAATAACCCGGGCGCCGGGAGTGATGATCCGCGATCTCCCGGTGATCCCGATCATCAGTCAAACCGGGACGCAGCCGGGTGGAAAACGGTTAAGGATTTTAAAGATATATTGAAGAAACATTATAAATATTTTTATATAATAATAAAAAAAAGGAGAAATATAAGAAATAGGAATGTCTCCCAGAATCCATCATTCCCCCGTCCCGTCCACTCATTCCCCAGACGCACGGAATCAATAACCCGGGCGCCGGGAGTGATGATCCGCGATCTCCCGGTGATCCCGATCATCAGTCAAACCGGGACGCAGCCGGGTGGGAAACGGTTAAGGATTTTAAAGATATATTGAAGAAACATTATAAATATTTTTATATAATAATAAAAAAAAGGAGAAATATAAGAAATAGGAATGTCTCCCAGAATCCATCATTCCCCCGTCCCGTCCACTCATTCCCCAGACGCACGGAATCAATAACCCGGGCGCCGGGAGTGATGATCCGCGATCTCCCGGTGATCCCGATCATCAGTCAAACCGGGACGCAGCCGGGTGGGAAACGGTTAAGGATTTCAAAGATATATTGAAGAAACTAGAGAACGTTCGCGGTGTCAACTGCGTTTATAGAAAAATGTCGTTAATACCTATTTGGCTAATAGCAGATTGAGTTAGCCTCGAAGTTCGAGACTTGTGTTACGAGATACTAACTCAACGATACTATATTTTGTAATAAATACTTATATAGATAAACATCCAAGACCCAGGCCAATCAGAAAAAGTTCTTTTCTCATCATGCCCTGGCCGGGATTCGAACCCGAAATTTCGGTGTCGCAGACAAGCGTTTTACCGCCACAGAGACCGTCGCATATGGTTTCCGGCACCAATAGAAAAATAAAAACTACCACTTCATCTCTTTCCCATGGATGTCGTAAAAGGCAACTAAGGGATGGGCTTATAAACGTTATTGTATGTGTGTATGTATGTTGATACCCGTGGGAATTTCGTGAATTCCTCTCTTATTGCCTTCCTAGACCACATAAAACACCTACAAGCCTATTTTCGATCTAGACCACCGGTTTGGACTGTGCGTAGTCTATTTGTCAGTTATCAACGGTAGAATTTTACACAGATAAATAATGGCAGCGATCGGCAGAAAACATTAGTCATTCTTTAAAAATTCGCTATAGCTATAAGTTTAGACATTTTTTAAAATTCGCTGTAGCTATAAGTCGATTTTTTTACAAGGTTATGTACGAATAACGTTGTAGTGGATCGCAAGTGAAAAGATTTAGGTTCTGCCTATCCTCCGGGAAAATAGGCGTGATTTTTTGTATGTGAATTTGTATGTTTGTTACGGTGGAATCTTGCAAATCAATTTGAAGCAGAAATTCAATCGATTAAGATGACAAAAATATGACCTTTATCACATTTGCGTGTTCCAAGTTGCACCCTATGCTTCTACTTCCTTATTTAGTCGAAGGTTCTATAGGCTTAAAGCAACTTAACATACATATTATAATCACGTATCCTTTACGGAGTAGAACGCGCCAACAGTCTCAAAAATAATGAAAGTCCATGTTTTAAATGTGGCATTGTTGAATGGAATTAAAATTCAAATAATGTCGGGCATGTGCTAGGCCTTAAGTTTTCTTTTTTGCAACGCGATGTAAAAAAGGACGTCCTAGCAAAGGGTCAAAGAGTACCCGAAACCGCCGAGCTTGCATGAAGAGAGTTATGAATGTGGATGAAGCGAAGGAAGTATGCAGTGATCTCTGCCTACCCCCCCGGGAAAAAGGCGTGATTTTATGTATGTATGTAAAAAAGAAATAGATGAACGCATACGATCATCTCATCTCATGAAAATCCTAAGGAAAACTCGGTGGATGTAAACAGAAGCTTGACAAACGATAAATAATGGAGCTTGCCTTTGACAGGTACCAAATGAGTGTGCCCATCCCTTGTTCGACCGTCTCTTTCGCACGTGCGTATTGTTTAATACGTTGTCACTTTCACACGGTGTAGGGGATTTTATTCGGTTTTAAATGCTTTTATTACGGAAGCGGGTTGTCTATATCACCTACTTCATTATTTGTGATTAGTTTTTAATTATAGATCTTAAAAGTTGTTTGTTGGCAGTAATTTTTTGACATTGGAAATTTTAATGACGTCTTAAACTACTGTATAATGACAAGTATATACATATATATATATATAATAATATTCGTAATATAATAAGATAAAGTAAGAAAGTGATATACGGTTCCTCATATAATGCCTCTTTTTGCTTGCCTTGAAAAAACCTAAAGTCGAACATATTCTCTTTTCTTAATTTCACGGAAGCCAAGATCGACGTTGTAGTGGGCCCATAAATTGATGACAATATTAAAACTACAATTAAAAATAGAATGACAAACGGAAACGTCAAACCCACATCTTCTATACTAATATTATAAAGCTGAAGAGTTTGTTTGTTTGTTTGAACGCGCTAATCTCAGGAACTACTGGTTCGAATTGAAAAATTCTTTTTGTGTTGAATAGACCATTTATCGAGAAAGGCTTTAGGCTATATAACATCACGCTGGAACTATTAGGAGCGAAGAAATAATGGAATATGTGAAAAAAAAACGGAGAAAATTATTTATCCTTGAGGGCTTCAATGATGCCCTTAACACCCACGCGGACAAAGTCGCGGGCACAGCTAGTACTTATATAAAGATAAATTACAGTTTCTGTTACCGCCGCACCATACAATCAATATGGCGGCGGGGTTCGTGAAAAATGATCCACGATTGCAGTGAAATCCTCCAGATTTGCGGATTTCCCGAAGGTTGATTAATAGATCAGGATAGGCATTGGTAATAGAAATGGGTGAGGGACGATCGGTTTGAAATTTAAACGTCTGGTATTAAAGTTAATATAGGGTTTTGGTATTAATATTAATAATTAGGGTTACTATGAGATTTAACATACATATGTTACCTACGTACATATACAAATAGCTGAACGTGGCCATTCAGTCTTTTCAAAACTGTTGGCTCTGTCTACCCCGCAAGGGACATAGACGTGACCATATGTATGTATGTATGTACATATACATATAATCACGTCTTTATCCCTTGCAAAATACACAGAGCCAACAGTCTTGAAAAGACTGATAGGCCACGTTCAGCTGTTTAGCTTAATGATAGAATAGAGATTCAAATAGTGGCAACCTGGAATATAATTTTGTAGGTGGCCTTCCTGCCTTAAGGCACATTTGGACCAAACTGAGATTTATGTATGTACGGGTAGTGCGATAACAGTTAATTAAATACTCGTAATACTCGTACTACTTAAATACTCGTAATCTTGCTCTGCGCCAACGCCAATCTCCTGTTTGGTTTATTTCCACCCAAAGGTTGACTGAAAGAGATTGCTTTAGCGATAAGTCCGCCTTTGAACCATTTATATCTGCTTTGTGCTGTTTTGTATGTTTTACTCTTATGGTGCAATAAAGAGTTTTATCTACATACATACATACATATGGTCACGTCAACATCCCTTGCGGGGTAGACGAAGCCAACAGTCTTGAAAAGACTGAATGGCCACGTTCAGCTATTTGGCTTAATGATATAATTGAGATTCAAATAGTGACAGGTTACTAACCCATCGCCTAAAAAGAATCCCAAGTTTGTGAGCCTATCCCTTAGTCGCCTTTTACGATATTCATGGGAAAGAGATGGAGTGGTCCGATTCTTTTTTTTTGTATTGGTGCCGGCAACCACACGGCATCACACGACAGTTTTATCTATCTATCTATTAATATTAATAATGTATATTAACTTTCATCATTCCTTCCAGGTGTGGTTCCAAAACCGGAGAGCGAAGTGGAAGAAACGCAAGAAGAGTACCAACGTCTTCCGTTCACCTGGGTCGCTGTTACCCTCCCATGGATTACCCCCGTTCGGAGCTGGAGACGTGTGTAGTCCTGGCGTGTTCGCTGATAGACCCTGGTCTATGCCCGCAGGTAATTAAGATCATTTTAAAGACATTAAGAGTATATGATCGTTTTAAAGACATTAAGAGTATGTAGCGGGAGCGATGATTCGGCTCGACCGCCATTAAATGGAAGATCTTCCGCCAGGCTAGGTGTTATGCCTGGGGAACCGCGGCTCCGACGATGTTGTGTCGGAGGTTGTATATACATATAGCTCCAATCCGTGAAAATCTTTGAAATCGCGTCTTAGATTCTTCGCTGCTATTGGTTGAGCGCGTCAATTTCTTCGCGATGATTGACAGTTGTTGTGTGATTTGATGTTGTGACGAGTAGCGTAGAGATGTCGCCACAAGTATGTTCCCGGCACCAATAGGAAAAAGAATAGGACCACTCCATCTCTTTCCCATGGATGTCGTAAAAGGTGACTAAGGGATTCTTCTTTAAGGCGACAGGCTAGCAACCTGTCACTATTGGAATCTCAATTCTATCTTTAAGCCAAGCAGCTGAACGCTGAACTTGGCCTATTAGTCTTTTTAAGACTGTCGGCTTTGTGTACCCCGCAAGGGATATAGACGAACGTGGCCTATCAGTCTTTTCAATACTGTTGGCTCTGTCTACACTGCAAGGGATTTAGACATGATTATACGTATGTATGTGTCAACATTGTATTACTCATTAGAGTAAGTTACGAAGAGTACCAACATCTTTCGGTCCCCTGGGTCGCTGTTACCCTCCCATGGTTTACCCCCGTTCGGAGCTGGAGACGTGTGTAGCCCTGGCGTGTTCGCTGATAGACCCTGGTCTATGCCTGCAGATAATTAAGATCTATTTAAAGACATTACGAGTATGCGTCAACATTGTTTGATATTGAGTAAATTTAGAAGAGTACCAATGTCTTTTGGTCTCTTGGGTCGCTGTTAACCGCATGGGTTACCTCCGTTCAGATTTGGCAACGCGTGTAGGCCCTAAAGTGTTTACATACATACATACGACGGCCTCTGTGGCGCAGCGGTAGCGCGCTTGTCTGTGACACCAGGGGTCCCGGGTTCGAATCCCGGCCAGGGCATGATGAGAAACGAACTTTCTCCGATTGGCCTGGGTCTTGGATGTTTATCTATATAAGTATTTATTATAAAATATAGTATCGTTGAGTTAGTATCTCGTAACACAAGTCTCGAACTTACTTCGAGGCTAACTCAATCAGTGTAATTTGTCCCGTATATATTTATTTATTATATTTATTATTTAAAAAAAAAAAAAAAAAAAAAAAAAAAAAAAAAAAAAAAAAAAAAAATATGGTCACGTCTATATCCCTTGCAGGGTAGACAGAGCCAACAGTCTTGTAAAGACTGATAGGCCACGTTCATCTGTTTGGCTTTAAGATAGAATTGTGATTCAAATAGTGACAGGTTGCTAGCCCATCGCCTAAAAAAAGAATCCCAAGTTCGTAAGCCTATCCCTTAGTCGAGTATTACGACATTCATGGGAAAGAGATGGAGTGGTCCTATTCTTTTTTGTAATGGTGCCGGGAACCACACGGCAAACCACACGAAAATTCTATTTTAAAGCCAAATAGCTGAACGTGGCCTGTCAGTCTTTTCAAGACTGTTAGCTCTGTCTACCCCGCAAGGGATATAGACGTGATTATACGTATGTATGTCACAAAGCGACTACTATCGCGAACGGACTTATCGTGTGTAATATTTGCACACTGCCAAGGTGATAAGAAATCCTGATGAAATGTGAATGTGTGAAATATTCGAGCGATTGTTATTGAAATTATGTTGCAAGAATCCAATATTGCATATCAGCTTACAGTTTGTAAGTTTCTTACCTACCTGGTAAGAAAAAATATCACTTAACTATCTTAAATTTCCAAGGTTAACATAGGATTCAGTCATCAAAGGAAATGAAAAAAAAATTTACTGCGGTCTTCTTATGTAATAATAAAATTTGATGACAGGACATATAGTACGTGCCATTTTTTTAAGTAAAGTTAAGCGCTGCCTCTTTGATTCTGGATTTTCCTTTATATTTTAATAGGCTGGAAGAAATCCCTATTGGGATAAGTCCGCCATTGTACATATTATTCTAAATCCAGTGCCTGATTTCTATTTTTTGTTTCATTTTTTTATATGCAATAAAGAGTTAACAAACAAACAAACAATCCTACCCTTTCGGAAATTTATGTACATGTAAACAAAATTTGTTTGATTGGCCTGGGTCTTGGATGTTTATCTATATAAGTATTTATTATAAAATATAGTATCGTTGTGTTAGTCTTTCGTAACACAAGTCTCGCACTTACTTCGAGGCTAACCCAATCTGTGTAATTTGTCCCGTATATATTTATTTTTTAAAGAAGATGTAGTTACAGGAATAGAAAAAGGTATGTTAAGATGGTTCGGTCATGTGGAGAGGATGAATGAAAGCAGGTTGACTAAGCAGATATACATGGAGAGTGTGGAGGGAAAGGTCGGAGTAGGAAGACGAACGAGACGACGTCGACGAGACGAGACGATGAAGAGAGTTATGAAAATGGATGAAGCGAAGGAAGTATGCAGAGATCGTGGCAAGTGGAAAGAGGTTGTCTCTGCCTACCCCTCCGGGAAAGAGGTGTGATTTTATGTATGTTATTTATTTCAACACAATGTTCTCGTTTTGCCGTGTGGTTCCCGGCACCAATAGAAAATAGAATAGGACCACTACATCTCTTTCCCATGGATGTCGTAAAAGGCGACTAAAGGGTAGGCTTATAAACTTGGGATTCTTCTTTTAGGCGATGGGCTAGCAACCTGTCACTATTTGAATCTCAATTCTATCTTAAAGCCAAACAGCTGAACGTGGCCTATCAGTCTTTACAAGACTGTTGGCTCTGTCTACCCTGCAAGGGATATAGACGTGATAATATAAATGTATATGTATGTTCTCGTTTTCAGGACTGGGTCAGCTATCTCAAGGGGGCGTATCTATGGGTGGGTTCGGGGCGAGCACCCTGCCCCAGCTGGCGGCCGATCTGAACCCCTCACTCCCCATCAGCTCTGTGGCCTCTGGTCAGCCTTACCAGTCGCATTACCCCCTCAACTCTTTGGGTAAGTCTTCATCATCATACTTATACCTTTTGGATGGTACTTCGGTAAACCTTTATCTAAGTTCATAGTTATCGAAATTTATATTAAAAGAAATAGATCCGTATTTTGTTATACTACCACGGCTAAGTTCGGCCATAAATCAATGAGGAGAAATATGTATTTTACGTCTTGAAAATTTGAGTGCGTTAGTCTTCAATCTAGCTGGTGATAAGCAAGATATGGTCTAAGTGGTAACACACACTGTTCCCTCTTGCAATAACTCAAGTCATAGAAACAGTGTAATGCTGTGTGGTTCCCGGCGCCAATAGAAATAAGAATAGGATCACTCCATCTTTTTCCCTTGGATGCCGTAAAAGGCGACTAAGGGATAGGCTTACAAGCTTGGGATTCTTCTTTTAGGCGATGGGCTAGCAACCTGTCAGTGTTTGAATCTCAATTCTATCATTAAGCTAGACAGCGGAACGTGACACATTAACCTTTTCAAAATTGTTGTCCCTGTCTACCTCGCAAAGGATATAGACGTGACTATATGTACGTAATAAAAACTGAAAATCAGCGTATTGCTCTATAGCAATAAATTCGTTGAGTTGTGACCTTTTAGTATTGCTGCAACTCACACCCTTATTAATTTGTATTCCATATGAAATTGTAAATTGTGTGTAGCAAATCAAATAAATTAATTATATATTGAATAGATTAATAATTACACTTTTATTCCTGACAATTTGAACAGAAACAAATCCCGGACAAATGTTATAATTATGCTTCTGATATTTTATCGTTACACAAATTGTAGGTGTACTATAGTGAGATTTCTCAGTCGCCGGCGACAGCATCCCGCCTAAGTTTAATGCAGTTCTAACTGCATTTGGTCGTGAAAATGAAGTGTGGAAGGGTTCTAAACAGACGCCACAGTTGGCGTAAAGTTTGTTTTGTACGAATTAATCCCTGTAACGCTCGTGTAGAACTTTCCTTATAACTTTTATAGGGCATTTCATTGAGTATCGAGCGAATATAATATTGCCTCGAATCGAATTTTAGTACTTTTTTTTTTTCAAATCAGTTCTCGACAGTTGATGTAGATGTTCTGTTTAAATAATCTTACAGCGAGCTGAAGCCTTGATTATTACTGAATACTAATAAGGATGCACGGTGCTTGGACAGGGTCTGAAACACAGTTCTGAAATTACCTTGTTATATAAATTCTTGTATACATACATATAATCACATCTATATCCCTTACGGTGTAGTCAGAGCCAACAGCCTTGAGAATATTGATAGGTCACGTTTAGCTGTTTGGTGTAGGTAATGATAGAATTGAGATTCAAATAGTAACAGGTTGCTACCTTTTAGCTTTTAGCGTTAAAAAAAGAATCCCAAATTTATGAGCTCAGCCCTTAGTCGCCTTTTACGACATCCACGGTAAGGAAATAGAGTTCTATGCATTTATATACCTACCATTGTATTATTAAATATAACTGTCTAAGATATCCACGGTAAAGAAATGGAGTGGTAATATCCTTTTATATACCACTAGCGACCCGCCCCGGCTTCGCACGGGTGCAAAATTATAAATGTTATTATACATAAAAACCTTCCTCTTGAATCACTCCACCTGTCACAAAAAACCGCATCAAAATCCGTTGCGTCATTTTAAAGATTTAAGCATACAGACAAAGAGACTAAAACAGCGACTTTGTTTTGTACCATGTAGTGATTCAAATAATAAATATAACTGTATATTTCCAGGAGATACGATGATGTCGTACTGCAACAACATCAGCGGCGGTCAGCAGTCAGGACCGCTGGAGGGGTCGCCGACACCCCCCCACATGGCCCACTGCGCCAACAACAATGGCTCTCCTAACGCTTCCGGTAATTTATATATTTGTAGATATATATATATATAGTGCCGTGTAGTTCCCGGCACCAATACAAAAAAGAATAGAAACAACTACATTTCTTTCCCATGGATGTAGTAAAAGGCGATTAAGGGATAGGATCACAAACTTGGGATTCTTTTTTAGGCGATAGGCTAGCAACCTGTCACTATTCGAATCTCAATTCTATCATTAAGCCAAATAGCTGAACGTAGCCATTCAGTCTTTGCCAGACTGTTGGCTCTGTCTACCCTGCAAGGGATATAGACGTGACCATATGTATGTATGTATGTACATATATACATACATATGGTCACGTCTATATAGACGATCTTTTATATAGACACGTCTACACACACGCCACACACTTACACGTCTATATAGCGATATCGCTTGCGGGGTAGACAGAGTAAATAGTCTTGAAAAGACTGATAGGCCACGTTCAGCTATTTGGCTTTAAGATAGAATTGTGATTCAAATAGTGACAGGTTGCTAGGCCTTGGTTTTGAATGTTTATCTATATAAGTATTTATTATAAAATATAGTATCGTTGAGTTATTATCTCGTAACACAAGTCTCGAACTCACTTCGAGGCTAACTCAACCAGTGTAATTTGAAAAAGAGAAAAAAGAGAGTCGTAGCCAATGATATGACAAACACAGAACTGATTAAATTATCCCGAATTAAAAAAAAAGAGAGCCGTAACCAATGATATGTTAGTCCCGTATAAAAAAAAAAAAAACAAAAAGAAAAAGAGAGAGCCGTAATGATCAATGACAGGACGAGAACAGAACTGATATTACAATGGTGTGAGGTTCCCGGCACCAATACAAAAAAGAATAGGTCCACTCCATCTCTTTTCCATATCGTAAAAGGCGACTAAGGGATAGGCTTATAAACTTGGGATTCTTCTTTTAGGCGATGGGCTAGCAACCCGTCACTATTTGAATCTCAATTCTATCATTAAGCCAAACAGCTGAACGTGGCCTATCAGTCTTTTCAAGACCGTTGGCTCTGTCTACCCCGTAAGGGATAAAGACGTGATCATATGTATGTATGTATGTATATTACAATGTTCTGCAGGCAACGGCGGCGAGCCGGCGGAGGAGGAGGTGTGGCGCGGGCACAGCATCGCGGCGCTGCGCCGGCGCGCGTCCGAGCTGTCGGCCGCCATCCCGCCCTACCTGCAGCTCAACTACGACGCGCACAGCCCCGTCTACTGACCGCCCGCGCCGGCGCACGCGCAGGGCCGACATTACTTGCAATATTCCGATTCGACTTGACGTTAAACTCGCAGGTAACGTTTGTAATGATATGTCTTTGAGACCGTACCAACTTGCAGCTGAATTGTGACTCTCAGTTTATGCAGTGATAGAAAAGAAATTGTACGCAATTTTCTAATACAACTTGATAGTTAAATCAACATATTCGAAGATACGATCGTCATTCCGTTTACGTGCAGCTAAATTGTAATGGATATACGGTCTATTCTTAGTGAAGCGACATGGCAGAAACTAAACGCAATATTTCGATACCATTTTATGCATAAATCACCTTTTTCAAAGATTTAAAATTTTTGTATCATCAAAAAGTGATTATAATTCATCAACAAGATTTGTCTTTCATTAATATAAATTCATTATTGCGATTGAAACACCTTCGTGAGTGTAAAATTATTCAAAATAACGTAGTCTCATCAACTCAGCTTGAATAAAATTAATTTTTCATGTATACGAACTTCTTATATACGAATAAGTTAAACCAAAGTCTGATTTTCAAAATTCTATGCATTTTTAATGTGACCATGAAATATATATTTTCCAGGATATCAAAAAAAAATTTACTGTATTCTGAAAATACATGTATACGCATTCGTACAATAATAAATTTAATAATTATAAATAACTCGTAAGCTATTTATTTCTTAAGCGATAAATAATGGTATTAAGTAGTTTTTAATTAGGCATAATACATTGGTGTATCTACAAAAAATATTGTGGTAATCCAAAACATAGCCAGTAGGTATGTTTTAATACATTCCAAATTCAAAATGTAGTATAATTAATTGTTATAGAATAAAATAGTCTGGCTTCTTCGCATTCAAAATTATTTTAGATGTATTCGTCGTAAATTTTGTATGTTTTTTTAAAATTGATTTTAATGTGAAGAAGCCTGTGGAACCTCTACCCTGCATTTAAGAAATAGACACTAATCAATAAAGCCAAATAATGAGAGAGTAAATGTGATATCAGATGAAAGGTCTCTCTCGTGACATTTTTTTATTATTTTATCCGTTGACATAAAGGCATTTTTATATCAATAATTTGTTAAGATAATAATAAGCTTTTTTAACATGAAAATTCAAAGAAAAAGATTGATTAGATTGTCAAAAATGAAATTAATACTGTTATTTGAATACTAAAATAATGTCTTTCAATCACGAACTGTAGCTGTTTTGAAGGGTGTTCCAATCCAAAGTATATTTTGTGTGTGTAAATGTATAGTTAGGTAATAAATATCATAAGAACATAAGTATTTTTATTAATTTGGGAAACTGAATACCACTCTATTATTTTACTTTACGTTTTTAATTAAAAAGTGGTTCACAGTTCCTATTTGCTTTATTTTATCCCGAAATATTATGTGTAATAATTATATCTTTATTTGTATTGTGTTTGCAATGTTTCCGTCCGTTATCATCCTTTGAATTTTAGTTTCTGGTATTAACAAAATTAAAAAAAAAAAACAAAAAATTCTTTATTATTTTATCTAATATTTATTGAAAAAAAAAATGTTTTTTTTTGCTTGGTTAAAAATAGTAACCAAAACAATATCTATATAACTGTTATACAATAATCAGTTAATTTATTGAACCAATTACGTTCCATTTTTTGGTAAGTGATGGACTGAGTGAAGATTTCTAGCGTATGAAAAATAAATTAAGTGAATAATTCTCGCTCGCCCTTATATGTATTGTATAGCCTACATTTAGTATACATTATGTTAGTTACCTAAGTATTATTATGTATACATACAATAAAATAGACAATGTTCATTTTTGGAGTTTTATTTTGTTTATTAAATCCTTTTGGGTTACAATAGAAAATAATAAAAATATTACTATGGCAGTTATTCCCGAGAAAATGATTTTTTTCATGGGTTTAGCGATACTATCTCGATGAAGTACCTGGAAATTGAAAGTGGTTATGTCAGACAAGCAGGTGGCAGTAAAAATATAGAATTCGATTACTAGAGTCTTAAGTTCTGAAGAAAATTTGCAAAATAACAAACAAGAAATCTTCAGAAGTATAATGTAAGCTACTTTTTGTTCGGGAAATTTCTTTGAGAGCAAATTCCTGAGCAAACATCTTACATGAAATAGACATTAGTTTAGTCCATTTTTTTCGAATTTAAAGGTATGTTAGAAAATATATTTAAATTGTTAACAAATATTTTATTTTTGTGCTGTTGGTGATCCTGAAAATGAACTAAAATCATTGTCACCATAATAAGTACATTTAGCTCCATCTATCACAGATTAAACTTATTGTGCAAATAAAAGCACCACCTCACTAGCAAGCGCCCCGCAGCAAGTGATAAAAAGTATAGGAGAGCCTGGTTCAAGACTTACTACCATGAACTGTACGAAATAGTTCACTGATACTCTCCTAGATGGCGCTTACACGAAATATATTTTGATTGTTAGTTACGCAGTATTGAACCAACAGGTAGGTTGAGATTTGAAATTGGTATTAGGGGACTGAGCATGTCTATAAAATCCCAAAAATCTCTGAACGATGAGTGCTCGGAGATATTTGAAAAAGGGTATTCAGTTTCTGATAGGAGTGCGTCGGAAGAAAGTTTATCATGGTTTGTATGAGAATTATATTTTATATAAATAATTGGGAAGTATCTGCCTTTTTTGTACACCGTAATATTATATCAAGGTGTTAAAATTAATGTAAAAGTTCACTGCCCTTGCCCCTTCCTGTTTATGGTCGGTTTAGTTCAGCATCTTGGTAAATCTAAAAGGCATACATATAATCACGTCTATATCCCTTGCGGGGTCGACAGAGCCATCAGTCTTAAAAAGTCACATAGGTATAGCTGTTTGGCTTAGGTAATGTTAGAATTTAGATCCAAATAGTGGCAGGTTGCTAGCCTATCGTCTAAAAGAAGAATCACAATTTTGTAAGCCTATCCCTTAGTCGCCTTTCACAACATCCATGGGAAAGAGATGGAGTAGTCCTATTCTTTTTAATTGGTGCCGGGAACCGCACGGCATCAAAGGCAGACATGACCTTGTATAATTCATGAATTTCCAGTGACGAAGATGAATTACTTGCTCGCGAGGTCATGAACAAGATGACCCCCGCTGTTTTAAATAAACTTCGACGAGTGTTTAAGAAGAATAAAGATCGGAATATATCGCACGATATCGACAGGTAAGACCGCCTTTCTATTATTCGAGATAAACAGGATCTTTACATCCATACATATGGTCACGTCTACATCCCTTGCGGGGTGGACAGAGCCAACAGTCTTGAAAAGACTGATAGGCCACGTACAGCTATTTGGCCTAACGATAGAATTGAGATTCAACTAGTGACAGGTTGCTAGCCTATCGCCTAAAAAAGAATCCCAAGTTTGTAAGCCTATCCCTTAGTCGCCTTTTACGACATCCATGGGAAAGAGATGGAGTGGTCCTATTCTTTTTTGTATTGGTGCCGGGAACCACACGGCACTTTACATGGAGGATCTTTACTTTACTCCAAAAATACTTTGAACTATATATACCGAATTGATTTTGAAAACACTTGGATTGTTACTTAAGTAGTATATAGATAGAGTGAGTTTGATTTATTTATTTACTAGAGGCCGCCCGCGACTTCGTTCGCATGGAAAGCCTATCAATGAGCTTTTTTTAACACGTGAAAGATACGATGTTTAATTTAAATAATGATAGGATTGAATAACTGAAAATTATGAGAATAGTCTAAAGTTAAAAGGATGCTAATGTATTCAAACTATTCATTTATTTTTGAATCCTACTAATATTTATAAATGCGAAAGTTTGCGAGTATGTCAGAATGTCAGTATGGATGTTTGTTACTCTTTCACACAAAAACTACTGAACCGATTACAATGAAATTTGATATTTAGGTAGCTGAAGATCCAGAATAACATATAAGCTACTTTTTATCCTAGATTTCCCGCGGGATTGATAGGGTTTCCATGCGGACGAAGTCGCGGGCGGCCTCTAGTTCTATCAAAAAAGGAAAAGAAAAAAGTGTATCTTTTACGGAAATACCATCTTGATTAAGAATAATGGTTGGTCACCAGGAAAGTAGAAGAAGTGATGCGGTTGGCGGCTGCCGAGGAAGGCATAGAGTTTCCACCACCAGCGCCTCATAAGGAAGACTCCCTGTGGCTCGAAGAGAAAGCGTTTGTCAGTGCCCTCGATGACATATTTGGTAATGACTGTCTTTATAATTACTATCTTAGTATACATACATACAAACATATGGTCACGTCTATATCCCTTACGGGGTAGACAGAGCCAACAGTCTTGAAAAGACTGAATGGCCACGTTCAGCTATTTGGCTTAATTATAGAATTGAGATTCAAATAGTGATAGGTTGCTAGCCCATCGCCTAAAAGAGGAATCCCAAGTTTATAAGCCTATCCCTTAGTCGCCTTTTACGACAACCATGGGAAAGAGATGGAGTGGTCCTATTATTTTTTGTAATGGTGCCCGGAACCACACGGCACCTAGTATAGTCCGTACAAAATCATGTTAGTAAGTTAGTGATTTTATTCATCTTGGTACCTACCAAGATGAATAAAATCACTAACTTTCTCGGAGGGTAAGCGGAAACTACATCTTTAGGTTTAGGTTTAAGATATTTATTCTCAAAAAAGACAAAATATCACTTACATGAGAACATATTTAAAGAGTAAAAAGTATTACATTCGCCTCGTTCGCACACACACTGTTTGCACCCTAGCAATGCATTCACTGTTTTTATTTTAGTCACTTTATGTACGTACTTCCTCTAAAACATTTAAGCTAATAATGATTCATAATATATTCTGCAAGTTTAACCTTGAATGCATTAAATGGGTTTACATTTTTTAAGTCAGACGGTAGTTCGTTATAAAACTGTGCGCCTTCGAAGGTAATTGATTTTTTCCCATAGTTCGTTCTTGTCTTGGGTAGAACCAAAAAGCTAGCGCGACGCGTGCATCTTTGTGTTATCTGTTTCACCTTTGTGAATGCTAAACTAGCATGGAGTGAGCCACTTAATATTTTTCGGATAAGAATGCATGTGGTGTAGATATATAATTGTTTCATATTCATTACTAGCTTTTGCCCGCGGCTTCGCCTACGTTAATTTCGCTTCCATAAAAAGATTGCTTAGATTAAGAGCCTTGCATTGACATAAACTAATATTATGCAAAAAAATAGATGTGCCTACGTGAGTGCGTGTTTGAGGATGCTATTCAATCATGCAAATTCAACTGGATAGATTTTGATGAAACTTACGTACACGGGAAGAATAATGCCTGGAATAGAACATAACTTATTTTTCCTACAAAAGCAAAGTCCCGGGGGCGCAGCTGTTAAAAAACGAATAAATTCTAAAGACAAAAAAAGATAAGTATAATAATGGAAGTAAGTACTGGCGAAACTAAAATTACTTAATTAAAACTTAATTAATTAAAAATTTTGCCGGCGGCTACAATCGTGTTATTTCTTAAATTCTCATGAGGCGCCATCTCGTATCGGGTGGTCAAAAAATAAATACCTAAGCCACGGGAACTAAATCAATAAACAAAGCATAATGAATTAAATCAATAAAATGCTATTTTTTTAATCATTATCATCATTTTTCATTATAATAAACATAAGAATTAATTATTTATGGTGCCGTGTGGTTCCCGGCACCAACACAAAAAAGAATAGGACCACTCCAGCTCTTTTCCATGGATGTCGTAAAAGGCGACTAAGGGATAGGCTTACAAACTTGGGATTCTTTTTTAGGCGTTGGGTTAGCAACCTGTCACTATTTGAATCTCAATTCTATCATTAAGCCAAATAGCTGAACGTGGCCATTCAGCCTTTTTAAGACTGTTGGCTCTGTCTACCCCGCAAGGGATATAGACGTGACCATATGTATGTATGTATGTATAATTATTTATAGCTTTTTATATCGATTCAAATCAAAAATGACGAAGTTCCATACAAACTTGCACCCCCTATTTCATCCCCTTGGGATAGAATTTCAGGATAAAAAGTAGCCTATATTCTAATCCAGGTTACTAACTATATCTGTGCCGAATTTCGTTCAGATCCGTTCGGTAGATTTTGCGTGATGCGCGTACAAACATACAGACAGACAGACGGACAGACAGACAGACAGACAAAAATTCTAAAAAAAATTGTTTTGGCTTCTATTGACCCTAAAAAGACCCCTTATAATTTTTCTTCTCAAATATCTTCAATGTACAGACAAAGTTGAGTTACAGTTTTATTATATGTATGGATTATATGTATGGATTCCATGGATGTCGTAAAAGGCGACTAAGGGATAGGCTTACAAACTTGGGATTCTTTTTTAGGCGTTGGGTTAGCAACCTGTCACTATTTGAATCTCAATTCTATCATTAAGCCAAATAGCTGAACGTGGCCATTCAGCCTTTTTAAGACTGTTGGCTCTGTCTACCCCGCAAGGGATATAGACGTGACCATATGTATGTATGTATGTATAATTATTTATAGAATTTTATATCGATTCAAATCAAAAATGACGAAGTTCCATACAAACTTGCACCCCCTATTTCATCCCCTTGGGATAAAATTTCAGGATAAAAAGTAGCCTATATTCTAATCCAGGTTACTAACTATATCTGTGCCGAATTTCGTTCAGATCCGTTCGGTAGATTTTGCGTGATGCGCGTACAAACATACAGACGGACAGATAGACAGACAGACAGACAGACAAAAATTCAAAAAAAAATTGTTTTGGCTTCTATTGACCCTAAAAAGACCCCTTATAATTTTTTTTCTTAAATATCTTCAATGTACAGACAAAGTTGAGTTACAGTTTTATTATATGTATGGATTATATGTATGGATTCCATGGATGTCGTAAAAGGCGACTAAGGGATAGGCTTACAAACTTGGGATTCTTTTTTAGGCGTTGGGTTAGCAACCTGTCACTATTTGAATCTCAATTCTATCATTAAGCCAAATAGCTGAACGTGGCCATTCAGCCTTTTTAAGACTGTTGGCTCTGTCTACCCCGCAAGGGATATAGACGTGACCATATGTATGTATGTATGTATAATTATTTATAGAATTTTATATCGATTCAAATCAAAAATGACGAAGTTCCATACAAACTTGCACCCCCTATTTCATCCCCTTGGGATAAAATTTCAGGATAAAAAGTAGCCTATATTCTAATCCAGGTTACTAACTATATCTGTGCCGAATTTCGTTCAGATCCGTTCGGTAGATTTTGCGTGATGCGCGTACAAACATACAGACAGACAGACGGACAGACAGACAGACAGACAGACAGACAAAAATTCAAAAAAAAATTGTTTTGGCTTCTATTGACCCTAAAAAGACCCCTTATAATTTTTTTTCTTAAATATCTTCAATGTACAGACAAAGTTGAGTTACAGTTTTATTATATGTATGGATATGGATTCCATGGATGTCGTAAAAGGCGACTAAGGGATAGGCTTACAAACTTGGGATTCTTTTTTAGGCGTTGGGTTAGCAACCTGTCACTATTTGAATCTCAATTCTATCATTAAGCCAAATAGCTGAACGTGGCCATTCAGCCTTTTTAAGACTGTTGGCTCTGTCTACCCCGCAAGGGATATAGACGTGACCATATGTATGTATGTATGTATAATTATTTATAGCTTTTTATATCCATTCAAATCAAAAATGACGAAGTTCCATACAAACTTGCACCCCCTATTTCATCCCCTTGGGATAGAATTTCAGGATAAAAAGTAGCCTATATTCTAATCCAGGTTACTAACTATATCTGTGCCGAATTTCGTTCAGATCCGTTCGGTAGATTTTGCGTGATGCGCGTACAAACATACAGACAGACAGACGGACAGACAGACAAAAATTCTAAAAAAAATTGTTTTGGCTTCTATTGACCCTAAAAAGACCACTTATAATTTTTTTTCTTAAATATCTTCAATGTACAGACAAAGTTGAGTTACAGTTTTATTATATGTATGGATAATTTGGAGTTCAGCTAATTTCGTTTTTGCAGCACTGCCCCATATTTCTATAAGGTAAAGAAGGTGTGATTTTACCAGAGAATTATAAATAGTATACCGTATGTGACGTGGAATGCATTTAGTAATATGCCGAAATGAACCAATTACTGCGGAAAGTTTATCTTTTATGTGCTCAATCTGGTATTTCCAAGACAATCTTTTCACTTGGCTATATCCTCATTTCGTTTTATTCACATTTATCACTCTCTTCATCTTGACTAGCTTTCCTCTTGAATTTTAGGGAATCTACATATAATTCCCTGACTGTCTCACTACATCCAAGTCTAAGAAGAACTCGATAGAAAAGAAATGGCCCTCTTTCCCCTCAAAGTATCAGTCATGAGATTGGCCACTTAGAATAGAATAGATTTATTTTCAAAATTGGATACAAGGTATCACTAATTGACGTCACAAAGAACTTAAGAAAGCGGCATAAACATCACATACATACATAAAAATCACGCCTCTTTCCCGGAGGGGTAGGCAGAGACTACCTCTTTCCACTTGCCACGATCTAACTTAACTGCAATTGATTATGGTGAGCAATAAACTTATATTATTATTATGTTTCTCCTCTTAGATTTCACGGGTCTATACATCCCGGATTTTTGAGAGGCTTGCGTGGGGATATAAATCCAACACGTAGAGGCCCTTTGGAGAAGTTGATGTAATGTTGTTCTCCTGCCAAAACCCGTTCCCGGGCATATCAATAGACGATATGTCCATGAACAGGTCTCGGCAGGAGGTGGAGCTATTACAAAATAAGGGAAAGGAATATGGGTTATGGAGTTGACGTTTGGATGGATTTAGACTGGGCTATTGCTGGAGAAGTTCGGACACCTGCCATAATCATGAATACGTGACTATTATGTGGCAGATGGTGACTCGCCACTCACTAAATGGGCCCCTCAAATCAGTCACCATGATAAGCAACAAAGGGGCAACATCGGCGTGGGTGGCTAAGGATGTCGAGAGGTGAGACTGCGGGGCGTGAAATCGTGGTGATCCAGTCAGGCACCCCCGGCGTTATGACATTTTACACTTCCATCCTTCGAGCGTATAGCTCTCGCGACTCCACTCTGACCGGCCGGTTAAGGCAAGCCAGAGGTAGGGGTCCTGTCCCTCATCGGTTTCCACTCCGACCTTGGCGAAGGAAGATCGGAGGCGAGGAACAGGGGCCTCCCCTGGGAGCACTCAGGTCCGTGGGGTCGCTACTCCCCAACAGCTCGCCACAAGCTGCCCTGCGGAGACTGATTGCACTGGGAAGGTGACCCAGGGGGCGATGGGGTCGTCACGTCCCGACGCCTTATTATTATTATTATTATCTCTGCATACTTCCTTCGCTTCATCTACATTCATAACTCTCTTCATGCAAGCTCGGCGGTTTCGGGTACTTTTGACCTAAAAAATAAAAATCAAGTTTAAATAATTCTGTCTTTGTCAGGGCATCACAAGTACACCACTCATGCGCACAAGCTGTTCCATCTCCTGGATCCTTTCAGCACCGGCAGGGTTTGGTGGAGGCAGCTGATTGACAGGCTGGTGGCCGTTGGGGCCAAGAAGACCAGATCCAGGGCTGAAGTGTGGAAACCTGCCGCGGAACAAGGAATGAAGAGGTTGGAACATTGTAAGGTGAAGTGGATTTATACGTCTTCAGAATAGGACCACTCAATCTGTTTTTGTGGATATTGAAAAAACCAAATCTTGAGCTTTGCAAGATATAGTGGTTACTATATGATGCCGTGTGGTTCTCGGTACTCCCAACTATTTTCTTGATCCGTTCAATAAAGGCAAAGTTTGGTGGAGGCAGTTTATTGACAGGCTGGTAGCCTTGGGAGCCAAGAAGACCAGTAAGTGTTAGTGTAAGAATAAGACCATACATATCATTTATTTTTGTGGATGTCTTAAAACTGTCAACCCATTAACCATTAGCCAAAGTGTGGACACTAAACTAAAAGTGTTAAAACTTTGGCGTATATATTCGCGTGTTCTCATGAAGGTTCTTCCTATATACAGTCACGTCTATATACCCCTGCGGGGTAGACAGAGCAAACAGTCTTAAAGAGACTGACAGGCCACGTTAAGCGGTACGTAAGTTCTTAATGCTGATTGATATAAAACCTTTTCTTTTCAGAGGGAGACTATTATCAAACTGGTGAGCCTAGAACGAGCAGACTCCTTCTGTTACGTGGCCGTATCCAGAGGCGGGAGGGTGGGGGTGTACAGTGGGGAACTGGATTTGGTGCACTTATACGAGGTTCGTACCTCACCACTATCAAAAGAAATGATAATAATTATTCTTTAAGTCCAACTGATTTGTAGAGATGATTGAAAACTGAAATGCAGTGGCCGAGGATAGATGTTGTTGATTATGACGATGATTATTCTTAAAATTCAAAGGTTATCTTTGCTTTTGTCCCGGTCGTATCGTTTAAAACGAAAAACGTATCAAATTTCCTTGCTGCGGATTCCTGAATTCGAGAAAATTCTCTTCTAGTGCACTAATGGACCACATAATATACGTACCTACGTGTCCAATGTCTCATCTATAATTACAGCGGTTTGTCTTGTGCCATGTTAAGTCAATAAGTATTCTCTTTCATGTATATATACTTAGATTAAAAGGAGAAACTTTTCCATTAATATTTCTCAAACTTTAACATCACATCAACAGGTTTTCTATCACCGAACTGGTCTTCGGAAGCGTGTCAAAAATTCTTGGATCACCGACGCTATATATTTTTATGTGAGTACATACATACCTACATATGGTTACGCTTATCCCTTGTGGAGTAGACGGAGCCAACAGTCTTGAAAAGACTGAATGGCCACGTTCAGCTATTTGGCTTAATGATAGAATTGAGATTCAAATAGTAACAGGTTGCTAGCCCATCGCCTAAAAACAATCCCAAGTTTGTAAGTCTATCCCTTAGTCGCCTTTTACCACAGCCATAGGAAAGAGATGGAGTGGTCCTATTCTTTTTCGATTGGTGCCGGGAACCACACAACACAATACTTTTTATTTGAGCAGTGTAAATCTTCTGCTTAATATAATCCCCACTAGCGTTTTCTCACACAAAATATTGATTGATTGATTGTAAACTTGTGTGTGTTAATTTCCAGGACGTCCAAAACCTGGTGCTATCAGCATCAGACCGCAGCCTCATGGTGTACGACGCCTCCACACTCACCCATACACCTACATTCTGCATTACTGGGTTACCTAATATACCAACTGTACGTTTTATACTTGTTCTTACTTTATCTAGCTTTTCCTCGTGGTTGGATGCCGTGGAAATTTCGTATATAATAATGCCTACTTTTGACTTCGGATAGTTTAATCAAAATCGGTTTAACGGTTTAGTCATGAAATCATTACAGGCATGCAGACGAACAGCCATCGCATTTTAAGAGTAATTATTATTCTTCAGTATGGATGTACAATTAACTTCTCTGTCATTCTTATATTCTCAATAACATTCCCAGCTCAGATTTAACATTTTTGATATTTTCTTAACATCATTATTCTCCTGGCGTTTGGCCCTAGTGTGTCTGGAGAGGAACCCCTGGAGAGGAATCACAAATCTAGAACAATTATATCTTTATTCTCCCATTTACCTCTAACATCTGGAGCAGTCCTTTTTTATAGTGACCACAAAAGTAACCATATTGCAAATGTGAAATGACGAATAATGTCCATTTCAGTGCCTATCATACTGCCCCTCGTCGCCATCAGCAGAGGGATCAGAATTGGTGTTCGGGACTGAAAGAGGAGACTTAACCCGCGTCAAGTTCCTGCAGCCAAGAATGTCCCTTTTTCACAGCAAGTCACCGGAGTCTATTAATTATTATTTCTGGATGGTAAAGTGTTATTTTAAGTGCCGAAAAAATAATAAGATCACTCCGCCTCATTTCCATGGATGTCGTAAAAGTCGACTAAGGAATAGGCTTATAAACATGGGATTCTTCTTTTTGGCGATGGGCTAGCATTCTGTCACTTTTTGAATCTCAATTCAATCAATAATCTAAACAGCTTAACGTGGCCTATCAGTCTTTTCAAGTCTTTTGTCGACCCCTCAAGGGATATAGACGTGATTATTGTATGTATGTACCTACCTATGTCAGCGTCACAGTATATGACCAGTGATCTATTCTAATATCAGAACACCTTCTTCACCTGGGCTCGGACATAAACTGGCAGAGAATGCCAAACGGCATTAAGTCCGCCTTTTGTACATTTCTTTTTGTCCAATAAAGTTTTTAATAAATTAACACTTGAACCACGTAACAAAGACACCATGCGTACAAATAGAACGAACATATCTTTTAATTATTATTTACAAGCTTGCATGAAGAGAGTTATAAATGTGGATGAAGCGAAGGTAGTATGCAGAGATCGTGGCAAGTGGAAAGAGGTAGTCTCTGCCTACTCCTCCGGGAAAGAGGCGTGATTTTATGTATGTATGTATGTATATTTTTTAATCCAGGACTATCACCACTTGACACCAAGCCCACTCCCGATCAGTGGCGTCTCGTACAAAAGAGATGGAGATATCGTGGCATCTTGTTCTTATATTCGAGTGCACCCTACGATTAGGCTTAGTGGCATTTTCTACGCGTAAATGATCAAGTCTTTAAAATTTCAATTTATGCCGTGTGGTTCCCGGCATCAATACAAAAAAGAATAGGACCACTCCATCTCTTTCCCATGGATGTTGTAAAAGGCGACGTAGGGATAGGCTTACAAACTTGTGATTCTTTTTTAGGCGATTGACTAGCAACCTGTCACTATTTGAATCTCAATTCTATCAATAATCCAAACAGCTTAACGTGGCCTATCAGTCTTTACAAGACTGTTGACTCTGTGTGTGTGTAAAATTTCAGGAGCTATCTTCTCCCCCCCACACTACCTACGTCAGCATCACGACTTGGCGGCGAGTCCACTCACGCTCAGTGCGTCGCGTCTCGTACACAAGAGATGGAGATATGGTGGTGTCCTGCTCGCACGATTCCACAGTCAGCGTGAGGTCTAGACACGTACCAGGAAAGCTGAAGGATTACACGTTCAAAGTTCAGAGGGTGAGTGAAGATTAAAAGAAAAGTCTCTCTTTTTCTTCTTAATTCTCAATCTTTCTCTTTCAAATTTTGTTAAGAAATCCTTTTACTCCTGGCGTAAGTCCCGGTTAAATCCTCAGCTCCCTGGATAGGAGCTGCAATAAATGATATTCTCCTTTTTGATCCTGGCAATAACTAGAAATAATATTATGAAAGGATATGTTACACCGTTAAATTTCGACTTATGTTTGTTTTTGTTTGTGCCGTGCGGTGCCCAGCACCAAAAGAATAGGAGCACTCCATCCCGTTCCCATGGATGCCGTAAAAGGCGACTAAGGGATAGGCTTGTTAACTTGGAATTCTTCATTAATGTGATGGGATAGCAACCTGTCACTATTTAAATCTCAATTCCATCTTAAATCCAAACAGCTGAACGTGGCCTATTCAGTATTATCAAGACTAATGGTCGACCTCGCAAGGGATATAAACGTGATTACGTGTATGTACCTATGTATGTATGTTTCACTCTAGGGTGTCACCTGCTTCCACATCATCACCCCTCTCCACCTCCTGGTCACTGGCAGTGCAGACGGCGTCATTCGTTTCTGGGAGACCACCCAACCGACTCCGTTCGCGACCCTCGCCGCTCCTGCCAACCCAGCCATCTTGGATGTCGCTATAGTGGCGCCCGAGGAAATCGTGCTGGCATACTGCAATAACTGTGTAAGTTTGTTTGTAAACTCTTCATTGCACATTAAAATAAATATATATCTTGATCAAACAAAACTATCCAAAAAGGCTCGACTGGCTGTGCATAGGGGCGTGATGGTCCCGACATTAATGTATGGGAGTGAAAGTTGGGTATGGCAAAAGAAGCACGAAAGCAGAATAAATGCAGTGGAAATGAGAGCGTTAAGGAGTATGATGGGTGTGAAATTGAGTGACCGGATAAGGAACAGCGTGATAAGGGAATGTTGTGATGTGAAAGAAGATGTAGTTACAGGAATAGAAAAGGGTATGTTGAGATGGTTCGGTCATGTGGGGAGGATGAATTAAAGCAGGTTGACTAAGCAGATATACAAGGAGAGTGTGGAGGGAAAGGTCGGAGTGGGAAGACCTTGACGAACATATCTTGATCAAATTAAGGACGTCCTGGCAAAGGGTCAGGTCAAAAGTAACCGCCAAGCTTGCATGAAGAGAGTCATGAATGTGGATGAAGCGAAGGAAGTATGCAGAAATCGTGGCAAGTGGAAAGAGGTAGTCTCTGCCTAACCCTCCGGGAAAGAGGCGTGATTTTATGTATGTATGTAAAACAAATATGACAAAATACAAAACAGTTATTGGATTTAGAGGAATATGTAGAATGGTGGACTTATCCTAATTGTGATTTCTTCTAGTAAACCAAAATATAAAGAAAATTCCATAATTAAAATGGCATCGCACATAAAAAACATTGAGGATGCGTTATAATAAACAATACATTTCTACATAATTGATGGTAAACATACATACTTAAATAACATATATATAAACTTACATATGTACACTCAATTGTTAGATGCATCAGAATACAGTATTCATTAATTAATTTCAATTTCAGTATTCATAAACTTACTTCTTACTTCATTAAGAAGTAAGTTTTCTTCATTAAGAAGTAGGTAAGTTTTACTTCAGTAAGAAGTAAGTTTAACTTCAGTAAGAAGTAAGTTTAACTTCAGTAAGAAGTAAGTTTTAAGTCAATTTCTCTCATCAAAATATTTCCAGACGATTCACATCTGGGACATGTACGAAGAGTGTCTCCTGCAGTCAATAAAACTCCACTTCCCCTTCCTGGGCGTCCTCGGTAAGAAGGTGGATTTCGGAGCATATTCTATACATGCCGGTAACGTACCAATTTCAATTGCAGTAAAAGGTCATGCCGTGTGGTTCCCGGCACCAATACAAAAAAGAATAGGCCCCTCCATCTCTATCCCATGGATGTCGAAAAAGGCGACTAAGGGATAGGCTTATAAACTCGGGATTCTTCTTTTAGGCGATGGGCTAGCAGGGGGGTAGTGTAGCGGGTATTATAAAATTTGTACTATTGTTAATATTTAAAGATTTTTAATATTTGTTAATTATTTTGTATTTTAGTTTCTGCTGAGTCCGGCCCCTAGATACGGTCCTGTCCTTAATGGAATATCTAGCGCCCGGCATTTTGAAATCGCGGATTCGATGAATTTCGTTGCGTTTTTGTTTCTTGTCACATTTTTTCTTTCAATATATTTCTAAGTTAGTTTTTTGTTAAAATAGCAACCAATATATGTTTATTTTATAAACCGTATTTTTCTCTTCAATATTCCCAAGTTGCTATATACCCCGACGTGATTGGAAGCAACCTTCTTCATCATCAACTCCAATCCTCAGCATCACTCCTCACTCTGCAAGCAGTCTCACAGCAAGCCAGCAACTGGGTATCGCAGCAGGTCCATCGCAGCCGACTCACCGAGCTTCCTGGTCCTGTCTCCACCAGCACTCATTCTCATCGACTTCAGCGACCGACGCATCTACCGCAGCCCACGCCTGGATCTCTTCGACGGCCGCTCTTCTCTCCAGCGTGGCAGCTCTGCACGATATCTCCCGGCGCCAACAAGTCGACTTCGCTCTCTACTGTCTCGACTCACCGCAGACTACGAGCAACGCAACGGCTCACTCCTGACTCACTAGGACTTCGAGCAACTTCCGACTCACTGGAAGACAACTGGCACTTGCAAGCTACTGAAGCACAGATTGCACAGCAAGATCAAGACTTCAGACCTCCGGTCTTGGGGGGGAGTACTGTGGCGCCATCTCTACGCCACTCGTCAACAACATCAAATCACACAACAACTGTCAATCATCTCGAAGAAATCGACGCGCTCAGCCAATAGCAGCGAAGAACCCAAATCGCGATTTCAGAGATTTCAAGGATTGGAGCTATATATACAACCTCCGACTCAACATCGTCGGAGCCGCGGTTCCCCAGGCATAACACCTAGCCTGGCGGAAGATCTTCCCTTTGGTGGCGGTCGAGCCGAATCATCGCTCCCGCTACAAACCTGTCACTATTTGAATCTCAATTCTATCATTAAGCCAAATAGCTGAACGTGGCCATTTAGTCTTCAAGACTGTTGGCTCTGTCTACCCCGCATGAGATATAGACGTGATCATATGTATTTATGTAAAATGTCATATACCTGACCCAGGAAACACAGTCCGTTGATACTTAACCACCTACAAGAAATTAACAATGTTGTTCAACAATGTCAAAGTTGTGTTATCTTGACTTCAGGAGAAAGAAGAATACCTGAAATGAAAGATTATTAGAATTAAATAAATACCTAACCATAATGTCGATCGATCCACATAAAAAAAAATATCAACATATAGATCTAGTATTATGATAATATACATACATATAATCACGTCTATATCCCTCTCGGGGTAGAAAGAGCCAACACTCTTGAAAATACTGAAGCCACGTTCAGCAGTTTGGCTTTAAAATTTAGATTCATTTAGCAACAGGTTGCTAGCCCGTCGCCTAAAACAAGAATCCCAAATTTATATACATAGATGCCGTAAAAGGGGACTAAGGGCCCTTTGTCCGCTTTTACTACATCCATGGGAAAGAAATGGAGTGGTTCTATTCTTTTTTATATTGGTGCCGGGAACCACACGGCACTTTTAATAAACTATTAGAAAAATACCTTTTAATGATTTTTTTATCTTACCAATTTAATCTAGTATTGGTCCTGTCTACCCCACGAGAAACAAAGATGTGATATATGAAGTCATATTCTTATTCTTCACTTCAGGGCCTGCAAGAAGAAGGTTATCCCAATGCGAGAGTCGCGCAGAGTCTCCGCTTGAGATAGTGATGTCTCGTCGGGGCTCCAGCGTGTATGCCGGCTCCACAGGGGGGCTGATGCTGCAGCCTGACCCTGAGGATGACTGGCAGACCAGGGAACTGGCAGAAGAACCGTAAATAACTTCATACTCTTCTACTAGCTGTGCCCGCGACTCCGTCCGCATGGGATAGTTATCTTGGGCATCAATATAAAAAAATGGAATAATTTTCCCCGTTTTTTTCACATTTTCCATTATTTCTTCGCTCCTAATAGTTGCAGCGTGATGTTATATAGCCTTAAGCCTTCCTCGATAAATGGTCTATTCAACACAAAAATAATTTTTCAATTCGAACCATTAATTCCTGAGATTAGCGCTTTCAAACAAACAAACAAACAAACAGACAAACTATTCAGCTTTATAATATTAGTATAGATGAGTGTGGGAGAGCAGCAGAAAATATTCCTACTTACATTTGCTAAGCGTTAATATGATTACATACATATAGTCACGTCTATATCTCTTGCGGGGTTGCTAGAGCCAACAGTCTCGAAAAGACTGAAAGGCCAACGTTCAGCTGTATGGTTTCCTGATGGAATTTAGATTCAAATAGTGACAGGTTGCTAGCCCATCAGCTACAAGAGGCATCCCAAGTTTAATAAGCTTAAGTCGCCTTTTACGACATAGAAATGGAGTCGTTCTTTTCTTAAGTGTCGGAAACCAAATCACATTAATATAAGGATAATTCTTGTGATTCAGATCTTCATTTATCTCCACCTTAATACCCGTGAGAGCACAGAATACAGATCTCTTAAACCTACGTTAGTGTGTAGGTACTTAAGTGTTAAGTATGCCGTTCTATAATAAAAGAAAAGAGAAAAAAGAAAACTATCGCTGTCCCATTTCAAAATAAATACATACATACATAAAATCACGCCTCTTTCCCGGAGGTGTAGGCGGAGACTACCTCTTTCCACTTGCCACGATCTTTGCATACTTCCTTCGCTTCATCCACATTCATAACTCTCTTTATGCAAGCTCTGCGGTTTCCATCCCGTTTCAAGTTTAAAAAGCGAAACAGCGATAGTTTTTCGCGAAATAAAAATGGCGTCGCGCGTGCCCAAGGTTTACACAGTAACTGCAGAGGAATAACAATTTAACTTCGTCTCATGCAGTTAACTTAACTACCTTATCTCCCAGAGAATACACACGCTTCAACCGACCAGAACTTCTCATTACCTGCTGTGACTACGTCTGCACCGTCGCGATCAGGGGACGCGAGGAGCTCGCGGCAATCCTTCCCCCTCCCGGGGACACGCTGCGCGCGCGCAGGCCCTCGATATGGGAAATATCTGACGATGTGCTGTCGGGTAAGCCAACCACGAGCAAGTGAGAAGCAATGCATAATACTTAAACATAAAAACATAAAATCACGCCACTTTCCCGGAGGGGTAGGCAGAGACTACCTCTTTCCACTTGCCACTATCTCTGCATATTTCCTTCGCTTCATCCACATTCATAACTCTCTTCATGCAAGCTCGGCGGTTTCGGGTACTTTTGACCAAGAAGCAATGCAGTTTGTAGCAATAAGTGTGCTCGGGCCTTTGAAAAAATTTCAATGAATCATGATATGAATGCAAGCTTCGAATTAATGTTCAGCAAAATCAAGCCGCCAGTAAAAACATGCCACACATGCTACATGACACACATTTATCCGCGAAAAATACTAATAATAAGATAAACGTTAAGATTAATATGTGCCTTGTGGTTCCCGACGCCAATACAAAAAAGAATAGGACCACTCCATCTCTTTCTCATGGATGTCGTAAAAGGCAACTAAGGGATAGGCTTACAAACTTGGTATTCTTTTTTAGGCGATGGGCTAGCAAACTGTCACTATTTGAATCTCAATTCTATCATTAAGGCAAATAGCTGAACGTGGCTATTCAGTCTTTTCAAGACTGTTGGCCCTGTCTACCCCGCAAGGGATATAGACCTGACCATATGTATGTATTAATATGTAACGTTTTAAATTTTTTTGTAATACAATACAGAACTTTAGTTTTATATTCATTTATGTTTTTTTAATGTAGACAATGTGCATCCGAACACAATTTAGATATAAGAGATCCATATATTTGTATATTGACGTCCGGTGAAATTGCTGCAGTGTAGTTTGTTCCGCCGCTTCTTCTACACATGCGCTTCGGAAGCGGCAGTAGATATAATTAGATTTAAGTGATGCGAAGTCAATAACTGATACCTTGTATCCAATTTGGAAAAAAATCTATTCTATTCTACTCTGTCGTATGACGTCACAAAATCCCTTAATAACAGGTGTCATGCAAAGTCTATCCTACGAATATTATAAATGCAAAAGTTTGTGAGTATGTCAGGATGTCAGTATTGATGTTTGTTACTCTTTCACGCAAAAACTACTGAACTGATTACGATGAAATTTGGTATGTAGGTAGCTGAAGACCCAGAATAACATATGGGCTACTTTTTATCCCCGAGTTCCGGCGGTATTGATTGTAACGTTATTTCCACGCGGACGAAGTCGCGGGCGGCCACTAGTACTAAATATGTGTGAAAGAGTGCAGATAAGGTATCGCTGCACTGAACAATAGACAAACATTTGCAAAAATCTTATTGTTCACAGCACCAGCTTTATCCAGGAGATCCCCGAGGACTCCCCCCACAGCCTCCCCTCGGTTCCTGGCCCCGTCCACTGCTGAAAATCCCCCACAAGATCTAGAAAGGCTACTGGAAAATGCTGGTACGTGTACCATTAATTAAGAGTAAGAGAATGAGATCATGTTGGTCTCATTATACTTTAATTTAACAGTATTTAAATACACACATACATATAGTTACGTCTATATCCCTTGCGGGGTAGACAGAGGCAACAGTCTTGAAAATACTGATAGGCTACTTTCAGCTGTTTGGCTTAATGATTGAATTGAGATTCAAATAGTGACAGGTCACCAGCTCATCGCCCAAAAGAAGAATCCCAAGTTTATATAACTGTAACTGCTTATACTTCTTTGTGCTATCTCTTACTTAATATGTTTCTATGTTTTACCTGGTGGACTGGAAGAAATCCCTCATTGGGTTAAGTCAGCTATTGTGCATTTTTATTTTTTTTAAAGTAATATTACGTAAGTATTAAAAAAAAATTATGTACAATAAAGTATATACAAACAAACAAACTCATTATAAGTTGTCAATTTTAGGTCTCCAAGGAATTTTGGAAAAGGACTTTGTATTGATGCAAGGTCTGAAGCACGACCTGAACAGGAAACTAGCGGACATGGAAACCAATATGAATGCTGTAAGTTGTTTTAATAATTAAAAATCAATTCTACCATAAAACCAAACAGTTGAACGTGGCCAATCAGTCTTTTAAAATTTTGGGCTCTGTCTACCCCGCAAGGGATGTAGATGTGAGTGTGTGTGTGTGTGATTTTATATTAATGACGGCTTCTGTGGCGCAGCGGTTGTACGCTTGTCTGCGACACCGGAGGTCCCGGGTTCGAATCCCGGCCAGGGCATGATGAGAAACGAACTTTCTCTGATTGGCCTGGGTATTGGATGTTTATCTATATAAGTATCGTTGAGTTAGTATCTCGTAACACAAGTCTCGAACTTACTTCGAGGCTAACTCGATCTGTGTAATTTGTCCGGTATATATTTATTTATTGTTAATCTTTATGACTTAATCTTCTGAATACTTATGAAAAACAAATCTGAAATCGTGAATTTGTATTCAACGTGGCAACGCAACCAGCCTTCTGGACACGTAGCCATGTGTTCCGGTGGCTAAACGGTTAACTATATGACTAGTAGACTACTAGATTAGTAATTTTTTATAGTCTAAAGAATAAACGTAGCTGCTTTTAAGGAGTTCTTCTTAACAGAGAGTAACGCCTGACGGATGAGAATAACTAACTAATTACAGATGGCGCGTGCTGTAAGCGTGGGGGCGCCATACTTTGCGCTGAAAACCTTCGACCCTGAGCCGATACCAGCCGTGAACGAGATGACAGACCAGTATAAGGTCATGAAGTAAGTTAACCTCTTTGGCCTTATAATTAATTGTGTTTTATACTTTACGTCAAACTGACCACTCGTTTTTGGGAGTGTAGTTGTAGACATACATACATACATACATATGATCACGTCTTTATCCCTTACGGGGTAGACAGAGCCAACAGTCTTGAAAAGACTGATAGGCCACGTTCAGCTGTTTGGCTTAATGATAGAATTGAGATTCAAATAGTGACGGGTTACTTACTAGCCCATTGCCTAAAAAAGAATCCCAAGTTTATAAGCATATCCCTTTGTCGCCTTTTACGACAGCCATGGGAACGAGATGGAGTGGTCCTATTCTTTTTTTTATTGGTGCCGGGAACCACACGGCACAGTAGTTGTAGACCTATAAAACAAAAGACATAGGATCGGAAGGACGATAATGATAGGTCAATGAATAATCTGTTCAATACTTAACGACCATATGAAAATAACGAAAAGCATTACTTCTCTGTACAACAGTCGAGTAAAAATAAAATCGTTCTTTGCAGATTATTCCCAGTTCAAAGCGTCGGCGCAACTCCCTCGGGAAGCGAGGCATCATCACCTAGAAACAGGAAGCAAAGCCATCAAAGTCTTCGTTTATGAAACCGTTAATTAATAAAAAAAAGTCAGTTTCAATGAAAAGTGCTGACTATATTTCTACAAAGTCTGCATCGCGCTTATGTCTCCTTCTTGTTAGTGACATCTATTAACAGTAAAGGTAAACACTTAGTTTGTTACTGTAATTCTTTTAAGCGCCATCTAGTTAAAAGTATTGAGAATGATTACATACAACGATACTAGCACTGCTGTTACTGAACGCTAGATGGCAGTAAAATAGTATTCCTGAATTTTGATGTTTAGTTTTCAGATTTGTTGTTTTATTATTACTTATGTACCCTGGCACATTTTTTGAGCCGAATGATTTTCTTTTTTTTAAATTATTGTTTTAAAGTACGTACGTATTTTTGATTACATTTTTTGCAGCAAATGAGTTTTAACTTAGCACAGGGCTATTGAACACAAGATGGCGTTATAGAGTTATGAATGTGGATGAAGCAAAGGAAGTATGCAGGGATCGTGGCAAGTGGAAAGAGGTAGTCTCTGCCTACCCCTCCGGGAAAGAGGCGTGAGTTTATGTATGTATGTATGGCGTTATAAACTGACAATATTTGTAATTTTTTTAGATCCTGAAAATATAAGTTTCAAAAAGAATGCCAAGCGGCTAAGCTGATTTCGATAAATTGTAGCTCGCCGAAAGTCTGTATCTTTAATTATAAAATACTGGCACCCAATACATGCAGATAACGACGAAGTTAAATTGAACCCTTAACGCATTTTTTCTTTTGCGTTCTTGCTGTTTTCAGAAAATCCGCAATACGCTTACGAATATCGCTTTATCTATGTAAATATGTCTGAGCCAGTTTTGATAATGATTGTAGCACTAGTTAAGTATACTTTTTTTATTTATTTATTTCACAATATACTTATATAAAAATTAAATATAACTAGTACATATATAAGAACACTGATAAAAACCACAGAGGTTTGTCGACAGTGTTAACATCAACGTCAGTATAAAATATTTTGTATTAATCACATATCTAATAGTTAATTAAAAGACCAAAAATATTACTTTGTGTGCTAACAGATGCTTTCAGGATCCAAAATGGGTTAGGTTCGCCTGTAGACTCCACTTACCCAAATCGGGATCCTGGTCAAAACGCGCACTCCTTGCCCCGGACTCATCTCTGGAGACGTGGTGTTGCATCTGGGACTAATGCAAGAAGAAACATTTTATACATACATACATAAAATCACGCCTCTTTCCCGGAGGGGTAGGCAGAGACTACCTCTTTCCACTTGCCACGATCTCTGCATACTTCTTTACTTGATCCACATTCATGACTCTCTTCATGCAAGCTGCTCGGCGGTTTCGGGTACTTTTGACCTGACCCTTTTCCAGGACGTCCTTAATTTGTTCAAGATATGTTCGTCTAGGTCTTCCCACTCCGACCTTTCCCTCCACACTCTCCTTGAGAAACATTTTATAAACGAGTTCAACAAACTTATAAAAGCGGAATCACACGAAATAACACACACTCACACACAAATAAAGTAGATAAGATCCAATTCAATTCAATTCAAGCATACATACATATAATCACGTCTATATCCGTTGCAGGGTAGACAGAGCTAACAGTCTTGAAAAGATTGATAGATCACGTTCAGCTGTTTGGCTTAATGAAAGAATTGAGATTCAAATAGTGACAGGTAGCTAGCCCATCGCAAGAAGAATGCCAAGTTCACAAGCCTATCCCTTAACCGCTTTTACGACATCCATGGGAAAAAGATGGAGTTGCACTATTTTTATTTTGTTTATTGGTGCCATAACCACCCGACATCTTTCAAGCATTGAGATTCAATTAGTGATATTGACTGAAAAAACGGCTTAACCTAACTTTGAATGCATTCGGTATTTCCATGAAAATTCTCAAGAAAATACTTCAGCCCAAAATAAAGGCCTAAACGAACGCGAGCTCAATCAAGTGTAGTGTAGACTCAGACTCGATCATTAGTCATTGGATTCTCTCTAGCTGCCGGCACAGAGCAACGACGCACAGAGGAATCACATAATTGCAAGGTTTGCGAAGAACTGGGGGTCGATCTAAGAACGTCTATAAGACCTTGTCTAACTTTAATTTCTCTTACTCTGCAGTTAACTTTGAAGTTAGATAGAGAAGGTAATTAAGACATATGCCTTGTCAACATATACCTACATATAATCACATATATCACTTGCGGGGTAGACTGAGCCATCAATATAAAAATTATTAGATTCAAAATCATATCATTGTTAATTAATTCATACAATAAACTTGTCATTATTTGAATCTCAATCATCACCTTAAAGATATATAAAAACATTAAGTTTGTTATAGTTATACTTATACAGTACAAAAAATAACGAATAAACAATAATAAAAAAAAAACATAATTATTATTTGGTGGTCGTGTTATATTAGGCCTGTGCTCTAGAAAGGAAGATTCTACAGAGACAAAACCCTGGGAGCCTGCCGCCTCTGATTCACACACTACTCTGTACATTCTTTCTCATTATTAGCGCAAAGAGTTGTTTTATTCCTCCGTTGGTGAGTTAGCACACAATTTCCCATTTACCTCGACTCATCATCGCTTGCACACGCAAAAACAACCTCTAACACTTCACAATAAAGTGTATTCTCAAATAGAAACCCACTTTGATGAGGATCTTAGAAGTTGACTTACAAAAATGGAATCCATGTTTTGAGGCATACGGTTGAGTTTGCGTTGTATATTAACCATCGGAATGAAAACTCTTTAAGCGACCGATTGCTCTGAATTAAGGAAATAAGCAGTTTTAATTGGTGACGATTATTCAGGCAATTTTCAGTCGCGCCTCGTAGCGGAATTAGTTTTCTACGGATTTATAGCGATTTCGCTGATGACTTTTTGATTTAAAAATGTACTTAGGTAAATGGTGTTTAAAATTTGAAGAATGTTGTTGGCCAAATATATAGGCACAGGATCAAATCTCACTTCGGCTATGTAAGTACTAAGGGTGTTACGTACATTAGTTTAAGTACTAACCGATGCTATTACGGTAAGGGAATAACATCGTCAGTAAACATGTACCTTCACTGAAGGTCCTTCAAGTAAACTGGATGTGTAGCCGTCGTCCAATACGAGTAAGGTTTCCCTGCAAAGGTTGCTGTGGTCAGATTTTCATCGTGTAAAACCCAATCAAGGATCTGCTCAGTGGGCTCCGAGACCAATAATGAGTACTAAAAACAACATAGGATACATTTAATTCCGGAAAAAATAATGTTCCCGCGGGAATTGCTCGAAAACCAAAAATAAGCAAGCGTGCGAAACTGCCTTTATAGGCAATTAATAGTAAAAAAAAAATACGGTCGAATTCAGAACCTCCCCATTTTTTAGTGTCGTTTAAAAACAGAACATGTTTTGCGAAATCGAGTAAAAACAACGACGCAACGATTCCCGCCATCTTGTAAGACGGGTAGACCTTAGTGTTAATAAAATTAGCTTTCTCAATCAAGGGCCTAACTGCAATTGTGCTGAACGAATGCAGTTAAAATTCTCATTTCCACAGCGTCCCGTAATCTTCGACGTCAGTTTCAACGTCTGTTCCTTTCATTTTGCATCTATTATTATCTAATATCCTTGTAGGAATAAATTATTTTTATAAGTATTGTTTTTAGACATCGACATATAGTCAAGTCATGTCTTTATCCTTAGCGGGGAAGACAGGGCCAACAGTCTTGAGAAGACTGAAAGATCGCGTTCAGTACGTATGGTTGGAATTGAGATTCAAATTAGTTAACTTAGTCACCTTTTACGACATCTATGAGAAACATAATGGAGTGTTCGCATTCGCATTGGTACTATTACCATGTGGTTTCTGGCACTTTAGAATGAGACATACATATATACATATAGTAACTTCTATATCCCTTACGGGGTAGACTGAACCAACAGTCTTGAAAAGACAGAGAGGCGTCATTTAATAATAATTATATATTGGACGAGACTCATATTTTGGACTAGCACATATCGTATAATAAGTTCTAGTAGAAAATATTCAGCAACATTTATAATAGTTACTGTTGTATTTAATAAGTCTGACACTACTCAGTTAATTTTTCAATATACCTAAGTACTACTTACTATATCGGATACACTTCCTGTTATAAAAACTGTCATGTCAGTCCCTGTGGAATACCTCTAATTAAAACTGCCCATATTTTTCAGTGTAAATTATTTATTAATTCAAGCAACGCAAGCGCGTATTTAGCGCAACGTTTCGCAAATTCTATGGGCACTATAGTTTTTACCGGGATAAAAGTAAAGTAAAATAAGATTTATTGTCAGAATTATTTTCTGAAGTTGTAAACGAACTATTTTTTTGCCATAAAACTATGATAATAAAGAAATTACACCGCGCAAAATCCCCAAATAATGGGTGTTAACACTTACCCGACTGCAAAAAAGGTGTTAATGTGTTGTAATCCCAAGGGCTCTTCACACGAGGGCCGTCACACGGCGTGACACGACGCCATTGTTGTTATACAGGATGCTCAAAAATTCGGGTATAATTCCATCAATAAAATAGGTAGATACTTACCTATCTATAAAAACACGTCTAAGATTGTGAGGTAGACAGAGCCTACAATCTTATATTAAGTATAACTGCACATTAAGGAAACTTTATGTGTAACCATGATCAAATCAGGGTTCCGTTACCCAGATGTTTTGGAGGTCAAATAGGAGTCTTATTATTGGGACTTACCTTTAAAATTATTCGGAATTGTATTTAGTTCTGATCTCATCCTCACTTCTCTGTAGAGGAGTCCGGGGTATGCCTTTGACCATGGATCCTGGATTGAGGGAGTCAGATTTTTACAAGAAGCGACTTCCATCTGACCTCCGCAACCTTGGCAGGTTAACCTAACCTGTATTGGATCCATTGTCACATATCCAGTTCCCTGAATGGATTCCTCATGTATCCTCATGATATTTTCCCTCGCCGTAAGAGCATCGGTTAGTATTCAAACTAATGTACATAACTTTGTAAATAGTCATTGGTACATGGCCGAGGTGGGAATTGAACCTGTGGCTTTCTGCTTATCGTGAATTTTAACCGGGCATCTTAACTCGACCACCGACACTCTCCATTTTTAACTCCTCCTGTATATGTAAAAATATTGGCAACATATTCATACAGCGCATTAGAGCGTGGAATATGCCGCTAATAACCGTAGCTAATCGTTATTTAACGTTATTTAATAGCTGTTAACGCGTTATAATCCCCCCTGAATGGAGTCGTTACCACATTATGTGTAATTTGAATGGGATTATTGTGATATAACAGTATGAGGTCATTTTATTATTCAGTGGTAACTTTTAATTGACATCCGATATATGTATATATAAATAAATATGAGTATGTTAAGCCTTTTTGCAGATTAGAAATTTTACTTATTACGTTTTAAAAAAATATCTGTCTTTGTTTTTTTTTTACGCCAATTATCAACTTACGTAAGTTCTTTTGTATCAATGCAGTCAAAATAATATTAAATTATAGAAATGGTAAGGTCGCAAAACTGTTGTTGGTGACAAAATGATTCCTTATTGACATTGATATTATTTACTTACTTACTTAAGTTAACATTTCATAATTCCTTTTTAAAAACCTAATTCGTAAATACGCATAAATATGCGAACAAACCTTTCATAATCATATTTTGTGAATAATTTCATTTCTCTACTAAATTTTGAGACTCTAAAACTTAAAGGTAAAGACAGTTTGGGGTCAAAAATATACTACTCTGTCAAGAAAGTAGCAGGAAAAGATCAATAATACACAAACTGTTTGTTATTCATCCAAATTTATTTTATCACCTTCAAAATATGCTCCTTTAGAAACGATACACTTACGCCAACGAATAATCCAATCATCAAAACATTTTTTAAACGCTGTTTCCGGAATTGAGGTCAGTTCTCGCCGCGAATTCTCTTTTATGTCTTCTACCGATTGAAAACGGGTGCCACGAAGTGGTAATTTGAGTTTAGGAAAAAGAAAAAAGTCGGCTGGAGCCATATCTGGTGAATATGGTGGTTGCTCGATGGTATTTGTTGAGTGTTTGGTTAAAAATTCGTTCACCTTGATGGCCTTGTGCGAAGGTGCATTATCATGGTGCAAAATCCAAGAATTTTCTTTCCACAAATCTGGCCTTTTTCGTCGGATTTGCTCTCTTAAACGCCGCATAACACTCAAATAATATTCCTAATTTACCGTTTGACCTTCCGGCAAGAATTCCGAGTGCACAACACCGCGATAGTCAAAGAAAACAGTCAACATGACTTTGACTTTTGAACGACTTTGGCGTGGTTTTTTCGGTTTCGGTTCAGTTGGAAGGCGCCACTCCGAAGCTTGTTGACTAGTTTGCATGTCAAACTCGTAAACCCACGTCTCGTCACCAGTAACAATGCGTTTCATGAATGTTGGGTCGGAATTGACTCGTTCTAGCATGTCCTCAGCGACTCTCATGCGATTGAGTTTTTGAAAAAAAATTCAGGTCTTTTGGGACTAGCCGAGCGGCAACATGTTTCATACCCAAATTATTAGTTAAAATGGTACGGATCGACTCGTGAGATACAGAAAGTTCGGTGGCTATCTCTCTCAAAGTTGAATGAGGATTTTCAGTCACTATTTCCTTCACTTTTGCGATGTTAACTTCAGTTGCAGACGTTGATGGCCTACCAGAGCGAGGCAAATCTTCCATCACATCTCGACCGCTTTTGAACGCTTTGTACCACTCATAAGCACGAGTTTTTGATAAAGTCGATTCACCGTAAGCCTTCTGTAACATTTTCAGTGACTTCGAACACGATATTCCATTGGCAATGCAAAATTTAAGACAAACTCTTTGTTCGATGTTTTTATCCATTATGAAATTAGCAATACACACTAGATATGATATAACTAAAAATAGCACTGTATTTAATGTAAACAACAGATGCAACTCAAACTCCGCGCCAAAATGGAAAACAGTTGTGCCAATCTAACAACAACAAAAAAAACAAAAATTTGAATTTGGAACCATAAATAAATAATCCATTCCCGATACTTTTCTGACTGAATGTATTTCCTACTACGCCGGTAAAAATCTTATTATTCGCAATAAGATGGAACTTTGTAATTACTTTCGAAAGATCAGAAAATAAATTAAAACTCAGAGTTTGTAAATTCACTGCAAATTAGGTTTAACAACTTTTAACTTGGCGTCAAAAAATAATCAGAAACCTTTACAAAGCTGAGAGTCCAAACAGAAGAAAGATATATAAAATTTCGCCTCTTCACTAGAGGGGTAGGCAGAGACTACATTTTTTCACTTGCCATGATCTCTGCATACTTCTTTCGCTTCATACACATTTTATTTTTAAATGCAACTAAGTATATAAGTTCCTTCTTATAAACCTTCATCATGATTGACAGATAAATACATAAAATATGAATAGTCATTAGTGTCGTGTGGTATCCGACACTTTAGAATAGGGACACTAGGTACTTATAGAATAGGCAACTTCACCTAGTGCTTTGATCATATGTGCAGTTTTTACCATGATCCATTATAGATAAGGTGTCCCTGCAAAGGATGCGGAGGTCAGACGTGTCGAACGAAGGTCACTTCGTGTAAAAACCTGACCCACCAAATCCAGGTTAATAGCACCTCATGGCTCGTCTCCATAGAGATGAGGATATTATCCGGTTTTTTTAAGTTTTCGAATTCTTGAACTAAATTTGAGCTTTAACTTTTTCATGAGCCATTGTTACCAGCCAGCTAGAACAAAATTTAAAAATCGAATAAAAATTGAACTTTCTATATAGGGCTTTTTTAAAAGTATCTTAATAATATTTTAAATTCCATTGCGGTTCCATCAAACCACCTTTGTGTAATGTATCTTTACTAAGGCTTATTATAGAATTTCCCGAAACACGTGCGGCATCTTCTAATTCTGATAACATTATAAATAAAACCATGTTTACATACAGCTAAAATCTATACCTGTCAATCGATTTTCTCTCATGAAGCAAAAGGCATAAGAACCGTTCTTTATTTAAGTTACAGTAATTTTATGTTTGTAAAATGTTCAAGTATTTTTAATCCGTCAAAATAAAGATGTTAACGCAAAACCGGCAAAGATTAATACTTAGTATAATTCAAACTAAAAGGAACTCAATATTAAAGCTATTAAGTGTATTTTTGTGTAAATTTTTAAATGGATATGGTTTTATTGTTAAAAGGTGTTATTTTGAACACAATACCTTTTTTTTTTAAATATATTGCGCAAATCTCGAGTGCTATTATTGGAAGGTGTAATGTGTGTTTGTTTGTAAACCACGCCGTAAGTAGGTGTAACAAATATGATCAAACAATATGTCTATCGGTCGTTTTGTAACAGCCTTTCTGATGTTGGATCAGCAGAAGATATCATAAAGAGATTAAAGACTTTGTGAAGTTTGAGATTTCTTTTTTACAAGTATTTATGTTCACAATTTAAATCAGTTTCTTTGTAAAGATTTAGTATGTTTGATAATAAAGACGATTTTTTTGTACTTCTTAGCGTAAACCAGACCTCATTGAAAATGTTGAATTACTTTGCACTTATTTTCCAAATGGAAAAATCATGCCAAATGAAACATAACTTATCAAGAAAACACGAAGATGACTGACCTATCAGATCAGCACACTAGAAACTAAACGATCGGGCTGAAATTTGGCATGAAAGAAACAAGAAAGAAAGAAAGAATAAATGTTTATTTGGTACATTAAAATATATCAAACAGAAATATTAACCTGTCACAACTTCTGTATCAAAGTGGCCCCCTCAGCATTTGTTGTGGTTTCCACAACGCTGGTCTTCCGTGGGCATGCATGTAGTTACTGTGATGATGACATCGTAAGGAAAGATTTCCCGAAATTCTCACGGGAAAGGAATTACATACATACACATGGTCACGTCTATATCCCTTGTGTTGTAGACAGAGCCAACAGTCTTGAAAAGACTGATAGGCCACGTTCAGCTATTTGGCTTAATGATAGAATTGAGATTCAAATAGTGACAGGTTGCTATCCCTTAGCCGCTCTTTACGACATCTATAGGAAAGAGATGGAGTGGTCCTATTCTTTTTTGTACTGATGCCGGGAACCACACGGTACGGAAAGGAAATATTGGGAATTTTTTCATTATACACGGGCGGCAGGTTTTTGAACGAAACGACTCCCTTTTGTTCTCCGCAACTTTTCCAGGGTAACCTAACCCATATTGGATCATGGTTCCTTAATAGTTTACTTACAAATAAGAAAAATGGACACTCAAATAAGTTTTTTTTTTACTTCAAATTAAACAACTCACCATATTTCATGAAATGAACTCAATATAACCAGCCATTTTCAGTAGGTCAGTTAATAAGGAAGTGTCATTGTAAACGCGCAGCAATCGAATTTGGCCGCGTAATAGCTAAGAAATGATCGTTGATACGCCCGCGTCTCTCGAGAAATACTTTAATGTTTAAACTGTAGGGATGTAGAATAATGAAATATAAAAAAAACATCGATAAAATTGCTTTTATAAAATATGTATAAAAATATTTTCGATAATGAGAAAAAGAAGTAAATTAGGACGAAGTGGAAAGGTATAGCTTCTGCCTGCTCCTTTGGGAACGATACTTGATCATTACCATGTAAGAACTTATTTATATTTTATTACTGATAAGCTGACAGACAATGCAAAGCTGAGACCATTGGTTGTTTATGAAAATTAAATTTGGGTTTGGAAAGCGCCTAATCTGTGATTTGGAATTCCTTCTCCGCGTCTCTCTTCTTCGATACATACAACTTTAAGGCGAGAGTGAATAGGCACTATTTGACTTAAGACTTCTTGAGAATACAAGATTCTCAAGAAGTGTTGACGCAGGTCCTAAATCCTTTGATTATTTTCCTTTTGATTAATTTATAATCCTTTTGAATTAAAATTATTAAAATTTATCTCTGTTCATATATAAACGTTAACTAAATTTCCGAAATATTATTAATAATGTTATATAATGTGACATCCAGTAACTCGTCCCGATGCTTTGTCTTTTAACGTCGATCGTTTGTAATTTATATTTGGCAATTCACTCATATAGGTAGACTGTTTTTTTTTATAAGTGTTGCTCCAAATTAACTTTATCGATAAAATGACAACGTATCGATAATGAAACAACACTAGGGCAGGCGGGGGCGCGAGCGAGAAATTGGAGGAAAACTTTCGTAAGGGGAAATGAAATGGGATTGATAAAAATTGGAACCAAGCCGCCGTACCAGAACCGGATTAAGGATTATTTTTATAGTTCATAATATGTGCCGTGTGGGTCCCAATTGGCACCAATGAAAAAAGAATAGGACCACTCTTTTCCATGGATGTCGTAAAAGGCGACTAAGGGATAGGCTTACAAACTTGGGATTCTTTTTTTTAGGCGATAGGCTAGCAACCTGTCACTATTTGAATCTCAATTCTATCATTAAGCCAAATAACTGAACGTGGCTCTGTCAACCCGCAAGGGATATAGACGTGACCATACATATGTATGTAATTCATTATATGATAAAAAAATACGGGCATACGAAAGGGATACACGTGTAAAGATCTTTTATATTACGTCTATAGCTCTGGTTTAAATTCATCTATAAGATGTTGTGGTGATTCATCTTCAAGATCTAAAACAAACCTAAATATTGTATCTTTCACGTTTACATGAAGAATGTGGGCCAAATTCATGAACACTGGACAAAGCGAATTTATCATATTTTTAAGTAAATTTACTAAAATATGAAATATGTAGTACATATATGGTTTCCACCATGAAATTAAGTATCCTTTTAAATGTTTAAGAAATAGCAACCCGATTTGGGATTTCAGTTCAATAATTTCTAAAAAATCTTCATTGTATATATATTTTTTTATGATTTTTAAAAAAGCGACAGTATACGCAATCAAGGAAAAAAATATACACAACAAATAATAAATAAAAAAATATCGATATCTCTCCAAATCCGGCCCAGCCATTACCGAGGGCTCAAAATTCACTTAGCTTCGTTTGTCGAAGCTTTTCGCCTCTTGAAACTTTTCAATAGCCGGGAATCGAATTCAGGCACCTCCCCCCTTCACCCCCGAACACCTGGCAATGTGTTAGGGTACATACAAGTGCAATAAATAAAAGTATAGCCTTAGATTGTGTCTTGTTTTAAGTCGTGGACAGAACCGCAAGAGTTGCTATTCCATCACTGATCGACTGATGATAGCCGAAACCCTTTATTCATTGGAAATAATGATGAAATTGAGATTTAATTACTGGCAGGAGCTATTCCATCACTTTGAAGAAGAATCCTTAGTTAAGGGATAGGCTAGTAAAGCCTATCCCTAAGTCGTTTTTTACGACATACCTATATAAAAAAGAGATGGAGTGGTTCTATTCTAAAATACCATAAACGACACAACACTATAATAACCTGCATAAACATAAATACAATTCTTATTACACTCTCAAGGATATAAAAGCGAACAGTAGCATAACTAATCCAATGGTCACTTAGCTACGTTTACACCGCTATTGTGGCTACTTTGTAATTTTAGATATTTGAAATATGACACAGCCGATGTGAGGCTATTGTCCTATTTTGTATAGTGGTCAAGAGCTTTGAGGTTCTTAGAAATATCGCGGTTTCTCAAACGCATTGTGGCGGTGTAAAAGGATTTGTGCCAATTTACAAGGTACAAAAAAATGTTTGTTGTAACGCGTTCGGAGTAAGATTTCGTGATGTTTTGCTTCATTGAGTGGGCAGTACTTTCGTTTTCGTTTTGACGAAAGATAATGTTTTGTTATCGATTAGCTGTGCCCGCGACTTCGTCCGCGTGGAAAAGTTATTTTGGGCATTGAAGCGCTCAAGGACGAATAATTTTCCCCGTTTTTTTTTTCACATATTCCAGTATTTCTTTGTTCCTTATAGTTGCAGAGTGATGTTATACCTATAGCCTAAAGCCTTCCTCGATAAATGGTCTATTCAACGCAAAAATATGTTTTTAATTCGAACCAGTTTCTTGAGATTAGCGCGTTCAAACAAACAAACAAACTCTTCAGCTTTATAATATAAGTATAGATTTGCAGTATTTAAAGAATTTATTTATTTATTGGCACACTATTGGTTTTGCAACATGAAATGTTTTAATACACATAGCAAAAGTTATGACTGGTTGAAACCCAACAAATTAGTACGCACAGCGTGCTTATCATTAGTGACAAGTAGGTAAATTAAGTGTATTGAATACATACATACATTATGGTCTAGTCTATATCCCTTGTGGGGTAGACAGAGCCAACAGTCTTAAAAAGACTGATAGGCCACGTTCAGCTATCTGGCTTAATGATAGAATTGAGATTCAAATAGTGACAGGTTACTAGCCGATCGCCAAAAAAAAGAATCCAAATTTTGTAAGCCATTTTAAATTTATATTAGAATTATTTATTCAGATTTAAATCCTGTTCTTTTGTTTAAAAAAAGTTCAAATTGAGAAGAACTTATTACTTTTATTTCCACAACGTTATTATTTAATAAAGAAAAGATGTCTATCAAAAATCATGAAAAAAAATTCAAAAAAATTATTAAAAAAAAAACCACGCGGTTTGCATAGCTCATTTCATCAATTCTACTATTGTCACATAATTACTAGTTGCTACAGCTGGCTTTGTTCAGGATCTGATCGAAAGCAGATACAGTTGCATAAAGAGTGCCGATGCAAGAACGGTATAGAAATTCCTGTTCGTGTATAAATGATATGTGCAGTATGGTAACTTTATACTTTACTTTGAGAGTAGATCGTGCGGAAAATAAACTTGTGTTAATACGAGTAATACAATGTGTGAGAGAAACTCAAAAAAATATCGTTTAACTAAAGATACTTATCAAATGCCAACTTACATAATATAAACGTACATATATAATCACGTCTATATCCCTTGCGGAGTAGACAGAACAAGCTCTCTTGAAATGACTTTTAGGCCACGTTCAGCTGTTTGGCTTAATGATAAATACATATATAATAACGTCTTTTTTCTAACTGGGTAGAAAGAGCCATTAGTCTCGAAAAGGTTAAAAGTCGACGCTCAGCTAGATGACTTAATAATGAATACCGAAATTTGTCACAGAATCAAATAACCAACACCCTAAATCTATTTGTAGCATTTAAAAAACATAATTACCACTCCGTCGCCATATTGGGAGAACGCCTCAAACAAATGTCACATTTAAACAAACACCACAATGTTAATTACAACCTTACTATTTTATTTTCAACTTTAACATGTAGTAATAAGAATTCAATAACACGCATTTTTAACATTGTCAGCCGATGTGTATATTTTTTTATTATTCGATTTTTGAATTGATCACGAAAACCAACTTATGTTAAGAAAGTTTTATACGAATTTCAACTTTATTGTAATGCAGTAAGACTTTCAAATGTGTTCTTTTAAAGGTTGCGATGTCCATGTTTATTTTTCATTATTCTATTTTGTGTTGTTCTATTACAGCGTTTAGTACTAACGAGACCGTAGGGAGTCTGTAAGAGAGGGACATCACATATAAGTTAAAAAGAGACAGGTAGATGTAATATGATTTGTTTTGTTGCAATGTGGTTGCATGTTGCAGATTACAATGTACTATGTATGAACCTTACTAATTTTTTTGTTAATTTTCTATAGACTAAGTGTAAGATTAATCGAAAAAGATGGTCGATTTTGACGAAATTCGGCACAGATCTTAACGAGTAGAACTATTAATTACATGAAAGTACTAACCAACCGTGTATCCAAGCTAATAACCGCGATTTCGCCCGCGTAAAAAAATTACCACAAATCTCACTGAATTATTACATACTTATTTTGGGTTTGTGACGAAAGATTAAAATAAAATCACGTCTTTATACCTTACGGGTGGGACAAACTCAATAGTATTGGGAAAACGTGCGATTCAGACATTCAAGAAGAACGAAGCGAAGAACTTCATGTTTGTACCTAAGTATTGATTGACTTTTAGGTAAAAAAAGAGCAATACATTATTAAAATATACCTATTATAAAACTTAAGTTTATGACCAACTAATATCAAAGCTAAAGTTATTCTAATAATACCTAAGGATTAATTTTGACTTATGCGCTTTTTTCTAATCGCGTTATTTTGAATGCCGTGTGGTTCCCGGCACCAATACAAAATATAGGACCAGAGTGGTCCTATTTTTTATCTTTTTCCCCAGGATGTCGTAAAAGGCGATTAAGAGATAGGATTATAAATTTGGCATTCGTCTTATAGGCGATGGGCACACAACCTGTCACTATTTGAAGCACAATTCTATCATGAAGCTGAACGTGGCCTGTTAGTCTTTTACGTCTACCCCGCAAGCTAGCTAGCTCTGTCTACCCCGCAAGGGATATAGACGTAATTATATATATGTATGTAAGTACGTATGGACTTTAAACATCTAATTTCTATTTGTAACAAAACATGTAACTTAACAACGTTTAATATCATTCTCCATATTTTAATTCATTCGCCCAGGGCAACGATCACAATAACAGTATTAAACTTGTTTAAAGTGTAGCGAACGGGGATTCGAACCCGGGCCTCCCGCTGGCGACATCCCGTCTGTAATAACTGAGGGTGTGTTGGGGATTAAATTTGTAGATTCCGTATGTATATCACGTTTTTGTCACTTACGGGGTAAACAGAGTATAGTCTCAAAAGACTTAAGATGGCTTAAGGATAGAATTGATATATTTCATTTTTTTTATTTGATATATATGTACATAGTTGAGGCCGTGATAAAAAGAATTACGAGTTCCTTTAATCAAAATTAAATTTTTTTTTATTGTTTTCGTAATCGGTTTCTCTAAGAACATTGTCTACTTAAACTGAATGTAATCGAAAGTTTATAAAACATAATATTAAACCTGGGTGGTGTTTATCCCGAAATTTACACAGGAGCGAAACTTCGGGACGCAGCTAATATATAATAATATATACATACACACATTATAATCATGTTTATATCTATATCATAATTCAAACTATGATTTGGAAATCAATATATTTGTATGAAAATTAGAGCGTAGAATATCTTTCGTAGCAGTGCTACAGACGTGTAGAACTGCTACGAGTGCTACGTATTATTATTTACCTAAATATTTTTATTCTATTAATATATTTTTTTAATTGAAACATTTACATGTTGTAAATTATAATAGACGGACTTAATGATAACAGCATTATCTTACAGTCTACCATTGGATTAAGCAGAGAATCTTTGTGTGGGTGACAATATATAATAAACTTATATTTTTTATATACATATAATCACGTCTATATCCCTTGCGGGGTAGATAAAGCCAACAGTCTTAAAAAGACTGATAGGCCACGTTCAGCTGTTTGGCTTAATGATAGAATTAAGATTCAGATAGTGACAAGTTGCTGGCCCATATATTTATTATTAATATATATAATCACGGCTATAGCCCTTGCGGGGTAGACAGAGTCAGTAGTCTTGAAATACTAGCCACGTTCAGCTGTTTGCCTTAATGACAAGTTGCTAACCCATCGCCTAAAAGAAGAATCCCAAGTTTATAAGCCTATCCCTTAGTCGCCTTTTACGACATCCATGGGAAAGAGATTGAGTGCTCCTATCCTTTATTATATTGGTGCCGGGAACCACACGGCTTAAACAAAAACAAACATAGGTCAAAATTTAACGGTGTAACATAACCTTTCATAATATTGTTTCAAGTTAGGTATTGCAAGAATCAAAAAATATATATGTGCCGTGTGGTTCCCAGCACCAATACAAAACAGAATAGGCACCAATACAAAAAAGAATGGGATTCTTTTTTAGGCGATGGGCTAGCAACCTGTCACTATTTGAATCTCAATTCTATCATTAAGCCAAATAGCTGAACGTGGCCATTCAGTCCTAACAAGACTGTTGGCTCTGTCTACCCCGCAAGGGATATAGACGTGAACGTATTAATGTATGTATGTAAAAAATATAATTGAGGCTTAACAACTGGTTTGGTTTAATTTTGTAAGTAACCCTAAAACCATTCTCAAACAAACTGTAAGTACCTCGAAATAGTCCCAGCGGCTCCCCGCGGCGCTAACTGAGAGTTTCATGAATGTAATAACACGTTTGTACGGAATCGCACGGAATAATCTTATATCGCTAATTGCGATGTTTGAGGTCGGTTAATGATACGGTACTTACAAGTTGTGCGTCTGTCACTGTGTTGTTTGTTAAGAGAAATATACATACATACATAAAATCACGCCTCTTTCCCGGAGGGGTAGGCAGAGACCACCTCTTTCCACTTGCCACGATCTCTGCATACTTCCTTCGCTTCATCCACATTCATAACTCTCTTGATACAAGCTCGGCGGTTTCGGGTACATTTGACCTGCATGTCAATTCTGCTATTTTATTTTAATCCGAAACGGATCTGAAACGCATTGATTACAACTTTTGGTATTCTACTAACAATTTGTCAAAACGAAGCCGTAACGCAATGGTTACGCAGCCGAAACGGTTTGGTTGTCGTATTCTGCTAAAGGACACGTAACCTTCTGTTTGCCGTTCGGCTATTATTTCGTATTCTGATAAGTTTTTGACAGTTGGTCCGGCCGAAACGCAACGGTTCTGCATTGCTTGAATTGTCCAAAGTTACGGTTTTGCATCGGCAGCAAATAACCAACCGCTTCCGTTTCATTTGCGTTTCAGCTATCAACGTAAAGTTACTGGAATACCGTTCGACAATATAAACGCAACTATAACCAAGCTGAAACGCATCCGAACTGTTTCGGTTAACAAATAGCAGAATTGGCCTGCTGACCCTTTACCAGGACGTCCTTAATTTGATCAAGATACGTTCGTCTAGGAGTTATATTCCGATTTGAAAAGGTAGATGTTAAATAAAGTTTATTTATTTCCGTGTTTTCAAATCTACACTAGTTAGTTAATGTCACAAAAACTTTTTAATATATTTTGATGCCCAACGATATTAAAAATACTATTGACAGATTCTTTATACATTTTAAATTTCATCAATATCAGACTAACGGTTCTAAAGTTATAGCGTTGCAAACAGACATACATACAAAACTACTTAACTAACATTATGTCTGTCTGTCTTTTACATTTTAACGTCTAAAGTACGAATTTTGATATAAATTATGTAATTTAGTTGTTTAGATGCTTCTTGTTCTTCCTGGAGTTAGCCCCGGTAATGTAAGGTTACTCATATCGAAGGTCAACAGTCTTTTTTATGGAAATTGTCAAATGTGTACTTTTCCTAGTAGTATTTGAAATACCTGTAATACCTGTAGTGCCGTGTGGTTCCCGGCACCAATACAAAAAAGAATAGAACCTCTCCATCTCTTTTTCATGGATGTCGTAAAAGGCGAAAAAGGGATAGGCTTATAAACTTAGGATTCTTCTTTTAGGCGATGGGCTAGCAACCTGTCACTATTTGGATCTCAATTCCATCATTAAGCCGAGCAGCTGAAAGTGGCCATTCAGTCTTTTCGGGATTATTGGCTCTGTCTACCCCGGGATATAGGCGTGACTATATGTATGTATATATGTACTTTTATTTTTGTATATATGTAACCTATATTGAATTATGGTTAAACATGCAGTTGTCTGAAAGTACCAGATTCTCATATAACCGTTTGATAAGGCACATATATTCCCTATTTTCGTATTATTTTTGTGTTCAAATATTAAATTTTTAAACCATTTTAAAAACCCAGCTCCACAGTTTCCCTGTTCACTAAGTGACGTAAACGATAAAAATTTCCCGCCAAATCACCGGCGTTTTTTAATAATTGTTTTATGCTCTAACAAATGAGTTTGAAATTGGATCGGGCTCGGAGCGCTAACAAAAATGGATGCTTAATACGATTAGAGTGAGCGAGAGAGAAATATTTGAAGGGGGACAGAGATGTTGTTTTTTCCGATACAGTTTCGTGACAATGTTGCGAATTTTATTTGCTGTGCGATGTATACTTTAGGAGTAACTTAAAAATGTATTTAAATTAATATCATTTTTATTATGCCGTGTGGCTCCCAGCACCAATACAAAATAGAATAGGACCACTCCATTTCTTTCTCATGGATGTTGTTAATGGCAACTAAGGGTTAGGCTCACAAACTTGGGATTCTTTTTTTAGGCGATGGGCTAGCAACCTGTCAATATTTGAATGTCAATTCTATCATTGAGCCAAATAGCTGAACGTGGCCCATCAGTCTTTTCAAGACTGTTGGCTCTGTCTACCACACAAAGAATATAGACGTGACCATATGTATGTATGTATATTTTTTTTTTCTTTTCAATTAACTGAAAAAGAGTTGACGACCTTATCCAAATGTAATATGTCGGGTTTTATCCTATACGGTCTATGAAAAACCTGAGTATCAGATAGTATCGTTGTCCCAATTAGTATCAAAGTCAACCACGCTACCATCATATCACAGAGTATATTAGTGAACCTACTTCCAAGATATCTTTCAAAATCTTATAAATATATTTATAAACATATCTTAAAAATATATTTCAAATAATGTTTGAAATTCGAAAAGGACAATCCAAGCATTATCGTTCATTGAAAAAGGATTACCTATCAATCATTCAACATTTTTTTTCATTCGCTCTTTCCACTGAATGTAAACCTTTCGTCCATAATACACAATCCTTAATAACCATTCAGTAGAAATCCAAGATTACAAATATTTTATAAATATACAAGTGCCACTTTGCATTGTAAATATTGAAAAGGTTATTTTTTTTACTTTTGCTTCTATTAGAATAACTATATTATACTTAATCCAGTTATAATTACGGATACCTACATTTAATTTGTTTTTTTGTTGACTAGCATTTGCTCACGACTTTATTCGGGTTCAAAATGTATGTATATACATATATGTATGTATATAAAGGATCTAGATACGCCACCTATTTGCCATGTCTGTAAATGTTTGCTAAGTTATAAGCTCTATTCCTACTCTGAAAACCAATGTACCTACACTTAGTTGGCAAATAAATGAATATGAATACCTGAAAAGTAACATATAATTGGTCCTAGACGTATTTAAAATTTCATAGCGAACGGTTCAGTTGTATTGACGTGATATACAGACAAACAATCACACTCACATTTATGTTACTTATTAGTATGGATACCATTCTGCAATACAATATTTTCTTAACAAACAATCTGACGACAAATTTAAACAACTCGTCATTACAAACCTTTTACTGACAATTTCACAGACATTACTTCTATTAAGTACAGCAAAGAACGAGTGAACGAGACAGGAGACATGGTGTCTCTGTCATCAAACATCTCAGTTTAGTGTTATAAAAGCAGAGACTAATTTGTAGACAATTACTTAGCGGAGGCGATGAGGTTGCACCTGTTTCGTGAGGTTTCATTTGGTAAAAACATAGGAATAATTTTAGAATAGAATATATTAATTTTCAAAATCGGATACAAGGTATTATTACTTATTGACGTCACATCACTTAAATCTAATTGTAACTACTACTGCTTCCAAAATCAAAACAAAAATTATCAAACATAAAGCCAGGTAAAGCCACATTCAGCTGTATGGCTTAAAGATAAATGTCAAGTTTATTAGCATTTCTCTTGATTTACTTTTACAATCTAGACGGAAATAGAAGGAGCTGGTATGCAATCAGTTTTTTTTCACTACCTGACCAGCATGGAAGCTTTTACTAGACGAATTCACCTTAGTCGCCTTTTACAACATCCATATGAAATACATGTATGTGTGAATATTTATGGATATATGTATATTAAATATTCCACAATTTTCAATTAAAAATCTATAGATATTTTTGTTTTATTAACATCTTTCTATTGATTTGAGTACATTTAAGGTATATCTGGATATATCTGCCTGAAGTCTTAAAATTAAGCAGAATCATTTCAGATCTTAGCAGTTTTATTTTATTACCTAATGAAAAACGCCCAAACAAGATTAACCGTAGCCTAAGCGTAATATAAAACAATAAAAACCCTATTAAGTCTGAACAATATAATCTCCTGTGTCCAGGGACCAGGGTAGGGGGAGGAGGGGCTTTCACTAGAGGGGGGAGAGGTAATTACTGACGCCTTGAGATTGTCGCAGTTAGCGGGAATCTTATTAAACGGCGCTTTTACGTTTTAAGTTGTAATTGTTTTATTTTGTTTTGTTTGTATTGTTTTATTATTTATAATTTTAGTATGTTTGCTTATTTATTTATTCATACAACTATATTAAAAGAAACATATACCATTAGGCTTGGCTTTAAGAGGAGGCTACTGGCAAAAGCTTTTTAGAAATGTGATTTAAATGATAGCGTTTGGGAGGTTCAAACTGGGTTATTCAATTACATTATCATTGATACATACATATAATCACATCCGATTCTCAGAGCTACTCAATATGCTCACAAAATTTCATGAGAGAATCGGTCAAACCGTTTCAGAGGAGTACGGCATAATACAATACGTAATAGTTATTTTGTATAACATTTATACAAAATGACTATTACGTCTGCTAATTCTTAGCACGACAAGCGATACGATTATAATTTTTTGCTCGCTTTTATTACTAGCCAACAGTAAAAAAAAATACTTTTTCTTGCTAATATTTTAAAAGTAAAATCACTTTTGCCCTTTTAGCTCGTGCCGTCATAATAACTGCTTATTTTCCAGAATGACAAACAAAATAAGTAAAGCAAAAATTACAAAATATTCAAGATGTTTGATAAGAGATCCGATTTGCCAGACATTTAGTTTTGAGCACGCGCCGACGACTACACTGAATTCTTACCTGACTGCGGAAAAAGGAGTGTTTTATTGCAGATTTTTTAAAGTATTTTGATCATGAAAGATTCAGATTGACCTGTTTATTGCAGTTTTTAATTGTAGAAAAAGAAATCTGCTGTAGAAAAAAAACATTCATTTATTAATTTAGGCTGAAGTAACTAATAACTTTATTTATTCTTAATTTTTTTTTTAACTTGACAATATACTTTTAATTTATTTATTAAAACACTGGAAAGATGATGTGACGCTTCTTCTGTAGACAATTCCATAGACTCTCACAGAATCACTTAATACTTTAAATTCTATGATTACGACACTTAGAGTAATCATCACACATACTTAACTTAAGAGAGCGTGTTGACTAAGAATTACTGTAATTGTAGAGAAGAATATAAAACTAACTGAATCACGCTTACCCACTTTGCTTGAGTGGTCAGTTTATTTTTTCTCACCAAAATGACTGCTTGTTATAAATTGTAATAAAATAATGATACGAAATTCTATGTTGTTTGGTAGAATGTAGTGGATTAAATAATTTGAGCTAATTGAGCAAAAACAAGGTTCGTTTATTCAGTGCTATTCTAAGTAGAAAAATAAATAAATGTTTGTAATGTTTCAGAATATAACCTAATATAATAATTTTTCAATATAACATAATTATTTTCTTTAAATTTAAAGTAAGTATATAAAAAAATTAAAGTACCAATTTAAAATTGAAATATAAACTAATGCGTTTTAATTCATACTGATGGAGTTGCACAAAATGTGGAATCAGAAATTATTGGTCCTTCAAGCAGGATCAGACCAAGATCTACACAATATACTCATTCTATAGGTAGATAAAAAAGTTGGTTACTCTGTTTTGCCTACTAATAATTAGTTCGCTATTGGTTTAAAAAACCTCATAAAAATGTAAATAATATAATTTATCTTGTCAAAGTAAAAAGAAGTAGCAAAGTCGCTAATTACATACAAAAAGTTTAACCGAAAATATATCAATGGCTCCACTAAAAGCACTCTAAATACTTTTTGGTTATTTTTTTCATTCAAAATAACCTAAAAATTAACATTACTAATAACAATTCTGTGTTGTTTAATCCAATTTATTTAGACCTCTGTCTTGCAATAACTTGCTATCCATTGGAGGTCGACATAAATTGGTGTATTGTTTAAATCTATTATTGGCTAGGCAGGTATTAATTTGAGGGTTCTAATGATCGAAGGTGATGGATTGGATGAGTCAGCGATTTTTTTCGTTTCGTCAAATTGCTAAGATGTTATACAAGATTGTTGATGTCGATACATTTTATATCCACTGTGTTGGATAGTTGGATTAGTATAGTATTTCTTTAAAAATCATTAAAGTCAGTTTGATTTTTAAAAAAATATAAATATTAACTTGGTTTTATTTATTTTAAAATTCAAAGCAAATTGTATTTGTCTACCCCGCAAGGGATATACGTAGACGTGACTATATTAATGTATGTAAAAAGAAAACAAATTAAATATTAAAAAGAGTTTTTCTTGATTCTTAATTACAGTCCGCCAATTTTGTTTTTAGCAATCAACTTTGTTATGACTTATTATTAGTACCTAAGTAGGTACATAAGTGCAAATAAAAGTTTACTTAGTAATCATTAATATTGACACAGGATTATTTAGGTCACACTGATACCTAGACCTAAGTCTAGAAACTAGGATGGCTATCCCTGGATAGTATCTCCAATGTCCTGCACCTCACCAATGGTTAGTTACTGTTACTTGTTCTGTCTTGTGATAACGTGTTTGTATCGCACAGTGTAGTGAGAGACAGAGTCGGTGTTTTATTTGTAGGTACCTATTCTATTTTTAAAAATGTAGTGTATGGATGTTTTTTGTAGGTATTTAAAAGGATAAGCAAATTTATGTTTGATAACTTGTCACACACATAGAATTATTAAGAAGGACATAGGGCACTTTTTCACCTGTGCTTCTAGAATTTGCGTAAATATAATTCGGAAATAAGTATTTGCTTTGCAGTATCTGTAAAATGATTTCTTTCATTTTGGTTTATGCTTAGTTTGTTTTTATTTCATATTTTTTTTGTACCAATATAAAATCTTCAATAAATAAAGTCGAAGGCAAATGCAGACTTATCGAGAATACTTTTTGAAATAAATTTCTAAGAATCAAATAATTACTTCCAATTTTTTTAATAAAAACACGTCACATCTGTACAGATTAATTACTCTGTGCAAGTGTCCAAGAGGCATAACTGCTATGTAACTCGATTGCACCGACGAGACGTAGTCTTAGTATAAGGTTCACATTGGTCTTAGTATTGTATAGACCAATGTGAACCTTATACTAAGACGTAGTCTTAGTATAAGGTTCACATTGGTCGAGTTGACAACATGTCAAATGGGTGGCTTGTAATTTTACTCAACATATTAAAAAATGATATCATATCATGCTTTTTCTCTCTCATCTTTGCGTGTTCTCGGATACACCCTCCAAAGAAGTTTTCAAATACTCTTATCTAACTTGTGCTTAAAATGTAGTAGGTAATTCGTTTTTAGAAAAACAACACCGTTTCTGATATTTTGTAAACTACGTTCTTTATGAGAATAAACTGACAATACAAACCTTTAAACGCTACTCTGTGAGTGACATCTACTTGTGACTCTACTAGTTGAACAACTCGTATGCTCGCCACTCGCACAATGTAAACATGTTATATTGAACAATCTTGGCTCCCAGGAATGAGTTTGGTTACTGCTCTCGTAATTGGGATATTGTTCACAGAATTGTGATAGACTGACCGTTATAGGCTTTAGTAGTATTCAGTGAAGCACGTTAATTATTGGGTATTGTTAGAATTTTCTTCACTTCGGGTAGGTTATATACCTTCTTACCTTAATAACCTCACCCGATCCAGGCACACCTCGACTCGAGCTCATCTCCAGAGAGGTAAGAAGACGCAACCCCTGGAATAACACCAGGAAGAAGAAGAAGCAATCAATTCGTTGATTTGATTGCTTCCTCTTCATGATTTTGAACAATGATGGATGATTTAATAAATAAACATTAAAAGTTAAGATCATTCAAACGTAATCAAATTTGTTATTTTTGTATCAATGAATAGATATGTAAGAAATTTTTAAAACTTTGAAGACGCAAGAAGATATGTTTTTGATAAAGATGCTACTGATGTGGTTGATAATAACTTACAAGTTTAAGTTTACCTTGTAGATTGTCAATCAAAAGACAGATCAAAAAAATATAGGTATTGGTATGTCCTAAAGTGATAAAACTAGTTGACATACTCAACAGTCAACCACCGTAAACCAAAAGTCCATGTTTAAATCATCAGTAATAAAGCCAGGCTTTAGAGATAATTAATATCGCAGATTGCTATTAAACTGTGCGCAGCGGGGGATTCTGTTGGGAGACCACACAGCTATCCAATACTGTACAAGTTAAAATTTAGTAAGAAGTTATTCTAAACTTATATATGATACCTACCGCAATACGATAAAAAAGTATCAAGGAGGTCATAGACCTAGTTAATATTAAGTTGTTATCAAAATTATTTTTTTAATTAATTATTTGAGAAAAGAACGACATAGATTGAAAAGGATAAGATTACATGTGCACTTACGTACATTTCAAATCTAAAAGGTAACACCGGATCACAAAAAAAAAAACATATAGTACTTACTCATACGTATATTCAGAATAAGAGCTTTAACTCGAACGACTTGCGTGAATGCGGACGAATCGAAAGAAGTATGCAGGAATCGTGGCAAGTGGAAAGATATGGTCTCTGTCTACCCTCCGGGAAAGTAGCGTGATTTTATAAACGTATGTTATGTCAGTATTTTAATTAGGTATGTATAAGTTTATTTCTATGAATTGTTTAACTCGAAACTTTCCAAAATAATATGAAAATATCCCGTTTTTCTCCGACAGGTGTTGTCACCCCAGCTCACCTGTTTTTGCTACACTTTGATCTCGAATCACCCTTTATCTATGGCCAGCAAATCCTGTAAGGGATTGTTGATGATGGCCACTCACCGAGTCGAGGTCATTTATTAGATTTTACAATGATTTTTCAAGGCTTTATTTATAGGCATAGAGCGTAATGAACGGTTTGGGTAATCGAATATAAAAATACACATTACTTATACATTTTTTCATAGTAATGTCATTCTTTAATGATAAACCAATACTCATATGGTAAGAAAATTTTTTTTAAATAAAATCTGTACATAATCTATAAGCCAATATGGGTTAAATTCCACTGCAAAGGTTGGAGTCGCGTCGAGTAAAGTATAGTGGTTAAAAGTTACTCCCCGGATTCCTCCCCAGAGAAGTAAAGATGTACTGGGATTAATAGTGAAGTAAGAAATTGTGTAACAAGTTGATAAATTAGGCGATCATTTGTTCTCTTTAAGAATCTGTTGAATTAATGATTTATTACGCATTGAATGAGCAATTAACCAGCAATTTCCAGCTTAATACTTTGATCTTTATACGTTTTAGCGTAAACAATCAACTTTCGAAATCAATTTGCCAATGTCAACAAACAATACTAATTAAGTTCTAATCAAATAACATTTATTAAACCCTTTGGAGCCTTCAAAAGGAAGCATGATGATATAATAACGAGTGGTTAATTGCGAATTCAAAGGTAAATTGAGCGAGTTTGCGTTTAGATTGATCGGGATAAAGGGGGACTAATCTACTACGACCATACAACAATTTGTGGGTAGGGAGGGACAGGTGTCGATAATTTTGATCGATATTATCGACAATATAAAAAAAATATTAATTACTTATTTTGTTATTAAATAAGTTGATAGCTTTAATCAAATACATTGTTATTCACAAAAAAGTTTATATGTTGACCTAAATTTTAATATGTTATATTCTGTTTAACTTTAACATCAAAATACTTGTGTTAATTAGATAGTTATAGTTGTTAATTCTTATTGTAAAAATTTAGTCCTTAAATCATCTTCTGGCGGCAACATGAGTTATTTTAGTTTCAGGATGAGAATCATAATCAGGAGAGACTTATCTATTTCAACCATACAACTAGTGGAAGACGGATGTCAATAATTTTGATGGATATTATCGAATTTTCGCTAAAGTTCAACTTAAATTATGGTAACTTCTTAGCATTGAATTATTTAAAAATTTTAAGTTAAAAGAATTAAGTTTAATCTCGTGTAATAAATTTTCATACACAATTTCATACTACCTATTATTTTAGCAGTTAAGCCATATAAAGGTTTTTATAAGAGTGTTTTTTACACACAGCGACTGCCGGTTTGACCTCCGTAACCAGAAGCTATACCAACCAGAAATAAGTACCTACTTAGGTACTTAAAATATAGATAAGTAACTTAGGATTGATTTAGGTATTGTTATCATTTATTAAGCTTTGTTTACTTTCTTTTTTTGTCAGTTGCTTTTACCACCATGCTCAAATGTATTTACCTCATAGGTTTGTAAGATCAATGACATTTCAGCTTTCCGACTCTCAGGCCTAAAATTAAAAATTATAGATATATGATTAATTTTAAATTGAAAATATTTTTATCGATAAGTACCAAAGCACATCACTAGACACCTGGCAGTTGACAGACCTCTGTAATTGTTGAATGAGGCAGCATTAAAGCATCAATTAACCAACATTGATTGGTTTTGAACTCTCTCCCCTCCACCACCTGCACCCCCACCCATACCTTCGCGTGGCTTGGACCTGGTTAGGCTAACTGGCCTTTATTAAACCGTTGTTTATCTTGATGATAGTAGTTATCTTGATGATATACTTATATTATAAAGCTGAAGAGTTTGTTTGTTTGTTTGGTTGTTTGCGCTAATCTCAGGAGCTGCTGGTTCGAATTGAAAAATTATTTTTGCGTTGAATAGACCATTTATCGAGGAAGGAGCAAAGAAATAATGGAAAATGTGAAAAAAAGGGGAAAAATAATTCATCCTTGAGGGCTTCAATGATGCCCAAAATATATATTCCACGCGGACGAAGTCGCGGGCACAGCTAGTAAGTTAATAAAGCTATACTTACAGTTAACGTGGCTTCGGGTGTTCCTTCGGGTCTGTTGGATCTGTTTACCCTGCAAGGAATGAAGATCATACATACATACAGTCACGTCTTTATCCCTTGCGGGGTAGGAGCCAACAATCTTGAAAACACTGATAGGCCATGTTGGGCTGTTTGGCTTAATGATAGAATCGAGATTCAAATAGTGACAGTTTGCTAGCTTATTGCCTAAGAAGAATTCTAAGTTTTAAAGCCTATCCCTTAGTCGCCTTTTACGACATCCATGGGAATGAGGTGAAGTGGTCCTATTCTTTTTTGTTTCTTTGTATTTATATCTAACATCATATAAAAGTTTAAAAGATAAAAAAATATGGGAATTAGTTATAGAATACTTATCTTAAGACTAACAAGATGTTAATCCCGCTATATAGACGTGATATATGTTTGTATATTATCAATGTACATTATACGTACAATCAATGCATTACAAGTATATAGGCAAGTATGCATTGTAATTGTAACTATAACTCTACAGTATAGAAACAAGTCAGTGCATACATGTTTGCTTACATTACTTAATTTATTCATTAATTAAAATTCCCTTATCTACCAAACAATAACTACTTACTTAATACAATTCTAGAAAATTAATCAAATCAGTATAAAAAAACGCAGGCGTTGCATTACAAAAATTGAATTTTAAAAATCGAACGTGTCATTAAAAGCCGTTCGCCGGAGTCGCGTGCGCCAATCAAGTGAAGAGTTTTCAGAGTTAATTGTCCACCCCGTTAAATATTCAGCGGTGCACAAGTAACAAGAGTACAGATGTGCCGCATTTTTAAATTTTAGGACCATTTGGTATATTTTGAAGTGGAGTCTAAGTGTCACTGCAGAATTTACTTAGGTAATGATTTTTTGCAGTATCAGAAAAGGGCAACTGAACACAGCAGTCTATTGTTCGATTATTTTCAGTTCAAATCTTCTACCTTCAGACATTAGTTGGTCTCATCTACGATTACTATCAGATCCAATCTTCAGATGTTATTCGCGTTAAATTCTCACCTACTGTATTGTACTGGTTATCCACACATAGTTCCACGCCTCAAGCCTAAAATCTAAAGATTTCACAGTTGCTTAAAAAATCTAGAGACACAAACCCTAACCTCATTTCTGTTCCATCATTATTTTATACGATGTTTGGACGCTGCAATCACGTAAATGTATTACTGCACCGTTGTTTAGCGAACGAGTGAAGGGCGTGTGCACATGGACGATATACATCGTAGTTTTTTTTTGGGCCATTTCAATTACAATCTGTAATTTTATTTGGACTTTATGGTATACATACACATACATACATATAATCACGTCTATAGCTTGCGGGATAGACAGAGACAACAGTCTTGAAACGACTGATAGGCCACGTTCAGCTATTTGGCTTTAAGATAGAAGTGAGATTCAAATAGTGACAGGTTGCTAGCCCGTCGCCTAAAAGAAGAATACATACATACATACATAAAGTCACGTCTATATCCCTTACGGGGTAGACAGAGCCAATAGTCCCGAAAATATTGAATGGCCACATTCAGCTGCTCGGCTTAATGATGGAATTGAGATCCAAATAGTGACAGTTTGCTAGCCCATCGCCTAAAAAAGAATCACAAGTATGTAAACCTATCCCTTAGCCGCCTTTTATGACATCCATGGAATCGAAATAGAGTGGTCCGATTCTTTTTTGTATTGGTGCCGGGAACCACACGGCAATTCTCTTTGTTTTCATTTGTAAAAATCACTCTCTCAAAAATTCTTTAAATCAAAAAAATTAAGGCAACAATATAGGTAAAGACTAAATAAAGACTGAAATAGTAGTAAGCAATAAAAAAAAATTGGTAGTTAAGAAGGTACTTACTTATAGGTCAGTTCAATAGTTCTTCTTTTACTGGAAAATTCTTACTCCCTTTTAAACCTTATAGAGAAACCTAGGAACTTAACTCAGGCGAGGCTCTTTTGGTCCTTAGTCTGATTGGAGAATTTTAAAAACAGATAAATTCAAAAACACTATTACAAAAAAGAATAGGACCACTCCGTCTCTTTCCCACGGATGTCGTAAAAGGCGACTAGGGGATAGGCTTATAAACTTGGGATTCCTCTTTTAGGCGATGGGCTAGCAACCTGTCACTATTTCAATCTCATATCTATCACAAAGCCAAACAGCTGAGCGTGGCCTATCAGTCTTTTCAAGACTGGTGGCTCTGTCTACCCCGCTAGGGATATAGACGTGATCATATGTATGTAGGTATGTAATAAATTCAAATTGAACAGGCACCCTATTTTGGTCGATTTGGTAACCCTATACCTTACTAACCTACTCCTTTATTTCTGCTTAAATTCATAAAAAAGTGCCATTAAAATTTTATGCTGAAACAAATACATAATATAAAAAATCTGTTTATTCTTTTATCATATTAATAGAATCGTTTTTTTTTTAATTAATTTTATAGCAGAGTTATTTTGTAATTAAATATATTTAAAGAGCTATAGGTAGGTACTTACCTACCTAACAGGTGCAATAAATACTGAAACCATTCTTTTGTTTATATTGAAACATAATCGTATTTAAGAAAGATCTCTGGTCATTATTTTATTTTTCTCCTTGTTATTTTTTTTTTTTTGTCCAAAATTGCATTCTTTGTCGCTTAGGCATTGTTTAAGTTTATTAATTTGTCCAGTTTTGAGACCATTATGTTAGTAGTTAGGAGAATTTTTATGTTTATATTCCTTAAAACTACAACAACTAAAACTGACTAATATACAACATATATTGACTAATATATAATAGGTATATATTTTTAACTTAGATATTAAAATAAAAGTATTTTTTTCTAACATTAAAAATATATCCACGGTCATTCTGGCTTTTAAAAGGTAAGTATTTTATTTTTCAATAAAAAAATATAAGCCTTAAACATTAATATTCTTTTTACGGTTATAAAATTTATACTTCGGTATTGTTTCATAAAAGTGATAAAATATATTTATTAAAAATGGAATTATTATTTTCAAAAATTCCATTTTCCTTATTCGAAAAACAGATAAGTACTTATTTTATTTAACATACAAACGGTAGCTTGTTATTCGCGAAGTTAACCCTCTAACAGCCGCTCGCAAACAATCACTGAGCGCCGAACAAAAGAAGCACGTCGACAAAAGAAGTTGTAGCAAAAGAAAAAAAAAGCGAATTACGCGCTCTGATTGGTCGATCGGCGGGTGACGTCACGCTCGCGCCGCCCCCTAGCAACCGACGTTTCACCTGAGATGAGAGCGAGTGAGATCTGCGTTAGTGTGAATAAGACAAAGTTATATTGACGATGCGTCTTCTAATTTCAAAAGGACTTATGTCTAGGAAATTCCGTATTTGAAAACTGATCTTATGCAATATGTAACTGAAGTTTATATTTTATTGTATTCTATTGAATATTATGCTCGTAGAGAGATGCAAGGATGGTCAGTTGGAAAAGCTGTTATTGTTTGGTTACGGGTTAACCGATTTGGTTAAATTTGTGTGTTAACAGGCAGATGTCCGGTGATTTTCTATCTCTCTTACTCGCGTGCAATGAAACAAAGAAGCAACGAGTCTGATTGGCTGTGTATTGATTAGGTTGATTAATTCCAATTGGGTTCATTAGCATCGGCGTAATTAAGAATTTCGTTTACCTAGCGCACATCTGCGTTCTTAGTTAATTAACATTCGTTGCAATCTTTGTTTTAATTCTTCATTTAATTTGAAGTGGATTTAAATAACAATATTTAATATAATTAATATCTTTACAGCTTCTAACAAAACAACAGTTTAAGTTTGAAAGAAAATTATCTCGACGACACGACAGTTCAGTGGGAAGCACAACAAAACATTGATAATCTTCCTAAACACCAAGTCGCAACTTTCTTAACAAGTCATAAACTCCTTTAACCCTCAAATACATCACTAACAAACTGCCAGAGACGCTCTAACACCCGGCACAATCGGCCCAATCAAATCGAAAAAAACTATTCAACCTCTCAAAGGCCCGGGGGAAAATGCTAATATGCCGCTTCTTGCTTCTTACCAAACAAAATCACTTCGCGACCCCAAATTTCGCACTTTCAATGGGCAATTTCGCTCGGCCCCCCACCAGCTAAGCCCCGCCTTAGTTGTCCCCGTACTAGCCCCGTCAGTGACGCGCGCGCCCTCAGCCGGAATGGACGTCCCTGAAGACCGGTTCTTCGGCAACCGAACGCCAGAGCGTTCCGAAACAAACTCGCCAAGATCGCAAATGAGTAGTCCTAATTCAACATCATCAATAAATGTCACAGACCAATCAATATCTTTATCGCAGCATCAGCAAAATTTAGAGACATTGAATCGGATGGGCATGTTTTTTCACGCTCAGCAAATGCATTTGAATCAGAGTTTTGACGCGGTTAAATCTAGATTAGCGTTTACACAAGTGCCTAGTGTTAGTCAGGGGCCCAGACACACGATTGACGCTATTTTGGGGCTGAACGGTGGGAGACCGGTAAGAGTGCAGAGTGAGTTTGAGCAGAGGACGGAGAGGGAGTGCGAGCCGGTGCCTGTCTCGCCCGGGGCCGTCGAAAGTGCTGGTAAGTTGGCGTTAAAAGAATTGTGCATTACACACTTGAGATTTATGACGAAATATTTTTACAAATTATAATGTTTATTTGGTACTTAGCCATTTGTAACTAATAGGTATTATTCGGCCAAGTTTAAAAAATATAAATATTTATAAACAATATTTAATTTATTTTAAGGACAAAAATGGTTATGGCATTATAGGGTTAATAAATAAATAATGAGAATTTTTGAAGCAAATCGCCCGCATCTTCATTTTGTTAAGCTCATGCATTTAAAAAAATCTTTTATTATTTACTGATAAAGTATGTAAATTAATTAAGTAGAAATAACATTCAAAATTTCACATTAATTAATAAAATTTAGTACTGATGGTTTGTTTAAAAATATAGTAATGCTGGTATCTAAGTATAATAACATTCGTTAACATTTTATAGTATTTTCAAATGATTAAATTAATGCTGTTTAACAGCCTTTGAAATTATTAAATAATACCTAAGTTTAATAAACAGAAGTAAAAAATAACAACATGAATGCATATTTTAATTATATGCATACCTACTTACTAAATAGTTCTAAAAATAACAATAAAATATATAATAAATCAATACTTATGTAAAAAATTGCCTATCCCTCCGGGAAAAAGGCGTGATTTTATGTATGTAAATATTTAACAGTGAAACCGACGGCTTATTTTTGGTTGGTATTTATGTAATATAAAGTTTGATTTAAAGAGATTGCTTAGCGATAAGTCCGCCTTTGCTCAACATATTCATAATGTATGTTTCTACTACATACGTATTTTTTTTATGGAGAATAAAGATAATTGTATTGTATTGTATGTAGAAATAAGTTTTGACACAAAACAAATATAATGAAATAGGTATAAATAATAAGATAAGCATCATAATTCTTATCGTTACGAGTATCCTAACCGTTTTGGAAGCTACGGTAGGCTATACGCATAACATTAAGAAGTGTACCGACCTAAGTTATAACTGAAAAGCAGCGTATTGCTCTATAGCAATAAATTCGTTGAGTTGTGACCTTTTTGTATTGCTGCAACTCACACCTTTATTAATTTGTATTTCATTTGAAATTATAAATTGTTTGTAGCAAATTAAATAAATGAATTATATATCTAAGTGGCTTTCTACTTATTAATAAAATAAAGAATAAAATATAATTAAGGTCATGACATTTCAATATAGGATACAAAGTATCACTTATTAACGTCCATCCATCCACCCATATAATCACGTCTGTATCCCTTGCAGGGTAGACAGAGCCAGCAGTCTTTAAAGTTTAACGACAATAAATATTAAAATTGTTATTAAGTGTTATTAACGCTAAACATTACAATTACAGTTAAGAAGAAATAGTGAAACAAATCAATTAACTAAGTATAGTTATACTGCAGCATTTTATTAATGTAGACCTAAAATATAATCCGTGAACAAATCACCATTGATATGACTTTTAAATAATGCAAAAGTTAATTTATTAGTTTGTTTGTTTCGTCTTTACGCGTTATTTACTGAATCAATTGTCATGAAATTTTGCTTTTATGTAATTAAGGAAAAGTACATAGGGCACTTTTCATCCCGGAAAAAACTTATGTTCCTGGGGGATTTGCGAAAAGCCTGGTAGGTGGCATTTAATTCTTGCGCGTGAAGGTGGCGTTAAATTAGCGCGAGTGGGTGGCGATAAAAATCGCGCGCGTGAAGCTGCAGGTAATAGCTAATTAAATATGAATCGAATGGCTGTTTAATTATTATTGTAAAAAAATTCTTAACAAAATGCTTAGGAATAACAGGGTAATACAATATCTACTTCAACAACTAGATATTAAAATGTCAAAATAAATACATACATAAATATATCCCTTGTGGGCTAGACAGTGCCAATAGTCTTCAAAAGACTGATAGGGCACGTTCATCTCAATAAATGTAAACGTTTAAATTGCTATAGCTAATAAAAAATAAATTAATTCAAAAACCATCATTATATACCTACATTTAGCTACATTGTTCTAAAAACAATAGCCTCATACAGTACAAAAATAAATATCATTTAATTTGTAAGTTACAGATATATAAATATATATTTTCATTGTAATTTTATATTGTATGTAAAAGAAAAAGGTTAAATATTTTTACTAATAATATAAATGCGAAAATTTGTGCGAAAAGGACGTGTGGTGTGTATATTCGTTACTCCTTCACGCCAAATATATTAATGAAATTTCGTACACGGTTAAAACCTGGAATAACATAAACACTTTATATCCCGAAATTCCCACTGGAGTAAAGCCCCGAGGCACAGCTAGTAAAGAAATAACTATGCCTGTTGCGGGTCGAGGTGACAGTATAACCCTGACTAGGTACCTGCCTCCCCTAGCCTCCCCTTCACATATAGGGAGTCCCGAATTCCGCTCCAGTAGAAGTCCGCCCCCCCCCGCTGGTATATGACGTCAACGGCTGCGGACGCGGCAGTGAGGCCAACAAAGAATCCTCGGATGGTAGGTTGTGTAGAAATGGGGTCATCAACCTCTTCCAAAAGCCTATGTCTAATTTCACTTGATTGTTAATAAAACTACTATACGTGGGGTCATTGACCTTACTCACTGAGTGTCTATTCACTATATGATCACTAAATATTGAGTCTCTCTCTCTAATTAAAGTCTATGTCACTTAATAAAGTCTGAATTACTCACGGTTTAAGGGTTCAGTCACTGAAATCCAATAGCACTATCACTAATTGGAATACCTACTCACTATGTTCAAGTCTTATTGGAAACCACTAAACTAATTGAAGAATTAAAAAACGAAAACAATACACACAATTTGTCCGTCCACTAACCACGCACAACACCTTATACTAATTTCCTAACACTATTAAACTATTACACTAAGAGGTATTATTCCGACTTAATTTCTTGAAGACTTTTTCTTTCTTGCAGACTTTTTCTTCCTTGAGGACTTTTTCTTTCTTGAGGTCTTCTTTTTCTTGATTTTTCACTTTAAACTGGAACAATTGCACTACGACGCCCTCTGCCGCCGATTTTACTATTGTAAGTCGGAGTAATACCTTAACGCGAACCTCAAATTTCGTGACGATTTCTGGTGTTGTGCATAGCTTCGCTTAGGTGATATTTATTTACTTTTCTCAATTTCACATGATAAAAACATAACAATTTCCATTTTCCAAATAAAGTAACAAAAATTCTCATCATATAAAATAATTTACAAATATCACAATTTCTTTCTCAAAGAGATTTTCACAAAAGTTTGTCTTCAACCTATGCTTTCATCAAAATTTCTTGTCAACTTTTAAATATTTCTCGAATATACAATATAAGATTCTAATAAATTCTAAGTTATACAAAAATACACATATCATACTTTCTTATTACAATACTTTCGTTTCTATAAACAATAAACTTTTCGAGAAATTTACTTACATTTGTTGACATCAAAAAACATAATCCAATTATTGACCTTGTGTCCTTGACTTTTATAAAAATAGCGTTATCACTTATCTATGACGGTCTGCGTTATCGTTTATCAATAAGGTTTCATAAATAATAATAACAATATCTAAAATATGCCTCTAAAGTGCTCATTCGCTTTCTAGTGTACTATCTAATGCAATTGACCGTCGTGGTGGGGGTATTGTTTGATCTCGCTTCTTTTGTTCTATACAATACAATACTTAATGAGTGTGCTACAATATGACAATGTTTTACGAGTGTGCGCTATGTTAAATTTAATGTGTCGCTAACAATGCCTGACTATTTAGTACGCCGCCGACGGAAGGCGGGCGCACTGGGCGGGCCTCGTAGCACTCGCCTACGCCGTAGGCCGCTACGCCTATTCGTAGCGGCATGGTGCTACACATTTTGTTTTCTTTGTTAAAATAACGTTATTTATTTCTTTGTAAATTTAATTATTATTTTTAAAAGGTAGTTGTAAATTTAATTATTGCACTAAAATAATGTATAAATCTCTGCCAGTCGAAATTGTATACCAAGCCAAGACGGAACAATACAAATGTAGAATGTTGCGACTTCCTTTATATATAAATTTTGAATAAGCATTTTTTTGAACTAGTCTTTTTCCCGCGACTTCTGTCGAGTTAAATCCTGTGAAAAGCCGAAAGCGGAACAGCTTGGAAACAGCTCGTTAGCTAATCCGTCAAAGCGTTTCAGGACGGACACGACCTAATAAAGAACACGATGAAAAAGAAGAATAAAATTTTATAAAAATTGATTAAGCAGGCGTTAAAGACAGAGTCTTGTATTAAATACCTAACATTATTTTAAAAAGTAATAGACATGGATTCTATCCATTTTAATAGTTTAAATAAAATTAGTTTCTAAGTTTAACCAACTATTAAACAGCTGGGTACATTACATACATTCAAAAGAATTACATACTATGTACTGTGTATGTTAAGACTCATATAGAGTGACAAGTTATTCGCCAGGGTCTAATAAAGGAAAAACAAATTTAACCTCCTTTTTAAATAAATAAACAACACGAACCAACGACCCACATTAAGCTCAAATGTTGCGTGTTAAAAGTGCGTCGGCGGTCGAACGGTTAAGGTGTCCGAATATAAAAGAATGATGTTAAGAGTTCCACAGGTTCAACTCCTGTACTGGTTCCTGTTTACGTTATCGATTTAATTCCTAATCGATACTCTTATAGTGAGGGTAAACATTGCGTGAAAACCTGCACATTCAGGCAACTGGATGTGCAACCATATTCCAAAACGGGTTAGGTTACAAAGGTTTCGGAGATCAGATGGGAGTAGCTTTCTATGAAAACCTATTCTTATTTTCCTTTGTCTTAGCCCATTATCTTATTTATCAACTATCCCTTACGTCACTCTCCGCCGCTTTGCATTCTATATCATCTATATTATATAGACAGACAACATACATACATACATACATAAAACCACGCCTCTTTCCCGGAGGGGTAGGCAGAGACTACCTCTTTCCACTTGCCACGATCTCTGCACACTTCCTTTGCTTCATGCACATTCATAACTCTCTTCATGCAACAGACAGACAACAATTACATTTTTTTATATATAGTAGATATATCCTAAACTACAAGTTATGAACACCGGATACGGCACGTCAGTAACTTTCTACTCGGTCGGGAAACGGACTAATAATTGAATCAATCATTTTATTTTGATTCAAATAGATGAGTAACACTAGTAATGATTGTTGAGTAGTTTATTTATAGTTAATGGTGTGGGGATTTTAAAAGAAATTACGCTTAAAAAACGATTTTTAAAGTTAACAAACATATCTGGAATATAAATCCCAGAGGGGTAGGCTATGACTACATCATACCGCTGAAATGATTCCTGCATACTTTTATACCAAAATTTAATAACAAAAGTAATGATTTTTTTTTCAGTTTTTTACTTATTCAGTTTTACTAACCCATTTACCATCTGTTATAAAGATTTCATCTTACTTACAAAATTTCTTGGTAAAATCAAGTTATCGACCAGAAATTGTCAAAAATGTGCATTTCCACTTAACGTTAGTCCTGATCGTGGATTTTTGGAGAGAAATCTGAAGTCATCTTGTGACCAAGATCCTGATTGTTTGTGATATCTTTATTGCATAGAAATTTACACAGTAACAAGAAAATAGTAAGTACATAGTTATAAAAGAAACAAATCACTTGCAATGGCCGACTTATCCCATGAAGGGATCTCTTCCAGTCAACCGGACAATCATAGTGAGTCAGTCATAGTTCCTGATTGTGTGGGTTAGGTTTTACACGAAGGGACTCACGTCTGACCTCCGAAACATTTTAAGGGGGGGAACCTAACACGTAAGTATTGGATCATGGTTATACACTAACCTGAATATGCAGTTTTCCTCCTTTCCTTTTTATCCACGTGCTTTTGAAGGCCTCTATGGCGGAGCGGTAATGCGCTTGTCTGCGACACAGCAGGTCTTGGGGTCGCATCCCGCATGCATGCATGATGCATGATGAGAAACGAACTTTTTCAGATTGACCTGGGTCTTGGATCTATATTAGTAGTTATAACAAAATATAATATCGTTGGGTTGTTATCTCGTAACACAAGTCTCGCACTCACTTCGAGTCTACCTGAATCTGTGTAATTTGCACCGTACATATTTATATATTATTTACCATGTAACTATAGTCTCTTCAACTGTTACAACAAGATTATTAGGTAGAATACTTTAGCATAAAATAACTTGACCACGATTGGGTAAGTCATGTATTGCCGTTTGACATTTGTATGGGAATATAAAAGTACATTATTGTACATACTTATATATCAAAGACGACAGAACATTTTGAGGGAGAGCATGGTTATCAACACATCTTTAAAAATATGATATTTACAAATAATTACACAGACCTTTACCAAGTTATGTACTAGAAACAAGTTATAAGTAACATCATGACACTATCTTAACATCAGGAAGCTAATGGACTGACCAAGCAGTGAAACTACAGGATGGTCTTAATTTACAATGCTTTTTTTATTGCTTTAGCGATAAGTCCGCCTTTGTACCATCTATATCTGCTTTGTTTTGTTTTGTATGTTTTACTCTTATGGTGCAATAAAGAGTTTTATCTATCTATCTACAAAGCTGGAAAGAGAACTTTCAATATCGTTGCTTTGACATAATAGGACTGTTTCAAATTAATACTTTTAACGTCGATTTTTTATTTTTACATTAATTTTATGAAAAACAGCTTTCATAGAAAAGTCGTTGTCGTTTCCACTGATATTTTTTTTTGTGGATAACAATAGTTGGTTGTTACTCCTGAAGATGACTCATCTCATCTTATGATTGTTATGACTCTTATAATCATAAAAACTTTTTTTACAAAATGCAGCACACGAATACTTAGATAAAACAGATTTAAATTTTGTGTGTCTTTTTCTGTATTAACATGGCTATATACTTATCACGTGTTTGTTGCAAATGAACAAATAAAACACTTACTAAATCTAATAATAAAAAATATACTTCGAATTCGTGACGGCGTTTTGAAATCAACCTGTAGTGCTCCTCAATCAGTAGCCACGCCGTCTCAATCTAGATTAATATCATTAATGCGTTTTACAAAATGCATTTATTTATTTGTAATATAGAGTAACGCGTCTTCTTATTTCAATTATCTGATGACATATGTATGTAATTAAAGCTATTGCTTCGGTAAAATGATTTTATTGAGCTTCTGTAACATTGATGCAACTGTTCCAATTGTGATAAGATGGATTTCGGTTACGTGAATCATATTGTTGTTTTATTAATTTTCATAAATGTTTTTAAGCAATCTCTGATAATATAAAGACAAAGACAGATTAATTATTTGCAGAAAAAATATTAAATTTGTGTGACATGTATTGAGTATCTAAGCGACATTATGCATGCAGATGACCTTAAATTTCGTAGAATTGTGTTGTGAAGTTCAGAGAAATTTAATACATACTAATATTATAAAAAGAAATTAAGTATTTGTTTGTAACAAATAAACTCAAAGTCTAAAAGCAGAAGAGTACATTCCCACGTAAGAGAAAAAAAGACCTGTGCAAAAGCTTGCTAGTTTATATTTTCTTTCCAATTTTCTTATCCAATTAGAAGAAATAATTATAAAGTCACGCTCATAAACTGTGTTTAACCCAAAAATGAGGCCGACAAACAACAAAATCTGATAAACAAATAAAAAACGAGGTCGCCCCGAGGTCATTTTAATTTGTGTGAAATTAATAATTAGCTAATCGAGTTACGTTATCGGATCGAAGCTACGTGTTACATGGAACCGTACCTTAATAAGAACTACTAGTAGGTACAATTTACAACGATTTATAAAAAGCTTGTTTAAATTTGTAAAGATATTTTTTGTTTTGTAATGTAAAAATAAGAAGTCTTAAGCATAGAAGTTGGAATAATTTTAGATAATAGAAATTTCTTATTCTACTTCCATCTTTTTATGTTTATAATATAAATTGTTGAAAAAATTTTTAAGGATGAAAGGTGATTTATTAAGAAACAAAAATCGGTAAATAGAAGATCGATAGATTGTGTGTGCCTGTTTGAGTTGAAATGAAAACCATAACATATAACTAATAAGAAAAATCTGGTCTTCCATTAAAAAAATCAGACAAGTGCGAGTTGAAAGATTTTTACAATTTCTATGATCTTTGCATAGGTACTTACTTCTTTCGTTTAATTCATTCCGACATTCTCTTCCCTTCTCGTCTCTTCGTGCAATGCACGTCCGTTTAGACACTACTAATTTGTCATTTTGTTGCAAGTTTTTATTAAATCTAAAGTACTTAGTCGTTTGCCGTGAACCTGACCTCATAAATGGTTTTATTTTTACGAAATTGAGAATATCTCAGAAACGATTTTATTGCCCCATGAACTTAAAATTCTATTGACATTTCTTACATATATTGTAAATTTCATCAAAATCAGATAAGCGTTTCGAAAGTTATCGCGTTACAAACATACATACATACCTACATTCAAAAATCGTATTTTTCTACCCGGCAACAAAAATACATATGACGCTACATGCTACATTAACTCACTGTAACCAGCAATTGAAACATTTTTACCTCAAACAAACTGTGAAATTGGAAATAATCGGAAACTTCATTACTAGTCGACTCGATTTGTGCGGCTTACAATCGATTGCGCTATTACGCGAGTATTCGATTATGCCCGCCGTTGACCGCACTTTAATCTGCATGATCGATTTGGGGCTTGCTCTATTCGAAAGCATAATCGATTTGGTTGGAGTTATTTCCGAAGTCAGCACATGTTTGTGTTATGTGTTCAAACTGTGTAACTATTTAATTGTATACTTACCTAAGTATATAAAGTACTTAGAAATATATTTGTTAAAACAAACAATACGTAGCGGCCTAATAAGAAAACTGGCTACTTAAATTGGAATTATATAATAAAAAAGAAATCATGTTTCGATACAAAAATTAACAATGTAACACTTTCTTCTCATTGAAATTAATTCACAAACTCGATTAATGTTTTACAAAGAAATTACGATTAATATTCAAGTTATTAAACTGTCAAAATGTACGCATTAAATGATTCGTCGGCGTCGATAAAAACAAAATCGACTTAATCACAACCAATTAATAAATTGAAATCCGTTCAGAATGCCCGCCAAAAAACTTGAACGGCCATCTTGAAATTCATTAAACCCGCGAAGCTAACGCAACAAATCTGACACATGATTAGGGTTACCAGTGAAAAAAAAAAGACAAGCCATTATAGACGATAATGCTGAATGTTGCCAGATTATCGATAATTATAACAAAAAAAACTACCGATCGTATCGCGATAAGTGTAAGCGTCTTAATGCGTTCCTCATAATATTTTTATTTGTTTTGTATGCCCGCTTGTAATCTGTATCAGGAATCTTAATGCTTTCTCTTTCTTTTTATTAGCAGATGTGTAGGTGAGAGTGAGACATGGATGGTTATTAGTTATGTTTTGACTTTTGAACACTCAATCTGTGACACGGCTTGTACAATGAAGGGACGTTTTGTCACGTCATATCGATTTTTGATTTCTTAATCGGTGTTACGAGTGACATTTACATTTTTATTATAAAGCTTCGTTTTTGTTTATCTAATATCTCTGCTGTTCTCTCTATTTGATGAGCCACTAGTTTAAAGGCATTCTATCAGATCAATTTCTTTTTTATTACTGACTAACTTAATTTACCACTAAGTATAGTGTCACTGTCGAATTAAACAACCTTCTCTTTTTGAAGTCGGCAAAAAATAATAAGAACGTTTTTTTTTTATGAAAGCATTATAAAGTACTTACCTAATCCTAATCATTTTTATTAGAAAAAGGCGTAAACGCGAATACCGCGGTTATTCATGCAAAGTTAGTCCATTCTAGATCCTTCACTTTTGCTAAATACCATTATCTTGAATTTCAGACTCTTATCCTGCATTAACTGTTTGAGAGTTCCCATATTAATGTTTATCCTAGATTTACCAATGTCATCTCGTTAAATCTACTTAAAATTATCAAAAATTACAGAATACAACCCCAGTTCTATTTATAAAAACGTATTGATTAAAATTTAAGGGCTTATGCTGAAACTTCACGCGATTTACTTAGCGGGGTGAAACCGTTCCGACGCCATTAATCAAAAGTAAATGATACACTCTCACAGTACTCGATCATACGGCGCAGACACAATAATTGCGCGATAATAGCCCGACAATGGTTGTGTTTCCGCAAACGATTTATAATGTAAATTCGTTTACTTACATTGATGCTCTTGTTGGTTGTTAAGAGTCGCCTGCGAAGCTAAATTTCCATACTTTGACTAATTTGTAAGTGTTATAAATTATTTCCATGAAATTGTGCCAAAGTTGAGAAATCATATCATATTACTTAATTAATTGTTCTTTTCTTCTTTAACTTCGTCGTACTAATATTATGCGTAAGTTTGTGAGGATGTCAGTGTGTTTGTTACTTTTTCACGCAAAAAGTACTTACCTACCTATTGAAAAGCTTAGCCTTCCGAGTTTCGACACTTTAGAATTGGACCGCTACATATCTTTCCCATGGACGTAGTAAAAGACCACTAAGGAATAAGCTTCTAAACTTGAGATTACTTTTGTAGGCGATGGGTTAGCAACCTGGCACTATTTGAATCTCAGTTTCATCATTTATCCATACAGCTGAACGTGGCCTTTTAGTTTTCTCAAGCCTATTGGGTCTGACTACCCTGCAAGTATTTTATGTATGTATGACTGTTTGTATGTATATATGACAGGATTTTAACGAAATTTGAAACACGGGTAAAATATGAATTGGATTTACTTGCTTTAGGGAACTTTTTATCAAAAAATTTCCACTAAAGTGCGCATACCCGAGCGCTGCTAGTTCAATAGACATCCTATATCTGTGATACAGTCTACCAGTTTGCTAAATTTGAATATAATTGCATTACACGGCGATGGCTGGCGTTTAGCATAAACAAACAAGCATGTTTGATTTATTGCCCGTTGTCTTGTTGGAGGTAATTGCTGGACATAAATTAGGCAGCCATGTTGAGGTTCCGTATGTAATGCACATTGCACACATTTAGGATTTTTCTTTTACTAGCTGTGTCCGCGACTTCGTCCGCGTGGAATTTTGGACGTCATTGAAGCCCTCAAGGATGAATCCCCGTTTTTTTCACATTTTCCATTATTTCTTCGCTCCTAATAGTTGCAGCGTGATGTTATATAGCCTAAAGCCTTCCTCGATATATGGTTTATTCAACGCAATAAGAACTTTTGAATTCGAACCAGAAGTTCCTGAGATTAGCGCGTTCAAACAAACAAACAAACTTTTCAGCTTTATAATATTAGTATAGACTAGCAAATACCTGCAGCTTGATACGCGCGAATTTAGCGCCACCTTCAAAATAATACAGGTTTTTTGCTCATCTCACGGGAACTATAGTTTTACCCGGGACGTAAGGTACCCGATATCCTTCTCCAGGCTTTAAATTATATATCAGTAGATATCACGTGTAGAGAGATAACAAACAAACAAACTTATTTTCGCATTGTAGTATACAGCAACGTCACTTTCCGCGTTTGTCTTTCTGTATAGGTATGTAGGTATGCTTAGATCTTTAAAACTATAAACAAAACGAATTTTGATGCATATTTTATATTTATTGAAAGAGTGATTCAAGAGGAAGATTTATATGTATGCTAACCGTGCGAAGTCGGGACGGGTCGTTCATTCATTCTTCTTCATGACAATCAAATTTCTTTTTCAGGCGAGGGTTCCTGCAACAGTAACGACGGGTACAGCCAGCGAACTCCCCCTGACGACAAGTCCCCCCCCGGCTCTGACGACGACGCGCCCCGCCCTGGATCCGCGGCGGACAACAAGAAGAAACATAGAAGAAATAGGACGACGTTCACGACGTATCAGCTGCATGAGTTGGAGAGGGCGTTCGAGAAGAGTCACTACCCTGATGTGTATTCGAGAGAAGAGTTGGCGATGAAGGTCAACCTGCCTGAGGTTAGAGTGCAGGTGAGGATTCATAAATTATAAATAGAACAGAATAGATTTATTTTCGAAATCGGATACAAGGGTATCACTTATTGACGTCACGTCACGTAAATCTAATTATAACTACTACCGCTTCCAAAGCGCATGTGTAAAAGAAGCGGAATTTAGCTAAATTTTGTTAGTTACATACTTATTATCACGTCTGTATCCCTTGTGTGGTAGACAGAGCCAACAGTCTGATAGGCCACGTTCAGCTGTTTGGCTTAGTGATAGAAATATTGTTAGTTAATAGCTTTTTATCAGAAAGTGTTACTTAATTTTGTAAGTTAAAACTATAATTAAGGTACGAGTACCTACTTACATAAGAGAACAATTTTCTTTTTGAAAATATTTATGTGAACAGCAGTTTTTTTTATCAGAAATTTTTGCGTGCATGAGTAGCAAAATATTAAATTATGTTACTTTTTGTGTTCCACGTGTTTTACCGCTTTACACGGTAACCGAGTCAGATTATCCAAATCATTTCTTAATACCCACCCATATTCAAACTTTTCCAAACTATACCACTAACCAAACACATCCTTTTGACATATTTCAATATCGCAAAATGAAATTAAACAAAATTTCGACGCTAAGTGAAATGAGAACATTTGGTAAACAGCAAAGGGCCCTTTTGAAAAGGGTGAAGGGGCAATAATGAACCAAAAGGGCTTATGCCACTCAATCCCCTTTAGCTTTAAGAGAAAAACATATGTCACTAACGACCATTATAAAAAGACCTGTGTTCCTTGAACAAAGCTGTAGGGAAAACGTAATGTTACGGGTCTTTCTAAATTTGCCGTTACGTAATTGCTTTCTTATTGAGCCGCAAAAATGTGCGGTTAAATGAAAATAGTGCTTATGCAATTGGCATAGAGTCTTTGTTGTGGCATTTCGTGGTCGTTAATTGATATTGCTTTATCAGACAGCTGTGAAAGGGTCTTGAAGTACTAATAGACCTCAAGACTTGCTAGGTAAACGTTTGATACAAACTATTGCTCAAGTCGGGGTATCTTCGTGAGAATATTTTGCAAAAAGACAACTTAATCGTATTGGAAAAGGAATCAAATTCTATTGCTAAGTGATTCAAAATAGGGTCACTTATTTCTTTTTCTCTGGAACCCTTAGTTCTACTACATTTATGGAAATAACAGTAGTACCTACCTACCTACCTACGTGTGTACGTTTTCTTACAATGTTTAAAAATTCAAATAAAGTAGAGATTGAAATCTGGCGAATTCTCGTTTATGAGACGGATAATTTAACTGTTTTAATTAAGGATGTTATTTATTTATTTACTAATTTATGCACAGAACACATCGAGACTGATAATCATAAGAAAGAAAATTACAAAGGTTCTGCTTAAATAAATAATAAATAATAAATAAATAAATAATTTCTTTATTCACTTCTCACAAGGATATGGGTACATAAGTAGTTCACAATTTCAAGGTTGACATGCTTACTTTACACCTAGTTATTTTTTGTTATAGTTTACGTCTAATTTGATCTTAGCATTAATATTAAAACGACACAAAATTTCAAAAGAGATGTGAGGGCTTCTAACATTTTTTTGTTGAAAGTTAGTTATAATATAGTACGATTCATATCTAGAAATGAATCTTTATTGCATCAAGCAGACAATATAAGGAGAATACTGAGATTTACTTTCAAAATTGGATACAAGGTATCACTTATTCACGTCGCATAACTTAAATCTAATTATATCTACTACCGCGTCCAAAGCGCATGTGTAAAAGAAGCAGCGGAACAAACTACACTGTAGCACTTACACCGAACGTCAATTTACAAATATAGATCTCTTATATCTAACTCGTGGACGAATGCACATTGTCTACATTAAAAAATGTAAAAACTATAAAAATACTATAAAGGGTATGTCACACTTGAAAATCAAATTAACAAGGCCCTTAAAACTACAATGAAACTAATACAAAACTATCGCACTATTAATCTGCAAAACCCGTATTCCGTTAACACTCAAGTTTAAAAAAAAAACTATTAAAGTTACTCTTCCTATCTTAAATCTCATCTGATCGACAAATTAGCCTCTTTGTAAACCAGTCACATATAAACTTAATCTATTGTCACCAAAATGAAAAGAAATCGACCAGTTTAATGTGACCTCTGAATTGTAACAACTATTGGGAAGTGGCGGATCAACCAAATTGTTTATTAAGTTAACGCAGCCAAATCGAGTTGGTGTGTGACGTAGGGTGTTTTGTACAGGGTGAAATGTCTGCTATGTTTGGCTGGGTGACAATGCTGGGAGTCCATTAAGGACAAATAGACAACAATGAGAAAGCGATGGTAATCGAATTCGCTAGGACTCGTTAGGGTGACAATAGTTTGTGAATTGCGTATTTAATTATAAGTTGTATTTTTTAGGTAATAAAGAAATTTTATTACTATTATTGATACATACAATAAAACAGGTACTTTGAATATTACTCCATAAAAACAAAAAGGCGATGAAGGAACACTATTAGAGTTAAATATTTTGTTGTTATCTGTTGATAAAGAAAACTGTCTGTTTGTACTTAGACGCTCATCTCCGAAACTACCGGACGTATTCGAATGAAACTTTTTTGTTGTATAACAAATTAACCTCGAAAAACATATTGGCTAAAAATGATCTTGAAAATTGATGTAGAATCGTAATGTCACGAGTAAACTATAGGAAATATAGAAATGACCCGTTAACAAAAATCGCTCCGTCCACGCCACCGATGTCAAAGACATTAGCTACTCGTATTTTAATTGGTCACATATTTTAGAGGTTCTGTAATATTTCAGTGCGAAGCCTAAGATCCCTCTATGACAGTTGCTTCTCACTGTATTTTCCTTCGTAAACCAGAATGGAAGATTTCGGAATAAAGATACAAAAAGAACAATAAAGCCAAGTTACTGCCGAAGAATAAATCTCTCTTTCGCATTTATAAGAATCCCAATATTGCCGAATATTTGCACACTCTACAAACCAATAGCTTGTCACTTATCTGTTCTACGCTCGACTTGCGGCCAAAATGTGCTAATAAACGTTTTTGTACCAACACGCCCCAGTCTGCAAACCCCTTTATAGCCAACCTTACATCCAACCCGAACTCACCTTTACTACTAAAATTATAAAGTAGACTTTTGCTTGAAGTTTGTAAAGATTTTGACGGTTTACAGTTTTAGTAGATTTTGAACTGTATTTATTTAGTGTAAAGGTTTAGTTTTGCCTGTTAATTGGGGTTTAAGGGTCGTTGAGAGTGAATTACTCGTTTCACGTTTGTTTAGCGACACTTTATTGTGAATTTACAAAGATATTTTGTTGATGTCGCAATGAGTGCCATTATTATTTATTTTTAACGACCAAATTGTTTTGTAAAGTTCATGTTACAAAAACTTACGATGAGGGAAAACATCGTGAAGAAACCAGCACACAACCATGTTAACCGAAAATGAAGTGTAACAACGATCCAATATGGTTTAGGTTTCCCTGCAGAGATACCTTCGTCAGTAGGTAGTCGCTTCGTGAAATATCTTACACTTACACTAAGACTTACTCAATCTAGTATCTTGGTCAAAGGCTTAATCCGGGCTCATCTCCAGTGAGGTAAGAATGCAAAAAGGCGGGAAAATGATGAGTTTTGCAAACAATGAGTCCAGAAGTGGAACAAATTTGGTAACTACGAGTTTTTCTGAAATGTTTCTCTCAGACAGCCTAACTATAATTTTAGAATTTAGCGTATGAAACAAAAAAGTAACACAGATTGCACGTTGTTCGATCTTCTCATATAAATTATGAATTACTTTTGTCAGTGGAGTGTCCAAGCATAAAGTTTCGTTGTAAATGTATGGACTCTTTTGATTTTTGGCATTGTTCGGTTGCTACGGTTTGTTTTTTTTTGTTACTAGTTGGTAAGATGGAGAAATAAAATTTTCTTTTTTAGTTCGCCTAGGACACGGCATTTTTACTTAATTGGACCCTTATTGAACATGGTCCTTCGAGCCGGATTGCGGCCTAGTTCCGCAAGCGACATACGGAAACATCTAATGGCGGATATTTCACTATTGATTCATAGCATGAACCCAATGTGTTTTATATTATACTTATTACGAAACTTAATGCTTGGACATGGAGCGTCCTTTATTTAGTTAGGTATTTTCTTCTATTCAGTAAACTATTCGTTATTATAAAATTATAATTTAATAACCTCCTATCTCAATACTGACAAATACCTCACCACACTCAGAAACATACCCCTTCAAAACATATACCATTTACAAACGTCATTACTCCATAAAGACCCTAATGCACGATCCAAAAAAAAGCAAACGACATTACGGGGTCTGAAGGAACCAAATGATGTGATCGCAATAAACACAATTTCCCGGGGCAAATTGTACACAGCCGGGGGCTCTCACGAGTCTTATGACGCCTCGGATGCAGGAAGAATTTGTTTTATTACTATTTATCTCTGCCGTGTGGTTCCCAGCATCAATACAAAAAAGAATAGGACCACTCCATCTATTTCCCATAGATGTCGTAAAAGGCGACTAAGGGATAGGCTTACAAACTTGGGATTCTTTATTTAGGCGAAGGGCTAGCAACCTGTCACTATTTGAATCTCAATTCTATCATTGAGCCAAATAGCTGAACGTGGCCTATCAGTTTTTTCAAGACTGCTGGCTCTGTCTACCCCACAAGGGATATAGACGTGGCCAAGACGAATAGTACCTTGATCAAATCGGGTCAGAGGTGTGTGTCGAGAGTAATCTAAATCAAGATGAAGGGAGTAATTAATGTAAAAGAAGCGAAGTACTATGCACGATTAGTGGCAACTGGAAGGGTGCAGTAACTGCCTAGCCCTCCGAAAAAGAGGCGTGATATTTTGTATGTGTCTGAATTGAAGCATAATAATTTAAACGTTATAACGTAAATAAAGTTTTTGTGATAACTTCCTAAACTACTTCGTTGTTTTTGTTTTAATGTCTTGTTGTTTGAGTTCTTGTTCTGTTAATGACTCATTTTACATGATCATGCTGTGTACCTATACTAAATTTGGACATTTTACTTGTTTAAATTATTCCTAAGGATAGTCATGGAATTTTGTAATCTGTCTCTATGGGACCTTAATAAATAAATAAATATATAAATAAACGTAAAAATATGGTTCCCGGCACCAATAAGAAAAATACTGATACCACTCCATCTCATTTCCATGGATGTCGTAAAAAGCGACTAAGGGATAGTCTAATAAACTTGCGATTCTTGTTTTAGGCGATGGGCTAGCAACCTGTCACTATTTGAATCTCAATTCTATCATTAAGCCAAACAGCTTAACGTGGACTATCAGTCTTTTCAAGTTTGTTGGCTCTGTCTACCCCGCAAGGGATATTGACGTGATTATATGTATGTATGTAAACGTAGACAGTGCTAGAGCCGTACAAGCTGGAGCTGCGTGGCAAGGAGATGTAATGCCTCGCTGGATAGGTATGCGGAGTTTTGCCTAAAGAGCGCGTGAGGAACTCCCTTATCCACGGATTGAAACTGTATTTTATTCTGTCTTCTTTTATATATGTATGTATGAAGTGTAGTATATTGACTATGCCTACTTTACCCCGTAAGGGTTATCGAAAAAATATAAGTGTGTGCAATAATAAAACAGCTACATGCAGTACAGTTTATGGGACCCAAACAACCGGATCGACGCGCGCCAGTTAAGCACAACTTAACTGCGAGTTAGTCGACGCTAACTGAATTAATGGCGTTCGTGTGTCGAAGATATAGTGCTATGTGCACTGGAAGAGATCTTTAAACGAAGGAGACGGCTAGAAAAATAAAACGAAACTAACAATAAAGAGTGATGAACAGTTTCAAATCCTACGCCGTCATCAATGACTCTTTTCTGAGTTATTATATTAGTTTGGTTGCTAAACGTGCCGTGTGGTTCCCGGCAAAAAAGAATAGGACCACCCCGTATCTTTCCCATAGATGTCGTAAAAGGCGAGTAAGGGATAGTCTTATAAACCTGACACTATATTAATCTGAATTCTATCATTATGCCAAACAGCTGGGTAGACAGAGCTATCAGTCTTATCATCACTGTTGGCTCTGTCTACCCCGAAGGGATATAGACGTGATTATATGTAAGTATGTTAATATGATTGCTAACCAATGCTCCCACAGTAAATGATAAAACATAGCCAATAATAGTCGTGAACGTTCGATCCGCGACTAATGCCACTTAAGATTTCTGTACCATATCTAGAATTTTTACCTCAATGTGTGTCCTAGGTCGTATGGGATTAAGTTATAATAGTAATTAATTGCGAAGTAACTCGATATGCGCGTCGCCTCGCCGCTTCTAATCGAATATATGCTCACGTTAAATCATTATAGCTATGTTCGTTTAATCTGGCGTTAAAATCTCTCTCATTATCCTCCTAACATTAGTTTTTTTTTCGAGACATTCTTCAAAATAAGGTATTTTATTTGTGTGCCTTTAACCGTGACTCTGAATTGGGTAAGTCAAGTATTTTACTTGAAGCAACTCCAGTATTATCCTCCGGTATCTTTGCAGAGGCTTCTAATCCATATTTGGTCACGATTAATATATCCAGGTGCCTAAATGTGTTTGTTAACTCACGAGTTTTTCGATCATCTTAAGAGCTTTATTTAATAATCAAATAAGTACTGACATAATTCAGAAGAGAGTCATAAGTAAGAACTTATTCGGTCGCAGAGGGATGAGAACTTATATATTATACAATTTTTTAATCAGCACTTCAAACGTGCCGTGTGGTTCCCGGCACCAACATAAACAAGAATAGGGCCACTCCATCTCAATTCCCATGGATGTCGTAAAAGGCAACTAAGGGATGGGCTTGTAAACTTGTGCTTCTTTGTTAGGCGATGGGCTAGCAACCTGTCACAATTTGTATCTCAATTCTATCATTAAGCCAAATAGCTAAACGTGGCCATTCAGTCTTTTCAAGACTGTTGGCTCTGTCTACCCCGCAAGGTATATAGACGTGACCATGTGTGTGTGTGTGTATGTGTACATACATACATATGGTCACGTAAGCCTATCCCTTAGTCGCCTTTTACGACATCCATGGGAAAGAGATGGAGTGGTCCTATTCTTTTTTGGTATTGCTGCCGGGAACCACACGGCAAATTAATTAGATAAAAATGCTTACTATTATGAAGTAACTCCTTATTTCTTTCCAAAGATGTGGGATTCCACAGCTGCTCAAAGACGGTAGGGCGGCCATAATCCCGATAATATGAGAGATCTAGGGATTACCCGGTTCGTGTGATTATTACCGGGTAATTTTATTTTTATGGCTCGCAGTGTTTATTTGGGGTTGTAAATAGTTATATTTTTATGATCTGTTTGTAGGGGGAATATGTTTCAAGTATCGGTCAGTTATTTTTTAATTCTATATGTATAAAACATTTGGGTGTTTCTTTTCTTACTCATGAATTGACACCGGATTATTTGTTTATTTGCTATTGTCTAGAGGTTGACTGGTAGAGATCTCTTTAAGCATTAAGCTTATTGTAACTTTGAGGCTCAATGATATAGAAAAATAAACAAATAAATGAAATAATACATACATACATACATACGGTCATGTCTATATCCCTTGCGGGGTAGACAGAGCCAACAGTCCTGAAAAGATCGAATGGCCACGTTCAGCTATTTGGATTAATGATAGAATTGAGATTCAAATAGTGACAGGTTTCTAGCCCATCACCTAAAGAAGAATCCCAAGTTTGTAGGCCTATCCCTAAGTCGCCTTTTACGACATCCATGGGAAAGAGATGGAGTGGTCTTATTCTTTTTCATTATTGCCGGGAACCACACGGCATGAAATAATAATAAATAGGTTTTGAAGTATGAACGAAGCCGCGTCCTGTAGTTTAACAAATACAGAAAACTCACAATTACACTATTTCTAATACCACAAAAACAGCGCTAATTACACAAACCATTACCCTCTTTTGTTGGAAGGGTTGTAAATGGGGCAAATTGGTTTCCTTCAGTGGAACCAATCATGTAATTTGTGGATCCTATTATTGAAGCTGACTCTTGTCTGTCTGTCCATTTGGCGGTGGGAACTTTGCGAGAACAAATTGTTTTTAAGCTTGTTCAAGTGTAATTGCAAAACAAACGCATTTTCGTTTTATCTTAGAAATAAAAGATATTTTTTTTATGTGAACGTTACAACATACCAACAAATAAAAAATTACTAAAGAAAAGAGATGAATGGAGGACGCTCCACTTAACTCCACCGGCAAGAGTTAAGTAGCTCTTAAATTTAAGAAGAAGAAGAAGTTATTAATTTGATTTGGACGTTATTCCGCTAACGTAGAAAAAGGATACACCGAGTAAGTATAAAAGTATCAAAAAAGTATTAAAGTAAATACTTTTTTGATACTTTTATACTTTGTCCATAAAAAAACTCAAATTATTTCTCTATTTTCGTTATTATTTTGGGATTTTATTTATTTTGGGAATACATGACAAAAATATGTTTGCTTCTTTCAAGTTAAAGATATAATCTGTTGTTACTTTGTTGTCGAGCCAAAGAGCTGAACGTGGCCTATCAATCTTTCCAAGACTGCTGCCTCTGTCTACCCCGCAAGGGATATAGACGTGATTGTATGTATGTATAATCGGTAAGCTTTTGTTGATTATCCAATGAAATAGAAATTTAAGACCAAAGTTGGATGGATACCTACATAAAACTTTATTTTCAAAATATTAATTCTCATTGGTATAAGAGTAATGTCAAAAACAATTAAGGATCATTCCTTATCTTAATAACAGTCAGTAAAAAAAGCCTAGAGTAAACTTATTATTGAATTATGACCTATTGAATTCGCGTCAAAACCCTATAATCAATAGATTTCAATAAACGAACATAATCATAACCCGCTTTTGTTAAAGAATAATTTGATTAAAATTTGACGTCTCTTTCCTGTAAAATAATATAAAAAACAGGAAGCTAATAATAAAGTAATTCAATTATAAAAGTGCCATTTTAAGTTGACCTCTCATAGTGTGATTCAGTAGGGAGTTGTTAGACGGAGGGGGTTCAAGTTATAATGGTTGTTGTACAAAGAGTTAAGAAGAATAGAGACGGTAATGTTAGGTTCCGCACGTATCATGTCGGTGTGGATTACGGGAACGGTCGGCGGAACTTCAAACCTGATATTTCCGTTGCAATCGTCCGACTTGCAAATGTTTTGGTAAATGTTTGTTTATCCTACTTATATTATAAATGCAAAAGTTTGCGAGTATGTCAGTATGGATGTTTGTTACTCTTTCACGCAAAAACTATTGAACCGATTACGATGAAATTTGGTGTGTAGGTAGCTGAAGACCCAGAATATAGGCTACTTTTTATCCCGGAGTTTCCGACGAAGTCGCGGGCGGTCTCTAGTTCAAATATAAATATGCAAGGGATGGGATTATGCATGTTATTCCAAAGACAATGCTCTAACTTCTAAAGTCATGTGATTTAAAATTTTCTCATTTCTGTCTCAAGCGTCTGTCGTCTTAACTCCACAACCCAGAGGGTACAACGAAGTCTTTTTTATTTTTATTATATCACAATAAAACCTATTGGGTTGCGGTAGCTCTACATATAAATATTAATCAAGTAACGTAAAATAGACGAACACTTTGTAAAACAAACCGTTCCGTTATATCCTAAGCCTACGGATTGCAGCTCAACCGCTGAAGGTGAAACTGACAACTTAGGGAGATACTTACTACATACGTACTTATCACGTCTATATCCCATGCGGGGTAAACAGAGCCAACAGTCTTGAAAAGACTGATAGGCCACGTTTAGCTGTTTGGCTAAATAAAAGAATTGAGATTCAAATATTGACAGGTTGCTAGCCCATCGCCTAAAAGAAGAATCTCAAGATAGTTACTTACTAAATAAAATACAAATTAATCAATTTAAAAAAAATTACAGATACAACTTTAAGTACTACCTACTTGGAACACCCAGGATAAGAGAAGTTAAAAAATTTCTATTTCATCAAAGTTCTTAACACTACTACAAGATAAATTAGCACACAAACCGTAAATAAAACAAACAAGAAAACAACTAATTCCAACGAAATCTACATTAGCAACTTACCAAAGCTTACGTACCTAACAAAAAGTTGACAACAATAGTTTTAAACACACAGATTATCCATCCAATCGTCCATTTAATACAATTGTAAGTACATCCAATTCAATTGAACGCATCCAATTGCATTGAAATCGGCGACGACTGTCGGCGGATGAAGAGCGAACTTCAAAATCACCTTAACACAAGCAAATCTAAATCCTGCTTCTTGGAAAATATAGTATATTTTAATTGAACTCAAAAGAAGGGTATTATACTGTGAAATTTGAGAATGTTAGTGAGCCGTCTTTTTAAACTGAGTTTGTAGTTCACAATATCAAAGAACGCTAATAATATGGTATTTTGAATGAGACTTTAGTTTGAATGGGCGCTCGGCTTACAGTAAGGATCTGATAAATTTGGACAAAATTGTCATTGAATTACTTTTCTGTTTAACTACGCTCTTGACATGAATAATCGACTAAGGGATAGGCTTGTAAACTTCGGATTCTTCTTTTAGGCGATGGGCTAGCAACCTGTCACTATTTGAATCTCAATTAGGTATATAATTAGGGTCTATAAATCTGAACGTGGTCTCTAAAGATGGCCCTGTCTATCCCGCCAGGGATATTAACGTGCTTATATGTATTTATGTAAGTATGTTTAGCTCCTATAAGTTTTATCTCTCTCTTCTTCTTTTTTTCTTTCTTTCTCACCATAGACTTTACCTAATAAAAAGGCTTTTAAGCTTGGAGTCAGCTTAAGAGTCACCACTAGATTTCTTCGCCTTAAGAAGAATCCCAAGTTCATTATACTTTCCCTTAATTGTCTTGCACAATCTGCACGGCAGGAAAAACAGCTAGCACTCTCTCTATAGTGCCGTGTGGTTCCCGGCACCAGTACAAAAAAGATAAATAGGACCACTCCATCTCTTTCCCATGGATGTCGTAAAAGTCGACTAAGGGATACGCTTACAAACTTGGTATTCTTTTTTAGGCGATGGGCTAGCAACCCGTCACTAGTTGAATCTCAATTCTATCGTTAAGCCAAATAGCTGAACGTGGCCATTCAGTCTTTTCAAGACTGTTGGCTCTGTCTCCCGCGCAAGGGATATAGACGTGACCGTATGTATGTATGTATGTACTCTCTCTACACACTATGTTTTTCTCATTCGAAAATAATGCTTCTCATTTGTTTTCATCCAAGAATTCCTCAAAGAAACCAGCGAGCGCCGCCATTAAGCAAATCATTTCTAATTACGTAATTATTCAATTATGGCGTCTGGGGAATTAATTAACGTCGCTCTGAACAACCTTAGATACTTATAATGTTGGTATATACTGTGTTGAGATCGCTTTAAGATTAAGGCGAAGACGTTTGTTCAGTATTTTATTTTAGCAGCATTTTATGAGGAAAAAGAATAATATTTGCTAAACAGATTTTGCACAATTACGTCAGAATGGGACTACTCCAACTCTTTCCGTGGATGCCGTAAAAGGCGACAAATAGAACAAGCCGAGTCATTTAGTACAAGATTTAGTTACGATAGTAAAACAAAGTGAGTGCTGAATATCTCCCCGCGGATTGTTTAAGAATTGGAATTCTTCTTTTAGGCGACACTAGAACTCAATTCGTTTGTTTGTTTGATATTCTTCTTGCGTTGAATAGACCATTTATCGAGGAAGGCTTTAGGCTATATAACATCACTATGCAACTATAAGCAGCAAAGAAATAAAAGAATATATGAAAAAAAAACGGGGAAAATTATTCATCCTTGAGGATTTCAATGATGCCCAAAATAACTATTCCACGCGGACGAAGTCGTGAGCAAGGCTAGTAAGAAATAAAGTCGTGATATATGTGTCTTTTTGTACTGAATCAATTATGTAGTTTAATATGTAAGTAAGTGTTTAACATCTTTCCTTTCTTTATTTCACAACTGCGACGTTCATCAGGGCTTGATAAATTAATTACTTTAATTAAATCGCCGTGAATAAATTAAGGCGTTGATCGTTCGAACTGCTAAATGGAAGAAACAGTCTGGGTGTTAAGGCGAAGCCCTCTTATTAAAAAAGCTTACATCATAGACATTTTGTTATCACTCCGCGTAAATATAGTATAACAAGTAAAATAAGGATTGGTTTTAGCTAACTTTTGAATGACAGTTCAAATGTAGTGATTGAATGAAATAGTAGATATATAACCATGATGATGAAGAAAACATACATAGGTACCTATGTATGTTTAATAATAACACGCAAATAATAATACGCTATACATATATACGTTTAATAATACGCAAATTGTTAATTGTTTCTTGTAAGTTTTTACATACATATGGTCACGTCTATATCCCTTTCGGGGTAGACAGAGCCAACAGTCTTGAAAAGACTGAATGGCCACGTTCAGCTATTAGGCTGAATGATAGAATTGAGATTCAAATGGTGGCAGGTAGCCCATCGCCTTAAAAAGAATCCCAAGTTTGTAAGCCTATCCCTTAGTCGCCTTTTACGAAATCGATGGGAAAGAGATGGAGTGGTCCTATTCTTTTTTGTATTGGTGCCGGGAACCACACGGCACATGATGAAGAAAAAATGGAAATTAAAATCTTCTTCCTCATGGCTATAGACCTGGTTGAATCCTCACCACTCTGGAGAGGAGCCCGGGGTATGCCTTTGACCAGGGATCCTGGATTGGGTGAGTCAGGGTTATATACGAAGCGACTCCCATCTGACCATCGCAACCTTTACCAGGGAACCTAACCCGTATTGGATATGACTGACCGTAATTGACTGAATATGCGGGTTTCATCACTGTTTTCTTTCATTGTAAGAGCATTCATTTGGGTAATTAAACTAATCACATATTTTAGAAATTAGTTATTGATGTCCGAAGTGGGATTTGAACCTGTACTTTTTATGCGTTTCACAAATTTCTTACCGATTAGTAATATATAGTAACAGTTATATTAACTAAAAGAGAGTCGAATCGGTAAGAAATTGAAACCCATATGTTTAAACACTTAAAATATTTTGCTGTAAACTTGAAGTGTTGTGCATTAAATGCGTTTCAGTATTGAAGTGTAAAGCTGACAAATACTGAATTAAGCTCTTAGCGCGGCAAGCAGGCGGAGTTGGCGTTAGTGCGAAATTTAATTAAGGATTCCTAGTTTGTTGGCTGCATGTGTGGAGTCGGCTTCGCTGTTATTCTCCTTGAGGTTCATTATACTATTATTTGTGATACTAATAATAGTAGTACAAATACATGAATGTGTATAAAATGATACAACTATCATTTTATACATACGACAATATAACTAGATAATTTTATACAACTAGATGATAGGCAAGATAATTGTATAAAATGATATACCATTTTATACAACTATCTTTCGCCCACAGTTGCGCCTACGTCAATCTCATATTTCTATTTTTCCGTTTACCGCAGGTATTAAAAAAAGTCTTAGATATAAATTTGTGCCAAGTTTTGTTTATATCAATTCAGTGGTTTAACTTTAAAGGGGAAAATTTAAAAAAGCATTTTTTTATATTAAATATTCTAGAAGATAAAAAAAGAGCTTGTGAAATATAATCATTTGATTATATTTCACAAGCTCTTTTTTTACGCTTTTACGTCCGCGGCATATTTTAATTTCTCTTTATTCCCGTTGTCTTGGGAATCTTCTGGAAAAAGTAAGTAGGTATACCTATCTGTTTTTAAACTTTAATCACAATTCATAAAAATAAAACAGTTTTTACCCAAAGTCTCTGCCTACCTCAATGGGAGAAAAGCGTGATGACATGTATTTATTTCCCAATTATTGAGCAAAATCAATGATAAAGCTACTCGTAAGTGCAGTCACTCAGGATCGAGTGACAAAGAATCTTAGTGTTATACCTATATATATTTTTCAAAGTCCATCTCCACACTTTGTTATCCCGGCGTCGACACAATAAACAAATTAGCGGAACCTCGTTCCGATTCGCCTATATACATACAAACACACATACATACACACACATTGTATACAGTTTATATACACACATACACGACCGGGCTCGCTTAATAAGTTAATTGGGAATTGGGTGGCGTTTGTATAACTATAATGAGGCGAAGATTGGTTTTAACCAATTTTAAATTTATTGAAAACTGATTCTGTTAAAATTAAACAATGTTACCTGTGTGATTTAATAGTTATTTGAGTATTTTGTTTAAAATAGTTTTTGGATAGATTTAAATTAACGATGTTCCTCCCGGCTATAGTGCCGGTTACATCTACCGCCGACGTTCTAAGGTTAAAATTAAAGATAAACATACATGCATACATACATATCATCACGTATATATCTCTTTCGGGGTAGACAGAGTAGAAATCAAGCGAAAAATTTCCTGTATCACAAATACAGGAAATTTTTGCAAACATTTTTTCTTACCTCTTCTTGACAAGAAACGTTATGTATATAGGTAAACTAGCTTTCCGCCCGCGGCTTCGCCCACGTGTAATTCGGTTATATATAGCGTTTTTTAATGATCTCGACAGGGCTTTGTCTTCCACAGGCTGAAATCTTGTTACAACTGGAATTAAATATAGCCTGTGTTACTCAGGGATGATGTAGCTTTCTAATGGTGAATGTTTGAAATCGATTCAGTAGTTTCGGAGTTTATCGATTACATGTGTAAACAAACAAACATATAAAAAAATAGATTGTTCCTCTTTATAATATTAGTATACATACAAATCTATATAGAAAAAGTAAAGCGAGACAAAATCATAGCGCGATCTATCTCGATGCCAACGCCATCTATCGAGCATCGAGACAACTCAACAAGAAAATAAAATTCGGGTGTTTTATTTATGCATACCGATTACGCCGAGATTTATGGACCGATTTACGTGATTCTTTTTTTGTTCGGTAGAGTATACTTTCAAGTTGGTCCCGTTGTTACCTAGTCAGGATCTGATGATGGTATTCCAGGGAAATCAAGGGCAAACCTCAAATTTACAGGCAATTACGTTTTTGACAATTTCATAGATCTGTTTAAGTATTTGCGTCTGATAGTCATCATCCCATGTGAATGACCTGATGATGGAAGGTACAACTCCTCAACGGTTAGGAGTTGAAAGAAAATTCTTACGAAGTTATACGTACATGTGAGGCTATTAGGTTGACCTGATAATAAAAAGTAAATCTCATTAACGCTAAGAATTTAGGTGAAAATGGATGCGGACAAATTTCGTCTCTTCACTTGTTTCCTTTTAGCTGTTTGTATGGGTAGTGTTAACACAAAATAGGGATTTAAAGGCGTGATGTTATTAATGTTATGCATGTATGTACATAATTATGTATGTTATTATGTTTGTTAAAGAGACGACTGAAAGTTGTCATACAAAGTCTTTTTTTTAAGGATGGGAAATCATCAAATGACCTCTCCCGCTCTGGGTGGAACGGAAGGGAGTGTCAGACTTTTACTGACTAAAACCCACCTCGTTCCTTCAGTTGCCCTTTGCGTTCCGGGGCCACGGTATCTCGTTAGAACTTTCCCGCAGCCCCGGCTCAGTTTATCCCGTTTCCCCCCCTTGGGGGTTGACATTTCAAAAATCCCTTCTTAGTGCTCACTTATGTTACTAAAGGAACCTCTGTTCAAAATCTCAGACTCCTATACCGAGCGGTTTCGGCTGTGCGTTAATAAATCAGTCACCCAATCGCACCCCCTAAATCACGATTGGAGGGTAGTTTGAAAAAACTTATAATGTCAAACATATTTACTTGTCTATGTACGTGTTCATGCCAAGTTTCAAGTTTATAAACCCAAGGAATAAGATTTTTCATAGAAACGTTTTTACCCCTTTTCCCCCCCTTGGGGGTTGAATTTCCAAAAATCCTTTCTTAGTGCTCCCCTACATATCCCAAGGAACCTACATTCCAAATTTTAGCTGTCTACGACCAGTAGTTTCGACTGTGCGTTGTCTGTCAGTCAGTCACTCAGTAACGGAAGAGTTTTATATGTATAGATACATAATAATCAACAGAAAGTATTTGAAAATAAATTCTGCAAAAATATATCTATCTACATAAGGGGAAGATGCTAGCATTTGAGCAAATTCAAATTTCAAATTCAAAAACTTTATTGTAAAACATAGGTAAGTAGTACAGATCTGTTACATGTGTTTATAGTATCACTATGTTTTATCCTGGAGAGGATGTACAATAGTTAATTAAGCGTGAGCATAACTCTATGATTTGAACGAAGATAGCAGTATCTCTTTATATTTAACCGATCACGAGAAAAATTAATACCTACACGTTCTTTTTATAAAATTGTTCAAAAATCAAGAATGTCTGTTACCCGCAAATCTTGAATTACCCGCAACCCGCAACAGTATTACCCAATCCCAGGAGTTCGAAATTTGAACTGGTGAATGCGCGTGACGGCCCAGCAGTGGCCTGTAATTAGGCCCACGCACGTGCTCGCCACGTGACCTAGGGTGCAATGAGAAGGATACTGTTTGTCGTTTGTTTCTTGTCAAATGGCGGCAAATATTTGCGCGGTCACAGATTTTGAACGCAGAATGTTTTTTATTCGAATTTTAAAAGAATTTTTTTCAGAATGATTCCTTTAATTTTAATTAAATTTAGTGGATGATAATTAAGTCTGCTCTTATTGACGTAATTTTTCACATATAAGTACACTTATCGAAAAATAATCCCAAATTCCCGGACAGATAGGTAGAGGCTTTTTTTATAGGTCGTTAATTGACATAACCTTTCCCGGAACGTTACATATCAAATCGCGATGTTCTAGGTTGTTCAAGTAAGGTTCCTTTAGGCCTCAAAAGTAAGTAAAATCAAGCGACACATTATTATTTTTTAATTACGAAAACATTTGCATTTGCAAACATTCTGTCGCTAGGGGTGTCAACTACTGAACGAGTGATCGTGAATCCATTCATTCATTGTTCTCTCGAGGGCTGTCACCTAATTGTATATTTTCAATGCGGTGGGAACCGATGACAATAGGCTTATGCATTAGTTAAATGGAGTCGTGTTTTTGTCGTGTATTCGTATTAGTGTTACATTTCAATTTGGCAGGGTTATTCGTTTGATATTTTGGTATTTATTGCATATTAAATTTTAATTTCATATGCGTGTACTTATTTATTAAACAAGAAACTTGCAACATTTTATAATTATTCATTGAAACTATTTTAATTAGTTGTAACCTTAATTATGAATTGCAAAAAAATATCGGTCTGGTCTGTAAAATATAGGTTTATCTCTGTGAGCGATGTATATATTTTATGGTCTGTCTTTTTCACGCCTACTATGTACCATTTACGTCATAGATATCAAGCTAAGTTTTATAATTTAAAGCATTTTTTAATTGGGTAACGCAATAGCAGACAAAAAACAATTATAATTTATGAAAAAAAATATGTTTGCAAACTGTTTCATACTAAAATTGGAAGATAAATAAGTAGGTACTTACCTATTTCCACAATAGGGACTTTTACTATGAAATACAAACTAAAGTCTGACAACACTCTTTTTACTTCCAGCTTTGCTAAAACTCCAAAACCTAATTCAATACAAACTGTCAATAAAAAACGGACTTTCACACAAAAAAGGTTCAATCAACCAAATTGAAAAACCCGATCCGCCAGTAATTAATTTCCTACAAAGTTGATTCAATTTTTTCACAACAATGTCGCTAACGACTCAATTCGTTTCGTAAGTAATTTATTTCCAATTGATTCGTTGGACTATAAAAAACCGCGGAGCCGCGTGGTTTTAATGTTCTTGTTGCAATTCAATTATGTTTTGTTAAGTTATATATTATATATTTTGAATATAAAATTATAGAATTTTATTAATACTTTTCACCTCATTGGGAACCTACAGACTCGGAATTTTGCCTTTTAAATTTGGATTATTTTCAAATTTAACGACCATAACAAAGAATTATGTAATGATTGTTGAATAAGTCATTGTCACAGAGCATTATGGGAAAAAGAAAAATGATCATATTTTTTGTTCCTCGAAATATCCCAGCCATGATTATCGGTCTGTGAGAATGTATTCCTCTCTATACTACCTTAGAAGCCTTAACATGGGAACATAAACTCACTCCCACAATGATGGAATCAGAATCAGAATGATGTCTGATTTTTGACATCGTTTTAGTCATTAATCTATACTAATATTATAAAGCTGAAGAGTTTGTTTGTTTGAGCGCGCTAATCTCAGGAACTACTGGATCGAATTGAAAAATTCTCTTTGTGTTGAATAGACCATTTATCGAGGAAGGCTTTAGCTATATAACATTATGCTGCAACTATTAAGAGCGAAGAAAAAATGAAAAATGTGAAAAAAAACCAAGGAAAATTATTCACCCCTGAGGGTGGGCCCAAAATAACTATTCCACGCGGACGAAGTCACGGGTACAACTAATGGTGAATACGGGCAAAGCTAATAAACTTGACATTCTACTTTTAGGCGATGGGCTAGCAACCTGCCACTATTTAAATCTCAATACCATTTATAAGCTATACAGCTGAACGTGGCCTTTCAGTCTTTGCGAGATTGTTGGCTCTTGTCTACCACGTAAGGTTTAAGACGTGATTATATGATTTTTGATGATTGTTCTAAGTAGATTTCATATCAGCGCTCGCGATTAATTAGGTAATTATGTCTAGAGAGAAAGAAAAAAATGTCTTTGTAGCCTAAAATAAATACATACATACATATAGTCACGTCTATATCCCTGCGGGGTAGATACCTAGAGCCAACAGTCTTGAAAAGTCTGATAGGCCACATTCAGCTGTTTAGCTTAATGATAGAACTGAGATTCGAATAGTGACGGAACCCAAGTTTATAAGCCTATCGCTTAGTCGCCGTCTACTACATCCATGGAAATGATATAAAATGGTCCTATTCTTTGTATATTGGTGCCGGGAACCACACGGCAAAAAAAATTATACTTTTTTTTTGATTTTATAAATAACCCTAAAATAAGAGTCTAATGATACTTTTCTTTAAACGATATACTTCTATAAGTTTTTAGTGAACAGGACTTCTAAATTCGAAAAGAACCAACGGCAAATAAAGCCAACCCTAGCAAATAAGGCCGCGCGCACACAAGTTAATAGTCCTCATATTCGCTCGCAATTACTGCCCTGATCCTCGGGGCAAATAAATAAGTAGTTATTAAGACTTTCTAAACAGAGGGTGATGCAACAGCGGAGCTATCGAATTTCATATTGGTTTTATGGGAATCTGTTTTTGAGAGACGTAGTTGTCACTAGATTATTAGCTATAAGGAGTCATCTTATTACGCCATTTTGAACTGTACTTACATGCAGTGGAAAGTTTTGACAATTTTTTTACGGTCGCCTACCTATTAATTACATAAATTTGTAAACGTTATCATTACTTTTTTTCAACCACGATCCAATATTGGTAAGGTTCCCTTACAAACGCATCGGATGAAAAGCCTGACTTCTAAAGCAGAATAATGATCATAAATGCACCTCAATCGCCTGTCCAAAGATATGAGAATATAACGCCATGACGAAAAAGAGTCATAATTTCAAATCATTCAAACAATTTAACTATCTCAATTTCATTCACCCGAGCAATGAACAAAGCTAAACGCCCGCAAACGCATCAAAAGACCGAAAAACATCAATCACTCAAATGTACTTAATCCGCAACTAAATTAACTCCCGACGTACCCTTAACAAAATTTGAAATCACGCGAATGTCATCCCTAACTATATAGGCGGTGGTCCCAATTTCAAATAACCCAATAATAACGATGATCAAGGGTTTGCCCTGTTTTTGTTTCATAAACTTTAATAAGTTATAATAGAGTTGGAATTCGAATAAAAGTGGATAGTTATCTCCGGTGGTAATTGCGCATTTTTTACGTAATTTATTTATTTAAAAGCATTTACGAGACAAAGTGTGAGCCGCTCTGACATATAATAGGTAATATATTACGTTTTCCTCATGGACCAACTGTTTGTGCGATTTAAAACAGAAAAAAATTATCCTGATACACTTTTCAAACCTAGTAAGTAGGTAGATATATGATTTGCGGACTGACCTTGTTAAGGTGTACCTACTTTCGCAGACGTAGTATACTATTTTTTAGTTTAGACATACTTAAATTGTAAATATAAAACTACGATAGATAGATAATGCATTTATTTCAATTGCTATATACACCAAATGTAATGTATAAAAAAAAACAAAATCTTAAGTCAATACAAAAAAAAATATCATTAGTGCGCTACAGCAAAGCATAAAGCGATATTTGAGTTCGTCAATGGTAAAAGAAACTACTTCAAATGTTATCATTGCCTTTTTAAAATCAATATCTTGTTAAATCCTACGCTTTTGTTAGCCATTAAGTACTATTTATTAATACGCTAACATAATTTCTATCGATGGAGGTTACCCTATAAATTTAAAATACCTAGGTAAAGTATAATTTGGCGTAGAAATACTTATGTATTTCCATTAAATTATAAAAATAAATTTTTATACCTAACCATACAAAAAAACAATGAAACCCGTCTCTTGCATAATATCATTAGCCTTCTCTTTGAAGTTGTTGACGTTTGCGCCCAACAATTTCAAGTTAATAGACCTATATTACAGGCCACTTCAAATTCAGGCTTCGTCACAGAATCACAATACCGCCCATCACCTACACACCATCATTACAGCTTCCCCTTAAGAACTTCCCTAACCTAACAAACATTATTAATTTTACTTCAAACAACCGCAAAGAATAATCAACTCTATCTCAACACTATAAAATCGAATTTCACTCAACAATTGGCTGTGACATACTCTATTTTGATTCCCGCAAAGTGAGTTATTGGCTAACTTTTGGTCCATGCGCTGCATCTAAGATGGCGAAGTGTTTCTATCCCTTGTTCACACGTTGCGTCAACGTAAGTCTATCCTTGTTATTTTCTTGCGTAATGGAAAGAAGGCGAAGTACTTTTGTTCGTGTTTATGTAGTGTGTTAGAGCGAGAGAGTTGTCAAAAGTCAATTTCGTTTGTTGTGTAAATAAAGAGGTATTGAGCGATCAATGGCTCTTGATACCTAAAGATTTTGAAGGGAGAAGCTACATTTACATTTAATTGTATATTTACACAAATGCTCAAGAAGGGAGTGTACTGTAATTTGTTCAGGAATGTAGTTGAGACAATTATTTGTATCCAAAATATAAAGTTTAATTATTATTACATTTAGATATTTTGTCTATTTTTCTAAAGAAATTACAAATTTTTTTCATGCTTAGTAATGGTTAGAACTAAAATTAAATGGTATAAGTAGAAGATACTTAATTAACAGTAAAAAAAAATGTAATTTCAAAACAATTATACTTAAACAAAAGGCGTCTTAACTATTTATTTATTTAGGTACCTACACAAAATTATATACTGGAGCATTTAATACTGTAATTGTAGTAAGTACAAAGGTGGGTGCTACTTATTTCAACAGACATTAGACTATTATTTATGATAAGATATGTGGAGAAAGCAAAAGAGGTCTGTATGTATACTCCTATAGAAAATACGTGATGGTGATGATATTAAAATGTACCTATACGTACTCCTTTACCTTATACAAAGTTGTGGAAAAGAAACTATTTCTTACAATACGTAAATTCATCCACACCATAGTACTCCTCAATTTATGAAGTGAGTTAAACCCGTCACGCGTCCGAGAATGCCCACATCGCAAACTGTCCAACGACACATGTCATTTTTACCCCAATATTTTCCCCTTTTTACCCCAAACTTTTCATTCTTTTGTTTTTGCTTGGTTATGCGACTGGTTTTTGATGCGTTTATTGCCAAAATTTTGTTTTGATCAGTGATTTTTATTTGTTTCTAGTGTTTCAATTTATTTTTTTAAAGGTCATGTAAGTACTCGTTATGAATATCTATATTGGAAATTGCATTAAATATATTGATATTTAATGCAATTTCCAATATTTTCATATATTTCAAGTATTATAACTTTTACTTAACTACTTTATTATCTAGGTGTTCTTCTAGATTTTGTCCCAGTTGCGTCTTTTGTGGGTTCTCGAGAAAGTAGCTTTTGTTACTCCTGAATGTCTTGTATTTCTGCATTTAATTTTATCAATATTAGTGTAGAGTTTTCGACTGTTATCATTATGAAAATAAACATTTCATATCATCTCCATAATATTTATGTGAAAAATTATGCACACCTAAGGTTCCGACTTCTATTGCACCGAGCAGACTGACTCTTTGCCACCAAAACAGTGCTGAATCGGTCTTAAAAGTTGCCAGATTGTCAAAAATAAACCGTTTCTCTCTACGCTTGTTCTGAGTTATAAACCCTATAGTACTGATGGTTGGAAAGTCTGCAAGAATTTTAGTTAACTCTACTAACGTGTCGTGGGTCGACGGAGGCCGCGATTCCATTTTCAAAAATCAAAATTTTCACTGTCAAAGCGCTTGTCCTTTTTCGATTCCACTTTTGTTTCTTTTTCCATGCCAAGTCGTTATTGATTGTGACAGCTGACTGCTCGGTTTGAATTCGGAAAAAACGTTTCGATATCTGTCAGAATTTAAAAATAGAATGCTAGTTTTATTTATTTTCTGTGTGAAACTAAATGTCGAGTTGGGGTTTGATTCAGTTATGTTTTGTGTACCTATGGATGTAGAAATTATACATACAAGTGTATTTTTCTATATGTAAAAAATCTCTTTGTTAATTTCTTTGACTGAATAAAGTAGAGCAGAAAGTATTTAAATACTTAAACCTAAATAATGTGGGTTTTGTCTATTAAACTGCCAGAATAAGGATACTTTTAACATTGCAATCGATTAATAGTTTGTCATAGACATATAAACCAATATGGACTTATCCGGTAAGCTTACACTTTTAAGTATATTAAAATTCTTTATTAGGTACTTATCTCATATTTTTACTGAAATGTCTATACAAATTTGTACGTTTGTGTTAAAGGTTAATTATGTTTTAAGTTCAGGAAATATCACTGAAAACAAATTCAAAAATAAAAACAAAGCTCTATTTACACAAACCCAATTGAAATATCTTCCTAAACAAACTTAAGACGTATATCCCGCATTCAATTCGTTCAGAAATCTCCGAAACATATCTCGTTAGGGCGCGGAAGTGTCAGTAGCTACCCCTCCCCTCTGCCGTTCCGCTGACTCAAAATAAAGAAAAAATAGAAATGAACTTTTCTTTTGAAGCAATAAGGAAACAGTGAATATGCATGTTAAAAAAATTATATTTGTCTTATAAATTCAGAACACTAATCTGCATAGATTCAAAGTCAAAAAGGTTTTAAATATTGATGAAACGTATTTTATTAAATATTTTGTAGATAATGAAGTTTTATTCACTTCGCGCTGTATCAATTAAAGTGGATCTCAATTTGTTACAATTAAGCCATACATTTGAACGTCGCCGTTCAGTCTTCTCAAGGCTGTTGACTGTTGGCTCTATAAACCCCATAAGGAATGAAAACGTTATCGTATGTATGTATTATGATGATTCTAGTAAAGAATCTAAGATATTCAAGCCAAAAGCGACTCAATGATTGTGGAGGTATTAACCAGTAAATATTCTTTATTTCCTTTTTGCCTTGATCTTTACGAATCAAATGTTTTTTTTTAATCTCCTTGCCAAAATATATTGGTATGTTTTTGTTTTTTTTTTGTTCTCCTTAAAGGATACCCCTTTCATCTAGGTAGATATCTTTTTTACAATATAATTAGTGAATACACGACTTGTAGACCGATATCAAAGCCACCAAATTATTGCATAATTCATGCCACTTATTAAGTATCTTCTTTTTCTAAAATTTAAGAGATAATTCTTGGAGCGTCGTTCATTCATTTGTTTTCTCCGTTCACTTTTTTTATTTGCAAGCATGTTTGATATTCTTTTTTCAAAATATTTCATTCTTCGTGCCTCTTCTCCTTTCTCCAGCACAATTGTTAACACAAATTCGTCATGTCTCATTAAATGTCTATCATTTTCTCTCTCTCCTGTCTTTCTATTCCTTCCATACTTTGCGACGCGGCATGCCGCCCCGCCAGTGCTCCGCGTTTCCGATTTAATAAACTGAACTGTCCCTGGAGATTCGAGGTTAAAGGGACTGTATCTTTTGTTGATAAAATTGTAGACAGTCGTGCGTTTCTTAAGCTATTTGGAATTAGCTCCTTTGCTTTTTCTTATATATAAAATTACCGTGTTCGCTCCCGTACTCCTCCGAAACGTCTTGACCGATTCTCATGAAATTTTGTGAGCATATTGTATATGTCTGAAAATCGGCCAACATCTATTTTTCTTAACATTTTTTAACATGTTTTTTTTTACTAGAAATGATTTAAAATTATTCGTACTAAAAACTAGCTTTCGCTTGCGTGTAAAGTACTCTATGCTTGTAACATGGGATTGGCTTATAAACTTCGAACTCTTCTTTTGGGCGATAGGCTAGCAACCTTTCAGTATTTAAATCTCAATTCTTGCATTAAGCTAAACAAGCTGAATGTGGCCTTATAGACTTTTCAAAACTGTTGGCTCTGTCTCTGTCCGTGTGATTCCCGGCACTATTACAAAAAAGAATAGGACCACTCCATCTCTTTCCCATGGATGTCGTAAAAGGCGACTAAGGGATAGGCTTATAAACTTAGGATTCCTCTTTTAGGCGATGGGCTAGCAACCTGTCACTATTTGAATCTCGGTTCTATCATTAAGCCAAATAGCTGAACGTGGCCATTCAGTCTTTTCAAGACTGTTGGCTCTGTCTACCCCGCAAGGGATATAGACGTGATCATATGTATGTATGTATGTATGTTGGCTCTGTCTACCCCGCAAGGGATATAGACGTGATTATATGTATGTATGTGAAGTACTTTTATAACTTTTATTAACATCTTAACACCGCAAAGAAACATACAGTTTGAACAAAGGCAATAAACAGCAAAATTGAACCTTACTCCAAGGCACAAACTCAATTTACTTTAAACCGCTGTAAATATGACAAGTCGCTTTATTTCATATTCTAAAATAACCCTTATGTTTGAGACTGTAAGGATCATGTGAGTGTGGTGTTATGTGTACTCTCAAACATAATTTTGGTGATGAATTGCCGCGCGGTGGCCGCAGGTTAACACGCGCGGTTCGAAATTCAAAAATATTAAACTTGAATAACTGCTTAGAGATGTTAATACCACACTATTTATTACTTAATAAAACCATAATCATCGAAAGCGTATGAATAAAGTTGTGATCACACAGAAAACAAATTAACAATAACTTAACCTAACCTAACTCTACTTTTTAAGTTAAGGATCGCAATTTACGTGACGTATTGTTTGACTTGTAATTGTACTTATTACAATTGAGTTATTAACATCAGCATTTTAGTGTTATTATGGAATTGTTTTAGGAGAAAAATGTACTCACCAAATACAATACTTACCCACTGTGAGCTCTAGTTACACTAAGAACCATTGTTTAAGTTCTTGTTTCGGGAATAAAACCCTCAGCTTCTGGCGTTAGTTTCGGAATTGTATTGCAATTGCAATCCTTTCCTCTTCTAAGAGAAGCCTAGCTTATGACCATGATCCAGGATGGTCAAAGTTAGATCTTTACACGGACCGACTCGCGTTTGACTTTCGCCTAACTGACCTGAGAAACCTGTCCCATATTGAAATACCGAGAATAAAATATCATCTCTATATAATTCCCGACAAACAGGCTTGTATGTCGCGAGTCTAATTAGCGAACAATTCTAAGCACGAACAGCTTAACTGCCTTAATTTCACCCCAATGACACGCCAATAGTACCAGCTCTACGGGACTTTATCATTAAACTATGTTGCTGTATTAGAATAACCCTGCCGATGCTGCACTGAAATATAAATTGTAATATAGATATGAAATTAAGCGTCCGTGGTCGAATCGATCAGACGGCGGACTAAAATGCGTAATGTGCAACGAGGTGCAGGTTCAAATCCTACCGCGTCCATGCCTTGAACTTACCAAAGACTTTTTGAGTAATGTCATTAGTTTGAGTGCTAACTGATGATGATATAGTAAGGGAAAATATCGTGAGGAAACCCTCAAACGTACTAATAATGTATGGTAATGATACAAATGCTGTGTTAAAAAATGCTTAATCTTGTTACATTCATACAATCGATAATTTTATCAGAACCCTGTTAGTGCATTCAACGATAATTGGCCCTTCAGCCAACTAAAAACCCAAAATAATACAATAAAAAAATTTGTCCAAGACCGAATCGCGGCTGCTCGGTCACGATAACATCAGCTAATAAAAAATTAAATTAGACCGTTGTGTGGTCACGTGACTACTCACCTGTTTTACGAAATATTGTAACATATATAACCCACTTCGAAAAAAGTGTGTAAGTTGCCACACTTTGTGTAATTTTTGCGCTATTAAAAATACCTAAAATATATATGGTTACTTACATGTCTTGACTGAAAATACCTACGTAATGAACTGATTTAAATTTTTAAAAGTAAAAAAAGAGGCCTGCGTTTGTAAGTTTAAAAAATCTGTTGTTTTTTTTTTTATTTTTGTCCAATATTAATGAAATTATATCCATTCAAATTGCTAAAAGATAAACACATGTGGCCCTATATGTCCAACTAATGGCTAAACGACTGAACGTAATCGAGTTATAACAATCAAAAGTTACAAACAGACAAACAGCGGGACTCACTCGAGACAATCGAATCATATTCAAATCAAACATTCAATTTCAGCACTCGATTCCTAGCGCCCAAATCTGACATCTGTCACTTTTCCCGCCATTGTTGTGACATTTTTCTTTTTTTATTGCGGACTGCGACAGTTGGCGGGGGCGTACTCTTGTCATTCTATTTTGTTACATTCGTTTTTATTCAATTAGCGACGAAAAAGATGAAGCATTATGTATAACAATATACTTAGTCAAGTTGTAATTTGATGTTTAAATTGAAAACAAATGTGACATTAATAAAAAGTACAACAATAAAAAGTTACAAAAAAGAATTTCTTCAACAAACATTGTAACCCGACAATGCATAATTCAGGAAAAACAAGTACTAAATAAACAATTTTATTTAATTCTTGATGTTCGTGGCGTAGGGTAAAGGTGCCAGTTCTCGACTATTGCGCTTGTTAACGTCAAAGTTTACTCGCGTGTCCAAACTTATTATATCACAAACAAACGCAAGAAATTAGCCATTTACTGCTGTCGACTTTAATTTTTATTTTTGTGAATTAATAAAACATTTTTCTCTGTACTTATCTGCGTTGGTTAATGCGACTGTTTGTTACACGATTTCCAGTTTTGATTAGGTTAGTTTTCTTTGTTTTAATGGGTTTAATTTTTGTTATAAATAACAGTGATTAAGGTTAAATGACCTTTCACAGTTACCTATATTTATTTAATTAATAAATTTTGAATATAATAAAAGAACGAGAAATACACAAATAGTGGTACATAAAATGCACAATTCTGAGGTGCGGTTCTGGGTTCAATACCCGCCAGGTTAAGATTATTGAATTTTAACATATTTATCATAAAATAAAGCATCGTTAGTTAGTAGAGTTAGTTTCTTATAACACGAACAAAAACTTACTTTAGGGCTAGCTCCAGCTCATCTCATTTTTTTCATGTTATTTGAATTCTATACATGTAAGTACCTATAGGTAAAAGTTACATGTGTTTTCGGCTTTTGAAAATTGACCCACTCTTACTTCTTTCTTCTTCTTGCTAAAAGCATTGGAGAAGACTAAATAAATGATCACTCTGACATTGCGCAACTACTATGATTCAAAATGGTTATGGTTTTTCCGTTATCAAGAGTGCAAAAGAGTTAGGTACTTCTTAAAACTGACTAGCTTTGCACTTCTGAATCGAGGTTATAGTTGGATCCCAAATCATTGCATGGGTAAAATAATGGTACCTACAAACTTACATCAGTAGGATAATAACAAGGAAAATCCCTTCTATAACAATAGCTGAGTTCATACTACGTATAATGCCTCAATATGACAATAAGAACCTTAAACTACACAGAACTATAACCAATTAAACAATCACACAAACCCAATAAAATTATGACGGCGTGAACAGTCGATGGCACAGACAGACACCATACTTCACGCTCACTATGAGCGTCACACGTATTAAAGTTTTTGGACACGCGATGGTGAACTGTAATCGCCCGATTAATTTGTCGTTCATGTTGTTATGATTACAATTCGTTGTGATGTCAACTTATCGAGAAAAGATTTAGCAAACACGCCGTCAACTCGTCTGGAAATTATTCATACATAAGTTATTACAGATTTTTTTTTCATCTTTGCCTTTTAGGATTTGAGGTTTTAAAACAAAACTTCATCTTCTTCTCAGACAGTATTTTTTAAATGTAATACGCTGCAGTATGGACTGCCCTGATACTTGTATTTTTACAAAATACTTTCTAAAACTTTATATTTGACTGACAGAATTATAAAGTTAGGTAATTGCAAGAATAAATGCTCTTGTACCGAAAAGAGAGTAAAAATTACACATTTCAGAAATAATTCTCGAAAGCTATCATAAAAGCAAACAATTCATTCTAATGCCAACTAGCGAAAGTTATCGCCCAAAAAAAAAACATATCTACACCAACTCTATGCGCACCAGAAAATCGTTGTTTGTTTATTTTTTACGTTCTCCACATTACCATTGTTAAACATATTTAATACATTTGACAGGTAAGCTATCAAATGTTGCATGTTCGTAACCTGCTGTCTCCTGAACTGAAATCGAAACGATCACGCAATCGCCGAGTATTTTTATTCCTGTGACCCCCCCCTGAATATATCATTTCACACTACAATTTGACACTACATTCATATCACATATCTATTCAAGTGACAATCGAAAGTAAACTTTACGGCTTGGCAATAAAAGCTATTCCTAGTTTTATTTCAGCGTAGCAGGGTGGATGGCACTGTGATGGTACACCATTTATATGATTGAGTTCGTGTTCTTTAACGTATTCAAACTTAGTTTTGTTATGTCTGGCCCCAAACGGCTTAGGAGTAACGTGTTCTATTTCTGATTTATAGTTTAAGTTAAACCTTTTTAGGGGTTTTATTGTATCGTAAACTTTCATACGTTAATAGACGGTGGCACATTAATTAGCCAAGTTTGCGACAGGGTCCTTTATTTTATTATTAGGTTATGTTCCTACGTGACTTGAGAACTTGGTCATTTGTACTGTAATTAGAACTTTAAACACTTGTTGTGCCGTGTGGTTCTCGCCACGAATAGGAAAAGAATAGGACGGCTCCATCTCTTTTCTACGGATGTCGTAAAAGGCGACTAAGGATGAGGCTCATAAACTTGGGAGTCTTCTTGTAGGGGATGGGCTAGTAACTGGTCACTATTTGAATCTCGATTCTATCATTAAGCCAAACAGCTGAACGTGGTTAGTCAGTCATTTCAAGACTATTGGCTCCGTCTGCGGAGTAGACGGATTATAAGTATGTATATACGTGGATTTTATTGTTATTTATATGCAAATATACTTAACTACGACACATATGCATTTGGCATCCTGAATCCACATTTCTGTTACTATTTTCTTTAATTTTAACATACTATCGCAGATTTATCACAAAGGGAAAAAGTTCTAATCTTTACATATAACATTTTTTTTTTAGTTTTTTAATTTTTTATGTAGGGCAAGGTTTAATTATAAATTAAGTAAATACGACAATTTCTTTTACAACAATATTAACGTTTGTGAATGTAAATATCATAAAATCATAACAGAGAAAAAAATAACTAGTGTCATAAAAAAGCTGAAATTAATCTTTTATCAATTACGCATAAGTATCTAATAAATCCCTTGAATCAAAATAACATTACCTTCCTTTTATTTAAGGTCTGGTTCCAAAACCGTCGGGCGAAATGGCGTCGCCAGGAGAAGATGGAGGCGGCCCGGCTGGGGCTGTCGGAGTACGGCTGCGGAGCTGGTGGTGGAATACCCAGGCTTAGTGGTCTGGGTCTCCCCGTAGACCCGTGGTTGGCTCCACCGCTGCTGACTGCTTTACCTGGTAAGATTATAATTTTTGGATTATCGATAAGCGTAGATCAATTTGAGTCTTTAGAAATTTTGTATGGTAACTCTTTCAGAAGATAGTAAAAGGATTTGAAAATTAAATTACGTCTTTATACCTTACGGGGTAAACAGAGTCTCGCAAAGGCTGAAAGCCCAAGTTTAGATGTAAGGCTTAATGATGTAATTGACAAACAAATAATGACAGGTTGCCGACCCACCGCCTTAAAGAAGAGTTCAAGATCATTAGCATCGCTTAGTCGCATTATACGACATCCATTGGAAATAGCGATTGGTCCTATTCTAAAGTGCAAGGAATCACACTACAAAGAATGAAAAAAATAATAAATTTAACTTGAAAAATAAAGAGCACTACCTACCTACCAATTCACATTGATTGGATCGAAAACTTAAACTTCTGACAATGTTTTGTAAATAAATTCTCCAATTTTCCTTGCAGGCTTCCTCAGCCATCCGCCGTCAGGGTACCCCAGCTACCTGACCCCGCCGGCCCCCGCGCCCACCGCCCCGCCCGCCCCGCCCGACCCGCGCTCCTCCTCCATCGCGGCCCTCAGAATGAAGGCTAAAGAACACGTCGAAAGTCTCAGCAAAGGACTCCAGATGGTGTAAAAGAGTAGACTTAAAAGTGTTCTAGTGATAAATTTTCTTGAAAGGATTCCTTTTTCAAAGACTTTTTGAAAAAAAAAATTTGATTCATTGATTCCCGCACCTGAGTGTACTTATTTAATTAAAAAAAAAAACTCTTAGTTTACGCTCCGATTTGTTTGTGATCAACTTTACAATAGGCATTCCATTTTGAAATTTTACTTTTTAATCTATTGTTATGATATAGATACTGAGATGATGTGAAACTTAGGTTTATTAAATAATGAGACTAGTATTTTATTGCTGGTTGAGTAAAAGCAATAATATTGTAAATATTAAAAAAAAAGAATATCACATCTTCCTAGTATCTAACTAAAAATGTAATTGTATAGCTCTGGTGTGTATTCAATTAGTAAATAATATAATTTTATAAAATATAATTATTATAGAGTTAGGAATTTAAGACGAATTTGATAAGTCAGTATTTTGATTTACAAATTCTGATTCACATGATTTTCCCCTAGATGAATGTAGGTTTGTATAAAAGTATCATGTAAAAATCTTAAAATTGTATAAAAAAGCTAAATAAAATTAATATTATATAAATAAAACAACTTAATTCAGCACAAATTTTTTTTATTTTTCGATATGTAGGTAGTGCGTATTTATTCAACATAAACCATGGGTTTTACAGATCGTTTTACTTTAATTTATCATTCATCCAGAGATTTTATTATCATCAAGTCTACCTTGAAACTTGTGCACTAATTATTATTTCTTTAACTCGCGTTGTTATAATTTGGAAACAGCCAGTTACATTAACTATGATTTGATTGGTATACTGTTGATCCATGGTTCATTTTAAACTTTGACAGTCAGGGCAAATATATTTTTTACTCTTAAGTATTTTAATTAAAAGTGTATGCATTTAATTAAGTTTAATTAATGCGTTATTTTATGATCATTACTGTGTGTGTGTACCTATCTAGATTTTCAAGTGACCCCAACATTATGTTGCAATTTGCTGAAATATTAAATGATTCATTTAGGATTAACAAATAATAATTAAATGCATTTAATTAGTTTTAGCTGTTATTAAATAATCAAAGTAGATATTTACTGAAAAGATGGGTAGGTACTTAAATTTGTTTTACAAAAGCAACCACTAAAACATATGAATTTAAATTAATATTATGAGTGGTATTAAATATACAATAATACATATAATACATATTTCCATTATATAAACTCTGTCACTAATTGGGGCATTTACCTTATAATTCATTCATTCATATAGTCACCTCTATATCCCTTGCGGAGTAGACAGAGCCAACAGTCTTGAGACTGATAGGCCACGTTCAGCTGTTTGGCTTTATCATAGAATTGATTCAAATAGAGACAGGTTTCTAGCCCAGCGCCTAAAATAAGAATCCCAAGTTTATAAGCATATCCCTTAGTTGCCTCTTCTGACATCCATGGGAAATAAGATGGAGTGGTCCCATTCTTTTTTATATTATTGCCGGGTACCACACGGCACTTAAACTTATAATTTCGAAGTAAAAAGGGTATCTATTCGAAACATAAAGACGTAAGTATCTAATTTGATATTTGATTTGTGTCAAAATATATTTTATCGATTTAAAATTTTATTTCTTTGAAATTTAGTCTAACTGTTCATAAATTCGGTAACCTACATAATTATAAATTTAAAACAGTTGTAAGTAGGTACTTGTATGTCTTAGGCCTAACTTATAGGTTATGTGTAAATATTTATATATATTTATTTGTAATTTGTATATATGAGTGTACCTAGTAAACATAGCTATATTATCTATATTATGAGAGATAAATAAATGTGTCATTTCATTAAGCTGTTTTTTATTTTAACATTCAGTCTAGTTCTTTGATAGGACATCAGAATTTTTAATGAAACCATAGGTTAATGATATATTCATAATTAAGCAACTGACCGTGGCCTTCATACTTCAAGACTGTTGGCTCTGATTACCCCGTAAGGGATAAAGACGTGATGTCTGTATCATCATCCTCCAGGCATTAACAAACTTAATTCTTAGGTACTAATCTTGTCTCACTGGCACAGCGGTTATGTTGGAACTAAGCGGTATTTGATACACAAAAAGGTACCGGGTTCGAATTCTGGCCAGGTCATAGTGTAAAATTAACTTTTTCTAATCGTCCTGGATCTAGGATAACTCTTTTAAAATGTAATTTTATTGATAGTATCTCATAACACAAGATTCCAACTTTATTTGGGGCTAGCTCAATTTGTCTTATAAAAAAACTACCAAGTCGTCATTACAAAACCTCAAGAATATCTACTTATATGCTTTTAATCTGCGCTGCCTCTTTGATTATGGATTTTCCTTTTTTATTTTGGTTGACTGGAAGAAATCCCGATTGGGATAAATCCGCCATTGTACATGTTCTTCTGTATCCAATGACTGTTCTATTTTTGTTATATTTATTTGTATGTGCAATAAAGAGTTTACAAACAAACAAACAAGCCCGTTGAAAGCGTGATCTGTTGCGAGTCAGAAAGTCAGTATAAAAATCTGACTAACCCACTACAGGATCGTACTCAGAATCGGACCCCTGACTCCTCTCCAGAAAGAATACATACATACATACATTTGGTCACCTTTATATCCCTTGCGGGGTTGAACGTGGCCATTCGGTCTTTTCAAGCCTGTTGGCTTGAAAACCAAAGAACTATTTGTCTTAATGATAGAATTGATATTCAAATAGTGACAGGTTGCTAGCCCATCGCCTAGCTAAAAATCCCAAGTTTGTAAGCCTATCCCTTAGTTGCCTTTTACGACATCCATGGGAATGAGATGGAGTGGTCCCATTCTTTTTTGTATTGGTGCCGGGAGCCACACGGCACAGGCATTTCCAGGACGAACGTAACGCCAAAAGCATGAGATTGTAAAAGATAGGTAACTCAATCTGAATAAGCTTGCCTAAAATAATGATGAGGTAGGTATGACAGTACTAGGTATAGTATAATAAACAAGCCTTTTTAATTATTTTAGTAACATTATTTATTATAAACATTTAACTCCATGTTAAATTACCGAAAAAAACATATTAGGTGACATATATGTAAACTTGTTATTTGCATAAGAGTCCGCTTAAGTTGATCAAAGCAAATTAATTTTACAAGTAATTTTAATAAGTATAGTCCAAGAGACAGGGTTAAAACTGAAGAAAAATTTAGTTTCCTTTTTGAGCTCAGACGATCAATTATTATGTAAGACACGCTTGATTAAAATCAGTGTCATTTAGGGAAAGGTCAAGTCAATAGTAAATAAGGTATCCTTATTGTCCCAGATACATCATCAGCCCCTGGAGAAGATCCCAGGGGAGCCTTATGACCATGATTTTGGATTTCGACTATCATCAAACCTCCGCAACCTTTTCAAAGCAATCAATGAGATGGTTATACGTTCAATTGTATTTGCAATTCTTTGTGCAGATTTCTTCAACATTCTTTTCCTCGCCGTAAAAGCTACAATTTCAATGCTTTAGTTTGTGTGAACATGCCATACGGAGCGCATAGTTTTGAAAAGACTAAAGGCTTAAAGAAATTCAAATAGCCAAGCCAATCTTTTCAAAGAAGAATATCATTTTCATAAGCTTTTCTCGTAGTTAACGTTAAAGAGAGACACTCTTGCACACACTTTGTTTTCTTCCACCAGGTTTGAAATTTCCACTAGATGAATGTGTTTGTTCCCTTAGTCGGCTACGACATTCATCGGAATTCAACGGAGCTGACGCATTCTAAAGTGTTAGGGACTAAGTACATTGCACCATTTAAAAAAGAAGTACTTATGACTTATTTGAATACTGACTTCAAGTATTATATGTTTTACAAACTCCTTTTATAAAAAAAAAACAAAAGGTACCAATTATGTAATTGAAAAAAAAGGAATATAAAAATTCTTGGCAGAGGTATCATCATCTTTAATTCCAGCGCAAATATTATAATTATTTTAGCATAGCATAGCCTAGTGAAAAATAAAATAATTTAAAAAAAGGCATGCTGTCTCTTAGACTACATGCTTTAAGCACAACAATTAACAAACATAGGCACGATCACGGCAGTCGCGCATTAACTGACCGACTAATGTGATAATTAATCATATTTATTACTAACTTCTGCCCCTGGTTTCATCAGCTCTAATTAGCGTTGTTATCTTTTAATATTTTTTGAAATCTTACAGTGAAACTGTTAGTACTCTCTATTTAATTATAATTATTTATGCGGTCTGCTGAAAGCCGCTTTGCGACGATGAATGTATGCAGAGATCGTGGCAAGTGGAAAGAGGTAGTCTCTGCCTACCCCCCCGGGAAAGAGGCGTGATTTTATGTATGTATGTATGTATTTAAGAAATGCTTTTATTGAATTCTTTGTTTGGGCAATGGGCTAGGGCTAATGTCAATATGCTCTTTCTGAATGAATGATAATGATCTGAATTTCAATTACACCCCAGCTGAACGTGGCTTTTCAGGTTGGCTCTATCTTCCCCGTTATGGATAAAAGGAAATGGTGATTATATTAGGTATGAATGTAAAGTATAAAAAGTTTAATGTTAAAGAAGAATAAATGAAGGAGAAGCCTGTTAAGGTAATGATGAAAAACTAACAAAATTATAAGAACTTTATTACAATCATTTATCAAAATCATAAATAAATCTCACAGCACCTTTTTAGCTCAACAGTATAACATTCTGTATTCAGTAGAAGAAAATGCTGCAGTGCAATTTGTTATCTACCGCTTCTTCTGCACTGACGCCTTGGAAGCGGCAGTAAACTTAATTTTAAGTAATTTATTTGACGTCAACCCATGTTGTTAAACCATACGTTTTGACAATTATTAAGCGATATGAAGTATCCTATAATAATTAATAAAAATTTTGAATTTGAATTCCCTAGCTTTCCCACGCGACTACGCTCGCGTGAAAAGTACCTCTTGACCTTTTCAGTCCTCTTTCAGTGAAGGACGTTTCAGTACGTTCAATCATTTTGAAGTGAAAAACGGACAAACAAACAAGGTTTCACATTTAAAATATATGTATGAAGTACTTGTTATAGACTTTCAGTAGCTTAAAACTGAACTAGCGCCATCTTTTGGCAAAAAGAATATTTAATTTAATTTATTTTTACATAACGATAATCAGATATAGATAGAGTAACGTTATATATCATATCATAACGGAAATTAAAATTAATATATATTATAAAAGCAATTTACATTTTTCATTTTGTGTAAAGCGACACATTAAATATTTTACATGTCTAGTTCAGCCACTCGCCGCTGCGGCGCTAGTTGTTATCGGATTTTTAATTAAGTGCAGTGGGCCTCGGGCGGGCGCGGCGTGGCGCGACAATTTGCAACACAAAGCCGCTGAAAAAACCCTAAAACACCCGACACACAGCCCTTTGGCACTCGGTTAGGAACAGAGAGTGGCGTGGAGTGGTTATTTTTACTTTTAATTTGTTCAAGTGGGAAGTAAAGTCCTCTGTAAGTACCTAAGTAGCCATTTCATATTTGGTTAAGATTGAAAAAAAAATTGTTAGTCTCTTGGTTAACATTAAATCAATATAAATCGTAAAAGGCGACTAAGGGATAGGCTTATAAACTTGAGTTCTAGGCGATGGGCTAACAACCTGGCACTATGTGAATCCCAATTCTATCATTAAGCCAAACAGCCTAACGTGACCTATCAGTCTTTTCAAGATTGTTGGCTCTGTCTACCCCGCGAGGGATATAGACGTGACTCTTTGTATGTATGCAAACGAAACAGAAATAACCTGGTGTCTTAGAGAGCGAATAAAGCCTGACGCATTTTTTACCGTTCTAAAAGATCTATACATACCTTTTATTGTTTGTATCTATTTGAGGTCAAATAAAACATACAAGAAGAGTCGTATCCAAGTAGTTTGCTATGGATAGTGTAACGGAAGTCAAACAATAGTAATGTTCCACGATTAATTTCATTTAGACACATGCGAAGTGTGTATATGTACTTATGTGGAGATAAAAGCAATTCGTCCAACAGCCAATTTATTTAAGACTAACTTTTGCTTGTTACTCAAAGTTTTGTCTATCTCAGTTCCAATTATCATCAAAATCGATCGAGTTTTAAGTCTATTCAATATACTTAAACAAAAATTCACATCTTTTTTATATCTGATTTCTTATACTGATCTGCTATAATGACAAAGTTTTTTTTAATACCTACTAAAAACAACAATCTCCACTGCATTTTTAGTCCGCGCTCCGATCTCTCTCGGAGGTGAATTTCGTTAACTCTCATTTGTTTTGTAGTAATTGCTGGAGATATGAGGGTTTATTGAAGCACCCCCCCCCCCTTTCCCCCTCCCAGCCCCGCCCCTCTCCTTTATTGGATTGCCAATTGGCTCTTTATAAAGAGTTTATGTAACCGCTTTATTAGGATTGCTGATTGCATTTCTTTTCATGCATTCTTGTTTAAATTACGATCTAATGAGGTTTGTCCTTTTCAATTTTATATAACAGCTCCGGGCGATGAGTGAAGTTTAATTTGTTGAATATCAGTGTATTCCTTTCTTCGTTAGTTTTTTTTGGAGTTAAGTACATTAGTAAACAATAGGCTATTTTACACCATGTAAAAAAAAATATAAAAATGCACGTATCTTATAAATTTCGTAAAAAATAAAAGAAAAACATCGATCATTATTCATAAAAGTGCAATATGGATTTTATAATTCAATTTAAAAAATCCTCTTTTTTAATCTGTTCTTCAAAAGTCGAAAACGCTATCCGCCATGTTGGGTACTGACGTGACGTCATACTTTTAGTAAACAAATATCGAATCGAAAACATATTGATGATGTCAGGCTCTGTTTATTTTGAAATTTTAAAATTTCTATCACGTTTTTGGGTTTTTACTCTTTAATAATTTAATAGAATCATGGAAGACGGTTTTGTGAAAGCAGACAATATAAATCTACCGAGGATTAATACGTTGATGGTGGCGAAATTTTTTGCGTCTAATCCCGATTTCTGTTCTGCTGAGTTAAGAAATGTTAAAACAGCGATGTAAGTATTTATTGTATTAAACATTCTCTTACAATACACAATTATAATAGGTAAATTATTACACAACCAATCCAACATAACCTATTTTTTGTTATCAGGTCCGGAAGGGAATCATACGTGTTTCTCATTTTAATATCACTTGGCAGTGGAATCCACAATTTTTCTGGTGTTTTTATACTTGTATTCTTGCATTCAGGAACAAGACACCAACAATATGTATTGTAATTCATTATTACAAAAATCTTTTTACTTTAGTCTTACGTAGAGCCGTATTGTTTACTAAAAGTATGACGTCACGAGTCAAAACAGCATGGCGGATGGCGTTTTCGCGCGAAAATACAAAATCATAAATAATAAATCGTTTTTAGAGCACTTTTCGGCTTCAAAAAATTTTAATAAAAATTCTATAGTTATAACACAGTCTCAGGATTGATTTAAAACAGTTTTCAAAAAAGAGTGTAATAGCCTATTATTCGAAATGTTTTGATTTTATTCAATAAGTATAAAATGGATAAAGGCATTGCCTTGCAAACTGTTAAAGTTTATCAAATCTAATTCTCAGTTTCATTGGAAAGTTAGCTGAACGCCTTTTGAGTCTGTCTACTCCGTAAGGTATACAGACGTGATATAAGTATGCATGTTAGTCACAATTACATTTTTTCTTAAAATAACACATTGACAATAAGGTAAGGAGGATGGCCTCTGTGGCGCAGCGGTAGTACGCTTGTCTGTGACATCGGAGGTCCCGGGTTCGAATCTCTTCAGAGAGGTGAGGATGTAATCGGGATTAACATCATAGGAAGGAGAAGGTAAACTTCCATGTTGGGGTTGTAGAAAATAAATGTGTACCCTACCATCTGCTTCTCTTCCCGCAAAAATTGTTAAAATTAATCAATGGAAGGGCTTATGAAATAGGAAATGTTTTTTGTCAAATTTGTCAAATTTTACCTCTCGTATGGATAAAGATAAAAAAATATATCTTTATTTTTAAATTATTGGCTTTGCATACAATCTCTTATACATACACACATACATATAATCACGTCTATATCCCTTGCTGGGTAGACATAGCCAACAATCTTTTATACCATCGGTACAGATTATTAAATTCTATGGAATATTATTTCCTTATCAAATTTCATTTTGATATTGAACCTAGCGCCATCTAGTAACAAGATTTGACACCACAACGAAAGAAAAGCAAACTAGTGATAAATAAAACGTCTGTTGCGCCATCTATGAGTGAATAGCAAATGATAATTAGTTCATACTTGCTTCTAAAGATGGCAGTAAGTGAACTGACGGCGCACCACGAAGCATTTTTTTCATGACATTAAAACTTAATCTCCTTACAATGAAAATAGCTAAAAGTAAAAATTTTATTTTACCGCAGTCAGTCTTACCGTCTATCCGACCGACCACGAACTAGTTTTGATGAAAGCTGTAAAAATATACCTCACCTGTATGGCCCGCCATTATTAGGCACCTTTCAATATTGTATCGGTATGGTATGTGGAAAAGACATTTTGATGTGGTGGTCTGCCTGTCCTTATAATACATACATACATAAAATCACGCCTTTTTGCCGGCGGGGTAGGCAGAGACTACATCTTTCCACTTGCCACGATCTCTGCATACTTCCTTCACTTCATCCACATTCATAACTCTCTTCGTGCAAGCTTCTTCATCTTCTTCATTCCTTATAATTTTTAACACAATGTCCAACATATAATAAACATACATATAATCACGTCTATATCCCTTGCGGGGTAGACAGAGCCAACAGTCCTGAGCGGACTGATAGGCCACGTTTAGCTATTTGGCTTTAAGATAGAATTGATGAACAATGTCCAAATATGGAAACAATAATGGTAAATTATTATTTTTACGGTTACGACCGAATAATATTTTTTTCCTTTTTTGGCAGTACCAGTGTCAAAGGAGTGCATAAGCACTCCTTTGACATTAATAACTTAAACTAATACCTACCTACAAGTATACAATTACGTCTTTATCCTTTTATATATCACAGGGTAGACAGAGCCAAAATACTTGAAGGCCTCGTTCAGCTGAATGGCCCAATGATGGAATAGATTCAGATAGTGACAGGTTGCTAACCCATGACTTGAAGAGTACCAAGTTTTTTAAGCTTAACTTAAATGGATTTAACATCCTTTATTTAGATACATTTTTGAATCAAATTACATTCATATAACACATAATTACGTCTTTATTAATTAGAGGTAGGCAGAGTCAACAGTCTGGAAAAGACTAAAAGCTCACATTCAGCTATAAAGCCTTAATTATAGAATTGAGATTCAAATAGTGACAGGTTGCTAGCCCATCGTCTAAAAGAAGAAACCCAAGTTTATTTTCCTTTCCTTTGGCTGACTTTTATAATCTCCACGGCAAAAGAAGCAGTCCCCACATAATCACCTGTTAACTCTAAACTACACTACAGTCTATGAACTAACTGCGACCCTAACTACGATTTAATAAAGTAAGCTGAAGCGCGCCTCCCGACAGTAATAACGTTTGTAAAAATATCCGCAGACATAGTGTTAAGGCGAAGCTTGCGCGGATTAACGAGACTCGGAGTTAAATTAGCCGGGTTTTTTTTTCTGTGTAATTTTTTAATAATTTCTTCGAAATTCAAAATTGAAAATAAATCAAAAATTTTGATTCATCATTATAGGATACTTCATATCACTTAATAATTGTCATATCTTTTGGTTTCACAACAAAACAACATTTTAATGATCTAATACGTGTTTCCAACTGCGTATTGATAGATAGAATTATGCGTGTAATTTTGCGTAATAGAGAAACATCCTTACATCCTTTTGCATTTGTAATATAGTTAGATATTTTTAAATAATACAGATTAAAACATATAAACCATGTAACTGTTTGTTTCCCTAATAAAGATAAATTAATAAAAAAATAAATGAACAACAGTACTTATAGAGGTCAGTGTAAATAATATTTGGCTGTATTTTCACTAGAAAATTAAATTTAAAAAAAAAATGGTAAAATGTTAAGAGAAAAAGAATAGATATTGATTACAATTAAAAGAGCTTGTCCCAAAAATAAAATCGAGACAAGTTTAAGAAAGTTATACATCAATTAATTTTTGTGCTCGACAATAAACATTTAAATTTTTAGCAATCATCATTATAGATATTATTATTCAGTTCGAAACTAAATATTTTAACCAAAATTTTACCTCAACACATATGTTTAAAAAAACCTATTAATTTCGCTTCGCTCGTCTTCGCCTTAACCCTGCCAACGCGGTCTCATACAGTTTTATTTGCACGGCGCCTTAACCCGCGCGCTGCCAATATTAAATTCCTCCCCCCTCCCCCTGAATTACATTATGTTTGCTTACATTGCCGCTTCTTACATTTAGCGGTTTAATTTCCATACTAATACGTCGATGGATAATGAAATGGTTTTGTCGATTTTTTGTGATTTGTGTCGTTGTTTGGTGGTTTTATTTTGTCTGTGTGTCAGAAGAGAACAATACACACTGTTATATTTTACGTGAAGAAGAAGCCTTATTAATATTAAGAATAAAGATTGATTTGGTGAATAAAGTTGACAAAGTGTAACTATTACATTTCTTAACTATACTAATAATTAATCTACTTAAATAAAATAAAGTAAAATTCCTAAACTGTAATCTAAAAAAAAAATATTTTTTAATTTGGACTCCTTTTTTTACATCACACAGGCAGCATTCTCGCGCTGTATTAAAAGAATGAAGAATTTTAATGTCAATTAAGGAAATGGTTTATACTTATACTCTCTCCGAAACTTAATTCCATCACTACAGAGCGCCCGCGTCCTCACCTCTCCCTGGGTTGGAGCCTGGATTAGGTACTTACTCGTCAGGTTTTCCTACAAGTAAGACGGTGATTAACATTTATAATAATAATTGCTTCAATTCAATCCGATTTAAAATCTTTATAGCCTATCATGTAGTACAACAGTTGAATTACAACCACTTCTTATAAGTACATCCATACATACATGTAGTCATGTCTATATCCCTTGCGGGGTAGACAGAGCCAACAGTCCCAAAAAGACTGATAGGCCACGTTCAGCTTTTTGGCTTGATGATAGAACTGAGACCCAAATAGTGACAGGTTGCTAGCCCATCGCCTAAATGAAGAATCCCAAGTTTAAAAGCCTATCCCTTAGTCGCCTTTCACGACATCCAATGGAGCGAGATGGATAGTCCTATTCTTTTTTTTATTGGTGCCGGGAACCACACGGCTTATAAGTACTTAGGTACAATATGAACCCAGTCGGGCATCGCAATTTTAAAATAATATGGATTAACATAATTAACAAACTCTCTTTGAAATTTACAAAATTTCATTAAATAATCTCAAGAACGGGTATAAATTGAAGATGAAATCAAAGATATACAGTTAAAATTGCGGCTCAAAGCTGCCGAGTAAACAGTCAGTTGTGAGCTTTTCATTCGAATAACAGACGGGCTAACTCTGTAATTAAAAATGTTCAGTATCCGTTATTGAATCAGGGCTCTACTTAAGTACATACATACATAAAATCACGCCTCTTTCCCGTAGGGGTAGGCAGACTGTATGGCAGTAGACACATTCAGCTGTATGGCTTGATGATAGAATTACGATTTAAAAAGTGGCAGGTTGCTAGGCCACCGCCCAAAAGAAGAATGCTATGATTATCCCTTAGTAGCCTTTTACGACATCCATTCATGGCCATTCAGTCTTAGCGAGACTCTTGGGTCTGTCTACTCCGCAAGAAATTTAGACGTGATTATTATATAGGAAAACTAGAAAAATTTACATAAAATAATGAAGTTACAAGATCAATAAAAAATAAATACATGTAATCACTTCTTTTTCCCTTGCGGAGTAGACAGAGCCAGCAGTTTAAAAACACTGAATCTCCATGTTCAATTTTATGGCTATATTAATGTAAGTACATCAATAATAATATATTAATACATTTTGTATGTTTGTTTACTGTTTAATTTGACTAAATCCGGTCCCGACCGGTTATTACCACCCAATTCCACTTCAAACCGCATTAGTTGTATGCAAACAAGCCCTACAAATTGGGATAACTAGGTTTGATAAAGTGGTGTTCATACTTACTCATCTATTTATTAATTACTACTTACCCGTAGATTCACCCGCGTGAATTTAGCGCAGCCACGTTCAGCTGTATAGTTTCATGATGGAATTTAGATTCAAATAGCGTCAGCTTGCTAGCCCAACGCCTAAAAGAGGGAACCCCTAGATTATAAACCTATTCCTTAGACACCTTTAACGACATCCATGGGTAAGACGAAGAGTGATTCTATTCTAAAGTGCCGTAAACCACACGGCACGACACGAAGAAAATACAATTCCTATTTCCCATAGGACACGGAGATACCACGTTTAATCTGATCTGTGTCGAGGAATAATTGGAATAGCTCCAGTAGGAGGCTAATATACAACGCTCGTCTATAGACCAGGGGACGATCTAATGTTGTACAAACGCTGCTAATCTTTATAAGTAACTAGCGACCCGCCCCGGCTTCGCACGGGTGCAAAATTCGGAAAAAATTATACATAAAAACCTTCCTCTTGAATCACTCTATCTGTTACAAAAAACCGCATCAAAATCCGTTGCGTAATTTTAAAGATTTAAGCATACAGACAAACAGACTAAAATAGCGACTTTGTTTTATACTATGTAGTGAAGTAATACCTGGGCGACAGAGCAGAACTACGTGTTTTTTGTTAATTGTTTCTATAACCTCTATGGAAAATGGAAATATGGAAAATTGATAGCCAAACAGCTGAACGTGGCCTATCAGTATTTTTAAGACTGTTGGCTCTGTCTACCGCGCAAGGAATATAGACGTGATTATGTGTATGATTTAAGGCAAAAATTAGAACAATTCTGTTATTCAAAATAATTTTACCGTGTGGTTCCCGGCACCAATACAAAAAAGAATAGGACCACTCCATCTCTCTCCTATGGATGTCGTAAAAGGCGACTAAGGGATAGGCTTACGAACTTGTGATTCTTTTTTAGGCGATGGGCGAGCAACTTATCACTATTTGAATCTCAATTCTATCATTAAGCCAAACAGCTGAACGTGGCCATTCAGTCTTTTCAAGCCTGTTGGCTCTGTCTACCCCGCCAGGGATATAGACGTGACCATATGTATGTATGTATGCAAAATAATTTTACAATTTTTCCAGATATCCCAACTAGATTGGCCCCCGAGTGCATGCCAACGCACAGTCCATGTCGCTGGGTCTCTAAATTTATTTCAGACAAACATTTGCTTGCCGAACGAGCTGCCGACATAAAAAAATTTCTGAACTCCACCGTAAAAAGCGTCACAGATAAAATTAATTAAAAAAATAAAAAATCTGCAATAATTTTACTAATAGCAAATACCCACTGTCTCTTGGCCTATCCCCAACCACGACTATTTACTCTCGTCTATATTAGACAAGTTCTGTGTTCATTAAAACCTAACGAGAGCTAAACTATATTAATAATCATTATTAACCTGACATCCTGGCCCTCTAGGTGGAGGGGGGAGGGGAGACTGGTGGGGGGCGGCATTGTTACCCGTCAAAGCACGGGCATAATTGAATCGGAATCAATACGGGCGATTTTACTTTGACAGTTGTTGCTATTTCAAAGTCGACGAACCGTGGTACGGCTTTTTATTAATTTCGCACTTAATAACTTTTAGTTTAGGAGCGGGATTTTTTTTTTCTATAGGTAGGTATCTGCTGTTCACTGTGTTTTTTTTTTAAATATCATACGCTATGCATAAAAATGTTTAAGTGTTAATTATTTTTAAGTTTTTACTAAAATTTTGAAGGCAAAAGTGGAGGGACAACCCTATATATGTATCATCTGAAAGTTTTATAAAATTTAATAATATTTCTTATCAAATTAAATTCATAACGTAATTAAAACATTTGGGTGTTTTAAAATTATTCCCGCGTAGTTCGCTTTTATAATTTTGCGTATTTAGGCATTCAAAATAAAGACATAAAGTACATGTAAAATAAACAAAGCCCAACCCATAGTCGAAGATTGATTTCGAAAAAAAAATATTTTTATCAACTACTAGTTAGTTGATGACAACACCTAGATTTTATGTTCGAAATTCGTAATTTGAAATTCAATAGCTGAAAAAAAGCAATATTTTTTTTCCACACTAGCCCCTTGTCTAATCCTGATCATGTTCGATTCGATTTGAATACTCTCCCGGTATTCGATTTTCCCGCTTACAAAAGGCGCCAACGATTTTAAAGCGCACCCGCACAGGAATTCTTTTATGTACGAAAATCGCGTCTTTGCAGTCATTCCCAGTTACGTAATGAATTACTTTTGTTGAATTGATCATTTGACGGATATTCCAATTTCAATTTCATGTACAGTGGAGAGTATATAAAACTGACACGCAACGGTAGCTATTGATTTGCTTGTCTATGTACACGAAATGGAAAAGGTATGGTAATGAAATACACTAATTATTTCCTTAAAAAACGGGTTACGATCTTAGTAGAAAGGACATATGCTCAGATGGTGACAAGTTGTTAGTCCATCGCCGAAAATAATGTTTTTCACAAGTTTATAAGCCTTTCACTTGATTGAATTTTACATTGGAATAGCAATAGCTTTCACGCACTTCATTTTTTCTCGCTGTTTGTCTGTCTGGTACCTTATAACTTCGAAACTACACAACGGATTTGACAGGTGGATTCCATATTAAGTATCAATACTCTGTAGATAAGCTTTTACATTTTTTACTTTTATTAGTTTGATACAAATTAATCAGAAGCTTCAAAATTTTGTTTGTGTCAAAATCGGTTAAGGGAAGACCAAAATATCGTCAATTGACAATTTATTTCTAACACTGATTCTGAACTTTTAAACAGAGTTGATGCGTATTTAATTTAAAGATAGAATTGCTACTTTTTGTCATCGTATCAATCATCAATAATGAAAAAACACACTGCTGTCTTCATTAAAAATTCATAAATTAAACCAAACAGCTGAACGCGGCCTCGTGGTGTCGGTCTTTCGAAGACTGTTGGTTCTGTCTACCCCGCAAGGTATACAGTCGTGATTATATATAGGTGTTATATTTTATGTTATGTAATTCCTAACTAATTAATACATACATACATATGTACACGTCTATATCCCTTGCGGGGTAGACAGAGCCAACAGTCTTGAAAGGACTGAATGGCCACGTTCAGCTATTTGGCTTAATGATAGAATTGAGATTCAAATAGTGACAGGTTGCTAGCCCATCGCCTAAAAAAGAATCCCAAGTTTGTAAGCCTATCCCTTAGTCGCCTTTTACGACATCCATGGGAAAGAGATGGAGTGGTCCTATTCTTTTTTGTATTGGTGCCGGGAACCACACGGCACTAATTAATATTGTTTCAAGACCTGGTCATCACGCCTATTATAGTGTGCAAGGGACTATTTATTCAATCAATCCTATGTCCTTATTAGGAACAGCTGACCGCTTGCCCTCCCGCGCCAGGAATAACATCGTGATTCAAACTGTTATCACCGCGTATCGTTTTTGGCACACTCGTGCTTTTACGAAGCTTTGTACGAGAACATTGTGTAACAGATATTGTTACTTTTGTTTTGGTGTGTCATCGCTAAAACTCAGGTTTCTACGCAGACACACATACATATAGGTACATATACATAATCACGTCTTATCGCTTGCGGGGTAAACAGAGCCAATAGTCTTGAAAAGACTTGTCACGTTCAGCTGTTTGGCTTAATGATAGAATTGACATTCAAATAGAGACAGGTTTCTAGCCTATCGCCTTAATGAAGAATCACAAGTAAATAAGCCTATCCCTTAGTCGCCTTTTATGATGGAGTATGTACGTTCTATTGATGCCGGAAAACACACGGATCAGTTAAAATTAAAACTTTTCAATATTAAAATTTTCTTTAATTTTTCCAAATCAAGGATTATTACGAGAAGGTATATTGTTATTATAACTAGCAAGTATATTTCTAATAACACTATGGTGACACTGTCCTATTCTATGATAATGGTCATAAGGCGCCCTTCAGGCTCGGCTCGGGTGAGTTGGTTGCCGCTTCAAAAGGTGTATGAAAAGTCTGAAGAGTTTCGCTCAGTGTGAAATTACTTAACTCATCACTCTGAGATCGTAGTCATTGATTAACCTTCGGCTCCTGAGAATCGGACCGGAATTAACTTTGAATGGATGAAGAATGTGCAAAATAAAATAAATGAAAAAAAATGTTCTAAATAAGTAAATGTGTAAAAAAGAGGATGTATTGCCGAGATTATAATTTTTGCATAAAGGTACAATTTCCCAGAATTCCTGAGGATTTATCATTATACGCGGGTGGAGTCGCGGGCGCATGTTCTCTAGTAAGTGATAAAATTAATCTTCTTCAAACCAAATAGTCTAAAACCGCGACGAAATAAACATGTAAACTCACACACACAGTTCACATCTGGCTTAAGTCAATGATCTGTAGACTTGAAAAAATATTATTACATAGTTACGCATAGAATTTAATCGAGCTAAAACTGTTATAGAAGATGAAAAACATTATCTAACTAAAACCAATAACAAACTAAAAAGCCACAAAAACAAAATTGCCAAATCTCCTACAGTCCACGTTATATTAGTTCATTAAACTACTGACATGATTCATGTTCAGAACTTATATGAAGGCGTTCTAAAAACAGCACAGTCTACAAAAAATCTTGGAGACAGACGACGAAATACTCATCTCACGTTAACATCAAATGCCGAAAATGTTGACGACGAAACTAAAGTACTTCACCGATAATATGACAAATTTGAATGTGTTGTTGTTTTAGTTGCTATCGTTCAAGCCAAAGAGAGTAATACAGATGAAAAAATCCCACTCACAGTGCGTGAACTAAACGCAGCGCGGGAGTCCGAAATATTAATAGAAAAACCGAGGCACCGCTTCTTTCGACTATATTTACGGAAACACGTCTGGTTGAACGAAACCTGATGCTATGCCGCTAGTAGTAGGGTTCAGATTGCGTCAGCGTCCGGCGTTAGGCGGGTCTGCTCGGGATTCCGATAAAATTAGAAAATGCTTTGCGGGTGCTGTCTTTACTATTTATGGTAGTGCAAGACGCGGCTAATTCTGACTCGTGTGGGGTAACCTCCACTTCAAATTTAGAATGTATGAGCTGCTTTCTCGCAGGGGAACCATGTCGAACGACTTTGACGTCAAAAGTATTATGATATTTAAAAAGTTGTTACGTGTAGGCGAACGATCATCGGAATGTTGGCAAATGATCTGACCCACTTTTAGACAGGTGCACCACCATTGACTCACATATGTTTATGTATGTGTAATCCTACACCAGGTCAGGAAATAGGGTTCAGGAAACTCTTATCAAAACGAAAGCCATTGTAAGTATAAAAAAGAAATGATGTAATTAAAATAAATAAATTAACCGTTTATTTATTAATTACATTGGCGTTGAGATCCATAACGATCCCGTTGTATATAATAAAAATAAAAAAGAAATTAAATTTATATAAATTTTACAAATAAATTAAATTACATGTTGATGTTCAGTTCTGTCATGTATCACTACGTACAACGTACAAAATGCGTCACGCACTCGGAACGACCACAACACAGCACTATCAGGCAGCTGCCGCCGCAACAGTTGCAGCGACAGTTGCGCAATCAGCACGCTTAGAAGCACTTGCGGTGGACAATGCCAGGGCCGGACTCGTCGTACTCCTCCTTGGAGATCCACATCTGCTGGAAGGTGGACAGGGAAGCCAGGATGGACCCACCGATCCATACGGAGTATTTCCTCTCGGGGGGAGCGATGATCTTGATCTTGATGGTGGAGGGAGCGAGGGCGGTGATTTCCTTCTGCATCCTGTCGGCGATACCGGGGTACATGGTGGTACCACCGGACATGACAGTGTTGGCGTACAGGTCCTTACGGATATCAACGTCGCACTTCATGATGGAGTTGTACACGGTCTCGTGGATGCCGCACGATTCCATACCCAGGAAGGAAGGCTGGAACAGGGCTTCAGGGCAACGGAACCTCTCGTTACCGATGGTGATGACCTGACCGTCGGGAAGTTCGTACGACTTCTCCAGGGAGGTGGAGGCGGCGGCGGTGGCCATCTCCTGCTCGAAGTCCAGGGCGACATAGCAAAGCTTCTCCTTGATGTCACGAACGATTTCCCTCTCAGCGGTGGTTGTGAAAGAGTAACCCCTCTCGGTGAGGATCTTCATGAGGTAGTCGGTCAAGTCACGGCCGGCCAAGTCCAGACGGAGGATGGCGTGGGGCAGGGCGTAACCTTCGTAGATGGGGACGGTGTGGGAGACACCATCTCCGGAGTCCAGCACGATACCGGTGGTACGACCAGAGGCGTACAGGGAAAGCACGGCCTGGATGGCGACGTACATGGCCGGGGAGTTGAAGGTTTCAAACATGATCTGGGTCATCTTCTCCCTGTTGGCCTTGGGGTTCAGGGGGGCCTCAGTCAGCAGGACTGGGTGCTCCTCGGGGGCGACACGCAGCTCATTGTAGAAGGTGTGGTGCCAGATCTTCTCCATGTCGTCCCAGTTGGTGATGATGCCGTGCTCGATGGGGTATTTCAGGGTGAGGATACCTCTCTTGCTCTGGGCCTCATCGCCTACGTAGGAGTCCTTCTGACCCATACCGACCATGACACCCTGGTGGCGAGGGCGGCCCACGATGGACGGGAAGACGGCGCGGGGCGCGTCGTCGCCGGCGAAACCGGCCTTGCACATGCCGGAGCCATTGTCGACCACGAGCGCAGCAACATCATCGTCGCACATGTTGGCGGTTTTGTGTGATTTGGGGACGCGCTGGAAGTTGACTCTACGGCAGCGAGACTGCGAGTGCGGCGGAAAGCGTGCGTCCAATCTTATATAGGGGCCGCGTACGCATGGCCCGCGCTCCATACATGGCGAGCGCGCCGGCCCCCGCGGACCGCGCTACGTCGCGATTCTCTAGTTCTTTTTTTGAAAAAACTTATGTATTTCTATTGGATAGTCAACTGTCACCGTTCAGGGATCAATAGGTTGATCGATTGGAATTGGGATCGATATAAATCGGCCGGTTTTCGCGGCCGTAAAGGGCGCGCGCCGCCCGCCCGCCTTGCTCCATTTCGGGAGTTGCGCGTACGCTGGTCAATCGGTCTTATAAGCTTGTTATGAAATTAATTTCAGTTAAGTAACTTTAAAATATGCTCGACTATTTTAGTTATTTGAGTAACAGTTTAGATGACTGATTTTAATAAGAATTTTAAACAATCGAAATTATTTTTTAAATAGCTAAGATTAGTTTATATGACATGAACTTGATGATAACTTTCTCAAAGTTTCGAGAAAATAATACAAATTAATAATCGATATAAAAAACATTACATTATTACACACACCATCCCGGAATAATATTTATAAAATATAAAATTAATTATAATATAAAATAAAGAAAATTTCTTATCAAATGGTCAAATAGTTTAAGATTAAATGTAAGCTTGTAATAAAATTAAGAGATTGAGGAATTCCTTAAATTAGCAGGGCCTTAAAGTTTTTTAATATCATCTAAACCAAAAAATGTTAGCCAACAAAATATTTTATACTTTATGAAAAAGAAAAGAATACTTATAGAGCTCTTACTTGTTAAATAATGGTGGGTCAGATTCCCTTTTACAACAAGGTCACGGAGATAACGATGGAGCCCGGGTTATTGGAACACCTGATGGAGAACCGTGATGGTTAAGTTAAATGATAATAAATAAAAAAATCTTTATTGCAGTAATCTTGGTTACAATAATTATGCAAGGTCTTCCCAGTAAGTAATCAAATGATACTTGTATTGGGAATGGCCTGCAAGGCCTTAATACATACAAACATATAATCACGTTTATATCCCTTGCGGGGTAGTCAGGTCAGTCTTAAAAAGACAGAAAGGTCACGTTCAGCTAAATATCTTCGTCCAAGCGTATTCATGGTTACATCGACACCACCCTGCCGCAGAGTCCTGGGTCCGCTACTCCTATACTAGGCGATTTGACGAGGTCACTTGTTTTGACCCAAGGAGCGGTAAGCTGTCTGGTTAAAATGCATGATGCGCATGCACAGGTTCGAATTCCACCACGGCCATGTACCAATGACTATTTTCAAAGTTATGTACATTAGTTTGAATACTTACTGATGGCTTAAGGTGAGACTAATATGTGGATAATATATACTTATAGAAATGACTGTTGATCCTAAAGAATAATCTCTAATGAGGAATAAAAATCGAAGATTTTGAACACCAAATGCAGCACCTCGATGGTTCTGCTAAACGATAGGAAATATAGTAAATATGCCTATAAAAAATAACGTTCAGCCACGCGAACGAAGTCGTAGACATCAGCTGATCTGAATTATCACAAGGACACTGACTGACATGTCAACGCACAGTTAAAACCACTGGGTTTACAAACATATATATATTTACGTCTTTTTCCCCTACGGGGTAGATGGAGCCCGCAATCTCTAAAAGTGTGGATGGCCAAGTTCAGCTGTATAGCTTAATGATGGAATTGAGATTCAGATAATGACATGTTGTAAGCTCATCGTCTAAAAGAAGAATCCTCCATAGTTATAAGCCTTTCCCTTTGTTGTATTTTACGATATCCGTAGGAAAGAGATGAAGTGGTTTTATTTTAAAATGCTGGGAACCACAAGGCCACTGGGTATGTAGATTTGGAATTTGGCATATGGTTTCCTTATTCCTAAGAGAAGATTTCCCGAAATTCCCGCGAGTACGGATATAAGAGGGATTCTCGAACATACTAAGAATAAATGTAACTTCCTTTAGTATTGAATCAAAGAAGAATGTACATTCTTCTTCCTCGTTAAATCCACCACTCTGGAGAGGAGACCAGGGTGTGCCCTTGACCATGGATCCTGGGATTGAGTGAGTCAGGTTTTTACACGAAGCGACTCCCATCTGACCTCCGTAACCTTTGTGCGGGAACTTGTGATTTTTAATTAAGTAATCTATACTAATATTATAAAGCTGAAGAGTTTGTTTGTTTGTTTAACGCGCTAATCTCAGGAACTATTTGTTCGAATTGAAAAATTTTGTGATTAATAGACCATTCATCGAGGAAGGCTTTAGGCTATTTGTTATCACTTTTTAAATTATATGCGGGCGGAGCCGCGGGCGCTCGCTAGTTTTTAATATAAATGGTGAATATTTGAAATTAAAAGTACCCTTCAACTACTTAGCAACCTGTCACTATTTGAATCTCAATTCTACCATAAAGCCATAAAGCTTAACGTGGCCTATCAATCTTTTTAAGACTGTTGGCTCTGTCTACCCCACAAAAAATATAGATATGATTGTATGTATGTATGAAAAAGTACCAATAAGATGTACTGCCCACTTCCAAGTACTTTAACGCATGTAAACATACAAACTGTGATCTCCGAAACTATTTAAACAGTTCTAATTATGCACCGGCTTCGTCTCCACACCTGTTCCCTAAAATAGACGGCCAATGCACTCAGTGCACCAAGAAATAGATGCATTTTACAAGTTACGATCTAAAAGAAACATTGTACATACATTGCTGTTTTTCTTCTATATATTTTATTAACGCATCTAATAAGAGCGTCAATGGATAGTGTTATATTTGTAATTTAAATAAGTCGAATCCAAATAAGAACACAGTAGTAAAGGTATTGGTATTTAATTGAACGAAATCAATGAATGATCGTATTGTAGTTAAAATTAACTGCGCTTTGTTGCTATTTTAAATCTGTCGCGTCCTCAGCCTTTGTAATGAACTAGTATTCTAATTATAATGAGTTGTTGTCAATGGTATAGGAATGAAGTCATTACCTACATACTTCATGATTATAAAATATGTTATTACTAGCTGTGCCCGCGACTTCGTACGCGTGGAATAGTTATATTGGGTATCATTGAAGCCCTCAAGGATGAATAATTGTCCCCGTATTTTTAACATTTTCCATTATTTCTTCGCTCCTAATAGTTGCAGCGTGATGTTATATAGCCTAAAGACTTCCTCGATAAATGGTCTATTCAACACAAAAATAATTTTTCAATTCGAACCAGTAGTTCCTGAGATTAGCGCGTTCAAACAAACAAACAAAATCTTCAGCTTTATAATATTTGTATAGATAAGTCCTTTTAATTACAGATAGATTAGGGATATATTTGTAAATATTCTTGCACTCACACACGCCTGTTAGGATTATAAACTGGATCACTTCTATTTGTGTACACATTTTTTATTTTTATTGTTTGTAATTAATCTGTTTGGTGTGCTCGGCTCGACCGCCACCAAAGGGAAGATCTTCCGCCAGGCTAGGTGTGATGCCTGGGGAACCGCGCGACAGACGATGTTGTGTCGGAGGTTGTATATATGTATAGCTCCAATCCGTGAAATCTTTGAAATCGCGATTTAGATTCTTCGCTGCTATTGGTTGAGCGCGTCAATTTCTTCACGATGATTGACAGTTGTTATTTGATTGGATGTTGTGACGAGTGGCGTAGAGATGTCGCCACATAAATAAATATATTTAGGGCGATAGGACCTAGCAGCAACCTATAAACTCTCTTATCTTTGCGCATTCCCAGTGGCATAGTGCTTTGGGGCCTGAGGTCCGCTTTCCAACATTTATTCTTCAACTTTGTCCGACCAGCGGCGTCTTAGTTATCAGACAATTGGCACGCTTATCATCTTTAACGGTGTCAAGACAGGTTTTCTTCGGCCTGTTCCTTCTACCAGAGCCCGGAGGAGGCAGCATAGCCAGTCGTAATCCAAAAAGCCAGCAATCTATTATGCTGTGCCGTGTGGTTCCCGGCACCAATACAAAAAAAAAATAGGACCACTCCATCTCTTTTCCATGGATGTCGTAAAAGGCGACTAAGGGATAGACTTACAAACTTGGGATTCTTTTTTAGGCGATGGGCTAGCAACCTGTCACTATTTGAATCTCAATTCTATCATTAAGCCAAATAGCTGAATGTGGCCTTTCAGTCTTTTCAAGACTGTTGGCTCTGTCTACCCCGCAAGGGATATGGACGTGACCATATGTATGTATGTATGATCTATTATGCTATCTCTTAATCTCAATGAATCTTCTGACTATCGGCTCAAACGTGATACAAACGCAATAGATACTTTTATTTACAATCCTTTCTTGATATGGTCACGTCTATATCCCTTGCGGGGTAGACAGAGCCAACAGTCTTGAAAAGACTGATCGGCAACATTCAGCTATTCGGCTTGATGATAGAATTGTGATCCAAATTGTGACGTGTTGCTAGCCCATCGCCTAAAAGAGAATCCTAAGTTTGTAAAAGCCTATCCCTTAGTCGCCTTTTACGACATCCATGGGAAAGAGATAGAGTGGTCCTATTATTTTTTGTTTTGGTGCCGGAAACCAAACGGCACGGTAATAACATATCAAGATAGTACATACATGTATGTGTAGCGGGAGCCATGATTCGGCTCGACCGCCACCAAAGGGAAGATCTTCCGCCAGGCTAGGTGTTATGCCTGGGGAACCGCGGCTCCGACGATGTTGTGTCGGAGGTTGTATATATAGCTCCAATCCGTGAAATCTTTGAAATCGCGTCTTAGATTCTTCGCTGCTATTGGTTGAGCGCGTCAATTTCTTCGCGATGAGTGACAGTAGTTGTGAGATTGGATGTTGTGACGAGTGGCGTAGAGATGTCGCCACATATGTATGTATGTATTTCTTGATATGTTATTACTGGAATGTTACTAGATCCTCTAATTTCGTGGCCACACGTTGTATCGCATGCCAGACGATCCAAACTTACTCCAATTTATCAACATCTGTTTAAATGACCTTACTCTGAATTTCAATCTTTTTTATCGTCTACGAAATATTTTTTATCTTTTTTATCGGTAAAGGGTCAGGTCAAAAGTACCCGAAACCGCCAGGCTTGCATGAAGAGAGTTATGAATGTGGATGAAGCAAAGGAAGTATGCAGGGATCGTGGCAAGTGGAAAGAGGTAGTCTCTGCCTACCCCTCCGGGAAAGAGGCGTGATTTTATGTATGTATGTATGTTTATCGTTTCAATGTACCTACCAATAAATATATTATCACTCTAATCGCGTGGCTTCCGTTCCGCTGATATACTTAGAACCACTTCATCAGTTCCAATGATATTGTAAAACCTAAATAAGGGAATAAATAATTTACTCTCATATAAACTATTATTTGTGCCGTGTGGTTCCCGGCACCACTATAAAAAAATAGGACTAATCCATTTCTCTCCCATTGATGTCGAAAAAGGCGACTAATGGACAGGCTTAAAAACTTGGGATTTTTCTTTAAGGCGATGGGCTAGCAACCTGTCACTATTTGTCTTTCAATTCTATCATTAAGCCTAACAGCTGAACGTGACTTTTGAGAATTTCAAGACTACTGGCTCTGTGTACCCGGGACATAGACGTGATTATATGAAATAATCAATGAATAAATAAACTATGATCCAAGCCGAGACGACAGATTTTTTAAGATAAAGAACAATGAAAACAGTTTTCCTTTCATCTGTGGCCCAAATTTTAATTTGCAATTATAACAATACATTTATCAATTCGTCCAATCTACCACACACTCGACAAAGCGGAATAAATCTCAATAATTGTATAAATCAAAATCATCGCACGCCATTATCCCTCTAATTGGCGTACAAATTGATACGAAAAAAAAAATTTAATCTACCAGTCCTTTTCACCCCTATCCATTTTTGATGACATCCCTATTGAAAAATAAAAATGTGTAACATAAAAATAACCCTTAAACTTTATCCCATAAAGTTTAAAATCATTCGTAGAATATTTTTTGATATTTAATCTGTGTCAATTTTTGCGTATGGCTCGGCCATTTAATGGAAAGTTATAAGTTTTATCTGTGACCAAATCTTGGTATTTGATATGCAGAATATTTGCATTCATCTGTGGGAGAGATTTTATGATATAGTAATATTTTTGGTGATTCGTTGTCTATGGTACCCTATTAAATAACAAAAGTACCTATTTCAATATCTGAATATTATCTGCCTTCGTTCATCGCATCATTGGTTTGCTTATATTTTTTTGACAATTGAGAGATTGTTGCGCGCATTTAGTAGGAGGTAAAACTAAAATCCCAATTATAAATACGAGTAATACCGAAATATTTTATTAACTACTAGAGGCCGCCCGCGACTTCGTCCGCATGGAAACCCTATCAATCCCGCGGGAACTCTGGGATAAAAAGTAGCCTATGTGTTATTCTGGGTCTTCAGCTACCTTCATACCAAATTTCATGGTAATCGGTTCAGTAGTTTTTGCGTGAAAGAGTAACAAACATCCATACAAACTTTCGCCTTTATAATAGTAGTAGGATATTTCACTTATGTATATTTTTTTTCACAATTTTTTTTCCGCCACTCCGCCGACGGCTCTTAGTAAGTTATCGCAAAACTCACTTTTTGATGTAAAGAAAGTTTTATTTATGTCAAATTTCATAAAAATTTGAGTAGATAAGTGTAGTGAGAATACGAACAATCTCATTATTTAAAATAATAAGTTTATTAATTTCAAAACATAACAGAGAATAATAAATAAGTTATTTAAGACATTTATGAGTCAATAAATGTTCTTTTAACTGATATTTGAAGTCGCTTTTCTTCTTATCTAATCTTATCTTTTCAGTGATTCCCACGAAGCCGAACCCAGCGCAAATGTCTTGTTCTTACAAAGAAGAACAATCTTAATAAATAAGTCAGGCCAAATGTGTTTGCACCTTTTATTGGCCATTTCGTTCCCAATAATGCTGACAGCGCAAACAAAATATACCGGGGCAAATTAAATCACAGGGAATTATACTGTCTGTCCCACGACAAAGAGTATAAAATAAAACAGATACGCTGTCTGAATAGGATTGATTTGGTTTAATACTTATACACTAGCGGCCTGCCACGGTTGTTAATTGGTACAACTATATACTAATTATAAAGCTGAAAAGTTTGTTTGTTTTAGCATCATTGGAACACTCAAGGATGAATAATTTTCCCCGTTTTTTCACATTTTCCATTATATCTTTGCTCCTAATAGTTACAGATTGATGTTAGCCTTCCTCGATAAATGGTCGATTCAACACATAAAGAATTTTTCAATCCGAACCAGTAGTTCCTGAGATTAGCGCGTTCAAACATACAAACTCTTCAGCTTTATAATATAATAATTTTATATACATATATGATGTAGCGCCTCACTGCTGTAAATGTATCAACAACAAGGTAGAAACATTATGGTCCTTCTATACTCTGTCTACTCTATGAGGTCGTGTGCACACGCGGTATAAAGTGCGCAGCGCCGGCCGCGTGCCGCAGCAATCATATTGCTAATTGACGATTTGCTGTCAACTGTACACTATTGAGCAAAATCTATTGAAGATTCTACATATTTTTAGTTAATTTTATTCAGTGAACAGTGTTTTTAGTGTATTTAAATGTAAATTGTGCTTAGATGAAAAAATAGTACTTATAAGAATTCTGGTCAACATGTTATTGATCTATGTAACTTATCATAAAATTAAAATTTTGGACAAGTACAAGTGAAACGATTTGGTTAAGCTTAAATACAATGTTAGCATAGTACTACTCGTAATAACAGTCGCCTTTTTAAAAATCTCACGTACCTAGTTAAAAAGTACTACGTTAGATTTTTTAAACCATCACCTTTGTATTGTATTGAGTTTCTACATTCAATTCTATCATTAAGCCAAACATTTTGTTTTTACGATAAGCCAAAAAACTGAACGTTGGCCTATCAGTCTTTTCAAGACTATTAGCTCTGTCTACCCCGCAAGGGATATAGACGTGATTATGTGTATGTATGTATTCATTCGGTTCACACAGGTGACATTTCATGATTCTTATGTCTCAGTAAAAAATCACACGCTATTCAAATTCTATTGCTTTTAATTTTGAGGTCCTAGTAATACCTATATATTCATATCTATAAGGACCGTTTTAAATAAAGATATTGTAAAGCGATGCTAAGTTTATTGTCAACAAAAAGTATTTAATCATCGATTCTAAGCGAAAAAATGTCGATCTCTTTTCTCTGCCCGCCAGTGTACGCTCGTGCACATGTTAATCCATACCGTGCTACTTAATTCGTGCTTTTGTGTCGTAACTATCAAATCTGTGCCCTGCCTGGCTGTGTACGCCTCGTTTGCACTACTAATTGGCCATTGTTGCCCCTTTGGGAGGAATTAGATATAGTTAGCGTTATTGGATCAATTGATTTATTGACTTGCTAAAAGTTAGTCAATTCGATTCAAAAAACGTAATAAATGATTGTAAAAGTCAGTTAAGAAGAAGAAGAGAGAGCTAATAATCTTGGGATTCTTCTATTCTGCGATGGTAGTATTAACCTACACTACTTAGATATTTGAATCTCAATTTTATTTTTAAGCCATACAGCTGGACTTAGCCTTTTAGTCTTTGCGAGACTGTTGGTTCTCTCTACCCCCTAATTAATAAAAACGTTATAATATGTATGTACGTAATTTGATTCAAAAATCTTGGTACTCTTCAAGTCATGAGTTAGCAACCTGTCACTATCTGAATCTCAATTCCATCATTTGGTCATTCAGCTGAACGAGGCATTCAAGTATTTTAGCTCTGTCTACCCTGTTAATATATAAATATTTTATTAATATTATTCTTTCCAACAGATATCATTATGTAATGATTTAATCAATACAGTTAACTTATCCGTCACTATAATTTTCCCAAAATAGGATGAATGCACTGTCAAAAGTTCCCACAAGACTATACAAACATAAGGACAAACAAATGTTTATATTAATAACATTTGGAGCTGGGGAAGGACATAATGAAATGGCCAAAGGGGTTATTTATTTAAACTTTCATTCGGTTCGATTAGTTTTGGGTATTGTTTGTGCCGTGTGAATCCCAGCACTTAAGAATGGGAACACTCTTATATCTTGCCTGTGGATGTCGTAAGAGGCGACTGTGGCGCGCCTTTAACCATGACCCTGGATTGGGTAAGTCAGGTTTTTACACGAAACTTACCCAATTTAGAGGCATGATTACTTTTCTGGAGAGGAGCCTATAGAAATTTGAGGATGTAACCGGTTAATCTTTGTTACATCCTCACCTCTGTTGTTATTTTTACAAATTATCAAAAGATATATACATACAGTAAGTACATTAAAGTTATATAAATAAATTATATAACGTTACGCCTCTGTCATTATTTTATTTTTCAAATACATAAAAGAAGACACTGACTGTACCAACAAGTAATAAACTTAAGAATTTCTTGAAAATTTTTGATGACGTTTTTCATGAAGCACCATGTAAAAAATAAATGATCTCCTTATATTTATTGGTTTGTAACATAATCCGTTATGTATATTTCACATTAACAGAAAAAAATGTGCCAAACGAAAAAAAGAATAGAACCACTCCTGCTCTTCCCCATGGATGTCGTAAAAGTCAACTAAGGAATAGGCTTATAAACTTGGGATTCTTAGGCGATGGGCTAGCAACCTGTTAATATTTGAATCTCAATTCTGTCATTATACCAAACAGCTGAACGTGGCCTATCAGTCATTTCGAACCGTTTGGCTCTGTCTACCCCGCAAGGAAAACAGACGTGATTATATGTATGTATGTATAAAAAATCCTAGCCAACCCCGCACTCGGTCGTATAATGCGAAATGTATTTATACGTTCTAGCTCAGTGTGTCAGTGTGCTGACACCCACGCTTACCTAACGCTGGGAAAATATTGTGAACGAAATACAATGCTATCAATATTAATTTGTTCTTCTTTTGCCTTAACCCAATGTTGGCCCTGTCTACCCCGCAAGAGATATAGACGTGACTATATATGTATGTATGTATGTATGCCTTAACCCAGGCAGTTACAGTAATATTACAAACTAGCTGTGCCCACGACTCCGTCCGCGTGGAATTGTTATTTTGGGCATCATTGATGCCCTCAAGGGTGAATAATTTTCCCCGTTTTTTTTTACCATTTCCATTATTTCTTCGCTCCTAATAGTTGCAGCGTGATGTTATATAGCTTAAAGCCTTCCTCGATAAATGGTCTATTCAACGCAAAAATAATTTTTCAATTCGAACCAGTAGTTCCTGAGATTAGCGCGTTCATGAAAAATTATTTTTGTGTTTAATAGACCATTTATCGAGGAAGGCTTTAGGCTATTTATGATAACGTTGCAACTATTAGGAGCGAAGAAATAATGCTAAATGTGAAATTAAAAACGTTTGATAATTTTATTTACTTTGGAATACTCTTACGACAATCACTTCTTGATGAGTCGTTTCGAAATATATTTAACGTCCTAGTTCATACTATAATGTCATTCATGTACTAAATTATATTGAATGACACTCTGGCATGCGAGAGAGAGAGATTAATAAATCATAGGGGCATTTATTAATAACTAGATTTTGCCCGCAGAACCGTCTGCGTTGTACTGAAATACCCGTAAAATGTAAAAGCCCCAAACCAAAAAGTAGTTAAGTATGGACTATACTTAACTACTTTTTGGTTGTTTCAGAGGTCTAACTATTTTTCATACATAGTTTTACCCAATTCAGTTCAGTTTAACTGTGGAAAATAAATAAAAATAAATAAATAAATAAATAAATATATACGGGACAAATTACACAGATTGAGTTAGCCACGTAGTAAGTTCGAGACTTGTGTTACGAGATACTAACTCAACGATACTATATTTTATAATAAATACTTATATAGATAAACATCCAAGACCCAGGCCAATCAGAGAAAGTTCTTTTCTCATCATGCCCTGGCCGTAAAATAAATATACTTACTTTGTTAAAATTAGTTATTTTCTAGAATTTGTAGCCAGAATTAAAAAAAAAAACACCTTTATATCAGCCCAGTGCAGTAGGCTTTCACACGGACAGATATTTATGAGATATACACATACATACCTACATACATACAGACAAACTTTCATATTTGAGTATAATATTAGTATAGGCAGTATATATAGAATTTTGGCTAGTGTTTTGTACCCGTGGGACTTTCTAAAAACCTATTCCCTATTTTTAGAATGCAGCTCCCCTAGTATGACACGCGCGACGCCGTTTTTATCGCGCGAAAGACTATTGCTGTCCCTTTTCACGTCATAATAAAAAGCGAAACAGCGATAGCTTTTCGCGCGGTTAAAACGACGTCGCGCGTGCCGTGCTATTTGGCTAATATGGAATAATATTCTGGTAATTATTATTCAAGGCCAGCCCATATCTAAATCTAGTTCTGATTTGAGTCTTCCATTCCTGTGATTCAGGTAGCTTTTAAGCCAAGTGATTCACCATGAAGGGAAGCAATTAAAGTTTATTTATAGTTAATTGCATAACGAGGTCTTATTACAAGAGAAACATACATACATACATATGGTCACGTCTATATCCCTTGCGGGGTAGACAGAGCCAACAGTCTTGAATAGACTAAATGGCCACGTTCAGCTATTTGGCTTAATGATAGAATTGAGATTCAACTAGTGACAGGTTGCTAGCCCATCGCCTAAAAAAGAATCCCAGGTTTGTAAGCCTTATCCTTAGTCGCCTTTTACGACATCCATGGGAGAGAGATGGAGTGGTCCTATTCTTTTTTCTATTGGTGCTGGAAACTACACGGCGACAATAATTATGTATTGTTTGAAATTTCGCATTATAACGTTTTTGGTTTTATTTGTATTTTTAAGGTTGAATTTTTGCATAATTTGCGTTTCACGTGGGCGAAGCCACCCTCTAAAAATAATAAAGAGGAATGGGTTAGTTAAGTTATGAATTTTATTATTACATGAAGTGACTCCAGTCTCCTATCTAGGTTCGAACATGGTTACTTCGGCAACCTTCAAAAAGCTTCGGGTAGCATACATAGGACTAATAACTTCGAAAAGAGTCATTAGTATCTACACTTGGCCCTAGAACGTTTTATATGGCGAAACGCTGTGATGGAACAGAAAATTGTTTGAAGTATGCAAAGTTGCACTTTAAACTTTCAGCGGTTTAAATGAAATTTGTTTTCCCGCTGTTCTTCTATAAATAAATTATGGAAACAAAGAATTAAAATTAACTTTTATTTCCATTGCACTAAAACTGAATTTCAATCGACAAAACTATCACGACTTAAGATCTTTTTTCAGGCAAACGATGTAAGAGTTTCTCCTGAAATGGTGTCGCGATGCATTCCCTCTATTTCGCTCACTCGTATGAGAAAATCCGCGGGCGGTATATCTGTCTCTGTCTTTCTAATTTGGTGTTGGCACGTGGATCTACAGTTAATAGAATATTTTTGGAACGCGTGGCTAGTAACTTGTGTTATTTCGTGTTTACAGTACACATCTTACCAAATATATACAAAAGTTGTTAGTTACAATAAATTATTTTAATACTTAACTACCTATATTCTCTTTTTTTTTATACAGAACCTGTTAAAATTCTATGATGTCAGCGAAATTTTGAATTTGTAGCTGGAGATGATTCGGCTTGACCGCCACCAAAGGGAAGATCTTCGGCCAGGCTAGGTGTTTTGCCTGGGGAGCCGCGGCTCCGACGATGTTGTGTCGGAGGTTGTATATATGCTCCAATCCATGGAATCTTTGAAATCGCGATTTAGATTCTTCGCTGCTATTGGTTGAGCGCGACAATTTCTTCGCGATGATTGACAGTAGTTGTTTGATTGGATGTTGTGACGAGTGGCGTAGAGATGTCGCCACAGATTCTTATTCCAGGCGATACTTAGGGTACTCTTTAGTGCACGGCACTTCACAGTCAAGATGCTATTGCGTCTCATTTCCGGCGTTCTTGCAGCGCTTTTGTCCCATGGTCTCCACTTCAACAGCCTTCTTCATCATAGATAGATACATAGATAGACTCCTTATTGCACCATAAGAAAAAGAAAAACCGAAAATAAAACACAGGTAATGAGGTACAAAGGCGGACTTATCGCTAAAGCAATCTCTTCCAGTCAACCTTTGGATTAGTAACCTTAGTCTAACATGATTTTGGTTAGCCCACATCCAGTTTAGTATTTTTAGGCCTATATCAGAGTCAACCCGAATCATTAGCCTTGGGAATGAAAAAAAAAGGTAGAGGACGAAAGAAAATAGTAAGTCTCAGAGAAAAAAAGACCAACAGTAGGGTTAGTGCTAGTTTTACACGATCGAATGTCGGGCAAAAACATAGCCTTTTTTGCTGGATGGCGTAAATTTTGAAACTATTAGGTACTACTAAAATTTAATGAATACGAAAACGTTTCAAACTAACAAATATTTAAAAAGTCGATAAAAATAAATGCGGTGAGAAGACGCATGCAATTTATGCATTCTTATATCCATCACTAAATATGGACGTACAAAAATCACTTGCTGAAAACTTACCAATATATTTAGATCTCTAGAAATTCCCCTCTTTCATACAATTTGTATAGACTAAGAGTTGAGGCGGGAGGTCTAGCTAAAATGTACAATTTTGGTTGTGTAAACGTGCGCGTACGCAACATGTGCTTTCAGTTATTTGTGTGGGTTTTGTTTTTTATGTGTGACCGACAAGTTGCTACATTTTCTGTTATTAAATGTTTAACCTTTGATAAAGAGTTTATTTAATTTTCTCATTGGATTTACCCCGACAAAAGTGAAAATATAGCTATACAGTTGATTTTCGGTAAAGCGTTATCAATAAAAATAACACAAGCTTTTTTGTATTCTTCTTTTTATATAAATTTCCCCCCTTTTAAGTATTACTCATAGTATGTGTGCGAAAATTCAAGAGCTTTAAAAATAAAACGCTCTAAGAGAAGTCTGAATAAAAAATGATACTTTTTCGGCGACAAAAAATGGCGTGGAAACCGTTACTAATAATATAAGTAATGTGTGAAATCATGATCCTATACGAGTTTAGTTTCCCCTGCTAAGGGTGCAGAGGTCGGATAGGAGTCGCTTCGTGTAAAACCTGACTCATCCAACTCACGAAGGATGATTATTTTGTTTCGGAGTTCTAATCATCCTTCGAAAAAAATCGCATTTTAAAAAAGTGTATGAATTACTTTTGTTGAATAGGTATTGCACCTTCATGCTTTTAATAGATAATGTTCCTTGTCATATTTGAATTTGGATTGTATTGCAAAAATGTTGTTTATCTTAGTTACCATGTATATCATCTAATAAATGGTTTTAGCCCTTTACCTTGCGATGTATATTTTTCTCCCCTAATAACTTTTAACACCAAATAAATATAAATTTATTTTAACATAATTAAATCTTAACCGTTGATTACTTCTTTAAAATTTCGTGGTGCAACTCGTCCCCAATGACGCACCACGTCGTCTCCCACGCCGCTACATTTCAGTTAAACTTTCAGTAGTATTTCAGACACCGTATAACAAACACGTTTTATCGACGTTTTTTACTTCGAATTCACGTTTTGGCGCCCGTCAGCTGGGTTCTATTATTAAGAACGTGTGATTTTGATGTGTAATTTTTCTTTGTGAGGTTATGTTACACATTTCGTGTATCCCGGTTTTTCTCGATAGCCGTTCCCAGATCGGGTTTCCAACATAAGTTTTCTTTTACAGGTGTTTTTCTAAGTCTTATTAGGTTTTTATGTAGTTAAGAGAATAACATCGTATCATATGTGTTTATGTTTGAAATTATGTGCATCAGGATTATTTAATTGGCGTGCTTTTAGACCTTTTATTATTATTTTTTAAAGAATGTATGTCAAAGTATTAGTTTCTTTTTCTGTTAAAAGAGAGTCTATTATTGTATGTAGTTATGTGAATTATAAATTGTATTGTGCATTTATAGTCATCTTTCGTCATAGATTGCCGAGTATCTTTAATTTCATGTGATATCAGTAAGACTTATTCCAGAGATGTTTTGACCTTTCGACAAATTATTATTAAACGATATGTTTGTAGCGGGAGCGATAGTTTGGACTTGACCGCCAATAAAGGGAAGATCTTCCGCCAGGCTAGATGTGATTCCAGGGGAACCGCGACTCTGACAATGATGACAGACCGACCCGCGAGTCCTTTCTCGTAAAAAAGGCTCTTAATTTATTTCCAATTATTTTTGTATCCAATTTTATGTAGTCATAAGCAATGTTTGCGACTTTACGCGAGACTATAATTATGGAAAAAAATAAAATGGTCGAGTAACCCAATACTGTAACGTTTTTACACATTTACAATTCAATTGTACGAGATTTAGTGAGTATAATGTGTATGTGTGGTTTGTTACATTTCCATTCAAACTTGTATTGAATTTATTGAATGGCTCTGCGGGGGATATTGTACGCTGATTCTAGTTTTGGAGATCCGCAATTTTTAAAAGAGCTGGCAGATATACACGGCCCGTAAAATTTCATAACAGTTTACCCAGTAGGTACATAATATAATGCAGAGAAAATATTTTTGTAATTTCGTTCTTTCTTTCTCTCATTTCATCACATCTGTTTCTTTCATTTAGCTAATAAACACGCGACCATTTGCTTGTTAGTTTTATTAATAGGTAAATGATATTTCTGATAGTTTTCTGATCTTACGATTATTATAAATGGAAAGTCTGTATGTCCATCTGTTTATAATCGTTTTCGCGACTGAACTAATTTTTAACCCTACAAGGCACTCAGTGACTCATCGGGAACACTCATAGAAAAGGTTCCCTACACGTTTATTAAAACTGATATAGACTTCTGTTGGGTTTTTGTAGAAACTTTACTAGTATAGCGATTACGTAATACAGATAGTTTGGCATAGATGGCGGTATCGGTCACTAGGCAAAGAACAGAACTTCAAATTCGGGGTGTCGTCGCGAGTTCATTAATTCCACATATTGAAAAAAATATAAAAGTTGTTTTATTGGAGTTTTGGACAGTAAAAAAATTATTGTAGTTTTATAATAGTGTTCACTTTGACTCGGGTAAGTTAGTTTTTGTATTGTTGTAATTTATGTAAGAAAAAAATCCATTTATTTGAACGTTCCAGATACGGTACACTGTGCCTTAGTCTTCCTTTTTACCAATACGTACTATCGGTATTTTACTGACGAATATATATTTTTTTTTTAGATTATGGCTAGAAAAAGATTATTTGAGGAAGAAATTATACATTTCTTGACTATACCATCGGGTAGCGAAGATGGCGAAGATTCTTCTGCAGCCGACAGTGATGAAGATACTGAAAGATTACGATCCACTCTTAGCTTTTTGCCAGAATCACTTAATGACATGGAAGCAAATCAATGTCCTTCTACTAATGAAGATACAAGTCACGAAAACAGACATGAACCAAGCCCTCGACCCAGTACTTCGGGTGCAATTTCAGAGCCCACTGCAGGTATTGTTCAACCGTCACCAACAGCCAGACAATCTTCGACTTTTGTGAGTATTGCCACATCTAACAGAACTAAAACCAAGGTCTCTTGCTCTCAAAGAAAAAAAAGGAAGTTCATCTGGAAAAAGAAGTCTTTTCAACCAGTTCTGCCTCAGTTTACTGGAAACACAATTTTACCGCCATCGATTTCACAATTTGAAACACCCTTACAATATTTTCTATGGTTTTTTGATAATGAATTATTAGAACACATCACAGAAGAAATGTACAAATTTAGCATCCAAAAAAATATTTCGAAGCCATTTCATATTTCAGTGTCAGAGTTAAAAAAGTTTTTAGGTATATGTTTGACCATGAGCTTAGCACCACTGCCAAATATACGAATGTATTGGGCAAGTGAACTGGGCATACCGTTGATAATGGAGACAATGCCAATTAATTATTTCAAAAAAATCTGCCAGTACTTACATTTTAATGATAATTCATTGCAACCACCTTCAGGTTCGCCAGGCTATGATCGTCTACACAAAATCAGGCCTTTATTGGAAACACTGAAGAAAAAGTGTCAAAGTATACCAAAAAGAGAAGCGTTGTCAGTCGATGAGCAGATGTGTGCGACAAAGGCTTCAAATTTTCTACGACAATACCTTCCGAACAAGCCACATAAATGGGGGTATAAGCTGTTCATACTTTGCGATGATCGTGGGTTTGCTTACGACTTTGAAATTTATTCGGGGATGGAGAATGATCCTAATCTTAGATCCTCAACTGAACCAGACTTAGGAGCAAGCGCAAATATTGTCGTACGTCTAGCAAGGTTCATACCCAGAGACCAACAATATAAATTATACTTTGATAATTATTACACATCGCCAGAATTAATTTCATATTTGTCAAAACAAGGTATACAATCATTGGGAACCCTGAACAAAGGTCGGTTGGGAAAAGATCTAAACATACCATCTCTAAAAGATCTGAAAAAAGATAAGATCGATAGGGGATCCTCCGAGGAATGGGTGGCTAATGTTGATGACACAGAGATTGCTACTATAATGTGGTACGATAACAAGCCAGTTGTGCTCTCATCATCGTTTGTGGGACGAGAGCCAGTACATCAAGTGAAGAGATATTGCAAAAAAGCTAAAAAATATATTTATGTTGATTGTCCTCAAATAGTGAAAATTTATAATCAGCACATGGGAGGTGTCGATCTGCTCGACTCATTTCTGGGTAAATATAAAATAAAAATAAGAACCAGAAAATGGTATTTGAGATTATTTTACCACCTTCTAGATGTTGTGGTTATAAATAGTTGGTTGCTATACAGACGAGTTGGAGAGCAGAACGGGACACCAACCCCTCTAAAACTGAGAGACTTCAAGTTTGAAGTTGCAAAAAGTCTCTGTATGTCTGGTCTATCGATGAACAAGAAAAGAGGTAGACCATCATCTGCGTCTACTGAAATTGAGCTGAAAAGGACTAAGCGTAATACTGCAATCCTGCCTCCTCCTGATGTCAGAAGTGATGGGTTTGAACATTATCCTATTTGGGGTTTGAAACGTCAACGCTGTAAATATCCCGGATGCAAAGGCAAAACTTTCATTACATGTGAAAAATGTCGTGTGGAACTTTGCTTCTATAAAGATAAAAATTGCTTTCGGAATTTCCATCAATAGCACTGTTATAATTTTATTTCGTTTATTATATTTTTTTTTCTTTTTAAGGGCTTACAATGATAATTATAAAACATGTTGTATTAATCAAAGTGGGGTAGTCCATTTGTACTGATTCGATGCCAAAAAGTAGTATTAAGGCACAATGTACCTCAGCGGGAACCAAATAAAAAAAATATATTTCTACGTAAATATTTGGTTTTGATTTTTTTTATTATTTTTCCCGGACTTCTAGTGGTAAACTATATAACATACATTTTACTCGAAAAGAAAAAAAAAATCGTGCCTTGTAGGGTTAAATTGTGTACAGATTAAGTTCATCACCCGAGGTCAGATTTAGATTTTTTTCTAGAATATCATAAAATGAAATGGTGACAGATATAGGTATATAAAAAAAATTGTTTTCTTCTTTCAAAAAGGTATATTCGTTACATCACTAACACATACATAGTATAATAACGTCAGAAGCATCTTTTTAGCAATCACTGGCCATATTTAGATTCACGAAAATTACTACATATTTGCGAGTAGAATCCCAAGTCTATACTTGAATTCTTGATTAATTTGTAGACAATTTTCGCAGCAAGTGAAGCAGCTATCTTCTTCCTCCTGGCTTTAGTCCCGGTTGCATCCTCACCTGTCTGGAGAGGAGACCAGGAGAGAGGAGGAGAGATCCAGGATGCATTTGACCATGGATCCTGGATCGGGTGAGTCAGGTTTTTGTACGAAGCGAGTCCCGACTGACCTCAGCCTTGTTATTTGTTACCTTACCCAACGCTTTATTTGAAGTTCTTATATATGTTTATTTGTTGGTATCTATAATATTCTGTGGAACGCAGTCAATTTAAGGTATTTTTATTTCTATTGATGTGTTTTGCTTTTCAAGTTTTTTATGAGCATTCTTCAATTCGAAGCGACTATCACATGACCTCCGCAACGTATAAGATCCATGGTTGAAACCTACACATTCAGTTGCCAGAATGTGCAGGTTTCCCTACGATGTTAAAGTGGAGCTGTTATGACCTAAGGTAATAAGTAGTTCGTATGAAAATCTATACGGAACCTAAGAAATGTTAATTCTACATCAACATTTTTTTATATATCCCCGTGTGAATGCGGTTTTTGGGTTATTTGCGCTTTTTGCGTTTCAATTGAGACGTCCTCATCGAATCCAAATGATTTTAAGGAATATCGATTTCGAATCAAAGATTAAGTGTCGCGGTTCTTTAATGACTTGATCAAGCGTATTCTTGGGGAGTACTTTACAAAATAATTTATTGTAAATTACACACATAATAATATAATCACGACTTTATCCCTTACGGGGTAGTCAGAGTAAACCGTTTTAACTGACTTAACGACCAAGTTCAGCCGGTGGAATTAAAATTCAGATATAGACAGATTGCTAGCATTACAATAATTTGTGTGCGGGTGTGGTTCATCTTATTCCCATGGATGTCGTAAAAGGCGACTAAGGGAATAGGCACATTAATCTGATGCAGCTTTTACCATGTTCCAACATTAGTTTCCCGTGCAAAAGTTGCAAATTATTTGTAACATCTGATTGATCCATTTCAGGGTTGAGGTTATAATAATGCGCGTCTTTATATCCTATCGAATTAGAATCGGGATTCAGGATGCACAACTAACACATTAAAGATGTTGGTATTATTAGGAGGTAAATAAATGGCCTTCACAACTAAAAAAATCTTATATTCTCAAGGCCATTACATTCACCCACAGCATGTAAATTTTCCTCTGGTACATGCTATTTTTAGAAGGCAATAAATGGTGGGCACCTATCGCTATTTCGTCAAAAAGCTATACAACTGAACGAGGCCTTTTAGTCTTATCGATATGGTTGGCTCTGTCTGCCCCGTAAACGATAAATACTTAATTATATGGATTTATAATAGGTAGATGTGTCCAGGGATCATGGCAAGTGGTAATTTGTAGTCTTGGCTTACCTCTCTGGGAAAAATTAAGTTATATGTATGCAACTATTAAATTACGGTTATATTAACTTAACTTTATCTAGTAATTACTTTAACTTTACTTATAACTATAATGTGCTAACGTTATAGTAAAACAAAGTTAGTAAGTTATGGTTTCCAGCAATTTAGGATAGAACCACTCCATAACTTTCCCATGGATGTCGTAAAAGGTGACTAAAGGATAGGTTTACAAACTAGGAGTTCCTGTAGTAGACAATGGGTTAGCAACCTGTCACTATTTGAATCTAAATTCCATCATGAAGCCATACAGCTGAAAGTGGCCTATCAGTATTTTTTAAGACTGTTGACTCTGTCTACCCCGCAAGGGATATAGACGTGATTATATATATGTATGTATAGTAAAACTCGAACTTCAATACATCTCGAATATCACATCAAAAAAAAAATAACCCCAAACATATTTAAAAGGGTGTAAACATAAAACCGCCGAAGACATATTTATATTTATTTATTTACTAAACTAGTTATTACAGGGTTTAATAACTATTACAATGACTTATTATGAGCTAACAGTTGTGTTGAAAATAGAAGCCCGGCGGGTGGCCCAGTAAATACCAAATGGTTAGGTGGGTCAATTTGAAAACGGTTTAAGGATATATGTTCACTGGAAGGGACTCTTTTAATTTTATAAAAAAAAAAATATACTAAAAATGTGCTATGTGGTTCCCGACAAATAATACGACCATTACATCTCTCTTTCCCATAGATGTCGTAAAAGGCGACTTAGGCTAGGCTATATACTAAGGATAGGATATATTAAACATCACTCATTATTAAAGTGGGTAAAACTATCCGTCTGTTCAAGGTTGTTGGCTTTGTCTACCCCGCGAGAGATTAAGACGTGACTATATGTATGTATGTTAGTATTATTAAAGTCAGAACTCCCAAAGAGCAAGTGTAGAAAAAGCGGCGGTATAAATAGATTAGAATAGTTTTTTAAATTGGATTCAAGGTATCACATCACTTAAATCTAATTATATCTACTACCGCTTCCATTTTCATTGGACATTAATTTACAAATATAGTTCTCTTAATCGTGGACGAATGCACATTGTCTACAAAATTGCGAATGAGTACAAAAGTAATGATTTCAATACGAATTTTTACATACGTATGTATGTAAAAATTCGTATGTATATATGGTAACCATATGTATATATGGTCACGTCTATATCCCGTGTGGGGTAGACAGAGCCAACAGTCTTAAAAAGACTGATCGGCCACGTTCAACTATTTGGCTTAATGATAGAATTGAGATCCAAATAGTGACAGGTTGCTAGCCCATCGCCTAAAAAAGAATCCCAAGTTTGTAAGCCTATCCCTTAGTCGCCTTTTACGACATCCAGGGAAAGAGATGGAGTGGTTCTATTCTTTTTTTATTGTATTGGTGCCGGGAACCACACGGCACGAATTTTTCGTTAAATATATAAGAATAAAATAAGATATGTTACTGTACAAATTATGTCAATACCGAGTCAAAAATCACATGCATTTAAGAGGTCATTGTCAAGCTTGGGCCACATAAACACTTCACTTATTTTATTCAACTTCAATCGATTGGCACATCTAGTAAAATTATATCCACGACACAATCAAAGGTGGTAAACCCGACTTAAGCGATACACATCGTCGCAATTGTTAACTATATCGCCAATTCCACACTTCCGGCGACATTTTTGTCGCGGGCAACAAAAAATCGTCACATTGTCGCGTGTAATTCAAACCACATTTGTCATTTGTCGGTTCCATTGTAACGTTTTCGAGTGAAATTGATATTGGCCTATATATATTTTTTTTGGGACATTTAAATATGGAATAAGTTACTATTAGACAGCATCTTTTGTTGGGAGGTTTATAAATGCTTAACGTTGTTATGAAAGGTATTAAATAGGTCTATGGGATGTCGGAAATTGGGTTTTATTACTTATTTAGTATTTTTTTTTTGTAAAGATATCCATCTTTGCTAATATTTTAAGGACAATAGATTCTTGTTTTTGTTTTTTTTTGTTTGTAACGAATTAACTAATTGCCTTGTGTTTCCTGGCACCCATAAAAAAAGAAGAGTACTACTGCATCTCTCTCCCATGGATGTTTTAAAAGGCGACTAAATTTGGGATTATTCTTTTAGACGATGGGCTAAAAAGCTGTCTCTATTTAAATCTCAAATCTGTCATCACGCCAAACAGCTTAACGTGGTCTTATGATCTATTCTAGACTTTTGAGACATAAACGTAATTGTAGGTATGTATATATTTATTTGTTTGTGACGTTTAATTAAAAAACTACTAGACCGATGTTAACTTTGGATTCAGCACAGAGACGGTAGACATAAACTGCAAAAGTAATAAATTAAAAAAAAAACGCGTTTCTGACTGACAGACAGAAAAAGTCAAGACTGCTCGAACTAGAAAGATGAAATTTGGAATATTTGTTCCTTGCAATGTGTTGGGGAGCACTAAGAAAGAATTCCTATGGCTTAGTGACATAATACTCTATTAGAATGTATAAAAGAAAGAAGTAAAAGGTACTACAACTTTAAAAAAAGAAGGTGGGCATTAACTGACTGATTGACTGATGTATCAGTGCACAGCCCAGACCGCTTATTTATTTATTTATGTACCTACACAAAATTATATACAGGAGCATTTATTACAGTAATTCTAGTACAAAGGTGCTACTTATTTCAAAAGAAATCTCTTCCAGTAAACCCGTGAGAAGAAAGATGAATTTTGGAGCGGTATGTTTGTAGTCTTTACATTCCATTATATAGTCTAGGTGTACACTAAGAAATTATTTCTCCAATTTATGTACGCTGCGGGTGTACTTAGGTACTACTAAATAAGTATATAAGTATAAAAATAAAGACTAAACTATTATTATCTATTATTTAGACCGTGTGCTTCGCAGCACCAATACAAAAAAGAATAGGACCACTCCATCTCTTTCCCATGGATGTCGTAAAAGGCGACTGAGGGATAGGCTTACAAACTTGGGATTTTTTCTAGGCGATGGGCTAGCAACCTGTCATTATTTGAATCTCAATTCTATCATTAAGCCAAATAGCTGAACGTGGCTATTCAGTCTTTTCAAAACTGTTGGTTCTGCCTACCCCGCAAGGGATATAGACGTGACCATATGTATGTATGTACGAAACTATACAGGAAAAAACACATACCACGGTAGCACAATTCCATAATCCTTCACCGACCACCCAAACCGCTTTCTCTAATCCACTAACCACATCAATAATGAACTCTATTAACTAAATAATAAAATTCAAATCCCAAACACGAACAAATTTGTAAATTTGACAAAATATTTGCAATAATTAACACTGCGTCGCACAATTAAAAAGTTACTCTAGCATAGTTCCATATTATTTACACTTTTGGTTACAAATAAATTACAAATAACGATATTTGTAATGGTTTGCCGCTAAAGGGATTACTTAAAGCAAGTATTATTGTTTGGATACGGAAGCTACTTCCTTAGAAGAAAAAGGGTTCTATTGAACGTTCGAAGTCTTTGATAGAAATATCCTAACCTACTATAACCTATTATAAATGTATAATTTTGTAAGGATGTGTGAGTGTTTGTTACTCTTTCACACAAAAATCAACTGAATAGATTTTTATGAAATTTAGTACACGGGTAATATAGGTACAACTTGTAATAGAATATAGAGTACTTTTTATTCTGAAATTCCCACGGGAGCCAACCTCCAGCAGCTACTATTCTATTAATAGTTTAAGCACTCAATTGAAATTAATCTAGTAGCCTTTTACTTATATACTGGTTGGATACATCGTGCCGTGTGGTTCCCGGCAGTGCCGTGTGGTTCCCGGCACCAATACAAAAAAGAATAGGACCACTCCATCTCGTTCCCATGGATGTCGTAAAAGGCGACTAAGGGATAGGCTTATAAACTTGGGATTCATCTTTTAGGCGATGGGCTAACAACCCGTCACTATTTGAATCTCAATTCTATCATTAAGCCAAACAGCTGAACGTGGCCTATCAGTCTTTTCAAGACTGTTGGCTCTGTCTACCCCGTAAGGGATAAAGACGTGATCATATGTATGTATGTATGTATGGATACATACATCATAAAGTTGAACGTGTGACCTTCGATATAACGTCTTTCTTTTTTGCGGGGTAGACAGTAGGCCTTTTCCAATGCACCATATATATAAAAGCTTTGCAATAAAACAAGATAACTACTACATTATTACATATATTTCAATAAGTTTTTGGTACTAACAACAATTCAATTTCAATTAAATTCCCCTATCAGATCAGTAGAACTCCTCATCAGATCAGTAAACTCCCCATCAGTTCAGTAGAACTCCCCGTCGGACAGCCGAGCCGCGTAGATGTGTAGCGATCTGAACTCGCAGTACTGGTTGGTGCACCAGCCGCTGTGGCCATCAGTACAACGGCAGGAGTCACACTCATCCATGTACTTCTCGCCGGGGATGCATTTGAAGAAAGGGTTCTTGATCACTGTGATATGAAGTGTGTTAGGCCTATTCCAATGCACCATTTACATAAAAGCTTTGCAATAAAACAAGATAACTACTTAATAACAATGTATTTCAATAAGTTGTTAGTAATAACAACAATTCAATTTCAATTAAATTCCCCTATCAGATCAGTAGAACTCCCCATCAGATCAGAAAACTCCCCATCAGTTCAGTAGAACTCCCCGTCGGACAGCCGAGCCGCGTAGATGTGTAGCGATCTGAACTCGCAGTACTGGTTGGTGCACCAGCCGCCGTGGCCATCAGTACAACGGCAGGAGTCACACTCATCCATGTACTTCTCGCCGGGGATGCATTTGAAGAAAGGATTCTTGATCACTGTGACATAGACATATGATATTATAATTTGACAAATTCTTATTATTATGTTTCTCCGCTCTGATTTCACGGGTCTATACACCCCGGATTTTTGAGAGGCTTGCGTGGGGATATAAATCCAACACGTAGAGGCCCTTTGGAGAAGTTGATGTTATGTTGTTCTCCTGCCAAAACCCGTTCCCGGCCATATCAATTATTATATTAATTATTATTATTTGACATTGAAATATAGACAAACTGATCATAATTAGACAGAGCTTTATATGCTACTAATTTAAAATATATGTACCTATATAATTCCGACGCCTTAAGAGGTAGAATATGTGTTCACAGAAGCTGTACCTAAATACTAAGACTAACATTGTACTCGTAACCATATTCGAAGAATAAATGATTATGATTATGATTAGAAGTGTGTTAGTCACAGTTGTTTCTATTGGTGCCGTGTGATTCCCGGCGCAAATAGAAAAAGAGTAGGACTACTCCATCTTTTTGCCATGGATGTCGTAAAAAGCGACTAAGGGATTGGTTTATAATCTTGGGATTCTTCTTTTAGGCGATGGGCTAGCAATCTGTCACTATTTGAATCTCAATTCTATCAATAAGTCAAACAGCTGAACGTGGCCTTCAAGTCTTTTCAAGACTGTTTGCTCTGTCTACCTCGCAAGGGATATAGACGTGATGATATGTATGTGTATGTATGATAAAGAAGCTATGTAGATATGTAGGCTAAGTTGTTAGTAACCTCTCATTAGCGACTCATAATGCTCATAGTTAAAAGATTCTGAAAGATTTTCATTCCCTCTCAGCTCCTGTCTGGCGTTCACAAATATTGTAGTGGAACCTTATCTATATTGGATCTTGGTTACATACATTCAATGGACAGTTTTTCTAACGATGTTTTCCTTTATATAATCATCAGTTAGCCCTCCAATGTAATGTATTTTATGTATATTGTATGTATTTATGAATTTTTTGTAATGTATTTATTTTTCAGTATGATGCATGTGCACTATATCGCATCACCAACTTAAAGTTTTTCTGATTGGTCAGCTGGTTGACTGGCAGAGAATGTCAAACGGTATCAAGTCCGCCTTTTGTAAAAAATTTTTGTGCAATAAAGTTTTAAATAAGTAAATAGCTCAGAAAAAATTCATTGATACATGGTCGAGGTACGACTTGAAACTGTGCCACCTATATACGTATTGCGTGTTTAAATCGGACCTCTTACCGATTTGACCACCAACGCTCAGACGATTATGGCGAAAAAGGCTTACCAGTGCACCTCAGACATGGAGCACTTCTCTCGCACAGAGCAGTGGCGGTCGGCTCGCAATATATACACGAAGGCATGGCCCTGCATGACCCTGTGTCCTGGGTCTCGCAAATGAGGCAGTTCTTGTTCTCCGGAACCAGGGTTAAGGAGGTCTCGTCCACCCAATATTGGTGAGGCGTCTTTGGCTTTATGAAGTGTGATACTACGTATCTGAATTAAAAAAAAAGAAATTTTTGTATATGGAACGTAAAGAACATATTTTATGTATGTGGCTCGATGTTTAAGATTTTTTATGGTCGTTTTGAATTAAAATTTTATCGATCGATTCTTAAAAAAAACTTATAATTAAGTTATGCAAAAAACATTTTTTAAACTAATAAACTTACTAGACCTAAATTAAACCTTAGAAGTAAAATTCACACGCGACCAAAGAAAAAAAAATAATGTACTTACTTTCGAATTTGTACTATGGATGGATGGATATATACTCACGCCTGCGAATCTGGTCTATAAATCGGTGGCTGTTCTTCAGTGCCACCTCCCACGGAACTCAGCGTTCCTGGTATTGGAACTGCCCGATGACGATCTGGACAGGGAAAATAAAAAAGAATAATAAAGCTTGACCAGCAATAAAGCACACCTTAAGGTGAGAGAAAATATCGTGAGGAAAACTGCACATTCAGGCAACTGGATGTATACCCGTCTAATATGATTTAGGTTCCCCTGCAAAGGTCAAAGGAGGTCAGATGGGAGTGGCTTCGTGTAAAAGCCTTACACACCCAATCCATGATCATGTTCAAAATGAAGTAACTGCGACTAACATTCTTGAAAAGACTGAAAGGTCACATTCAGCTATATGGCTTAATGATAGATAAACATCCAAGACCCAGGCCAATCAGAAAAAGTTCTTTTCTCGAAACGAACTTTCTGTATAAGTATTTATTGTAAAATATAGTATCGTTGAGTTAGTATCTTGTAATACAAGTTTCGAACTTACTTCGAGGCTGACTCAATCTGTGTTATTTGTCCCTTATATACAAACAAACAAATTTAATGCATGGAAACACATGGATACACTCGTGGCACACGCTTATATTTTTTCTTCGTAACCACACCAGAATCAAAGCCTGTACTGGTTGAATGTTCTCCTATTCCTTTCGCCGCCTTTTACGCCATTCATGGGAACGAGGTGGAGTATTACTATTCTTAAGTTTCAAGAACCACACGGCACATATAATATTAATTATACATTACCATCTAAAAAAACATTGCTATCTGAAAAAACAAAAGTCGTTTTAAGCAGAATAACCAAAGCTGTTCTCCACATTTCTCTCTTTCTCCTGTAACGTGTTACTGCGCTCAATAAAATGAGAAACAACTGAATTGGACTAGTTTAACGTTCACCAATTTTACTAATTGGCTTACAAAGAGTAGTATACAGGGTGTTCAGGAAAATAACTGAAGTAGGTAATTAAAAAAATATATTTTCAGAGTGTGAATTCACGGGTCAAAGGGTCAGGTCAAAAGTACCCGAAACCGCCGAGCTTGCATGAAGAGAGTTATGAATGTGGATGAAGCGAAGGAAGTATGCAGAGATCGTGGCAATTGGAAAGAGGTAGTCTCTGCCTACCCCTCCGGGAAAGAGGCGTGATTTTATGTATGTATGTATGTGAATTCACGGACCAAACCGCTGGCTCTAGAGACTTGATACTTGGTATAAAGGTCCCTGATTTGGTTTTGTGGTACTTACTTACAATGAGAGAGTATTTGTCAAAATTTTCGTGGGAATGGAACTTAACGGTATTTTAAGTTATACATACATGCATTAATATAATCTTTATCTCCACGGGGCAGGCAGAGCTAACAGTCTCGCAAAGACTGAAAGGCCACGTTCAGCTGTACGGCTTCATGATGGAATTAAGATTCAAACAGTGACAGGTTCACCTAAAAGAAGAATCCCAAGATTGTTAGTAAACTTATCTTTCAGTACATCCGTGGGAAAGGAATGGAGTAGTCCTATTCTTTTTTCTATTAGTGCCGGGAACGAATGCGGGGATTAATGTCGATATAATCTGTAGATATTAAAATTATTCCACTGAGTTAGGGGAAAGATATGAAGAGGTATCATATCCTAGGGTGCCGAAAACCACACGGCACAAGTTTTAAATTATCCATTCCCGTAAGAACATCAGGATATCTATTCTAAGTGCACCAGTTCTAGGGGTGTATCATAACAAACCTATCAATTTCAAGTTTCTAGACCCAAAAGTTTTGATTGTCATTCACTCAGTGAAATAATCTAATATCTAAAAATTATATCGACACCAATCCCCGCATCCGTTCCCGGCACCAATAGAAAAAAGAATAGGACTACTCCATCCTTTTCCCACGGATGTCGTAAAAGGCGACTAAGGGACTGGTTATTTCAATCTCAATTCTATCATTAAGCCAAACAGTCGAACGTTTCAGTCTATTCAACACTGTTAGCTCTGTCTACCCCGCAAGGGATATAGACGTGACGATATATATGTATGTATGTATATCGACACCCCGAAAACAGTAATCCTAATCAAACAGATAACGAAAGCAAACATAATCACTTGCTCATTTACCACGATAATGTGGTAATAAGTCATGACTGTCATCAGGTGCGTATTCCATAATATCGTGATGGATGCATATTGCCAGTAATATTAAATTTATTACACCGCTAGTAATAATTTATCAGACTAGCTTTATTGCCCGATAACAGTTTATTATTTCGTGGATTTTCTATTCTTAATTGGTCATTTTGATTGGATTTTCGTGTTTGCCAGAACATTCCTTTATTATTACGTTTGAGTTCGTGTGACGTCGATATATCTGATGGTAAGTAAGATGGCGTCTAATGTCCAGTAACGATTATTCTTTTCTCAAAAACTCTTTAACATAGATAAGTACTGAAAAGGTGAAAAGTGATTCGCATTTTTCGAACTATATTCGACGGATCAAAAGATTAGTGTAATACACTGGCTGTTGCCTGCCACTTCGTCGACCGTAACTCTCTATAAATTTTAACTTTTATACTTAGAATCACGTCTTTATACCTTGCGGGGTAGACAGAGCTAATAGGCTTGAAAAGGCTGATAGGCCACGTTCAGCTGTTTGTCATATATACATGGCTATGTAGCTGTTTGTTCTGTTGATTATGTCTACCCCGCTGGGGATATAAACATGATTATATCTATGTATGTAGAAATAGTTGATTGTCGGAAAATAGGTATTTTTTTTTTGGAAATTCCAACGGGAGTGAAGGCCCGGGCAAAAGCTAGTTATTTGTAAAGTCTAGTCAATCATGTGATTGCGGTATCTTATCGCCACATGTCGGCTCTCACGGTAAAGTGTATGCACGTGTATTAATATAAACTTATTAACTAAGTATCTATCGTAATAATCTACATAATTATCGTACACTCCCTTATTCTACTTATACGAGTATAAATAAAGTGCTGTGTGGTTTCCACCACCAATATAAAAAAAGAATAGGACCACTCCAACTCGTTCCCATGGATGTCGTAAAAGGCGACTAAGGGATAGGCTTATAAACTTGGTATTCTTCTTTTAGGCGATGGGCTAGCAATCTGTCACTATTTGAATCTTAATTCTATCTTAAATTCATGTAGCTGAATGTGGCCTATCAGTCTTTTCAATACTGTTGGCTCTGTCTAGCCCGCAAGGGATATAGACGTGACTATATGTACATACATATAGTCACGTCTATATTGTTTGCATTACATACATATGTATAAATAAACAGGAGAAATCACACAGACTTAGGGAATAGACGCACATTCACTAAGTGTAAGCTTGTATGCTGGTACCAACTGGTAACCAAGATAAAACATAGTGTGCTGTGCCAGTAGTAGCAGTATTGTAAAGGCCAATCAAGGGAAAGGCTTCAAAATTAGGATTCTTCTTTTAGGCGACGGTCTAACAACCTGTTCTTATTTTAATCTCGATTCTACCATTAAGCTATACAGCTGAACGTGGTCTACCAGTCTTTTCGAGATTTTCGGCTCTATCTAGCCTGTCTGTCTGTCTGTCTAGATATAAAGATGTAAAGTTTTCTTCACCAAGGTCATAGTTACAGGCGAACTTAGTTTTGTTTTATATACGGAAGATATTCCAGTCTGATCTCCGCAACCTTTGCAGGGGTACCTAAAACTACAATTATTAACCTAACTAATACTTAATTTGTTTATCCATTCAACAAAAACTAAATTGAATCCTATAACACTGGTCAACACTGGTTTTGCCACACGAACTTTGATAGCTAATTTTGTTTTATCAGTCTACCCTCATTATTAAATCACAGCTGTGATATGTCTATTAGCCTCATATTTGTTGTGATACGGTAATACTCATAACTAGTACTACGGCAGTAAATTAACAAAAACGCTTACAAGTAAATCCTTATAAAAATATTTGTTGTTGAATTTGAACCCTTTTTTGTGATTTATTAACCCTGTGAATATGTCGAGAAAGTGTAATAATGATCCTAACTCTTTTTGTTATGTCTGCGGAGAACTAACATTCAAAAAACAACGACGAAATTTTACGAATCTTGTGTTGGAGTGTTATCAACAATGTTTTGGTTTTTCTGTCGCCCATCAAGACAAATCCTGGGCCCCTCATGTCTGTTGCATAACGTGTGTGAAAAATTTAACTGACTGGAAGAAAGGTGCACGACCTATGCCGTTTGCTGTACCCATGATATGGACTGAACAGCGAGATCACGTTTCAGATTGCTATTTTTGTCTCACAGACATAAAAGGTATAAATTACAAGAAAAAAACCACAGTTATTTACCCTAACTTATCTTCGGCTATAAGACCAGTCTCTCATTGTAAAAAATTGCCAGAACTAATACCAGTTGCAACTACTTCTGTTGAGAACAATTCACAACCGTCCACTTCAAGTGAATGTGTTGACGGGGATGATGACTTTGAGTTAAAAGGAATTGTAAACGAGCCACATTTGATAACTCAAGGAGACCTAAATGATTTGGTTCGGGATTTAAATTTGTCAAAAAAGCAGTCAGAACTATTAGGATCACGTCTAAAAGAATGGAATTTGCTACATCATAATACAAAAGTTAGCTATTTTCGAAACCGTGATCAACACTTCAGAACGTATTTTTCTCAGGATGGAGATTTGGTGTTTTGCAATAACGTAAATGAGATTATGAAAATGTTGGACATAAATTTTGATCTCTCTCAGTGGCGTTTATTCATTGATTCTTCGAAAGCAAGTCTAAAAGCAGTGTTATTGCATAATGGAAATAAGTTTCCGTCTGTACCTCTGGCCCATGCTGCAAATATGAAAGAAACTTATGAAAATATGAAACTTTTACTTGAAAAAATAAATTACAGTACATATTCCTTCAAAATCTGCGGTGATCTTAAAGTTGTTGCACTATTACTTGGACTTCAGCTGGGTTATACAAAGTTTTGCTGCTTTTTATGTGAATGGGATAGCCGAGACAGAACTAATCACTATATAAAAAAAACATGGCCTACGCGTGCATCGTTAATTCCTGGGCAAAAAAACGTAAAGTATTTACCCCTTGTACAGCCAAATAATGTGCTTCTACCACCATTGCATATCAAATTAGGATTAATAAAAAATTTTGTGAAGGCAATGGATCGCAATGGGAGTGGATTTTTGTATCTAAAAGAAAAATTCCCTAAAATAAGTGATGCAAAGATAAAAGAGGGTATTTTTGTTGGCCCTCAAATTAGGGAGTTAATAAAAGATTCAAGATTTGAAGAAAAATTAAGCGATTTAGAAACATCTGCATGGAAGGCTTTTAAAAATGTTGTTGCAAATTTTTTGGGTAACCACAAGAGTGACAGCTACAGAGAGTTGGTTAGCGAGCTATTATTGTCATATCAAGCATTGGGTTGCAACATGTCACTTAAGATCCATTTCTTAGACTCGCACCTGGATTTTTTTCCTGACAATTTAGGGGCTGTCAGCGACGAGCACGGTGAGAGGTTCCATCAGGACATTTCTAATATGGAAAAGCGGTACCAGGGCAAATGGAGCCCAAATATGTTAGCAGATTACTGCTGGACAATTAAAAGGGACCAACCAGAAGCTAAATATTCAAGAAAATCTTAGATTATTAAGTCATTTATAAAAAAAAATAACTTTTGATTTACGAGATCTGTGTTTTTCCTTAATATTTTAAATTACTCAATAGAATAAAATCCTTGTCTAGCAAATTTTTTTAAATGTTTATTTTTTCTTACAATCACCAATTAAAGTAAAAATTATCAAAAAAGTCCGTGTGGCACGACAAAGTTAAAATTTTGTTGACCAGTGTAATCAAGTCAATTTTATTTCATTCAAATTCATTCCCAAACAAATAATCCCTTATTTTCTCACAATATTCACTGGTTCGAAGAGAAATCGCAAAATATTATACCAATTCGCGTGTTAACTCCACTGCGTATATTGTATTCAATTTAGTTAACCAATCAAATTAACCTGCTTAATCGGTAATGTATGGAGTCGTTGGCTACTCGTGAGAAACTAGGAGTCGAATGCTAAGTGAATAAAATGAATTGTTTTTGTTTAAATTTATTTAATGGGCGAATTGCTTTTTATTAAAAAGTTAAATTACCTAGTTAAAATTGTTGAATAATTAAATTCAGTTAATATATGTAAAAAGAATTGTTAAATGTTTGTAAAATTGGTAGACTTATAATGTTTCTTTTTTTATTAAGGTTATTTTCTTTAGAAGTTTTTCTAATTGTTGAACAACCATTAAAGGAGGAGGTTCTCATTACGACGTTTAGGTACTCACTTAGTTTTAGTGATGCGCCATAAAAAGTTTTCATATAGTCAGTTGCCGCTTAGTCAAATTTGAAAAATAAACACCTAAACTTTAACCAAGGCTCAATTATGGAATTCGTGGTTATATAGACTTGTCGTGGAAAAGGACTTAGGAGTGTCCTAGCTTTGTCTCGGGTAATCTTCCTCACTAATGAATCCCAATTTTTTTACCTATTAATGACTTCAAGTTACAAAGCATTGAATCGGTTTAGAAAGGACAAAGAAACACTCCTTTACCCTTTACTTTACTTTACCCTTACTTTAGTCGTATAAAATCCTTACCAACACCCAAGCAACTAAAGACGTGCCCGTATCGCTTACGGCAACCGCATAACCTAATAAATGTCCTCCGATGAAATTATCCCCAAGTTATGGTCGGAATCAATAAGCGATGATCGCAATAAAAGGCTGTTTGCCATCCCCCCTCCCGCCGCGCCCCCCCTCCGGCGCCCAGCAATTTAGCCGATATTAAGTTTATACAGCGATTTGTACCCTTCTTTACGCCGGGGTAAGGCGCGGCTCACACTGGTAGGAAAAATCGCGATTGCCATCTTACTTACTATACTATACATATCTTAGTCCTTCTATACTATATAGTATACGAGTATACTTAATCGTTCCTACTTACCTATCGTAATAATATATCCTAATTACCTTGATATGAATAGAATAGATTTATTTTCAAAATTGGATACAGGGTATCCCTTATTGACGTCACATCAGTTAAATCAAAAAAACACACATTTCAAAAATATTATATACTATGATGAGCAATTCATTATAGCATATACCTACATTTATTAAAATTTAATTTAATGAAATTGAAAAATAACGTAAATATATGCATAAAAATGTAAGTTAGTTAAAGTTCTTCTATAATCACTCCTTTTTTGAGAACTGGAATACTTTTTGAAATACAGTTTATTTTCAAAAAGTATTCCAAAGTAGGTATTTCAGTATCTTTTAAAAATTAGCAAAATATTTTACAACCAGTTAAAAAAATTTTTCAGCATAAGAGCTAAAAAAAAATACGTATAAAGAAACAAAAAATTCAACCAAATTTTTTTTTTACCGATACTCGACACAATTCTTCTTCATTGTACGCTCACCCTTAACAGTACAGTCGGGAGCATTATTATTGGGTCAATTGCCCGTCCCCCGGGTATTAGTCTGGTCGGCCGGGATTAGTTTATGTCACCTATTGACGACCAACTCAATAACATCAGTCAATATAATAACGATTGCTTGTGCTTTTACTTAGTTTTTGTGTTGCCATCTTTTTGGCATTTAATTCATTTTAATTTTTTTTTTAAAGTACCGGCACTTGAAATAAGACCACTCCGTAACTATCTCATCAATGTTGTGAGAGGCGATTAAGGAGAAAACGAATAAACTTAGGATTCTTGTGGGCTAGCAATCTGTCGTTGTTTGCTTCTTAATTCCATCATTAAGCCATGTGGCTCAGCGTGGCCTTTAGTCTTTTCGAGACTGTTGACTCGGTCTACCCCGCAAGGGATTATGATTAACAAAACGTGATCATGATGTATGTAATTATTTTTGATTAAGCATTAGATTTGAGACTTCTACCAAAGAACAACAAAAAAAAATTACTAATAATCGAAAACTAGATGAAAGTTCAAGGAAGTACCTACCAGGCTGTCAGAAACAGGATAGAGCTTTTGCTGTCTTACAAACACTAGATCATGATAATTAACATTAATTTAAATCAATAATTAGCAGAATTCACTAACTTTCTCTGAAATAAAACGAAATGAAAAAGCGAGAGAAGACAAAAAATATACGTAGTCAACGATAGATCTAACTAATATCATCCTTACATACATACATAAAATCACGTCCTAATCCGCTACGGGGAAGACAGAACCAACAGTCTTGACTAATAATCAATTTGATGGAAATCCAACAATAGAAAATGAAACACAATAAGTAAAATAGATCTGAACGAGTTCACGGAGCAAGTACCAGGGTGTCATAAACAGGAGAGAGTAGATCAAACCGCGGCGGGGACGTTTTGAAAACGTAATTACTGCTGAGACAATGCTTGCCCGCTGTGTTTGCGCGGGCTGCCTGGATAAACGAAATAAAACGAATAATGAGACGAGAGGGGCGCGCGTACGAAAGCTGGTGGCGTACTGTTGTAAATTAAATACATACATACGTCTATATCCCTTGTGGGGTAGACAGAGCCAATAGACTTGAAAAGACTGATAGGTCACGTTCAACTATTTGGCTCAATGATAGAATTGAGATTCAAATAGTGACAGGTTGCTAGCCCATCGCCTAAAAAGATCCCAGGTTGGTAAGACTTTAGCAAAATAAGCAGAAATTATTATTTGTTTTGTTTTCGCGTTATCAATGGTCAATTTTGGTGTCAGATTTTAAAGCTACCTGATGATATCTTATATGTCCACGATCCCATCAAGATACCTAAGTGGAAAGATGTAATCTAAAAAAAATTATTAAATAAATTGATTTATTCTCTGTCACAAACGTTATCATTTTATACAATTATATCCGACTTAAAAAAGGGGTTTTTAATTCGACTGTATATTTTTTAATACACTCAGGTGCCAAAACAGTCCTCAGTGTACCCCCAGCTTAACGTACCAGTACCTACCGACACAGATGAAATTTCTTTTCAATTGGAGTTAATCGCTGTTGATTCACATCCACGTTCGCTGCACTATATTGCGAAGATCTGTTAACCATAGCTTTTAACCTACTCAAAAAGGATAAGTTCTCAATTATTTTGCGTGACGGCCTCTGTGGCGCAGCGGTAGTACGCTTGTCTGTGACATAGGAGGTCCCAGGTTCGAATCCCGGCCGGATGAGAAAAGAACTTTTTCTGATTGGCCTGGTAAAATATAAGTAGTATTGTTGAGTTAGTATCTCGTAAAACAAGTCTTTTTTAATTGCTATCTTTAATTGATATATTTGTTTATGTACATCAAGGAAAAAAAATAAAAAAGAACTTGAACTAAAGAGAAATTTAGTACAATGCCACTACTTATTTTCTTTGTTACAGCTTAGCATCTCCTTACTTATCTTCTTAAATATCCAAATATTAAGTTCATCAGATCGTTGTGCAAACTCAAAGTCAGCGCAACTCTAATTAAATATAAACCCTAGCATTAACCAACAATACGTGGCTCACTGTACAATAGTAGTCATCTCATTACGGCCGGCTGTACTTGACAGTCATTGTCTAACTCCTCCGGTGTCAGATACCACGTTTTTCATCTCGATTATGTGTTTAGAAATGAAATTATTTTGCAAACTAAAGACGATGTGCCGTGTGGTCCCTGGCACTTTAAAACAGGACCACTCCATATCTTTCCCATGGATGTCGTAAAAGGTGACAAAGGGAAAGGATAATTTGGGATTCTTCTTGTAGGTGATGGGCTCGCAACATGTACCTATTTACTATCTCTATAGGTACTACTATAGCTGATCATGAACCTATTAGTCTTTCCAGACTGCTGGCTCTGTCTAGCCTGCAATGTATAAAGATGTAATTATCGTGAATGAATGAATGCTTGTCATATCTTAAATTGATTTTTAATCTGTTTATGTACATTGTTTTAAAATCTTTAGTTCAGTTCAGGATCTTGAACTTTGTATAATTTATATATTTTTTTGTACTACAATTTGTTATGTGTGCTAAAAAAGAAAAAAAATATTAAAATTGGGTATATTATAAGTATGCACGTGGCCTTCGAGTCTCTACCCATTATAGGAATCAAGACTCAATGTCAGAATGCTACAGAATATGCTATTCTTAATGAAAAATTGTAAGTATGAGGTATGTGCAGTACATCTATCTGTCATACCACTACGTAAAGAATAAAGACGTATATTATAGTATTATATACGTATACATCATATACTCGTATATAACGTTATGTTAGTATTACATACATTCACCCGTCATCACCACCACCATCACCGCCCGTGATTCATTCTCTTCCCGTATTGATTGAAAAGTCAATCATAGTTTATTTATTATTTATTTATAGTTAGTAGCCCTTCAGTCTTAGACTGTTCACGCTATTGAAGTGTCAACGTAATAAATATATAAGTATGTATGCGAACATTTAAATTCAAAGTCAATAGCTCAGTATGTAATATGATAGTAGGTATTAGGTATGCTTTTCTGTCAGACCAACATAGCTATGTCTATACTTTGGGCGGGCAGTAGGCGGGGCGGGTGTAATTCAATTAGTCAGAGTCACACCGCTTTCTAACTGCTACATACATACTATAGACTTGTTTAAAGAGGCCGTATAGCTACCTAACAGAACTCGTTTGAAGTTCAACTTCAATCATGATATATCAAAATGAAATTTAAAAAAAAAACAGTAGGTACTTTTATGTCATCAGATTTCAAAAAAGGAAGGTTCTCTGAATTGTATTGTAGAAAATGTTCCTATCAGAAAAATAAATAAATATATACGGGATAAATTACACATTTAGATTATTACATTGAGTTAGCCTCGAAGTAAGTTCGAGACTTGTGTTACGAGATACTAACTCAACGATACTATACTTTATAATAAATACTTATATAGATTTTGATAAAAGGCTATCAGAAGACTTTCAGTCAAATCTGAAAGTATTCTGGAAATCCGTAAGGTCAGCCCGAGGAAAAACTATAACCAGAGAGCTGACTAGGATCAGATGCCAGGATGGTAGCGTTGTGAAAGGAGAAGAATGTGTGCTAAAGATATGGAAGGACTATTTTGAGAGTTTATTTGAAAAAAAGGAAGAAAATAAGAAAGAGTTCTGCTATAGCGAAGAAAAAGAGAATGAGATGGAAGGCGAAATTGAAATGTTTGAAATTGTGGAAGCACTTAAGAGTATGAAAGCGGGTAAGGCTGCCGGGTATGATAGAGTGTCGGTCGAGATGCTTAAAGCAGGAAAAGGCGTCGTAGCTAGACAGTTGTACTGCCTTTTCAATTTGTGTTGGAGAAGCGGCCGAGTACCAAAAGATTGGTGTAAGGCTGTTATTGTGCCACTTTACAAAGGAAAAGGGTCACAACTGGACTGCAAAAATTATCGTGGTATAAGCCTGCTTAGCGTCGTCGGCAAATTGTATGCTAAGGTATTGATTAATAGAGTCAGGAATGAAACTGATGACAAAATATGGGATGCTCAAGCGGGATTTCGAAAGGGAATGGGATGTACTGATCAGGTCTTTTCTTTGCGGTGCATAGCCGAAAAGTTTTTGGCCAAGAGTCAAAAAGTCTATTGCATATTCGTGGATTTGGAAAAGGCCTATGACAGAGTTGAGAGGAATGAATTGTGGTCAGCACTTTCTATGCATGGGGTGAGCAGTCTCTTGATACGAGCACTGAAATCCTTATATGAGGATTCGAGTGCTTGTGTCAGGATAAACGGAGCGCACACTGAGTGGTTTAAGATTGAGAAAGGTGTTAGGCAGGGATGTGTTGCGTCACCGTGGCTGTTCAACCTATTTATGGATAGTTGTTTGACAGATTTGAAAGAGTCTGAAAGTGGATTAAGGATGAATGAATTACTCGTCAAATGTCTGCTCTATGCCGACGATCAGGTTATACTGGCGTCATCAGCGGAGGAGTTACAGGAGATGGTAAACTGTATGCATGAAGCTTTAAAAGAGAAAGGAATGAAAGTGAACGTAAGTAAAACTAAAACACTGGTTTTTGAAATGGAGAAAGAAATGACAGCATGTAATATTTTGATTGGAGGAGAAAAAGTTGAGCAAGTGAAAGAGTTTGTATATCTAGGATCAAAGTTTACATCAGATGGCAAGTGTGATAGTGATATTGAAAGGAGAGTGAACGCGGGGAACATGGTGAATGGAGCTTTGCATGCCTTTATGAGCAGTCAGAAACTATCCAAAAAGGCTCGACTGGCTGTGCACAGGGGCGTGTTGGTCCCGACATGTATGGGAGTGAAAGTTGGGTATGGCAAAAGAAGCACGAAAGCAGAATAAATGCAGTGGAAATGAGAGCGTTAAGGAGTATGTTGGGTGTGAAATTGAGTGACCGGATAAGGAACAGCGTGATAAGGGAATGTTGTGATGTGAAAGAAGATGTAGTTACAGGAATAGAAAAGGGTATGTTGAGATGGTTCGTTCATGTGGAGAGGATGAATGAAAACAGGTTGACTAAGCAGATATACAAGGAGAGTGTGGAGGGAAAGGTCGGGGTGGGAAGACCTAGACGAACATATCTTGATCAAATTAAGGACGTCCTGGTGAAGGGTCAGGTCAAAAGTGCCCGAAACCGCCGAGCTTGCATGAAGAGAGTTATGAATGTGGATGAAGCAAAGGAAGTATGCAGGGATCGTGGCAAGTGGAAAGAGGTAGTCTCTGCCTACCCCTCCGGGAAAGAGGCGTGAGTTTATGTATGTATGTATGTACTTATATAGATAAACATCCAAGACCCAGGCCAATCAGAAAAAGTTCTTTTCTCATCATGCTCTGAGCGGGATTCGAACCCGGGACCTCCGGTGTCACAGACAAGCGTACTACTGCTGCGCCACAGAGGCCGTCGTCGTAAAAATGCTTGTTAATTAATCCTAGTATTTTTCAGGTTGAGTTGTCACTAGGGAAGAACTAAAGGTTCGTTCCTGTCTCTAGTAAACAGAGTTTGGGAAAAACTCCCGTCGCCTATGAGACTTTACTAGTATTATAGTCTAAGTACTATATAACATAAATACCAGCAGTTAAATTAAACATTTAATTGCATAATAAAATTAAGACAAAAAACGACTAAGGAATAGGCTTATAAACTTGGAATTCTTCTTTTAGGCGATGGGCTAGCAACCTGTCACTATTTGAATCTCAATTCTATCATTGTTGGCTCTGTCTTCACCAAAAGGAATATAGACGTGAATATATGTATGCTGTAAGTATGTAGGTATGTAAATTAAAACATACGATAACAGCACAAAAAAGACTTAATATTGTTTTTTAAGAGATTAAATACCTAAGTTTAGTAAAATTTCTGTACCCTACTTATTTTATTCAAGAGCTTACCCAGTTTGCTCTGTGATACGCAAGTTTATTCCCTTAGTCGCCTCCTTCCACATCTACTGAAAAAAATGAAATACCGAGACATAACCTATTATTTCGGGAATTACTTTTCACTGAAATTATAGTAGATAATTTATCAAAAAATCTCGACTTTCAACGAAGTCTATATAAAACTTCATAATTTAATCTCGCCGGTCGGAGACTAAAAAATGGACGAGTATTAATATAAAAGTTCTTAACCGGTGGGCGTTAGACGATGTGCTTACCACGGCTTATTGTCTCAGTAATCTCTTTAAACTGTTACTTTGTTACCGAGGGAGGTGGGGTAGGAAGAAGGTAGTAAAGTTAGATGTACATTATAGAGCGCGTGAGTTATGAAATTTTGGAACGCACCATAATTAAAACGTTTTTGTATTTTATTAACTAACTAACGTACTGTTTTTTAAAATAAACTTAGCATTATTGATATATATGTTCAAAGAAGTTTGAAATGTTATACAAACTCCTTCTTGTTATGTTCTTGTTTATCTGTGGTGCGGCGTCCCATGCGCGCGCATCTTGAAAATACATGGCATTCGTGTCCAAGCTATCCTATGGTTTGATTGCATGAATGTTTATATATATCTATAAATAAATCAATTATTCTTTTATATGGGATGGGCTAGCAACTTGTGACTATAAGAATCGCAATTCCATCATTAAGTCATACATACAGCTGAACGTGGCACTACAGTCTTTTTGAGACGGTAGGCTCTGTCTACCCTTTAGGCATAAAGACGTCATATAATGTACTTTTAACAAAAATAATTTAAACAATTATTATAAACTATCTTAGTACATAATTATAAAATCACGTCTGTTTTACTGAGTACTAAAAAAATAATTTATTATAACTTTTTTATATACTTATCAAGTCTTTTCCCATACTTTCGGCAGCTTAATTCATAGCCGACTCGATCGCACCCGAATTTTCCCCAAATTAATCTTTCTTCAAACACTTATATTCTTTTGTTGAACCATCGGCGGAGCAAATTTAATCGCTCTCAGTGTTCCTATACACATGTAGGGCTGATACGTAACAATGGGGCACGGAAATACCTTAATTTTGACAATTAAAACGTTAAAAAATGAAATGGCTAGGAGAATAATTGTGACATTAAATTTCTTAGAATATATTATGTGAGATATCATTATATATGCCGTGTGGTTCCCGGCACCAATAAAAAAAAAGAATAGGACCACTCCATCTCGTTCCCATGGATGTCGTAAAAGGCGACTAAGGGATAGGCTTATAAACTTGGGATACTTCTTTTAGGCGATGGGCTAGCAACCCGTCACTATTTGAATCTCAATTCTATCATTAAGTTGAACGTGGCCTATCAGTCTTTTCAAAACTGTTGGCTCTGTCTACCCCGTAAGGGATAAAGACGTGATCATATGTATGTATGTGGATATCATTATTTTTGTTCAAATTATCCGAGTATCATTTGTCAAATTGGGGATGTCCTGGCGAAAGACAGTATGTACATTCCTTAGTACCTTAAACCGACGGGTTCGAGGAGAGTTATGAATGTGGATGTAACGAGTGAAGTATGCGGGTATCGTGGCAAATTGAAAAAATATAGTCACACAAGTTAGTTTTTATTATGACGTGAACCGGCACAGCGATAGGTTTTCGCGCGATAAAAACTGCGTCGCGCGTGTCGTGCTACGAAGGCAGTGTTTAAAATTGTATAGCGCACAGGCCGCTTACAAAAAAAGTTCATATTTAAGTGAAGAAAAATATATATAATAGATCTTCTTTTGTAAATTTTTCAGAATGATTGCCAGGAATTAGAATTATTCACGATATGTTTATGTTTTAAGTTTTTATATTATAGTTTTATTTTCATTTAACAACACGTTGTTTTTTTATTTTATCCCGGCATATTCTTTTCAACAAGCAGTAACAATTTTTGGACTTAATACGAATAGCATTCTCCAGTCTCAACCTTTAGAAAAAAGCAAACAGATTATAATACGGTGTTAATTTAAATCTTAAAGTAACGCAACTTATTAATAATGAACTATAATGCCTACCCATTAAAATGGGGTAAACCGAGTAGCAGGCATCCCTAGCAAAGGGTAGAAACAAAAGCGATTAAAAAACATGGAATCGATTTCATTTTGGCGCGGATCAAATAGGCGTCAAGTGAGTGTAAGGACCGTTCTACACATTTGCCGCATAAAGGCCAGTTTGATTCATATCCAACATTCCTCCTGGTTATTTCCTCATTTTCTTTTCATCATGAGCTCGGTCTGCGCTTTCTAATTAAAATCCTGGATTAGATTTTTACATGAAGCGACAACTGTCTGACTTCCACAACCTTTGTAGCGAAATATAACCCTTATTGGATCATTGTTAAAAAAAAATCAAAATTTTTATTCATTACTATAGGATACTTCATATCGCTTAATAATTGTCAAAACGTATGGTTTAACAACATTGGTTGGCGTCAAATAAATTACTTAAAACTAAGTTTACTGCCGCTTCCAAGGCGTCAGTGCAGAAGAAGCGGTAACAAACTGAACTTGAAGTAACAGAACTTGAAGTAAGAACTGAAGAATTACTGAATTAGTCATTCAGTTGCCTGATTGTGCAAGTTTCCTCAATGGCTAGGGCAACAATTAATACTCAAACTAAAGTAATCATTCAAAAAGCGTTATTGTACCTCGACTAGGTGAGATTTGAACCTGACCATCAGCTTTTGTAAATAGGACACCTCTTCGATTCGATTACAAACGCTCAAAAACGACACAAGCACAGCCGATACCGCTATATCTAAAGATCAAAGTTTTTGTATGGCGTACTTTTTAGACTTTAGTAGGCAATTTTAACATATTCACTCGAGTTTCTGTAGTAATTTTTTTAATCTGTTCTTGGTTTATTCATTTGTTTTTTCTTTTTTACATTCAGCCAGCTGTATCAAAAAACTATGATGCAAGCTGGGTTTTTCCCCGTACAGAGTAACGGAGGTTATATACGTTAGTTTTCACTAAACACGTGTATCCCAGTCTCCTTCTCGAGGACCCGAACGGGACGTAAAACCATGAAGATGGAATTTACTTAAGGGCAATAAAAAGAGAAAATAATGTCTCATGTTTATTTCACATTAGCTACAGTGACATTATTGCAAACTCTACTACTCCTACTCAATAAATAACTTGTCTACTTACAATTACATCCTAATCCACAGATACCAATAAAATGTATATGATTTTACAAAATTATTATAATGACAGTGGTCCTCAAAATGTAGACTTCTCTATACATTAAGTAAATAAATTTAATAAAATTAACCAACAAAAATAGTTTCTCATTTATCGTTATGTAAACAAAAAAATTACAAAACACACCCATAACCGTAGATAAATAAATGAATAAACTGATTATATATTTTTTTGCACACAATCATATAATTTTACTGGTCATCTGTTTTGTCTAAATATACATACAATTAACTGCTTAATCTTAAACCTATGAGTTAAGTCTATTCTACAACTATAAGATTTATTATTTACAAATTTTACATTCTTTACTGCTTTACTAATTACTTTATCATCAATATTCTGATTATTTTTAGGATAAAATACACTGAAATTAATTGAACACGTAATTTTTACTATAAAGTTGAAAATTAAGGTTTATTTACAAATGTAAGTTTGGAATGGTAAATAAAATTAAAGTAAAGAAAAGTATTCTGGCTAATACGTATTTACACTAAAATGGCGCACGTCTCAATTATTCGTTCATCACCAGTGAGCTGAGCAAGCTGAGAACGAGCGAGCGAACAATGCCATCGCTTTATTTTCGCTCATAATTTCGCTCGTTGGCGATATAGCCTGCCCTCTATTCGTCTTTTGTTCTTCTACTATCTTTTTTCTCACTTATAATATATCTCTCTCTCATTCATTCTTGTGATGAAATAATGCCATCCTGTATAAATATTTACAATATAATGAGATCTTATGGAATGTTACATGAAAATGAATTTTTGACAAATTTACATACACACGTTAAGGCACACGACTTACATTATTTTACGCACACCTTCACATTATCAAATATGGCCAATATTGTCATGCCACTTGACCAAAAGCATATAAAGTATTTATAGTACCTATTAAATGTATTGAAACTTCATAAATTGGGGAAAAAACAGTTTCAACATTTTCTATCAATTTTTTTGATATAAAATACAACTGCTAATTTGGATTTTTTATGTTTTAGAATGACACTGATATTTATTCTTTATAAAACTATAAAATCAAACGGAACCAAATTAGTCCTAATCAAAATATTTTTTTTATAATGATACACTGGTGTCATAGGTGCAAAATAAACAAAACGTCGCGTTGATATTTTCCAAATCATCATCACAAATCAGCCAAAGGAAGTCCACAGCGGAACGTAGGTCGACCCAAATGATTTCCAGCCATTTACAGCTTGCATCTAACTTTTCGCCACGGCATCAGTCGAAGCCCTAAGCCCACGCATTACCTCCCCACAGTTGAACCTTTATAATGCGACTATTTGTCCTAGGCATTTTCTTCTTGACTAAAATGTATTTTTTTTTATGGAAATCTATCCATTACTGCCTCCACAAGGCATGGTACCATCACTAAAAATATTCCTTAATAAAATTACGTGTGTACTTTATTATTATGCTGGAGAGAGACTCGGTCTTGTAACAGAGCATCATGGGCGCGTAGTCGCAGTGCTTCTGCGCTGGCGAGGCGGGCGAGGGACGAGGAGGGGGAGGGAGGGGAGGGGGGAGAAGCAGGAGCGGGGGGCTCGGGCTCCGGGGGGCGGAGGGCTGGAGGTGGCAATGCGAGTACGTACCTGTAATGAATGACAGTTTGAGATTCACTTGCATTTTGACTGAAGTCAATTTAAAGGTAAGAGTATATTTATTTTTATTTTTGAGAGTACCTTAAGGTACAGCCACAAACAATAAGGAGAACGGTTTCATGCAATACAATAGTTAGGTATTCTGTCCCTGTGGCCACCTGTCAAAATCTAAAGACTAAATTTGGTCTGGTTACTGTCTATACGAGTATAAACTAGTTATTTCTTAGCTCCGTAGCCACAATATCTAAATCATTCTGAGGTCTATAATACCCAACTGTACCTTACCCAAGATACTCTAAAAGACCCAATCCATATTCTTTTCGGCCAGAATTATTCGTCTACTTATAACATGGCATACAGGCCTATTGATAGGCATATAAAAGAAATCTCTTCCATAGTAATTACACGTAAAAGGTTTCATATCACCATATTCTAAAACACCAGCCGGTAACAAAAAAAAAATAAAAATAAAGTTAACCCACCTATGCAGTAGTGCTCTGAAAGCAGCGGCCGGCTCAGCATCGTGCCACAGCGGCGTTGGCACTCCCAACGCACCCAGACCAGCTCCAAGGCCTAAAGCCCACCATTCTCCACCAGGCGGGCCACCGGCTCCCCATTCACCGACTACTGTTAATAAAAGAACTTAATTAAAAACTTTTCATATTGCAAATCTCGAATTTACTTTGGTGTATCTGTTCTTTTAAAAATAACCCAAAAATTAACGTTTCGATTACGATGGCACTCGGTATAATTATAATTTTATATCCTAGGCATTAGACTGCACATTTGTGTCCCAGGAAAAGTACTTTTTCCCCTTAGAATTTTCGATAAACGCCAAACTGCGCGTGTGAAATCAGTTACTAATTTATCCATTCGATTAATAGAATAAATACGTTAATCGATAACACGCCAGGTGACGTCCAACAATGAGCATTGTTCGCACTATCACCGGCCAAAGCAAACAACGGGTTAATGCAGATCACCTGCGTGTTTGCTCAACGTAAACGGTTGGAGTGGCGCGAGTAGGGTTAATCGAATTTAAAAAAAAGAACTATTTGGCGCTTACTCATTTATTTAGCGATTGAATTTTCATTTCTGTGCCGTGTAGTTCCCGGGATTTTGCCTTTCTAGTATTATTGTCAAATTAGGGGTTCCCCCTCCAAAGAAGTGAGAATGTTTCATACATACATATAATCACTTCTATATCGCTTGGGGGGTAGACAGTGCCAACGGTCTTGAAAAGACTGATAGGCCACATTCAGCTGTTAATTATAAAATTTAGATTCAAATAGTGACAGGTTCCTAGCCTATGGCCTAAAGGAAGAATCCCTAGTCAAAAGCCTATCCCTTAGTCACCTATGCGAATGTTTCGTTCGCCTATTTATGTGACAAATCTTGCTGAAAATGACGACTACTGGCTACCAGATGCAAATGTCTTTATAATACTTTGAATAGTTTGCCGCAATTACTCCATGTTACTGTAATCTGTTATTGGCATGAATTAAAGAAATATAGAACTATTTCAAGAGTAAGTATGAGTATATGTACTATCAAGTATATTAAACAAGAATCATCAAAGTCGGTTTATAATTAGGCCTTGAAATTGCGAAACATATATCCAAAAAAAAAGTCATATAGTCGAAACGAAATCTTCCTACTTTTTTTAGTCAGTTTAAAAAAACCGCATTTGATTTAACCCAAATAAAGAAAGCATATGTAAGTTATTGTTACAATTATTTATAAATCACCTGTTTAAAGTCATATCATTAACCATATACCCAATTACAAAAATGTGCCATGTCGTTTGTCGAATCTACTAATGGGAAATCGATTAAAAATTAAAATGAGGATCGATTATAACTATCGGAAATGAGGTGTGTAACAACAAACGGAAAATAAATCACGCCTATTTAGACAGTGGTTCTCAAACGTTCACTAAGTATATTGTGATATAATTAAAAATATGTGGTCTCCGGCAGCCAAAAATTAAATCACTGCATCAATTTCAGTTGATATCAAAGGAAATTATTTAAAAATGGATAAACGTGGTAAAACACTTAAAAGGAGAAATTTAAGTCTGAACATAGTACCTGAAAACAATTACATCAAAAACTCTAATGGCAGAGTTACTGTTAGTTTTACCAAACCAACCAACTTTTAAAACGTAGCCAAATATCTACACTGCATGTTCTCTTTAGCTGATTTTAGGTTTTTGAATGTAAAACTAAATTTACATATGCATATTAGTATTTACTTCTTATAAAGTAGACACAGACTAAAAGGCCGATTGAGTATGACCGAGATTTCACACATGAGCCAATTAATGACACAAATGTGTCACAACTTGTCAAGATTGAGAACCACTGTCATAATAGTCGCCCAGTAGTGACAAACGTTCATAATGACTGTTAACTATACGTAGCTATTAAATGAGCATTAGTGAACGATACTTTTTTATTTGGGTGGGTTATCGCCACTGATTTTGAAGTTTTTAATGTTAGATAGTAATCAATTGTGGGAAATTACTAGGCAGGGGTTTACTTGTATTTTGTTTAATTGAGATCTAATTGTCTCGAATAATGGTGTTTATAATTGTCTGTCGTAGCAGGTGGAACGGTGTGGTTTCTGTCTACACCTTCGGGAAAGAGGTGTGATGTGTTAAGCAGGCAATAAAACCTTTTAGAACAAAACTTCCACGGAATTTTACTAGAAAATAAACAAAATACAAAACTTATACAATGACTAGCTGTTCCAGCAATTGTTGTTTTGCCATAGGTATATCTAAATATTTTTTAAGTAATTTATAGTTAAAAAAAAATTTTTGTGTGTGGGCAACTCTTATCACTAAGGGGTATAAAAAATGTATGTTGGCCGATTCTCAGACCTAATCAATATGCTCACAATATTTCATGAGAATCGGTTAAGCCATTTCGGAGGAGTACCTACGAGAACGAACATTGTGACACAAGAATTTTATATATAAGATGTTACTAAAAAAGCTACTGATATTGTAAATGCGAAAATTTGTAAGAATATGTAGATATCTGTTTGAAACTTCATCACGCAAAATTTACTACACGAATATTGTTGAAATTTAGGTAACAGATTTAGGAAAGGTAATTTACGTTATAAAACAGGTAGAATATAACCTGGAATAACCTAAAGGGTACTGTTATATATCCGAAAGGCTACTTTCCCAAATTTCCCACGGGAATGAAGCCCCAGAGGTACTACTTAGTATTTTTATAATTATATTACACCTTGTGTTCATTTCTTTGCGCAATAAAATATGTATGAAATATTCGTTTTTGAGGATGATTAGACGCAATTTAATGATTTTTATCGAATCGTATCACTTCCCTGTTATAATGGGGTGTAATATAAGGGTGCCAGGATAGTTTATTAAAGCGATTTTTCAGGGAATGTGAACAAAATTGATAATTATCTATTCATGTATGAAAATGAGGAACTCATTCACCTATATATAGACTGTACCTAGATGTCGTACTGAATTTGTAACTGATGTCGGTAGGTAGGTATACTTTTAGATATTGACAAAAAATCGACAAACAGAAGTAAAAAAAAAATATTTTTTTTTAAATTAACGTCTGTCTGTATATACTTACTCGCATCATGCGAAAACTATTGGTCCGAATTGAAAACTCAGATGGTCTAACGTAAAATCTGGTAAACATCAATTTAGTCCCTGCCTGCCCCTCCGGGAAAGAGGCGTGATTTTTATGTATGTATGTATCAATTTAGTCCCCCCATGCCTCTAAGGGGGCAATTCAAAGGGTCAAATTTTATTTATATTAAGATTGTCAGGTAACTTTTACTACGAACGAAGTCGCGAGCAACAGGTACTACAAAATGAACTTACCATGGTCGTGGTGCATGAAAGGCGCATGATCTCGCCCCAAAGCCTTCTCGCGTTTGCGCCATTTCGCTCGCCGATTTTGGAACCAGACCTGTAACGAACAACTATGTGTTAAAACATACATACATACATACATATGGTCACGTCTATATCCCTTGCGGGGTAGACAGAGCCAACAGCCTTGAAAAGACTGAATGGCCACGTTCAGCTATTTGGCTTAATGATAGAATTGAGATTCAAATAGTGACAGGTTGCTAGCCGATCGCCATACATATATGACGAAATATTCGTATTAATTTAATTAGTGCTACATTCATTCATGTTTTTTTAATGTAGCCAATGTGCGTTCGTCCACGATTTAGATTTAAGAGATCTATATTTGTAAATTGACGTCCGATGAAAATGCTGGAGTGTAGTTTGTTCCGCCGTTTCTTCTACACATGCGCTTTTTAAGCGGTAGTAGTTATATTTAGATTTAAGTGATGTGACGTCAATAAGTGATACCTGGTATCCAATTTTGAAAATAAATCTATTCTATTCTATTCGGTGCATAAAAGAGTCACTTACTTACATTTTAAAAAGTAAGTAACGAAAGTGAGTGTCACGAACAAAAGCTAGAAAGTATAAGTTTTTATAATAATCAAATTAAATATATACATATAATTAAGTATATGTCCCTTCGGGGAAGACAGGGCCAAGTCTTGAAAAGACAAAAAGGCTACGTTCAGCTGTTTGGATTAAGAGATACGAATAGTGACAGGTTATAATAAAATTAGTAATTTTTTTCGTCATCAAATATCAAATACTTATAACAAACAAATAAAGAAAAATAAATTTACCGCTATCTGAATTCGTAAAATATTGCGATGAAAATTGACATTCGAGATCTATCAGACTTATAGAAACTAAAAATTTGATTTTTTTTTTTTAATTTAGGGACTTTTTCTTCGATTTGAATGTTTTATCAGATCTGTATTAGGCTTGGATCAACTTAAAAACTGAAATACAAATAAAATTAAATTCCCCTGTAAAAGGGCCAGTGTTACCCTCTTGCGCGTTCAGATTTTTTTTATTGAGATTATCAGTGAACTTGCGCACATATTTCATTTTAGGGTGGACGAAGTCGCTGGCTTATAATATTCCACAGCGTTCAAAACATTTAAAACCAATGACTTCACAAGATGTCGGAACCAATTGTAAATTATGAAATTGCACCAATTTTTCCATTCACAATGTCTTATTAGCGGTGTACTCCGGCTCAATTTGTTTCTATTCTCGTTTCGCTTAATTAAAACTCGTCTATATTACGTTTGGCATAAGGTCTTTATTGCTACATTTGAGGGTAGGAATGGAAACCACGTATGCGTAATTGCTTTTCATTACGTCGCTATTGTAGTCAGTGGGCGGGAGAGGGGTGGGGGTTAGGGAGGGGGGATGTCAAATTGCCAACAATTACAAAATAAAAAAGAATTAAAAGACTGTTAAAGTTGGAAGAATCGGCGAGCGTTCAGTTGGTTTTTGGCGTATTTTTTTTGTTAGTGAATATTCATTCATGTTTCAGCAATTTATTTATACTCAATACTCAAAGTAATAAATTAGGTAGTTATTCTGGCTCAAATATCTGTGCCGGCCTCAATGACATGTTTATGTTATACTAAGCTTTTGTACTGCCCGCGGTTTCATCCGCGTGGACTATTTCAAATTTTGTCAAAATCGAAATCCATTAGGTTTTCAGGTTATTCTTTACAAACCAAAATGAGAATAATTAATGTAATAATTACATTATTCGTACAGATACCAACTGATTTTAATCTAGGTGTCAATAACTCACACATTCGTGACCAAACCCATAATCAGTACTTTTTATTATTATTTGTAAAATTATTGATAAAATTTCATTTACCACGCATGAACCCTTTGAAAATAGTAGTGAAATAAAGTACGCTTTTAAGAAAACTTAGTCATATTTTAGTAAATTGAAATAATAAATTTCAATCGTTATAATGTTGCGATGTCAATGAACAATTCGGATAAGTCTATTGTTTGTTTGTAATATCTTTATTTCACAGAAATTGACACTGTTACAAAGAATGACATTTTGAAATTGATTTATAGCCATGAAAAGAAATAACAGATATCATGATGTAATAATACTTTTGCCATTATCCATACTTTAGAAATGAATTGTTCAAGAAAAATACGTATCTAAATAGTTTACCTCTATGTTAGTATCTAAAGAAATGGTCTAAATAAAACACGTTTTCATGTAGCGGCTACGACGTAGCACAGTCTACGCTGGTGCTACGACCTCTACGGCGTAGATATCCATAATATTTTAAGTGTAAAAGTAAGTTTGTTTGTTACTTATTTATTTAGGGTAACACACTGAACTGATCGGCGTGATACTTTGTAAACATATAGTGTGGAATAAGGGAAAAAATATACATTACCTACTTTACAAGTGAGCGAAAGTAAATATTGTTGAAATTAAGTTAAAATTTTTATAAAGACCCAATGAATTTCGCCACTTAGGTTCTTCTCACCCTCTATTTATGAAGATGCTCAAAGGATAAAAGCACATTTAAATGGTGAATTAAAAATCCAGTGCAGTCATGAGCATGTTTTAGTAGTCCAAGTATCTAGTGATTTATTTGGAAAAATATGAGAACTGAATTTTAATTAAGCTTATTTTAAATGTACTCCAAAATCATTTATTAACATCGATTCCACTTTTGAAATCTTCCCGATACATCTCGACAACGTACGCGTCACCCAATCAACTCGCATCTCAATTAGAACCACTATCAACTACCAATTTCAAATAAAGAACATTGCAATCGAACCGCCTCTTCAAAATTTATTAGAACCTCAAGATCCACTTGAAAAACCCCATCCAAAAATCAACCTTATTCCTTACATACAAATCGAATTTTCCTTTAAAATTTTATTCTGACTTTAATGAATCGTTGTTAAGCGAAAATGGTCTTTATTGTTTAAGAAATTGAGTGTAAATTTGGGTGGGTTTTGTTCAAGGGTTAGTCGTTTGGCGGTAGGCGCTCTATGGAGTGGATTTAAAGCAATTTGCACTGAGTTGAGTGTGATTTAAGAATCGTGTGGCGTAACCCTAATGTAAGGGCTGTGACATACTTTTTTAGGACTCTAACGTAATATATGTAGTTATAATTTTAAATTAACTTTTTAAATAAATTCAGTTGCAGTTTATTTTGAAAATTTCTGGCTGGAAATAAATTTAGATAGGTACTTATAATAAGTATTTTATTAGTTACATCGTTTTATTGAATTACAATAGAGCATTCGGTACTTGGTTCTCATGAGAATAATATAAGCTTTTTACTGTAGCCTTAAAGCATGTTCGTGTATTGTGTATGGGAATAGTTATAACACCATTAAAAATTAAATTAAAAATTTGTTTATTTTATATATACCATAATATTATAATGTTTATTTAGTAAACATATATACATAGCCTTTCAATGCTGAGGTAAATCAAAAAACAATCGTTTTTATTTAAGACGGGGGGGATTTACTATTTTATCGGGGCTTTGTGACCTAGAGCGTGCCTACTTAACCAAGCAGTCCATTGTAACTGTCATAAAAACATATTTATTAAATTTTGTAACTGGCAACCCTGTTCCTGGCAAAGTTACGTTTGCACTCAATATAGTCCTATCCTTATACAAATAAGGTTCAATTTCGCATAGCTCGTTGGCGTTATAAATGATAGCGTGTGAATTACCCGCGATATTTGAGGTCTGCATTCAGCCTTACTATACTTGAAATCTATTTAACCGAATACAACAAAGAAGGAAGTTTTGTGTGTTACTTTAGATTCAGAATAAGTGACAGGTTGCTAGCTCGTCATATCATCATATCAGCCGTTATAATATATTGTCGCATACACTAATACTTACATACATACTCACGTCTATATCCCTTGCGCGATAGACAGAGTCAACAGTCTTGAAAAGGCCACGTTCAGCTTCTTGGCTTGGTGATAGAATTGAGATTCAAATACCTAGTGACAGGTTGCTAGCCCAACGCCATAAAAAAGAATCCCAAGTTAATAAGCCTATCTCTTACTCGCCTGTTACGGCATCCATGGGAACGAGTTGGAGTAGTCATATTCACACATTAAATAAATATATACGGGACAAATTACACAGATTGAGTTAGCCTCGAAGTAAGTCCGAGACTTGTGTTACGAGATACTAAACTCAACGATACTATATTTTATAATAAATACTTATATAGATAAACAACCAGGACCCAGGCCAATCAGAAAAAGTTCTTTTCTCATCATGCCCTGGCCGGGATTCGAACCCGGGACCTCCTGTGTTACAGACAAGCGTACTACCGCTGCGCCACAGAGGCCGTCATACATACATACATACATTATTTATACACTCATTGTTTTGTAAGTAAGTACCTACAAAATCTTCGCTCCACTAAGCTATTTTCAGGAGAGCTGTGCTTAGCGAGGTCAAGTAAATCAAGCGATTCTATTGGTCGGCATATTATGCCGTGTGGTTCCCGGCACCAATAGAAAAAAGAATAGGACCACTCCATCTCTTTCCCATGGATGCCGAAAAAGGCAACTAAGGAACAGGCTTAAAATCTCAATTCTATCAGTAAGCCAAACAGCTGAACGTGGCCTATCAATGTTTTCAAGACGGATATACACGTGATTATATGTATGTATGTAATCTCGAATATCTCTGGTTGAAACGCAGCCTTAGTTCAAACCAGCTACAGTTCAATCCCCACCACAAGTGTCCGTCTACCACACAGATTACCCCCCACCCGCCGTAATTATTACCAAATTGCAACAGTGAGATTACTTGAATCTAAATCTCGCTTAATTTAAACCATTGTACTTACTTGATTGGCCGAGACTTGCTCTTGTAGAGTTTTTGAGGTTAGGCACATCAAAGAGTTTAATTTTAATTTGGTAGGTTGCAACTAAACTAGAAATATACTTATAGAAGTGCGAATAATATAATACTTACGATAGAAATTATATATTTCAAAGAACCTTGAAATAATTAATTTTTCGTATGAAAATATCTTCGACCGTGTGGTTCCCGGCACCATTAAAAAAAGGATTGGACCACTCCGTCTCATTCCCATGGATGTCTAAAAAGGCGATTAAGAGGCTTACAAACATGAAATTCTTGTCACTATTTGAATCTCAATTCTATCAATAAGCCAAACAGCTGTACTTGGCCTATCAATCTTTTCAAGACTGTTGGCTCTGTCTACCCCGTAAGGGATATAGATAGGCCGATAATGGTATTTTTCTTAGACTCTTGTAATATATATGCGACTATGCGTACTCATATCAGTCTATATTCACTGAAAAAGTCGAAACCAAAAATCTTTTAATTTCACCAAGGAATGACATTCTGTGAATGTGCACTAATGAATGCACTTTCAGACAACAAGAAGGAAGATTAAGCACTTAAAAGCGACGTTAGAACCAAAAATTATAGGCTAAGAGACAAATTAAAGTATTATAACTTTTTATAGTAAGTATAGTTACATGCGGATTATAAAATTAGAATTTTAGGAGGTAGACGATATAATTCATAAAGTTTATAAATCCATTCCCGATTCACATATAATCACGTCTGCATCACTTGCGAGGTAGACAGGGCCATCAGTTTTGAATGATGGAATCGAGATCCAAATACAAGAATGTCAATTTTTTACAAGCCTATCCTTAGTCGTTTTTCACGACATCCTAAAAAGTGACAATAATGTGCACCACGCCTCATGACTAAATTAATAACTAGCTACAATGACTGTAAGTTTGTAAACTCTTTATTGCACATTCCTTGTTCTCTCTCTGTTCTAAACGCTCGAAGTTTAAAAACGGAACGCGTATCAATTTCATATTTAAATACAAAATAAGAATTAATTCTTTTTTTTACAGTAGTTGGCAATGCGGCCGCAAATTTTAAGCCTTTCTTGGCGTTAAAATCCTCCAAGTGACGTCACATCTTGCAAATCTCGCGATACAAGACTACTGTGATTAAAATGGCGGACAATTAGCGGCCGCCTGATAATGAGTGCTAATGTCGCTCGCGCGCAGGGCTGTCGACGACAAGTTTCAAATTAAGAATTTTTATTTTTTCTATAATTTAGATTATTTTGTGCCGTGTACAATTAGAATACATCATGTCCATCTCTTTGGCACGGAAGTCGTAAATAGCGACTAAGGGAATAGGAACATACATTAATGCAGTTTTTACCACGATTTAATATAAAATATATTCCCCTGCAAAGGTTGCGGAAGCCAGACGGAAGATGCTTCGTCTTAAAACCTGACTTACCCAATCCATTATGATTGTCTAAAGGCATATATAGTTACTCAAGATTGAAGTGACAAGAAGATGTTTATATAAAGATATAAATAAATATAAATAAATAAATATTACGGGACAAATTACACAGATTAGAGATACTAACTCAACGATACTATATTTTATTATAAATACTTATATAGATAAACATCCAAGACCCAGGCCAATTAGAAAAAGTTCTTTTCTCCTCATGCCCTGGCCGGGATTTGAACCCGGGACCTCCGGTGTCACAGACAGTGCGTACTACCGCTGCGCCGCAGAGGCCGTCGGTTGAGAGTTGAGTTGAGATGTTTTGTATTTATCTAGACGAGTGCTTGACCAAAACAGGATCGTCCTGGCGAATGGCGTTCTGGCGTCAAGAAACTAAAATAATGAGCTTGCATAAAGAGAGGCGTGTGTGTGTGTAAGAAGTAAGCTTATTATACCCATATTTTTTAATGAAATGTAAAATGCCCTATTGTTGTTGTTGCCCGTGTGGTTCCCGGCACCAATACAAAAAAGAATAGGACCACTCAATCTCTTTCCCATGGATGTCGTAAAAGGCGACTAAGGGATAGTCTTACAAACTTAGGATTCATTTTAAGGCGATGGGCTAGCAACCTGTCACTATTTGAATCTCAATTCTATCATAAAGCCAAATAACTGAACGTGGCCATTCAGTCTATTCGAAACTGTTGGCTCTGTCTACCCCGCAAGGGATATAGACGTGACCATATGTATGTATGTATGTTACATAAATATTGTAGAACCCACAAAGGTTCTAACAATTGTCACAAACTATTTAGTGCCAGCCCTTAGTCCGAAGGTGACGGCCGCTACAAACATTAGGGCTGTTCACACAAGTGTATAATGACGCGCGAATTAGTGAACCATTGTGCACGCCGCCTTAAAACCCGTTCATTATGTGCCACTTACATTATTAGTGGCTATTTAAATTTTAAAATCTAGACATATATAAAATCACGTCTTTTCCCGGAGGGGTAGGCAGAGACTACATCTTTCCACTTACCACGATCCAGATGCATTTTTGACTATGATCTAAAACTATCGCTGTCCCGTTTCACATACACATACATACATACATATGGTCACGTCTATATCCCTTGCGGGGTAGACAGCATGCCACGTTCAGCTATTTGGCTTAACGATAGAATTGAGATTCAAATAGTGACAGGTTGCTAGCCCATCGCCTAAAAAAGAATCCCAAGTTTGTAAGCCTATCCCTTAGTCGCGTTTTACGACATCCGTGGGAAAGAGATGGAGTGGTCCTTTTCTTTTTTGTATTGGTGCCGGGAACCACACGGCACACGTCCCGTTTCACTGCATAATAAAAAGCGAAAATATTTAATAATAAATAAATATGGCGTTGTGCGTCCCATGCTGCGAGGGAGAATGGAATAACTTTTTATACGAAGCGACTACCGTGCCGTGTGGTTCCCGGCACCATTACAAAAAAGAATAGGACCACTCCATCTCTTTCCTACGGATGTCGTAAAAGGCGACTAAGGGATAGGCTTATAAACTTGGGATTCCTATTTTAGGCGATGGGCTAGCAACCTGTCACTATTTGAATCTCAATTCTATCTTAAAGCCAAATAGCTGAACGTGGCCTATCAGTCTTTACAAGACTGTTGGCTCTGTCTACCCCGCAAGGGATATAGACGTGATTGTGTGTGTGTACGAAGCGACTACCTTGGGATCTCTGCAGTCCGTAACCTATGCAGAAGATACTAACCCATACAGGATCACGGTAAAAGCTTCACACGCTATAAGTGTACTCTATTGCGTTAGTCGCATTTTACGACATCCATGTGAAGAAGGTATACTAATGCAATTTCAAAAACAAATACAGTTTAACGCATAAAAGTCGCTTAATAAATAACGACCTTAATATTTGAATTACATTCGATTTATAAATCAGTAGTGGAATTACCAATTAGGATCGATTATAAAATATTAATGAATCTGCAATAATAAAAATAATAATTAACCACACTCGTTGGTTCAATATGAATATTGCTTTACCGCAAATTTAATTACGCAATAATTAATCATCAAAATGAGTATCGAGTGATGTTAATTCCGACGAAATTGACAGTAGATAATTAATAACAAATTTATTATGTACAATGTAATATAATAATTAATAGAAATTGAAATATTTTAATGCAAATTTTTTTTAATTTGTTTGGGGTTTTTAATGTTGTTTATTATGATTATTTTTTACATACATCCATACATATTATCACGTCTATATCGCTTGTGGGGTAGACAGAGCCGAACAGTTTTAAAAACAGAGAAACCTACAAGAAGAATCCCAACATCATTAGCCACTCGCTTAGTCGCCTTTTACGCCATCCACGGGTAAGAGATGGAGTGATCTTTTTATATTAAATTGCCGAGAATCACACGGCCGTGTGGCCAATAGAAAAAAAAAACAAGAGGACCACTCCATCTCTTTCCCCGTGGATGTCGTGTAAAAGGCGACTTAGGTATATACTTATAAACTTGGGATTCTTCTTTTAGGCGACAGGCTAGCAACCTGTCACTATTTGAATCTCAATTCTATTATTAGGCCAAACAGCTGAACGTGGCCTATCAGTCTTTTCAAGACTGTTGGCTCTGTCTACCCCGCAAGGGATATAGACGTGATTATATGTATGTATGTATGTAGGTTGACAGTAGATAATTAATAACAAATTTATTATGTACAATGTAATCAAATCAATTATTATTTTCTAGAAATTAAAATATTTTAATGTAATACTTTATTGGGAGTTTTAATGTCGTTTATTACGATTTCTTTTTTAAAATTAACATACCTACCCACGTAGAAAGTGGGTAAAGGTAAAACGACAAAGAAGATTATGATTTCTTTTTTACATATAGACTACACGGCACAAGATCAAATTTCGAAAAAAAAATTTTTTTTTTTTTTAAAACTGACCTGCACTCTTGCCTCGCTGAGATCCAGCCTCATGGCCAGCTCCTCCCTGGTGAACACGTCGGGGTACTGTGTCTTGTCGAAGGCCCGCTCCAACTCGTGGAGCTGGTATGTCGTGAACGTGGTACGGCTGCGACGCACCTGCTTAAAAATTATCTATATGCAATACATGCAAGAAATTGTATGCGAAGGTAGGTATAGTTTATAATACATACATACATAAAATCACGCCTCTTTCCCGGAGGGGTAGGCAGAGACTACCTCTTTCCACTTGCCGCGATCTCTGCATATTTCCTTCGCTTCATCCACATTCATAACTCTCTTCATGCAAGCTCGGCCGTTTCGGGTACTTTTGACCTGACCCTTTACCAGGACGTCCTTAATTTGATCAAGATACGTTCGTCTAGGTCTTCCCACTCCGACCTTTCCCTCCACACCCTCCATGTATATCTGCTTAGCTTATAATCCGGTTTCGAACATTGAATTGTTGTATTACAAAAATCAAATGTCGTGTGGTTCCCGGCACCTATAGAAAAATGAATATGACCACTCCATCTCTCTCCCAGGGATGTCGTAAAAGGCGACTAAGGGGTAGGCTTATAAACTTGGGATTCTTTTTTAGGCGATGGGCTAGCAACCTGTCACTAGTTGAATCTCAATTCTATCGTTAAGCCAAATAGCTGAACGTGGCCTATCAGTCTTTACAAGACTGTTGGCTCCGTCTACCCCGCAAGGAGTATAGACGTGATTATATGTAAGTATGTATGCAAAAATCAAGCTCTAATATAACTAAAATGGGGTATGGAAGTTGTATGAAATCTTACTAATATTACCTTTGCAAAAGTTTGTGAGTATGTGCGGATGTTTGTTACTCTTTAACGCAAACTCTTCTTAAACCGATTACGATGCAATTTGGTATGTAGATAGCTGAAGACCCAGTATGAAACAAAAGCTACTTTTCATCCCGGATTTCCCCGTCATTGATTGTTACTATAGGGTTTCCACGCGTACGAAGTCGCGGGCGGAATGCTATCGGGTGGCTAATATTTTATACTAGCGACCCGCCGCGGCTTCGCACGGGTGCAAAATTATAAATGTTATCATAAATAAAAACCTTCCTCTTGAATCACTCTACCTGTTACAAAAAACCGCATCAAAATCCGTTGCGTAATTTTAAAGATTTAAGCATACAGACAAACAGACTAAAATAGCGACTTTGTTTTATACTATGTAGTGATAAACATCTAGCCTAATCAAAAATGTTCGCATTACCTCGTTATCACAAAAGAAACCAAGTTACCTTGCGCGGTCTTCCCTCCATCTCCAAATGCTCGTGATCGGCATGCTCGTGGTGCAAGTCAGCGTGCTCGGAGTGCTCGCCGTGCTCAGCGTGCTCAGCGTGCTCGTGCTCATGCTCGGAGTCCGAATGTCCACCGCTCTCGCTTTTCAGTTCCCGATCTAGGACAATTAGAAATTAAATCGATAATTGCCGTGTGGTTCTCGGCAGTTTAGGACAGTACTGTAGCGGCCGTTCAGCACTTTTTAACTTGACAATTTAAATGACCAAAACCGACTGACAGACTATGAAAAAAGGACAATCGACCAAGACGACAAGACGTATCTTGAACGGGAAAAATTCTTTTTTTATTCAGACACAGACACAGACAGACAGACAACAGACCCTCGGCCCGTTCAAGTACCAATTATCAAAAGTTAATAATTGACCTATAATAATCATTGAATGTCAATTACTACTTTCCATTAAGGCAATGAGTATACCAATTAATTAAAAAAACCAATACAATAATTAAGTTAATCCTTGTAGGTAATTCCCGATTCATTTAATCCTTGTACATACATACATACACAAAAATCACGCCTCTTTCCCGGAGGGGTAGGCAGAGACTACATCTTTCCACTTGCCACGATCTCTGCACACTTCCTTCGCTTCATCCACATTCATAACTCTCTTCATGCAAGCTCGGCGGTTTCGGGTACTTTTGACCTTAACTATTTGTTGTTAATCCTTGTAAACTACAAATAATATTTAAATAACAATCAAATAATTTAATTGTAATGATGTTAAATCTCATTGTTGCCAACTACTTTCCCACCGTTCTATAACGTGACATGACATCGATCTTATAATCCCAGTTGCCAACAAATCGACTAACAAACATACAGACAATTCTACGACCGAATAATTCGACCCCTCAACTTACTACCTAATTAAATAAATACACAAGCAAAGACAAAGCTTATACTATTAGCATAAAATTGATTTTGCAATTCAACTATAAATAGGGATGTCCCCCCATACCAAAACAACATTGATAAGTACGCGTTTTTTCTATACATTTAACGTCAGTCGATAAATACGCGTATTACTAATACCATTTTAATTTCATTGTATCAATTGTTAAGGGATTTCGAGAGATCAGTGCTAACAAAGTAACAGACAAAATGTTTATTATATTAGCTATTTTATTTTGAATGAACTCTCAACCTTTTGATTTCAATGTGTTTTTGAGCATGTTTTCATTCGAGTGGTACTTTATGATTTCTTTTATTAAAACTCGGAACGAAAAAAGTAGTTGAAGATCAACTAAATTAGCATAGAATTCAAATTCAAAAGTTTTATTCATTATTATGGGACACTTCATATCACTTAATAATTGTCATATCTTTTGGTTTCACAACATTGGTTGATTTCAAATAAATTACTTAAAACTAAGTTTACTGCCGCTTCCAAAGCTGCAGGGCAGAAGAAGCGGCATAGAAAAAGTCTATTTAAGTAAATGTATATTTTCATTCAGTATATTAGAAATAAAAGATGTTTCTTATTTTTATAAATTATTTTAATTATGTAAGTCGCATGTTTCACACCGTCTACAACTGTACTTTCCTCCGAACTTTGGATAATAATTGCTTTTGTTAAATTCCAAAATTGGTTAAATTTAAATTGTAATCGATAATTGATCAATATTATTTCGATTTCTTTTTTTTTAAACATAAGGTATATTAATTTATAATATGGAGATTTAATATTTAGTTCTAGTTAATTTTAATTAATTTGTAATTATATTATAGTATTAAAATGTAAGATAAGAATAACAGCAAATAGCTATACCAAAAGGTTGTTCATACAAGAATGTCTACTACATATTTAATAATAAATTATAAAATATTCTACTTATAAATTGGTATAAGTATTTTACTTATAAATAATTGGTTAAGAGACATCTGTTTTTCACATACTTACTCGTACCTGTAAAAATTTAACAGGTTTGAGTGGCCACTAATGCCATGTTAGAGTCTTACCACAAATAACTGTCATACCTACCTTACGGGGTAGACAGAGCCGATAGTCACAAACTCTGCCACGTTCATCTAGCAAGAATTCCAAGTTATGCCCTTCGCATGACCGTCTTTACAATCATCAATTACTTAATACATAAATAAACCCGTTTTTAATCCAAATCTCATAATGTCAATGAACAAAATAATTTTAATTAACTCTCTGCCATTTTGACACCCGTTCGTGCGAAACGCTTTTATAATTACACAGTCTACTGCTTACAATTGAAATTACATTTCTCATAACAATGTAACACGCCAAATTGTTTAACACGATATTAATATTCCGATGGCACTCGCCGTTTGATGTCTGAATTCACTCGAAAGTATCGCAATTAATTAGAATTAATAAAATTTAATTTATCACTTCGTTTGTGAAATATTACCTAAAATGTTCTGATGTGAGTAAAATCTCAATGAACAATAACTTTTTTTAGTTTAAATAAATACACAGACTATCTTACTCCATAGATTTCGGGAAACAAAATGTTTTGGGAAACAGGTATTACCAATTTTCATGGATTTATACATACCTACATTTTTTATGATCACTCTTCGTGTGGTTCCCGGCACCAATATAAAAAAAAGAAAAGGACCTCTCCATCTCTTTCCCATGGATGTCGTAAAGAGCGACTAAGGGCTTATTAATATGGGATTCTCCTATTAGGCGATGGGCTATTTGAATCTCGATTCACGCCAAACGAAAATGATTAATGATTTAAGCCGAGCCGCTGAACGTGGCCTATCAGTCTTTTCAAGACTGTTGGCTCTATCTAACCCGAAAGGGATGAAGACGTGATAATACATGTATATGTATGCACTCCTGTTTCCTAATGGAGTAGGCAGAGGCTTCATCTTTCCTCTTGCCACAACCCCTGCCTACCTACTGTATTTGCTCTGTGAAAGCTGATTAAGAGTTAACATTTTTTTATATTACGTAAATTTTACTCATAACAGACGTACATATATTTAAATTCCATCCACAAACCGATCGAAGGCCTTTTGAATCAGTATTCGTTTTCGAGTAATCCTGTCAAATTGGCACTCATGTCTCGTTACTAGCTTTACCTAGTCTGTATTTGCGTTCGTAACAGTTCTTATTTTCTACGCAACAAGGTCTCAAATCGTACATAATGGTGTATATGCTCTTGATACTAGTGAACGCTAAGCGGATTTTTATGGAATACCTGTTAGTATAAAACGGCTTGCGATAACATGTCGAGTCAAATGAAAAATGGTTTCAATTAGTTGGCTAGCTAGCTAGCTAGGCTAAGGCAAACCATTATGTCATCGTCTCTAAACACTTATTTCGAATTCCAATTAAGTACTTATAACAATGTAGATACATTTTTACAACGAACTCTTACTCTTTAGTAATTTACCACGTATTCAATCTTCCTGTAATTTCTGACATACAGAAAGAAGTACCTACTAAGAACGGTGTTTATTACTTTATTTATTTTAAAAACATCAAATGCCAATTACATTGTTACAACGAACGTGGGTTAGTTTTTCATTTACATACTTCTTTAGTAATTTACCACATATTCAATCTTCCTGTAATTTCCGACAAACAGAAAGAAGTAATGAGAATGGTGTTAATTGCTTTATTTATTTTAAAACCATCGGTAAGTATTTTACATACCTTCATTACAATGGTACAAGCGAAATTAAAAACAATTATTTAATGTAATTTTATAACAATCAATCAAAATTAATATAATAGATATGTTTTGTGATATTATATATGTATTGATTGTAGAAAATGTAGGATTATAGGTAGGTAAGTTCTAATATTTTAACAAAACAATATATACTTTTGTGTTATTATGGTACTGTATGTATTATTCGGTATAGGTATATGTAGTTGACGTTGAAAAGATGAAATGCGAGCCAATGGACTGAAATCCGAGGACGCCGAAAACCGGACCAAGTGGAGAGAGAAGAGTCGGAAGGTGGACCCCGGGTCCCGAAACACTTCTGTGGGGGGTACAAACAAAGATGAGAAGTGAGAGAGAGTTGACACGATGTACAAAAGGCATATAATAATAAATCGAATATTCAAAAATTTCTCCTCATATCAGACAAAGCAGTTTAAGGGTTTTAAGTGAAGTAAGTACTTCAAAAAAAATCTATGAAAAACGCATATTACTTGCGGTCACAACAACTCTGATATTCAAAATCCGTGGTTCTCAAGAGCACTCCAAAATTGCTTATTAGTTTTGTAATCCTTTAATAACTAACGGAGTGTGATAATCTCTTTCATAACGGCCTAATATTTATTATATTCTTTGTAATAACATGTGTTGGAATATAATAACAAAATATTGGCTTTGTCGGACGCTCCGGGGGGCGGCAGTGAGCACAAAATGTGTTGTTAACGATGATAATTTTGGGTTTTTGTAGTGTGTAACCCGGGGATAATTACCGTTACTCTCATTGGGTATAAGCGCTTTAATATTTAGCTACTGTATGTGTAACCATGATTCGATATGGGTAAGGTTTTCCAGTAAAGGAAAAAAGGCGGGAGTCGCTTCGTGCATAGACTTTTCCAAACCATAACACTATTTTTTTTAATAAACACCACCACCCTTGGTTCCTCCCGAGAAAGGTGACAATGCTACCGCTATTTAGGGATAGCGGTAGCACACGGGTGTCAAAAGTATCCGAAACCGCCGAGCTTGCATGAAGAGAGTTATGAATGTGGATGAAGCAAAGGATCGTGGCAAGTGGAAAGAGGTAGTCTCTGCCTACCCCTCCGGGAAAGAGGCGTGATTTTATGTATGTATGTATGTATCCCTAAATGTTATAAAGGATATAATTTTAACCTCTTTTTTTATTAATTTATTCATCTCATTCATCAGAACTTATTTGAATTTACATACAATTTCAAACATTATTATCTAGATTGAAGTGAACGACCTTTCTTCTGATTCGACTTTGTTACCCCATTTGGGAGCCATCCATTTTGTTTTAGTACCTTTAATCTTTGTTTAAGATAAAAAATGTCACAGATGTAAACACCTAAACAAAATGTTTAAAATGGGCTTAAAAAATATAAATAAATAAATAAATATCAGATGCTTTTGTAAAAATAAACATATGAAGAGCGTGGGTTTTTGTTTTTGAGATAGTAACGTCCCATCGATGTCTTTTGTATGGAGCTAACTATTGATCTACTGATAAATTTAGTAACGACTTGTGAACGTTTTCTAACTGTAAAAATTAATAAATATTAAGTAGTATTAAGTATTTAGTTATTAATAAATATTAATGAGGTAGTTTTGTATGTTTTTTGAACGTATTTGAAATGACAGCGTAACACATTTAAGTAGGTAGGTACATTTTATTACCGACTTTGTATAAAATATGTAGGTAGCTGACAAATTTATTTTTTGTGTGATAATTTTGCGGATGACCGTATACCTACATTAGTATCTACTAATACGATTAAAAAAAGCCTAGAACGAGTGTTTCTATTTGTCTGTTGACTACAAATATGTCGTTAATCTTCCCCAAGTGTCATTATATTTTTTATCAAGTTCTTTGGATTATTTGATACTAACTTTTACCAGCAACTTCGCCCGCGTGTATTTGTCTCTTATTTACATATAGGTAATTTCAAGAAGATTGGTCCAGTAGGAAAAGCAAGAAGAGACACAAACAAATAACTTACTTTCGCATTTATAATATAAGGTACTAGCTGTGCCCGCGACTTCGTCCGCGTGATATAGTTATTTTGGGCATCATTAAAGCCCTCATATTTCATATACCTACTTATTCCATTATTTCTTTGCTCCTTATAGTTGCAGCGTGATGTTATATAGCCTCAAGCCTTCCTCGATAAATGGTCTATTCAAAGCAAAAATAATTTTTCAATTCGAACCAGTAGTTCCTGAGATTAGCGGTTTCAAACAAACAAACTCTTTAGCTTTATAATATTAGTATAGATTTGTGATTGAATGAGGGCTCAATTACTTAAAGTGATGGTTTATTCCACTTTGATCACCTGGATGATAAAACTCCACATATTTGTGTCCTGAAATTACCTAATAGCATATCACCTGGGTGATCGAAATCGACAAGATTTGATTCTACATACTACTATTATTACCTATATATAGGTAGGTAGGGATGTATTTTTACCATTAAACTTACCTATAGGTATACATACATAAAATCATGACCATATCGTCTGCGAGGTAGACAGAGCCAACTGTCTTCAAAAGACTGACAGGCTACGATGATAGGTCTACAGCAGTTTGGCTTAATGATAGAATTGATATTCAAATAGTGACATTACCATGCAACCTTTAAACCTACTTATATATATTTTACCAGTTAGTATACAAGCATATACTTTTGCGATATATTTTTTTTCAGTAGGTAGGTACGGAAGAATAAAAGTAGTTAGCAACAATTGTGACAAGTTAAAATCCTCCGGTAAAGATTCGTATCTAACATTTTATATGAAGGTAGGTAAGTAAGAACCTTACAAAGTTGGTAGATGTGTAATACCCCCGCTCATGTAATAAATGACCTACTGTTTTATACGCGTGTCCTATGTAATACTAGCTGTGTCCGCGACTTCGTCCGTGTAGAATAGTTATTTTGGGCATCATTGAAGCCCTCAAGGGTGAAAAATTTTCCCCGTTTTATTTTCACATTTTCCACTATTTCTTTGCTCTCTTAAAGTTGCAGCGTGATATTATATAGCCTAAAGCCTTCCTCGATAAATGGTCTATTCAACACAAAAATATTTTTTTTAATTCGAACCAGTTGTTTCTGAGATTAGCGCATTCAAACAAACTCTTCAGCTTTATATCTAATATTAGTATAGATAATAAGCGTAATGTGACGAATTACTTATCTAATTATAAAAATACTCACCTGTTTGTCTGTCTGTGTGTCCAAGTATACTGTCTATGGTGTAGACAGTACCTCGCCTACCAGTATCTGACATTGCTAATAGTCCACACTTCACAAATTATAATAATGAGTTCATAAACTTCAGTGTCAATTATCACTTATAAAACTAAACAATTAAAATTAATCAATGTTTATTACATTAATTAATTTCCTAAAATCTTTTTTTTTTTGTAATTCTTATAAGTACGCGTAAATTTTTAAACAATGTTAACCCTCAAGATGCTCACAATCCAAAACCCGAAGTTACACTGTCAAGTTTTGCACGAACCCGGTTCGTACCGCCTGACAAGCGACACAACCTTTAATATCCTTTACTCTTTCCCTATCGTTACAATTCGTATCTATCTATCCTTTTCTATAGCCACGCCTCTTGTTTGCTATTGGCCGAGGGTTAAGAGTGGGGTTGTAAATTTAAGCCTGATGAGTTAGTAAGTTAAGTAGACGAAATCCGCCACTCACATGAGGCGGTTGGTTCTGTCGCCTTTTTTTGTATTGACGTATTCATGTTTCTTTTTTAAGTTCGTAAAATCACTGTTCGGTTTATAGAATTAGTAGATTATTAGTTTTGTTATATATAAATACACAGATTGAGTTAGTATCGAAGTAAGTTCGGGACTACGAGATAATAACTCAATGATAGGTACTATATTTTATAATAAATACTTATAGGAAGTTTATTTGATAATTATGTCTTTTATAATTGACGTTTATTTATTTTCCCATGATTAAATTAAAAAGTTACAATTATAATAAAGCACTAAGTACTTAAAGTATAATTTATAAATGACTACACAGTCACTGTAAGTCTGACATTGTCATTTATTAATAAATTGTTAAGGTATACAAGAAGGAATAAGAGTATTGTCATTCTAATGGCTTTTGCGGTTTCCATGTTGGAAACAAAAGGGTTTTTAGAAAACTAATGTAGGTAATATAATGTAATTCCGATAACAATTGAAACTTGACTGGGACTCGACTTCACACATAGTCACGTCTATATCCCTTGCGGGTTAGACAGAGCCAACCGTTTTGAAAAGACTGTAAAGCCACGTTCAGCTGTAAGGCTAAATGATGGAATTGGGATTCAAATAGTGATAGGTTGCTAGCCTATCACCTACAAGATCAAGTTTCCCTTAGTCGTCTTTTACGAAATCCATGGAAATGATATGGATTGGTCCTATTCCAAAGTGACGGGAACTACACGGCACTCGACTGCACTGTGCAGAAAATTATAATTATACATACAACAAAATTAAAATACGTCATTTCTATAATTGTGCGAGTACTTAACTATACCTAATACGGCATTTCTTTAATCTCATGTGGTTCCTAATTCTATAATTCCTACAGAATAAGAATCCCCGACCGACTAAGTATGCTAGCATAGCGAATAGCAAACTTACTTATGCAACACTTTTAACAACAACAAAAAAAAATTATAACTTTTAGGACCTACTCAAATACACAAAGTCAAAGCTAAGCATTTCATACCGCAAAATGCATTAACTTTTTTTGCATTCCCCGAAATTCCTATAAACTTTTTTGTGGTTACACATACATACACATGGTCACATGGTCACGTCCATATCCCATGCGGGGTAGACAGAGCCAACAGTCTTAAAGACTAAATGGCCGCATTCAGGTATTTGGCTAAATGATAGAACCGAGATTCAAATAGTGACAGGTTGCTAGCCCATCGCCTAAAATCCCAAATTTATAAGCATATAATAGCCCTTAGTCGGCTTTTACGACATCCATGGGAAAGAGATGGAGTGGTCCTATTCTTTTTTGTATTGGTGCCGGGAACCACACGGCACCAATACAATACATTTTTGGTGGTAAACATCTGTTAAGTATGCTGCCCACTCGGTTCCACATTTCACTACCCAAAGGTTGGCTGGAAGAGATTGCTTAGCGATAAGATAATAATCAGAAAATCACACAGATGACGTATTACGACGGTCGTCAAGACACTGTTGGCTCTATCTAGACCGTAGAGGAGGAAAGACGTGATTTTATTATAATTAACATTGTATTAGCCGTTCCTTGAAAAACTAATACAAGGAACTGCATAAAATAAGACTTTACACAAGTCAAATTTCCTCGAAATATACTGACTACAGTACAAAGGTGCAAAATCGCGAATTCTTTCTTTTTATAACTATTTGGGTTAAATTTTATTGTTAAATTTAAAAGAAAACATTTCTTATTGTTTAACTAATTGTTTTAAACAGTTTCTTCATTGTTCTATTTGTTTCTATTGTCAACTTAGTTTTGTATTTATCTTAGGTATTATAAGCGGCCATATTTCTTATAAACTATCTTTCTAATTTTTTTCCGTGTGGTCGTTTGAAAAATTGAATGCGTTAAGTATGTTGTTGTTAATGTCTTGGAAAGCGATTTACAACTAACACTAGTGGCTAAGAACGTCTTAAACAATCGATGTTATGATTGCCTCAGATAACACTCGCATGCATTTCCATCCATCTATATCGTAGAAGGCGACTAAGGGAGAGGGTAATCAATGCTAAGCGATCATATTATTGAAATGTATTTGCTGCTATTTCTTCCTAAATATTTATAAGTAGGTATATAGATAATCAATAATAATTGGTCAAGAGTACCCGAATGTGGATGAAGCGAAGGAAGTACCTATGCAGAGATCGTGGCAAGTGGAAAGATGTAGTCTCTGCCTACCCCTCCGAGAAAGAGGCGTAATTTTATGTATGTATATTGATAATAAATAAAAATCTAATCTAACTGCATATTTCCGTACCAAACATTTGATTGCCCCATGTTTAAAATGTTAATATGATGACTGCATCTTAGTTTAAGCATTTTATTGTAAATTCTTTTCTTATGTAAGTGGATTCATTGTAATCTAGTTATAAGAATAAATTCTTTAAACCAAAACCTAACAAACTTGGGATTCTGCTTGTAGGCGATGGCCTAGCGACCTGACACAATTTCAACCTCATTTTCATCATTTAATTTATAGGTACTCGTATCTACTTAATTCAGAGAAAACAAACTATTCTAAGGATTCGTGAGAAAAAATGAAGTCATATGTCTTTATTCACTCTGTATTATCTACTCTAATATTATAAAGCTGAAGAGTTTGCTTGTTTGTTTGTTTGAACGCGCTAATCTCAGGAACTACTAGTTCGAATTAAAAATTCTTTTTGTGTTGAATTTATCAACGAAGGCTTTAGGCATATAACATCACGCTGCAACTTTTTGGAAGCGAAAACATAATGGAAAATGTGAAACAAAACGGGGAAAATTATTCATCCTTGAGGGCACACTTTCAATGATGCCCAAAATAACTATTCCACGCGGACGAAGACGCGGTCACAGCTTGTGTAAGATATTAGAGAAACTATTTAGGAACACCTTGTGTAGGGTGGGGAGGGAATTTTTTACAACAATGAGAAATAATTATACATACATACATATGGTCACGTCTATATCCCTTGCGGGGTAGACAGAGCCAACAGTCTTGAAAAGACTGAATGGCCACGTTCAGCTATTTGGCTTAACGATAGAATTGAGATTCAAATAGTGACAGGTTGCTAGCCCATGGTCTAAAAGAAGAAACCCAAGTTTTTAAGCCTATCCCTTAGTCACCTTTACGACATCCATGGAAAAGAGTGGTGCTATTCTTTTTTGTATTGGTTCCGGGAACCACACGGCACCGGCAGAAATAATTATATACCTATCTGTAGGTAAGTACACATAAGTATGTATAGGTTTCTATTATCAAGTACCTAACCCGAGACAAAGCTGCAACTAGCCGGCAGTTAGGAAGCGATTAGATCAGTGGAAGGAAGCGCCAGTCGGAGGCGGCTTTAATTGTTTGCGGCATTGGCTTTGAACCGGCCATTGTATAACTGTCTGTAACTATACATGAAACGATGAAATTATAATGGATTTAATTACACGATAAAGAATAGATAATAGGAAAAAAAGAATAGGACTAGGTACATCTCTTTCCCATGGATGTCGTAAAAGGCGACTAAGAGATAAGCTTACAAACTTGAATAATAATAGGACCACTCCATCTCTTTCCCATGGATGTCGATAAAGGCGACTAAGGTTAGGGATAGGCATACAAACTTGTGATTCTTCTTTTAGGCGACGGGCTAGCAACCTGTCACTACTTAAATGAATCTCAATTCTATTAATATGCCGAACAGCAAAACATGATCTATCAGTCTATTTCTAGACTCATGGCTCTGTCTACCCCGCAAAGAATATAGACGTGATTGTATGTATATATAAAGATACGTTCAAGAAGTATGCAGGGATTACTTACCCCACCGGAATTTTATGTTTGTATAGAATAGAATAGAATTATTGGCTTTTAAACTTGAGAGTTTTACAGACAATGGTTTAGTTAGGTTATTAAACCATTGTCTGTCACTGATTATTTCCAAGATGGTATAATGTGTTGCCAAAATATTTTTAGCTAGTAATAATATAAAAATAAAATTTTGATCAGAACTATATTACTGTTTTGTTATTAGTATGCAGGTAGCAATAAACACGAAAATCATAAGCAAATGGGTAAGGCAAATTCAAATGAAAGTCTTGGAATCCCTTGCCAAGACTTGACAAGACGGTTGATGAAAGTATCTTAATCAAAACAGTCACGTTACAGGCAGAAATTCTGATCAAAAGAGAGAAAAATGTACATACATAGGTAGGTACTAGACATAATCACGTCTCAATCCTGGAATGGCTTAATAATGGAAATAAGATTACTTTGAATGACAGTCTTTTACGTCGAGGGAATAATTTGTGAAGAAACCTGCACATTCATGCAACTGGACTTACCATGATCCAATACGGGTTAGGTTCCCTTGCAAAGGTTGCGGTGCTCAGAGGGATTAGTGCTTGTTTAACTCGATCAAACGCGTCGAGCAAGTAAACGCGAATTTGTATGTAATTTGATCAGCGCCATCTAGTGGTAACGCGATGGAACTAATGCAATTCCATACGAATTCGTGACCCTCGCACTAAATAGCCCCTCAGATAGGAGTAACTTCGTGAAAAGACCTAACTGATACTCAATCCTGGATGCATGGCTTGTCCAGAGTGGTGAGGATGTAACCGGGATTTAAGCCAGAAGGAAGGAGATGGAAATGTGTACTATTATTATAAAGCTGAAGAGTTTGTTTGTTTGTTTGTTTGAATGCGCTTATCTCAGAAACTACTGGTTCTATTTGAAAACTTCTTTTTGCGTTGAATAGACCATTTATCGAGGAAGGCTTTACTACCTATAAGGAGCAAAGAAATGTGGAAAAAACGGGGAAAAATATTCATCCTTGAGGGCTTCAATGAGGCCCAGAATAACTATTTCACGGAGACGAAGTCGCGGGCACAGCTAGTCAGATTATAAAAGATGGAAATTAGAATAGACAAGCTCAAAGTGCGACAGCCTATCGCCTTAAAGAAGAATCCCAAGTTTGAAGCAAAACAAAGTACTTATTCAAGGATCATGTTACGCTCAAAGATGTGGTCTCTGCCTACCCCTCCTCCTTAACACACGGAAACCGAGATCCGACTGGTTTGTAATTAAGTAGTAGGTATGAAATAAAATCGTTTTCTAATGCCGCTGAATGACATAAGCGGCGATAGGGTGAGTATACGATAGAATCATTTGAGAACATTTTCATTTTTAATACTTGCGTTTCATTTAACTGGCTGTTTTGAGAAACATTTTGAGTCTTTATTTAGATAAAATAGAAGAGGAAACTGATTTACCGAATCTTGATTGATTTGAAACTTGACATGTTTGTTTATAAATTATAAAGTCTAGGTGTGCACTAAGAGAGGTTTTCACGAAATTTCCACGAATATGGAAATTAAAAGCAGTTTTAGTTGTAGGCTGGCGAAGCAGCGGGCGAATACTAGTCATTTCTTTTTAAGTTATAGCTTTAAACCGTTAGTTTACTCAGTAATTTAATTGTATTGAATGATCGATTTTGTGTTGTATATTATATTGTATTGACGGCCTCTGTGGCGCAGCGGTTATATGCTTGTCTGTGAAACAGTAGGTCCCGGGTTCGAATCCCTGTCAGGGCATGATGAGAAATAAACTTTGCTGATTGACCTGGGTCTTGGATTATCTTTATAGGTAAGTAAGTATTGAAGCAATTATCAAATATAGTAGTATCGTTGAGTTAAAATCGAAACTCGAACTTACTTCGCTTCGTGCTCGGCTCATAACCTAAGTGGTTGATCAGTGACGAATATAATATTTTTTTAACAATACACATCAGTGAGATGACATGACTGTAATATTTCCGTTTTAATTACTCGATTCTGCAAAGAATAAACGCTACAAATTCACCATGAAAGCTACCTAACTGAAATTATAATAACTCTTCCAGTCATAATTATCTACCTACATTATTTTCTATTTTATATGTCGAGACGAATGTCTGCCGTCTGTAGTCTTCCTACACCGGGTGTAGCATCAGCGCCGACGTGAAATGATCCGGAACGCGCCCCGACTCAAAGCAGAGCGTAGAACGGTAGAAACGTCAAATTTATTTCCGCCGATTAGCGTGGTGTCTTTGAGCGCGCGGGCGCCCTAATGGGGGCTATTATTTTATTTTCCGGCGCTCGGCGAATTGCCTTAATTCGCGACAAAGTACTTACGGAATCGCTTTGTGCCTGTTATTTATTGGGAAGAAATTAAGCGTGTTAAAGACTTTGCTATTATATTTTGGTAGGCGAATAGTTTTGAACTTTTGTTCGTTAATGGTCGCAGAATGGTTAAGTATTTCCAAATTTTGTTTCATGAAAGAAAAGGACATGAAATTTATACACAAGTCTTTTAAAATACCTACAGCATTATCTTCCTTGTTGTTATTGTACTTATAACATCAAGTTTCCATAGATTTCGGTCACAGGTTATGAGTCCAGCTGATGTCAAAATGTTAAACATCTTCAAATCACGAACGCTGGCATTAAAATCCTTAGCCAGAAGGCTTCGATTTTTCTCTGTGGCTTAACCACTCGATCGCAGCCATGTTAAAAGCATCATACGCCAAACAATGAACTGGAAATTAAGGTTGCATTAAAATAAAAGCGGCTATCGACTACCGTATGAATCGCTAAGCCGATAACATGGATGCTGAGTGGTTAATGGCTCTGGTTGGAATAGGGTGGGGGAAGAAAGGCGATATAAAGAGCGGAAAATATAGGGTGCGATTTGTTTCAGCAACTCATTTTGAAGTAACGGAAATCGACGTCTTATTATCTGACCAAATTCGGCGAGGGCCCAAATTAATATGTACCTAATTGTCACACACTTATCAAGTAAAGTCATCTTCTTGGTGTAAGTAATAATAATAATAATAATTTATTTATTTCATAAAAACATACATATTTGGACTTACGTCTAGTTAGGTACAGTAATAATGTATTTAGGTAATCGTAATCACATAATTATTGGTTGAGTCCATCACACTAGTGTTTAACTAGGCCGAGCCTGTATTATAAACACTAGGTCCCTTCACAAAATAACATTTTAGGAATATTTATTTACATTTAGAAAGAACATTTATTATTTTCTCAAGTTAAGTACAAAATTATAATATATTACGAACATAACGTAACGTAAGTCCTACCCCCGAAGCGTGGCACGCGCGACGTTATTTTTATCGCGCGTGAAGCTATCGCTGTTTCGGCTTTTATTATGACGTGAAACGGGACCGAGATAGTTTTTTAGCGCGATAAAAACGGCGTCGCGCGTGCGATGCTGCGGTGGATGTTTGAGTGCTCAGCATTGCGCCTTTTCTGACCATAATCCTGGATTGGGTGAGTTACGTTTTTACACGAGGCGACTCACGTCTAACCTCCAGAGCCTTCGCAGAGAAACTTAATACATATTGTATCATGGTTGGTTACATATACAGTTGCCTGTATGTGCAGGTTTTTTTCACGATGTCTTCCCTCACCTTAAGGGCATAGGTAAGTATAAATTAAACTAATGTACCTACAAATCACGACTCATTGTTAAAACCTCGTTTAGTAAACTAATGCTAGATATAATTACTTACACCGAGGTGACGATTTTCTAAGTGAGGACACCAAAAAGTATTTGTATTCTTCAACACCTATAAATGGAATTAACCAAAGACTGAAGTTATAAAACCGCTTATACCACCATAACCATATCTTCAAACGGCTTAACGACGCAAATCGAATGCTTTACATCGTGTCGCGATTTCTCGATTCTCAAGTGGCTGCCACAATACGCCCCGCATGTAGGGTTGCCAGGTACACAGACAAGCTTTTTACCGCTTTTCTGGCAAAAATTTATGTGTCCGACATGTGTGGATTTTTATTTATTTGTCGCATCGAAACTCAGGAGCGCGGAAGGATTTTAAAAAATTTTGGTAATATCCCAATAAAAAAAAAAACTCATACTGTCGATCAAATCACGAAATGACGACAAAAATGACGGTGTCAGGTGCCTCCGTCTGCGTAATATGAAAAATCTCTGTATCTCCTGTTCCTGCAGGTCTTTCGGGAAATTCTCTCATAGCACCCCTAGTCCAAGAAACCATAGAGAACCTACACGCCATATTGCAATTCGTCAAACCCAGCGGCATAGTGTGTGCGTTACTCGGTCACTCAGTATCTCAAGAGTTTTATATAATAAAGTTAATATATTAGGCCACACTCGCAGGTCTGTCCATCCATTCAAAATTTAAAAATTCAAAATTTTTATTCATTATTATAGGATACTTCATATCGCTTAATAATTGTCAAAACGTATGGTTTAACAGCATTGGTTGACGTCAAATAAATTACTTAAAACGAAGTTTACTGCCGCTTCCAAGGCGTCAGTGCAGAAGAAGCAGGTAACAAACTGCACTGCAGCATTTTCTTCTTCTTGTATTGTATATTATTGATTTACTAACATTGTATATTATGGCGCCTTGGCACAACCCTGCCAGCATCGATTTTAAATACGGAATGTGCATTACCACTAAACAATGCCTTAAAGTGTAATACGATTAAATGGGTTTCAAGAGGTAAAGGCTATACGTCTTAAATAAAATCATACCTCTTTCCCGGAGGGGTAGGCAGAGACTACATCTTTTCATTTGGCACATATTCTTTCGCTTCAAATAGGAGGAACAAAAAAATTAAACGAAAGTTATATTATAAAAACGTTTGCATATATTTTCATAGACATAACAAATGGCTAAACATTAGTCTTCTATGATTTTTACTTGCTTAAATTGCTAGCGATTTATTTTTACTGTAATTCATAATGTTCTGGAAAAGGTTTGTAATGGTTCTAAGATTACCAATTTTTTTAAACTTATACATTCATTGCATTTTTTTCCCAAAATAGTTATTTTTTTATTTACATCTGGTAACCTTTAACCGAACATAACCTGTAAAGGATGATAGACCCCACATACATTGATAAGAATAAGATAAGGTTGATAAATTCAGCTAATTCCAATAAATTTATCACTAACAGCTATGGCAAGCAATATTCATGATAGACTTACATGAACATTCCACAATTTTTAGCTACGAACTTAAGATTTACTACCTCAAGATAGCATCTCAATGTAACCATAAATAAACAAAATGAACTTATGGCTTATAATACACATACAACAATACATACTATTATCAACTGGATGTGTTACATACATACATAAAATCACGCCTCTTTCCCGGAGGGGTAGGCAGAGACTACCTCTTTCCAGTGGATGTGTTACCATGACCCAATATGGGTTAGGTTCCCCTGCAAAGGTTGCAGAGGTTAGACGGGAGTCGCTTCGTGTAATAACCTGACTCATACAATCCAGAATCATGGATAAAGGCGCACCCCGGGCTCCTCTCTAGAGAGGCTGTAACCAGGATTAACGCAGTGGAAAATGATCGTCTAGAAATAAGAATTAGATAAAAAAAAAATTATTTGATCATACACGACATTATCTTCTGAAATAACAAAACGAGGGAAGCAATATTTGTAGTTAGTTATCAGCCATTATTGTAACTTTGGTACATAATGAAATGTTAACCTCATATGACGTATCATTTGTAGTTTCCGGCACTTTCTAATACGACCACTCACACATCGTAAAAGGCGATTAAAGGATAGGCTAATAAACTTCTTTTAAGCGATACGCTACCAACCTGTCACTATTTGCATATCAATTACATTTTTAAGCCATACATAGCTGAATGTGGCCATTCAGTCATTGTCAGACTGTTGTCTCTGTCTTCATATATGTCTCCTTCTCTAACAGTCGAATAAAAATTTTCACACTATCTTTAAGTAGCTAATCTAGAATGAGTATAACAACGATACATATAAGTATTATATTGGCATAGTCTACGCGTATGTACAGCCAACAGCATACAAACCTACCCATCATTTCATTGCAAATCGCCTCTATTACGGCGTCATACATTTCCATATGGAGTAACTTGATATTATGATGTTGACTGTACGTCTGTTAGTATAAACATGTATATCTCACTTGTTTTAAATAGAAAAGAAAGAACTTTTTCTAATATTCAATTTGGTTCGTTATACATAATAAATTTAATTTTACAAATATTTTGCGCTGACTTGCTTAGATATGACACATTTTTATAAAAAATTGAAAATCACGTACGGCGTATGATTTTGGGACACCTATTAGAATAAGACCATTAGAATCTTATTCTGTAGATGGTAGAGGTCGTAAAGGCCAATACAATGTAGTATTTTTTTTTTATCAAGTAGATATTTATTTTTATATCGTTGAGTTACACCGTATAGTGTTAGGGCGCAGAAAAGACTGTAAACCATAGAATTCGGAATAGTATAAGACTATAGAAGTGGTAAATACTGGTAATTGTAACGTCTCAACGGTTGTGACATGATCAAAGCACGTGTTGTTTCCATCTTGTCTTCATTCGACAGCTTTACAACTGATCAGAAAATGTGCGCGATGCCAATATGCCATTTCTATTGTTTTATATTTTTTCGAAGTCTTTGCAATAAATGCTCCATAAATTGTGTGAAATTATGGCATTTCTTAAGTTAGACGACAATTAACATCGACCCTTTTATAACATTTACTAGAATAATGAATTTAAAACATCTAATTTTAAAATTTTAACAGGATTTATCCCCGAATTTATCAACTCAATTTTATCTAATTCGCAGAGAAACCTATTTCTTTTACAAATAGTATCAGCTTGTTGATGCAATCAATATAAGGAATGTTAAATTTTAGGGGCTTATTTTACGAACATTAATTATAGAATAACATACATACAACATACAGTTTAATAAATTCGTTAACAGATACATCATAGTGAGCTTATTTTATTCTTATTACAAAGCGGTAAGGTTGTTTTTATACATGCTTTGTCTTCATAATCGTCCGGACATCGTCACTGGGGAATGCCAGGTTTCACCTATAACCATGATCCTAAATTGGGTAAGTCAGGTTTTTTTACGAAGCGACTCCTGTGTGACCTCTGCAATCACACAGAAGTCGCTTCGTAAAAATGCAGGGGAACATACCCTGTATCATGGTTACACATCCAATCGCCTGAATATACCTACACTTTTCTCACGATGTTTTCTCTCACCATAAGATCATAGGTTAGCATTCACACTAATGTACGACACACACAAGATCTCTCGTTTACCATTCAGATACATTTAAATACTCTGTCACCGGTTCTCGCAAAATCTACTACTCGATAAAAAACAACATTAAATTTAAAATGAGACACAACGCATATAATATTGTCTTAATTATAATATTTTGTAGTAGTAATTTCACCTTACGTATTTGTATTTCGTCTGAAAAAAAAATCATTGAAATTTCTCGGTGTTTCTCGATGCGATCTTCATATAAACCTTTAGCGTACGGACAAAATAAACTTTATTTCATTAAAAAACAGTACAAATCTTTATAAACTTAATTGACATATACACAGATTTAAACAAAATCAGACTTTATTGTGACATTATAAAACAGAGAAAACATTAAACACCATCACACCCATAAAAAAAACTTCATAAGAACGATATAAAGAAATTTTAAACATCATAATACATTTTATCACAGCTTCAATTTTGTTATATGCCCAAATAAAATATGAAATTTAAACAAACACACTTCATTTTACAAGCGAATTTAGACCTATAAGTACAATTTTTTTATCTGCATATCATTCAGACAGTATAATTAATGAATTAATGGTCACTCATTCTTGTTTTTGCGCTATCAATCGAGTAAACATTCAAACAATAATGAAAAAGGAAATATTTTACAAGAAGAAATAACCAACTTAAAATTTTAACACAAATTGTTGCGCTTAAAACGTAGTATAATTTGAGTAAGTACTTACACTACAAACTTATCCAGAACTTATTTTGCAAGCCAATTTAGAGCCATTTTGCGCTTATTTTTTTTTAATTCTTATTGTTTAAGCGCTAAAGTCAGAGCTTTACTCTGCTTAGGTCTTTACGACAAGGTATAACTGACAATGCCAAGACTATATAGGTACTCCCATAACTTTAACTTGTTTTAAAAATATAACTTCATATTTATGTGGAGTTCAGATTTTTAAGTATTAACCTTCTGTTTAGGCCTAATATGTATGGGAATGACATGAATTAAACAAGATATAAACAAGTTCTATATAATATCTAAGTGTCAATTCTCTCAGCGTGTTCGTATAGAATAGTGACGCCATGTTTTTTCCGCCAAACTGACACTAACAGCTATATTTATATGTGCGTAATGTAGTTCAGCTATTTAACTATTAGTTATACTCTGTTGAAGGCCAGATTGTTAAGAAAATTAGTGATAAAACTTTAACAAGTGATGATAAAAATCCATATATATCTTAATGTATATTTTCAAATTATTGTTGTGTTCTGACGCCATATTTTCTTAGCACATTTTCCTTTAGCGCTTAATAATCAGAGTCTATCAGTAAGTCTGACTATAAATAAGTACATTCTATTAAGGTCCAATATTTAAGTAAAATTATATATAGTACAATAAACTGTAATTTTATAAACAAATGTAGCACATTTAAGTGTCAATCCTCTCAGCGTGTTCAGATAGAGTACTGACACCATGCTTCCCCGCCACTCTGACATTGTGGGCACTAACAGCCGTATTTATATGTGCGTTATGAAGTTCAGCAATTTGTGTGGAACAAGCCGCGGCCGGATCGCCGGAACCTGTGAGGCTGCCTAGCCTGGGGACGGGAAATCAATCAATCTATCATTATACGATACTTCATATCGCTTAATAATTGTCAAAACGTTTGGTTTCACAACATTGGTTGACGTCAAATAAATTACTTAAAACTAAGATTACTGCCGCTTCCAAGGCGTCAATGCAGAAGAAGCTGTAACAAACTGCACTGCAGCATTTTCTTCAACAACGTCAACTTCACAATTATCCAAACTTAGAATAGAATGTAGACTGATCGATCTGAATCTGTCTATCCCATAAAGGATTAAGACTTAGTTAGACAAACTTAGACTTAGTCTCCACTCACCAGAACTCATTCCCTGGATGCGCATTCCCGTCCCAAGGATAAGTCATAACGAGTAATTTGCCGGCGTGTTCTCCCGTCAATTTCGCGGCCGGTTCACGATTTTCCAATTGAACGTTGATACCACCTTGAAAACGTAAATCAATCAATAAATCAATTTATTTAAAACTAGCTGTGCCTGCGACTTCGTCCGCGTGGATTTGGGCATTATGAAAACCCTCAAGGATGAATAATTTTCCCCGTTTTTTTCACATATTCCATTATATCTTTGCTCTATTATAGTTGCAGCGTGATGTTATATAGCCTAAAGTCTTCCTCGATAAATGGTCTATTCAACGCAAAAAAAATTAATTCGAACCAGTAGTTCCTGAGAAACTCTTCAGCTTTATTATATTAGTATAGATAAATCAATTCAGGACGTCCTGACAAAGGGTCAGGTCAAGAGTACCAGAAACCGACGAGCTTGTATGAAGAGAGTAATGAGTGTGGATGAAGCGAAAGATGTTTGCAGAGATCGTGACAAGTGGAAGGATGTAGTCTCTGCCTTCCCCTTTAGGAAAAAGGCGCGACATTATGATTATGATGTATGTAATCAATTTGTTTAATTATACACAACAGGTTACAACCAAAAGTAGCAAGTAACATTATATATAATTGTATGAATTTAATTATAGAATGAGGTATTATTTTTGTTAGTTTCCAATACTTTTTAGATTTTAATATTAATATTGTTATTTTAATAAGACAAGCTTTCAAACTGGAACCTAACTAAAGTACAAGTCTTTTATCTTTTTGTGCAAGCTACCATGAGGACCGCTTACCTTCCCCCTTATATATCATCTATTTGGTTGTATGCATATTTGTAACGCGATAACTTTCGAACCGCCCATCTGATTTTGATGAAATTCAAAAAGTAATTAGGGTATGTCAATAGAATTTTTAAGTTCCTTGCAACAAAATCAGTTCAGTCGTTTTTGAGATACTCGGCGACCAAATAACATAATGTGCCGTGTGGTTCCCGGCACCAATACAAAAAGAATAGGACCACTCCATCTCTTTCACATGGATGTCGTTAAAGGCGACTAAGGGATAGGTTTACAAACTTGGGATTCTTTTTTAGGCGATGGGTTAGCAACCTGTCACTATTTGAGTCTCAATTCTATCATTAAGCCAAATAGCTGAACGTAGACATTCAGTCTTTTTAAGACTGTTGGCTCGGTCTACCCCGCAAGGGATATAGACGTGACCATATGTATGTATGTAAATAACATAAGAAAAAAATATAAATAAAAGGTTTCTCACCTCTTGGATGTTTCTTGCATTCAAAGAATATCTTCTTCTCATCGCTCTCGCCAAATAAAGCTAGTATACCAGCGCTGGGGCGAATATACGCGAAGTTTACATCCGAGACGTGATTCAACAAGTCCTTTTTGAGGTAAGACCTTATCCTTTCTAGAAATGATAGCACGTAAACGTCCGTTTGGTGTGGCGATATCTTCCACACTCCTAAACCTGGGAAGAGAATTTTTCTTTTATTTACTTACTTGACTTTTTTTTTTGACGGCCATAATTGTTTTAATCTGCCGTTTGTGAATAACTGATTTTTCATGCGAGTGTACTTGTTTTTTTATGTTTACTTTATTTATAAGATTTACAAAAAAATAAATTCACTAGACAGTTACATACTAGAAACTAATAAATTGAATTATATCCATACTATTAATAAAGAGAAAAGATTTGTATTTTTGTAACGTAATCCGTTACAAAAATACTCAAAACTACTGGCCTGATTTTTATAAACAGCCTCTAACAAAGTAGTTTTGCTCTAAGATGCTCAACCTCTTATAACACACCTCTATATGTAATATTATCTCATGTTCTATTAAAACGTTTTAAATACATACTTACGACGCCTAATGATATTGATAAATGCGTATTTTTCCACCTTTCGCTCTATAATCAGCCGCTAACAAAGTAGTTATGTTCTTAAATGTTCAACCTCATATAAAAGACATCATAACCTTTTTAAATGTGGCAACTCCTTAAATACTTACCTATATTGACTTATTACTTTATTATATTGACAAAACAACTTCTTCCGCCTATTCCGTTCTATAAACAGCCTCTTACAAAGTTATTTCGACTAAGATACTCAGCCTCTAATAACATACCTTTGTATCGAATATTATTTCATGTACTATTTTTTTTTTTTATTATATTTTTTTTTATAATAAATACTTACCACACCCAATGATATTGACAAACGCGTCTTTTTCCGCCTCCCTCGCTCTATAATCAGCCTCTAACAAAGTAGTTTCGACTAAGATGCTCAACCTCTTATAATAGACCTCATTGTCGAATATTATATCAGTGCCAGGAACTTTGACGTAACGGTCGGTATAGCGTTTGTCTTCGGATTTCTCCGATATATTGACGTAGGAAGTGAGCTCTTCGTGCGTGTAGCTGTGTACCTGAAAAAAAAAATGAGTAATTGATCACATTTTTTATTAAAATGTGAATATTTGAGAAAGGCCGAGGCGAACATAGCTTTATTAAATACATACATATGGTCACGTCTATATCCCTTGCAGGGCAGACAGAGCCAACAGTCCTGAAAGGACTGAATGGCCACGTTCAGCTATTTGGCTTAATAGAATTGAGATTCAAACAGTGACAGGTTGCTAGCCCATCGCCTAAAAAAGAATCCCAAGTTTGTAAGCCTATCCCTTAGTCGCCTTTTACGACATCCATGGGAAAGAGATGGAGTGGTCCTATTCTTTTTTTGTATTGGTGCCGGGAACCTCGCAGCACTTATTAAATGTCTGAGAAAATTTAAAATTTTCAATATACCGATAAGCTGCCTTAAACATGGTATGCAAGGATTTTGAAAGTTGTACTCCGCCTACCCCACCGGGTATAAAAACGAAATTCTGCCAGTTTGTCTGTCTGTAACAATTTCACGGAAGAACCGCTGGACGGGAGAAATACTACGTGCTACGTATATAATGTTTGTGTACTCGTATTGAGCGTTACTTCTTCAAAGTCAAACCACTGAATCAATTTTGAGCAAAAATTAAAGCATTAGAACATAAGCAAATTTTTCTTAATTACATACATACATACATAAAATCACGCCTCTTTCCCGGAGGGGTAGGCAGAGACTACCTCTTTCCACTTGCCACGATCTCCGCATACTTCCTTCGCTTTATCCACATTCATAACTCTCTTCATACAAGCTCGGCGGTTTCGGGTACTTTTGACCTGACCCTTTACCAGGACGTCCTTAATTTGATCAATATACGTTCGTCTAGGTCTTCCCACTTCGACTTTTATTAACTTTTCCAATTTTTCTTAATTACTACGAGAAAATGGAAAAACTGGAACTCTTACCTTACCATATCATAAAAATCAACATACCTGATAGAATTCCGACCACATCTGCCTCCACATGTGCTTAGTGGACTGATTGTTCCTCACGTAAGTGGTCTTCAACACGTTCAGACATGTCGTCGGCGTCACTTCCTCACCGTAGCCGTTGTCCAAACTGTTCTGCTGTTCAGTTATCAATATGTCTTCGCAATCCATGCGCAGTTTGCGTTCGAATCTTGCGCCTATTAAGCCTGGAATATGAAATAAACTTACATACATAGATACATATAATCACATCTATATCCGTTGCGGGGTAGACAGAGCCGAAAGTCTTGAAAATACTGATACGCCTAAAAATGAACTTGTAGGAAGTATAGTTACAGAGTTAGTTATTCCCACAGAAGATAGAAGGAGAAAATAGGTGAGAAATAATCAGTTTAAAATTACTATACTATATTATTGAACATACAAATTAAGAATAATTGACAATAAACATTAAATCTGACATACATATATACATACATATGATCACGTCTATATCCCTAGCGGGGTAGACAGAGCCACCAGTCTTGAAAAGACTGATAGGCCACGCTCAGCTGTTTGGCTTAGTGATAGAATTGAGATTCAAATAGTGACAGGTTGCTAGCCCATAGCCTAAAAGAGGAACCCCAAGTTTATAAGCCTATCCCTTAGTCGCCTTTAACGACATCCGTGGGAAAGAGATGGAGTGGTCCTATTCTTTTTTGTAATGGTGCCGGGAGCCACACGGCATAAGAATTAAATCTGTCATTTTTCTGACTAAACAAAATCCATGGCAACCGTTGCTATTAACCGTTCAAGAAGTTTGCCTACAAACTCACCAATTATAACTGCATTCTCTTCCACTCCCTTCTCCATGACAACTCCTGCATTATTTCTAGAACCATCGTTGATACATTCCGTATGGCCGCTGACGTATACCATCGCCGAGAGTTTCATTTCGTCGTAGGAGAGACAGTTTTCAAGGATCAATGGCGGTTTCTGTTGTAGAGTACCGATCGACTCCCATCCGTCGTAGCTGGAAGCATATAAAACATACATACATATTATATTCACGTCTATATCCCTTGCAGGGTAAATAACATACATACATACATACATTTAATTACGTCTATATCCCTTACAGGGTAAATAAATACGTACATACATACATATAATTACGTCTATATCCCTTACAGGGTAAATAAATACGTACATACATACCTACATATAATTATGTCTATATCTCTTACAAGGTAAATAAATACGTACATACATACATATAATTACGTCTATATCTCTTACAGGGTAAATAAATACGTACGTACATACATACATATAATCACGTCTATATCCCTTGCAAGGGTAAATAAATACATACATACATATAATTACATCTTTTTCCCTTACAGGGTAAATAAGTACGTACATACATACATATAATCACGTATATATCCCTTGCGGGGTAGACAGAGCGAATAGTCTTGAAAAGGCCACGTTCAGCTGTATGACTTAACGATGGAATTGAGATTCAAAGAGTGACAGGTTGCTAGCCCATCGCCAAGAAGAATCCACAGTTTTATAAGCCTTTCCTTAAGTCGCCTTTTACGAAATCCATGGAAAAGATATGGAGTAGTCCTATTTCGAAGTGCCGGAAACCACACGGCAGTAATTAAGCCTTTGTTATTTATTTAAAAGTAACTAACCCCGTCTCTCCGGTCAGTAACAAATAATGGTCATTTTCCTCCATGAAGGTGACCGCTCGCTTCTTCAATATCCTGTCGATGAGGTCTGGCACCGTCATGTCTTTATAGAAAGCTTTTTCTATGGCGGTCCCAAACTCCCTGAAAAAAGGCAATCATATATATGTTTATATATATTTCGCCTTCAATCACATATATAATTTTTGCCTTTAGTCAAAAGGTCGCCTTCTACAGAAAGCATTACTGACACAAGAGTAAGGAACTATGTATAGATTTGACAAAAGCAATCATGTTTTTTAATCCCACAAATATTTCGACCAGAATTGGAAAATAAAGAAACATATTTGTATTGTAGGTATGTTATGCTTAGAAATATTGTTAGTACGAAGTAGTTAACACAAATTATACAGGTGTTAACAGCCAAAATTTTTAGTTTATATTCTTGTCTTTTCCATTAACTTTACGTTAAAAAATCCTTACCTTTTATAAATGAGGAAATGTGTCATAAGATATAGCACCCTCTCGTGTATGATGGGGTATGTAGAGGCAACATTCTTCTTTAAATTCTCTATAGGCCTGCTTTCTTTGAGCTCGTGTAATCTGCGAAAAAATGTTAAGTAATAATTAAATGTTTATATACATACAGAGACTGTTGTTGAGGGATTCATATAGACGTGATTATATGTATGTATTTAATTATACATATCATCCCGCGTGATTCCCCCACAGGGGTAGGTAGACGATCGTAGAAAAGATAGATAGATAACCCATATTAAACAGTTGATACTCATTTACCTAGTGTACTTTCAGGTCACATCCTCTTTGAGAGGAGCCCAGGATATGGTCTTGATACTATAGATTGGCAAGTCTGGTATTTAAAAAGGTATTTTCCTGCCCAACTGGTCCATAACTTTTGCAGGGGATTCTTAGCAATATTGGATTATGTTTACACAAATAGTTGCCTGAATGTGCAGGTTTAAAAAAACTTGAGACTTATCCTTGTGGTTATGGGCACCAATAGAAAAAGAATAGGACCACTCCACTCATGGATGTCGTAGAAGGCGACTGAGGGATAGGCTGATATAGGTACTTGAGGTTCCTCTTTTAGGCTATGGGCTAGCAACCTGTTACTATTTGAATCTCAATTCTGTCACTAAGCCAAACAGCTGGACGTGGCATTTCAGTCTTTTAATGGCTGTTGGCTTTGTCTGGCTCGCAGAAGATATAGACGTGATTATATGATTCAAAATTAAAATGCCTAAAATTAACTTTTACGAAAGACTTTAGTAACTACCTCATAATAAGTCGCAATACAGTAATAAATGATATCACTTCAATAACGAAACAAAAACAAACAAATGAATTACTAATAAAATTCCAGACTATGATTTCATCCTTGTTCTTCCATTACGTATGAAGGTCAAATACATTAAGATGTTATATTGTCTGTAACTCCATGTTATCCCTTACTCGCTCATGGCATCTGTCCCAATGTCTGTTTTTATGTATGTACGTTTAGATCTTTAAAACAACACAATTGATTTTTATGCAGTTTTTTTATAGACGAAGTGATTCAAAGGTTTATATGTATTAATGCAACCCATGCAAAGTTGTGTCGAGAAGATGAGCGTTGGTGGTTGAATTGGTAAGGTGCCCGCCTAAAATATGTGTAGCGCAAAAAAGATATAGGTTCGAATCCTACCCTGGCCATGTACCAATGACTATTTTCCAAGTTATGTACATTAGTTTGAATACTAACTGATGCTCTTACGGTGACGGAAACATCTTAAGGAAACCTGCACATTCAGGCAACTGGATGCGTAACCATGATCAATCCAATATGGGTTGGTAAAGTTGCCCTGGCAAAGGATGTGGAAGTCAGATGGAAGTTGCTTCGTGTAAAAACCTGACTCACCCAATCCAGGAGTCATGCTGCATACAGCTGGGACTAAAGCCTACAGGAAGAAAGAAAAACTGGTGCGAAACCGGAGCAGTTGAATGAGATGGAGTGATCCTTTCTTTTTAATTTTGCCAGGAGTCACACAGTACATATTAAATTGATTGTTACATCAATACTTTCAGATTTATTTACCTCACAGTCTCAATGGGGAACGGCACTGGAAATGCTTTGCTCTTCTTGATGAGTTCATCCAAATCATCTGTTACATTGGCTTTGGGTAGGTCTATACATTGTCTCAGTAGCTCATTAGTTTCTTTGCTCATACTCGGAAAACACCAGTCTGGTTTGCACCTGTGATTGAGTAAAATTTGATGATTTACTTATACATTGTCAATTTAATACAAGTTAAAATAATTTATGAAGAAAGCGAACTTGTTGTTAGGTTAAATTATTTCAAATACCCTCAACAATTAGTATCCCTAACATGCTCAAAAATAAATCATGCCATTGATTCCAATTTTGTGAAATACGGCTGTAAATTTGGTTTTCATAAACCCTTTATGATTATTTAAGTTACTTGTTTGTGATTTTTATACTTTGGTAGCCATTGCACAGGCAGACTACTTTTTCTGGAAATCCCCATGGGAGCAATGCCCATGGGGATTTCCAGAAAAAGTAGCCTCTGTTATTTCAAAAGGTCAATTCTATCTGTGTACCAAATTTCATCAATATCGGTAGTAGTTTTTAAGTTTATTTGTTACAAACATACAAAAATGCAAACCTTCCCTCTTTATTATTAGTTAGGAATAATTTAAAGAAAACCGTATCTTACCAGGACAGATTTAGGAAATGCCGAAGATCCATCTTATATGCCGTTGTCTGTAATATAAAAAAAGTTAAAGAAAATAGTGGATTCATGATGAATGATTCATTATCACTGCGCAAAATCTCGGCAAAGGATAACTCAAATTCTATGAATAAACCTGTTTAATATTGTATTATTTGTAAAGAGACCAAACTAAGATTGCCCGGAAAACAGAGCTCTACCGATTACCTACAGTACAATCACGAAATTTATGAATAAATAATGAACTTACTGAAACTTTGTGATTAAATAATATTTGTACTGTTCTAACGATGTTCATATAACAGTTATGAAGTATTAATGCTCACTTCCCTTAACTAGAAAAGAAAAACTATTTATAAACTACAGAAAACACAAATGAAATAATAGCAAATAGCACATTAACTAATAATTTCAGAAATCGTGTTAATCGCAAATTCGCATTACGAAATTTGCAGGTAGTGCAATAGGTAGGTACCTACTTAAAATGTAGGTGCATGACAGAAGACACTGACTGACAATCGCACTGTAAATTTTAGTGTTGCAATTTATAAATAATCTACTGGAAGTATAGAAATCTGAAGCATTCACTATTAAAGTGAGAAAAATTACATTATTTGTTACACACTTTAATTTTTTCCATTCTGGGAATTAAAAACTACCAATGTCAAAATTAATTTAACTTTTTTTTTTTACTTCAGCCCCAGCCGTTAGCGATGGCAATGCTTATCTTTTGTTGTCAAATGTCAATGCCATTTTTGTCAATTTCATTTATTTATTTTGGCGGGCAGATTGTAAGAAGACACATACGCTACCTATTCAATTCAATAAATAGTAGGAATTTCATTCGTTTTTCTCTGAAAAGTGCTATGTTATCAAAAAATGGCAGATCTGCAGAAAATTCGATCTGATGTTCACAATACGTTTAAACTCAGTGGTTTTACAACTCGGCGGGAGGCGACTACTTTCGTCGCTGAACAACTTCTTCCACTGACTATTCAAGAAAGACAGAAGATGCTAGATAAGCTTACCACACGCTTACTTCACCAGTGCCTCTCACAGCCTGTCCTTGAAAAGGAACATGTAGAAACTGCCTTCAAAGAATGTTCTTCACAAGGTCTTGAGGAGACTGAAACTGTTTTGAACATCATTGATGCATTTAGCATTCCGAAGTTAAAGTATGACACAGAAAGGAAGAAATTCACGAAAGATCTGTTAAATACCAATAATTTGTATCCTGACCCGAAATGGAAAGCACAGTTTTTGATAGATAGATATATGATCATATGGCAAAGGACTGTTAGAAATAAACTTTTTGCACAAGAAACTTTACCGAGTATGGCGGAAGAAAAGAGGTTTCAATTGCGTAAAGTAGAGGTACTGTTGAGTTCTTCTAGTAAAATTGATGAAGTTATTGTTTTGGGGCTATTGACACAATTGACAGAAGGAAAGTTTTACATTGAAGATCCAACTGGAAGTGTGCTACTTGATATGACCCAGACTAGGTATCATTCTGGTTTGTTTACCGAAAATAGTTTTGTTTTGGCTGAAGGTTATTATGAAGACAAAGTGCTACATGTCATGGGTCTTGTGTTACCGCCTTCAGAAAATAGAGCAACATCTTTACCATATTTTGGAAGTTTAAATACTTTTGGAGGAAAATCAAAGACATTGTTGAAAAACTCTCAAAGTTTACTTAAAATTGAGCAAGAGAATGAAGATGGCATGTTTATATTTTTGTCAGATGTTTGGCTTGATAATCTAAAAGTTTTAGCAAAATTAAAAACTTTGTTTTCAGGGTTTAATGAATTTCCTCCAATAGCAATTATACTTATGGGTGAATTTCTCTCTTGCCCTTATGGATATGAACATAGCACTCAGCTTAAAATAGCTTTGACAAATTTGGCAGATATCATTAATCAGTTCTCAAAATTAAAAGAGTCTTGTAAATTTGTATTTATACCAGGTCGTGGTGACCCTTCTGCTCCAAATATACTCCCAAGACCACCAATACCAAGCTCTATTACCACAGACATAAGAGACAAATTGGGCAACTCAGTAATATTCACAACAAATCCATGTCGAATACAGTATTGTACTCAGGAAATGGTACTTCTCAGGCAGGATTTGGTCATGAAAATGTGTAGGAATTCAATACATTTTCCTGACACAGGAGATATTCCAGATCATTTGACAAAGACTTTGTTAAGTCAATGTACTCTATCACCTTTGACATTAGGTGTTCAACCTGTTTATTGGAAGCATGCTGATGCATTGAGTTTATATCCTTTACCAGATTTAGTTATTGTTGCGGATCATTTCCAACCATATACCAGAACTTACCAAGACTGTCAAGTTGTGAATCCCGGGTCATTTCCTAGGACAGAGTTTTCTTTTAAAGTTTATATACCTTCAAGCAGAACTGTTGAGGATTCTCAAATTCCAAAGGAAGAAAATTAGTAAGAAAAAAATGGCTTTGACACCCAACCATCAGTGGTTTTGGGTTCATGTTTATATCCTAAGAAGGCTTAAAACTTGTTTTTGGTCTCAATCAATTGTAGACTGATATTATTACCAGATAACTGATTGTAAATAATGAAATAAAGAACATATTTATTCTAACATCTTTATTATTTTTAAATATTGCTTACAAAAACTATATTTACAAATGAAAGATTTTATTAAATTCATCAAAAATTTTCATTCAGGGACGGATTCATACATTATTTATTGTTTAAATTGATATTTAACATGTCCATGATATACTACAAAATAATTAAATCCTTTATATTATAACAAGTCATGGTAGTTATAAAATTATTAATGTCTACAAATTTATTAATGTTCAATAATTAAAAGGTTTTATTTATTCATGCTCAACTATTTAGAATATTGTTTGGTACCTAATTGGTTTTATTGTTAAAAACAGAGTGACTAATTTAGAATACTGACTTGTTACAAATTAATAATATAAACAGGTAAATAATTGTCTTTATATGAAATAGAAGATAGATTTTTTGACAGAGAAATTACAAATAAATTAATGGCTGAAATAATTATGGTTAATTAATGAGACTTAACTAGTTCACAACAATTAAATATATTGCTATTGCTTAAACTTTAAAACTAAAGGCTAAATATATGTGATGTTTTTCAAAATGTCAATTTGGTTAAACTTACGACTAATATAGGTACCCCTAGGCAGATCTTTTTTTTCTTGTATTTACAAAGATGTTTGACGTCATTTTAAAAACGAATACCATATTACGTAAAAACTCGATTGCCTACTTGAACTGAAGGCAGAGGTTTATCTTATCTGGAGAGTGATTTTATCCCATAGGTTTTTTTTTATTTACCCAGTAACTCATTCTTAGCAAATAAGATCCTTGATGGATGGTAAAAGGAAATGAGAATAAAAAGCACATGTAATGAGGAGGTAAGCAAGTAGAAAGGTTGGTGTCAATAAATTTGATAAAATATAAATGATTTAGTAATTATTTGAAATTACAGACTATCTGTTGAAAACAATCAAGAATTTGATTCCTCTGACAATTGTCTATAGCCATCTACAATATACTTATGACTTTTGTCGTTGTTACCGGAGTGTGAAAAATGTAGCCTATGTCTTGAACTAGGACAGGAATTTACGACGAAATTTTTAATGCAGGTAGTCGGAAAGTCTGTCTCTGTTCTTTCAAGACAGGTGGACTTTTACATTTTTAGTATCTATTTGTATGCACCTTATATATGTATGACTGAGTAGCAATACTTTTACAGCCAGACTAAGTAATCTAGTGGGATTCTCGTTCTTTGATTACAGTCTAAGCTCCCATAATAGTGTTGTAGGTATCCACAATGGGCGCCAACGCCACTAGGCAAATCATGGCGATTGCGAACAGCACTATAATTGGCGCGTATATTCCTAACAGGAGTTTTCGGAAGCTGGAGTACTGTGGACAAGAGACATAAGTTATAATTATTGTATATCGAAATAGTAACACGAAAATAAAAAATCTAAATGCAGACTAGACGAAATACCTTTAGTAAGTTGGACTTGTAACTTTGAATATATCTTGTAGATTTTGAAATGGCAAACCAAAGTCGAAAGACAGGGCCCTTTTTGGGCAAAGTGGCCATCTAAGTTCTTGGCTCTTTTCTGAATTCTTTTTTAATATTAGATTCTAACCTCTCTCTCTCTCTTTCTAATCTTGGACGTTCGTCCAGGGGTTCCCCTGGGTCCTATCTAGGACGCAACTTGGACCCAAGCCTAGAGGATGACAGTCGAAAAATGGGTCAAGGAAAGGAAAGTTTTTATACAGATTTTATAAATTTTTTTTTTGGTCTTGCAAATAAAACCGGTGAACACGATGAAGGCACATACCGAAGAGTCGGTATTGTCGATTTGCGTCGTCTGCCTCGTCTGGCCCAGCATGTCTTTCATCGGGAAAGCATTCACGCGGCCATTGCTGATGCGACCATCCGCTACGCACACCGTTAACTGTAACAAGGAAATTGAATAAATTCGTTATCGTAAAGATGTTGACGCGTATGCAGACCGCCAATAATAGTTTGTAAAAGTCAAATGATTCGATGCGCCATCTTGTTACAGCCTCTTGCAAATCATGCAAAAGACAAACTGTTAAAAGATACGGAATTCAAAAACTGTAGATTTAATCGTTGCGATTTTAAGAATGCTCTGCTCTGCTGAATGTTGTGTTTTGTAACGAACGATAAAACACTTACACAACTTACGCTTCTCTTCCTGCGCAAATTGTAAAAGTTAATCAAATCCTTGTTTCATAGCTTAGGTAGGCAATTGATGCAAATCTATTTTTATTTTCATAATTGGATAGGCAAGGTATCACTTATTGACGTCACATCAATTAAATCTTATTATATCTACTATAGCTTCCAAAGCGCATGTGTAGAAGAAGTGGCGGAACAAACTACACTGCAGCATTTTTACCGGACATCAATTTACAAATATACATAGATCTCTTAAGTCTAAATCCTGGACGAATGCACATTGTCAACATAAAAAAAAATTATGAATATAAAACTAATTATTTCATTGCGAATATTTCGTCAAATAAAATAAAACAGCCTTTGAAATCTTGTGTGTGATATGTGCGTGTGTGTAATTTAAGGATATCAATTAATAATTTAATTTTAGGTAGATATCCTTTTTCCTTTCTTACTAAATATTATTTACAGTTTTTTTATTTTTGTAAATTTAAGTTTTTCATTTTGGTATCTACTCATATCGTTAGTAGGTAAATACTTACAGAGAGAACCACATGCATTATGACATGGAAGACCACGAAAGCAGCCAAGATGTAGACGCTCCAGGGCGGCAACTCAGCTTTCTGGAGGTACACCGCCAGGAAAATTGTTGCAACTGAAAACGTAACATATTTAATCACGTCTTTATCCCCTGCGGGGTACACAGGGCCAGCAGAATTCAAAAGACTGAAAGGCCACATACAGCTGTTTGGCGTAATGATATAGAATATGAGATTAAAAAATAAATATTATAAGAACCTACTCAGGAAAATTGAATTTTTAGCTTTAGTTTTAATTTGATTTCATTTCATATTTAGGTAATAAAATTTTATTGGAAAGTAAACGAAAAAAAAAGTACCCATATCGGATAAAGAGTACCTACTTACAAAAGTCATATTAATTAAATTATAGAAATCTTATCAACCTACATGAAAGCTGTAAACTAAAACTAAATTTATATTAACATCCTAGGTAGATAGCTAACTTACTTCCTAAGATATGAGCAGCATTCCCCACGAGCCAGTGAAGCCAGTTGAAGACTGGCCTCTTCTTAGTTCCGGGGTGCGGCCTGAAGTATGCACCTGGAAAATAAAAGTAGTAAAATTTAATACATATTTCACATACATACATATACCTAGTTACGTCTTTATCCCTTGCGGGGTAGACAGAGTCAATTATCTTAAAAGCCTGATAGGCCACGTTCGGATTTATGATAGAATTGAGATTCAAATAGTAACGGGTTGCTAGTCCATCGCCTAAAAGAAGATTACATACGTTGTTTAAATTAGGACGTTCTGGAGAAAGTCGTAGTCTCTGTCTACCCCTTAGAAGACGTACCTTATTATATTATTATGTATGTAGGTATATAAATTTCATCATAAGTAATATTATTGTGTGGCAGAAATCTCCAAAAAAGATTTTCACTTTTGACTGTTTGGAAGCGGCATGAATCCAATATCTTATTGCAACCTTATTACGCCGTGTGGTTCTCGGCACCAAAAGAAAAAGGACCACTCCATCTCTTTTCCGTAGATGTCGACTAAGGGATATGCCTGTAAACTTGGGTATCTTCTATTAGCTGTGACTATTTGAGTCCTAATTCTATCATTAAGCCAAACAGCTTGACGTGGCCATTCAGCCATTTCAAGACTGTTGGCTCTGTCTACCCCTCAAGGGATAAAGACGTGACCATATGTATGTATAAAGAGTTTAACAACAAACAAACAATAGTAACACCCATCTCGTCACTCGGAATTATAGATAGATAGATAAAACTCTTTATTGCACCATAAGAGTAAAACATACAAAACAACACAAATTATAAATTAATATTATATTTATTTTTTTTATTTTTTTTTTATTTATAAAGTCTCACCAATGGGCTGAATGAAGCAGAGTACAACGGTGACGATGCCGGTGATCGCGTGAGGGTTGTCTCCGGTGGAGGACCAGCCCCCCACCTCCACCAGGATGAGGATGAAGCCGCAGACGGTCAGCAGCCACGTCAGCACCATCAGGATTCTGTGGTACTGGAATCAGGATTAATAAGTATGATGAATAATATTTGAAGACCTATACGAACGTATCTTGATCAAATTAAGGACGTCCTGGTAAAGGGTCAGGTCAAAAGTACCCGAAACCGCCGAGCTTGTATGAAGAGAGTTATGAATGTGGATGAAGCGAAGGAAGTATGCAGAGATCGTGGCAAGTGGAAGGAGGTAGTCTCTGCCTACCCCTCCGGGAAACAGGCGTGATTTTATGTATGTATGTATGTATGTATGTATGTATGTATGAATAATATGACTTGTATAGCACATACATCTAAGTGCCACAAAAGCATACCCAAAGAGGGTTGAAGTCAGGAAGGCGGCCGGTCATAAAACTAAAGCCAAAGCTTTCCAGTATGATTAGTGATAAAAAAAACTAACATACTGTGCCTACCCCACGTTGAAAGTGGAAAAAGGTAACGACGAGAAGAAGAAGAAGAATATGACTTGTATAGATGTACCTTCTAGGTCATCTAGGTAGGTACACAAAAAAAGGTTAAAGAATGCCAGCTGTTTTATTTATTTCCATGCAGATTGTAAATAATAATTTTTTAGACCATTTTCAGACTAGGTAACTAGTTAGTAATATTTATTTATTTAGGTATTTAAACTTCATTGCACAAAATACAAATGTATAGCGCAATTGGCGGACTTAATGCTAGAAGCATTATCTACCAGTCAACCATTGGATCTGACAGATTAAAAAAGTACCTACGTGTTATGAAAAAGAAGATAAAAAAAACATAATAACTAGTCTCTCACCAGTAAAATCAATTTTTTACAGGAAATTCGCTAATAACGATCATTTTTTTACCATATCATAATCAGATCAAGTATCAAATAAGGATTATTTTTTTTCAAAATGTATTTGTTTATTATCGATTCAGTGCTGCATATTGATAAAAAATCGATCTTTTAAGATAGAAAAATTGATACTTCGATTAATCTATCTCAGATCACCATCCCTTATAATGATGCGCCAAAAGCTATTCCAACTACCTACTGTGGAAGCTGAACTTACCGCAAACCAAATGTCCTTGCCGCCCAGTTGCTTGCCCACCCACACTTGTCTGAAGTATCTGAAAAAATAATACGCAAATGGTTAGTTGTTTCTTGTAAGTTTTTACATACATATGGTCACGTCTATATCCATTGTGGGGTAGATAGAGCCAACAGTCTTGAAAAGACTGAATGGCCAAGTTCAGCTATTTAGCTTTATGATAGAATTGGGACTCAAATAGTGACAGGTTGCTAACCCATCGCTTAAAAAGAATCCCAAGCCTATCCCTTAGTCGCCTTTTATGACATCCATGGGAAAGAGATGGAGTGGTCCTATTCTTTTTTGTATTGGTGCCGGGAACCACATGGCACTGTAAGTTTTTCACCGTCTTCAAGAAAAGGAGCAGGTTTCTCAATTCGACCGTATATTTTTTTTAATGAGATAAATATATACAAAAAAAAAATTACACAGAGTTGCGCCCCCCATATTTAACCGGAGATCTTGTATGACTAACAAAAATCAATGTAAAGATAACATGATTAACCCATTCGGGAAGGTCCACCACCGCTAAAAGACAGCAAAATGTAGCCTAGTCTAACCTAGCGAGCAAGATCCCCAGGGAAGCTGTGCCGAGCCAGGCCGCTAGCATGAAGGAGCCGTGAAGTTTCAGCAGCAGCCGGGAGCTGCCGGCGGCCGTGCCCACGGTGGCCAGCGCCAGCGGTTCTCCCGTCGACTGGTAGGCTAAGCTGTGGAACCCTACGCGATCTGCGTCTGTGAATTAAATATACATACATTATAGTTAGGTTTATTTCCTTGCGGGGTAGACAGAGCCAACAGTCTATAAAAGAGTGAAAGGCCGCGTTCAGCTGTATGGTATTGAGATATAAATAGTGACAGGTTGTTAGTCCGTCCCAAGTTTATAAGCGTATGCCTTAGTCGCCTTTTACGACATCCATAGGAAAGATAAGGAGCTTTAGCAAATCTTTTAACAATATGTTAGGTGTTTTATAATTATGATACATCATTAGATATGATATAAGCTATTCTATTCTAAGTTAAATTAATATTGTGAAGTTGACGTTGTTGAAGTGAAAATGCTGCAGTGCAGTTTGTTACCGCTTCTTCGGCACTGACGCCTTGGAAGCGGCAGTAAACTTAGTTTTTAAGTAAATTATTTGACGTCAACCAATGTTGTTAAACCATACGTTTTGACAATTATTAAGCGATATATAGTATCCTATAGTAATGAATAAAAATTTTGAATGTTGAATTTTGAATTTATTTAAAATTATATTATTGACTCTCACATTCATACATACATATAATCACGTCTATATCCCTTGCGAAGTAGACAGAACCAATAGTCTTGAAAATACTGAAAGACCACGTTCAGCTACATATTTGGCTTAATGATAGAATTGAGATTCAAATCGACTCTTACCTTTCATACTATCCCCAGCTACGACCATAAGATTGTATTTATTATTCGCCAAATCAAAAGTCTGTCCCTTCACAACTGACACTGTATCTCTTCTATATTTACAATACAATTTGCCATCAATGACAGATGATTCCAGCAATTGCACAATGTCCTGAGGCGAATCCGATCTCCTCACGTAAGGTTCTTCTTTAGGATAAGTCCAGGAAGTGAATATGGAGACTCTCCCATTATCGTTTCTGACGCATTCTACAGCGCTGTCGTCACCCATTTTGCTGTCCATACTCAGGCCGGCAGACACGTATTTCGGATTCTTGGTAGCTTGAAGTTCGAATGTGTAGACGTCGCCGGCCACAAACACGGCAACTATCGCGTCGCAGTTGCCTTTCGGTATGCAATTGTCGGGAACACCAAAACATAGTTTGTTGTCGTCGCACCCTTGATAGATGATGTCGAGTTTCCTCGGCGCGGTATTTGGCTGTGGAGTGGTAGAAAAAGTGTTATTGATGTTTTTTGTCTGTGGTTTGGTTGGTTTAATTCAATGGATGTCTGATGGTAATATTGACACACTTAATAGATGAATATTTTTATTGTATATTTTGTATCCTACTAATTAAGAAGGTGACTGAGGTTTTTTCTAATGACGTAGGTAGGTACAGATCAAAAATTATGAACCTATTTCGCTGAATATTGGCATAAATGCGAATTGGGATTCTAAAAACATACATACAAATGATCACGTCTATATCCCTTGTGGGGTAGACAGAGCCAACAGTCTTGAAATAACTGATAGACCACGTTCAGCTATACGGCTTAATAAAAGAATGGCATTCAGATTCAAATAGTGCTAGTTCATCGCTTAAAAGAAGAATCCCAAGTCTATTATCATATTCCTCAGTCGTTTTCTACGGCATCCATGGACAGATGGAGTGGTTCTAAAACATTTTTCTGTTGGTGCCGGAAACCACACGGCGCAATTCTAGAAAGGGTTTTTAATACTCTAATGCTAGGGTAGCATAGGTATATTTATAAAGAAAATTGTCCTTATAGAAACTATCAATACTAGTAAAAACAAAACAAAACATTAAGCTATCATCATCTTTATCATTGCACACATTGGTTGGATATAAAAATATTTATTTACAAACAAACCTTAGACTCCATGATAACCGGTGGTGCCTGAGTGCCCCCCGTGGTGGTGGGAATTGGAGGAGACGTCGTGATGATGGTGTCAGGAGTGACCACTTCCACTAGAGGGGACTCCACGTTCTTCCAAAACATAGCGTATGTTTGGGCTACGGTGGCTCTGTAATAAAAAGGCATTTAGAAACCGTGTGGTTCCCGGCAGAAATAAAATAATAGTGATTCTCCGTCTCGTTCTTATGGATGTCGTAGAAGGCGACCAAGGGATAGGCTTATGAATTTGGGACTCTTCATTTACCTACGCGATTGGCTAGCAACCTGTCACTGTTTGAATTTCAATTCTATCATTCAGCCAAACAGCAGAACGTGGCCTTTTCAAGTCTTTTCAAGAATGTTGGCACTGTCTACCCAGCAAGGGATATGGACGTGATTGTGTGTATGTGCGTAAGAGCATATCGGTTAGAACTCAAACTGATGTGATTACCCTGAAAAAACATAGTTGGGTTACGGGCGAGATAGGATTTGAATCTATGCCCTCCACATACATATTCAAATTCAAATTCAAAATGTTTATTCATTACTATAGGATACTATATATCGCTTAATAATTGTCAAATTACACATTCCCGCTTCACATCCGCATTCATTAATCTATTAATTTAAAGCCTGCTCGTTGGTTTAAGTTGGGTATTATAGAATCTTTAAACTCGACCTTTACTCTGATTCTTCAAGGTCCTTACCTAAACTCGACTCCACCCAAGAAGTCAGTGGGCGCCTGCCACTGGAAGGTCATGGCTGGTTTGTCCTCGGGCGAGGAGTGGGTGACTGTATCATTCGTTCCTCTACAGCTGGTCAAATGTGTCGCCTCAGGGTCAGGCACTTTCAGGAACCGGCCTACTATTGCATCTGGGTTCTGAAAAGACATTCATTCAGGAGTAAATAGAAGGGGATAGTTACTGATTGACTGACCGACCGACTTATCATTGCACCGCCAAAATGGCTGGGTCTAGAGATTTGAAATTCGGCATGTAAGTTTCATTTTTCAGAGGAATTCGCGAAATTGCCGCGGGAAATTAAATTAACGGGATCTTACGTTCACGGGAAACATTTCTGGCAGGCAACAGACCTTAATAATTGTAACTTGTAAAAAGAGCCTTCTTTCGAGAAACACTTTCCTGAAAACCGCATCAAAATCGGTTCAGCAAAACGCGAGATAATCTTGCGCAAACATAAGTACATATAAAACAAACATACATACAGGTCAAACTGAGAAAAATCTTTTTCTTTCGAAGGCGGTTAAAAATTAAACAATTATATGTAGTTTCAATGTCTTGTGTCCTCATTCTAAAACCATTTACCTGCTCGGGTGCTTTCCTGTTTATAAATGTGATGGATACTTTTAAAAATTCGTCACCATAAAGTACGGAAATGTTTCGCTGAAGGACTTATTAGTTATGAGGAAATCGAATACCTGCTGTAAAATATCCCAATGTTTTACCAAGTAGTAAGTATTATTCATGGTGCGTAATTTTGTGTATGTCCTCGATATATTTTCCTTGTTTACGGTCAAGGGTTTTGTTCAAATATTCAGCTATTCATTGATAATGGGAATTTCGTAAATCTTCTCCCAGCGGTCAGTCAATCAGTTAGTATCTTATTTAAAAGGTACATATAGAAGAAGAAGACACCTTTTTACTACGCTTTTTTATACATAAAACAGATATTAAACGCGTAAGTAACATAGGTTCTACCTTTATTTTATCTCGGACCATGTAACATTGTACCATGTATCATTGCAACATGATTCAAAACGTCCAAGATAAAACAAAGGTATGTTACGTGCGCACTTAAAACCTGTTAAGTATTATTTTCAAACTAGCTGTGTTCGCAACTGCGTCTGCGTGGAATAGTTATTTAGGGCATCATTGAAGACCTCAAGGATGAATAATTTACCCCGTTTTTTTTCACATTTCCCATTATTTCTTCGCTCCTAATAGTTGCAGCGTGATGTTATATAGTCTAAAAATAAAAGATATTCAAATTCTTTCGCTGCTACAGCTGTCAGACTTTGGAATGCACTTCCCGATTCCGTTCAAGCTTCTCCGAGCCGCGCCAGTTTTAAGTCGCACGTGGTCCAGTTGTTTCTGACTCAGTCATGGGAGAGTAAATAATCTCTGTATGTAATCTGCTGCAAATATATATATGTATATATATATTTATATATGTATGTATGTGTAGTGTAGTTTATGGGTATATATATGTAAATTTTTATTATCACCCACACAAAGGTTCTCTGCTTAACCCAATGGTAGACTGTTAGATAATGCTATTAGCATTAAGTCCGCCTATTGTACTTTAAAAATTGTAATTGTTACAATAAAGAATAAATAAATAAATAAATAAAATAAAGTCTTCCTCGATGAATGGTCTATTGTAAGACCTACACAAAAATAATTTTTCAATTCGAACCAGCAGTACCTGAGATTAGCGCGTTCAAACAAACAAACAAGCAAACAAACTCTTCAGCTTTATAATATCAGTACAGATAGTACAATATAATACAATGCAAAAATTTAAAATAAGAAGTCATCTATGAAGAATTCTTACCTGTATCTCCCTAGCCTGTAATATGAAGCCTCCAATCGGGATAGGCGCGCCGGCCGGGCTCCCGATCGTGACGTTTAGAACGTCGCCCTGTCTAACTTGCGATGATGATGTTAGAATGATGTACGGGGGCACCGATGATTGGGGCTGGATGGTCGAGTGGCGTGGTAGCTGGTCTATGCATGCCTGAAATAGAAATTTATAATTTGTAATTCGAGTACAACTTAATCTATGAGTGTGAGGTAATCCTATATAAAGAGAGAAATAAATAAATAAGTAAATATATATACATACATACATAAGGGACAAATTACACAGATTGAGTTAGCCTCGAAGTAAGTTCGAGACTTGTGTTACGAGATACTTACTCAACGATACTATATTTTATAATAAATAGTTACTTATATAGATAAACATCCAAGACAATCAGAAAAAGTTCTTTTCTCATCATGCCCTGCCCGGGATTCGAACCCTGGACCTCCGGTGTCACAGACAAGCGTGTGTGTCACAGAGAGGTGAGGATATAACCGGGACTTACAGCAGAAGGGACAAGAAGATGGAGTAGCTCTAGGAGTTATACAGACCAAATTCTTTAATTGATAAAATGCATCAATTGATTTTCGCTAATTAAAAAAATAACCTTATACGAATAATACTTAAAAGCCGTATTTACACCAAGAGGATGATAGAAGGTCAAATGTAATAAGAAGATTATCTTACCCCAGAAGGAGCTCCAGAGCCGTGTTGTTCAGAAGAGTGTATTAGCAATAATACAGCTATCAGCACCAAATTACTTCTTTTCCGCGGCAACATCTTTTTTGTGCTCTGAAAGAAAAGGAAAAACTGAATTTTAATTATACAACAATCATAATTTTTACGATTAATTCTTTTCGGGGGAAATAAAAAGGGGTTTTTAATTTTAAAAAAAATAATCTTAAATGTAATAAATAAATTATGTGATTTTTTTATTTGTAACGAATATACTCAAAATATATGGCCGATTTGATGCTATTTGGCACAAAGATACGTAAAACCTTCAAGAATACCTGTGTACCTAACTTTTCTCAGGAAATTACTTTGGGAACGAAGTCCCAAACAAAACCTAGAACCTGATCTACTTCTTATCTTTTATGTGTACGGAATGAAATTTCAAGATAAAATTTATTACAATAAGTTTAAAAAGGTTTTGTGAAGAAATGCCAAGTAAGTTCTTAAGTTTTGTAGGTTTCTAAAGGAAGAAAATAAAAGGACTGTGAGTCCATCGTCTCGACGTTTATTTTTAGGATCGGAAATGTAAAACCACTAACCAGCGCCGTCTAGCGCAAATCAGTGGAACTACAACGCTGGTGATAATCACGCAATACGCAAGTTAAAAATTGCCTATGTTCGTTTTTTTTTTAAAAAAATGAGCGAGTTTTGATAAAAACCATCGACATTCCAAGTTCACGAGCCAATTTTAATCATAAATTAATCATAATTATGCTGATTCTACTATGAATTCATTGAATGTAATTGCTTATACACAAAAAGTCGTAAACGCGATGTTTCCTGCACCGCAGTCACCAGCGTGACGTCCGTGACCAACCGTCACGAAATGGTAAACATTAAATAGGTAAGTTTAAGTTCTTTGTGGTTGTGCCGTGTGGTTCCCGACACTATAGAATATAAAGGATCACTACATATCTCTCCCATGGATGTCGTAAAAGGCGAATATGCGACAGACTAATAAACTTAAGATTATTTTTGTAGATGGGCTAGCAACCTGTCAATATTTGAAGCTCAATTCCATAATTTTTCCATACGTACAGATAATAAAATAAATAATAAATAAATATATACGGGACAAATTACACTGATTGAGTTAGCCTCGAAGTAAGTTCGAGACTAGTGTTACGAGATACTAATTCAACGATACTATATTTTATAATAAATAGTTACTTATATAGATATATATATATATATATATATATATATATATATATATATATATATATATATATATATATATATATAGATATATAAGTATTTATTATAAAATATAGTATCGTTGAGTCTCTCTCTGATTGGCCTGGGTCTTGGATGTTACAATAAAAAATAAATAATCACGTACGGCTGTTAAGTTTTTATTAACATGCCTTAAAAGACTTATTTAAGATTTTCCTCAACAATATTTACCACGTAGGAGTATTGCAAAAAAAAATAACGACATTTGAATCATAATACGTTTGATGTCATAACTGTAGGTCATAGAAACAATAGTAGAAAGAGACGGATGATAAATGGTTTGAGGCAGAAAGAGATAGGTTGTGTAGTAGGAAGTGAGGTCAGGTGAAGGGAAGATATGGTGATCTGAATGTGACTCGACTTAAAGGCTCTAGTACTTATATATGTACCTAAAGAACTAGAGTATGCTCGCTATATATATATCGATACCTTTAAGCGAAATTCGGTTTCCACTAACTTGCAAAAAGTTTTTGTGCCGTGTGGTTCCCGGCACCATTAAAAAATATGAATAGGACCGCTCCATCTCATTCCCATGGATGTCGTAAAAGGCGACTAAGGGATAGGCTTATAAACTTAGGATGCTTCTTATAGGCGATGGGTTAGCAACCTGTCATTGTTTGAATCTCAATTCTATCATTAAGCTCAACAACTGAACGTGACCTGTCAGTCTTTCAAGACTGTTGGCTCTGTCTACCCCGCAAGGGATACAGACGTGATTATATTTATGTAACTTTCAAAAACAACATCACTTTTAAAAGGGTCAGGTCAGGAGTACCTACCCGAAATCGCAGAGCTTGACAGAAGACAATTATGAATGTGGATGAAGCGAAGGAATTATGCAGAGATCGTGGCAAGTGGAAATATGTAGTCTCTGCCTACCCCTCCGGGAAAGGCGTGTTCTTATGTATGTATGTAACTTTTAAAAATCGGTATAGCGACTTCGTCCAATATTAACTGAAAAAGCTACCCCTTAGCTAAGTTAGATCTAATTAAACCGCATCTAAATCGGTGCTACAGTTTTCGCGTGTTGCGATCACAAACATTCAGACAGGCGAAAATTCTAAATAGCTGGTCATATTAAGGGCCCACCATATCGATTTTTGCAATATATGTTTTAAAAATATATTTCTATTACAGACCTCAGTCAGTTACAATTCAGTTAAAATACAAAGTTATTTAACGTATGGAGGTATACACCCACATAAGCATAATCTATACTTAATATTATAAAGCTGAAGAGTTTGTATGTTTGTTTGTTTGAACGCGCTAATCTCAGAAACTAGGTACTGGTTCGAATTGAAAAATTCTTTTTGCGTTGAATAGACCATTTATCGAGGAAGGCTTTAGGCTATATAACATCACGCTGTAACTATAAGGAGCAAAGAAATAATGGAAAATGTGAAAAAAGGGGAAAATTATTAATCCTTGAGGGCTTCAATGATCCTAAAATAACTATTCTACGCGGACGAAGTCGCGGGCACAGCTAGTATATAATAAGGATTTATTAGAATATTCATTACTTTACATCAATCAAAGAAACCACCCCATTTCGTGACCCCAATACCTTCGTTTATAATTTACATGTTAAAAGACGTTGTCCTTGGTATTTTGGGTCACCCTTAGGGGTCACCCACATAAGATATTGTGGCCAGCAAAACTGTTACGTAGTGGTCAATTAACTGAAAAAAAAATGTCGCCTTAATCCTGGTTTTGGAAGCTTTATTAGCACGAGAATAGGATAGAATAACCGTAGACCGTCGGTGGTGGAATGGGTAAATGTCCGGTTAAATGCGTGATGCGCAGAAGGGCACAGGTTCAAATCCCACGTCGGCCATGTACCAATGAATTTATTATAGCTATTGTCCAAGTTATGTGCATTAGTTTGAATACTAACTGATGCTCTTACGGTGAGGGTAAATATAATGAGGAAATCTGCACATTCAGGCAACTGGATGTGTAACCATGATCGGTCCAATACGGGATAGGTTTACATGCAAAGGTTGCGGAGGTCAGATGGAAGTCGATTCGTGTAAAAACCTGACTCATCCATTCCAGGATCCATGGTCAAAGACATACCCCAGGCTCCTATCCAGAGTGGTGAGGATGCAGCCAGGACTAAATCCAGGAGAAGGAAAAACTGTACCATGATACAGTTGATGGAACTACTGATAACAATTTTCGTCACTAGATAATTTTATTTCCAATGGATCCCCTTTAATTCTTATAAGGTTTTGATACTTGTAGTTTCCACAAATTACGCGAAAAGCGATCTACACGCGACGAAATAAAATCATGTGTCATATACTTATTACTTTGACATCTGTTTGCGTAGGGGTAGGCAGTAACTTTGGCTTTCCATTGCAACGATCACCGCATTCTTTGTCAATTCCTCTACGCTCAAACACTTGCTCGACAATTAAGTATTTTGTTCAAAATGTTATCTATTTTAAGGTAAATTTATGCTTACAAAAATGTCAAGGCTTTGTGTTAATAATTTAGTTAAGACCTTAAGTCATATGAAAGTATGACGCTATAAAAATTTAATGGACACGCGGTCACTAGTTTTTGGAAGTGGATTTATTATTAATCAAGCTAAACAAGGGGTTTTACTAGCTTATTATAATGACACAGATAACAAAAGTACTTATACTTAATGAATGCGTGGATGTCGTCTAGAAAAAGAAAAAGTTAAATAAATGTTATAGAAATACATGTAGGTAGGTACAGTGAAAAAAATGTCGCAATAACATCACAGGTAAGGTTCTAATAGTACTAAATAAACTCATTGATTTTGTTAATCATATGGGAAGACATGGGACTTCACGACAAAGGGAATCCTAGTGTAACTGTTTAATGTAACTTGTTTTTGTGATTTTAATTAATAATTCTATACATATATTAATTGAAACTACCACTATAATATGTCCAGTTCTAGTTGAAATGTATTTGTCATCCATAAATAAGATGAAAAAGCGGCAATGGACTTCTTAAATATTTTTCCTTAACTTTTAACTACATACAGTTCATTTATTTATTCAAACGCTGACAATATTGACTCTAAACATGCAATTACCGTAATTATAAGAAATTGTAAAGAGGTTAATAACACGATTGCATTTTATTACTTATTCGTCTGCATGCAATGGTAAGTAACGACTTGATAGACTCTTTATTGTACCATAAGAAAAAGAAAAACAGAAAAAAAAACACAGGTAATGAGGTAACAAGGACTTATCGCAAAAGAAATCTCTTCCAGTCAACCTTAGGGTAGGAGGAAATTAAAATAGAGAGGCGATTGACGCAGCAAAGATAAAATAAAATGCAAAGTATAAATATACCTAAACTTAATATAAACACAATATTATATACATACAACATTGAAACTTACATAAATAAATAACTTACAAAATATATCTCTACAAATGAAATGCATGTGTAATTATGACAACCTACAAATATATACATGATATAAGTAATATAAATTAGGAAAGTGTAGGTAAATTTTCAAAGTCCTACTTAGTTTTGGGCGTCAAGATTTTATCCATCCTGATATTATATACTTTTTGTTTCAAATTTGCACGTTAAATGTGCTTTTACTTCGAAGAATACCCACAGAAGTCATGTCACTGGCAAAAGTCTAGTACCTATGCCAAAGAGTGTAATAACACTTTACCCATATTTTGCCAACCATGGGAAATGCATCGATTAAAGGTCATCGAACTTCGGATGTAACGCCTTGACACGATTCTAATTGCATGTGTAGTTAATAGACTTTTATCGACTGTAAGTACCTACCTACCAGACATATTGATTAAGTTAATAATCTATTAAGTACCTATCTATAAACTGTATTTTAAGTCTATCGCAGAACTATAAGTACTTAATTACTCAATTACAAGTAAAACACAGTAAGTATTTATATCGTATATGCCGTGTAGTTTCCGGTACTAATAGAAAAGTAATAGGGCCACTCCATCTCTTTCCCATCGATGTCGTAAAACGCGACTAAGGGATATGCTTATCAACTTGGGATACTTCTTTTAGGCCATGGGCTAGCAACCTATCACTATTTCAATTTCAATTCTATCACCATGCCAAACAGCTGAACGTGGCTTACCGGTCTTTCAAGACTGTTGGCTCTGTCTACCCCACAAGCGATATAGACGTGACCACATGTATGTATGAACAAATCGGTTTGAGTAAGTATCATTAACTTCATTAGTCTCGTTCTGTTGGTTAGTGGAGTATGTTAATTACGGAGAAAGGGAAAGTATATTTTGTAATATTTATTGTTTACTGAGGAAACAACTTTTATTCTTTATTATTATTAATATTGTACCACCAGGATTTGTATTAATTTAGATAGATAAAGATAAATAAATAAAAAAATAAAAATAAATACTGGACACACATTGGATCTTATTCTAATCCTATTGGCGTCCCGAATTTCCCTCCTAAATGACAGGACTTTGATTATTTTATAATCGACGCCATGAAAAATGACGGTTTAAAGACCTTGTAAACCCTCTAATAGGAAAATGTGACAAGAATGGGTCGTAAATTTAAGATGATAATTTGAGAGCGTTTAACGACAATCTGCCTAAGTAAGATGCCTACATGTGTTTATTATATCGTAAGCAAGATGCCTACATGTGTTTATTTACATACACACATACATACATACATATTCAGGAAACTGGATGTCTAGATGTGTAGTGTAACCATAATCCCAAAAGGGTTAGGTTCCCCTGCAAAGGTTGCAGAGTTGATACAGGAGTCGCTTCGTGTAAACACCTGACTTACTCAATCTGGGTTCATGGTCATAGGCGCCCCTCGGGCTCCTCTTCAGAGAGGTGAGGATGTATCTGGAACTGAAAACAGGAGGATAATGACGTTACGAGTATCACAGACTGTTCTTCAAACTGCACTTCAATATACTAGCGAATTATTTTACAATAACAGAACGTAATAACACGTTGATCCGCTTGAAAGGAATTTTAATTTGTTTTGATCAGGTTCATTATTATTCGAAGTCTGTCTGTGCAGTGAATCCGTTATGTAAAACATCACGCCTTAGGACTTTCTGATAAGCAATAGTGTATTTTATTTACAAAGGGAAAATAACAGGAAATTTAGTTTTTTTTTTAATGTATTTACTGAAGATAAGGTACTAGTCAACATAAGCGAATTACTTACTGCATATAATGGTCACGTCTATATCCCTTGTGTGGTAGACATAGCCAAGTCTTGAAAAAACTGATGGGCCACGTTCAGCTATTACTTAGGTACTGGCTATATGAAAATCTGTGTATTCTGACATATTTTCATATTTAGATAAATAGAAACAATAAACAAAAGTCTATTGATCAAATCCTTTTTCCAATAAGGGACTATACAAAAAAAACTTTTATAAAAAAGCTAGAATTTTAAAGCTAAAGTTATGGCCTCATTTTAGAAAAGAATATACCTATAGCTGACCATTACCCGACATTAGTTTGAGTGCTAACAGATGCTCTAACGGTGAGGGAAAACATCGTGAGAAAAACCTGGCAACTGGAAGTATAACCATGATCCATTTAATATGGGTTAGGTTTCCCTGCAAATTTTGTGGAGGTCAGATGGGAGATGCTTCGTGCAAAAACCTGACTTATCCAATCCAGGATCCTAGGTCACAGGCATACCCTGGTCTTCTCTCCAGAGTGGTGAGGATACAACCGGGACTAAAGTCAGGAAGAAGATCTAGCCGTCCTTGATCGGATCGAATAAAAAACAATTATTACGTGTTTTTATGTAAAAAAGGATGGTAACTTGTGATGATTAATCATCTATTTTAACCGAAGTAATTATTCATGTCATTAAAATCCCATCTACTTTATGACATCTTGATGTCTACATACATTGTTTTTTAATATGCAGGTAAGTATATATAATCAAAGCTAAGTTGGGTTTTTCTCACCGGATTACGAAGATTAAATGACAAATACCCCCTTTAATACACACATATGTACATATCATCACGTCTATATCCCTTGCGTGGTAGACAGAGCCAACAGACTTGAAAAGACTGAAAGGCCACGTTCAGCTGTTTGGTTATTTGATAGAATTGCGACTCAAATAGTGACAGGTTGCTAGCCAATCGCCTAAAAGAATAATCCCAAGTTTATATACCAATCCCTTAGTCGCCTTTTACGACATCCGTGGGGAAGAGATGGAGTAGTCCTATTCTTTTTTCTATTGGTGCCGGGAACCACACCCCCTTTAATACTCAAACCAATAAGTCTAGATGATTAATAACCAATAAGTTTAGTTAATTACGTACTCTGCTGACATCTTACTTTACGAATTTTATACATACCTACCTATTGTGAATTCTTTCGCCTCATCCACACAGACATTATATACTTATAAAATATGCAAGCAAATTCTCAATAAAAAGAACTGGTTAACCATAAACAAAACTTAAATGGTCATCTCAGTATCTAATAAGACACGAATTTGAGTTTAACCAAGCAATTATGACTCACATAACAAAATTGACCTTCGCTTAAATCGTGTGAAAATATTTTTGTTTCTACAACTGTGAGTACGGCGCAGAATTTGTTTTGTTAGGTACACAAAAATGTTCATTCATTAGGCATCTGTTTAAACTGTTTATGAAATACTAGCTACCCGCCCCGGCTTTGCACGCGTACCTACTATTTATAATATTCCTTAGAAACATGAAAATTCATTCATGTTTTTTAATGTAGACAATGTGCATTCGTCCACGATTTAGATTAAAGATATTTGTAAATTGACGTCCGGTAAAAATACTGTATTATAGTTTGTTCCGCCGCTTCTTCTATACATGCGGTTTAGAAGCGATAGTATTTATAATTAGATTTAAGTGATGTGACGTCAATAAGTGATGCCTTGTATCCAATTTTGAATATAAATCTTTTCTATTCTATTCTAAAATCTTTCCAACATTTCAAACAGGAACAAAATTCGTGCACTACTTTCAGAGATCAGCGCATACATATAGACAGAGAAAAAAAGGGGACCTTAATGTGTAGTGATAGTGAAGTAATAATAGTGATAGTGACGAAGTGCACTATCATTTCATCACTTTGCCCAATATGTAGAAGTGGTTCAAGTACATACATACATACGGTCACGTCTATATCCCTTGCGGGGTAGACAGAGTCAACAGTCTTGAAAAGACTTAATGATCACGTTCCGCTACTAAGCTTAATAAAAGAATCGAGATTCAAATAGTGCCAGGTTGATAACCCATCGCCTAAAAAAGAATCCCCAGTTTGTAAGCCTATCCCTTATTCGCCTTTTACGACAAGTGGTTCAAGTGATTCAAGTGTTCGAATAAAAAGCGTGATGCGCAGGGAGGTAAACGTTTATATGTATACTACCTCGATTTCGTATCAATGACTATGTTTTGAGTAATGTTCATTAGTTTGAGTGCTAACCGACAATCTTATGGTGAGAGAGAACATCGTGATTATACCTGTAACTTGTGATATACTAGCTAGATATATGAAATACTAGCTTTTGCGCGAACCTTCGCTCATTTGGGAAATTTTAGGAAAAAAAGCCTTTGTTACTAAGGACCTAAGGACTATTCTATATCTATGCTAAATTTCGTGATAAATCAGAGGAGCAGTTTTTGAGTTTATTCGTTACAAATTACAAAAACACCGATGATGATAAAACTATATACAAAACTAACGCCACGAGAATGATTAATTTTCAAGCTATAGATTGGCCTAAATTAAAAGGCTTTTCGTAAAAACATCATTGCCTACTAGAAAAAAAAAACAATACAAATATACAAAAATATCGATGACAATGATGTAACCGGGAATAACGCCGCGAGAATGATTAATTTTCAAAGTATAGATTGGCCTAAATTATAAGGCTTTTTGTAAAAACATCATTGCCTACTAGAAAAAAAAAAAACAATCGAGTCCGCTCCACGGACGATCGGCTTCGGCTCCGAGGTCAACACCTACAGTTTGAGGTCATTATACAATGTTACAGCCAACTGAGTAATCGAGGTGATTTTCGTCTCGCGAGATTCGTTCATAAAATATAAATCTTGTGAAGCGATCTAAGTTTTCCTAAGAGCTTCATGTCAGTTGTAATTTTCTACCAAAAGATTCTAGCCCTAGAAGTCTGAATCATTTTCCCGTTTAAATCACTGACGGGGTAGACAGAGCCAACAGGCTGAATGGCTGAGATTCAATAAGCGACAACTTGCTTGCCCATGGCCTAAATTTTAGGCCCTAAAAGAAGAATCCCAAGGTTTATTATCCATGCATAGACCGAAAATATCTTATCATAAAAAATGACTAAATTTACCAACAAGTGAAAGTTAAATCTAAGTCATTCCTTTCGCTAATTTTCAAGGATTTCCACGTTTTCTTCCGTTATTCGCTAAAACTAAGTAATTGGTTTATACATACAAACTTACATGCATATAATCACGTCTATATCTCTTCCGGGGTAGACAGAGCCAACAGTCTCGAAAAGATCAATAGACAACGTTTTGCTTGATGACAAAATTGAGATTTAAATAGTGATAAATAGTGTCTTAAGAATCTCAAGTTAATAGGTCTATTTTAATGAGAAATAAGCCTATTTGTGACTGGTTGAAAATAATTAAAGGTTTCGTAAAACTTGACAAGTTCCACATACATATATTACTACTATTTCTTTGAACAGGGAAAGACATTACCTATAGTATATCCTAAGTTTTTTTTTTAAATTAACGTATATCTTAAATTCATGCTATCAAAGTTTTAATTTTAAATCAATATTATTAATATATGTACGGCACACCTCAAAATGCAGTCAGTACTGTGAAGACGAATTAGAAAATCTCCCTTTTTAAAATCGGTTAAATATGCTTATCATTATGTGAACAGCGTATGGGTTATGTTATGTAAAACTTACTTTCTATTACGCATCTCTATGTTATTTATTACAAGAGGCCGCCCGCGACTTCGTCCGCATGGAAACCCTATCAATCCCGCGTGAACTCCGGGATAAAAAGTAGCCTATATGTTATTCTGGGTCTTCAGCTACCTACATAACAAATTTCATCGTAATCGGTTCAGTAGTTTTTGCGTGAAAGAGTAACAAACATCCATACTGACATACAAACTTTCGCATTAATAATAGTAGGATTAGAATAGGAAAAATTTGACAAAAAATCCTACTATTCGTAATAGTAGGATTTTTTGTCAAATTTTTGAAGTAAATCTTATTTGTATACATCTTTGCCGATTTTAATACATCTTGACCTAAGTAAAAATAATAAAAATAGACTTTGCGAGCAAGGAATAATATTTGAAACTTACCAAAAAAAAATTGTTTTTAGTGATTAAGTCTAGTAATTATGTGAAGTAACATAACCAAAAATTTCATCTTTATACCTTACGGCGTATACACATACTGAGCTACGGAACTTGAAAATTTGAGTTGTACGGCTGAGATTCAAATAGTGACAGGTTGCTTGTTCATAGCCTTAAATTAAAAAAAAAATAATATGTCACTTGAATAAAACAAAAATATCAATTAAAAAAAAGAATTGATATATATATAAGTGCTTCACATAAAATTTATTTTTCTGCCACAAATATAGCTCATCTTTGTTTCACATACATACATATAGTTACGTCTTTATACCTTGCCGGGTAGACAGAGCCAGCAGTCTTGAAAAGACTGAAAGGCCACGTTCAACTTTTTAACTTGATGATTCAATCGAGATTGTAATAGTGAAAGGTTGCTAGCTCATCGCCTAAAAGAATTCCAAGTTTATAAGCTTATCCCCTATTCGCCTTTTACGGCATCCGTGTGGTTCCCGCCATCAATGAAAAAAAAAAAGAATAGGACCGCTCCTTCTTTGTAACACCACACATTCTATTCATGCATTACGCGCTTTCTCTGCATGCTTGAACAACATCATGTGTATGTATGTATGTACGTGAGCTATGTTTGTTTGTTTTACAATTGGAAAATTGACAATTATTGGCTGACAGCGACTGTGGAAAGTGCAAGTGATAATAACTTATATGTACTTAAAAAAACTATTTGTTTTGAAACTGCACCAAAAAGTAAATTTACGAGTAACTCAGAGCAGAAACATTTCAACAATGCAGTGAGTAACTTGTTTACAATTTTTGAAAATATCATAAAAGTAGCTGTGCCCGCGACTTCGTCAGCGTGGAATAGTTATTGTGGGCATCATTGAACCCCTCAAGGAGGAATAATTTTCCCCGTTTTTTTTCACATTTTCCATTATTTCTTCGCTCCTAATAGTCGCAGCGTAATGATAAATAGCCTTAAGCCTTCCTCGATAAATGGTCTATTAAACACAAAAAGAATTTTTCAATTCGAACCAATAGTTCCCGAGATTAGCGCGTTCAAACCAACAAACTCTTTAGCTTTATATTAGTATAAATAAGTATTGCAATTTCCATGTTTTATTTAAAATCCACTAACGATCCTATAAATTTTATCTACTAAGTAGCATATAACTAGAACCATTTGACACTTGCAAATTTAGGACATAAAAATATCCGGGTTTTCTTGTCGCTAAACCCATGTGAAGTTTCATGTTATTTGATTTTACTTATGGCGATAACTAATTAACTAACTGAAAAAAATGATAATTTATTCAAGCAATGCCATGATTTATAATCGCCTCTCTTACAACAAGGTTTGACATCAAGGTTTGAAAACAGGATGTCCGCATACGATTTACGATAAGTGATTAATCGAATCAGGTCAGTTTTTATACTACCCTCGATGTATTACTAAAAAGTTAATTAATACATATAAAATGACAGTAAAAATCGTGTGTCTGTAAATTGATTATTTTTAGGTATGCCTTTGACCATGGATCCTGGATTGGGTGAGTCAGTCAGTCATCTGACCTTTGTAGTTTGGATACTTTTATATAGGTAGTGTGAGGGAAAATATCATAAGGAAACCAGTAATTCAGGCCGTGTGGTTCCCGTGCCGTGTTTCCGTTCCCGTTCCCGGCACCAATACAAAAAAGAATAGGACCACTCCATCTCTTTCCCGTGGATGTCGTAAAAGGCGACTAAGGGATAGGCTTCCAAACTTGGGATTATTTTTTTAGGCGATGGGCTAGCAACCTGTCACTATTTGAATCTCAATTCTATCATTAAGTCAAATAGCTCAACGTGGCCATTCAGTCTTTTCAAGACTGTTGGCTCCGTTAAGTCGATCAAGTCCCAAGGGATATAGACGTAACGATATGCATGTATGTATGTAATTCAGGCAAGTGGATGTGTAACTATATGATCGATCCAATACGAGTGACGTAAAAAATGTTATGAAGAAGTCTCGACTACGAGTCATAATAAATAATAATCGATTGAAATACAATTCACCAGATAAAGGTGGTCTTTGATTTCATAACTACTGGCTCGCTTATTAAACCGATTATTTTATGGTTGAACCACCAAACCGATTTTAATAAACTTTGTAATAGTATAAATTATTCGAGGGCACTTTTTCCATAAAGTTATTTTGTATTTAGATCTCAAAAACATGTTATTTTGTAGCGATTCAGCAAACCAATACTATGCAAGTTATAACTTATTAAGTAACAATTAATTCTAACAAAAAATAACTACAAACAAATAGGAACATAAACTTATAGAGTATTTTAACTTACATAGCATTTTATCATGTAAGCAATAGAATTGATTTTGCATAAATTATGGGATTTTGGCCAGTTCAAGGTCTTATAATAATTGGTAAGTTGAAATTGGAACTGTAGAACTGGTTGTAAATGATATAATTAGATTGTTTTAAGAAGGATTTTCCGGTATCCCTTTAAAGTATTGAACAACAAAAACATAATCAAATTAAAGGTTTATAAACTTTGAATACTTGTCTGAGTTACGTTCAGTAGTTTATTTTATTTTACACCGTAAGAGCATCGCTTAGAAATTAAACTACTGAACTCAAATACTGTATTATGAAAATTAAAAAATATATCTTTTTATTTGCTTAATACAGTATTTGATTACGTACATCGCTAGTCTTGGTAAGAAAAACTATTTTTTCTTTCTTAAGTACGTTTCTTAGGTAAATGAGACATCGCGATCTATATGTATATTGAATACTAGCTTTTAACCGCAGCTTCGCCTGCGTGAATTAAGCGCCATCTACAGAAACTCCTACAAATCTCATGGAAACTACTTATTAGTAGTTTTTACCGGAATGATTACCCTCTATCCTTCTCCTGACTCTTAATCTATACTAATATACTCGTATTAAGATCAGCTTATAGCTGAAGAGTTTGTTTGTTTGTTTGAAAGCGCTTATCTCAGGAACTACTGATCCGAATTGAAAAATTATTTTTGCGTCGAATAGACCATTTATCGAGGAAGCCTTTAAGCTATATAACAACACGCTGCAACTATATGGAGCAAACAAATAATGGAAAATGTGAAAAAAACGGGGAAAATTATTCATCCTTGAGGGCTTCATTGATGCCCATAATAAATATTCCCCGCGGACAAAGCAAGTTATATATATGTATGTGTGATATTTCAAGAAGATTAATTTTGATGATAACTTGTGAAGAGATAACAAACAAACAAATAAACTTTCTTTCGCATTAATATAAAAAGTTGGCTTATTTTGACTTTGAGCAGGATCCAATCTTAAATTCTTTCGTATTTGCAAACAATTGTATCTTTATGTTATAACTACGATCGCTATGTCATATTTACACTTGTAATAGTGCGGAAGTTGATATCTTCCCATCCATCGTTCTCGTGGGAAAAATATTGTATGAATTATTAGGGGTAATGATGTACAGTAGTAGGCAGGTTAAAAAATTTCTTTGTTTTATTGGGTTGACAGAGCCAGTAGTTTTCAAAAGATTCAGAGGAGTGATAATTCAAATTCAGATAGTGTCAAGTTTACAAACTCGTTAAGTATCAGCGTGATTAGGCTGAGTCTATTAATTTCTGTATCGAATTATTATGGCAGTAAATTTAATTTTAAGTAATTTATTCGACGTCAACCAATGTTGTGAAATCAAAAGATATGAAAATGATTAAGTGATGTTTAAAATTTCTCAAAATAAGGAATTAAACTTTTGTATTTAAATTTGCATTATTTTATCTTCCTATATGTAATTTGATATGTAATACATATGGTCACAAATGATGTTATCAGGTTCTTATAGCTTTGTGCCTATTATATGGATTTAACAACTTTTTACGATAGAAAAACAGCGTTGGGAGAGAGAGAGAGGGAGAGATAAATTTACTTGTAGCATTTATAATAATATTAGTGGATAGAATTACCGGCACCTACAATCGATAAACGCCTACGCCTTATTTTCAATATGAAGCTAAGTAAGTAGTATGTCATTTAAGACTTTATATGTATTTAATTCTATGGTTGAAAAAAATGTGCCTATTAGTATAATTTCAAAGTATTTAGAGCGGCTCGCCGAGCTAAGGTCACTGCTGTCACGTCGCTGACGTGTCAATGACATATTTGTGCACGCATGACAGATCAGAATCTCTTTACAAATTTAGGAATAAAAAAAAAGCGAATTTTAAAATGCGTATATTAAAAAAAAATATATATGCAATTTCAAACGTATGTATATTAAAAATAAATATGGCTACGGAATTTCGAACTCACAATTTTGAGATCGTTTGGATGAGTTCTAAAGTGAGAATATCCCAATTTATTTGTGATTATGAATTTTAAATATAGGTACGTGAACAAAGTAAATTAAAATAATTTATAAATTAAATTTGGATTAAAAAAAACTTAAATCAATTAATGCGGAAATCTATTTAGATCTGATAAAGAATAAGGGTGACTGAATGGAACAGTCACTTCCTTTTATTAGTCATTCTATGGAACGCATTGCACGTTCATTCATTCATTTGATTACTGATTACGAGCAATTTTTAAGTCTGACTAATGACAGTAACAAAAATTCATACATTTTTTCCTGTAAGTTTAGAAGTAGCTTTATTTTAATCAAATTATAATAAGAATTTTCTTAGACGATATACTACTCCAAGCTATCTAGCAAAAGTAAATACTCTTTTAATCTAGGTAAGACCGTGCTTAACTTCTACGATAATATGACTGATCTTAGTCTTTAAACTTTTTAATACGTATTTAATTGGAAATTAGGTACTTTAAACTTCTCTTGCTAACTGTACTTTACAGATGTTATGATACCGCTAATTGTAAGAACCACGATCACATGGACCATTAGACTAAGCAAATGGACATGTTCATTATACAAATTAGGTACCTATAACATGTTTTATTTATTCTCCATCTTCCGATCAACTTATGTTTGTAACAATTGAAAAATTGGTCTAATTTTGATGAAATAAAATGTGTGTAGGATCTTTCAATAAAATTTTTAAGTTCGTAAGGTATCAACATCAGTTAAGTATTTCATTCATTCATGTAATCACGTCTATAACCCTTGCGGGGTAGACTGAGTCAGCAGTCTTGAAAGACTGACAGGTCACGTTCAGCTGTTAGGTTTAATTATGAAATTGAGTTTGGGTTGGATTGAGATATAATTTCTACTAAGAAATGTTGCTATTGAAGGTCTAGTCTATTTTTGTAATAAATTCCATAAAATAATGTACTGTACCTATAATACATAAGTTTTGATTTAGGTATTCGTAAAAACAAATATACAATTCTTTATTTTTTCTTTCACACTTTAATCAAATACCTATAGGTATTTAAATAAAACGAAACTCCGTGCACTCTACTGGTTAATTATTATTACTTTCAAAGCATATACTACGTCCAGTTGACGTGAAGAATTTGTACTTTTACTTTCGATTACTTACAAAAAACCGGTCAGGCAAGGTTGTCTCTCCAGCGCACCTGTATCCAACGTGCTGTGTATTCTAAACTCTTTGAGCAAACGTAAACCAAATATATTTGTCACAAGAAACACTATATTTCTCACAATACACTCAATGTTGTGGAATGTTGTAACTTATACCTCTTTTCACTATTCACACTGGTCGAAAAGAAAATTATTTACTCAATTTCTCAATCACAATTGCAAATGTCAATAAAACAGGCAGATACAACTACGGTTTTACGATTAAAAGTTATTTTGAACTTCGAATTTATCATTGGAAACGTGACGTGCGCCGTTGTCGAAGGCTTTACAACGATTGAGTGAATGAACGAAACGACGCGTCGCTATGGCGATGAATGACCGTTTCATTTCAATGAGCACCATTTGAATGAATTGAATGATTGTGTGAATCACTTTAATAGCGGGTTTTTACGTCGGAAAGCTGTTGATTTGTATTTCTTGTCCGCTCAATTCGATTTTAGACTGGGTTTTCCTGCTTCTCCTTTACATATGTGGACCATTACCTATGTTTTTTTATGAATAAGTTAATGAGGAGGTTCCCGTTATGAGACAATAATACCTCTAAGTTTATTAAAACCATGCTGTTTTTACTTTACTGTTTATTAAAATATAATACTTTGAGATATTTATTAAAAATTAAGAGTAATGCCTTTATTTCTTTTTTCGTGTCAACAATTATCTAGATCAGTTCAGTAGCTCAAAAAAATTAATATTTGCCTCAAGGTTTCTTTAATGAAAGTCATTTTGTACATTTTAATTTTATTTTATTGATATAATTTTGTACAAATAACGGCATATAATACATCGGACAGGTTTCACATACAAAACTAACGCTAGTCAAGCTATCCATATGTCACAAGTAGGTCTACTTATACAATCGTAACCCCAAAACCAAGTAGGTATGTAGTCGTTTCTTAAATATACAAAAAAGCAGTCTGTAATTTCAGGGCTATTTTACGGAAATTCTTTGAGAAATTATAGTTATAAAACTTTGGTTAATTTGATGTTTTTTTTTATTATAACATAACGAAAAACAAACAAAACATAATAAATAAAAGCAATAAGGTAGGTATGTAGATAAAAATTAAAAGTATATATAGTATTACAGTAACCATTTTACTAACTACAAACCATTAGTGTTCGTTTATTATTTGAAAGGAATAGTGTTTATTACTTTCCTGATTTCATTCAATTTTTACTTTACTGAAGGAGTTAGATTTGAAATTCTTATAATGAAAAACGTCAGTCGATAATTACAAATTAATTAAATTAAAAGATAATGTTCTTTGATGTGACCAGGACAATCAGGATATGCATGATATAAATTTCCCACACCCTGTGAAATACATAATTGACAAAATCATTGGGTTGAAATAAATCCCAACTGGGCTCATAAGGTAGAAAATATTTATTTTGCTTTTTGATTATTTAATGAATTAAGAGTTACAATTGAATTCGAGTTATCTGTTTAAGTACTTAAATGAATAAATAAATTAAATTTTATATTCATTAAATAATCAAATTGCAAATGTATGAATATATTATTACATACAAAGCGCATTTAAAATTACACTACCTGATAAATATATCTATGATTATTATTACTAAAGCCGTGCTAAAATATCAATTAACCGTTTTTTTTATTGTAAGCAAAGAAATGCAATGCGTAAAACTAATTTTAGGACACGCTCAAGTAAAAGCTTTTATAAAACTCTAATCGTAACTAACTAGATACTTACATTTCTCTAAACCACGTCCATATGAAAATCCCGATATACAAACGCTATGTATGTATACTTATTGAACTATTTATAAAATACACTCACATGGTAACAAGTTTCGTGATTAGCTATTATTCCATTTAAATTATAAAAACTAAAATGCGTGCATACCACTCGTAAGACTAGAATTTCATTTAATTTAACATTACAAATAGTTTTTTTTTCTCATATCTACTAGATAGTAAAGCACTTTGAAACGTTCCATAGACAATGGAAAAAATAGACAAGAAGGTATCATTAGATAAATAAATAAATATAAGTAGAAAAGAAAATACAGGATAAGATAAAATAAAGGAAAGGTTCACTGATATCCTATTACTAAATTGACTAAGCTTATTTCGTTTAATAAGTTATAATTGTTTATGTAAATGGCAATATAAATATTGATATTGTATATTATTGCCGCCGACTTTACATTACGTTGATATGTAGGTACAGAGTTACAAATTAATTGGTCATTCATTTAAACAGATCGGAACGAAAACGCGCCAATAAATGGGTTCTAATAAATGAATGAACAAAATGAATGAAACATGTCTAAATTTATTTGCGCCTAAACAATCCGGTTCATTTATTGAAACTTAAATTTGTGGAAACCATCACTTCGTAGAATAATTTAACTTTTTTTTCAAATCACTGTTTAATTTCTTTGCTTCTACTTTTCTTGTTGTAAAAATAAATAATCTTGGTAAAGAGTTTTTTTCTTTTTATTTATGAAAAATACATAAATCAAACCACTTCTTTCTACCTCAAACATAGTAATAGTCTTACATTAAACGTTGAAATGAATTTTAAAGAATTAAATCGGAACTAATAAATGAACCGGACAGTTAGCGCCATATAACGAACAAATTCACTTAAATGAATCGTTCGATTCATTTAAATGAATTCTCTTATTTTTATGGTGTGCACCTCCCTACGTTATTCGTGATCGTGTGGGGTAATTTGGACAAAGAGAGGGGTATATCGAAATCCCCGCTCAGAGATATTTGCGACACGCAGCCAACTAGGCCGGTTTTGTATTTTCCCATCGTGTTCAGTTCTATAGATGGCAGTCCTCCTGCAAAAGATAATAATCAGTAAAAAACATTTTTTATAAGGCACAGGTAGGCAGCGACTATACATACTCGTATATATCTTTCCAAAATTCCAAACCTCATATTATGTTGGACATAATTCCATCAAACCTATACCTACCAGTACAATTATAAAATAACTGATTTAAATGAAAATGAAATCATAATATTTAGCGAATTTTCGCCCAGATATGAGAAAAATAAATATAGAAAGAATGGTAACAAACCTATATAGAGTCCATTTTCAGTGTTCAGCTGTTTCAGTTTCCCTGGAGAAACTTTACCAACGGAACCCAATCCGTCCACTTCCAAAACTCCAGCTTGTCTATTTCTGCAATAATAATTAATTTTAAAATAATAGTACATAGGGGTTCACATTAGAAGTAGATTAATTGCTTGAAGCCCACCATTTATTAGAATTTAAGTACATGGTTGACCGAGCGGTGATTACAATTTTATCAAAAAAAGTCATACATACATGGAAAATTACATACATTTAATCACGTATATATCCCTTGCAGGGTAGACAGAGACATTAATCTTGAAAATTTTTGGGTGAAAATACGGGAAAACGAATTGTCCCAGACATGCGACCCAGCTGGAGGCATTAATGGATGTATTTAAAAATGAAATTTAATAAAACCAGTATTCACCTGGTAGCCCGCGCTCTGTGCCACAGTCCGTCGTCTACCTTCGTGTGATTTGCTATTATGACAACTTCTCCGCTTCCAAGATCGTATCTGTAACAGACGCGAAAACAATTTGTTTTCTCATTAAAATATCCAAATTATTTTATAATAATATATTTTCTCTTTGTCCAGCCTTCACTTCACAAATTATGTTGTATAAAAATTTGGACATGTAGGGTATTAATTAATGGTCAAAATACATTGACACATGAACAAAATAATGAATTTGTATTTGCGCGTTCCCTCTCAACGGCTATGCGTCGGAGCATGTTACGTTACCGTTCATGGTTTCTCAGCGATCAGATATAAAAAGTACTAGGAAAAAAGAAACGAAAGAAGCTCATCTGAAAACCAGCACTGAATTCTTGACCGAGGAAGTCTCTGCGCCTTTGGACAGTCTTAAGTCTGAGTTACGTTCCTGGTTACTGGGCTAATTCATGTAAAATGTACTAGGAGATCAGAAACAAAAGAAGCACACAGCCAATAAGAGGAACTCTTTCCGATTATCTTTTGTCTGAGTTACGTTTCTGGCTATTTCATTTAAAATGTACCAGGAGATCAGAAACAAAAGAAGCTCACCTGAAAACCAGCACTGAATTCTCGACAGCCAACGAGAGGAAGTCCCCGGGCGGGGAGAGGGGCGCGCGGCCGCTCCACACGAGCAGGCCGTTCGCGGACATCGACCGGAAACGGATGTTGATGTCCAGCGTATAGCTTAGCAATCTGCGAAGAAAATTCCAGAGTAAAAATTTTTGTTTATTATGTAAAATGTTTATTTTTATTTTTTATCTATCTAAGGTCAGGTCTAAGAGGTCGATTGATAGAGAATGTTTTGTAGAATTAATTCCACCTATTTTAAATTACTTAAGGTGCAATAAAGTATAAATAAATAAAAATAAATATTGATCTAAATAGTTTCGCTAGATAAATTCGTCTGACGATAAACATGACCCTGTTCATATAAACCAAACTATAGGGGGTCAAGTATGGCTGGAGGTGACTCTTCTCCTCACTTCACTAATAAATACAATCTTGGATTTTTGGAATATTAGATTTTAGATTATATTTAGATTTCCTTTATGATACATACTTATGTCATAAGAACGTTCATTAATTTAAAGTTTTTAAGAAATTCTGAACTATTACATCATCTTATTCAATATCACACAAGTCTATTTATTGCATTGTTATTGAGACCTTTTCATTTTCAGCATTAAAATATCATAAAAAACTTTACTCTCCTTACCTTTTCATGGTTTCCTCGTCATCTATGTGAATAAAACTGTCTTTCCCAGTAAAGCTGGGATACGTGTTAGTATCGCCCCAATTAATTTCGTTATTGTTCAAATATTTCACTTGCATATAAGTCCTGCCGTCATAAGGCCCATCTGTAACAATCTCATTTATTTTCTGATCTTGGAAGTATTGGTATTTTTTTGTTGGAATAAACTTCTTCTTCTTAAACTTCTCAATGCGAATATGTTGTGAGTGTTTCTTCGATTTAACTTTGTGGTATTTCGGATGGAATCCTTTTTTTGGTACAATTGAGTGGTGTACCTCGTTTTCAGAAATATTTTGTGGATACTGGGGCACTGGTTCAAGTATTTCAATGCAGAGGTTTTTGTCACTGGAATAAAAGACAACATTTTACGTAAATTTATAAACAAGAAAAAAATAAGAAATTTTAAATTGTTTGTTTGTTTATAATAATATCTTTATTGCATAGAAATTTACACAGTAACAAGAAAATAGTACAAAGTTATAAAATAAACAAATCACTAGCAATGGCGGACTTATCCCATAAAGGGATCTCTTCCAGTCAACCGGCAAAAACAATTGTATTTGTAATATTATGTTTAAAAGGTAGCACAAGCTTTAAAATTTTCTCTTAATTATATCTAACAATAAAAAAAACCTATTCTTTAAACACACATAGCAGGCAAAGTGAGATTTTTTTTTATACGTCTCTCTTTAAATTCTTTTGTCTCTTATTTTCAGATACCAAATATCCACGTAAATCAAGTCTCTCTCTTTCTCTCATCTTACAATTCCGGTTAATCCTTTACCGCTATTTTCAGGGACCGAGGTCCGCTTTTAAAGTAATTTCTCGCGACTTCTTACAAGGATATCTTCGGCCTGTCCCTTCTACCCAATTTTAATAATATGTCTTGGAAGAGGAATACTTGATAGTTGATACTTACACACATGTGCTGTTATGTCCATCACAGTTATCCACATTGACCCCGCCAAGTGCTGAAGATACTACTGAGAGTTCCTCGTCGTTTATCACCAGCTGAAATAGAATTAATAAGCTGCTCAGTATATAGTATTATTAAAAATAAAAAATTGGACTGACGACCTACTTTACTTTAAAAATCTTATCCATAACAAAAATAGCACATCGAACATTCAAAAACTGCTCTTTATTCTTCTTTATTTTAATTTCGACACTATGTATTCGCCCTAGTGAGGTGTCGATTAACCCTGTTTCGTTCTTTTAAATGGAATGACTGTTGTGAAGTTCAATTTATAAAATGCAGATAATAATGGACGAATCAAAATATGTAAGTGCTTATTTTCCACCTTCTACAGCCTACCAATATTATAAATGCGAAAGTTTGTTAGTATGTATGGACGTTTGTTATTCTTTCACGAAAATACTACTGTACAGATTTCGATGAAATTTGGTATGTAGGGGGCTAAAGACATTTTAACATTAAGCATAACATTCTTTAACCTAAAGTTCCCGCGGGATTGATAGTTACGTTATGATAGGCGGACGAAGTCGCAGACGGCCTCTAGTATTAAATATAATGAAAAAGTTTTACACATACCAAAAAAAAAATATTCAAAATTCAAAATTTTTATTCATTACTACAGGATACTATATATCGCTTAATAATTGTCAAAACGTATGGTTTAACAACATTGGTTGACGTCAAATAAATTACTTAAAAACTAAGTTTACTGCCGCTTCCAAGGCGTCAGTGCAGAAGAAGCGGTAACAAACTGCACTGCAGCATATACAGCTACCCCTAGCATACCTGTCCAACACAACCACTGTAAGAGCTCCTCAGCGCCAATCGCTCCGGTAACGGGTGAGGCGCTCCTCCCAACAGCATGGGCTGATGCAACGTCAGTCTTCTGGCCGTGCCCCGTGACGTCACGGACCGCGTCGCGTCGGTGACGTCACGGGTGGACGTCGCTCGGACGCGGAGGGAGGCGTGCTTGCCCGATCTGCTGACGGACACTCGGTGCCATGTGTTAGGTTGAAGAGGGTAAGCGGACCTAAAACATATAAAAAAATAATTAAAAATATTACCTTATTAATTAAAATTTTTATTGGGAGGTTTTTGCGCAGCCTGCAGCCGCAGCAGCACGGTGCCGTGTGGTTCCCGGCACCATTACAAAAAAGAATAGGACCACTCCATCTCTTTCCCACGGATGTCGTAAAAGCCGACTAAGGGATAGGCTAATAAACTTGGGATTCCTCTTTTAGGCGATGGGCTAGCAACCTGTCACTATTTGAATCTCAATTCTATCACTAAGCCAAACAGCTGAGCGTGGCCTATCAGTCTTTTCAAGACTGGTGGCTCTGTCTGCCCCGCTAGGGATATAGACGTGATCATATGTATGTATGTAAAAAACAATAATTTCTATAAATACTAACACATATATTTGCAACACATTTGAAGTTTTCAACGGAGTCGAATAGGTAACTGTTTATTTAATACTATGAAAGTCGTAGATAACGATAAAAGGTAACTACTAGCACAATAAAAACGACCCAAGGATGTGTAACTGACCATCAATCAAACAATTTGACAAATCAAATATAAGAAATCACTTAGGTACATGAAGTATCATAAGTTGACCTCACATAAGCACAGCTAAAACTTCTTAAGAAATTATAAGAGATATAACCAACCTGACCAGAGCAATCCCAGAGCCAAGATCAAAAGCGAACTCAACGTAATAGTCTCTGAGGTGAAGCGAGAAGAAGTCCCCATCGCCACTCGCATGCTCAGCGTTGTACAGCACCAATCCATCGCCGCTCGTTGGTTTAAGGGTTATCTGGTAAAGAATACAAAATATTTGAGACTCACAATAACTTACTCTTTATGATCATATCTGACTAACATCAGTAACTGATTAATCGGTACAGGGGTCCAAGGGATTTTCGAGTCATGAGTCAAAATTTATAGCTGGTAGCTTCTACTTTCATAGCTGGTTTAAATGACAGGAATTTATTTAGTATTAGAGTAGAACCACTCCATCTTTTTTCCTTGGACATCGAAAAAAGCCGACTTAAGGCGACCTATAAACTTGGAATTATTTTTTTAGGCAATGGACTAGCAACCTGTCACTATTTAAATCTCAATTCTATCATAAAGTCAAACAGCTGAACGTGGTCTATTCGAGACTGTTGGCTCTGTCTACCCTGCAGGAGATATATACCTGATTAATTGCATGTATGTAATTAATTAAAAGTCTAATTGATTATCTACCTATGGTACGACGCTTATCAACTGTAATCTATTACTGTACAGAAATTTTAATTTAGAATTTCGTATATATCCATCATAAAACTTTAGTACGATACGAATAAGTAATTAAAAGTTGGTAAATTAAAGTATAACGCGTACTAAAATATATAAACTCATTTTCCAAACTGAACAAGTGTGGTATATATTTCCACTACACGAGAACATCTCTCGTCGAGAATCGTTAAAGCAAGAAAACTACATTATTAATATCGGTAAACTTTTAATGAAATCGAGCGAGCGAAGCGGCGGGCAATCGATCTTCGGCCAATGAAAACAAAATAGTCGTGAGCTCTCAAAGAAGTTTACACTCGTAAATATCTGTTAAAAGTTTAACGAACTGCGCTGTGCAATTAATGAACGAAGTTTTGTTTCACCCTATGTTGCCCATCTGCCCCATCATATTCGTTTTTCCCCGTTTCACCATTGGGGTAGATTCGGGTTCAGCCTATAACCATGATCGAACGTGGGAGGTACTTTTTTTTTAACTTTACGTTATTTTAACGACGTGAAGTCTTAGTTTCTTCTTCAAACTAGAATCGATTAAGTAATGCGAATGAAATCCGCAATACGCTAATATGACTTATGGTATAAGCAGTCCGCGATTCGATATGTTACAAAAACTATAAGTCATTTTATTATTTCCTCTTTCAAATCAGTACTAAATGATCTTATTTTCCTCAGTGGTTTCTCAAAAAAATATTGTCTATACAAAGTTAAGAGTTTGGAGAAGTATAGGCAGGGTAGTATATTTACCCCGATAAAGCTAGTTTTAGTGAGATAAGCGAAAAACCCGTATTCTATTGTAGGTGGCGCAAAATTAACGCAGGCGAAACTGCAGGTAAAAGCTAGTCACTGATAAAGCAGATGTCATCACTTTTATTTTACTAGAAAAAAGCATAGGTATAAAAATTGTAAGTTACATAAATAACGTTAAACTAGAAAGCCGTGGTCACATAAAATTACTAATAGATGGCAGCACCAATAACTGCAATTAATACTAGTTTCAATAGTACTTTCATATCGTGCAGCCCCACAGAGAATCAGTTTGTAACTCTGCCAACTTTGCAAATGATATTACTCACGTTAGAGGTTATAGTTATACCAATATACATAGGTAGTGCCCGCGTTTTAATTAAATTCCTCAGTTTATTAAACCTGCTCAAGAACTCGATTGCTCATTTCAAATTGAACTATTTCTTGGTTTAATATGAAAGAGCGCAAGTTTCTCTCTGCATATACTCGTATATCTAATCACGTGTATATAAATAAATAAAATAAATAAATAAATAAAATGTTTATTTTCAAAAACTCTTTACATGAGCAACACAGTTGTAGATTGGTGCCTCCTTTTAAGCGTTACGCCTGTGCCAGGAGACGCCGCTCTTCTATTAACTACACTACTTATAGCTATAATATATATATATATAAGTGAGTATAATAAAGAATTCCTCGCGGGAAAGACAGAGTCGACAGTCTTGAAAATACTGATAATGCACGTATAGCTGTTTGGCTTAATGATAGAATTGAGATTAGAATAGTGACAGGTTGCTAACTCTATGGCGAACACTAGTATATCTTTTCCTCCGAAAATAGGAGCGATTTTATGTATTATGGAAATTAACTCCAAGATAACTCAGTGTAACCAATTTTGGGACTAGCTCAGTCTGTTTGATTAGGTGGATTAAGATACCTATTAGATATCTATTTATTTATTTGAAAAATACATGATCATTGTATTCATTGTTTATTTATGTTGTTTATTTCATTAGAAGATGCATTCTTTCTTTTACCGCCATTTTGCAAATTACTTTGTTAGTCACAGTCAGCAAATCAAGTTTTCGCTCGCAAAAATTTTAAATGGCTCCTATTCACCCAATTCTCTGCCCTCGACTTTTAGTACGCCCATTACCTCACATCTGCGTAAAAACAAAACATTTAGAGCAAAGAACAATTGAAATGGACATTAGTGAGCCAATTTGTTATAACTTTAGAGTCTGTTGGGGTTCGTTGCTTGCTTAAAGTGTTTTAGGGTCCCGAGGGGGTTGAGTCAATTTATAAGCTTCTCTCTCTTCAAAAAATAACAAATTTCTTTTTCAAGTAAACACGTCTTGCAGAGGCTCGAAGTTCACGTACAGCTGAATGACTTTATGGAATTAACTAAATAACATGTTGCTAGAACATAACCTTAAATAACCCAGGTTAAGCCTTTCCCAACCTCGGCTTTTACAATCTGCGCGGAAAAGAAGCAGGTGGCACACACTGTATTTTGTTTACTACAAGGTTTATGTTAACCTTTGCCCAAGAGCTTTAACGCTAACAGAAGCTTTTTTCTTCAGTGGATACTAACGTAATTTTTACTAAATTATTAAATTCTTTTAATGTACCTACATATTTCAGAGAATGTAGTTTTCAAACCCGAACCCGGGACCTCTGACAACCGCATTACCACGCCACGGAGGCCGTCAAGAAAATCTTAGCTACCTAGTTATTAACTTACTTGTATATCAAGCCACGCTTGAGCTGAGTTTCCCAGACCTGGTAGCCTCAAGTACGAGGAACCGTTGAATCGTGGCACCTGTAAAGCATGGAACATAGGGTTTAAAAGATATTCAGATAAAACTAAAACTCGACTCCTAAAACACGCTCTAAGAAGTACGAAACAAGAAAATAATCTTTGCTGAAATTATTATGTAGATACTTAGATTATGTAGAGTTATAAAGAATTACCGACTAAGTATTAAATTCACGTAATGAAGAGCATTGAAGGTTCTACTCAAAAGAGCGTGCAATTTTTAAGCGCATTCGAGTTGTTCCAAATTCCTTTTTCCAAAAGCTGCACATTTAGGAAACTTTATGTGTAATTATAATCCAATATAAGTTAGGTTCCCCTGCAAAGTCGCGAAGGTCAAACGGGAGTCGCTTCGTGTAAAAACCTGACTTAGACCTTCAAGATTGTGGGATATAACAGGGCTATGATTAATTTTTACTAAGTTATTGCTTTTTGATCACCCTTTTTCTAAAATACTAGCAGAAACACCCACAAGACCAGTTATGGACGATATGCCGTACCTTGTTCAAGACTAAGTTTGAGGTTGAAAGTAAAAAAAATAAAATAAAGTCTAGTCTTGTCGAAAAAGGCAGTACAAACAGTTTTATTACGAACTTCAAACAAAGTTCTTTAAACTGTAATGGAGTTCTTAGTTTTCTTTGAACATCGGGTTACTAGGTTTTTCCGATAAGTTCGCGAGAAATAAGTATAAAGAGTATTCAAATCTAGAACTTGTATATACGTGAAATTTAAGCTTCAACAGTGATTATTATTTGCATTTCCTTCAAACAAGTTTTTGGATAAATTAATTTTTAATCTATCTCATTTTTTCTTTTCTTTTCCAACTGATGATACACAGCTTTGTGCGTTTATAAATTGTCTATATATGTATATATAAGTATTTAAATGCTCTATCACGTTAATAAATGTATGCGTTATTAATTTTAATAACGCATACATTTATTAACGTATGTGAATTAACGTATACATTTATTTTTCTTTAATTTATTGCATTAGGGAAGAGTATTTACTCTTCCCTAATGCAATAAATTAAAGAAATTCAAACCTTCAAATCCAGTGTAATTTCGCATTTAACTCCAGCATAACCCAACGGACACAAGCACACTCCCCCGACGCAGCCTCCGCCATGTTGACACTCGCATTCACCATCAACTTTATCCATTTTCATCACCTTCAACTCATCACTTTTCACGTCACCATCAATATCATTACTTAGCTCATTATTTCTTATATTCAATTCCGGTTTTATTTTTTTAATGTCGTGATATTTCTTAAATTGAACTATAGAGTTGTCCAAACTGTTAAGATCACTTTTAGCGTCTCTCATGACTATATCGTTGTCTTCAAAATGGACGATATCGTTAATATCGTAGATGCCATGGCTGTCTATGTTTTGGTTGTGATGTACTGTTTCGCTCGTGGTCACTTCATTGCTGGGTTTCCAGGGGGCGAGTGTTGGTGCGCATTCACCTGTAACAATTAAATAAAAGGGTTACCTACGAGTACAAGTTTAATTTGTAGTATGTGTCCATACTATGGAGACCATATCTTTCTCTATTGATGTCGTAAAAGGCGACTTAAGAATATGTTTAATAATTTATTAATGTAACAAAATAATTAATTATTGTAATTAAACTAATGTAAATGTACATGAAGAGAGTTATGAATGTGGATGAAGCGAAGGAAGTATGCAGAGATCGTGGCAAGTGGAAAGATGTAGTTTCTGCCTACCCCTCCGGGAAAGAGGCGTAATTTTATGTAAGTATGTATGTATTAATGTAGATTAATGTACCTTGATGTAGATTAATGTAGTTTAATGTAGATTAATTAATGATTTTTCTTTCTGGTAATTTCCACGGGACGGAAGCATAACCTGGGCAGAATTTCAGTAAGTATCCAATAAATAAAACTGCCCAAAATTCATACATACATACATACATATCGTCACGTCTATATCCCTTGCGGGGTAGACAGAGCCAACAGTCTTGAAAAGACTGAATGGCCACTTTCAGCTATTTGGCTTAATGATAGAATTGAGATTCAAATAGTGACAGGTTGCTAGCCTGTCGCCTAAAAGAAGAATCTCAAGTTTATAAGCCTATCCCTTAGTCGCCTTTTACGACATCCATGGGAAAGAGGTGGAGCGGTCCTATTCGGCCCAAAATTCAAATTGTTTAATTTACAACGGTTAATTAAATTGCTTATAATTATGTTTTAAATACGTTTTAAGCATTTCCAATTAAGTAGTCGTTTCGAATTTAAATATTAAACAGGGTCGTTAACTTTATTATGTAAATTAAAACAATTGAGAACATATATTTTTCATATAAATCTTTTAAGCATACCTTTCCATGTTGGTTTGGTAGCAAAAAAAACTAAGTGTGTGCCAGCTGCTTCTCTTCCCGTGCAGGTTGTAAAAGTCAATCAAGGGAACAGTTTAAAAAACCTGGGATTCCCCTTTTAGGCGATGGGCTGGCAACCTGTCACTATTTGAATCTCAAGTCCATCATTAAGCCATACAGCTGAACGTGGCCTTTCAGTCTTTTCAAGACTGTTGGATCTGTCTCTCTTAAGAGATTACGATGTGATTTTACTCTTAAATGTATAAATCTTTGAATTTTCAAAACCATACCTAAATCGATAGCTCCACAAATACAAACACTTATAATAACATAAACTCTTTATCTTTCTGCTTTCTACGATTCCTGCATACATGTTTTGTTTCATCCAAATTGATAAATCTTTTCGTACGTCTGATTAAGGTACCCATGACTAGAATGTCCCCGATTTAATCAATATACGTTCTAGGCCTTTTCACATTCGCCTTAAACTCTTAAGGTAACTCTTACCTAACGCACATTAGTTTTATTGCTAACCTAAGCTTATACGGTAAGGAAAAATATTGTGAGGTACAAGGCAACTAACTGAACGTGTAATCATTGTCCAATATGAGTTAGGTTCAGAAAAGGTTGTGGACGTCAGACAGGAGTCACGTTTTTGTAAATACTTGACCACAATCTTGAATTCGAAGACAAGATTGTCAGGTCTCAGGTTATTTTCCTGGGGTCCTCTCCAGAGCGATGAGAATTTAATTAAAACCTACGCAAGAAGGATAATAATTACGACTGACGAGGTTCTGTGGCGCAGCGGTAGTACGCTTGGCTGTGTCCCAACTGGTTCCGGGTTCGAATCCCGACCAGGGCGTGATGAGAAACGAATTTTCTGATTGGCCTGGGTCTCGGATATTATCTTTATAAATATCTATCATAAAATATATCATCGTTGAGTCAGTATCTCGTAACACAAGTCTCGATCTTAATTCTACTAACTCATTGTATGTAATTTATCCCGTATATATTTATTTACACATAAACACGACAACCGTACCGTGTGGTTCCCGGCACCAATACAAAAAAGAATAGGACCACTCCATCTCTTTCCCATGGATGTCGTAAAAGGCGACCAAGGGATAGGCTTACAAACTTGGGATTCTTTTTTAGGCGATGGGCGAGCAACCTTTCACTATTTGAATCTCAATTCTATCATATGCCAAAAAGCTGAACGTGGCCATTCAATTTTTTAAAGCCCGTTGGCTCTGTCTACCCCGCAAGGGATATAGACGTGACCATATGTATGTATGTAAACACGACAACTCACGAATTATATTGATTTGGTAGGAGATTTAAAACAACATCCACCGTTTTAAACAGAGCAACCTGTTAAAATATTTAATACGGAGAAGGATTATTAATTTACAGAGCATACAGATGTACCTTTTGTTCCTCTCAGGAAGCTGATGTAAGTCCCCGGCTTGAAATATTGTAAATTATTAATTTCATTTCATTACTTAGCCATCTGAACGTGGCCTTTCAGTATTGTCGAGATTGTTGGCTCTGTCTACCCCGTAAATGGTGAAATATGATGAGTATATATATATATATGTAGTCTCCAGCACTTTAGAATATAACTACTCTATATCTTTCCGATGCCGTGTGGTTCCCGGCAATGCCGTGTGGTTCCCGGCACCATTACAAAAGAATAGGACCACTCCATCTCTTTCCCGTGGATGTCGTAAAAGGCGACTAAGGGATAGACTTGGGATTCCTCTTTAATGTAAATCCCTGCCAATCTAAGGTCTGCCGCGCCGATGGATGCATGGCTAGGGGCGAGCCTAGTCTCGAGCGTGCCACTTCCGCCATGGGGTTGGGCGACCCCCAGGTAATGGCTAGCCTTACCCTGGCATGCGGGGCTCTGCTGGGGCGGACAAAATTTTTCCCTAGCGTCTCGTGGGAATCGCATTATGAACCTTAAAAAGCATATAAATGGCGGCGATGGTGTCCGCACCCCATCACGTCTCGTTCCCGGCGGGAGCGGTATGCGGTCTGCTGAAAGCCGCTTTGCGACGATGAATGTAAGAGGAGGAATGAAGGATAAGATTGAGGAAGTATGCCAGATGATGGATGAAAGACGTTTGGATGTGTTGTGCGTGAATGAAACGAAGCGGAAAGGATGCGACGCGACGCAGCACGGCCCTTACACGGCGTATTGGTCTGGAATTTCCAGTACCAGCCGAGGCTGGCAAGGGGTCGGTCTAATTCTTTCTGCACGAATGGCTGAGTGCGTGAATGAGTATGAGTGTGTCAGCCCTCGTCTTCTATGGATTAGGCTGAAAGTTGGAATCACTCGGATCTTCGTTCTAGGTGTTTATGCACCTTGGGATGTGGGTTCGAGGGGTACAACATCAGCAAAAAGCGAAAACGAGGAGTTCTGGAATAGTGTAAGAGAAGTATTGAAAGTTACCAAGCCAAATGAGAAGATTATTATGTTAGGTGATTTTAATGGATGGGTGGGTGTAAAGCGTGATGGATATGAAAAGGTGCTTGGTGCGTTTGGTGACGAAAAGGTGAATGATAATGGAAGAAGTGTATTAGAAATTTGTCTAGAGTGGGATCTTTTTGTGTCGAACTCAATGTTTCAACATAAAGAGATCCACACCTACACAAGAGTGGAAGGTATTTTAAAAAGTATGATAGACTTTGTGATTGTAGATGAAAGATTGAAGAACAAAGTGCTGGATACCCGTGCATATCGCGGTGCTGGCATTGACTCGGACCATTTACTGGTGATATCCCGGATAAGGGGTATCTTCAATCGCTGGCGGCACAGGGTAAGGGAGCAAACCAGCGCTTTGGAAAGAGTAAAAGTAGAAAATTTGCAAGATATGGATGTAGGTAAGAAGTATATTAATAGACTGAAGGATGAATTTGAAGATTTAGAGGAAATGAGCGATATTGAAGATGGATGGAAGGAATTTAAAGAAAGAATTGTGAAAGTAGCTGTTGAAGTGTGTGGTGTAAGTAGAAGAAGGAAAGGAAAAAATCACAAAAATGCGTGGATGCGTGGAAAGTAAAGATGTGCAAGAACTTGTGCGATTAAAGAAGAAAGCATGGCTGGATTTGTTAGCAGCAAAAGCTAACTTAAGAATGCAAGAGGTTATAGATGAAGATGTGAATGAAGCACGTAAGGAATATAAGAAAATGAAAGATTTGGTTAAGAAAGCTGTGATTAGAAAGAAAGAAGAGTATAAAGAGGATTTTGATAAAAGGCTATCAGAAGACTTTCAGTCAAATCTGAAAGTATTCTGGAAATCCGTAAGGTCAGCCCGAGGAAATACTATAACCAGAGAGCTGACTAGGATCAGATGCCAGGATGGTAGCGTTGTGAAAGGAGAAGAATGTGTACTAAAGATATGGAAGGACTATTTTGAAAGTTTATTTGAAAAAAAGGAAGGAAATAAGAAAGATTTCTGCTATAGCGAAGAAAAAGAGAATGAGATGGAAGGCGAAATTGAAATGTTCGAAATTGTGGAAGCACTTAAGAGTATGAAAGCGGGAAAGGCTGCTGGGTGTGATAGAGTGTCGGTCGAGATGCTTAAAGCAGGAAAAGGCGTAGTAGCTAGTCAGTTGTACTGCCTTTTCAATTTGTGTTGGAGAAGCGGCCGAGTACCAAAAGATTGGTGTAAGGCTGTTATCGTGCCACTTTACAAAGGAAAAGGGTCACAGCTGGACTGCAAAAATTATCGTGGTATAAGCCTGCTTAGCGTCGTCGGCAAATTGTATGCTAAGGTATTGATTAATAGAGTCAGGAATGAAACTGATGACAAAATATGGGATGCTCAAGCGGGATTTCGAAAGGGAATGGGATGTACTGATCAGGTCTTTTCCTTGCGGTGCATAGCCGAAAAGTTTTTGGCCAAGAGTCAAAAAGTCTATTGCACATTCGTAGATCTGGAAAAGGCCTATGACAGAGTTGAGAGGAATGAATTGTGGTCAGCACTTTCTATGCATGGGGTGAGCAGTCTCTTAATACGAGCACTGAAATCCTTATATGAGGATTCGAGTGCTTGTGTCAGGATAAACGGAGCGCACACTGAGTGGTTTAAGATTGAGAAAGGCGTTAGGCAAGGATGTGTTGCGTCACCGTGGCTGTTCAACCTATTTATGGATAGCTGTTTGACAGATTTGAAAGAGTCTAAAAGTGGATTAAGGATGAATGAGTTACTCGTCAAATGTCTGCTCTATGCCGACGATCAGGTTATACTGGCGTCATCAGCGGAGGAGTAACAGGAGATGGTAAACTGTATGCATGAAGCTTTAAAAGAGAAAGGAATTAAAGTGAACGTAAGTAAAACTAAAACACTGGTTTTTGAAATGGAGAAAGAAATGACAGCATGTAATATTTTGATTGGAGGAGAAAAAGTGGAGCAAGTGAAAGAGTTTGTATATCTAGGATCAAAGTTTACATCAGATGGCAAGTATGATAGTGATATTGAAAGGAGAGTGAACGCGGGGAACATGGTGAATGGAGCTTTGCATGCCTTTATGAGCAGTCAGAAACTATCCAAAAAGGCTCGACTGGCTGTGCACAGGGGCGTGTTGGTCCCGACATTAATGTATGGGAGTGAAAGTTGGGTATGGCAAAAGAAGCATGAAAGCAGAATAAATGCAGTGGAAATGAGAGCGTTAAGGAGTATGATGGGTGTGAAATTGAGTGACAGGATAAGGAACAGCGTGATAAGGGAATGTTGTGATGTGAAAGAAGATGTAGTTACAGGAATAGAAAAGGGTATGTTAAGATGGTTCGGTCATGTGGAGAGGATGAATGAAAGCAGGTTGACTAAGCAGATATACAAGGAGAGTGTGGAGGGAAAGGTCGGAGTGGGAAGACCTAGACGAACGTATCTTGATCAAATTAAGGACGTCCTGGTAAAGGGTCAGGTCAAAAGTACCCGAAACCGCCGAGCTTGTATGAAGAGAGTTATGAATGTGGACGAAGCGAAAGAAGTATGCAGAGATCGTGGCAAGTGGAAAGAGGTAGTCTCTGCCTACCCCTCCGGGAAAGAGGCGTGATTTTATGTATGTATGTATGTATGTATATCTTTCCCATGGATTTCGTTAAAGGCGACTAAGGGCTAGGATTATAAACTTGGGATTCCTTTTTAGGCGATGAGCTAGTAACCTGTCACTAAGTAGGTATATGTATCTTAATTCCATCATAAATCCATACAGTTGGATGTCGCCTTTCAGTCTTTTATCTTTCCTAAAAAGGAACACGATAAAGATAACAGAAAGAGAGAATGATAAGGAAAATAAAACTTAAAAAATAATGTCCAACTTCGCATATTAGAAGTTTAGTTTGATGTCGAACAAATCGGGATAATTTATCTTTGAAAAGAGTTCCTTCCCGGAGGACATGAACGTTACGAAGTTTTTGACATTCAGAATATTTGATACGTAGAGTGCGTATTGGCCTCGAATTTCTTAGTTAGCGAGTCTTGTCAAAATTCAATTCATCTTTAAAGTAACTTTTTACGTTGTGTGTTTTTCCCAGCAGTTTAGATAAGGACCAAAAGGAAAAGATAGGTAGGTAGTAATCTAGCGCAGCTATTCATCATGACCCTTTATGATCTTGGTTGCACTACAAAAGTTGCCGTTTTGTATTAAAACCTAAAAACAAAGAACAAAGTTTTTGAATTTATGAATAGCTATTTGTTTTTTATAAATTACAATACTGCGCGCTCTTTTTCAAATAAGTTAAATACTCTATGCGTGCCAAACTTTATACCTCCAAAGAAATGCTATTTTTCACGTCAATACTTAATCTTTTAAGATGTCCGCACTCGGTTTTCTTGAAAAACAAATGGGTTTTAGAACGTTTATAGGTTTAAATGCTAAGCTTAGAAGAAGAATGGACTAAAACAATAGTTCTTTTCCCAATGGGAAACTGTTAAAAAGCAATTGATATAAATTTAAAGTAATTGAAATCCCTTTAGGTTATACGATAAAAAAGGCAGGCATTTTTCGGAGCTAACTTTTGTGAGTAACTAGGAAACTACTCAGAGAACAAGTGAAAATATTCAGAGTAACTAGGGATGGTGGTGGTTTTGATTTTTAATCATTTCGATAAATTATTATCGATATATGTAATACATATCAATAATTTTATCGGATTGATGCAAATATCAATCATGTATAATTTCAACGATTTGTAACGATAATATTGATATTCTAAATATGTGTATTAATCTGTAAATCAACAAAAAGAAACTCATTCGAATCTTCAATTCCTTATCTGAAAACTTTTGAAACGGAAAAAATTACATATATTTAAATAAACTTTACACTTTATATTCTCCAAATATTATCGAGATTGTGAACTATCGATGTAGCTATCAATATTATAGCTGTGTTATTATCGATACTATCGGATTTTCGATATATCGTTGCAACCCTAAGAGCAACAATAGGAGTAGAGTGCGCGTTAGTGACATGTGTCACAATTACGAATGTCCCGCTTCGACACATGCCAGAAGGCTTATTGTTTTCGTGACATGAACGGAGTATATTCTTGTTTGATTTGGTACGGGTATGAGAATCGGCGAAACTCGTGTCCCATTGTAAGGTATCTTAGTAATGAAACCATGTTGTATGCGTAAAAAATAAATTATATTTTATTTATTTTGTAAGGTGAGTCAGGACGATGAAATTGAGTCGATAAGGTGACTAGCGTGACGACATCTCTACCTATCACGCTTCGCCATCATCGCAAATCACCTGTCAGTTGTTCTCCAGGCGGCGGTTCCCCAGACATAACTAGCCTGGCGGAAGATCTTCCTTGTGGTGGGATCGAGTCCAAATTATCGGACAATGAAGAAGAATAATTCATAAAAAGTAGATGCTTTTTAATTCCAAGATATGCCTTGGAATTGTTTGACTATTCGCTAAATAAGATGTATCTAGTAAGTTATATTTTTAAAAAACCTTACAGGTTTTGAAAATGTTTATGATATAAAAGCTTTCTTGTCAAAGATCCGGGTGGGATTCTTAGAGGGGATACAAAATATAACTTTCCAGACTCTATCTATCTATATAACTATGCTTAACATTAGCACTATATACCAAATCCAATATAGCTTGAATAGGCTCCAAGCTCAAGTTTGTGGGTGACAATAAGTTTACTTCTGCAAGTTGCCAAGTTGTGGCGTGTTAGGTTGTTGTGTATTGAGAATATTATGCAATGTACTATAGCTGAAGCTTACGAGTAGGTTCGCGTGGCTGAACGGCCATTTCTATATTTTCTATTGGTTAACTGGAACATCATGGTGCAGAATTATGTGTCTTAGATATCTTAGATTTTTATACCTAACAAAAAAATTATCATTAAACTTACAACTTTACCTTTAACGTGTCATTTCTATATCTTCTTTAGTTTAGCTGTACCATCATGGTTCTCCAACAAGTGTTCAACAAAATCAGTCTGTATGTTGCCCAGGCCATTGAAGTTTATTTATAAAGGCGTACATACATACATATATAAAATCACGGTAGTATAGCAGAGTAGCTATTTGCCACGATCCGTGCATACTTCTTTTACTTCAAACTTCATCCATAACTGGCTTCATGCAAGCTCGTCGATTTCGATACTCTTGACCTGACCTTTAGCCAGGACGTCTCCGATTTGATCAAGGTTCGTTCGTCTAGGCCTTCCCACTCCAACGTTCCCATTCACACTCCCCTTTAATATTTGTTTAGTCAAACTGCTTGAAAACATATTAAATTAATATGTTCAATGATGTAGACAGAAACAATTGATAGTCATCATTAAGCCATATAACAAAACGACACTCATGTTTTTTACAATTGTGTGTGTGTGTGGTTTTGTCTTCCTTAAGACATATGAGTAGTTGTTAGAGCTGTTGTTCTTTAGTTTTCTCCCACACCATCCACAAAAAAGACACATTCCTATTAACTCTGCCTAAGAATATACGGCATAATTACTAATGCCTAACAGGCAAGACTCGAAAAAGTTAGGATGCCAAAAATATCTTCTTCGATCCGTATAAGGCGAGTGACGTGACAAGATAGCTAATTCCGTTACAGCGGTGGGTAAATGGCGGAAAATGGCGACGGGTGGCGGGAAATGGCGAAGTCTCAGTGCGACCTTGGATTAACTTTAGACACTGCTTATTAACGTTATGTTTATATATTTGATTAACCTACCAAAAGTCTTGGTTGCGTCCTCACCTGAAAAGGAGTGCAAGGTCGGCCAGTTAGATTTCGAAACGTTTTAGTCAAGCATTTAATAAGAAGCGAATCCCATGTGACCCTTGCAAGGGTTAGATTGACCGTGGCTGTGGCCTTATACATACATACATATGGTCACGTCTATTTCTCTTGCGGGGTAGACAGAGCCAACAGTCTTGAAAAGACTGAATGGCCACGTTCAGCTATTTGGCTTACTGAGAATTTATTAGTGCACTATTATATCAGCCTAAAAAAGGTAGTAAGAGCCAACAGAGAGAAAGACTTACATATCATCATAGCTTTATCGAAAATTTAAAAATGTTACGAATCCTGAAAAATCCCTCGGCATGGTAACTCCAATCCTCTCATCATAACTTATGATATAAATGTTAACTTCAGAAACGTGAAGGAACTTCTGCACAGAGTATGGACACGTTTTATGAAGATTGCGTGCTTGGCCTAAAGAGTAAATAATCATTACGATTTAGTCCGACCTGCTTTATTTGTATCAAGTTCCAAAAATCTGGTGAAGACATATTTATTATTTAAGTGTTCAAAAATTTTTTGTGCGATTTATGTGTAAATATTTTAATAAAACTCCTGTTTAAATATATCGATATTTAGTAGGTTTTTTTTACCCCGAACACCGTATAATTCATTAACAAAAATCAAATGTCACGAAAACTTGTCTCAAATCAAATAAATTATATTTAAGTAAAAAATATCAAAAATTTTTATTTTTATTCTCAACTATTTTTTTCCCCACATATTTATATATTATTCTAAAACTAAAAAAAAACAAATGGTGTACCTTGTACCAACATAATCTTATTAGTAGGTATAAAATGCGCACTCTATGTTTAATAGTAACTCAATGTCTGTCGCAGATCAAATATACTCGTACCAAGTGAGTCTGTAATGATTTTCGTTGTCGCATTCCGATCACGTACTTTCTAATAATGGCGGCGATAGACTTGCGTGCCGTAAGTCACCGGAGTTTAAGTTAGTTTTAATCATTAAGTTAGTTTATGACACGGCGACAGCGTTAGTTGGGAATCTTGGAATTATAGGAAATATAGCTATTGCACGCAGTTCCGCCCGCGTTAAAATTAATAGTAATAGTTTTAACTATCTCTATACATAATATAAAGAAAATAGGTTCAGTAGCTTTTGAGTAATTAGTTGTTAACGGAAAGAAAAGGTTTATTCTACTTTGATCAAATTGTCATCTTGAATCATAGAGCCAAAAACTATGAAACGGATTTTCATGAAAATTTGCAATCATAGCTTCCAATATGTAGTTAAAATTTAAGACTGACGAAGTCACAAGCAACAGTTGATATTAAAATGTATTTTGATTATTACACGGTTAGAACATAAATAACATAATAGGTAAATTATTTTTTAATTTCAAAATTCCAAACGGGGCAAATTACACAGATTGAGTTAGCCTCGAAATAAGTTCGAGTCTCGTGATAAGTATACGATGAACGGTATATAGTGTAAACATTAACAGGTAGGAACAGATGTATGTTTACACTTTCACACATAATCCATCCTTCAACCCATGTTCCGCCCCCCCCCCCCATAAATAAAATCCGTGCGGTCAGAAATATTATGTGTTAACTCAAACTGTGTGCTGATTTATTTCTTCTCGGCACCAAAACTGGGGCGATATCCATCTTTATGTCTGCATCTTTTTCAATGGTCTGAGAAAGCTATGTGAAAGGATTTGGGTTTGATACCAATGTAAATATATTCCAATTTCTATAGTTGTGTAATGTGTATGTATGTAATAAACAAATGTAAAATTTAAAATGTATCTAAGTATGGATAATCTGTCAATAGAAATTAAGTTCGCGGAGCATCAAAATCGGATGAGTAGTTTTTGAGATATCCACAATTTTGCAAAAATAAAAGTGTGCGCGAGGCTTATAAGTTCGCGGCAAACGGCTAACTATCACTTTATTTTTTTAAATTTAATTGACACTCCCCATTTTCATTCAAATAACTACGGCAGTCATTTATCACAATATTTTGCCAAACTGCCAATTGGAAACGATATTGGGATATCCGTCGCCGGTACCGAAAATACCGGTAGTTTATCGGTAAATTATGAAGGACGGTTTCACGGCCCGCCGATTTCGGTTTTCAATTGGCTGCATATTTAGTTGATTTGTATAGAGAGGTTATTTTTGAAATCTCGTTTTTTTTTCATTTCACTGAATTGGAATACCTAATATTTTTATGACACAATCGTCTTTTAAAATTTTTAGTAATGATTGGTTTCATACTTGAACATGAAAAAAATATGCCATCATATGTTTATCCCATGCGGTGTAGACAGAGTCAACAGTCCCGAAACACAAAGACTAAGTTCATTGCTGATTGTATATGCGGTTTTTTAATGGATAAATTTTAAAATGTGAGGAAATTACATATAACAAGAGATAAGTTAAATAAATACCTACATAATAATAATAATAATACGTGACGACCCCATCGCCCCCTGGGTCACCTTCCCAGTGCAATCAGTCTCCGCAGGGCAGCTTGTGGCGAGCTGTTGGGGAGTAGCGACGCCACGGACCTGAGTGCTCCCAGGAGAGGCCCCTGTTCCTCGCCTCCGATCTTCCTTCGCCAAGGTCGGAGCGGAAACCGATGAGAGACAGGACCCCTACCTCTGGCTTGCCTTAACCGGCCGGTCAGAGTGGAGTCGCGAGAGCTATACGCTCGAAGGATGGAAGTGTAAAATGTCATAACGCCGGGGGTGCCTGACTGGATCACCACGATTTCACGCCCCGCAGTCTCACCTCTCGACATCCTTAGCCACCCACGCCGATGTTGCCCCTTTGTTGCTTATCATGGTGACTGATTTGAGGGGCCCATTTAGTGAGTGGCGAGTCACCACCTGCCACATAATAGTCACGTATTCATGATTATGGCAGGTGTCCGAACTTCTCCAGCAATAGCTTAGTTTTAATCTATCCAAACATCAACTCCATAATCCATCATCCTTTTCCTTATTTTGTAATAGCTCCACCTCCTGCCGAGACCTGTTCATGGACATATCGTCTATTGATATGACCGGGAACGGGTTTTGGCAGGAGAACAACATAACATCAACTTCTCCAAAGGGCCTCTACGTGTTGGATTTATATCCCCACGCAAGCCTCCCAAAAATCCGGGGTGTATAGACCCGTGAAATCCAAGCGGAGAAACATAATAATAATAATAAATTCTTTATTGTCTTGAAAAAAATTACATTTTTAGAACCAACATGTATCATGCTTTTTCCCTTAGGTACTGGGTAGGCAGAGCCAACAGTCTCAAGATGACTTTAAAGCGAAATTCAGATAGTGAAAGATTACTAGCACATCGCCTAAAAAATTTGTCCATTACATTAAAAAACAAATCTCCTTTATTTCAATATACAGTTTGTCGAGCTAAGTTACTCAAGCAGCGATTTGCACAATTCAGACGAAAGATCTTTTCCAAGTTTCTCCGAAGTCGTAAAAATGCCTTCCAAACAGTCGTATAGTAGACAGAATTCAATCTGCAACCATCACAATACATTTTCCCGCGCAAACATGGCAAACGACTTGTTTGTCGTGTCAAATGGAACATTTTTAAATCGAACGGGCACAGGCGCGCATTTGCGATTGTTTAAACGGCTCAATGTGCTCGCTTCCAGTGCTAAACTTGACTTTCTAAACAATTTTCGCGTTCGGAAATCCAATGGAAATCGAACAATTCAAATTTGAAATTTTATTGACGGATTTTACAGGTCTTTTGTTACTGGTAGTTGCAGATTTAACATTCTGATATCTTTTTTAAATTTGATTTTTTTGTTATTGCTGCCAGTACCAATTACATATCTATTCTTCCGCATGTAAACGGTTTATCCGCGAAAAAGTAGAATACAGCCTTTAGCATTGGTTTGCTTTAATCTGCCAGGCGGAAATCGAATGAATTACTGAGAACTTGTTATAAATATGTTTTATAGAAACGGCATTAACTTGGTTCTTTAAGGGTAACGATTAATTATGTAAATATGGATTAGAATACCTATGCTAAATTTATTTCCTCTCCATTCATTGACCATCTGGAAATACCGGTTAGTATATTTTTTATGCTAGGAGTTCGCACATTGTAATTTAAAAATATTCCTTACTCGTGTAATAAGTAAGTGTAAAAAGTGTGCAAAAAGTTATTCATTCATTCATTCAAACTCAACTTATATAACGTAATTAACTAATGACACGATGACGAGGTAATTCCTAAAGGTTGTGCCATAAAACAACGAGATCATAGAAAGAGCCTCATCATCTCAACGCACGTTCGAGATTGAAAAGGTCTGGTCAAAAAAACCCGAAACAATTGATATTGCATGAAGAGAGATACCAATGTGGATGAAGCGGTAAAATAATATTCCGGGATAGTATCGAGTGGGAAGATGTAGTCTCTGCCCACCCCTCCAGGAAAAATGCGTGATTTTATTTATATATGTATACTTACTCCATACACACATCTTAATCTTAATCCCTTACAGAGTAGATGGGGTTTATATGTATGACTATAAGTATGATTGAAATGAAATTCAAGTAGGTATAATGACAGGTTGCTAGTCAAGTCAAAAATACAAGTAGCATATTAAGTGTATAAGTGTTTCATAGAGGTAAGAGAAGCAGTTGGCAGAATCTAGGTTTTTTTCTTAAGCAGGAATATTTTTAATCACTACTTCACTACTAATATTATAATTGCGAAAGTAACTACATATATATGTCTGTTACGCTTTCACGCCCAAACCACTGACCCAATTTCAATGAAATTTGGTACAGAGATTAAATCGACATTGAAGAAGAACATATAATGGTAAATATGATGGGGATAAATAATTTTCAATTAATTTTTACGTTAGTTAAGTTAAAGAAGTTAAGAAAAAACTACATATTTAAATAAAACATATAAACAGCCTCCTTTCTCTTTGTTCTATGTTTTATGGTTGTACTTAGTGCCCAAGACTTTAACCTCAAAATAATTTATTTCTACTGAAAGCAACGCGAAATTGATAAAGAAAAGATAAAATGAGGGTTGAAACCCGTCTATTTTATCTCGTATCCTTTGAAAATCTGTGGTTTGAGTTAAAACGTGCTTTACTTTAATATTTTGGCAAGAAAAATATGAGAGTTTAAGAAGCAAATTTAAAAATAAATCTTATTCAGTACAAATGCAGACTTATTATGACGGTATATACAAACATATGTTTCCTAATATTATCGACTAGCAACTGAACAATCCATCTTAGTCATGCACCCGGGTAGCTAAAGCGACTTTTGATGGAAGATGCATCTTGATTCGAGACGAAGTCTTTCATAGACAACTTTAATGGAGTCATAAACTATATAAGTTTTGTTGTGAAAACGATGGAACTTAATATTTAAAAATAATCAATTTTATAAAAATCTCTGCTGTTGTCATATAGTTTCCTCCTTACATACATATATGTCACGTCTATATCCTTTGCGGGGTAGAAAGAGCTAACAGTCTCAAAAAACTGGAATGCCACGTTCAGCGGTATTACTTAATTTTTCTACTTATTAATTTCATGCTGGCTATGAACAGGCTGACAATACAAGTGCAAATACCTAACATATATTAAGGTAAATTTCTCTTAGGTATTTACTTCTTTATGCATTTGGCAAATTTAATATTAATCAAATTTAAGTTCTCCTTCTTTACAAGTTATGTACAATTTTATAAATTTCACAATAAACATTGGATGCATATTGATGCATTTCTATGCTACTACAAACTCATTGTTTTTGAACTCATATTTAGGTATTATAATACTGGCTACACAAAATCGAGTTTCGACTCGACTCGCCTCGTGCCGTGTACGTGATTCGAATAATCGCGAGCAACGAGATCCTAGTGCAAAGACCAGATCAGACTTTTATAGAAATTACTTTTATAAAATTTATCTCTTATTTATCATTTCAAATTTAGCTGCGCCACGGCGCTTTGCTCCCTTGGGAATGATATGCTATTCCTGGTTATACTAAAGTTGTACCCGTTTAGTACCGTGTGGTTCCCGGCACCAATACAAAAAAGAATAGGACCACTCCATCCCTTTCCCATGGATGTCGTAAAAGGCGACTAAGGGATAAGCTTACAAACTTGGGATTCTTTTTTAGGCGATGGGCTAGCAACCTGTCACTTTTTGAATCCCAATTCTATCATTAAGCCAAATAGCCGAACGTGGCCATTCTGTCTTTTCAAGACTGTTGGCTCTGTCTACCCCGCAAGGGATATAGACGTGACCATATATATATGTATGTATGTACCCGTTTACTAAATTTCATCAAAATCCGTCCAGAAGATTTTGCGGAAAGAATAACAAACACACACACAAACTTTCGCATTAGGTACATGGGCTATAATGCTAGAGTAAAATAGGTCTTTATTCTGATTTGACATTCACTGAAAGGGCTGTCTGTCAGTCAAAACCCTTACTTACAAAGTGCTAGTTAAATCGGCCAACTGTGTTTGTGTAACCCAAAACCGACATCTGGGTTTTTAGCTCATTCGGCTACACTCCAATAATGAAGACCTATTTCGATGTTCTTTTGACCTAGGTAAAAGTCTGGTATCCACTTTACATTATAAATGATTTAGGTCTTTTTTCTTCTTTTTAAATTAAAGAGCTAACTCTTGTCGGTGGAGTTAAGTGGAGCGTCCTCCATTTTTTATATAATCTTATATATTCATAATTATTATTTCTTATAACTATGAATATGAGCTAGAACAACGTTCAAAATAAGAATGGTTTTTTTTAAATATTAAGTACCTGGGTGACCGAGCGGTGCTCAGTAGACATCAAAAAAACCATAAAAAGTGAATTAATATTTTGTTGAAATCTATTTATATTCATCCACACAATAAAAAGTTAATTTATCTAATTTGATTGACTCACTCATAGATAACATAAAACCAAAACTAATGTTATGAAAGCTTATATTGCTTTTTTAGGAACTAACTGTCTATGTAAGCTCGGCGGTTAATTGTACTCTTGAGCTAACCTTTTGTCAGGACGTCTCTGATCACGATGATTACATAATACTTACAAAGTAGCTTCACGCTGTCTGCCCCTTAAATTCTTAAAACTACTAAACAATTTTGTTGCGATTTCATTGACTCAGGAGGAAGGTTAAAATGTAGGTATATATAACTTCAGCATCGAATCCGTGCGAAGACAAAACTACTCACTAATAAACAATAATCTGGAGAAACTCACCAATCCCCAGGGTAGCGACAGCATCCTTCACCAGTTTGTAGGTGTCTCCGTTTATTCTCAAGAAGTCCACGCAACCAAGAAGTCCGTCCGATAGACCCAGTTTGTTTTGCAGGCCGGTCGTGTTACCAGCGCCGCCCACCCACACTGGCTCGCGGAAGGTCATGCGTGAGAAGAGACCCTGGAAACAGTATAGCAATAACAGTTAGATTAGGACATTAATTATAATTAAAATTGTTTTTAAAATTGCCGTGTGGTTCCCTGCACCAATACAAAAAAGGAATACGACCACTCCATCTCTTTCCCATGGATGTCGTAAAAAGCGACTAAGGTATAGGCTTATAAACTTGGGATTCTTTTTTAGGTGATGGGCTTGCAACCTGTCACTATTAGAATTTCAATTCTATCATTAAGCCAAATAGCTGAACGTGGCCATTCAGTCTTTTCAAGACTGCTGGCTCTGTCGCAAACGCTAATTCAATAATTTTTCAATTCGAACAAGTAGTTCCTGAGTTAAGCGCGTTCAAACAAACAAACAAACTCTTCAGCTTCACTACATAGTATAAAACAAAGTCGCTATTTTAGTCTGTTTGTCTGTATGCTTAAATCTTTAAAATTACGCAACGGATTTTGATGCGGTTTTTTGTAACAGGTAGAGTGATTCAAGAGGAAGGTTTTTATGTATAATAACATTTATAATTTTGCACCCGTGCGAAGCCGGGGCGGGTCGCTAGTATATTATAAGTATAGATTAAGTCGATACTTTAAGTATATAACTAAATCGATTACCTAATAAAAGAAGCAGTTACGCACATTACGCAACCAAACGGTTCCCTGATTGACCCACTACGGCGTTCCTCGTGTAGAAAATTTGCGAATCGAGCGGGAATTCGGTAAATTTGTGCGATTCTTCTGAAACATTACCCCAACTGTTTGGGTAATTATGCAAAACTGAAATTGTGCCGTGAGCGAACGACCCAAGTCTAAGGAATGATGAAGATATTAGATTCAGTTACAGGGAATTATGTTTTAAACATTAACTACTTAATGAACTATCTGTACCTACCTATATGTATGTATTTATTAATATTGTGAATTTGTTTTTACTTTTTTTGATGTCAACGAAACAGGCGAAGCCGTGTGTAAAATAAATGGTAAATCTTACGAAACGTATGTAGTAATGTCGATTTAATATTACCTACTTCATTTAATAATAATTCATTCTTATTTTTCTAATCAAAACGTATTATTTGCATTGCACGCAGATTCAGCTTCGGAGAGATTCGAGATTTTTATCTTGAAAAATTTTCCAACATTATTGTAGTCGCCTGAAAATATACCTAGTACCTATTTATATGATCATCTAAAATACGCTCTCCGTTTATGCTTTAGACATTCTCAAACAGTACCCTATTTGCCACCTCTAAACGACGCGAATTTTCTTAATGAGAACTTCTAGGAATAATAAATTTTACGATACAGTATAAGAGAAATTTGCTTCACGCTACCACCTTTGATACATATAATCACGTCTTTATCCCTTTCGGGGTAGACAAAGCCAACAGTCTTACAAAGACTGAAAGGCCACGTTCAACTGTTTAACTTAATGATGGAATAAAAATTCTAATAGTGACAGGTTGCTAGCCCATAGCCTACAAGGAAAATCCCAAGTTTATTAGCCAACCATCAGAAAGATTCTAAATTTCCGGAACAATTAGGTTACTACAATGAAGTTGCTTTTAGTGGGGCAGCTTAAGGTAAATAAATGATGTAAATAGTAAGGTACTTAAATGTATGTAGGCGTGTGTGTGTACTTTCATAGTATAAATATTTAATCCATCTACAATCCAACTCAACGTTGACTCAACGATCTTTCAGCATTACTTCTTTCGAGACCCTATCTGTCCCGTAAGAAATAAAGTCGTGATTTTTGCATCATAAAAATTAAGGAAAATATGTTATTTAAAATTGACTTGCTTAAATATTAGCTGAATGTGGCCTTTCAGTCTTGACAACACATTGTTGGCTCTGTCACTCCGTAAGGAATAAAGACGTTATTATATGTTTGTATGTATGTACGTTGACTTCCTTTTGTCCAAGGCATTGTTCTATTTTATGATTTTATGTATGTATGTTCGCTAAATAAAAATGAAACCACAAATACCCACTTCAAAAAAATCGTGTGTTAATAATATACTCAATTCTGTTAAATCCTAAGCACTCATCACAATGTCTACCTTCGCAGGTAATAAATTAGCCCACGAAATAAAAACAAAATCCCTGCTTAACCTTTACTCAGGCGTCTAAAACCAGCAGACCTTTACAGGAGTGACCTTAATTGAATTCTAAGTCTATTAATTTATTTATTTAAACTTTATGGTATAAAATTCTATAGCACAATTGGCGGACTTTATGCTAGAAGCATTATCTACCAGTCAATCATTGGGTTTGACAGAGAACTAAGTCTTAAGGGTGAATTTCATATAGAATGTAGTTCTGTTCTCATTTCAAAAGTTTAAATTGGATTTCTTAATGCTAGAAGCATTATCTACCAGTCAATCATCGGGTTTGACAGAGAATTTTAAAGAGTCTTAACTTAAGGGTGAATTTCATATACATAGAATGTAGTTCTGTTCTCATTTCAAAAGTTTAAATTGAATTTCGATTTAGGAGAACGCTTAAGTACGAGTAGTTTTAAAATTACTTTCGTTAGTAAAATAAAATTGCGAAATCCACTTATTCTAAGTCATATCTATGTGTGTGATCTGTTGGCCAATATATATATACTAGTCACATCTATAAACCTTGCGGGGTAGACGGGGGCAACAGTCTTGAAAAGATAGAAAGGCCACGTTAAGTAAGTATGTATGTATGTAATATTATAGTTGGGATTAGGATTCGTTGGGATCTTTCCTTACATTAAGAGCAGTTAGCAATCAAAGTAATATTCATAACTCAGAAAGTCATTAGTGCCTGAGACATGGGCGTGGTATTTTCACCTGATTATTATACGCTTTTAAACCACCTTACAGTAACGATCAATTATTCATTCATATAATCACGTCTATATCCCTTGCGGGGTAGGAAAGCCAGTAGTCTAGAAAGACCGACAGGCCAAGTTCAACGATTAGGTTTAATGGTAGAATTGAGATTCAAATAGTGACAAGTTGCTAGTCCATCGCCTAAAAGAAGAATCCCAAGTTTATAAGCGTGGTCGCCTTTTACGACATCCATGGGAAAGAGATGGAGTGGTCCTTTTCTTTTTTCATTGGTGCCGGGAACCGCACGAAAGTTTCGATCGCCAAATATTATTTAACTTCTCATAGCGATAATAAAACTCTACTATAATTCTCTAACATCCGAATTTCGGCTTAACAAGCTTCGTTCAATTTAACTTGGTTTTCAATAAAACTTTCAAGACGTCAGGGGATCGCAAGCTTTCGTTTTAAATCTGCAGGTCAAGGCATTTGAAGGGACAGTTCGGGGCACAAGGTCAATGGGGTTAGTTTTTCTAAAAGTAATTTTTTTGTAAAACAATGTTTGTAAGTAAGTAGGTATGTATTGATATGATTTCAGCGCATTTTCGTTTTCACAAATCCAACGGGAAATGATTTTTAGAGATCTAATTTTCCTAACTTATCTTTTTTTTTTAATGTAAAAAAAAATCATGTAGATAAGTCAAGAAAATAAGAAAGAAGAATAACGAACACACTTTCACGTTCATACGAGTAGTACGGAATTACGGATTACATATTTTTTTAACGAAGATTTGAGTCAAATGTAGTGAGAAAAAAAGAAAGAGAGAAATCTCATTGAAAATTAGACCCACTCATTCTGGTTTTTTTTTTAAGATTTTATTGTAGCCATAAAAAAATTGAAATTAAAAAATAAATTTAAAAGGCGACTATAAGAAAGGCATTTGGAACTCATCTTGTAAGCGATGGGTTAGCAACGTGTCACTTTTTGAATCTTAGGCATACAGCTGAACTCTATCTACCCCACAAGGGACACACACAAAATTATATGTATGTTTGTATAGAAGTTTCATAAACTTGAATTTAAATGAACAAACCGGAAATTCCCAACTATTCTATTGTCACTCGCCAAGTGAAAACATCGATCAAATTTCGATATTGCTCGGCGGCGAATCGTGATTGTTGTGAATCGATTTAAAATCGATTATTTCGAGTTCGCCAGAAGGCATGGATCGAATGAGTCTGTGGCTGCGGGAAATATTAAAAATTCCCTTTTACAGGAATTTTACAGGTTCAATATTTAATTAGGTCTTTTCAAGACCGTCGGCACTGCCTACCCCTCAAGGGATATAGACGTGATTAGATGTATGTATGTATGTCAATATTTATAATCAAAATACAATAGATCAGCAGTGATGGTACTTTTTTTCTATAAATGATTTTGGTTTATATGAAGGGGTCATATTTGTGTGTCGTCGACTGAACATAGAAACTGTAGCTTTGAGGTGTAATAAAGTATATTTTTATTTTCTACTGATAGATATAGTATCCATCTATCTTTCTGTGATTACCTTATTTTATTCAAAGCGGACTTCATTATCTTGGTCTGTATAAACTCCTGCGTTTAAACAGCTCTTGTTTAAAGTTAAAAGCACAAATAAAAAGTTCAAAGCTAAGTTTGTTTCTTTGTGAAAATGAATAAAGCCTGCGGGAGGTTTGATCTAAATAAATAAGAAATGCTTTCGGAAAAGAGTGATTTTCAAACTATTTGTTGCGTAGCTGCGTAAAAAATCTAGTAAATTATATTTATCTTTACTCAAAACATTTTACATCTGACATTTAAAGAAAAGGTGAACTCAAGTGATTTCTAAATTTAGCCGAATATCTCATAAAATATTTACACTTTGGACGGACTGAGGAGGTTGTACGAGGTTAACAAGCTCGGATTTATGTTGAACAAAAAAAGATATGGCAATTTTCTAGGTAAGAGCGAATAGGCACTATTTGAGCTTGCGTGAACCACCTTAGGTATAATCTTGCTTACAACAAAGGCAGATTGAGGTCAAGCGCACACAAATCTATTATACATACATACATACATATGATCATGTCTTTATCCCTTACGGGGTAGATAGAGCCAACAGTCTTGAAAAGACTAATAGGCCACGTTCAGCTGTTTGGCTTAATGATAGAATTGAGATTGAAATAGTGACGGGTTGCTAGCCCATCGCCTAAAAGAAGAATCCCAAGTTTATAAGCCTATCCCTTAGTCGCCTTTTACGACATCCATGGGAACGAGATGGAGTGGTCCTTGATTCTTTGTTTTATTGGTGCCGGGAACCACATGGCAATCAAAATCAAACAAATCTATTATAAATATATATGTATATATATATTGTATACAAGCTTATAAACTTGGGATTCTTCTTTTAGGCGATGACCTAGCATCCTGTTACTATTTCAATCTCAATTCTCTCGTTAAGCCAAACAGTTAAACGAGGCCTATCAGTCTTTTCAAAACTGTTGGCTTTGTCTAACCCGCAAGGGATGTAGACGTGACGTAAGTATGTATGAATTTACACAAGCTTCTCTTCACGGCTTTGTGCACGTCAATGTGGTAGAACAAGGAAGTGTGAATGGAAACGTGGGAAGGGGGAGGTTAATTAACGTACTTGATCAAATAAGGGATGTTCTGGTGAAAGGTCAGGTCAAGAGTACCCGACAAGCTTTCATGAAGCGAGAGAAATTCAAATGCAAATTCAAATTCAAATTTTTTATTAATTATTATAGGATACTTCATATCGCTTAATAATTGTCAAAACGTTTGGTTTCACAACAGTGGTTGACGTCAAATAAATTACTTAAACCTAAGTTCACTGCCGCTTCCAAGGCATCAGTGCAGAAGAAGCGGTAACAAACTGCACTGCAGCATTTTCTTCAACAACGTCAACTTCCTGAGTATCCAAAATTAGAATAAAAATGTGGACGAGAGAATACATTGTTCAGATTAATTTATTTATATGAGATTTTAATATAGATTTATGTACAAAGTGTAGTGAATTTTAATTCAAACTACAATTCATTACGAGGTTCCTGTGCTAAGCTCAAGCCAGATGTTTTTATCATTCAGGTAATCATCAATCCTAGCCTTCTCACAAAGTACTTCCTTTACTTGTTCTTTGAATTTTTGATTAGGCAAATAGAAAGATACTTATATCGAAAAGAGATGACATTTGAGGATTGGATGATAGCATGTAAATTTTCGAGTCGCGTACGAGTCATAGACCGAATAAGGTCTGAAACGATTAAATATTTTAAGTCTATTTAACAAAAAATATGTATATAAAAGTGGACACTGACTGACTGTTCGCCAAAGTGTAGCCCAAACCATCGCGTCTAGAGATTTGTTCTGATTTCCTAAGGCGTGTAAAATATATATCGAAAAATACACAAGGTAAGGTCTAGCAAAACTCAGCTAGCTAAAATAAAAGACTTATAATCTAAGGGTAAGTTCTCATAAAACTTTTATCTAGTACGTTGTAAATCTTCTAGGATTAATAGTCTCAAGACTAAGTAAGAATTAATTAAGTGTGTAATTGAGCTGAAGCGACGTGGAGGGAATTTTCTGAAGAACACTTCTATAAAAAAGTTACGGACATAAGATGGATTTGATTTTCGTGTAAGCTGGTTCTATAAATATATGGGATTTTTAATTAGATCGTTCTGTTTTAAAGTTTGCTATCACTTTTATTACTTTTTAATACGTAAATGTAATTTTCCTCTTGTTTTTTTTATATGCTTGGGCCATAGCGTGGTGTTTGTTTAAAAAAAAGTTATCGCTCTACGGATAAAATTCAAATTTCATCGCGGCGATGTGCCAATTATTATCTTCTGAATAACGTACATTAGTTTGGTCACTAACCGAAGTTCTTGCGGTGACAAAAACATCGTTGGCACCTGCTTACGGTGTAAGAGGTTCTCCGTTAGTAAAACAAGAGCCAATGGTACATGTAGTGCAGTAGGATTCGAACCTGGGCACCTAAGAGCGGTTGCCACTCTATTACCAATGCTTTATGTACTAAACTTATACCTTAAGTATTAATAATTACACTACACTCACCTTTTACAACAACCACATTAACTGTACCTACTCTTCCGGAAACCGGTTTTCGCAAGAGAAATCTATACTAATATTATAAAGCTGAAGAGTTTGTTTGTTTGAACGCGCTAATGTCAGGAACTACTGGTTCGAATTGAACAATTATTTTTGTGTTGAATAGACCACTTATCGAGGAAGGCTTTAGGAAAACATTACAACTATAAGAAGCAAAGAAGTAATGGAAAATGTGAAAAAAAACGGGGAAAATTATTCATCCTTGAGGGCTTCAATGATGCCCAAATTAACTATTCCACATGAAGTCGCGGGTACGGCTAGTCTAATATATTTAAACGAGCAATTCTTGTATATATATAATCAGGATCTCAGAAACGGCTCCAACGATTTTCATGAAAGTTACAGATTAGGGGCTTTTCGGCTCAAGGAATCGATTTATCAAGAGCATATATAAACATTTTAAAAACCGCGTTTTAAGAAATTATATCAGCGCCATCTCTGGTAGACGGAGCAAAGCTCGGTCAACCGGGTACTGTATAATAAACAGGGTAACACAAAGTTAGTCTGTTAGTCAGCGCGGTGGTCTGCCTACAGCTCTGCAATTAAAACTTTAATATTTGCAGCTTAACTCCGCTGACCGCTACGCTAATTGAATAGTTTTGTTATTATTTCAACTACATACATATGTATGTGCAGTGTATGCAATTAGAATTTTATTGGCAGAAATTATTGTAAGAAAATGTTACTTAGTAAAAAATTTAGTTATGACCGGATATTTTATTGAAATATCGAATTTGTAATATATTAAGCGCTTTACTCGGGCAATGGGAAGATATCATTTTACTTTAAGGGTAACGATTTTTCTATTTGAAAACGGAATCCTAAAAAATATTTATGTGTTCTTAGTCTGGGCAAACCATGTTTTAAGTATACCTAATCTAGGTATACTTAAAACATGGTTTGCCCAGACATCATAACTTTTTTTAAATATAATGTTCTTTATATTTTAGTTACATTTAGACTTAATTCAATAGAAGCCCTTTAAAAAAAACAAATATACGTTTTGTTTACATTTTACTCATAATTTTATAAAATTTGATATATAGCTTAGTACATAATTTTATGAACAATCGTTTCGGCAAACAATTATGACACACAATTTGGCCCTCAGCGGGGGATTTTGGGCAAATTTCCTGTTCAATTTAAATTAATTACGAAGAAAATATTTAATTCATCCGCGAGACTCGGAAAGTTGCGGCGAGGCTGGAAACTCAGAACCTCAACACAAATTTATTTTAGTCAGCTATTTCTGTTCTGTTCGTCCAAGTGCGATGAAAAAGTATGGATTCTGGCCTTCAATAACTTCTAGATAAAAAGGTAGGGAGATATGTTCATTTGATTGCCTACGTGCCGTGTGGCTCCCGGCACCAATACAAAAAAGAATAGGAGCATTCCATCTCTTTCCCATGGATGTCGTAAAAGGCGACTAAGGGATAGGCTTACAAAGTTGGGATTCTTTTTACGGCGATGGGCTAGCAACCTGTCACTATTTGAATCTCAATTCTATCATTAAGCCAAATAGCTGAACGTGGCCATTCAGTCTTTTCAAGACTATTGGCTCTGTCTACCCCGCAAGGGATACAGACGTGACCATATGTATGTATGTATATGTATAAAGATTTGAAGACCTTGACTTTGATAATATATATGACAAGAACATCAGAATATGCTTACCTTGGACCTCCCTCGGACCCTCTTGCCATTGTTCAGCCTCAACCAAGCGTCCCAGCGATGGCGGTATACGGATATGGTGTTCCAGTGACCCAGGCGAATCGGCTCTGGTGACCTGAGGACTCCGGCTCCACTGCCGCAGTCGAATCTATGGAGAGAATACATTATTATGTCCTTGAAAGGAGGAATATAAATGACCTTGTATAGACGAGTGCCAAATCAAATCAAATCGTTTATTTTGTGAACATAGGTTATCACAGGTTGACATTTTATTGTGAAAATGTACACTATGTCCCGCCATTGGGCATACAAAATTAACATTTTAAACTAAATAATAAAAATTACATTGCCTCATATCAATTAACAAAAACAAAAAAATGTTCATGCATTTATAATTTTTTTTTCTTTTTACGTCATTGTTAGTCAGATAGGTAATAAATTATTCAAGATTGTGCCGTGTGGTTCCCGGCACCAATACAAAAAAGATATACATATGATGAAATTGAGATTTAAATAGTGACAGGTTGCGAGCCATCGCGCAAGAGGAATACCAAGTTTATAAGCCTATCCTTTAGACACTTTTTACGTCATCCATGGGAAAGAGATTGTTCTATTCTGTTGTTATGTGGTTCAATTCTTAAGTGCCGGAAATCAAACTGCTTTCAAAACTATCAATAACACTTAAAAAGTATTAAACAACATAATATTTAGAGAGAAGCTCATCTTTTTTTTAGGTATTAAGAAGTAGGTACATCTAATTTGTTTGTCAAAGAAAATATCTCAAAAGCCATAATAAGAAAGCACCGAGATTTAATATTTTTGTCAAACAAGACGTGAGCATTTTACGTAATACATGAGGAAGGAACGTAATATAGTTAGAGGTTAAAATGCAAATGGCAGACCCTTTCATCCTGACGGCTCAGTTTGAGGGATGAAATCGGGGAAAGTATATTTTTAAAATGGTTCTTTTCGGGGTTCCTTAAAACAAATTATTTTTTTTTTAATAAAATAATTTAGATTAAACGATGTTCTGGAAATGGGAAATTTTGTTATAATTATTATTTTTGAAAGATAATACATATACAAATAACATTTATTGTATGAGTGACCTCATAATTTGTGAAATACAAAATTTATGAAATTTTCACCTTTCTAGCTATCACGGTTTACGAGAAACAGCCCGATGACAGACAAACTGACGGATAGTAAGCGAAGGCGTATTATCAGAGTTCCGTTTTTGCCTTTAAGATACGGAACCCTAAAAATTTACAAAACTCGTAATCGCCATAAAAAAATTGAGATTTAAAAGATAAAATTATTTATTGTCTTTAAGACAAAAGGGATGAAAGGTCGTGTCGTGGCCAATAACAGAGGCGAAATCGGGGCTTTCGAAGACTTAACCAAGCTAAATATCAGATTACTGAAGACGACAAAGATAATAATTCATTATAACGCAAAAACCGTAATTCAGTGAAAAAAAAACATTGAATTACACTAATACCATAAAAGGTCGTTACCCCCACATTAGCCCCAATTTTCAACTAGCTCACTAGATGGCGCTCATTGTTTTTAATCCCCGCCAATAGCCGTTTAGAAGCACTGCCTTTTATTGCTCGTTACACGTCCGCTCATAATTGGATTTGTTTTATGAAGTGGCTGCTTGGAACGGCAATGGAACACGAATTTTACTGGCTATTAACGAAGGTATTGTCTTATGACATGTTTTAAGCATGAAAATTGTAATTTAAATTTTTCTACATGTAATTTAAATGTTTTCATGTATCCGGCAGCCGTGTGAATGCCTGCACTTAGAATGTGACCCCTCCATCTTTTTCATATGGATAGATAGATAGATTAATTATTTATTTGATTTGCTACACACAATTCACAATTTCATATTAAATACAAATTAATAAAGGTGTGAGTTGCAGCAATACAAAAAGGTCACAACTCAACGAATTTATTGCTATAGAGCAATACGCTGATTTTCAGTTATGACCTAGGTGCTAGTGCAGGTCAATCTGCGCACGTAATAAAAAAATAAACATAAACAAACAAAGACTCGTGTCGTGACTTAAAGTTTCAATTGTATAAGTGTAATAAATGTAGCGGCTTTGTACCAAAAGAGTATCCCAAAATATTCGAAAATTCAATACACGCCCCGGCATCACTCGTGTAACGTTTATAAACCTTCGTCTTGAAACATTCTTTAAAATATATAATGGGGAGAGAATAGAAGAGTACATGAGAAGCAGAAACCGCCATCAGTTCCGAATATGAACATGGTTGTCGTTAGTGACCCTGAGAGAATTGGCACATTTATTTAGTATCGGTTAGGTTACCCTTGAAGGTTGACATTAGACGGGAGTCGCTTCGTGTAGTAAACCTGTCTTACCCAGTACAGAATCCTGGCTGTAGGCTCTTATAGGCACGTGTAACCGATCCTTTTATGGTGAAGGGAAATCAGAAACATTTAGGCTCCTGGATGTATAACAGTAAACTTAGTTTTTAAGTAATTTATTTGACGTCAACCAATGTTGTTAAACCATACGTTTCGACAATTATTAAGCGATATATAGTATCCTATAGTAATGAATAAAAATTTTGAATAACCATGATCTATAGATATAGGTCAAGTTCCCCTGCAAAGGTTGCAGAGGTCAGACGGGAGCCGCTTCTTATGAAAACCGGACATACCCAGTCCAGGATCGAGTTCGTAGGCGCATCTTCAACTCCTCTCTAGAGAGGTAAAAAATAAGGAGATAATAAGCAGCTTGTAGTAACTGAGATAATAAGCAGCTTGTAGTAACTAGGTAATAGTACCGTGTGGTTCCCGGCACCAGTACAAAAAAGAATAGGACCACTCCATCTCTTTTCCATGGATGACGTAAAAGGCGACTAAGGGATAGGCTTTTCTTTTTTTAAGCGATGGGCCAGCCACCTGTCACTATTTGAATCTCATTAAGCCAAATAGCTGAGCGTGGCCTATCAGTCAGTTCAAGACTGTTGGCTCTGTCTACCCCACAAGGGATATAGACGTGACCATATCGAGGGGTGAAAGGCTATTTGGTTTAAGCGACATTTTTGCAACTTTACAGGAGACCTATTTAAAGTTCCAATTTTGGGGAAAAAATTCATAACAAAAAATCTTCTTGAGCTATTTTAATGGGGTAAACTTAATTAATATCTAATTAAATCAATTGAGTTATTGATGCTATTACCAAATTAAATGGAGCTTTAATTGCAAAGATAAATGTCGCTTAATACAAATGGCCCTAAGCTCTTATTTTTCAGAGTATGGAAGAAAGATTTAAGTGACAATGCAGTTAATTTTCAGAGTGAGCCAAAAAGCATGAAGTGATATAGCCCAAAATTAATAGTACCCAGCCATTTATCTTAAGTGCCAATCAAGTTCAACTGACTGACCATCTAATTAACTTATGTGCCATATAATAATGAAAATATAATGTTTGATGTTACATTTTTTTAAGTCTAATACTATCAATGGCTATTGAAACAACCCGCATTAATTTCAATCACTGAACATTTCAGATGCTTACGTTGAATAAATAAAAAATACACACACTACAATATTATTTTAAGTATTTTTTTAGAATAATAATAAAGTAAGTCTCTATGTAGGTACAATAATATTTATTCACTTTTTAGGCTTAAACAACGACGATATGTTTTGTGTAGACGTCAGTAAAGTCAGTCTCAAAGTAGGAATATCAATTATAATTAGTTATTTATTCAGTCTTACGTGAGATTGGTCTTCCATAAACCTTACCTACTAAAACAACTAAAAAAAGTTCTAAAATCTCCAAAATAATAACCTTTTTTTAATAAAAACTCAAACTAATCATTCTAATCAACAAATAAAGTTTTATTGACAAAAAAATATAGATTCAATAAAGGTTTTTTTTTTGTAGAATTTATATATTTTTTTGTTATTGTATTAATTACTAGCTGTGCCTGCGACTTCGTCCGCTTGGATTAGTTATTTTGGGCATGATTGAAGCCCTCTAGGGTGAATAATTTTCCCCGTTTTATTCACATATTTCATTATTTCTTTGCTCCTTATAGTAGCAGCGTGATGTTATATAGCCTAAAGCCTTCCTCGATAAATGGTCTATTCAACACAAAAATATTTTTTCAATTCGAATTAGTAGTTCCTGAGATTAGCACGTTCAAACAAATAAACAAACAAACTTTTCAGCTTTATAATATTAGTATAGATAAGACACAGGCATTGCTTATATATATATACATATAATAATATATAATAATTACAATACAATAAAAAATCACGCATTTACTTATTTCTTCAACTGTATCCGTATCCAGTAGAACATCCTTGGAATTGCAGTGTTGCAGGTTTAAGTATTCCTTATGAAATATCTTGGGTATAACCCCAGTGTCGCACAATTTCTTTCGATCCAAGTATTTGGCTTTGGTAATCGTTTAACTGGAATTATATCTACGACTGACAACTTTAGGTTTGGCAATAATTTGTATTAGGGTAGGGCGGGGCTTAAAGGTCCGCGGGTATAAAGGTCCACCATAAGTATCTAAAAATCTAGTGGTATATCGTTCGTTCTAACTACGTACGCGGAATGAAGGGGGCGCGGGAGGCGTAACAAGGCATCGCCGGCGGTCGAGCAACGTCGCTAGCCGGAGATATACGAGTATGTCTAAAAATTTTAACGTAAGTAAATTTTTTCATCATTATTCTTTTTAGTTTCGAGCAGTGGTTTTTCGTTTATAACACCTAAACATAGTTTATTAGTATCCGTGATTTATTTGTTTTTCACGATTTATTATTAGTTTTAGGCTAGGTGTAACGGTAATTTCGTTATAACCTCTTAAAAATATTTACATGTGGTTGGGGTAAAAAGGTCCAATGTGGACCTTTAGTGGACCCCTCATTCATATGTTGGTTAATAAAGAGTTTTTTGTTTCAGTATGCGCAACTACAAAAGAAAATCCGATCGTGGTGGTGGGTAAAGCCTTTAAAAGATTATGTGTGATTATGATTATGTAAGATTAGTTATAAGATTTTAAAGTCAGGCTATGTCAACATTCATAATGAATAGTGCTGTCTTCTTTAATTGTGTTTTTCTATAGAAACTGATTAGTGATTAAACTATTATAAATCAACCAAGTTAGAAATTATTAGTAAGACTGTTACTGTTGTAATATGATTAGAAACAAATAGGCTTTGTTTGTTAAAAAAAAAATTTTTTTTTAGAATAGAGACTATTTAAATAGTATGAAACTTGGAATTATAATAAAGATTTTTTTTTGTTAAAAAATTACAATACTTTTGACTTTTTGTTTTTGGAATAAAAATAAACGACTGAATTTAATTGAACCAAATATTGTTTTAGTTCCATAAAATAATTTTTAAATAAAAATTAAATACTGGACCTTTTTGCCTCCTGCCTGTCCCTTTTTACCCCTACTATGGGACAAAAAGAGACAGACGACAAGGTCTAGAAAAGTTGTAAAAACACATATTTCTATTACAATAATTCAACTAAAAATTGAGTTAAACATAGTCGGATAACTGTTTGTTTGATTACTGTTATATATTTTGATATAGTAGGGTCGGTTTTCACAGTATAATTCGAAATAATCGAATTGGACCTTTAAGCCCCGCCCTACCCTACTTCTTCCGAAGCATTATCTTCCATTGAAAATTTTAATTTCATCTGATTCAGGCGAGATTTCTTAAATGTCGCTGTATCGATTTTGCTTATTTTACCAATAAGGTTACCCTTGAAATACTTTTCAGACATAGCATCAAAATTTAAGAAATCCTCGTGTGTCAGGTTTTCCACAATATAAGGTGCCGGTTCTTTTCTCGCTATCTGGCTTATTGTAGCCCATTGCGAAGGGGCCCATACAGTAATGTTTCTTACGGATTGCTCGATTGTAGAGTGAATGCTGTCTACTGGCATCTCCGCATGGCCAGGGAGAAGCATACTGAAATCAGTGACTTGTTCATGATAAGAGGTACTTTCTAATGTTGTTACTATAGATTCGGTCGCGTCGCTTTCATCAATTACGGAAGACGCATCCTTTTTCGAATTGCTGAATCAATGTTTCATACTAAAATGTATTGAGTGAAAACCCGACTCGTATTTATATTAACACTATTCATTTTATTGCCCGTATTAAGCGACATACATTTAAAAAATAATGGGTCGACTTTTTGATTTAAGTAGCACCACGTGTGAAAAATAGATGCAGCTGAAAGAGCTTAAGCGACATTCCATGTCGTATTTCGGTGACGGACAAATGGTTTAAGCGACATTACACCATATTATTGGTGAAAGTCAAAATGATCTAAGCTACATCTCCATAAACACTAAAAACAGGAAAAAAGGTTTAACTGTTATTGAATTATTTATCTGAGAAAGGTCAATTGGTTTATGTCTCGGTTCTTTTAATCATAGTATGGTTCAACCACATAACTAAAAAAAAAATGCAAAATGTATGTCGGATGAGACATTGCTATTTTGGTAACCTCCCAAAAATAGTATTGTATCAAACGCCAAAAAAGTCTTCTGTTTTTAATGAATCCTGCATCAACCGACGGAGAAAAATTAGCTGATTCCGAATATGTATATAACTCAATATCAGCCTAGATGTCGCTTAAACCAAATAGCCTTTCACCCCTCGATATGTATGTATGTATGTATGTAGTAACTAACCTGAGTTCAACATGTCCATTCCTCAGCATCATAGCCAAGTAGTCGCCAGACAGGTCATCATGTTCCCGGCACCAGTACAAAAAAGAATAGAACCACTCCATCTTTTTCCCATGGATGTCGTAAAAGGCGACTAAGGGATAGGATTTATCGTGGCCTATCAGTCTTTTCAAGACTGTTGGCTCTGTCTGCCCCACAAGGGATATAGACGTGACCATATGTATGCATGTATGTATGTATGTAGTAACTAACCTGAGTTCAACATGTCCATTCCTCAGCATCATAGCCAAGTAGTCGCCAGACAGATCATCATGTTCCCCAGTAAGCAACAGCACCCCCCTCGCTCGTTCTGGACGCACTCTCATCCGTAGTCTGACCCTCTTGTAGGCGCCCCGTAAGGCGCGAAGGGCCAGCCAAGACGTGCCTGAGAACCTTGGTGTGGAGATTTTTAAGTCTAGAACAACGAGAAGAGAATCAATTATTATGTGGCGACATCTCTACGCCACTCGTCACAACATCCAATCGCACAACTACTGTCAATCATCGCGAAGAAATTAACGCGCTCAACCAATGGCAGCGAAGAAACTAAATCGCGATTTCAAAGATTTTACGGATTGGAGCTATATATACAACCTCCGACTCAATATCGTCGGAGCCGCGGTTCCCCAGGCATAACACCTAGCCTGGCGGAAGATCTTCCCTTTGGTGGCGGTCGAGCCGAATCATCGCTCCCGCTACAATTAGAATAATCGTAGAAACTGTAGCGGTAGCTTATCAACATACTTACGTACAAATTTTGTTATAAAAATGAGAATCGGCTCCAATCGAAATCGTCCTTTTTTGAAGTCGGTTTAATTTCTAAAACGTGTATGTACCTATGTGTAACAAACACTGAAAACCGCTTAAAAATCAGGTTCAACATAACACAGACAAACAAATATACATGACAAATGTATGTAAGAGTAATGAGTGTGGGGGAATCTAGAGAATATAGTCATAGTCTCTGCATTCATTTGTCTATCGAAGAGGGGACTTATTCACAACGTTGCAAGGCATTTTGCAATATCTCTCTTTTCAGTTTTGAGGTGAGGTTACACTTATGTAGAAAGAGAAAAAAGATAAGACATATTGCCGCTTTCGAAGTCCCTTGATCAATATCATTACTTAGATGGATTGACCAACAGAGGTTTTAGACAGGGCTATTAAAGAAGCTTCTGCTGGTCCTATCACTTGTCCCATGGGATTACTGAGGCAAAATCGTTCCACTTGTCTATGGGACCACTCAATGGTATTAGTGGGACAGACGTATTCTTGTAAATATAAAGATATCTATCCCCAAAGAAAATTATAAGCGTAAAGCCTAACAACTGTACGTGGCCTATCAGTCTTTCAAGACTGCCGGTTCTGTCCATCCCGCAAGGGCTATGATTGATATATATATTTGATATATATATATAGTTACGTCAACATCCCTCGCGGGGTAGACAGAGGCAACAAGTATCAGAAGTCTGAAAAGTCACACTCAGCTTGGCTTAATGATGGAATTGAGATTCAAATAGTGACAGGTTGCTAGCCCATCGCTTAAACGAGGAATCTCAAATATATAAGCCTAGCCATAAGCCGCCATTTTTTTTTTCAAAAAGAAAAATATACTTTGTGTTTTAAGGTTTCTGTAGATTTTCATTGAAATTCATTGAAAAGAGATGGAATGATCTTATTCTAAAGTGTCAAACCACGAGGCACAAGCTATAAAAGCGAGATGATCTCAAGTACTTATTTCGAATACGTTCTTCATAAATTAAGAGGGCTTATCCAAACCGTTCATATTAATTCTATTTGGGTGCTACACGTCAAAATACAAGGGAAAATAATTTTTATGACGAAATAATAAATGTCAAAATCGCAAGTTAGGTATGCGTCTGCTATTTGTTATTCAAATAATGCCACTTGCGTCTGTAAGCTTTATTGAAAGCGATTTATTTAAGAAATGGTTTGGGTGTGGTATAAAATTTACGAAAAATTTGCTTCTTAGAGAGAATATTAAATTAACCATAAAAGAATAAACCTAGTATTATTTTTTTTTCATGTCTTGAAAAGACTGACAGGCCACGTTCAACTTAATGATAGAATTGAGATTCAAATAGTGACACTACTAGACACTAACAGGAATCAGCCAGGAGTAAGAAAGAGTAATTATATTAAAAAAAAAAAACTATAATGCCAAAATAAAACGCTAAAATTCAAATCTCATACTATACTAAGTCCATTGTCCTACGCTACAAATATGCGTCCTAACTCCTAAGCCCCGTAGACAAATGTTTGCCGTGACGGCCAATATTTGTTCAAAGCTTGGTCAATAAGGGTTACACGCTTCAATATTTGCACGGACAAAATAATTGCAAGAGTCGAGATACTTGATTCCTTTCTTGTAACTTTCCATATGCATTGAATGGAAAATACGTACTTAAAATCACGTCCTTATCTTTTACGGGGTAGACAAAGGTAACTTTAAGGTCTCGCGTAATTAAACTATCATACATATATCACGTCTTTTCTCTTATTTTTTACGGGGTAAGGCGAAGCCTTGAGATTTAAAAGCCAACAGATAAAGTAATCTGGAGTTTGAAAACATCGTTATGTAGAATCCATGTAAAACACGACATTGTCTTATCTAGATTTTATCACTACATAGTATAAAACAAAGTCGCTTGCTGCGTCAGTCCCTGTATGTATGTATGTATGCTTAGATCTTTTAAACTAAAACAAACGGATTGTATATATGTGTAAATACTAACCGTGCGAAGCCGGGGCGGGTCGCTAGTTAAACATAATTCCAAAATCATCTCAGCGTTTCAAGTCTCGCAATTTATCCCGGAAAATCCCTTATGTATGTGACCCTACCCCTATTTGAGTACAAAGGAGTGTCGCCCATATCATTTTCGTCAGGGAAATAGGTTAAGTGTGGTCATTTAGATAAGTAAACTCCTGCGGTAGTTTCGTGAATAATAAGAAATATGAATGAATGAATGAATATACGATTGATTTTTCAACCAAAAAGGAGGAATTATAATGCCCTATGTAGGACATAGAACTCTAGATTTTAAACTTTTGAGTTGCATTGCTATTTATAAAAAATACAGGGACTAGTATCAAACTCGCAATTAACGTACTATAGCGGGAGCGATGGGCTAGCAACCTGTCACTATTTGAATCTCAATTCTATCATATGCCAAATAGCTGAACGTGGCCATTCAGTCTTTTCGGGACTGTTGGCTCTGTCTACCCCGCAAGGGATATAGACGTTTATGTGTATGTATGTTAATAGAAGAATAACATTGGGCAATCAAAACGCATATTTTTATTACAATGTTCTCCAGACCCTCCAAAGATATCCAAAGAATAAAACTACAACCTCGATCGAAACTCAAGGGCTCTCACGAGGAGGGACCCCTCAATATCACTAGATATAATTCAAGGGGCTGGCATTCTTTGAGAGAACGATTAGGGGAACCGTCACAGACATAGGTTTAAATAGATACCGCTAGTACCATCTGTGTTCAACCAGTGGCGTCAAGAGTTTTCTGATAACTATAGTATAATCAACGGGACAGACATGTATTTCGCTTATCTACAAATAATATTTTTAATTTAATTATACGCTTGAAATGTGTTACTTATTCATGTCAAAACTACTGAACTTTAAATGAAACTTTGCAGTAAATATGTCTTACGTATTTAAATCAAGGGAAACTTTTATATTTTTAAAATACTATTGTTTAGAGAATTATTATTTTGCTATCCACTACTTCACCAATGCAACATAGCTCAACGGGAACAATAGAATTTACTGATATGGCTCAATAGATAGAGATAAGACAGTTGGTACAATATCGATTATAACATCAAATCGTAATAATACTAATTAGTATAATTTTTGTAATAAGTTGTACCTTTGATTAATTTATTACCAAATTTTTCCAAGCAATTTGTCCCGCAAAATCCATCTTTCGCGGGATCTTGTTTTATATCTATGTCTATGGGCACCTCCCTACAGAGGACGCCTGGGGAGTGAATGATGTAATTGCTAAATCTAAGGTGAGGTGTAATGATGAGAAAAAGTGACGCAAACAAAGGCCGATTGGATAATGAAATTTACCTTCTTCATTATAGGATCTATTCTTCATTACATTGGTACTCTCTCTCATCTTGTTTAGCTGTATGATTCTACGCAGACTTGAATTGTGAGCTTTATCAAAAGTTTTTTCGCGTTAAGATAAAATTTTTGCGAAGTAAAGTATACTTACATACATATTATATGTATAGACTAAGTTGATTTCTTTTCTGTTTGTCAATTTAAATCTCAATTTTATCTTAAAGCCAAATAACTGAACGTGGCCTAGCAGTCTTTGCAAGACTGTTGGCTCTGTCTACCCCGCAAGAGATATAGACATGATATGTATGTATGTTATCAATTTGTGAAGATTGAATAGCACCTCGATAATGTTAAACATTTATTTAGATAATGTTTTTACATTAAGTTCACCTTTTACAGCATTAAAGGCTCGATGAAAATTTAATTTAAAAAAATACCTATTTAAATTTTGCAGATTTTTTTATTCTATCCTCTATTACCCTGTAATAACGAAATAAAATTATACCAAATCCATTTAAATACAAGTCAGTATCATTTACAATTAATTTGAGCTAGTAATATCATCAATGTCAGAGCTTCGGCTGCGAACTTGCGTGTTATTTTGATGAGTTAATAGAATAAAGACTGTGAAAAAAGAAGAAGAAGATTATACATGGTTATGGGCGCACCCTGGACTCCTTTCCAGACACGCCATTGGACTAAATATACTACTACATATTTTTAGATTATCTTTAATTTATCTTTACACTTATTTTACTTAAAAAAACACTCACTTTAATTATCTACCAAGTATTTTTTTATATCAAAGAAAGTTTATTAACAAGCCGATGTACCGGAAATTACGCCGGTCTATTATCGCGCTCCGTTTTTGCTTTTTTTTTGCTAACCGGAAGTAGACCAACGGGTCGTAATGGCGGCTACGACTTCCGGTTATCAGGCAAGTTATGTGGACTTGGGTTAAGGATAATTCCTTAATAAGTTATAAGTTATTGTATGTTCCTGTCGATAGTAAGAATTATGGTTTGGCAAACTATTTACTTGGACGAAAAAATAACTTTTTGAAATTGAATTTTAAATATATTTATTTAATTAACTAATCGCCACAAAAAGGGCATTTCTTTTTTTTATTTTAAGAGTTTATTTTCCTCAATTTTTTCACCTTAACTAAGCACAGAGTACGGAAAGTGAAGTGAAGCGTTTATATTATTTCTAAGAATTCTTTCCCATGATTATCGCAAAAGGCCACTAAGGGATAGGTTTATGAACTTGAGATTCCTCTTGCAGGCGTTGGGTAAGCAACCTATCACTATTTGAATCTCAATTCTATCTTAAAGCCAGCTGAACGTGGCCCATCAGTCTTTACAAGACTGTTGGCTCTGTTTACCCCACAACGGATATAGACGTGATTATATGTATGTATGCTTGAACGACGCTAAGATTTTTCGCCTGTTAATGGATCTTATCTACTTTGTTTGTGTGTGAGTGTGTGTTATTTCGTGTGCTTCCGCTTTTATTAGTTTGTTAAACTCGTTTATGTAAGCGAGCCGTGTGGTTCCGGCACCAATAAAAAAAAAGAATAGGACCACTCCATCTCGTTCCCATGGACGTCGTTAAAGGCGACTGAGGGATAGGCTTATAAACTTGGGATTCTTCTTCCTTTTTTTCTTGGCTGGCAACCTGTCACTGTTTGAATCTCAATTCCATCATGAAGCCAAACGGCTGAACGTGGCCTATCAGTCTTTTCAAGACTGTTGGCTCTGTCTACCCCGCAAGGGATATAGACGTGATTATGTGTGTGTGTAAGTAAAACATACTAGTTACTAGGTACTTGTTTTTTAAATGGTCTACGTACGTGGTTCCTATTTTTGTTCTTTTAATTAACTATTGTGTGATTAATACAAAATATTTTATACTGACGTTGATTTTAACACTGTGGACAAACCTCTGTGGTTTTTATCAGAATTCTTATAGGTATATGCACTAGATACATTAAATTTTTATATATATATTGTGAAATAATTTAAAAAAGAAATGTAAATCCAATAAAGAGTTTACAAACAAACAAACAAAACAACATACCTGATTTGCATTTCGATGGTAGAGGGCAGGAACAACGACTGTCACAGCCACAATCGCAGGTTTCCACCGCGGCCGTCCATGGGGGTGACACAGTTGCGCCGGGTACCTGAAGAAATAATAGATTTTTTTATGTGCCGTGTGGTTCCCGGCACTAATGAAAAAGAATAGGACTAATCCATCTCGTTACCATGGATGTCGTGAAAGGCGACTAATGGATAGGCTTTTAAACTTGGGATTCTTCTTTTAGGCGATGAGCTAGCTAACCTGTCACTATTTGAGTCTCAATTCTATCATTAAGCCAAGCAGCTGAACGTGGCCTATCAGTCTTTTTAAGATTGTTGGCTCTGTCTACCCCGCATGAGATATAGTCGTGATTACATAATGTATGTATCTATGTATACATAATGTATGTATCTATGTATTTATTGTCAAATTGGATACAAAGTATCGCTTATTGGCTTCAGATATGTTTACTAACTGAGACATACAATACTTTATCAAACAATTTTGATCAATAATTATGTTTACAATCGGATTTAGCAAAAATCGTAAATTTAAAACACCGTTAACATCACAAAACAAAAAACTATCGCTGTTTCGCTTTTTATTATGACGCAACCGGAACAGCGATAGATATCAGCGCGATAAATACGGCGTCGCGCGTGTCACGCTACGTGGTAACGGTAGATACACTAAAAGCAGGCGAGAAGATATAATAATAAATAATAAATAAATATATACGGGACAAATTACACAGATTGAGTTAGCCTCGAAGTAAGTTCGAGACTTGTGTTACGAGATACTAACTCAACGATACTATATTTTATAATAAATACTTATATAGATAAACATCCAAGACCCAGGTCAATCAGAGAAAGTTCGTTTCTCATCATGCCCTGGCCGGGATTCGAACCCGGGACCTCTGGTGACACAGACAAGCGGACTACCGCTGCGCCACAGAGGCCGTCAATATTCCACTCACCTTTTGTTCTAAACTGGGCCCAAGCGTCGTCACCTTCAATTCACTAGCTTCAAACTCGTGCCCGTCAGCTATGATGTTAATATCGATCTTACTAACACCATCTTCTATCAAACTTTTCAATCCGTCAACTTCTTTACTCCTCTCGCCAGTATACGTATAGTTTTGTTTCTCTGGCAGTGCTGTTTGTTTCTCGATATGTTTATCTCTTAGAGTAGACTTATTCCTATTGGACGGAGCCACTTCTAGCTCGGCGGAGAAAGAAACGTCTTTCTGATATAACACATCTTCTTCTGTGTCGGTTGACGGGTCTGTTGTTTTTGTTGCGTTAAGCTCTGTGGAGAGGTTATAAACTTTATAACGAACTTCGATATTATGTACGTATTCGATAGTATGTAGTGCCGTGTGATGCCCGGCGCCAATACAAAAAAGAATTGGATCACTCCATCTCTTTCCCATGGATGTCGTAAAAGGTAAACCAATTAGCTGAACGTGGCCATTCAGTCCTTTAAAGACTGTTGGCTATGTCTACCCCGCAAGGGATATAGACGCGACATATGTACATATGTATGTTCGATATTATATTTAAGTATTCTGTAAAGTTGGTATATAAACCTGATCTCATATTACATGACATATTACTATAGTCAGAAGTAGATAATTTTTATGTTTTAACATTATTTTAATGATTAGAGAAACCCTTCATTTAATACTACCAAAGGAACATTATTGATTAAAAAAAAACTATTTTTGAACATTGTAAGATTAAAAAAAAACTACATCAATATATAAAACCAGAATAAAGTCGAGTTGCATGTTTAAAAAACAGTTACCTCGTTAGTCAGTTAAATAGCTTGAGGTGGGGATGCAAACTTTTTTTTTACGTATGGAAAGACCTTCGTCTACCCGGCCGGCTACGAGAAGCCGGACGGGTTGTGTGGGGCACGAACCCACTAAAACCACACGGTGCCGTCGCCTACCGCTTCGTTGCCAGGAGCATGAGCTGCCCTCGCTCATATTCCTGACGCGGGTGGGGATGCAACCGGGACTAACACCATGAGAATGATAAATGCTCATGTTGAAGATACATATATACATATGGTCACGTCCATATCCCTTGCGGGGTAGACAGCGCCAACAGTCTAGAAAAGACTGAATGCCCACCTTCAGCTATTTGGCTTAATGATAGAATTGAGATTCAAATAGTGACAGGTTGCTAGCCCATCGCCTAATAATGAATCCCAAGTTTGTAAGCCTATCCCTTAGTCGCCTTTCACGACATCCATGATAAAAAGATGGAGTGGTCCTATTCTTTTTTGTGTTGGTGCCGGGAACCGCCCGGCACATGTTGAAGATCGATATCTTGAACATGTGCCGTGTGGTTCCCGGCAGTACATACATACCAAGACAGCCGTAGCCATCGACGTGGAGAACAAACCCAGGGCCGCAGCCGCACTCGTACGTGCCGTCGTGGAGCTCCCGGCAGAGCTGCTCGCAAGGGCTCCCTTCACCACACCTCCCTGGAACAAGGATTCAGCTTTAGAAATCATAGCAGTGCGTAGTTATTAAGATTAGTGCCGTGTGGTTCCCGGCACCAATACAAAAAAGAACAGGATCACTCCATCTCTTTACCATGGATATCGTAAAGGCGACTAAGAGATAGGCTTACAAACTTGGGATTCTTTTTTAGGCGTGGGGCTAGTAACCTGTCACTATTTGAATATCAATTCTATCATTAAGACAAATAGCTGAACATGGCCATTCAGTCTTTTCAAGACTGTTGGCTCTGTCTACCCCGCAAGGGATATAGACGTCACCACATGTATGTATGTATGTTATTTAGATCTACCAGTGAAATGTAGACTCTGTCTACTTGTCCAGAAAGAGGTCCAATTGGTCAAATACATCAAATTCGCAAACTACCAAAATAGGATAACTACGAATTAACTTAACGTCATTAAGAACTTATCACTACATAGTATAAAACAAAGTCGTTATCTCTGTCCCTATGTCCCTTTGTATGCTTAAATCTTGAAAACTACGCACCGGATTTTGATGCGGTTTTTTTCAATAGATAGAGTGATTCAAGAGGAAGGTTAATATGTATAATAACATCCATTAAATAGTGGAGAAATACTGATATTTTTTGTTATAAAAATAAAATAAATGGTCACAGTTTTCCTGTAGTGTATTTAGCATCAGCATTGCACCCATGCGAAGCCGGGGCGGGTCGTCTAGTTCTATATATATGTAACCTAACATAATGAACAACAGTACTCCCTCTCTCATTTTATTATCATTTAATCTACGCCTACGTCAACAATTTCATCATAACACATAGAAAAAAGAGGTTGAAGTTAATACCCGACAAAAAGCAACGGAAGTCTGACCCAAAATATGTATGATAAATGAGCCGGCCTACGAAAAATAACCCATCCGCCATTTTGTTCCCATCGTTATAAGTGCCGTGTGGATTCCGACACCATTAGAAAAAAAAAAAGAATAGGACCCCTCTATCTCTTTCCCACGGATATCGTAAAAGGTGACTAAGGGATAGGCTTACAAACTTGGGATTCTATTTTTCGGCGATGGGTCAGCAACCTGTCTCAATTTGAATCTCAATTATATCATTAAGCCAAATAGCTGAACGTGGCCATTCAGTCTTTGCAAGACTGTTGGCTCTGTCGACCCCGCAAGGGATATAAACATGACCATATGTATGTATGTTATAAGTTCAATATTTGACTAGCTTTCCCGCAGGACTTCTCTTCCGTTTGAATTGAATATAACAGCGTGTGTTAATTCTAAATAATGTAATTTTCGTAAGATGAAATATTTTAGAAGAAAAAATATATAGTAAGGAGAATAGAAAAGCAAATGCTTAGATTATTTGATCGTGTGGAAAGGACAAATGGAAGCAGGTTTACTAAGCAAATATAGAAGGATAATGTAAATGAGCACGTTGGTATATAGTATATATGGAAAATATATATAACATAACATATAATCACGTCTATTTCAGTAACCACAACTAACAGGTAAATCATTTACACTGTGTCATAAAGGTGCAGCCGGTGGTGTTAGCCGATTCATCGAGCGCGTTGATTTCATTACTGGCGATTTATTTGTGGGCCAAGTTATGAGATGAGCGATTGGCAATTAGCGATAAAAATACATACATATCATCACGCCTATAATCCTTGCGGGGTAGACAGAGTCTTGAAAAACTGAATGGCCAGGTTTAGCTGTTTGGCTTAATGATAGAATAATCTGATTTTCTTCTATACATACATACATATGGCCACGTCTATATCCCTTGCGGGGTAGACAGAGCCAACAGTCTTAAAAAGCCTGAATGGCCACGTTCAGCTATTAAGCCTAATGATAGAATTTAGATTCAAATAGTGATTTTTCTATTACTGTGTTTTAATTTTAGATTGTAACAAGACTATCTAGTTACTGATACAAGTTTTCATTACTTCTACCACTAAGTTCAATTTGTAAGTTTTAAGTATAGTTAAATTTTAAATGTTAATAAGAGGTGTTTCAAAATAAAACTGTATAGTTGTAGCTTCATTGCAGCCAAAAGCAGACTTCTTTCAAAGGTAAGGACGTGGTAAGGACTAAATCGGAACAACTTATAAGTGTCATGTAAAACAAATGTTGTATTTCTTCCCATTCACCCTCAGTGACGAAAAATCAACTGGGAAAATACGTAATAGCATTATTATTATCCTGACCCTGAAAACAAATCTTAGGTTAGGAATGAGAAAGAAAATATAATAGTCATGTGATATCAGTATTAATTTAGCCGTTATTTTAAGAAATTTCACGTCCTGGTAAAGGGTCAGGTCAAAAGTACCCGAAACCACCGAGCTTGCATGAAGAGAGTTATGAATGTGGATGAAGCAAAGGAAGTATGCAGGGATCGTGGCAAGTGGAAAGAGGTAGTCTCTGCCTACCCCTCCGGGAAAGAGGCGTGATTTTATATATGTATGTTTTAAGAAATGTAATCTGTAGGACACAATAGATTAATGCTACAGAAAGTAAGTAAAGTAAATAATATGGTATTAAAGTAGACAGTTAGTGCCGTGTGGTTCCCGGCACCAATAAAAAGAAGAATAGGACCACTCCATCTCTTTCCTATGGATGTCGTAAAAGGCGACTAAGGGATAGGCTTACAAACTTGGGATTCTTTTTTAGGCGATGGGCTAGCAACCTATCACTATTTGAATCTCAATTCTATCATTAAGCCAAATAGCTGAACGTGGCCATTCAGTCTTTTCAAGACTGTTGGCTCTGTCTACCCCGTAAGGGATATAGACGTGATGATATGTGTATGTGTATGTGTGTGCAGTTTGTAACTTGGACCAAACACACAACAACCCGTTACGTGGGCGTCCGTTTTAATATAAACTGGCTTTGATCCTTTTTCGCTCGACTGCTCACCACTATGTTTATTGGTTATGTCTAAATGTAAACGATGGTTTAGACTCTGTGAATATGTGAGGTTCGAGGATTTTAATTATAATAGAATATTACTATTTAGTTAATTTTTATCATTACGAAGATAAATTTCGTTTATAACACGTTTTTTTATTTATTTATCTATTTAACACGTTGTTCTTACTTTTGTCCTGTGTCGTCAATAAGTGATACCTTGTATCCAATTTTGAAAATAAATCTATTCTATTCTGTGGTCTCCAGCACTTTAGAAATAGATCCACTCCTATACCTTACCCATGGATGTCGTAAAAAGCGACTAAGGTATAGGCTTATAAACTTGGGATTCCTTTTGTTGGCGATGGGCTATTAACCTGTCACTTTTTGTATCTCAATTCCCCCAGGAAGTCATACACCTGAACGTGGCCTTTCAGTCTTTTCGAGACTGTTGGCTCTGTCTACCCCACAAGGGATAAAGACGTGACTATATGTATGTGCGTATCTACATTTATTTTCTTACTTTTGGTGATAATCACGATTACAGCCTTACGTGTATGAAAAAGAGATCGAGGTGTGCCTATGACCACGATACTGGATTGGGTATGTTTGATCTCAGCAACCTAGTAAGGTAACCTAATAATGGATCTTGTTTATACGTTCAGCTGCCTACATACATATATAGGTTTCCTCACGATGTTTTTACTTACTTAATTATACAATATGTCTTTATAAGAATAAAGGACGTCCTGAAAAAGGGTCAGGTCAAAAGTACCCGAAACGACCGAGCTTGCATGAAGAGAGTTATGAATGTGGATGAAGCGAAGGAAGTGTGCAGAGATCGTGGCAAGTGGAAAGAGGTAGTCTCTGCCTACCCCTCAGGGAAAGAGGCGTGATTTTATGTATGTATGTTTTTCCTTACTGTAAGAGCATCAGAAAAAAAAATTGAGCATTATGGCCCCGTTAGGAATCAAACCAGTACAACTTGGAACCGTCACGCTTTTTTGAAAATCGAACGCTCGAGCTTTCACGCTTTTAACTAGGGACGATGATGTATCAAAGTCATTGCAAATAATAATATAATCTTTTCTCACAAAATTCCCTTGTTAGCGTCGCACAATATAAGTAGGTTGGCTCGCATTCGGTCCGGAACTGACACAAATTAATTGCATACAATAAGGTATTCTACGCCAAAATGAGCTATAGACCTATTTACTGGGAGTCTGTTTTCAAACCGCAATAAATACGGTTCTTACACCTTACCACGTTATCACCTTTTTAGATAAGTATGTGAATGAGCAAACATACTTTCTATAACCGCGTTTGTACTGTATAGGATTTTAATAAAGGTATAATATTTAAAAATAAGTATTTTTAAGATTTGAATAATCTTTGTGTTTAATTAATATTACATTCCTCTTCCTATGTTACATTTAAACGAAAAGTAGGTACTACTTAGTTAGTAGAAGTATTTATTCATTTAGTTACTCGCTTCGCCCTGTCGCTAGCCATCTCATGATCTTCTTGCATAGAATCTTTTTGGTTTCTGATAAATATGTAGGTATATAGAAATGATGAAGTATCAATGAATTAATACTACCTATCTAATAAATGACATCACCTAACATAAGTATTTTGGAAAAAGTTTTGCAACGAATTGTAGCTCATCCAAGTTAACTAGTGGTCTTTCATAGAGTCAAGATAGACCTAAATTCTCACGAAAATGAAGCCATTCATATAAACACATCGATATCCCTTGCGGGATAGACAAGGCGAACAGTCTCGAAAAAACCAATAGGCCACGTTCATTTGGCTTAATGATAGAATTGAGATTCAAAGAGTGACAGGTTGCTAGCCCATCGCCCAAAAGATGAATCCCAAATTTATAAGCACATCCCTTAGTCGCCTTTTACGACATCAATGGGAAAGAGATAGAGTGGTCCTATTCTTTTTTTTTTCTTTTGGTGCCAGTAACCACTCGGCAATAGAACAACTGAAGAAGGTACTTTTAATAAAACTGATACTATTTTATCCTTAACTTTCTCATTACGTGATCCCATTGTTCAACACAAAATACTCATAAGTATTACTCTAATTAATGAACCGGAGTTTACATAGCGTTCGTGCCCGGCGCCATTACGCTCCGAAGCATTTTTTCTTGAAAACGAATTTACGGTAAAGTAGGGTTGGGCTCCACTGTTAGCGCCAAAAAAAATTAAACAATTGTATAATCACTATTTCTTTAGGTACTGAAATAAAGCCTGATACGTCTTTATGTTGAAAATTTATTTAATTAATTTTAAGCTATAAGTGGAAAACGCGAAATATATTAACTGATGCCATAATGAACTAATTTTGCTATTAACTATATACTTTATCAATTTATTTTTAACGAAAAATGTATGAAAATTGTCTGCTTCCGTAGAGGCTTAGCTCGTTTTAATTGTTGGTACCCGCATATTCCACAGGAACAGTTCCTTTTCTAGATATTAAAAGTATAGTATGCCCCTTTCAATAGAAGTACTGAAAAGGGCATGTCACCAAAGACTAGTCTCAGTTGATTGAAGCATGCAAACCTTGCTTAGGCGTCTGCGCAACATTTCATTAAGATGTGAAGAAGAAAGATAATTTGGAAATAAGCAAAGAAGGTCATAGGATGTATTTAAGCAACTCAAAAAACCAGGGTGTACAGAAATTATTGACAAGGCTAATGAAAAAAAAACATTTTTTCACAGCACTGTTTACAGTTGCACCATACCTCTGAGGTCTCATTCCGAAGGGCGAACGAATATTATATTGTTTGCAATTAGTTTGTGTCAGGACACGATGCGAGCAACGAATTTTGTGTGTAAACAGCCTCCTTTGTGGTTCTAAACAAATATTTTATGCCCAGTTCAAGCAACCCAAATACATACATACATACATAAAATCACGCCTCTTTCCCGGAGGGGAATATTCCTAATTCCATACATCAAATATTCCTAAATATCAGTTATTAACGTCGAATTTCCTAACCAGTTTTTTTCAGTCATTCTGGCGATTCTGGGTCATCTTTGGCTTTATGTTTTGTTTCCAGTCACATGTAAAATACAGTGTTTTTTAAACAATAACCAATTTTTTAAAATTATTTGTGGAATAGTTTTCCATAATTCATATCAAATGTTAAACATTTTATATACCATTGAAGGTAGGTACCTATTTAAAATTTAAAAAGTCATGAAGTCGGTCTTGTAAAAGCGAAGGTTCATCGTATCAATAGAAATTATGTGAACATGCAAAAATCCCCAAAGAAGTCAAATTAAATTGCTTATTTCAAAAACAAATTTAAAAAAAAATCGCTGTAAATACCGATTTCAGAATTTCAGAGAAAACGCGATTTTCCGAAATTGAAATTAAGTAATAAGTTTTTGTTTCACATAAAGCTTTGATGTGAAGCAAAAACTTGCATCAAACTGATAGACATCAAACGTCCAACACACCTAAACCTTTAATAAAAAAAATCTGCTAATTAATAATTTACATGTCCCGTCCAACAAAATTTATGTTCACACATTATTATTTACGTGCGTGTAACTACCCCCACGCTATAAATACTCATACACATTTAATTCTACCCTTGTCTCAAACTGTTAGGGAATGACGTATGGTCCCGAAGGCACCTAAATTATTTACAAGTAATGGAAGAAAAATCTTTTATTACTTTTCACGTGGTTAGTGGTAAATTTTTTGCTCGGATTACTGGGTCGATTAAGTATGACAATATTTGTCTCACCAATAATGATTTTCGTGAGTTACTATGGGCTTATTTAAAAAGTAAAATTGCCGTGTGGTTCCCGGAACTTTGAAATAGGACCACTCGCAACTCCGTTCCGTGTTTGTCGTGATTGAAGGCTAATTAGCAATATATATGTATAAATAAACATTCAATTAATGTTACTACGCTGGTAGCAAAGAAAACATACACAAACATAGTAGGTGCCAGTTACTTCTCTCCCTGTTCAGAGCCAGGCCAATCAGAGAAAGTTCGTTTCTCATCATGCCCTGGCCGGGATTTGAACTCGAGACCTCCGGTGACACAGACAAGCGCACTACCGCTGCGCCACAGAGGCCGTCAAATTCGGGATTCTTCTCATGATTCCATTATTAAGCCATGCAGCTGAATTAAGCCTTTCAGTCCTCTGTAGGTTGGTTTTCCCTAACCTTTATGAGATAAAAGAGTAACTATGTATGTATCTGTGTATCTTTTACTAGCTGTGCTCGCGACTTCGTCCGCGTGGAATAGTTATTTTGGGCATTGTTGAAGCCCTCAAGGACAAATAATTTTCTCCGTTTTTTCTTCACATTTTCATTATTTCTTCGCTCCTAATAGTTGCAGCGTGATGTTATATTGCCTAAAGCCCTCCTCGATAAATGATCTATTCAACACAAAAAGAATTTTTCAATTCGAACCAGTAGTTCCTCAGATTAGCGCGTTCAAACAAACGAACTCTTCAGCTTTATAATATTAGTATAGATAAGCCCCCACAGCATGACACGCGCTACGCCGTTTTTATCGCGCAAAACACTGTCGCTGCTTTTATAATTGAATGGTCAGCTTTATCTGCTTCTCACTGTACAACGAAACATGATGCAATTAATAAAGTCCGCCATATTGAATCAACGCTATTTTCACCAGCCAAAATGGGTTTACCTGCGCGGAAAATGGAAAATTTATCGATACACGTATTTGAGGATATGATTATACACACTACATACATACATACATATGTTCACGTCTATATCCCTAGCGGGGTAGACAGAGCCACCAGTCCTGAAAAGACTGATAGGCCACGCTCAGCTGTTTGGCTTTGTGATAGAATTGAGATTCGAATAGTGAGAGTTTGCTAGCCCATCGCCTAAAAGAGGAATCCCAAGTTTATAAGCCTATCCCTTAGTCGCCTTTTATGACAACCGTGGGAAAGAGATGGAGTGGTCCTATTCTTTTTTGTAATGGTGCCGGGTCCACACGGCACACACTACATTAATACGTAAAATAACACCATTGTCATGTAGGGGTAGGTAGGCAATAGGCAAAGACTTCATCTTTCCACTTACATAGATACTCATCCACATTCTGCCTCCTGGCTTTAGTCCCGGTTGCATCCTCACCGTGTGTCGTGTGGTTCCCGGCACCTTTTATTTATAAGTAGGTAAGATGGATTGGACGAACCGTCTGAATCTCAACAGCTTAACTCTGTCTACCTCGTAAGTAAATAAAGACGTGATAAATTATATAAGGTACTAGCTGTGCCCACGACTTCGCCCGCGTGGAATAGTTATTTTGGGCATCATTGAAGCCCTCAAGAATGAATAATTTTCCCCGTTTTTTTCACATATTCCATTATCTCTTTGCTCCTTATAGTTGCAGCGTGATGTTATATAGCATAAAGCCTTCCTCGATAAATGGTCTATTCAACGCAAAAAATATTTTTCAATTCGAACCAGTAGTTCTTGAGATTAGCGCGTTCTAACAGATAAACAAACAAGCTCTTCAGCTTTATATAATAGTATACATAGATGTAGATATAGTTTACCAACATCTTACCTAAACCAACGTCGATATTCGCATAATGCTATTAATTAGGCTGCGACCGTAGGCCTATGCACGCAACGCTGGTTTAATTATTCATTCAATTTAGCGGTATAATAGGGCTATTGTTTTGGACAATGGAGCAAAATCTGCTACGCATCAATATGAGGGCTAGGGTTGCCAGTTTACCTCCACCGCGTAAGTCATAGATCTCGGAATAATGTGAAATTACAGAAAAGGCTGAATTTTCTCACAGAAAAAAAGGTGCATCGGTCAATATTAAATTTAAAAGAAAAATAGTCCAAATATACTAAGAGTTAATAGCATAATGATATTTACGTATAATTTATGTTCGCATAACAAGTCATTAAAGCGAAAGGAGGGGAAAGGTTCTGTATTCTTTAGCTTGTTAAACAAAACGTAAACCCGAATGGTAAAAATTTTCGTGGCTCAAGAACCTAAAGATTGGTTTCACTTGAGTAGGTACAGGACGCTCTTACACGCACAGCTTCAAAAATTTGACGAAGCGGCACTAAAAGAAAAAATTAAAAGTAATAAGTATAACACCAGGCAAATAAGTAGCCCCTAGAATTTTACACTTCTGGGATGCGCAGTAACATTATTTCATATAAAAAAAGCTTCAGCGCAGCGTCCATAGCACAGTCACTTACGTCCTTTACGTCACTTTACACCACAACTTAAACGTTTTATTTTAATACATGTCACTTATTTGTCTGCTTTACAACTGCACAGAAAACTGGATGACGTCGTCACTCCTATAGTTTCAAGTAAAATAAGTATGGCATTTCTATTGTCTTACATTATTCCGATTTCTATGGTGTTAACCCTAAAATATTTGGTAGAATTCGTGATATTAGCTATGAGGATTGCGGGGCTGTCTGTTTTCATAAATAATGAGTTCATGTTGATAATCGGAAATGCCTGAGCATACCAAAAGCAGGTCAGAAGCAGGGCCCAGCCAGATTGTAATCTAAGAAACTCTTTGAACTCTGTACATCAAATAGAAACATGAACTTGCGCTTGGACCGCGCGGCCGGTCCGCCGCGCCTCTGTGTGGCGACTTTAAAGAGTGTCTTGTATTACAACTTGACATGGGCCGGCTTCCAAACTGAGCTGCTTCTAAAAAAAACAAAATCACGTTCATTTCCCGGATGGCAGGGAGAGACTACATCTTACCACTTGCCACACTTTTCTCTTATTTTCTCCCAAAATTGGGTGTTCGAAACTACTCTCTTCATACAAGCTAAACGCGTAAGGACTTTTGGTAAAATTTATTGAAATAAATACAGTTAGCCCTTAAATACTTACCTAACTCATACAAATATAAGTAACTTAGGTACAAAACGAAATTACCTGAGTTCTAAAACAACATTAAACTACCTAGCTGCTACAAATGAAACTTAACTAGCGAAGGAAAAAATATGAGCTCTAAAAACATTTTTAGAGCTGCATTTCACTGCTTTTAGAGCGCTCGTTCTAAAACCAATTTGGTCTGCGGTTTCCTTTGAGCGAAGATATAATTCTATCTAAAAAGAGCGGGAAATATAACAGGAATACGATAGATAACTCGTGAATTGAGTCCCGAGCGGTAAGGTCTTCAAAAATACCTGTTCCGCACCTGCGACCACGTATCCGTCACAAATAAAATAACTGTGAAAAAATATCAGTAAATTTTACGAATACGCGTCGCGCTTCGTTATTGCAATATTTCATCTTGTTTTTATATTAACAGGTGTTAAAATACTTTATGGTATTTACGGCTGATTAATGTAGGCAATTAATACCGACCTTTGTTTGCTTTAAATTAACTGGATTGCAAATAATTTTCACAAGATGTCGATGATTTAACTTTTGAAATTTCGAAGGTAGGTACTAATAATAAATTTTTTATAAAACAAAATTAAAGTTTCTTTTATTTAATTATGTTTTCAAACGGTAATTTTCTAATTACATTTTCCTATCTCTACAACTAAATTCAAGTATTTTTTATAGTCAAGAATAAAAAGAGGTTTGCCGTTAAATCAAAAATTATGCAGTTTGCTTTAGGTAAATATTCGCATCTTCTTCCGCGTCCAATGTAGTTTCTCACAAACCCCACTTTTTTTATTTATCCAAGATTAAAGATACCCTATCTTTTTTTTCAGAACTCCTAGTCAAATAAAGTACCATAAGGCATTCTGCACAATTCAGCTATAGAGTAGAAAATTTAATCTTTAATTTATTTTAACCATTGCATACAATGACGCCTTTCACCTGGAAGAGAAGCAAAAAAATTTATTATATCTCTCCATTTCCACGATCTCTGCATACTTCTTTCGCGTCATCCACATTCCATTCCATTCAGACCGTCATCAAGATGCTTTAAAAAATATTAACTCTTGTGGAGACATCTCTACGTGACTCACCATCAGCCAATAACAGCAAGGAATGCTACGCCGTCAATCAATCACAGAGAGTATGCTAAATCGCGGAAGCAAGGTTTTTTTGGATTTGAGCATAAATAATCTTTGTTATCGTTATCGTCTTTATCACCTAGCTTGGAGGAAAATCTTCCCTTTGGGGATGGTGGAGCCCAAACATCGCTACACCCTGATGAGAGAGAAATGACAACAATAACATAGGCAACTCCCCTCGCATATCGATTAACGGCATTGTTATTTTACTGGCCACTGAATTTTTATTGAGGATAAATGCATACCTATAAAACTGAATAGGAATTGGCTCACCAACAAAATACGCCCCTATATTTTTACTGATGGCACGAATCGGTTTTTTATTTTATTTCAATCGACATTTTTACTGAGAAAAATAGGGAAGCAGTCTCACGTGCGGACGTAGCGCGTCGCTATTTTTCGTTGCTTCGAATATGGGTCAATAATGAAATGTGTGACAATTTTTCATTTTGTTACGATTCAAAACTGAATGTTAATTTTATAAACTCTACACTGTGGAAATAAAAAAATGTAAGGTATTCATTGTAATATCTAAAGTATTTTTTTATGTAAAGTCAAAAATAGCTTAGTGTAGTTATCAGTCAAATTTACATACTTAGATTACTTCATTCTTAAAATTTAAAAGAAAAGGACAGCAGTAACACTTGTTTTTTCAATTTCTGCTCTTGTGAGTGTAACAGTCTCGAGTCCCGTTTAAATACTCATCTTTTTGGAAAGGAATCCGGGGTGCGTTAATAATTAAGATAGTAATTGAGTGGGTAAAGTCAGTTTTTTTTTTTTCACGAAGCTACTCCCGTCTGGTCTGACCTCTGTCACCTTTACAAGGAAACCTAATCATGGTAAAAACTGCATTCTAGTGCAGCTTAAATGTGCTTATTCCCGTATTCGCCACTCATGACATCCATAGGAAGCAGTGGATCTTTTTTTTACAATGCCAGGAACCACACGGTATCTTCTACCCTATGAAAAAAAGCTAGTAGGTAGGTAAAACATTTATATTTTTTCAAGTCTGTCTCTTACAAGTTGTTCTCTAAGTAGTAGGTATTTCCCAGATGTTTTCTGACCATAGCTCGCTTGGCATTTGATGAAGGAAAACATTTTACGACGATTTAGTCATAAAAACGGCTTAATGTCGCCGCTTGAGGGATTTCCACGCGACCTCTGTTAGGTTTTGTTAAGAAATTGTTATTCTTTATTTACTTTTTTTTTATGAGAGAACTAAGTTCTGGTAAGTTATTTGAGTATATAACTAGTCACAGTTAAAAGCAGAATATCTCCCTTTTATGCTCTATACCTAGTCAATGTAAAAATGTGTGGTTTAACAATTTGTAGGAAGACGGTGGACGCTCACGACTTCCAACGGGCAGGCCAAGATATTATTTGGGAGTCGAAAAAACAAATAAACTCAATACATTACTTCTAAGAAGACAGAGATTGGCTTTGCATTGATTATGTTTTAAAAAAAAAAAAAAACAAATTTTGAAGGCGACGTAAACTGTTGATGAAATTTAAACTCAGAAAACGACAGTTATTAGAATTTCAACTTTAGAAGTCTTCCCCTTCATTGACAAATAATGAGAAGACAAATAGAAGCTTCCAATTTCCTGAACAAAGTGAAAGAAACACTCAACAACCAACCTCATTTCCGAAGCTCATAATTCTTCCAAAAGAATTCATTTTGGTTTCGCCGCAAGCGCTCATAAATGTTTAGTGAGTAGGCCACTCCGTCATATCTTATGTTTATTGGCTATATAGGGCTGGAAATACCGACTTAATACGCATTTCGACGCGAAACGACTCGATTCTATCTAAAGACCTTCAGTTATGGCCCTTAAATTGATGATGTATAACAGCATTAATTTTTTTTTGTGGTTGGCGTGTAAGTACGATTTTTTTTATAGGCACTAGTTACCTTTGAGATTATTCAGGTATTTGTATATGTAGCATTGGCGTGGCGTGAAAAAAAAGACGTACCCGGACCAAAAAGTGATAACGCGTAAACAAAAAAAAAAGGCGTAGGTATCTAAATGATTTCATTTCCGTAATATTTTCCAGTCTACTTTTCACATATTCAAATAAAAATTTGAGCATATCATAGTACCTACCTACGAAACGCGCTAAAGGGCATTCACCTAGTATCAGCGCTTGAAAGTCTCAATGTCTCAATGTATGTCTGACCGATCAGTTGTTGCATCGATATTGTTCAATAATATCTACGTCCTATCCAAAGGGGGGTGGAAAATTTTAGCAATTTATATGAAATTGCGGAAAATCCTCTCTGCCATGCCAAATTTCAAATCTTCACACCCAGCGGTTTAAGCTGTACGTTAATATATGTGATCTTTAGGTATATTTTCTTAAAGATCACATATAAGTATATATAAATATTATTGCGATTCTATCCCAATTTCTGTCAGACTTCATGATCCTACTTCATATTCAAAGAATAAGTATTTTATAAGCCTGACTTGGTAGATAGAACAAAACAAAACAGAAATGAAATGATTAACTGAAATGAGCTACGGTAACTTTTAATGAAAAAGTTCATTTTCGGCAGATGTTTTTCATATTTTTATGTTGGATTTGGAGTAAATTATTGCCATAGCTTCATCATTTCTTTGACTCTCATGTTTATATATTCGGATTTAAAGTTTGACCATAGATTGATGCGACAGTGAGCTCCTGAATTCGACATTTAGCAAAGGATGTGATTATCATCTCCGAAAAAATACTTAGTAGTACATTTTGAATTACTTGACTTTAAAATAGAAATAAATGTATAGATATTTATTATATTATGGTCGTAGAACATAAATTTATGGTTTTACACAATTGGCATCAATCAATCGCTCAATTTGAGATGCAAAAATTATTCTACATAATCAGCTCCAGATTTATGTCACTTCTAATAAAATTAATCAACTAAACTGGTTCAGAAAATTTGCTGTTGTTTGAAAAATTTACCCAAAAAACTCTGGAAATTCTATTATAGGAGCCGTATGTTTGTCGTAAGCCTAAATTCAGGGCTATCATTTCATTGGAACCGGCTGTCGACATTAGAAACGACGACAACACTAATACTACTCCCCTGACAGCGTAATAACCGCGTGTCACGAAGTAGTTTTGAGTTGCGGTTGGTTTCAGAAATTAAATATGATCTTTGTAGCTTTTAAACGTATCTGATGGATGAATTGTATCGAATGCAATATCATTATCAATGATGGACAACAAATAATAACACGCCTCTTTGCCGGAGGGGTAGGCAGTGACTACATCTTTCCACTTGCCACGATGTCTGCATACTTCCTTCGCTTTATCCACATTCATAACTCTCTTCATGCACGCTAGGCGGTTTCGAGTAATCTTGACCTGACTCTTTGCCAGGATGCCTTGCTTCACGACTCATCCACCCATGACTGTGTTCAAATTATACATACATATAGTCACGTCTATATCCCTTGCGGGGCAGACAGAGACATAAGTCTTATAAAGATTGATAGGCCACGTTCAGCTGTTTGGCTAAATGATGGAATTGAGATTCAAAAAAAGTGACAGGCTCCTAACCCATCACCTAAAAAGGGATCCCAAGTTTATAATTCCTAACCCTTAGTCACCTTTTATGACATCCATGGGATAGAGACGGAGTGGTTTTATTCTTTTTTGTCGGGAACTACACAGTACATTTCACATTCTTAATGGATGGATTTGGATTGTCGTCTATCGAAAATAATACCATGTCGTATCTAAATTAAACATAATAAACTCCAATAAAAAAGGATAGGCAGGTAAATACAATCCAAGCAAAACACTCGTAACAACGGAATGACACGGCGGAGTCCTCTACAAACAAAACTTCCAGATATTAACCCATTAGCAAATAAGAGATCGGAACATTTCGCAAGTACAAGTACCTCCGCAGACGGAAAACGTTGTGTTACATTACAAAATATAAATAAGCCAGAAGGAACGAGTGACAGCGATGCTCTCATGGCGAGGAAACCTATCGTGAGGTAACATCCAAAAGTATTCAGGCAACTGAATGTGTTTCGATATGGATAAGATTCTGCTGAAAAATGTTTCGGAGTTCAGGTGGGAATCGCTTCGCGTTAAAGCTCGACTTACCTAATCCATGATGATGAGGTAAAAAGCGCACCGCAGGTTCGTCTCCAGATAGGTGAAGATAATAACCGGGATCAAAAGAAAGAAATAAGCATATGTGTGTCAAATTACAGATTTGCTTACCCATAAGGTTAAGAATTCCGCACCTTGGTCGCATTGCAAAATTTCACTCTTAAGGCTGAGGGGTTATAAACGCACGGAGTAAAAGTTCCATTCCATTTAGGTATTTGTATAAGATAGTGCAAATGTTTACACTTTTGCTTAATTTTTATTAAATACTTATCGTTTATCATGACGAGAGTCGTTTTTGGATTGAAATTAAAATTTAAGTTTGTAATTTCAAGAGTTAATTCTGTTGCAATTTTATTTGCAACTGTAGAGTTGCGCGTCTGATTAAAAATGTTCGGTGTTTGCCCTCCAACTTTTGTTTAAACAACCCATGATTGTGGGGTTCCGCGACATAATTAAATGAGGATTACGCCGAGCAAGGATTAGCTGATGTGGACACCGCGACGATTAAAAACATTAAACACAAATCCCCGACGTTTGAAGACTTTTATTGTTGGGAGCCCTTAATTGATGTAAAAAAAGACCCAGATTAGCACATTAGGTATTAAGTGTGTGTATTCATCACGCTTGTAGAACTCTCTATAGATTTTGAGAAACAGTACCTTACTTATTTTTCGAAACGGTGCGCACCTTCATTATGTTGTCCAATCATAATTAGGTGCCTTTACATTTTTGGGTACTTACAGTGGCTGTTGAGTACTCGTATAATTAGACTACTAGTAGTACATCATCCTCCTGGTATAAGTCCCAGTTGCGTCCTCATATCTCTGAAGAGGAGCCCGGAGTTTACTTGTGACTTTTATCGATGGTAGAATGAGTCAATTTTTAGTGAAAGTGACTTTAAGGGAAATTGAGCTTAAATATTGAGATTGAATGATTGAATTAATCGAGAGAATTTGAGATTGATTTCTCTAAAGCGTTACATGTGATTATTTTTCGAGATTTCAGTATCATACATACACTAAACAGTGTGTTTAAATATTATAATATTCATAAGCATATTTATAACATTTAGTTTTATCATGTTTAATGATTGTGGCATCAAAACATCATTTATCTAATTTACATGGAGGCGTACCACAAGGAGCATATCTCGGCCCAATCGGAAATTGAACTTGAGTTTTGCCAAAAATGCTGCGAACTCACTTTAGCGAAGGAAGATGTATTTGTCATACTGATGGAGCTTGGAGTAGGGCATTGACGTACTATAAACTTGTTTATAGTTGATCGAAGGAGTAGGGGTTAATTAAATGGATATTTAATGAAGTCGGTACTTTAAAATGTGGCATCAAATCGCACAGGCTTCTGTTCTGTGAGGACGCGCGCATCGTTGAGTTTTATTCCTTTCTCTTTTCTCATCCCTCATGAAGCGGGCTACTAGATATTAGAAGAAGCAATAACCTACCTTGGAATGCTGCTTCAAATCGCACGGGCTCCTGCGTTGGCGCGCGCGGCGTAGCCGTGACTAGCAGCGCGGCGAGAAGCGCAACTAATGGCGCCACTCGCGCACCCATGGCGCCGCTACCACATGCCATCTCCGCCCATACTCGAGTTGGCACGCTCGCGCTGTTAACAATAATATTGTCTCAGGCATGGAGAACAAATGGAAATAAAATTAGGCTTACATTTTTATATTATTGCTAGGACAGTATCTCTCCAATTATTTCTGACAAAATTCTTGGCAGGCATAATGATTGACCGAAACGTTGGTCAGGTAAGGGTTGATAAAAAATTGTAAAAAGATCAATAAAGTAGCATTGTAGTACGTATAAAGAAATATATGAATGCAGACCCCAAAGCCCATGTTTATTCCGTATGATACGACTGGGAACATTTTCATACATACATACATACATAAACTCACGCCTCTTTCCCGGAGGGGTAGGCAGAGACTACCTCTTTCCACTTGCCACGATCCCTGCATACTTCCTTTGCTTCATCCACATTCATAACTCTCTTCATGCAAGCTCGGCGGTTTCGGGCACTTTTGACCTGACCCTTCACCAGGACGTCCTTAATTTGATCAAGATATGTTCGTCTAGGTCTTCCCACCCCGACCTTTCCCTCCACACTCTCCTTGTATATCTGCTTAGTCAACCTGTTTTCATTCATCCTCTCCACATGACCGAACCATCTCAACATACCCTTTTCTATTCCTGTAACTACATCTTCTTTCACATCACAACATTCCCTTATCACGCTGTTCCTTATCCGGTCACTCAATTTCACACCCAACATACTCCTTAACGCTCTCATTTCCACTGCATTTATTCTGCTTTCGTGCTTCTTTTGCCATACCCAACTTTCACTCCCATACATTAATGTCGGGACCAACACGCCCCTGTGCACAGCCAGTCGAGCCTTTTTGGATAGTTTCTGACTGCTCATAAAGGCATGCAAAGCTCCATTCACCATGTTCCCCGCGTTCACTCTCCTTTCAATATCACTATCACACTTGCCATCTGATGTAAACTTTGATCCTAGATATACAAACTCTTTCACTTGCTCAACTTTTTCTCCTCCAATCAAAATATTACATGCTGTCATTTCTTTCTCCATTTCAAAAACCAGTGTTTTAGTTTTACTTACGTTCACTTTCATTCCTTTCTCTTTTAAAGCTTCATGCATACAGTTTACCATCTCCTGTAACTCCTCCGCTGATGACGCCAGTATAACCTGATCGTCGGCATAGAGCAGACATTTGACGAGTAATTCATTCATCCTTAATCCACTTTCAGACTCTTTCAAATCTGTCAAACAACTATCCATAAATAGGTTGAACAGCCACGGTGACGCAACACATCCCTGCCTAACACCTTTCTCAATCTTAAACCACTCAGTGTGCGCTCCGTTTATCCTGACACAAGCACTCGAATCCTCATATAAGGATTTCAGTGCTCGTATCAAGAGACTGCTCACCCCATGCATAGAAAGTGCTGACCACAATTCATTCCTCTCAACTCTGTCATAGGCCTTTTCCAAATCCACGAAAGTGCAATAGACTTTTTGACTCTTGGCCAAAAACTTTTCGGCTATGCACCGCAAAGAAAAGACCTGATCAGTACATCAATATTGCTCCTCTCATCTAAATCTTCAATTTCATCCTTCAGTCTTATATCTTGCAAATTTTCTACTTTCACTCTTTCCAAAGCGCTGGTTTGCTCCCTTACCCTGTGCCGCCAGCAATTGAAGATACCCCTTATCCGGGATATCACCAGTAAATGGTCCGAGTCAATGCCAGCACCGCGATATGCACGGGTATCCAGCACTTTGTTCTTCAATCTTTCATCCACAATCACAAAGTCTATCATACTTTTTAAAATACCTTCCACTCTTGTATAGGTGTGGATCTCTTTATGTTGAAACATTGAGTTCGACACAAAAAGATCCCACTCTAGACAAATTTCTAATACACTTCTTCCATTATCATTCACCTTTTCGTCACCAAACGCACCAAGCACCTTTTCATATCCATCACGCTTAACATTTTCATTTATATATATATAACTCTATTATTTCAATGAACTTGGGATTTTGCAATAAATCTTTTCTCTCATCCATTTAAAGATGCGAACAAAAACGTTACGATCCTCAATAGTTTTACGACTTTAACCTTTCCTTCAGTATCCCATGAAAATGTAGGACTGTACGCTATATCACGCAGAGACCGACCCTTTGCTTAAATCGCTTGGATCGACCTACAGTTACTTTTTATTTTGTTCGCCGATTGCCTGTTGTACGTGACGCCTTGCATTTGATGTCCGATCTTATTATAGTTCTTGAAAAGCGCAAATCGTAAATAAACTATAGAATTCTTTTCAAACGTATTTTGAATGAAAAAAAAAAGGAATATAAGTTATGTCAACGTCATAATGATGTCAATAGTGTCAAAGTCAAGTTAAAACCAGAACTGCATATTGTTTGTTTATTTGTATTTGTACCTATTTGTTTTGTTTTGTTTTGTTTTGATGTTTTGATCCCGGCTCAACCCGTAGTCTGTTCGGTTATGTTGTTTTGAATTTAATAAAATAAAGAAAAGAAAACACGGACTACTACAAAATTATTGTGATGATTTAATGGATAAGTACCGTGAAAATGCATAATATACGTGGCCCATGTTTTCTGATGTTTTTTATTCTATTCCCGGCAAAAGTGGCTTCACTGGAAAATGGTCTCGCTAGAACTCCACCAATGGGTTGGATGTCATGGGGATACTACATGTGTGGAGATACGTGTGATACAAACCCGGGAAGGTGTCTAAAGTAAGTGCAAAATTATCTTTCAGTAAGCTGCAAATGTTTATAATTGTAAAACAGTTTTTGAAGTTTTAGTTCAAATTAAAAATTTTATTTGAATATGATTACGTCAAAATTTAATCAAATCCAATTAAAACTTAATCTTTCTAGTGAAAATCTGATTCTCTCGGTGGCCGACACATTCTACAATGAAGGCTACCAAGAAGCAGGATTCGAGTACATAATCATAGATGACTGTTGGTCGGAAAAGAGAAGAGATGCGAACGGCCGCCTAGTAGCCAATAAGGAGAGGTTTCCGAGGGGAATGAAGTTTTTAGCTGATTATGTAAGGGGGATTCTTTTGAAATATAGATAGATTGATAAACCCTTTATTGCATGAAAAGTAAGAAGTAAATCAGGATATTAAAAAAATAGGCTATAACATGACAAACAAAGGTGGACTTAATTTAAAGTTCAATGGTTTTGCTATTGTTTAGTTCAATATCAGATTTTAATTGCCTCCACAGAGTCATTAAATCAAGCGTTATCATCATCATAGAATCACAACTTTATCCTTTAGATATACAAAAGACAGAGAAAAATAAAAGAATGTTAGCCGTTTGGCTTACTGATAGAATTGAAAGTAAGGCTTAATGATGGAATTAAACTAGCATGTACCTATTTTCCCTACTCTCTATTGTTCATTGCGATAGTGTCCTGCTACAGGGGCTGATGTACCAGTTCAGTTAAATTTAAACTGAATGCTGTGTGATCAAATGAAAACACAAAAAATTCGAGTTTTGAACTTTAATAGGTAAATTGTTTTAATCACCTTTATTTTTGTTAAAAGCAGAATTTTGCTTTTATCTCAAAGAGCTGTCATAGTTTTTTTATTTATCAATTTTTATAGATACATGCTCGTGGCATGAAATTTGGCATGTACACGAACATAGCCGAGGTCACCTGCATGCACTACCCTGGCTCGAAGAATTTCTTCAAACTTGATGCTCAGACGTTTGCGGACTGGGGCGTTGATTATTTGAAGGTTGATGGATGTTTTATAAAAGAGGAAAGCTTTTTAAATACTGGTACACTCATGCTTTTTTAAAAATCAAACATAGAGAATTATAATTTCTATATCCCTTGCGAGTAGACAAAGCCAATGGTCCTGAAAAGTCTGAAACTCACACACACTCTTTTATCACTAGAGTTGAGTTTGAGATTGTGGAAGAACCAAGTTTTGATTGGTTCCTTTAATTTTGTATGGCATAATCATTATTTCTCATAACATTTTTTACTATAATTTTCATATGTAAAACATTATGTGAAATGATAATTATGCCAAAAAAATCTTGCACAAAATAATGATTAAACCTTTAAATTTTATATGACCCATGATGGACCTATCAACTCTAGTAAACTTACCACTTCATTTTCAAGTAGTAATAAGAAATTAAATAAATATATGTAATTATTTTTTATGCATGTAACTATCAAGTTTTAAAATGAGGTTCAATTTAATTTTGCAGCCTATATAGAATTGGGCAGATATTTAAATAAAACTGGAAGACCAATAGTATATTCATGCAGCTGGCCATATTATTTGAAATATATACATAATAAACATGTAAGTTTGTCTATTTGTTTCTAACAACTTTATAACATTTTTCATTTATTAGTCTGCAGTCCATTTTAATTGAACACAAAATTATCAGAACTATTCATTGATATATTGGCACATTCATCATTTCATTCATGACTTGCCTCTGTAGCGTAGCGGTGCGCTTGTCTGTGACACCGAAGGTCCCGGGTTCGAATCTCGTTACACGAGTTTCGAACTTACTTCGAAGCTAACTCAATCTTTGTATTTGTCCCGTATATATTAATTTATTTATCATTCCGGGGTAAGTCCAGTTTTGACGCTTCGTCTCTCTGGAGAGAAGCCCGAGGTGCGCCTATGACCACGACCCTGGATCGGGTCAAGTTTTTTAACCATACATAGAATCCCGCCCCACTTCCAGCGCGGTAGGCAGAGACTACATCCTTCCTATCCTTGCATACATTTTTCGCATCCATATCAACACACTAAGTATTGATTGGTACATTTATTTTTAACACTTGACACCTTATTATTAATATTATATATATTTTGACAGCATAATCATTGTTTTGCATTACATTCTTTGGCATAATGTTTGTCTCGCATCAATTTCAATCATTATGAGAAATGATGATTATGCCAAAAAATCTGACGCAAATACATTGATTAGGCTATTTCATTTTAAATGGACTCCTCAACTTGTAAGCCTTTTTTAGACTGTTGGCTCTGACTACCGCGTAAATGATAAAGACTTAATATATTAGGACCTCTGTCTTTAATGGTAATTTCCAGGTAAACTACTCCCCTATAGCGAAACACTGCAACTTGTGGCGCAACTTTCACGACGTCTCCCTCGAGTGGCCGGCTGTAGTCAACATCATAAAGCATTACGCTGATCAGTACCCGAAATTGGTCAGTCACCACGGCCCTGGGCATTGGAACGACCCAGATATGGTAAGTTTTAGCATATGTGAACACATCCCAATTGTATTTAATGAGCTGCATACATGCGTCCATATAACGTCCAAATTGTATTTAATGAGCTGCATACATGCGTCCATATAACGTCCAAATTGTATTTAATGAGCTGCGCCCATATAGTCACATCTATGTCCCTTGCGGGGTATACAGAGACAATGGTCTAGAAAAGACTGCGAAAGGCCTCGTTCCGATGTTTGGCTTCATGATGGAATTGAGATTGAAACGGTGACAGGTTGCAAGCATATCCCATATTCGCCTTTTACGATATCAATTAGAAAGATATGGAGTAGTTCCACATTATACCACGCGGCACCTTTTATGAGCTCTATTTGTAAAAAGCGACTAGGGGATAGGCTAAGAAATTTGGGAGTCCTCATAGGCGGTGGGCTAGCAACCTATCACTATTTGAATTTCAATTCTGTATGGATTGTATGTATGTATGTTTCCAATGAAAACATTGGCTATGTTAGTTCATGCGGCGTTTTGCATTAAGACATATGAGACATGAGCCAATATTTGAATACCCGGTGCCTGGAAAAATGGCGTTGTCTGAATTTATACATATCTGTTTCATGTTTTCACTGTTTTGTATTTTCATACGATGTTTGTACATATGATTTATGTTTATACAAGCTTTTGACGCGACTCCGCTCATGTATATAACGTCATCATCCCTCATTGATCTTTGAAGAATTGAAGAAGAATTTGATCAAATCGGCGACGTCCTGGCGAGAGGTCTGGTCGAGAGCACCCTAAACTGATGATCTTGCATGTGAAAGGCCACATTCAGCTGTATGCCCATAAAGATGATATTGAGATTCAAATGATGATGATGACTTGTGATTTCGGTGCCGTGTGGTTCCCGGCACCAATACAAAAAAGAATAGGACCACTCCCATCTCTTTCCCATGGATGTTGTAAAAGGCGATTAAGGCTTACAAACTTGATATTCTTTTCTAGTCGATGGGCTAGCAACCTGTCACTATTTGAATCTCAATTCTATCGTTAAGCCAAATAGCTGAACGTGGCCATGCAGTCTTTTCAAGACTGTTGGCTCTGTCTACCCCGCAAGGGATATAGACGTGACCATATGTATGTATGTATGTACTTGTGATTTCAGTTAATACTAGGCACTGGTGAACTCACGCAGAGTCAGACCCGCGTTCAATTGGCTGTGTACGCTATGATGTCCGCCCCACTCCTGCTGAGCTGCGATATAAAACACATCACGCCTTATGAGAAGGAGTTGTTGTTGAATTTGGACCTTATTGCGATCGCTCAAGATCCATTGGGCATTATGGCGACACCGGTTGCGGTAATGTGTTTGTTTATGATTAGTTATTAAACGCTGGTTCGCCTGCGGTAATCTTGATTCCCCGTTTTTCTCGGTCCAGTGATAAGTTAGTGATAGTTCCAGTGATAATTTCTGGAAATTCGTCAAAATCGGCCTTGTAGTTTTTGAGTGAATTCGTTACATAAAAAAAATACCTTTTCTCTTGATAATATTAGATACTATGGATTCATATATAACATCTATTCAAAATTATATTTTTCCCGCGACTACGTCCGCCTATAAAAGGTATGTAATTAGCTTATGTTCTTTCTTAGGGTCAATTCCATCTCTATACCAAATTTCCTTAAAATCGGGCTAGTGGTTCAGGCGTGTAAGCGTAACAGACAGATACAGTTACTTTCACATTTATAACATTAGTAGGGATTTGAATATTTCTACTAACTATGACTTACTCTATATGTTTTTCTTATTATCTATGAGTGACCTCGACTGATTCAATATCATGCATACATACAATCACATCACTATCTCTTACGGAGTAGACAGAGCTGACAGTTTTCAAGACTTTGAGTTGTTTCATAGAAATGTGATTCAAATAGCTTAACGTGGCCCATCAGTCTTTTCAAGACTGTTGGCTATGTCTACCCCGTAAGGGATATAGACGTGATTTTATTTATGTAGGTATGTGATTCAAATAGTGACAGGTTGCTAGCGTATCGTTCAAAAAGAAGAATCAAAAGTTTATAAATCGTTCTCTTGATTGTTATTTACAAATTGAAAGTGAAGTAGACGGCACGCACTAGGTATGGTTTTTTCATTGCTACCAGATCAACATGGAAGTAAATCTTTCACAAATTTTTATTTGTTAAAATTCCATCACATAGCCATACAACTGAACGTGTCCTTTCAGTCTTTTCACGACTGTTGGCACTGTCTACCCCGCGAGGGATATAGACGTGACTATATGCATACATACATACATACATAAAATCACGCCTCTCTCCCGGAGGGGTAGGCAGAGACTACCTCTTTCCACTTGCCGCGATCTTTGCATACTTCCTTCGCTTCATCCACATGCATAATTCTCTTCATGCAAGCTCGGCGGTTTCGGGTACTTTTGACCTGACCCTTACTATATGCATGTTCATGAAAATTTGTCTTTCTTTTAACAGATAACAGACTTGGTTATTATGTACGTGAAGAAACATTTACCAATGAAAGGAGATAAGATACACTCATACTCATTCGCTTTAGTGAACTTGGATAAGTTCAAACGTAGAATGAGCTTTAAAGCAGAGGACTATGGTCTTAATTCCGTTGACGGTTACACTGTTATGGTGAGAATTGTTTGTTTATTTTTTAAGATATCAAAACATACACATATCACTTCTTTATCCCTTAAGGAGTGGATAGAGCGTAAATCTTGAAAATACTATGAAGCAACGTTCAGCTGTATGATTTTGTAATGGAATTAAGATTGAAATAGTGGCGGTTATAATAAACACATAGTACGTGCTAACCTTAATTGACTTTTAAAATTTGCACGGGAAGAGAGAGGAGAGACAATCTATGTTTTCTCTTCGCTGCAGAACTAGCGTGGAAGCTTGCACTAGGTGATTGTTTCCCTTAGTCGCCTTTAACGACATCCACTGGAAAGAGATGGAGTGGTCATATTCTAAATTTTTCGGGAACCACACCGGTTCATGGAAAATTTAATTATTATGCCAAAAAACATTATGCAATTCGTTTTGTAAAAACCATTATATAAAAAAAATAAAAATACATGTGCCTAGATTTTCCGTGCCGTGTAATTTCAGGCACTTTTAGAATAGAACCACTCTATATCTTTCACGTGGAGGTTGTAAAAGGCGACTAAGGGAAAGGATTATAAACTTGGCATTCCCCTGGGCTAGCAACCTGTCACTATTTGAATCTCAATTCCGTCATGAAACCATGCAGCTGAACGTGGCCTTTCAGCCTTTTCGAGACTGTTGGCTCTGTCTACCCCTAAGGACGTGGCTATATAACTATGTATGTATATATAATGCCTAATATTTCAGGATGTTTTCTCGAAAGTTTACTTCAGAAATGTGACGGTGTCTGATCTCATTGTGGCTGATGTGCCTCCTGACGGTAAGCATTATTTAATTTTAAATTTCCTACCACGTTTAGTTAAAACTCAATAAAATAATAACTTTATACATACATACATAAAATCACGCCTCTTTCCCGGAGGGGTAGGCAGAGACTACCTCTTTCCACTTGCCACGATCTCTGCATACTTCCTTCGTTTCATCCACATTCATAAATCTCTTCATGCAAGCTCGGCGGTTTCGGGTACTTTTGACCTGACCCTTTACCAGAAATAAATAATAACTTTATTATAAGTAAATTAAAATTAACCAGGATTGGGGAACGATGTAATCTCTGCCTACCCCTTTCGGGAAAGATGAGTGATTTTCTTAATGTAAAATATTTAGGATTTTAGAACAGTATTTTTTTTATTCATTAAGCTGCTTAGCAAGGGTTAATATGTAGAAGTGGTATGAAAAAATACGTATTGTAGTTTTGCATACACATACATACATATCCCTTGCGGGGTAGACAGAGCCAACAGTCTGAAAAAGACTGATAGGCGACGGTCACCTGTTTGGCTTGATGATAGAATTGACGTATTTTTCGATTCAGAATATTAAGAATATTTGGCAAAAACATAAAATTCGGAACTCTCTTTGAAGATTACCGAATCGTCCCACTTCCCCCATTCCAACTTTTAAGTCAGATTTCACTGTAAATATTTATTGTCGGGTCTTTTCAGTAATTCATCTGCTCTTTAAAAGTTAAGATAAGCTTAAAAATATATTTTCGTTCTTATACTAGGTACTACCTACAGGTTTTCATACAAAAGTATATTACCAACTATGAAATATTAATAACAAATTGTTATTGTCAACAAATTTCGTTCGAGTCTGTGATTGGTATTACATTTTTGTTTCACACATTTACTTAAAAATCCTTAATTTTTCAGCGACATTTAAAAAAAGAACCCTAACTTTTTAAACTCTAAATGTTTTGCGTAAATAATTTTACGTGCGCCATTTTGAATTTAGTATTTCGCGTGACCGCCCGAATCGATTCTAATCAAGCTCGTCTAGACGTTATAAAACGTCTTTTATTTTATAAATTACCTTCTTTATGACCCTGGCTGTTAATTGGCTATTTGTGGTACATACATACAAACATATAATCACGTCTTTATCCCTTACGGGGTAAGACAGAGCCAACAATCTTGACTGGTACTGACTTGGGAGACTGGAATGCCATGTTAAGCTGTATGGCATAATGATGGAATTTATATTCAAATAGTGACTGGGCATTTTCTTCGAAAAGTAGGTACTGACCAATTTGACCAAAGAATATATTTTCAAAGTGCTAAAGTTACATGTTAATGATAGTTACTAAAATTTTACATTTTTTTTTCAGATGTGGTGTTGTACACATTATTCCCGCTTTGAAAATACTTATTTAAATTAGATTAATACTACGAGTAAGTAATAGTAAGATTAATAGGTAGTTACAAATGTATTAGTAAATAGGTGGAAAATTTCTATAAACATTTTCGCATGTGAAACCTTTTTTGGAATCTCGAGGCTGTCTTCTTTAATTTATTTTAATTAAAAAATATTTTTTTTCTTCTTATACATACGTGCAAAACATTTTTTTAATTTTAATAGGTTATATAAATTAAGAAACTTTTATCACTACTATTTAGGGCCGTGTAATAGAAATAAAAAAGAAATTATTTTTTTTTATAATTTTTTCTTGTAAGTTTGTTTAGTTGTTTGTTGCATTGCATTAATTTTGCATTAAATTAAAAAAGATTAAGAAGTTACCCAGTCAATATTGTTATTAAAATAAGTACGATATGTTTTGCTCAATTTTGTGTGATAATAACATTAAGTAGGTACTTATGTATTTATTTTTAATTTATTTTTCTGTAAGAAATGTTTGTTATTTGCTAGTAGTAACATACTATATTTTATGTACAGCATAAGTATTAATACAACTCTCAGTACTTACTGGAACATACTTCCTGAATTTATAAGAGCTATTATACTTTGCATGGATACACCTTAACTCTAATAATTAAAAATAAAACACATACATTTCAATGGTTGTTTTATTTTTCTTATTAGTTTTTTTATATAAAGAAACTTGAGCAAGTTTTACAAAATGTATTATTTTCTGTTTATGTCTCTATTTTCACATTATGGGAACAAAAATATAAGGATAATTTTGTGTCAAAAGTGTAAAATAGTTAGTTACTTAATAATTTTCCTTTTTTTGTTTGTCCAAAATAGTTGCTGATGAAATTATTATTATTGAAAGTGGGTACTCGCTTTTTAATATTTTTTTTTGTAAATGTGGCAGATTCTAGAATAATTTGGAATTTCGTGTGAATCAGACCAACAACGCAACGGTTCCAAAGCAATCGGGTTAAAGATATACATATCTACAAAAAATATTTATACCCAAAATTGATTGGTAGACCTCACTCGCTAAGTATATTGAACTTAGCAAGTTAATTTTAGTAACATTACTAATACAAATATTAATTTTTCCTATCAAACGACCAGCCATTTTAAAATCGAACATTCGGTAGGTACCGCGTCTTGCTATCTCGACTGCGCCATTTTCTGACTTTCCCCTCGGGCAATCGCGGAACTTTGAAACGTCGAGTTTAGGAGTTAATTACACAGAGTAGACAATATTTTTCTTAACATTGGAGTAAGTAATTTTTTTTTATAATTTTTTTCTGATCATGTACATTATGTACGTATGACGAACGCCATATTATTAAAGTGTAATTGATATGTTTTTAAAAAGGTAGCTTCAAGGCAGAACACGACATGAAAAGTAGTGTATTTTTTTCTAGCAACGCTTCTTACGTGTTATTATATCGTCTGTGCTATTTTGCGTTTTTTTTATCTTTCTGGTTATGACCGAATTTCTTTCGGTTTCGTACATTTCTGGATTTTTTAAAATAAGATATAAATAAATAATCAAATAAAGGTTTAAAAAAATAATTAAATAAATAAATGGACGAAGGTTACAGAATGCGAATCATAACCTTCTTGAACACTGTGATCATGATCTTAAAAATTATTACACCTAGAACATTCCTGATGACTAGCAATAACAGAAAATATTGCTTAAAAATGTTATTTTTTTTATATGAAGAAGCAGTGGCGGCGTTAGGGTAGGGCGCGGGTGGGCGACCGCCCAGGGGCGCCGGACGAAACGGGGCGCCGCAAGGCGCTGGCCGCGGCGCCCCGTTTCGTCCGTTTTTCATCCGGCGCCTCTGTCTGATTCTCTATAATTTACCACAGGCGCTCCTTATAGTTCCCTCGCTCATTGAGCAAGGCCTACTGGGTCGGCGAAAAAAAGACAAGAACCGTAAGGGATATTTTTTGGTTTCAAGTTGCCTCACTGTCACTATGAATAGGCTATTTGACTGTATTAAAAATATACATTTCTTTTATGTCATCAGTCTTAATATTATTTTTTTGGAGCGATTTGTAATAACACGAGATAAAAATATTGCATTATTTTAACAAAATCCGTCTCAGAAAATTAGTTTTTTTATGCAGCTGTCACGTGACTAAAAACGAACGTGATTGGCTATTTCTATTATGACGTCAATTATCCATAAACAGACTGTGGATTGTACCGTTCCTTAGTGTTCGCTATTATTATTCAAGATTTTATAAGTGTTTGATCGCTCAGGATTACTCAGATAACATAGGTATTTAATAATGGAAACCAATTCCGCGAAAGCTGACAGTCGAAACCTACCAAAAGTGGACGCAACAATGGTTGGCGTCTTCGTCAAAGACAATCCAGATTTCTATGCTGCCGAACTGAGGAATGTGAAAACATCAATGTAAGTATATCTTGGTAACCACTGATCTTAGATCATGATCTGAAACCACTTCATGCGAATATTCAAATCCATCGGCATAGAAAAAAACAGTTTAGTAGGAGATTTTATTGTTGTATTAGTGCATTGAGGCACTGCACAACATTTATAGGAACTCATTTTAATAATTTTCACACATATGACGTGGCACAAGTTAAATAAAACAAGGGAAAATCAAAACTTTTCGAAACACCAACAAGCTTTGTATGATATTTACACGAAATTTACGTCACTGCATGCCATGGCCGCCATATTGCTAAAAGTCGCGTTTTGGCATATTTGAATATTTCATTTTCTTTTTCGAATTTTTAATAAAATAGCTGTAATAAAGGCAGAAAAGTATTTTTGTAGGGCTCCTTATAAACAAATAAATACCCTAAGATAGTTTTTAGAACTTTGTCAAATAGCCTATTGAAAGGAAACTCAACATGAAAAATATTATGGTAAAACAGAACAACATACCACTTATTAATATGAAGATATGTATTTTATTAGGTAAGATGACGTACATACATTCGCGGACATTTTTGTTTGAGCATGTTTATTAAACAGTAACCTGTAACGGTTGCCAGTGGGGAAAGGAGTTATTCCAAGCTGAAGCTGATTAAAACATATCTGCGATCGGCAATCTCTCAATTTGGATTAATAAACTTGGCAACTTTGTCAATCGAAAATGAAATTGCAGAAAACATCGACTTTGAAGGTCTAATAAAAGAGTTTGCCGATAGAAAGTCTAGAAAAGTGAAATTTTATTAGTTTATTAAACGATTTTTTTAATAGATAGTTATTTTATTGTACCCATTGCTTTTTTTGGTATAGAAAACTCGCCCAAGGGCGCTAGTAGTGCTAAAACCGGCACTGTGAAGAAGAGGAGATTTTGAAATCATCAAGACCACTTCAGCGATATATTTAGACATACATACATAAATATTAACACGTCTTTTACCCTTGCGGGGTAGACAGAGCCGACTGCCTTGAAAAGGCCGAAAGGCCACGTTCACCTGTATGTTTAATTTATTTAATGACCACTAGAATATATAATAGATTTACCTGCCTGAATTTCTGGACCCACAAGTCTATTCTATTCTTTTTTTGACTTCAATGTAACAGGAAAATTCTTGCGGACTTTATAAAAATAAGTTTAAATGAAGCCAAGGGATGTCCGTTGGATTAGCGACGTCACTCAGTGCCAGGAGTTAGCTTTGTGATGGGGGGCTTTCCCTCATTACACCAATCTTTAGCCCTTCAAAAGATGTTGGGGTTGAAAATCGGGCCTTTTTAATCTATCATTTTTTATATTAGTGTGAAATCTCTTGATCGAAAAAATACCTATCTATGTACCTAATAGCGGCTGGACCGCAACCAAAGGCAAGATCTTCCGCCAGGCTGGGTGTTATGCCTGGGGAGCCGCGAAACTGATAGCGCGATTTTAAGACTTCGCTGCTATTGGCTGAGCGCGTTGTATTCTTCACTGTGATTGGCTGATGGCATGTGACGTTAGAGATAGCGCCACAGTTTGATAAATTAGTAAGTGGCTCTCTGAATTCGATGAGTAATTGATATAGAGTTATTGATAGGTGTTTGAAAACGAAATATTGTCACAAGACACGGTTCTTTATGGGAACACGCAAATGTTAGATTAAAAGAACAAAAAAGCAATTTAGGTTTATAATAGAACTTATTGTTGGAAATTCTACCATAAGGCTTAAGACATTAAAATCATTTTGTTCCTATCGGTGCCTCAATTTTCGCACAATGTGCAAAGGTCTTTACAAGACTTCAGTCGATGTAGAAAGAGGATTAACTGAAGTTAAAGTTAAGCCCGATATTTTATAACTATAACCAGCGAAGTAGCCGCGTAGTCAGTACTTAGTGTAGAATTCTGAGCTCATCATATCTTCCTGCAGATATTGTGAAAGCCAGCTTAAAGAAAAATGTATTTTAACACGGTATACAATTCGAAATAGTTTTATATCGATACAGGGTAGAATAAGTAGGTATCCATTGTGCCATGCAACGGGTGCGCCCGCTCGAATATCTATCGCTTTTTATTATGACGTGAAACGGGATAGCGATAGTTTTTCGCGCGATAAAAACTGCGTCGCGCGTGCCATTCTGCGTAGGCTGGTCTGGTAGTTAAAAAAGTAGTTTATATCCACACAGGCCGAATCGGCTGTGCAAGCTTCAACAAAAAAAATAACCGAGATTTTTCATCCCATTCAATCTACTGCCAAAACCGATTGATTAACAATCGATTACACTACATACCCAGAAATTCGAGCATTCGATTACCCCACAGTCGATTACCGATGTCCGACATGCCATCAATCATGGCGGGAACTTATGAAGTTTCCAGGAAACTGGATATTGGGTCCCAACATCTGTCTGTGTATTCAATTATTCTATTAGTTTAGGGTATTTGATCTGTATTATATTGCAGAATTATTAATAGTACCTCTCTATATGTGTCACGTTTTTATTCCTTACAGGATAGACAGAACCAACAGCCTCGAAAGCATTGAAATGTCACGTTCTACACATCTATTTAAATAAATATAAGAGAGCACTGACTGACTGAGTCTAGAGATTTGAAATTTGGCATATTATAGCTTAGGTAGCTTCTTTATATTGTCTAGGAGTCAGAGAGGATTTCCCAGAATTCTCGCGGGAAATTACGGGATCGCATGATCGAACTACTGAAATTAAAAGGGACATACTAGTCCGTGCCAGATACTTCATTCCCTGATGATCGTGTAGGTCAATCAAGGGAGTGACTTTTAAACTTGAGATCCTTTTTTTGGAAACTTTCACTATCTGAAATGATAATGACAAACTAGTATGACCAAAAGGAAACAACGATCTCAATTCAGTCGAAGGTGGTAATTGAATAATTTCGAGACTATTGACTCTGTCTACCCTATTTGAAAGGGACGTTAGCCTCAAGTGGGTTAAGTTCTTGGTAGTTTGTAGCTTGAAATGCTAATATAAGATAACTTTAATTTTATTTATTGAAATTTAAAACGAAAATGTGCCTGCGCGCCTATATTCTGAATAAAATAATTTTATTTTGCTAGATAAAGACGACGTTTGTATGTGACACAGTGTATTTCTATGACGGTTCTGATAAATTTTGGTGCTTCTAAATTTACCTGCATTGGTTTCGTATGACTCCTAAAATTATAAGGTTTCGGTATTAATTCATGTCATTTTCAACTCAAAAGGGTGACATCTTTTGTAATTTTGAAGGGGAACGTCATTGTTTCTTCATAGGTATTATGTTACACCCTCAAAGTAGGTACAGTTAGGGTTGTGAACGTATTTATTTATTTATTTATTTGGAAGACCAACAACCGTTTACAAAAAATAGCGTCACATATGTAAAACAAATGGTCAATTATAGGTCCTCACAGATACAAAACACTAATACAAAAAAAAAAAGGAACATCAATCTCTAAACAATCAACAATAACAATCTATGAGTTAACGTCTAGTTACTAAATTTAAAAGAACTTAATTCTATCGACAGTTAAATATATATAAATTATTGTGATATCATCTCCGGTCAGCCATCAACCACATCGCTTGGAAAGAAGAATTGTATAAGAGTCCGCCTCAATTTAGGAATGCTAAAATCAAAGATATCAATATCAGCGTCTACTGAAATTCGATTGTACAGATGAGCGGTTCTCCATAAATAAGAATTTTGTCTATAATTAGTGTTGACGAAGGGGGTATTAAACAATGGATTACTACGCATAGTTCTAGGTGGGACTTTAAAGCCTATTTTTGCAAGAATATCAGGACAATCAACAATACTATTGATTATTTTGGAGAAAAATATTAAATCTGCCACATTCCTTCTAGTGACTAGAGGAACGAGATGTTGCTTCGCACACAACTCGTCATATTGATCAGAACTATAAGAAATATGTAACTGAAAACATAAATAACGTAAAAATCTTTTTTGAATTGCCTCAATTCTGGAAATATAAATATCATAAATTGGGTTCCAAATCTGACAAGCGTACTCCAGATGGCTCCTTACATAAGTACAGTATAAAATTTTTAAGGTTTTGGCTTTTTTAAAACTTTTGGAATTGCGCATCACAAATCCTAAGGATTTGGAGGCTTTATTAATTATATTGGCAATGTGAGTATCAAATAATAATTTAGAGTCATGAAATACGCCTAAATCACGAATGCCAGACTGTTTTTTCAATTCGGTACCTTTAAGAAAATATCGTGAATTTACTGGTTTACGTTTTCGAGTGAACGTGGCAAACGCACATTTATCAGCGTTTAAATCCAACTTATTACGTAGACAATAGTCAGATAACCGATCTAAGTCCTGTTGAAGTAGCTCAACGTCAACACCGGAAGAAATAGAACGAAAAACTTTCATGTCATCTGCATAACACAAAAGTTGTGATGAATTAAAGCAGCTAGTAATGTCATTGACAAAGACAGTAAAAAGCAAAGGACCAAGCAGTGAACCCTGAGGAACGCCGCTTGGGACAGGAATCCAACTAGAAATATAGTTACTAACCACCACAGCTTGTGATCTATTCTCCAGGTATGAGATAAACCACCTGAGAAGGTCACCACGGATGCCTGAAGCAAACAACTTTCTAATAAGCAAATTATGACTTATTCGATCAAAAGCTTTGCTATAATCGGTATAAATGACGTCAACTTGAGATCCATTATCCATAGATTCGGTAATAAAGTCATTAAGCAGGATTAGGTTAGATGTAGTTGAGCGTCCTCTCAGAAATCCATGTTGTTCAATACTTATTGACTCCTTGAGAACAGAATATATACGTTTATAAGTTAGCCTTTCCAACAATTTTACGATAATACATAGTTTAGAGATCGGTCTAAAATTCTTAACATCAGTCTTAGAGCCTTTTTTCGGAACTGGTGTAATATAGGCCGATTTCCAAATTACCGGAACACAATGCTCTCTAAATGATTTGTTGAATAGAATTGAGATAGGTATAGCAATCGCACCAGCGCAGCCAATAAGAAACCGAGCCGGCAATTTATCTGGCCCGGCCGATTTAGACACATCAAGCTGAGTAATCAGATCATACACCTCAACCACATCAGTTACGATTGAGTGAATGTCACTAACTGTAGCATTCGAGTCGACTAAGGCATTCTGCGAATCAAATGGATCTGGAGCAGAGAAGTTGGAATTGAAGTACTGAGAGAACAACTCACAAATCGCTTCACCTGTATTAGCTTCAACATCCTCATACTTGACACAGCTAGGCATGGCATTCAAGTTAGATTTAGATTTAAAGTAGGCCCAAAATTGTTTTGGAGATCGACCTATTGAATCTTCAACCAACGCGATATACGACTCAAAACAGGAACGCTCCAATCGCTTCACTCTGTCCCTAAGAATCTGAAAAGACTGCAAATCAGCAAAATTACCATAGACCTTATATTTACGATAAAACTTATGCTTTTCTTTAATAGCTTTTTTTAAGGCAGATGAATACCAAATAGGGAAATTTTCAGATGATATTAATTTAGTAGGTATGTATTTATCCCGCAATCTGTGAAAGAAGTCGTAAAAATAATTAGTCGCCTCCTCAAGCGATCCACTAGACAATTCAAATTCCCAATCAACCAACAATAATTCCCGAGTAATATTATCGTAATCACCCTTGTTAAATAAATATTTGAGTAAAGGGGCAGGTTTTAGTGGCTTAACTTCAATAAACTCCACAAATATATCTAAAGCAGGATGATTTTTATCCATAGGTACTAACGGAGCGGGACATTCAGCGACAGACACACTGTCATTACAAAGCACTAAATCAAGTATTCTATGATAATCATTCTGAATTCCATTGTACTGGTGCAAGTTGTGGAATGCTATCTCGTCAACCAGGAATGTTTCGTCAGGTCTAGAAAAATTAGTAGGTAAAAGATGTGCTGTAGTATCCGTAGACAGGGTCCACTTGATATCGCTCATGTTGAAATCCCCAATAATTAAATACTTATTCGATTCACAGAAAGAAGACATATTATCATTTAGCCCTTGAAAAAAATTATGCAATTGTTGCGAAAATGTATAGCCCTGATTCTGTACGCAAAGATAAAGTACGCACAAATACAATTTGAATTTACTTTGCGGTATTTTTAGGCTAATCCATAGATCCTCCGCACAAGAATTCAGAGAAGTTTCTTGTTGTGCAACTAAGTCCTTACGAACGGCAATAAGAACACCGCCACCCAACGTCTGACCCGTCAACACATAATCACGATCCCGCCGCCACACTACATACCTGCCGTCAAATAACTCACCGTCCTGAATACTATCTAATAACCATGTTTCCGTCAAGACTACAACATGGTACATATTGATTGAACAAATGTTACGATAAAATGTTTCAGTTTTCGTTCGTAGACCACGCACATTCTGATAATAAATGCATAATTTCTCAGTACTGTTACAATGAGTCAAATTAGCCATAATCGTACTTTAAATTATGTAGCATTAAAGTAAATAACAAAATATAAATAAAACCTACGTATGTGCATGGAATACGAAACGTGCAATCAAAATAAAATATTATTATGTTGTTATGCAGGTCATTGATGTAAACATGTTCGCCCGCGACAGGTAACAAAAATAGAAAGAAACAACAAAAGCAAATGGTCATTTGCGAAAAAAGGATACATAAAGTGACAAATGCTACGATCCGAGCGCAAACAGTGTATAGAAAGCGGGTAGGGATGCGTCGACGCAGAGAACAAAAGACAATCAATAGGCCGGTAACGACGCCAGCGTTAATAAACATTTTATAATTTTTAAACAAACGATGCAATTTTTGGCCGACGAAATAATATTGTATATGAGAAGAAAACAAAAACATGTATATAAACAGAGATATTTTTAAATCAACAAAAATCCCTAGACTTTTCAAAAAACAGATTATTTTAAACCATTTAAATCGGATTCACTATTAATAATAATAACTCGCGAAGTGTCAGATTTGCGAACATGTATTTTTCCAAATTTAACCCAAATATACTTATAGTCCTTAGCTTTTAAGGTTGTCTTGCACAAAGTGAGAAGATTTTTAGACTGACTCGTAAGATGGTCATTAACAAATACCCGGCCATCTGTATTTGAGAATCCAAGGTCCCTAGCTAGAAGGATTTTATTTGCACGTGCCGCAGCAATAAAATTTTCTTTAGTATATCTATTGGTGAAAGTGGCAATAATTGACTTTTCCTTAGCACCAAAAACTGGAACTCTGGTTATGTAACCGATAGACTCCTTCGAGAAGTTAAAGTTAATAGATCGACAAATGGATTCCATAATTGAAAATAAATTTTCATCTTTTTTCAGGGGGATTCCCTTTATTTCCACATTGCTTAGTCTTGCCCTTTGCTCGAATGCAGCCAATTTTCCATTTACCAAATTTAATTCATGGTGGACCTTATTTATGCCAGTCTGAACATCCTCAATCACCAATAACTTGCCTTCGAGAGCTTCAATCCTTTGAGCATGCTCAGTAATAGCAGCACTATTGTATTCAAGCGAATGCTTAAGATCACCCAATTCTTCCCTGATGCATTTGATATCCTTTTGCAAAGCTGGGAGACCTGATAGCTGACTCTTAACATCGCGTAGTTCGGCAAGAATAGTATCAAGCGTAACTGTGTTACTAGTGGGTATAGTGGGTGGTGTAGGCGACAGCCTTCTGCACATAGGACACTTCCAGGCAGCTCTTCTATCCGTGCCCAGCTTCCTGTATCCAGCCTCAGTGATATTTGCACAACTGAAGTCCAGGTGTCTCTTGCAATGCATACACTGCACGCCATCACTAAATGACGCGTCACAAACGGAACACTTCATCATCTTTGAATTTTTTTTTAATAAATAACTAATAAAATTCTAAAAGAGAAAATGTTGATGAACAATGGAATTTAGATATAACCGTAGCACGTCCGTATAGCAGAGATCGATGATCGGTACTGTATGTATTATTTAAGCGAAGAAACATGGATTTTCTATGTGATCATGTTTAAATATACCTTAATTCCTCAGTACAACCACATAACAACGTATTATAGTAAAAAGTGATATAAGTATATCAATGTTTCTATGCCGTGTATTTCCAAGCACTCATCATCAACGTTTTTCCCATGGATAATGTAAACAGCGACTAAGGGAAAGACTAATAAAGTTGGCAAAAAATCTGTCACAATTTGCATCAGTCAAACTTCCATTTTGTTGAAGTCTGTCTACACTGCAAGGGACATAGACGTGATTATATATAAGTAGATATATTTTTTCTTAGTTAACATATTGCTAATCGATGCTCTTTCAGTAAGGAATCGTGAGGAAACCTGCACATTCAGGCAACTGGATGTGTAACCATGATCGATCCAAAATGGGTTAGGTTCCCCTGCAAAGGTTGCGTAGGTCAGACGAGAGTCACTTCGTATAAAAACCTGACTCACCCAATCCAGGATCCATGGTCAAAGGCATACCCCGGGCTCTTCTCCAGAGTGATGAGGAAGCAACCGGGACTAAAGCCAAGAGGAAGAAGTATTAGTATCCATTTGGATAAGTGCAATATCAATGCTTCCCCTGGTATATAACCGGAATAAAATACCTATAAAAAATATATAATTTCTGGTCAACTTTGCACAGTAACCATTGGGTTAAACAGTAAACCCTGAAAGTTTGAACCGATGATATTAATTGCCGACAGTAATACCGCTTTATTGCAAAAGTTTTGACGTGATTTCGTTATTATGTCATTCGGTGATAAGATCTATAACGATCATTTATTGTTTCAGGTTTTTGAAAGAGTTTATATATTATATTGTATATTGTATTGTATATTGTATAGTATATTGTAATGTTTATTGTATTGTTTATTGTATTGTTTATTGTATTGTATATTGTATTAAAACATTTGTATACTTTTGTATAAACTTATATTCAAACATATAGTCACGTCTATAACCCTTGCGGGGTAGACAGACCCAACAGGCTGGAAAAGACTGAAAGGCCACGATCCGCTTTTGATGCGCGCGGCTTTATGATGGGATTAAGATTCAAATAGTGACAGGTTGCTAGCCCATCGCCTACAAGAGGAATCCCAAGTTTATAATTGTACCTCTTAGTCGTCCTTTAAAGCATTCTTGGGAAAGCTATGGAGCCGTTCTATTCTAAAGTGCTGGAAACCATAAACGGCACATAAACTTAGAAACGTTTACCTTTACCCCTGATCGGGTAAATCAGGTTTTACACGAAACGTCTCCCATTTGACCTACGCAACCTTGTAAGAGAACCTTACCCATTTTTTTTGGAGTAAAGAGTTAGAGTTTTGTAAACAATGTTGCCTAAATTATTCATTTTATTTTGCAATATTAATTTTCAGAAATAAAGTCGTGTAAAGAATTTTTTTTGGTATCTTTTTAATTGATTCAACTATTAACATTAGATGTTATTGAGACTTATGGAAATATGTGGTGCTAAAAAAATAACTAACTAACTGACAACCCTGCGTTCGTTTGGTATCGCAAAGGCGGTTGCCCTGCTCCACGCGTATCCATTAATTTAATATGTTACATACATCGAGTTGTAGGATCACAGAAACGATACCATTATGAGTCGTGGGAAATTCGTTTTGATTTTGTATGTTGTGTCAAGCTCGAGAGGAAATTCTATTAATACTATATCACAGAGGTCAAACAGCACGCCAGAGGTGCCGTGTGGTTCTCGGTATTTTGGAATTTGCAATAAACTATATTGTAACACGCCCTGACCGTAAACCCAGTATAAAGATAATTTTCAATGGAGTATTGTGAAAATTCCTACTGAAATTAAGAAATTATGCGCTTACAAATTCGGAGTCAATAGTTTGTTAATGAACTCAAAAACACGAGCACCCGTATCAACCAGGAACATCACTAGTTATCAGTTAAGTAAAGATGAGTTTCTACAACTCGGCATATAGTTTCCCGCGTCTAAACTCCATGCAAATGTAATGAAAAGTTGCTTCATTCGCTTGAGAGTTTTGTCAAAGGATCTCTAATGATATGGATGAAACAAGCTTTGATATTTGCTGTAGACGTCTATGACGAATCTACAAAGATGAAGAAACATACATATTTCACTTCACGGCTTTATCCATCACGGCGTAGATAGAGTAAAAAATAAAATAGTCACAGGAATACAATGGTTTCAATACTAATATTCATTCATTCATATAACCGCGTCTATATTCCTTGCGGGCTAGACAGAGCCAGCAGTCTTGGAAGACTGACATGCCACGTTCAGCTGTAAGGTTTATAATACATACATAATTCATTCCTCTTTCCCGGAGGAGTAGTCAGACACTAATTCCATGATACATACATACATACATACATACATAAAATCACGCCTCTTTCCCGGAGGGGTAGGCAGAGACTACCTCTTTCCACTTGCCACGATCTCTGCATACTTCTTTCGCTTCGTCCACATTCATAACTCTCTTCATACAAGCTCGGCGGTTTCGGGTACTTTTGACCTGACCCTTTACCAGGACGTCCTTAATTTGATCAAGATACGTTCGTCTAGGTCTTCCCACTCCGACCTTTCCCTCCACACTCTCCTTGTATATCTGCTTAGTCAACCTGCTTTCATTCATCCTCTCCACATGACCGAACCATCTTAACATACCCTTTTCTATTCCTGTAACTACATCTTCTTTCACATCACAACATTCCCTTATCACGCTGTTCCTTATCCTGTCACTCAATTTCACACCCATCATACTCCTTAACGCTCTCATTTCCACTGCATTTATTCTGCTTTCATGCTTCTTTTGCCATACCCAACTTTCACTCCCATACATTAATGTCGGGACCAACACGCCCCTGTGCACAGCCAGTCGAGCCTTTTTGGATAGTTTCTGACTGCTCATAAAGGCATGCAAAGCTCCATTCACCATGTTCCCCGCGTTCACTCTCCTTTCAATATCACTATCATACTTGCCATCTGATGTAAACTTTGATCCTAGATATACAAACTCTTTCACTTGCTCCACTTTTTCTCCTCCAATCAAAATATTACATGCTGTCATTTCTTTCTCCATTTCAAAAACCAGTGTTTTAGTTTTACTTACGTTCACTTTCATTCCTTTCTCTTTTAAAGCTTCATGCATACAGTTTACCATCTCCTGTAACTCCTCCGCTGATGACGCCAGTATAACCTGATCGTCGGCATAGAGCAGACATTTGACGAGTAACTCATTCATCCTTAATCCACTTTTAGACTCTTTCAAATCTGTCAAGCAGCTATCCATAAATAGGTTGAACAGCCACGGTGACGCAACACATCCTTGCCTAACGCCTTTCTCAATCTTAAACCACTCAGTGTGCGCTCCGTTTATCCTGACACAAGCACTCGAATCCTCATATAAGGATTTCAGTGCTCGTATTAAGAGACTGCTCACCCCATGCATAGAAAGTGCTGACCACAATTCATTCCTCTCAACTCTGTCATAGGCCTTTTCCAGATCTACGAATGTGCAATAGACTTTTTGACTCTTGGCCAAAAACTTTTCGGCTATGCACCGCAAGGAAAAGACCTGATCAGTACATCCCATTCCCTTTCGAAATCCCGCTTGAGCATCCCATATTTTGTCATCAGTTTCATTCCTGACTCTATTAATCAATACCTTAGCATACAATTTGCCGACGACGCTAAGCAGGCTTATACCACGATAATTTTTGCAGTCCAGCTGTGACCCTTTTCCTTTGTAAAGTGGCACGATAACAGCCTTACACCAATCTTTTGGTACTCGGCCGCTTCTCCAACACAAATTGAAAAGGCAGTACAACTGACTAGCTACTACGCCTTTTCCTGCTTTAAGCATCTCGACCGACACTCTATCACACCCATTCCATGATATACTTTTACAATTTGCGCGAGCAAAGAAGCAGCTGTATTGAAGGTTTGCCGAAATGATCTTACTAAACAATATGGCCGACAGTAAACTCGAGTAATCCGACGATATAATTCAGAGTTCTTTAGAATAGTTCGAGCGGAAAATTCAGCTTGAGAGAATGGCGAAAACTTCAGTTCTAAAATCCCTTTGATTCGGAGGATATTTTTTGTTTATAAATGCTTTTATAATATACCTAAATGTGTTTAGAGGTGGGGTAAGGCCACTTATACCAGAACCTTGTAGACATACACATACGTACATATAATCACGTCTATATCCCTTGCGGGGTAGACAAAGCCAACAGTCTTGAAAAGACTGATAAGCCACATTGAGCTATTTGGTTTAATGATAGAATTGATATTCAAATAGTGACACGTTACTAGCCCGTCGCCTAAAAGAAGATTTTGGGATTCTTCGTTTATAAGCCCATCCCTTAGTCGCCTTTTACAACATCCATGGGAACGAGATGGAGTGATCCTATTCTTTTTTTATTGGTACCGGGAACCACACGGCTCGGCAGAAGCTTGCAGGCTTGCAAAATATAAGACTATTGATCATCTTTTATTATAACCTGGCACCATTTGAATATCTATAAGCTGAGCGTGGCCTTTCAGTCTTTTCAATACTATTGGTTCTGTCAACCCCGCAAGGGATATGGACGTGATTATATGTATGTATACTATTACAATTTCTATGTTTCGGATAAAAATTCAAACGCGTGCTTAAATCTACTCTAAGAATAGACAATGTGAATAATTACCGCGTTATAATCCCCACGTTCATTGAATGAGCCGTCTGCATGGTTGTAAAATTGAAGTTTTCGCCTGCATTTGACTGTCGAGGGCACTCGGCCCCGCTTTGAGTTTCACTCGTTTGTCGAGGTGTTAGGGTTGCCACTAAAGGATAGTTCGTATATATTTATTAGCTGTCCCGGCAAACGTTGTTTTGCAATTTAAATGATTTTTAAGTAATTTCTAGTTGAAAATATGTTAAGGTTGAACAACAGGATTCAGGATGACTTTTTAATACTTAGGATAAACTATTATGCGAACACAGAACTAAGTTTTTTAAGAAACGTTACGCGAACTATAATTTATAGAACCCAATATAAAGTTGGTTCGGTCATGTGGAGAGGATGAATGAAAGCAGGTTGACTAAGCAGATATACAAGGAGAGTGTGGAGGGAAAGGTCGGAGTGGGAAGACCTAGACGAACGTATCTTGATCAAATTAAGGACGTCCTGGTAAAGGGTCAGGGCAAAAGTACCCGAAACCGCCGAGCTTGCATGAAGAGAGTTATGAATGTGGATGAAGCGAAGGAAGTATGCGGAGATCGTGGCAAGTGGAAAGAGGTAGTCTCTGCCAACCCCTCCGGGAAAGAGGCGTGATTTTATGTATGTATGTAATTCAAATTCAAACTTAAATGTATGCAATATAAAGTTTTTCGCGCGATAACAATAGCGTCTAGCGTGTCATGCTACAGATGCTCATATACAAAATTGATACACTTAAAATTATAATGGCAGTGACAACCCTTACGTTAGTTACCTCTTGCTGGGTACTTGCCCGTTCTTGCTAGCTAGCTTTGATATATTAGAGCTTACGCGTAGACGTTATAAATGATACGACATATTGGATGTATGATGAACTACTTTCACAGAATGTAGCTGAACGTTTACAAAGGGAATTTAGAACATTGCTACTAAAGTCTGAGAGATGTAGGTATTGCAAACCAAACTTATAAAACTTATGATACTGAATATCATAAGTTGAATAGGTTTAGTTTACAATCAATAATATAATTATATATATATCAATCATAGGTACATCTATTAAAGCAATAGAAAAACTTACGAACACAATAAATATTTTTTTTAGGCGTTTATACTATAATTACATATAGCTTGAACGCGCTTAAATTATTTTTAGGTAGGTTAATGTTTATATGTTTTGTTTGTCTGTATTCTGTGCATTAAACAATACTCTTGATAATGCGTTAAATATAACGTTTAATGCATACATCATTAAAACGCATTTACAGCAATAAACAGTTAGTACCTACTTAACAGTCAATATGCTACACGAATCCGTTCAATAGCCCTTACCTGGCTTTAATAAACGACCGACTGGCCACAGTCATGAACATGTTTTTAAATACACGCAGTACACTAAGTAATTGGAAAATTACATACCTATATTAAATACTAGAGGCCGCCCGCGACTTCGTCCGCATGGAAACCCTATCAATCCCGCGGGAACTGGGATAAAAAGTAGCCTATGTGTTATTCTGGGTCTTTACTAGGTAGCTACCTACGTACCAAATTTCATGGTAATCGGTTCAGTAGTTTTTGCGTGAAAGAGTAACAAACATCCATACATCCATACAAACTTTCGCCTTTATAATAGTAGTAGGATAGTAGGATAAAATGTGCCTAGTGGTTCCCGGCACCAATACAAAAAAGAATAGAACCAATCCATCACTCTCCCATAGATGTCGTAAACGGCGACTAAGGGATAGGCTTATAAACTTGGGCTTCTTATTTTTATAACATCCATTTCTGCGTATATAGTAATTGTTTCAGAATATAATTTAATAATGTTGGGGTAGCACGTGACGTGAATGTGAACATAATTAACAATATTTGAATATTAGGCCATGCCAAGTTTAAAATAGATCCCTGTAGGTATACAAGGATACTCATGGGATAAGTCCGCTATTTTTTATTTAGTTTTATTTATTTTATAACTATGTACTATTTTCTTGTTACTGTGTAAATTTCTATGCAATAAAGATATAACAAACAAACAAACAAGATACTCCTTGTCCAGATTAATTAAAGCAATTTTGGGAGCCTAAAAATAGGTTTGCACCTTCAAATATTTAAATAACACGAACTTATAATTAAGGGAACGTTGAAGTGGGACGGCTTTTACGAACGCAAGTGCGTGCGTTGAACAAATCGTGGCCGTCCCGGGGAATGGTCAGGTCAAGAGTAAGTACCCGAAACCGACAGTAAAGTACAAAATATGTATCCAATTTTATTGACACTGGTATTTTTTTTTTACTGACAGGTATCACTAATTCACGTCACATAACTTAAAACTAATTGTATCCACTACCGCTTCCTAAGCGTAAGAAGCGGCGCAACAAACTACACTGCAGCCGCAACGTAATGGTTAGATCGAAATTATGCCATCATCACTACATAGTATAAAACAAAGTCGCTATTTTAGTCTGTTTGTCTGTATGCCTAAATCTTTAAAATTACGCAACGGATTTTGATGCGGTTTTTTGTAACAGGTAGAGTGATTCAAGAGGAAGATTTTAATGTATAATAACATTTATAATTTTGCACCCGCGCGAAGCCGGGGCGGGTCGCTAGTATCTCATAAATTACCAAATAGATTTTGTTTTTAAACCAATTTCCGTTGGAAGTTATTTTTGAAGCTTATTACCCTAATATTGATATTATATTCACTGTATGTATATTCAGATCAAAAGTTAGAGGAAATAGATAGTTTTTTTTGATAATTTCAGCTTATTATTTTATGAAATAAGTTTAGCTGAACATGATCTGCTGTTGTTTTCGAGTCTGTTCGAGATTGTATGTATGTATGAATGCAAAATCATTATGAAAATAAAGCCTAACCCTCATCTACCGGGCCTTAGTTTCAGTTAACCATACCCTGAAACTGTCAAATACAGAGCACCATTCAAAACAGTAAAACAAAATATAGTAATTGGCTAAGTTATGTTTTCCTACCTCCCGTTACATAGTTTTCTAAGAAAGAAAATCTGAATTTAAACATGACGTTTTATTTATTTTTTCAGTTATTTATGATTTTTTTCATTTAAGTATTTATATTAATTTTGGTTTTCGCAACGTGACCTCATATTCTCGTCATTAACTACTCTTCAATTAATCAACAAAAACTTTGTTTTAAAGATTGACTTGTCATTTAGATTCTTTTTTTATTTTTCATGACCAGCATTGCATCTCGCTTCCTGCTTTTGTGCCTACGCGCTCGCTTCATAAGTAGAGATGAAAACATCATCATCAGATCATTAAAAACAAATATAGAACCGGTTTAAACAGAGTTGAAAAAATATTAACAGCGATAGGTTTTGAAAAAAGTTCACTTAGCCAATTCCTTTAAGGATTTTATTTTCATGTTTCGAGCATTTTATTGGCATATTGCTCTCCTGTTTGTTAATTAAAAAAGACCGTGTTAATTGAACACTTCAGCGACTTAATGGATTTTTACCGACGTCCAAAGAATTTTCTAGAGCACTTGCGTTTCGTTTCCTGAGAGTAATTTTAAGTAAACATTTACCCCAAAATGCCTCGACAAACGAAGCTTATTTGCATTTTTTTATTTCCACTAATAAAGCACCAAACGTTTCGAACAAAAGCTCTGTTATTAATATTTAAAAAGCAAACGTTGTCAATTATAAATCCATTTTAGGAGACACCTGTCCAAAGGAATTAATTTATTGTATTTTTGCCTGATGCCGTTGACTGCATTAAAGTTTTATTAACTTTCGAAATTTCTGAAAAATACAACAATACAAACGAAACAGCAGAGCGTGGCCTTATAGTCTTCTCAAGACTGTTCGCTTTGTCAACCCTGCAAGGATATAGACGTGATCATATGTATGTATGTATATATTTTACTTTTATAAATGTGATTAGAGGAACAAACTCATCGTATCGGGAGCGATAATTCGGTCTCGAACGCCACACAGGGAAGACCTTCCGCCAGGCGAGGTGTTATGCCTGGGAAGCCGTAGCTCCGATCCGACAATGATGAGTCGATGTTGTGTTTATTGTCCAACCCGTGAAATTTTGCCTGCGCGATTTAGAATCTTCGCTGTTATTGGCTGATAGCGTCGCGTGATTGGCTGTTGTGACTTGTGGTGTAGACATGTCGCCACAACATCCTTACAAATTTTCGTGTAAGTATTCGTATGTGTTTGTTAGTCTTACGATGAAACTATTGAACAAATTTTCAAGAAAGCTTGTCTGTGACACCGGAGGTCCCGGGTTCGAATCCCGGCCAGGGCATGATGAGAAAAGAACTTCTACTGATAGGCCTGGGTCTTGGATGTTTATCTACATAAGTATTTATTATAAAATATGGTATCGTTGAGTTAGTATCTCGTAACACAAGGCTCGAACTTACTTCGAGGCTAACTCAATCAGTGTAATTACTTAGTACCGTATAAAAAAACACCTAAGTACAGTAAGATAATAATATATGTGAGTTATCAATTTTGGTTAGGCTTTCCACCATTCAACCGAGCGTCATAAATATTTCTACAAACTATGATGTTTCCATTCAGAAAACATGCAGCCGCTGAACTCTATAAATCAGACCGGGCCGGTAGTAGTCACAACCCGGATATGACGTCATACTGACAGTTAATATCCGGATGTAACGGTAACCCATTTGCAGCTTTAAGCCGTGGTTATAAAGTACTCTTTGCTGTGAAGTCTCGTACGCTTTGAATGCAGTTGGCAAATGTTGTGATGTGACAATAGCTGTGCAGGGATAAGTTAAGACGTCGACACCTATTACTACGTTACTCTTTTGTATGTTTTGTGATACGATTCACAATTTAAGTTGATATTTTCGACTTTTTTGAAGTCCATCTCAATCTTCCTGATGTAAGTCATGGTCCTAATTTTAATATTTTATGTATGTATATGTATTTATAGTGTTTATTATTTATCTTGTATGTATTTACGCATTTTTTTTGTAATGTATGTATTTTGTCAGTATGCATGTGCACTTTATCGCACCACCAACTTAAAGTTTTTTCTGTTTGTTCAGCTGGTTGACTGGTAGAGAATGCCAAACGGCATTAAGTCCGCCTTTTGTACATTTTTGTTTTTGTGCAATAAAGTTTAAATAAATAAATGGTCTGCGCCTGCACCTCTCTGACAGAGCCCGGGGTGCGCCTATGAACATGATCCTGGATTGGATTGAGTTCAACCGTATCCATATTGGATCATTCATACAAACATACATATAATCACATATATCCTATCCGGGGTAGACAGAGCTAACAGTCTTAAAAAGATTGATAGGCCACGTTCAGCCTATCCCTTAATCGCCTTTTAAGGCATTCATGGAAACGATATGGAGTGGTCCTATTTTTTTTATTGATGCCGGGAACCAGACTGCCACACTGCACTATATCGGATCATGGTTACACAATATTATACCTTCATTGCCTGAATACCTTTGCTGATGATTTCCCTCACCGTTAGAGCATTGCTTAGCATACAAACTAATGCACATAAAGAAGAGGCAATGTTGACAGGCACAGATAAAAAATTAAATACTTTGGGCAACAGGTATAATAATAAATAATAAAAATCTTTATTTTTTTCGCTCTCACATAGAATTACTCAGTTAAAAAATAAGAAGTAAGATGAACCATGCAGTTACAAAATAATGATCTATGTGAGAGACTGGTGTCTGCACTAGGAAAACCTATATAACAGATTACCAGTCTCTCCTACTCTTCTTCCTCTCTAAGTGTATACAATGCAGGTAAACCTTACACTAGTTTAGGTGTGGAGAAAAACATAAAAGAAGTAAAAAATTTAAGAATTATGAAATAAAACAAAATAAGCAATAACAAAACGAAAGGAACATAAGGAAAGGTATGATTTTACAATGTATGTCAGATCGGATATAGCCTTTACCATACCTTTACCTTATTTATTATATGTATTTACCTTTACCTTTACGGCCACCGAACCTAGACAAATAATCAAATGTGCATATGAAATAACAATGTTGGTAATTTGTTTGAAACTCGCAAACAACTCGGTCCGTTCCCGTTGAGAACAATTTGCATACTAGAGGAACGTGAGTGCGGCCGTGGACGATGAATTAACTTGCTTACATACATACATATAGTCACGTCTATATCCTTTACGGGGTAGACAGAGCCAATAGTCCCGATAAGACTGAATGGTCACGTTCAGCTGCTCGGCTGCATGATGGAATTGAGATCCAAATAGTGACAGGTTGCTAGCCCATCGCTTTAAAAAAAAGGATCGCAACTTCATAAGCCTATCCCATAGTCGCTTTTTACGACATCCATTGGAAAGAAATGGAGTGGTTCTATTCTTTTTTTATTGGTGCTGGGAACCACACGGCACTTTTCTTTTATTAACTTGCTTATACATAGTCTGTTTCTTATATTTATAAACATGGCGATGGGCTAGCAATCGATTTGAATCTTAATACTGTCGTTGAGACAAATAGCTGAACGCAGCTTTCAGTCTTTTCAAGACCATTGGCTCTGTCTACCCCGCGAGGGATATAGACGTAATTACAATCTTGATAGGTACCTATGTTGATAAATACATGTATAAATTGTCTAGCCATTCCGTCTTTTACTATTTAATTTATAAAGGATATAGGCGGTTTATATGTATGTGTGTACATTTACAAATTAATTTGTTGCCTTTAGAAGGAAAATTTAAATAAACTAACACAATATGTTATTTTTTTACTAATTCTTTCAATGTGCAATAAAAAGTTTACAAAACAAACAAACAGCATATAAAACAAATCTTATACATACGTAAAGTCTGCAAGCACAGTACGAGTTAAACTTTACATAACATGGTCACTCGACATAACCGGATATCCGGTGTTTGCAACTAAACAGAACTTCGCCCGGATAATTTGCATAACAGTGTGAGTTCAGCCCTGGACAATGGTTACTTTATTACCAGGTATTATTACTTTATGAATTAACTGGCTACTTATCTGATGAATACCGAGTTCGAACCTGTGTAAGTTTGCTTATATAATTTCTTATTCATACATACATACATATGATCCCATCTATATCCCTTGCGGGGTAGACAGAGCCTGTAGGGGTAGCAGTCTTGAAAAGACTTAATGTCGCCTAAAAGAAGAATCCCAACTTTATAAGTCTATCCCTTAGTCGCCTTTTACGACATCCATGAGAAAGAGATGGAGTGATCCTATTATTTTTGTTTACTGTTGCCGGGAACCACACGGCACGAGAAACAAAAACATCCATTAAACATTTTTAGCACTCGTTCGTTCATAAAAGTAACATGCTCGTTTTCATTTAAAAAAATACAAATAACGTTATGAATTTCCTTTCTTGTTTTCACACAAAAAAAAACAATTGTAAATATCCCATTTCCGTTGGCAAACGTGCCAAATGTTTTAATTTCTGGGCTGTTTTATCGCGGATGAGATTTATAGGGTTCCGTGACATTTACAGACTGAAAAGGCATTTTTTATATACATACATATTTATTTCGTTTAATAGGATATAGAATATTTCGTTTCGTTTTATAACAAACTTTTGATCGAAGTTTTAAGCTCGGAATTCCTAGAAATAAAAGAAGTTAATGTCACTTAGGTATTTCTGAAAGTTTTGCCCCTTCAGAATCTATCCATACTAATATAATAAATGTGAAAGTGTGTTTGTTTGTCCGAGATATTCTTTGTATCTCCATGTAATTTTCATACGGAAAAGTTTATAATAAAACTAGCTGTGCCCGCGACTCCGTCCGCATGGAATAGTTATTTCAGGCATCATTGAAGCCCTCAAGGGTGAATAATTTTCCCCGTTTTTTTTTCACAATTTCCATTATTTCTTCGCTCCTAATAGTTGCAGCGTGATGTAATATAGCCTTAAGCCTTCCTCGATAAATAGTGTATTCAACACAAAAAGAATTTTTCAATTCGAACCAGTAGTTCCTGAGATTAACGCGTTCAAACAAACAAACTCTTCAGCTTTATAATATTAGTATAGATTTAGTCCACAAGTCATCACCCTCCTAGCTTTAGATTCAATTGTGCCCTCACTTTTGACAAGACGAGCCCGGGCTCTGCCTATGACTTCCACTTTTTGAGTTTATGCGAAATTAGTCTGTTAATATTATGCGCGTATTGCCTATGGTGTTAAGATATACTACCTACTTAGCATTATACATACATATAATCACGTCTATCCCCTGCGGGGCAGACAGAGCCAACAGTCTCGTAAAGACTGATAGGCCACGTTCAGCTATTTGGCTTTAAGATACTTGGCATAAGCCTACATTATCTTACAGACACTTAGTAGCAAAATAGGTGCGAACTCAGTTTGAACTATAATCCACTTGGTAAGCCCCACCTGCCTTAAGTTAGAATACCTTAGTTAGTCTAAGTGTAAGAGGTACAGTCATATGCATAATCGTTCACTCTGACTAATATTATAAACTAACTGTGCCCGTAACTTCGTCCGCGTGGAATGATGAGAGTTATTATGAGCATCATTGAAGCCCTCAGGGATGAATAATTTCTCTTGTTTTTTTTTTTTTCACATTTTCCATTATTTCTTTGCTCCTTATAGTTGCAGCGTGATGTTATATAGCCTAAAGCCTTCCTCGATAAATGGTCTTTTCAACGCAAAAAGAATTTTTCAATTCTAACCAGTAGCTCCTGAGATTAGCGCGTTCAAACAAACCAACTCTTTAGCTTTGTAATATTAGTATAGATATGAAAGTGCGTGTGTGGTTCTTTTGTTTGTCTTTCACGTCACAACTCTTGAACCGATCTTCATGAAATATTGAATATATAAGTATAGTGTGAAGTACGGACATAGCGTATTTATAAAGGCTAGTATATTATACGTACCCAGATCTCTGTTTAACTATATTGTTAGTTCGAACCTCGCTTAGGTCATAATGAGAAAGGAACATTTTCAAATTGACCAGGAGTAATAAATGTTTAATAACATTGGTATCTTCTTGTTAATAAATATGGTATCCTTGAGTAATCACCCATAACACAAGTCTTCAACTAACTTTGGGGCTAGCTCATATAAACTAATAGGAAATATGTCACTTACTACCTAATTTTTTTTATTTAGTTATGTAACGCTGTAGTATATGTTTATCAAAATTTAAAAGAAAGCAAACTACACCCGCTAATGTTATACAGGGTGTTCTATTTACACGGACGCTGCAAGTTTGAGCGGGCGTCCTCAGGCTAAGCTCGCCTGCAATAAATACAAATTAGGGTGCCCCAGCTTTCATAAGTCTGGATCCTGGATGGTACTGGTGGCAACGGAATTGTGGGAAAATTATTGCTCCTCTATTTACACCAATATTATGAAGAGAGCGTGTTTAAATGTTTGTATAATTTTCAGAACTACGTAGTTAGTTTAACGATTTCACGAATTCTTTCAGCGATGTGTATTTTTAAAGACATGAACAAAGAATATAATAATAATAATAAAAATATATAATTTCTTTATTCCTAACGGAGTTAACAGAAAGAACAATCTCAGAAATATAGAATGGACATACTATTCTAATTCTAATCATGCTCAGCTGGATCGCTTAAAGATTCAGATATTGACAGGTTGCTATTAAGAAGTAAATGAACCTGAGAAGAGTAGTTCAGAGTCACACAGTCACTCCCTCCACTCCCAAACAGGACGGATTAGTTTGGCAATATCATTTATTTTCTTATGCAAACTGTACATTCTTTTTCAAAACCCTCAAATAAATATCTCTTAGATATTTTTATTTCCCACAGCTTTATTTACAAAGTGCGCCTGTTTATTTAACAGAATCGCTGTTGTTAAAAAAATGCGGAATCGATTAAGGTCAAGTGAGCTTTCCAAGATTTCATCAAATTATGCCGGTAGAATAAGTTTCCAGAAAAAGATGTTTGTTTACAAAAGGATTAGTGTTTTGTTTTTATTTCCCTTTTTTAACGTTATTTTTACGCCAGATTTAACGTTTAAGACATAACAAGACATTACTTGTGTTTTGACGACAACAAATAATACATATATTTAACAGACCTTTTTTTCTAATAAATATGTACATACAAACGGTTTTATAAAAGTTTTTAAGGGGATTGTCAAATATGATACGTATAATCACGTCTATATCCCTTGTGGGGTAGACAGAGCCAACAGTCTTCTAAAGACTGAAAGACCACGTTCAGCTCTTTGGCCTAATGATAGAATTATAGTAGACCTATTATTTTTGGTGTCGGGAATGACAAGGCACTAAACTATAAATATTAAAACTATATACTACATCCGCCGAGCCGGAACATATATACATACAGATAGTAATATGACAAGTTTCTAGCCTAAAAGTAGAATCCCAATTTTTTTATAAGCCATTCCCTTGACTGACTTTTCCTGTGAAATTACTCTCAAGTACAGTCACATCACTAGGTTCTTATTTATTAGCGGTTACCCCAACTACAGTCCTATCGATTCATCGTACAGTCATCGATCGTGACCCCGGTGGTGCGATAAATTTCAATCGGACACTTTGATAGCGGCAGGCCGTTTACGGTCGATGCTTTCACGAGTTTCGAAAAAACAGAATTGGTTTCGTTTTCGCTAACTGAAACCGGTGGTAGTGTAAATGCACCTGGTCTTTCAAAATACGAATGCAGATATTTTTTTTTCTTTTTACGCTGTATGTAATGCTTCAAATAGTCTATATATTAGTATCGTAGGGAGGTAATGCGTGCCCCTAATCGCTGACATTTAATTTCAATATAGATCTTAAATTGCTGCAATCTGCTCATCCAAAACTGTGATTACCTAATCGGGAATACGATTTATTATGAATTGTAAAAAGCTTATTTTCCTCAATTGGCACTAAAATGTTTTTATGAAATTAACATAAATCTTAATATACTTAAAAAATAGGCACTGAATGAATGATTAACTGACTAATAAAACTATAGCCCAAAATGGCATGTAATTAGGCATCAACTATTAAAAGGATTTTTTTTTCAATTAGAATCTAAAAATGTAAGAACTACTCGTAAAATGCCTGTATTGATTAAAGGGACTAGAACATTTCCCGCTAAATTGTAATCCGGCAGTTGACATAGCTAATTGCGCGCCATTGAGATTAAGCCCTGATTGGCTATAAATACGTGTGATTCTATTGGTTGAAACTGTTCGAGTTTGACTGTTCGAGATTCGGTTTTATATACAATGTTCTATTTTCAAATTATCTCTCATGGAAAATCGTTGAGCTGACATTTTTTAAACTACGGACTCATTGAAAAAGATGTGTGAAAAAGAGATTTGCTGGGATAGGGCCGATTAAGATGATAAATACAACAACTACCAACAACATACATACATATGGTCACGTCTATATCCCTTGCGGGGTAGACAGAGCCAACAGTCTTAAAAAGACTGAATGGCCACGTTCAGCTGTTTGGCTTAATGATAGAATTGAGATTCAAGTAGTGACAGGTTGCTAGCCCATCGCCTAAAAAAGAATCCAAAGTTTGTAAGCCTACCCTTATTATTACCAAAAAAAAAAAATCCAGTGATAAGTGATGAATGAACGCTCCACTTAGCTCCATCGACAAAAAGCTGCTGAAATTGAAGAAGAAAACATATCCAATACCCTATAAAATACCCTAGTCAAAAAGGTAATAGTTACTAAAACAAAAAAAAATATGTTTTAGGATCGATAGACATTCACCCTAAACCACGCATCATACATAAAATCACGCCTTTTTCTCGGAAGGCAGAGACTACATCTTTCCACTTGCCACGATCTCTGCATACTTCCTTCGCTTCATCCCCATTCATAACTCTTTTCATACAAGCTCGGCGGTTTCGGGTACTCTTGACCTGACCCCTTGCCAGGACGTTCCTAATTTGATCAAGATACTGTCTGATGGAAAAATGTGCCAACCTATATCCGTTTTTCAGTTGATTCTCTGCAGCAAACTTAATTTCAATTTATCGACCAATTAAGGCTCTTCATATCCGTTACTCAGAAATCGGGTCAAAATCTAATGGAGTAAACCTAAGCCAGTTTATATACTATGACTTGCTAGTTTTAGTGTTAGTAGGGTGACAATGCTTAATTTAATAATGAAGATTTAAAAAATCCAGCATTGGCCCGGGAAAAAATAACTAGAAAAAATTTCAGGAGAGTATGGAGTAGTCTATTTTGACAAATTTTTAGTGCTAACCGATGCGATTGAGTGATAAACGGCTATTGGAAAACGGTATTACATCTTGAAATAAATAATATTTACAATAAGAATGTTTTAGTGATATTACAGACTTATAATGTAATGATTTGCTTCAATTAATAGAATCTTTTGACGATTCAGATGGGAAATATTTTTTAAGCCAGTAACTTCTATTGAACGATCAGAAATCCTAACAAATTCGAATACATGGTAACACTAAGCGTGAGTGAATGTACTGGCAATACTGAATCAGCCAGTCATCGGGCGTTCATTACCCCAAGTTTACTTTGCGAAGTAACTGCGGATTTAGAATACGATCCCTTATCAGATCCATAATTTAAGATCATTTTCATTGTTGGTGAAAATAATACACACACAATGCTACTATTTTTTTTTATATTGCTGTTTTAATATATTTATGCTTCAACGTAAATAAAATTGACAGAGCATACCAAGGATTTATGGTACCGAAAATAAACATAAATCTGAAGTATATAAAAAAAAATTACGATATGTATTTTGTAAAGATACGTAAAGTACACACATCGGTGCTTGATTTATAAAAAACATTTCATCCAAATAAACTGCAAACGATGGCTGTATGCGTACATCCCTTTGCCTTTCCTTGCAGAAAATCCACACTAAAAAAGTATATGACGCGCCCCGCAGATAAAACAAAAACAACATGGCGTTTCCCGCTTTTTAAATTTAAACCGGAATATTGGTAGCCCGCAGCGACGCGGTATGAAATTAAATATCTTGCTGACGGCTGCTGTTTTCCTTCACCAACTATTTTATATTCCCCAGTAATTTCAATATTTTATCCGTGGTATTTGAGAAGTGATAATTTTTCTATTTTTTATTATATGCGTGAAAATAGTCTTTTCATATATTTCTATTGGAGTTCTTCGAATAGAGAAAAAAAAGAACTCTTAATTTTTTTATTAGATGATCAAAATATCACATACATAATATTTGTGAGTTTTATATAACGTAGGTTAAAATAAAACATTGGAGTGATGCATATATACATACGATTGGAGTGTGTCCTTTATAATCCTGTCATTAACTAGGGATTTTGGTTGAAATTGAAAACGGAATAGGATTTAGCACAATTGGACTGGACATACAAATAATGAAAATATCAATTTAAGGCCAAAAATAAATCGTCAATTTTTTTTTCTTCAAATAAACGTTAATTTGATTTGTTCCAAACTTTTTATATTCTGTAATCTCCACATGGAAGTACTAAAAAGCAGCTTCTTCTCAATAATTGATTTTGAGATTTAATTTAAAAGAAATAATTTTCTTTAACATAAAACATGACCATCAAATTTGTTTTTTCCTAAACTTATACACCAATTAATAAAAGGTACTAGAGGAAAAATAAATTCACAACAGATACAAAAGATTTTTTTTTAATCATGGCAACACTATGGCACACCACTTTCCCGCGTTACAATACAGTCTCAAGCAAACAAAAGAGGGTCGCCCTCGGCCTCGGAGGGTGCGTACGAGGAGAGGAAAAACTGCAATATTGGTCCTCTCGACTTTTTCGATCGATCTTACATCGTGTGAATGCGAATATTGCATCATGCTTGACGGTAGCCGAATGAAAATGTTATGTAACTATTGTGATTCAAATGACACTATTTTTGATAGATTTTTCTTAAATTAGAATTAAGTAAAATTAATTTGTTTTATTATGCAGAGATCGTGGCAAGTGGAAAGATGTAGTCTCTGCCTACCCCTCCGGAAGGCGTGATTTTATGTATGTATGTATGTATAATTTATTTTAGGAACAGCGCAAATGATCTGTCCAATTTGAATAGTATCAACCAAATATGCGTTTCTTAATAACGTTTTAACCTTAAAAATCAGCATCAATGTATACTCGTAGTAACGGTTTCTTTTCATTATTACTATATGTTTTATGGGTACATTTGTTGGTAAATAAATAAATTATAGTACTTATATGAACATGGACATATAATAAAATCGTATCGAAACACTACTGGGAACGGAGAAGCTAGAAAAAGCTAGCTTTAGCTAAAGTAAAACTTGACTCCTGTAGGTTTGATTTGTGTGAACATATAATGTTTCTCTGCTGTTACAGACATCCATACATATAATCACGTCTTTATCCCTTACGGGGTAAACAGAGTCAAACGTCCGAAATAGACAAGGCCACGATCACCTGCATATGATGGAATTGAGATTCAAATTATGACAGGTTGCAAGCCCATCGCCTAAATCAAGAATCCTAAGTTTATAAGCCTATCTCTGCCGTTGGCTAAACAAAACCGACATCAAATTCTAAGACGCGGCGTAATAGCGATTAATAATTCTGTGCTAATGACTCAATTAAGTTTCCTTCGCCGTCCGAAGCGGCAAGGCAATGCTAATGATAAGTCATAATCATAAATCAATTGTTTTTGCCTATGAGTTCGTGGGGCTCGTTTTTCATACACAGTTAGTTTTGACATTGAGTTTTACATCTTTAATCTTTTGATGGTTATATAAAAGTGTCATCTTAATTATAAATAAGTGCCGTGTGGTTCCCGGCAGTAATAAAAAAAGAATAAGACCACTCCATCTCGTTTGCGGGGATGTCGTCAAAGGCGGCAGGCTAAATCACTTGGGTTTCTTCTTTTAGGCGATGGGCCAGCAACCTGCCACAATTTGTATCTAAACTATATAATTAAGTAAGATGAACGTGACCCTTCAGCCTTTCCAAGACTGTTGGCTCTGTCTAACCCGCCAGGGATATAGACATGATTACATGAATGATAAAGCTTTATTCTATGATTGGCATTATTCCAAAAATAACATGCTCGTACATACGTGTTTATTCTGTCATGATACCAAAATAACTACGAACGATATTTAGGTCACACAAGCTGGAATAGGACCAAAATGTAGTCAAGCTCATTATTCTTGGGTTTACAGTAGAAGTTCTCGTATTTGCATTGTTAATTATTTATGCCAGCCTGGTAGCAAAGAAAGAACATTATGCGTGCGAAAGAATAACTGCTTTTCTGTCAAAGGAAAGGCTGGTAAACTTGAGATTCTTACTTTAGGCGATGCCAGTAACCTGTCTGTCTGTGTGTGTTTTGTTTTACGATTTTTTTTAATACAATTAAATAAACACATGCCAAATACACATGGTCACGTCTATATCCCTTGCGAGGTAGACAGAGCCAACAGTCTTGAAAAGGCTGAATGGCCACGTTCAGCTATTTGGCTTAATGATAGAATTGAGATTCAAATAGTGACAGGTTGCTAACCCAACGCCTAAAAAAGAATCCCAAGTTTGTAAGCCTATCCCTTAGTCGCCTTTTACGACATCCATGGGAAAGAGATGGAGTGGTCCTATTCTTTTTAGTGTTGGTGCCGGGAACCACACGGCACTTTGTGTTGGTGCCGGGAACCACACGGCACCAATTAAATAAAAAAAATCCAAAAATGAATATTGGAACTTGTACGCCTTTGGCTCAATGAATATTAAGTGAAAATTTCTGTTTGTTTTCTTACCCGCGAGAATTTGGGGAATCCTTTCTAAGTGGACCCCAAGATCACTTTAGGATCTTACATACTAAATGTTAAAACACTAGCCGCAATGGTTGGCAAAGCATTGGGATACTAGTCAGTCAGTCAATCAATCAGTTTCCTATTTTATATCAACGCATTTGTAGGTAGGAAACCCAATATACCTCATTACGGAGCGAACGCCGAACATACCAAACCCACATGCCTATGTAAAGCGGGACATTCATTAAGGCCACGCAACGAATATAGTGGCGCCATCTTTTTTATTATATTTGAACATCTTGTGACGTAGAAGATTTTATGTATGTATGTATTTTATTGTGACGTAATTTTCTTTTTGTTTTGCAAATAGGGATCTTTGCTCTCTCTTCGAATATCATTATCATTTTGTAGAGATATACGTGTTACATTTTAAGAAACTAAATTACGCACAACAACCCCCCCCCCCCCCCCCCTTTTAAAGATAAAATCCCGTTAAATTCTGTTCACGATTGAACTCTGGGAATCTTCTCTTAGTGCACTTCTAAGCCACATGATAATCTACACAGTCATATAAAAACATAAAAATGACATGATACATTTAAAATAACGTGTTAATGTGTCATACATACACATAGTCACGTCTATATCCCTTGCGGGGTAGACAGAGCCAGCAGTCTTGAAAAACTGAAAGGCCACGTTCAGCGGTTTGGCTTAATGATATAATTGAGATTATTGTGTCAATATGTATTATTTATACAGAGTGTCTGGTAAATTGCGTTGCTTATTTAAGGTGATACTGAGAATCTTATTATCGTTCAAAATATAAAAAAAGGAGCTTTAAATTTTACCTAAGCTTTATTTAAATAAATAAATATAAATAAATATATACGGGACAAATTACACTGATTGAGTTTGCCTCGAAGTAAGTTCGAAACTTGTGTTACGAGATACTAACTCAACGATACTATATTTTATAATAAATACTTATATAGATAAACATCCAAGACCCAGGACAATCAGAAAAAGTTCTTTTCTCATCATGCCTTGACCGGGATTCGAACCCGGGACCTCCGGTGTCACAGACAAGCGTACTACCGCTGAGCCACAGAGGCCGTTTATTCATTCATTGTCAAAAGAAAATCAGCTTTTACACCGACCAACTACATTTTCTTGTCTAATGAATACCCCGCTTTACATGTCGACTTCAAACCCCGTATTCTGTAATAGTTATGTGTAGCAATTTGCAAGCGATTCAAGGGTTGTAGTAATTTGTAACGTAATCATCAAGTTTAGGATTATTGGTACAGACAATATGTTCTAAAGTTACCCAAATTTACTGCCCTGCCAGTTAAGTTATATGTTTTCTTCATGATTTGAAGGTCGTTAAGTTAGATCCAATCTATGATAATTGACGTCACCATAAATGTCTATTACAATTCATATTTTTGATGTAAATGCTTCAGTGTAGTTTGTTCCGCCACTTTTTTACAGTTACGCTTTGGAAGCGGTATTAGATTCCAATTCATATGCTATTATATTAACGAAACTAGTTGACATTTTTGATGTGAAAATTTTGAGCATTGAGCTATTTGGCTTAATGATAGCATTGAGATTCATATAGGTTGCTAGCCCGTCGCCTAAAAGCAGAATCCCAAGTGTATAAACCTATCCCTTAGTCGCCTTTTACAACATCCATGGGAACGAGATGGAGTGGTCCTATTCTTTTTTTTTGTTGGTGCCGGGAACCACACGTTTCATCGTAATCGGTTCAATAGTTTTTGCGTGAAACAGTAACAAACATCCATACTGACATCCTGACATACAAACTTTCGCATTTATAATATTAGTAGGATGTAATTGTAGGTAGGTAAAGCATTTTTATAGGTAGGTATCTTCTTCCTATAAAAAAAGCTTCAGACAAATACGCCACTATGAAAGTCTGCAAAAATGCAAATCCTTTGTGTTTCCCCCGCAACGTGAAAAAAATGAACAACACGGTCTGAACGGGCTCGTCACAATAAACTGACGGTATTTTGACACCTCGTAGGGGAAATTGTATGTTTGTATGTGTGTATAGTTTTACAGGCAGGGTTGCAGCCGCAATTATGTTCGTTAGTTTTCTGGCAAAAGGATGAAATAATATTTTGTTATACTTTTTACTGGAAGCTTCGCCATAGACGTGACTATATGTATGTACCTACGTATGTATAAATCTTTTTAATTGCCATATAGTATAGAATATCTTTCCCGTTAATGTCGTAAAAGTGACTAAGGGATAGCTTATAAAGTTGTAATCCTTTTTGTAAGCGATGGCCTTGCAACCTGTCACTATTTGAATCTCAATCCTTTCATAGCGATGCAACTGAACATGTTCATTATTTTCGAGAATGTTGGCTCTATTAACCCCGTTGGGTATAGAGACGTGATTATATGTATATAAAGTAAAATTTCAGGCAATCCATAAATAAAGCTTTGGAAGAATTATCACGACGAAGCAGTAATGTAACAGTATCCTACAGAGCAAAGTCCGTTCGTTCACTATCTGCCTTGCTTTGTGGTATCTCCAAATAGACTTACTATCTCCCCGGGGTTAATGTCCTTGGCAGCAAAGGCCACAGTTGTTTCAAATCACTTTGGTCCGCTCATTTTCTCGTATGTGCCATTGTATGACGATAAAAAGATTGTGAATTTTCGTTATTTGGAGGAATGCCAAGCTGAATCATAACAGCGGGAGGAAATATTGCCTTGTTGTAATGTATAAGCCTACTAGCTTTTAGGCGCCCACGCGTATTTAGCGCCTTCTACAAAAGAATGCTTGAAATTGTTCTTGTTTATCTTATCCTTATACTTATTGTTAAATACTTGTCCTTAGTCACCTCTTACGACTGTATACGCTGCCATTTCGTAATAAAAAGACTTGCAAACGAGCAACAATTGGAATTCTTTCTTACTATCAAAATTGGGATTCTTCTTTAAAGCGATGAGCTACCAACCTGTCACTATTTGAATCTCAATGCCATCATAAAGCCATACAGCTGAACGAGGCTTTTCAGTCTTTTTAAGAGTATGTATGTACTGTCAAAATTACTTCTCTGCGAAATATATGCATCGTTTGTTAAGACCATTTAATGGTCGTAATAATCGACTTAGACACGAACGTTGATAGGCAATATGTATTTCCTCTCCCTTTTCAGCTTTGCAGTTAACTGAAGTGCCAGAAAGAGACATAAGATAAGACATATTGCCTTTCAAGGTTCGTGAATATAGAGCTGGTGAATTACCAATTCGTGTAATCGCCAAATTCCACAGCGAATGGATCATTTGAACCGTTTGAATGAAATTATCTTAAAAAAGTAAAAAAGTCGATAAATTGGGCTCTCCTTAGCCCAATTTATCGATACAAACAAAAAAAATTAATAAATGAAGCAAATTTTGGTAAAACACCAATTCATTTTAAAGAATACTATAACTATGTATAACTTTAATTATGTGGAAGAAACGAAAAAAATTATGCAGAGATCGTGGTAAGTGAAAAAATTTAGTCTCTGCCTACTCCTCCGGGAAAAAGGCGTGATTTTATGTAAGTATGTAAAAACCAACGCTTAAAAATCACCGTATATAATTAATTATAAATATATAAAATAAATAGAAATATATATGGAACATATTACACAGATTGAGTTAGCCTCGATGTAAGTTCGAAACTTGTGTTACGAGATACTAACCCAACGATACTATATAGATAAACATTCAACACCCATGCCAATCAGAGAAAGTTCGTTTCTCATCATGACCGGGATTCGAACCCGGGACCTCCGCTGTCGTAGACAAGATATTTTATAAGATTTCATATTATATAAAGAGCACGCCATTATTTTCATTGCATAGTTCGCTTTACATAGGCATGTGCGTTTATGTCAGCGGCGTTCACTCCGTACTGGGGTATATTGGGTACGAGTATCCAACTATGCGTTATATATTAATTATAGCATGTATTGTGCATGCATGCACTAATACTCTTTGATGTTTGAAATATGTTCACAATTTCTAACTAGTTAAAACTATTACAAAGTGCACCGTATTAGTTTGAGACTACTTGATGAATTCTTACCAGCGCTTTGGAAGCGCAATGTGAAATCTGAATACCATTACAAAAGTGTTGGATTAAAATTTTCGTATACTTACTAGCTTTTTAGTATATTAACTTTTGGTAAAAAGATTTATTATATAGGTACCTATATTTATTTATTTAAATTTGATTGCACAAAATACAAACGTATAGCACAATTGGCGGACTTAATGCTAGAAGCATTATCTACTAGTCAACCATTGGCTCTGACAGAGAACTTAATGTTAAAAAAAAAATAAAAGAAAAAAAAAAATATATATTTTTAAATATGTTAACATAATAAAAGCTTTTAAAAACCAAACTAGGCGACAAATAATCAGTTTAAAGTAAGAATTTGAAACAAAAGTTTGTCTTTATGTCTGTTTGTATGTCCACCCTAATCTCTGAACCTATATTCACTTTTTCTTGTTGCCGTCAGAAATTCCAGACAAAAATCATCTATTTTCTTTCTAATGGTCTTTGCTATCTTTGTACCAAATTTCGTCAAAATCGGTATAGCAGTTTTTGTGTTCATTTGTGACAAACAAAAATACAAAATCATTTTTTTCTCTTTAATATCAGTATGTAATGAGTATAGACATACATACAAACAAATATACTTAACCTCATATGTATTCTTCATAAGAAAGGGTTAACGTAAAAGCCGTAACTAGGCCGCGGGGAAGACGAATAAAAACTGGTAAACATCAATATTTATGATCAGGGAATTTGTTGAGGAAGCTTCTGATGTTTTGCAGAGTTTCAGAGGTCAAGCGTGAATCGGATTATACCAACAGATAAAGTCAAAATATTACAGAATTAGCTTTTACCAGCCGCTTCGCCCACGCGAATTGAGCACTACCTATTAAAAAGCGACGATTTAGCGCCACCTTCACTCGCGGATTTTACGCAACCTACATAAGAAAATAGAGGAATTTTCGCTACAGAGAAGTTTTAAATAAAAAAATCTTTTTGCTTAAATTTTCAAATTATACATTTGATAATAATATATTTTCCCTAAATGACCTAAATAGGAAAATCTTAAAAACAAACCTAACGTCTCTTTCTTGGACAGGTCGGCAGAGACTACATCTTTTACTGATCCCAGCATACTTTTTTTAAATTTATTTTTGTACTTTACACTATTATCGTAGCACCCGCTACGGCGTAGCTACCATCGTAGCACCCTCTACGGCGTAGCTCTCAAAGCAGTATTAGCTACGCCGTAGCTTAGTTCGTAGCAGATACTAAGTGATTTACTGAATATGAATATCAAATGGAGAGCGGCCATATACAAACGTAACGTCTTTATTCTTAACGGGGGTAGATAGAACAAATAGTCACATGGCCACATATTGCTAGTATTATGAGTTGAGATTCAAATATAGGCCATCGTCTACAAGAGAAGTCTATAAATTTATAAATCTATCCCACAGTCGCCTTTTACGACATTCATGGGAAAGATATGAAGTTCAGCTAGTATGCATTATTTATATACAAGGTATATCTATTTTTAAGATTGCTTTACTACAATTGATTTTCAGAGATACATTTTATTCAGCTTCAGTTTAAAACGGCGCATTTAATGATGTCTTTTGAGGCATTGTCCAGGATCCGAACGGAAAGCTTTTGCTCGATGCTCTGTGCTCAATTGGGAACAGAGCACTGAAGAATAAGCAAAGTGTCAATTTTCATACAACGCATTATCGCTTTCGTTTCAAAGGGGTGTATTGATTTTTAATGAAATTATACCATATTAAGGAAATAATTTACACTTAAACCTAAATATACATATATTATACCTATAAACATAAAATTATAATAAAACTAGAAGCCGCCCGCGACTTCGTCCGCTTAGAATCAATCCCGCGGGAACTCTGGGATAAAAAGTAGCCTAGTGTCATTCTAGGTCTTCAACTACCGACGTACCGAAATTCATCGTAATCGGTTCAATAGCATTTGCGTGAAAAAGTAACAAACATCCATATATACATACTCACAAATTTAAGATTCAACGTGGCCTTTTAGTCTTTACGAGACTGTTGGCTTTGTCAACCCCGTAAAAGGTAAATACCTGATCATATTTATTTATGTATTTATAGTTTACAATTAGCTCAATAATAATAAAATACTCAAACATCACACATAACACCTTCTTATTATTATGCGAGTCATTTCACTTAACACAAATTGCGTTACTGGGCGTAATGTAAGAGATGAGTAATTCGGGACATCGTCTCTACGTCACACAGAGTAGAATGCAGAGACAAAGAACTTTATTCATTTTTGGTAAGTCAGGTTTTGAACGAAGCAACTCTCGTTTGACGTTGGCGGCCTTTGCAGGCGAACCTTACCATTTTGGATCATGGTAAAAGCGGCACTATATAAATTCCCTAGTCGCCTTTTACAACAGAAAGAGATAGATTGGTCCTAAGTGGCGTAAACTAACATGATCCAGCTATATCTGGTGATGTTAAATAGGCATATTAGAGGGTTACGAGTACTCTTAACATTTCCATTTTGAACACATTCGAAATTAGTTCCTTAAAAGGTCCTTGAATATGCATGAAAAGAGTAATGAGTGTGGAGGAAGCGGAAGTTGTCTGTAAGGATAGTTGCAAGTGGAAATCTATAATCTCTACCTACCCCAATGGGGAACAGGCGTGATGACATAAAAAAGGCATCATTAACTAGGGTAACGAAACGACTAAACTAATTCCAGTTGAGAAAAAAATACATATTATTGTATGTGTTCTAGTATGTATCTTTCCTTCGCGATAACTCTCAAGCCGATGTCTTTTGTAATAAAATTTGGCAGGTACTTCTTCGGTACTTGGGAAAAAAATCCATGGCTATTTTTAAAAAGGAAAAGTTAGAATTTTTACCTATTTACGGTTTATCTTGAAATTTAGGAAACACATAGTAAGGGTTAATGAGTAAAGACGAATATATTTTTTTTTAATTCGAGAAACGAATATATTTTGACCACGATCTAGCAGTAATACTTAAGGAGACCCCTAAATGAAATGTACTCGTATCAAACCGGTACTTTTTACAGAGCTAAATAATAAAGCTTGGACTCTCTTGTCTCAGTGTCTTCTCTACAGCCATACTGAGTCGTACCGGGTATTGTTCCATTTTGATGGAACCTGCTCGGGTGAGACGCTTGTGAAATTATATTAAAGACGTACCTATGTCCTGCTCCTATATATAATTTTGTGTACATAAATAAATAAATAAATATGTTTTGATCATGAACGAAAATAGATGATCAGAATAAAAACCGATCGTACCTTGATAAAATCGGTGACGTCCTGGTGAAAATTCAGGTCAAGTGTACTGTAATGTAGATGAATAGAAAGAAGTATGCAGGGATCGTGGGAAAAAATGTAATCGCTGCCTACACATCTGGAAAAGAGGCGTGATTTTATCCGGGTATATATGAAAATGATCCGTTTGAACATGCTACGTTGTATTCAAGGTAGATTCGAACTATTTTGGTTTCATTTTGAATCGCAACATTACATCTGCCAGTCTGACGCACAATGTATTCGATGATTTCTTAGTAAAGTAAACCCAAATGAAACTTAGGATTCTTCTTGTAGGCGATTGGCTAGCAACCTGTCACTTATTTGTTCTCAATTCCATCATCAAGTTGTACAGCAGATCGTGACCTATCAGTATTTGCGAGACTGTTGGTTCTGTCTACCCCGTGAGGGATAAGGACGTGGTTATATGTAGACATATACGTATGCACATTCAAAAAACTTTACTAGAAAAATACATACATACATAAAATCACGCCTCTTTCCCGGAGGGGTAGGCAGAGACTACCTCTTTCCACTTCCAATGATCTCTGCATACTTCCTTCGCTTCATACACAATCATAACTCGAAACTAACTTAAAACTCATACTAGAAAAATGAACAAAATTTTATTAGAATTGCCAAAGATAAACTATTTCATTTTAGTCGGTTACCTACAATATATTTTCGTGAAAGTCATAAGCACGAGATGAAATTCTTTCGAGCATAAAATTATCATAACACTGAAAACAACGCATTTTCCCTATTTTTTTTTTACAATAATTGGTCCGATATGAAGTCAAATTACACGCGCCTTTTATCAACGCCTACATATTTCCAGTAATCTCTCTAAAAATATATGTTTACATTCTTTAAGACTACAGTTTTTTCCCGTGTTTTCCGAAAACAAAAGTACCTTTTGTTACTCCTGAAGGTAAAAAAATACTCAAAAGTCAGTTCCTTATTAAACATACAAATTACCTTGTATGCTTAAATCGAAATCGAAATCATATCGATATTGATCCTAGGCGTGGAAAACATTTTTGATTCAGGATTCATCAATCTTTTTTTTACCACTAAATGTGTTGTTAGCCCATCGCCTAAATGAAGGATCCCAAGTTTATAAGCTTATCCCTTAGTCGCTTTTTACGATATCCACGGGAAATAGAGTGATCCTATTCTTTTTCATATTTGTGCCGGGAACCACACTGCACTTATCCGTTTTATATCACCCTGAACCATGATTGATAAATTAATAAATGAAAAATTGATAAATATGCAGGAAGGAAAATTTATATGCAAGGACCAGAAAGAGTAGTCTTTGCCTACCCCTCCGGGAAAGAGGCCTGAAGTGATGTGTGTAGTATATTGTCCATACACCCAGCGTTGCTGTGAAAGACATGTCGCGGTGTCTATGCCGCTGAGGCGATATTAATGGACATCCTTGCATTTAATTATTTATTTATTTTATTTTAAGCTGACATTTGAATTTATTATTATTTTATTTTAACTTATTTTATTTGTATTTTTATATTAAGGTTAATTAATTAATTTAAGTATAGATTGATTTTTATTTTTAAATTATGATTGCGATTCGATTTTTAATTTAATATTGATTTAATTTTATCTATTTGATTTTATTGAAAATTGTATATGGATCTTTGTTGTCTGAAATAAATGAAATTTATTTATTTATTTATTAACCGTTATTTTTATATTTCATCGTCAAGACTCCATGTTAAAAATAAATAAACGGGCATTAGATAACGTTAATGGCAAGGGGTTGCCACAAACAATATTACTTATGTAAAAAAAGGTGAGAAAATGTTTTCCTGACGAGTATTAAAATTGAGGAAAATGTGGGAAAAATGATATCATATGCCTTTATGAGAAGGTAATGTTACATGATAAAGTCTTATTTAAATAAAAAAATATGAGAAAAAAATCTACATAAAGGTTATGATGACAAGGTATCATTGTTTAATGTAAATTTCTTGACAATAAATAGGTATATGTTCCATATGAATATTATGTTTGGTAAATTAATAAATAATTGGTGATTATGATTACGCCTCTTTTCCAGAGGTTAAGGCAGTGATGACCTCTTTTTACTTATCATGATCCCTTTCTTTTGCTTTGTCCACATTAATTATCGTCGATTTAGGATACTCTTTTACCCGCGACTTCTTCCGCGTCGTAGTTTCTTTTTTTGTCATTAAAAATTATCTCTTGATACAGCGATAGAGTTGACCACTATCTAAAATAGTAACAAATTTCATTCACTCCATCTCTCTCCCATGGATGTCGTAAAAGGCGACTAAGGGGTAGGCTTATAAATTTGAGATTCTTCTTTTAGGTTTTGGGTTAGCAACCCGTCACTATTTGAATCTCAATTATATCTTATAGCCAAATAGCTAAACGTGGCCTATCAGTCTTTACAAGACTGTTGGCTCTGTCTACCACGCGAGGGATATAGACGTGATTATATGTATGTATAATTTTAGTTGGGATTCAATGCAATTCATATTTATTCCGTACAGCTAGTATGTAGCATTTCCTACGTTCCTACAATTTATATCTTGTTCGTTACAGCGGCGGCTGGTTCTCGGTAATTCACACGCAAGTCAGACTTCGCGGATTTATAAGTCGAGCCTAACTTGAGGCCATGGGGTAGGTATAAGTTATTATTATGCAGTTCGTTAACAGTCGTGACAAAAAGGGGCCAACGTAGAAATTGGAAACAAATAATGATGATAATAGAAATACCATTTTGTTTGAATGTAAACTCTTTGTTATCAATGTGGATGAAGCGAAGGAAGTATGCAGAGATCGTGGCAAGTGGAAAGAGGTAGTCTCTGCCTACCCCTCCGGGAAAGAGGCGTGATTTTATGTATGTATGTATGTAAACTCTTTATTGCAGTATAAATAGTATAAGAAGAAAAAATATAACTTACTACTTATTATTCAAAAAAAAAATGATTTAAGTCCAATTTCTCACATCAAAGTGCAAATAGTTACTTATAGCTACTTCTATGTAGTATGTTGAGTGCAAATAGTTACTTTAGAACACTTAGTAGGTATATTTCTTACACTTCACTATTCTTTTCTTTATCTATACATACATATAATAAAATAGTGACTGAAATGGATAGAGGGACACTTGGAATGAATAATAGAAAGCAAAAATTTTTTTGAATTTCTTCTCTGTCTGTCTGTATGTAGGTATGATCACGATTATCTCCGAAAATACTGAACCGATTTACTTCAAAACTACTATACTACTCAAACTTTCACCATTTGCTTTGTTTTAACTCAGAAGAACATTTAAAGTTTGTTTCATCAAAATCGGTTTACTAAAAAAAAAGTTATCGACATTTGAATGAACTCAAGACATGAGTTTGCCTGCAAATAAGTTACGAAATTTAAAATTCAAGTCATTTATCATTTTACGACAGCATTATACCTATAACATATAAATATAAGTGAAAGGCGACTAAGGGATAGGCTTACAAACTTGACATTCTTTTTTAGGCGATGGGCTAGCAACCTGTCACTATTTGAATCTCAATTCTATCATAAAGCCAAATAGCTGAACGTGGCCATTCAGTCTTTTCAAGACTGTTGGCTCTGTCTACCCCGCAGGGGATATAGACGTGACAATATGTATGTATGTATATATTTTTTTGTGTTGTTTGAGTATTTTATTTAAAAAAACTGAAAATCAACATACTACTTATAATAAAACGGTAAAAATATTTTGTCTGTACATTTAATATTTTGACAGAAACGGATAGAGATTTTTTTTTTAATTTTTTGTCTGTCTGTCTGTATCTGACTGTATGATTAAGATTCAACTCAAACTTTACGCGGACGAAGTCGCAGGCAACAGCTAGTTTTGTAAATAAAGTCCAAATTCCCAAATCAGATTTGAGCATATTTCCCGAATCCTGTCGTGCTACAGTCAATCCGAGAAACGTCGTAACTGAATTTTCTACGGCCATTGTAAGATTCTGATTTTTATTTAACAAAAAAAGAAATGAATTGTCGTACACTTTTCTATAAAATTATTTTCTCATTACATAGTGTAGTCCAAATTCCTTAATATGAGTTCAAACCATATAATATAGGACGAAACAGCCATAGCCATAGCAATAACCAAGAAATAAGTGGATTTTATAATATTTTGTAACTTTTCTTTGTGTTTTTATTAAGTGTTATCTCTAGTTTTCATTGTGCCGTGTGGTTCCCGGCTCCAATAAAAAAAGAATAGGACAACTCCATCTCGTTCCCATGGATGTCGTAAAAGGCGACTAAGGGATAGGCTTATAAACTTGTGATTCTGCTTTTATGCGATAGGCTAGCAACCTGTCACTATTTGAATCCCAATTCTATCACCAAGCTAAAAAGCTGAACGTGGCCTATAAGTCTTTTCAAGACTGTTGGCTCTGACTACCCCACAAGGGATACAGACGTGACTAAATGTATGTGTATGTATGTTTTTATCAAGTAAATAACGTCGAAATTCCCAAATCCGATTTCAACTTATAGAGAACAAATCCGATCGTACTACAGTCAATCCGAGTAACGTCGCAACTGAATTTTCCACGGCTATCGTAAGATCCAAGGAATCCAATGCATTTGTGCCTCTAAAAGCATTTGAATCGATTTGAAATAGATGTACCAGCTCCGGTAAATGTGGTAAATCGCATTGGGCTTAGAACGGCGAAAGCTTAGAAAATTGAGCTTATGCGGTTAGTATTTTAAAATGGTCGAGTATTCAAGTCTCACTTAATACTTCCTAGAAGAAGAAATAGGATGAAACGCTTAGAAATTCTTTGTTTCTTTAACATTGCACTTAAAGCTGTGTGTTTTCTAAGTTCTTTCTTAAACATCACAACAGGTTAGGCTTCACCTTGCTAATTCTTTGTGACTAAATATTTTTCACGTGTCATTTGCTTTTCACAAACTAAATACCAATTATGCGACAGTAAAAATATTAGGTATCATTTAAGATTGTTTTTTTTTCACTAATTTTAATAAACGAATAATCCCGCTAATATCCTTTCCTGTGAGAATTTCGGGAAATTCTTATTACTATATAAGGTACCTACATACGAAATTTCAAGTCTCTTGACACAACAGTTAGGGCCTTTTTGTCAGTCAGTCAGTTACGGAAAAGTTTTTATAGATACAAACATATGGTCACGTCTACATCCCTTGCGGGGTAGACAGAGCCAACAGTCTTGAAAAACTGAAAGGCCACGTTCAGCTGTTTGGCTTAATGATAAGTTGATAAAGATTGAAAATATTTAAATGGTGACAGAAGAGAAAGAGATGCCGAGTGCCGTGTGGTTCCCGGCACCAATTAAAAAAGAATAGGACCACTCCATCTATTTCCCATGGATGTCGTAAAAGGCGACTAAGGGATAGGCTTACAAAATTGGGATTCCTTTTTTTTAGGCGATGGGCTAGCAACCTGTCACTATTTGAATCTCAAATCTATCATTAAGCCAAATAGCTGAACGTGGCCATTCAGTCTTTTCAAGACTGTTGGCTCTGTCTACCCCGCAAGGGATATAGACGTGACAATATGTATGGGAAAGAGATGGAGTGATAATATTCTTTTTTATATTTGTGCCGGGAACCACACGGCACCAGATATTGATAGTAGTAAAAAATTGACGTTGAGTTAGTTTATCTCTTAACGTAAGTTTTCAACTATAGGGCCATCTATATAATTTACTACGTATATATTTATTTACCTTGCCAATATTCGACAATAAGACTCAACAGTAAACAAATGAATGAAAGCAATCTACACAATATCCGCAGAATGGACCGAGCTATGAATAAATTACAGTTGAAATACAAGGCTAGGCTTATACCGTATTGTTCTCCGTTACTGATTTCATGATGAGTGATTTAGCCGGATCCAAAGGTGACTGGTGTCACCATGGTGTCATGGAAATTTATTAATTTCACAAATAAACCACTAAAATAATATGAAATTTATAATTATCTTTATAGTAAGTTATGAAAAGACAGACGCACAAAATATTTCTTTTGATTTTTTAAAATAATTTCAAATTAAAACTTTGTCTTTTCGTTATAAGCCTTAAATTGCAGAAAAAAAATGCAATTTCAAACAAAATCAATAAAGAAAAACGAAAGGTAACATCTTGAAATGCATTTACAAAGAAAGAAAGAATTCAATTTTATACCCTAACTATTTTACATAAGGATCTATTTCCTCAGCAAGTTCTATATTAGGGTACCCTTTAGTTTGATTATAGTGCGTCGAGGGACCGCATTTCACAAAATCCCCCTTCCGACCCCAAATATTTACAGCTTTTTTTCAAAACCGTACCTGCTGTGTAGATATGTAGGTACTTATTTAAAGGCTGGCTCAATTTGTGTACATATCTGTCCCTGAATCAATTCTTAATATTACAAATGATAATGTGTGGTTATGTGTTTGTTTGTCCGTCAAAACCACTGACCGATCTCTATGAAATTTTACATACATACAGTGTGGGTGGAGTACGGAAACGTACGTACTTATGGTACTTTTTACGGGAGAATCCGCAGGCGAAAGCTAATATTAATTTATTTAATTCTTGGCCAACATAAATAGCAGATCGTAGTTGTCCTTTTTACGATAATTCAGCCTTTGTACTATTTTTATTATGCACATACATACACAGATTTACCAAGTATCAATACCTTAAGGGTTGAGCGAAAGATAATAGTCACGAGACTCGTCTTTTTCTAAGAAATGATAACTTATATAACGACCACGCTGGTCTGGTAGCAAAGAAAATACATAATGTGTGACAGCTGCTTCTTTTCCCGTGCAAATTGTAAAAGTCGAAGAGGGAAAGGATTACCCAAGTGATATCACCTGGATTATCAAAGTGGAATTAACCAAATTTAAGACCCTTCTTTTAGGTGAAGGGTCCTGTCACTTTTTGAATGTCAATTCCATCAACAAGTCATTCAGCTGAACTTGCCCTCTCAGTCTTGGACTGTTTTAAGCGATATAGACATAATCATTACGTATTTAAGAAATGTTTAATTCGATAACAGAACTCCCATCCAAATCGAGCTAGTATATTTCGACATAATCATGAACAATCTTGTGTATTGTTTTTTATACGAACCTCCTTTTCTGACGTCGGTATACCTGTCGGTTGATAAAAATCTATGTCTTCGTTAGAAAAGGCGCAGGCATCGGTACAAGCCGAGTAAAGTGTTTCAAGTAGAAGGGGAACGTTTCGTTCCCCTAACTCCTACCCCAAATCGCACTATATTACATTTCCTGTTGGAATTTATGTACCAGTTCTATTGGAATTCGTTGAGGCCTATGGATGAATGGTTAAGGTATCTGAAACGTGAGAAATACGGTCATGCACTCTCTTACGTACGGTCTTTTTGAGTTACGTACATTAGTTTGATTGTTAACCAGTGCTCTTACGGTAAGGCAAAACCGTTGCCTGTATGTGCACGTTTCAAAATCGTACTTTTTCTCTCTTTAAGAGAATTTGTTAGCATTCAACCTACTCAGATCAATGGCTATATCATATAATTATTTAATTATGGATTTAGCTATATTCACATGAACTTGGTATTGGGATTTTGGTTTTATCTACTCTTACAGGGAAAAAACGTGATATAATAATATATCATTCGGAAAATTTGATTCGAAACCTTTGTATCGAATAATTATCGTTTTTGATTTTGGTGGAAATAATTGGCCCTTGCAATTGGAATGAAAGTTAAGTGTCTTTAAATAATTGTAGAAAAAAATGATATGGTAAGTTTTGTTATAAAGGAAAAAATTTTATGATAAGTAAGTACATGTACGCAATCATGCAAGAAAACTGTCACTATTTGAATCTCAAATACATCTTAAGCGATACAGTCCAACTGAACGTGGCCTTTCAGTCTTGACGAGATTATTGGCTCTATCTACCCCGTCAGGGATAAAGACGTGAATATTTGTATGTTATGTATGATTGCTGAAGATATTTTATTATTACAAAAATGATGTGAACTGAATTTTTTTAACTTGGTTACAGATTGAATACACTGCCTTATGCAATTGTAACGCTACATTTTCCCTTTACAAATCAACGAATTATTTCCAAAGTTTACTTGGCATTTTCTTGATTGAGGAGAATTTTTCCCTATACTTTTAATGATTTCCTTTCAATTTTATAAAGCACGCACCACATCACTACGCATCTAATCTCTTTCGTATGCTTATGTTTTCATTAGACGTTAAAATTAATTATTTTCAGGTAAGGAAAGTCACTAGCGAAGTGGACCCATTTAAAACAAAGTGTGGGCGGGAAAAAATTAATGCGATTCACTTGAATTAATTAATAAAACCCAAGGGGAAAATACCGAACGGGCTGACACGAAAACATTCCCAAATCGATGAACATTACAAAACAGACATTACTCTATATGACTGTACACACGTAAAGGCCTGAAATCAACACGCATAAAGGCGTTATCACAACCGATGATCGCTCCAACAAAAAATCTACTTACGGCTGGTGTGAACCAGTTCGAAGCAGAAAAATCCGGTTTGATCCGCTCCTTTCTGGCTCAAACACTTGGCAAACAGTCACGTTACAACACAAACTGTCACAAGCACACACACGGCAGATATTTAGATATGTAAAGGTCGTATTTAATTAGGGAAAGATATTTGATACGCGCGACACGGCGGCGTCAATACGCGGACTGAACGGCCATGACACTTTTGGCTGGGGCGCCGTACGCATGCGCCCTAACAACCTTAAGGTCATTCCCCATTGTTCCTCCGTTATGAGGGTAGGAATATCAACCCAAATTGGGAGTGAAGAAACCTTTTAAATCGCCAAATCCTTCAAACGGTTTATACAAAATGGATTGATGCAGATGTAATTATGGGAAATCGGATTGTAAACCTTATGAGTAGAATTATGAGTTGATTTCATAATGGGCTTTGTGTCAATACTGCTTAAAGAGGGGAAATAATTTATTAATACGTAATTTAATGTTTCATCATTCATCTAAAATAAGGGTGTGTAGTCCCTGTTTAAAAAGGCTTTTTGTTGATAAAAATTGTCCATTCTCATTATCATCCTTCTGACGTGAGTTCCGGTTGCTTTTGCTCTGTGTTGAGGAGCCCGGAATGCGCCTAAGCCCATGATCATGGATTGGGTAAGACAGGCTTTTTCAATAAACGACTCCCGTCTAACCTCCGCAACTTTACAGAACTGGCCATTCTGGATATAGGTATTTTAAAATTAAGGTAGTTATGACATTAGAAAACAGTTATTTTACGTTGCTTTTTGAAAAAAAACGAGGCAAAAGAACAAATAGTTTAGTAACCTCAGAATATTTTGAAAATGAACTTTTCTGTCATGTTTTATTTGCCATATTATGTATTTATAAGATTATGTATGATTATGGTAATTCTATTCATATTCATATTTTATATGTTTATTATAGCTTTAGTCGTTATTTCCATTTTTAAGGAAAATTCATTTTTACATTATTAATCTTCACTAAAATTAAATACCATGATAGAATTTTAATAATAATCTCAACATCACAACGCTTAATCATAAATCGTTGCCCTACGTGGAAAAATTCTTAATAAAAATCGTTTTCTTATACATACAGCCTTATGATCGCCCTAGCACGTCCCTGCCTCATATTTTTATCTTATTTTGAACTTTAATCCTCTGATTTAAGGCTCATTATAGTGTTTGTAATTTGCTAGGTGGTCAGATTAAACCTCTTTGCACTGGGCATAGATGATTACCAAGTACAGGTATAAGGTATACCTGCGATTGTTCAAGGCTTATAAGCAGTACGTAGATGGTCATATTCAGGCGGATGCCCGTTTATAATTAACTATTGTTTTACTAATTACTGGTGGTCGAAGGCAGACCCCGGGCTCCTCTGCCGATAAGAGAGTATACATCCGGGACTGATGCTAGAAATATGATGAATGACAAAGATTGGATGTATTATACATACCTATTAATAAGCGGACATTGAAGTCAGAAAAAAAATTAAATACTCAAAGTCTGAAGTATATTTTTTGTTAAACTTTTTACGAGCGAGCACTATTTAAATCTCAATTCCATCTTTAAGCAAAACCGCCTGCCTTTCAGTCTTTATGAGACTGTTGGCTCTGTCTAAAGGGATAAAGACATGAGATTATAAGTATACACTTATAATATTTAAAGAATGATGTAAGCAAAGCGAAGAACAACTAATTGATATCACTTTCCCATATTGGTTTCAAATACATAATTTAGTAGAATTATAACATACCCCCATTGTATTATGACTGAGCTTGTTTAAAAGTAATAGAATGTATATCTGCTACGTTTCAATAGTCAAATAACTATCGGGTCCCACTGGGAATTGGCCACTTTGCTACAATCGCTGAAATAGTTCCTTCGGGCGCCATAAGCAAACCCGCACCCAGTCAACTAAAAATAAGATTATACATACATACATACATACATACATTGTCATATGGTCCCGTCTATATCCCTTGCGAAGGAGACAGAGCCAACAGTCTTGAAAAGACTGAAAGATTATGATATGGACATTACTTCGACGAGCATTTACTTGTTGCACAATTCCTAAGTAAAATTGAGGCGAAAATGGAAAACGAAAATACGCAATAGGTAACTTACTGCCTTGTAGTTCCCGGCACCAATTAAAAAACTGGATAGGACCACTCCATCTCGTTCCCGTGGATGTCGCAAAAGGCGACTTAGGGATAGGCTTATATACTTGGGATTCTTCTTTTAGGCGATGGGCTAGCAACCTATCACTATTTGAATCTAATTACATAAATAAGCCATATTGCTTCAAGACTATTGACTCCGTTTTTCCCGCAAGGATTACAGGCGTGATTATAAGTATGAAGCCTCCAGAAGAATGGGTGCGGCAACTAAGTGATGCCTGGACGAATTCCTCTGGGACCATGGATATTTCAATATCTGCCAAGCCGATACGGCCCGCAGACCGCCCTTACGGAATTTGGTCCGGCCCTGGCATCACCATACATTCTATATGAAAATTCTATTATTTATTGCATTATTTGTATTGAAATTGCATGGTAGGTGTTTTAAGTCGCATGATGTCATACATAGTTAGCTCACCGCCTACTAGCCTTTCCCTTGATAAATAAATACATATATACGTGTTACGAGATATTTATTTATTTTAAACATTAATGCTTGCTTAGGTTTCCAGATAATTTAAATAGATAAAAGCACTCCGAGGGACCTCGGGATATTGATTACAAAAATATATACATTCTCTATTGTACATTCAACCTTAAATATTATTATTTTCTGATTTTGATGACTTAAAACTAAAATATTGTCAAACGCTTACGTATGTATTTGTATATAAGAATTCTAATCAGCAAAAGAACGATGAAGCATCGAAATCCAATGGAAGGATTTGAGTGTCCATTCTTTCGGTAATAAAGTACCCCACAGACAATCAATCATCTTTGCAGCATTTAGGGGACACTGAAACAAATAACTATGTTGGAAACATTGCCACTCGGAAATGCTGTGGGCGGAAGGGCGGCCCCTTGATGGGGAAAAACAATAATTCTGAACAACTTCAGACGAAGAAATTATTCTTATTCATTTTAAGCTATTTACAAGAGCTTTCAGATATCGCGGATCAATACAAATATCTGAAATCTGGAGCGTTAGCAGCTTTTCTTCCCTAGATTGTACAAGTCAAAATTGGTGCCGTGTGGTTCCCGGCACCAATACAAAAAAGAATAGCACCACTCCATCTCTTTCCCATGGATGTCGTAAAATGCGCTTAAGGGAAAGGCTTACAAACTTGGGTTTCTTTTTTGGGCGATGTGCTAGACTCAAATAGACTCAAATAGTGACAGGTTGCTAGCTCATCGCCTACAAGTATAGTCCCAAGTTTATTAGCCCTGCCCTTATAACTCTCCGCCACGCCTATTTAGTAAATTAACCACTAATACTGCCCTATAAATCTGTCAATGCACTTTCAGAACGAGGGTGAGTGACCTCATGTGATTACGTGTGAACAAGCCTTTATGACTCGTACGCTCCCTTTGGTTTTTAATTTAATTAAGTAGGTGGAATTGCAAATAAAACTGAAGCCATAATAATATTGGGTATTTGGAATAGCAATTATTAGAGGTGTAGTTTCTTAAATTAAGTTTATGCAATGGATGCTATGACGTGCAAGATTAAAGATATTATTTTTGACTAGTTATTTATTTATTAACAATAACCAACCCTATCATTACAGTGTTACCCAATGCGATAGAGTAGCTTATTAAAATTATAATTTTATTAAGTAATGCCAATGACTAAGTTCACGTGTATGAATGGTTAAAATTAAAAATAAACTAAATTATAAGTTAAACTACTTACTTAATTCGTAACCGATTGAAAAGTATGATTATTTCAAGAATAATTTTAAAAAAATATTCTTTATAGTACATTCTACTTTTACTCGTATATTCACTCATGTGCAAACAATATTTCCGACAAGCTGTTTGATCGATTGCGTTTCAAATTACACTCAGTTCCTTCATGGTAACAGTGCAAACTCGACATCAGGGTAGAAAACATGGGAATAAGCAAATTAAAACTTAAAAAAGGCGTTTATTTTGGACATCCAGTCCAGTTTTGGAAAGTAAGTATTTTGTTTTATTTTTTTAACTTACAAGAAGAGTGTGAATGTGACCGTTGGAATGGGAAGACCTATACGTACGTACATTAATCATATCGGGGACATCCTAAACTTAAAGGGACATCGAAAAACTATTTTTAAAATGTTACCAGTTACACATTTACACAATACTCGAGGAAGTCCGCGTAAAACGAAACGTCACCATAATATATATTATATGAAATTTCATAGATTCTTTATGCCAATAAAAAAAGTCTTAATGATTTATGAAATAAATATGAAAGCAAACTACTACATAGTTTCTGAAATTTAATTTTTGTTTTTTTTTTATTCCAGGAACGCCAAAGGAAAGAAATGGAGGCTGTGGTGGACGTGGCAGAGATGCAGAAACTTGCAGACGTTGTGGACTACGACGCAGTTCATTTGCATAAGTAAAATGTCTTGTTCTAAGCCCCTCGTCTACTCTCCAAGTGCACCCCACGTTAAAATGGCTTATGTAGTTAATTACGTACCTGTTGTTTAATTATATGGAACATAATATGTGTTTAGGTTCAAAGCTCTACAAATACATTCTTCACTTTCCATTTCATTAGATCTTGTTCCACTAATGCATTCAGCGAATAGATATATGGATCACCACAGCGCATCGCAGAGTTAATTATATTTGACATAGAGTGCGCATTGGGTTCTACGTCTTTAAGCATGAGCATTTAGTAATGAAGTCCAGTGATCTCTTCTTAGCTGTCAGCTTCAATAATTTGGATTTTCTAAAAATACGTTTTTGGAAATGATATTTTATTGCTGTTTAAAGCTCTGGCATGCTTTAACGATTGGCCGATTGTCTATTAACTAGATAAAAACGGGAGTTTCTTTATTTACATATCTAAATACATAGGTCTAAAGTGACTAAACAACACTAACATCTACATATAAAAGGTGACACATGTATTTAATACCTACCTAATGAGTTGACATCGTCTAATGAGAAACGATTTCTAGAAGTTTCTGTGAGCAATTCTAGTAATCAGACAAAAACTAATATAATGCTACAAATTGCTTTTATCTGTTTAACTTTTATCGGTAAAAATGTCTGGTTGTTGCTTCAATGCACGCTCTTGTTAAAATAAAGGATTTTTAATACTACCTCTGTGATATGGATGCATCCGTAGAGAGTTAACTCTGCAGTTTGCAACTTTAACTAACTCATTTTAATTAAACATAAAAGTAAAATATGTCTTCGCTTTGTACGCAAATGTTATGACCGGTTTAATTTGTGAGAACTTTGCATTCGTTTGAATGGTGCATTGAAATTATTTAGTACTAAGTTTGTTACATTGCATAAACACGCCTCTTTTCGGGAGGGGTAGGCAGAGAGGACATCTTTTTACTGGTCAGTATCCCTGCATACTTCTTTCGCTTCATCCACATTCATGACTCTCTTCATGCAATCTCGATGGTTTCAGGTACCCTAGACCTGACAGGCCAGGACATCTGTGATGTGATCAGGGTACATTCGTCTAGGCCTTCCCATTCTCCTTAATTAATTTTTTTTTTCTTTTCAACAGATTAATAATAAACAGAACTGAAGAGAAGTTACGTCAAATATTCAAGCAAGAAGAATTAGATCTCTGACAGCGAAGAAACAGGCTCAAAGCATTGCTGGAACAAGAAGAAGAAGAATTTATTCAGGAAATTGCTACTAAACAGGCTTTAGAAGATTCCATTTGTAACAAACTAAGAGAAGAAAAAGCGCAGAAGATGGAAGAGGAAATTGAAAAGCAGAAGGTTGTTGAATGTCAGAAGGCCTTGGAAAGGGAGAAAATGTAAGTAAGTAAGGTACATACATAAGTTTGTAAAAACGTCCATATCCCGTGCTGGGTAAACAAAGCCAAAGACGAGACTACATTTTTACAAATGTCATGAACCCTACATTCTTCTTTCACTTCATCCACATTCTCCTCTATATGATAGCAGCAGCAGTTTCGGGTACTCTTGATCCGACCTATGGCAAGCACTTTTTTTTCATTTGTAATAGTTTTGAGTGCGCTTGACGTCAATCTTCAGGGTGATGCACGCAGGCTAAAATAGTGCCTATTCACTCTTGCCTTGAAAACCCCCGAAGTTTTATAATTTTACGAGTATAAAGGTATCTAGGTAGGTAGGTAATCTAGGCCGTATGGTTTCCCGGCACCAATACAAAAAATAATAGGATCACTCCATCTCTTCCCATGGATGTCGTAAAAGGCGACTAAGGGATAGTAAGACAAACTTGGGATTCTTTTTTAGGCGATGGGCTAGCAACCTGTCACTATTTGAGCCATTCAGTCTTTTCAGGACGGTTTGCTCTGTCTACCCCTCAAGGGATGTGGACGTGACTATATGTATGTATGTATGTATTAATCTAGGCCCTTCTACTCCATTGTTCCTATTCGCATTCTTATTCTCATCTTTTATCAATCCGCGCCACATGACCAATCCATCTAAGCATTCCCTTTTCTACATATATACATATATTTTGAAATCTGATTTTGACAATAAAATACTTTCCAGAGCAAAAGGCATGCGTTGCACTAAAGAAGACGAGCGTCACCTGAGAGAAGTCCAGAAGATGCAGATGCTGGAGAAGAGATACATGGAGCAGGAAGAACAAGACCTGGAAGTGATGTGGCACCGTGTGTTGTTGGACGATGTACGGAAGAAGGTAGTTAGCAATTTCAATTTCTTTGCATTTGGGCCCAGATTTTGTTCTCCTTCTTCTTACTTCTGTCGTAAGCTAATCCCGGTTACATCTTCACCTGTGTCGGAACCCGGGGTGCGTATTTTGACTAAGATCCTGGACTGGGTAAGTCAGATTTTTACAGGAAGCAACTTCCTTCTAAATTCTGCAACCTCAGGGGAACCCAAATCTTATATTTGGATTATGGTTGCAGTTGCCTAAATGGGCAGGTTCCTTCATGATGTTTTAGCTCACAAATATAGCATCGATTAGCACCCCAACTGATGGGCATAAATCAAATAAGAGACATTTTTATTTTAATGACCAAGACGCGATTTGAACATGTGTCTCCATCAGGTACTAGTTAACGATTCTATCATCGACGCACTCAATGATTTTATTTTTTAGGTAGGTACCTAAGCACATATTCAAACTTTATTGTCTAAAAAGAAATTAAAACCAAGTGAACTGATCTCCTACGGTATTCTCTGGCAGACGAACCTTTGAAACAAACTTTCCATTGTATTATTATAAATATAAAAGCAAGTTTGTTTGTAATTGTCTCTTCACGCGTTATCTACGTAACCAATCCAAAAGAACATTGAGAATCTGCAGAAGGACATAGGGTACTTTTTATCCGGGTAAAAACTATCCTGTAGAATTTGCAAAAAACCTGTATTATTTTGTAAGGACACTAAATTCGCGCATTTAGTTAGCTAAACATAAAAATAACATTTACAGGAGCGACTAGAGAAAAGGGAAGCGGAAAGAAGACAAAAGGAGATGATGGAACGCCGTCACGCATACGACGAACAGATAGCCATCGCTAATAGAAAGAGACAGGAGATACTGCTGGAGGAGAGAGAGAAGGAGAACAGGAGATTGGAGATGATGAAGAAGAAGATGGAGCAGGATCATTATAATGGTTACGACATAAGATTTTTTTATATACTTATTGTTTAGTAGTTAAAAAATAAGATTGAATAGGATATTTACCTAAAAGTAGCATTGGTAAGTAAGTTTCAAGTTCAAAATTTATTTTAACTTGTGATTCAAGTTCAAAATTTATTTTAACTTGTGATTCAAGTTCAAAATTTATTACATTCTCCTTAGATTAAATACAACTACTATCAAACATAAATGACCTTTTATTATTAAGATTAATTTTAATAATAAAGTTTTTATTTTAAAATTCTCTGCACCATTATCAGAGAGGCGTGATTTCTCTATGTATGAAATGAGTGGTAAAGTAAATTTCAAATTTAATTTAGCAATAAAACGGAAAAAAGAGCAGCAGATGTTAAACAAGAAGAACTTCATAGAAGGTCACGAAGAGAAATTGACTAGACTGAGACAGCAGAAACAAAGAGAGAGGGAGATAGACAACAACACGATTCAAAACGCTATGGAAGAGTTGAGGACGGAGAAACAGAAGAAGATTATGGAAATGGTAAAAATGCATTAATACCTATCAATGTATGGTTTACCTATTTGAAAAATAATAACCACGTCTAGGGCTGACGAGGCTGACATTCCCTCCGTACACTCACACGCAGCTGCAGAGTATAAAAATATCGAATTGATCAAACCAAAATATTTTGTAAATATGAAAACCCTGAATAACAATACTTAATTTTTTATTATATATGTATTATGACTCATCAGCTTCAAACGACTTTAAACTATGAAAGAATCGTCTAATTAAACTAAAATTTTGGCGTAGAAAAAAAAAAAACATTTTTTTTTTGAAAAAAAAATGTTGTAACTTAAGTACTTTTCTTCTACAGGCCGGTCACTTTGGTAGTTCCTCTGAATGATATATAAGAGGACTAAAATGCCTAGGAACCATTAAAACCTACACCATACAAAATTCCCAAAACTACAGCAATTTGAAATGCACTGTGATATGAGAGTAAACATACATACATACATATGGTCACGTCTAAATATAAATATATACGGGACAAATTACACTGATTGAGTTAGCCTCGAAGTAAGTTCGAAACTTGTGTTACGAGATACTAACTCAACGATACTATATTTTATAATAAATACTTATATAGATAAACATCCAAGACCCAGGCCAATCAGAAAAAGTTCTTTTTTCATCATGCCCTGACCGGGATTCGAACCCGGGACCTCCGGTGTCACAGACTAGCGTACTGCCGCTGAGCCAAAGAGGCCGTCTAAGTCTATACTACGTCTATATCCCTTCCGGGGTAGACAGAGCCAACAGTCATGAAAAGACTGAATGGCCACATTCAGCTATTTGGCTTAATGATAGAATTGAGATTCAAATAGTGACAGGTTGCTAGCCCATCGCCTAAAAAAGAATCCCACGGTTGTAAGCCTATCCCTTAGTCGCCTTTTTCGAGATCCATGGGAAAGAGATGGAGTGGTCCCATTCTTTTTTGTATTGGTGCCGGGAACCACACGGCATATGAGAGTAAAATGTAGCTAAAAACCTACTTATACTTAATTGATCAATTATTGCATGTTGGTGGTTGTCCAGAATTTGTAAATCTTCTAAAGTTGTTAAAAAACTGAATTAAGCTTTATTTTTATTACCGATTTAGTAATGTATCCGACCTTTACAAAATACATTACCCGCCTACCTACACGAGTACATTATTATTATCTTACTCAAATATCTTTTTCAGAGAAATTTACAAATAGAAAAGCGAATTTTCACGGAAAATGTCAACATTGAGAGAGAACAACTGAACGAACTGGACTTAGCAGCTGAAAAAATATCAGAAGAATGGCAACGGATGGAAGAAGAAAGAGTGGACGAGAGGATGAGAAATATGGAGAGAGATAGGAGGATGACTAAAGAGGTAGGTACCAAAGGAAAGTACATATACATATGATCACGTCTTCATCCCTTACGGGGTAGACAGAGCCAACAGTCTTGACAAGACTGCAAGGCCACGTTCACCTGTATAGTTTAATGATGGAATTAAGATTTAAATAATGACATGTTGCTAGCCTATCATCTATAAAACAGTGTGTAGCCTGTCCTTTGATTGACTTGTACAACATACATACAATAATCACGTATAGCGGGGCGAGATCGAGAAGTAAAAGCCAACTACGGGATAACAACTTTACTTCGGTAACTTATAAAAAGAAATAACAAAACTCGCTCGCTAATAAGAAGTGCATACCGCACCGGTCCGCGCGTTGTTTAAAGACTGCCTTGTTCAATGAGGCGCACGGGCGGTCCTCGACGCGGGCGCTGGGAACGGCGTGGTATGGACGAGGGGGGCGCAGGGTGACGCGATGTCTCCCCGGAAGGGCCTACAATGTTGCCCGCTATACACGTCTATATCCCTTACTAACCAACAGTCTTGAAAAGACTGGGACATGAGATAGGCCACGTTCAGCTGTTGTTTGGTTTATTGATAGAATTAAGATTCATATAGTGACAATTATTAGCCCATCGCCTAAAATAATAATCTCAATGACTTTTACAATCTGCACGAGAAGAAAAAAGGTGGCACAAAAAATAAGTTTTGCTACCAAGACAGCCTAGAAGTACCTATAACACTGGAAATATACCTTTAGTAAAGGCTCGTTGAGACAACGCTTTGGAAACACCGAGTAACTGATTCAATAAGTACTCTGCACCTCCGTATAAATAATAGAATGTGGAATAATAGACTTAATTCGATTTCAAAAGTGCTTAATTAATGTGTGTTCATATCATAACATGCACTCAATTTTGTTTTCATCTGATTGACCTATTTCTTGACAAAGTTAAAGTTATTTCTTTTTCAAAATCTAATAGCAAAAACCTGCACAACCTTTTTCTATTTTAGATTGCAAATAAAGAATACAGGCAACTTATAGAAGAGAGGAATAACAAAATAGAGCGAGAGAGACAAGAACGAAAAGAGAAGATGGACATCGTGAGAAGACAAGCGTTTACAGAGCTGCAGAGGAAATTGGAAAACGCGAACGAAGCGATAAGAAAACAGATTGAGTTCAGAAATGTGCTGAAAAGTCAAATTATGGAGAATCAGAGGTTTATGGTAGGTTATCCCAAGTTAAATCCCAACTAATATTAAAAATGCGAAAGTAAAATTAATAATCTCTTTCTATCTTACGCGTTCTCATTAAACCATGCAATCTTCTTGAACTTTTACGTAGGTATGTAATATTAGAGATGATTCAGGCTCGACCGCCAGTAAAATCTTCCGGCAGTCTAGGTGTTATACATCTACCTACAAATCGTAGTGATACATCCTCTTTAGCTCTGACGATGTTGTGTCACAGGTTGTATATGCTCCAATCCGTGAAATCTTTTATTGGCTTCGCGTGATTGGCTGTTGTTACTTGTGGCCTAGAGATGTCGCTATACACATTATGAGGATTATTGAGAAAGACATAGGATACTTTCATCCTAGTAAAAACTGTTTAATTCATGTGGGATTTGCGAAAAACCTATAACCTTTTGTAGGCGGCGCCAAATATGTCGCTTTTTGAAAGTAGTGATAATTCCCGCAGGCGAAACTGCGGGTATAAGCCAGTAAAAATATATACCTACTCCAAAATTTAGATAAATGTACTATTCCTTTTTGATATTTATATACGTAGAATAATAATTGAGATATAAACTATACTTAATTACTTATACTTAGGTACATATGTCTACATACATACATACATATTGTCACGTCTATATCCCTTGCGGGGTAGACAGAGCCAACAGTCTTGAAAAGACTGAATGGCCACATTCAGCTATTTGGCTTTATGATAGAATTGAGATTCAAATAGTGACAGGTTGCTAGCCCATCGCCTAAAAAAAGAATCCCAATTTTGTAAGCCTATCCCTTAGTCGCCTTTTACGACATCCATGGGAAAGAGATGGAGTGGTCCTATTCTTTTTTTCATTGGTGCCGGGAACCACACGGCATTGCCGGGAACCACACGGCATATGGCTCACTTATGAAAATTCATGAATTGTTAACTTTCAGGATATCGAAGCTAATGAACTAGATAATAAATACAAAGCGTTCACAAGAAAGCCGGAAATGTTTAAAGATACAATGGCTGATAGATACAGGATGTCTTCGGCAAGAATAAGGTAAGTATGCGCATTTTGTAAGTTTGCTACTTTTCTTCCGCTTTCGTCTCGTGTGTTTTCCGGAAATTTAGAATAAAACAATCCCATATATTCATCCCATGGATGTCGTAAAAGGGGAGTAAGGAATAGGCTTATAAACTTGGGATTCCTCTTGTATAAGCGATGGGCTTGCAACCTGTTACGGGGGTTCGACAGATATATTAAAATTTGAAATACCGAATCGCCACTTTCAGCTGAATGTTAAATTACTTTAGTGGAGTTTGAAACCAGGCACTGAATATTTTAATTACTCGACGTTCTAATAATTAGTTATATTTAAATTTTTTTTCAGTACAAATCCAGTACATCCATTTAAGAAACGGATCGAAACACAAAACGCCAGAAATACTAACCTTTTACTGCCATCTATAGAATAAACTTGTAAACGTATCACTTTTATCACTTGTACACAACGCCATCTATCAATAAAAATAAACTTTTCCTAAGATTTGTTTTATTTTTACCGTAGTGACGTGCGTCATTATTTAGTAATCTTGGGTGTCCAAAAAGAAACGTCAGTCATTAGTCGCGTTAAAAAGGTTCTCAATTTGACTATAATATATATGTACCTATATTTATCTTATATTCGTTCATCCGCCATTTTGATGCGGTTTTCAGAAAAGTGTTAGTTACACTACACTTAGGAGAAGGTTTTAGAAATTTAACCAAGTTCAAAAAAAAGATATCGTTTAGAATCACTTCTCTTTTAATAACCAAAGTTATTTTGCTTCTTTATAATGACAAGTGACATCGCAAAAAATGCCTTTATTTGCGAAAACGCGGCATTTTTAAACAAACCGTTGTTAAGATGTAAGAAAATATTCTTTACTTTGGTTATAAACATTAATAATTGTCCACACTATAGTCTCTTCTCTTGCTTACGCCCAATTTTCCTTTACGCTTCAGTGCTTTTGTCCGTTTTCTAATATTTGTCTTTCATCGTCATCATTTCATCGACAAACTAAAAATTTAATGATGCTAGAATTATTTTTTATTGATATTCATCCTGTCTCGTTAAAGGCAATATTACACGGGTCAATTTTCTTTCAATATTGCTTTCAATTTAATTCTTTCTATATCATTGAGACATCTATTCATTGGAGGTTGTTCCAATCGCTATATTACGTATTTTTCAATGGAATTGATGCAATTTGATTAATCTGTGTCACATTGCCTACACTTGCTACAACCATTAACTTCGGCTCTGATTGGGACAGTAATAAAAATTTACGACTTTTTCCCATAAGTGTAGGTAAGTAACTAAGTACATCTTTCCGCAAAAGGTTAAGTCAGAAGTACCCGAATCCGACGACTTTATATGAAGAAAGTTATGAATGTGGATGAAGCAAAAGTATTTAGGGGTATGGGTATAATGCTTCACAAATCATTACACATTTCGTCCCGTTTAATTATTAATACTAAAACATTCCATGGTGACATGCAATCTCCACATTAGCTTTGACACCTGAACGGGCCGAGGGTCTGTCTGGGTCTTTGTCTAAATAAAAAAGAATTTAGCCCGTTTAAGATACGTCTTGTCGTCTCGTCGTCTTATGGTCGTCTCCTTAGTGTCCAAGTCGATTGTCCTTTTTTTCACAGTCTGTCAGTCGGTTTTAGTCATCTAAAATGTTAAGTCAAAGAGGCTCGTTTGTCCATGTAGGCTGAACGGCCGCTACATTCCCACTTGAACGGGCCGAGGGTCTGTTATCTGTCTAGTCAGAATAAAAAAGAATTTAGCCCGTTTAAGATACGTCTTGTCGTCTCGTCGTCTTATGGTCGTCTCCTTAGTGTCCAAGTCGATTGTCCTTTTTTTCACAGTCTGTCAGTCGGTTTTAGTCATCTAAAATGTTAAGTCAAAGAGGCTCGTTTGTCCATGTAGGCTGAACGGCCGCTACAACACCTTTTTATCATAAGAGGAACATTTCATTTGTGTCACATACTGAAGTCATACTGTATAATTTTATTGAATAAAGACGTGTTTACTGCGAAATGGATAGTTATTCTACACATTCTTAAAAATGGGTAAAATGAATCGAGTAAGTCGACTAATCGATTGATCTGATTTTTCATCTCCACTTTTGAACTCCACATCCCTAATGAAATGTCAAATTTTTTGTGTCATCTGTCAAAAATAAACAACGAAAGTTTTCAAAAGTTTATTTTTTCACGCTCAATTTGTAAATTTTTGTTATAAATACAGGTAGTTATATTATTACATGCTTGCAAGTAATTTTATTTTGTTTGTGGGTAATTAGACTTTTTCGAGTCACGCTATCATTTCTAAGGTCTTACCACAAGTTCGTGTCTGCATTTGGTTATCAAAATGGATTACGAAGACAGAAATTATTCGCTGGCCGAATTAAAAAATTGTTCGTATCGAATTTTGCAACAAATTGCCAAGTCTTTGTTGCTGCCTTCGAATGTAAAGGTAAGAAACTGGAAAATTGTGACTGACTTCAAAACTTATATGAAGTTCAAAGTGAACCAGCTAGAGGAAACCTTCGAGTATGACGATTGTGTGTCCCAGCGCATCGGCTGCCTAAGATAGGGATATCATTTTAACAATAATAACATATTAACAAATCAAAAAGTACATTATAGATGAGCTTTGTAGGAAAGCCTATTACAGCACAGAGGATTATATTATTGATAAACATGTGTGTCCCATACTTGACATAATGACCTCTTATTGCATGCATGCATTGCATTTTTGACATGGTATTAACATTATTTGCACAATATGTAAACATCTTATTTTATCTATTTGACAAAATATTCATACTGAAATCATTAGTTTTTTACTCATTTACATTTTTTTATGTATACAAGGCACATTCGTCTACAATTTAGAATTAAGAGATCTATATTTGTAAATTGACATTTTCGGTTATGGTTATCTAATTTCAGAAAATCTATCTTGTACAAATGATTCACGCGAAGAAGTTCAGATCGGAAGGCGAACTGAATTCTATCATACAGAAGGTGAAGCAGGAGCGCCAACAGGTCACACAGGAGCGGAAAAAGAATGAACACATGATGGAAACTTACATACAGGTGGCTCAGAATCTCTTTTTTTATTTATTAAATCCAACTTATTCTATTTTTACAGGTTTAATCCCAATACAAAAGAAAATCCTTCTAATAAACTAACTATTTACACCATTAACATATAAATAATAATAAATAAATATATACGGGACAAATTACACTGATTGAGTTAGCCTCGAAGTAAGTTCGAAACTTGTGTTACGAGATACTAACTCAACGATACTATATTTTATAATAAATACTTATATAGATAAACATCCAAGACCCAGGCCAATCAGAAAAAGTTCTTTTCTCATCATGCCCTGGCCGAGATTCGAACCCGGGACCTCTGTTGTCACAGACAAGCATACTACCGCTGAGCCACAGAGGCCGTCAATTATTAAATCCAACTTATTCTATTTTTACAGGTTTAATCCCAATACAAAAGAAAATCCTTCTAATAAACTAACTATTTACACCATTAACATATATTACATTAAGACCAAGTGCCGCGTGGTTTCTGGCACTAATAGAAAAAAGAATAGGACTACTCCATCCCTTTCCCTGTCGTAAGAGTTGACTAATGGATAAGCTTACAAACTTAGGATTCGCTTAATAATAGTATTGAGATTCAAATAGGGACAAGTTGCTAGCCCATTGCCTAAAAAAAAATCCTAAGATTATAAGCTTATTCCTCAGTCACCTCTTAATATATAAAATTCTAATTCCAGGCTGATGAGGTATCTTCAACCAACAGCAGGCAATCCCCATCCATCTCCATGACTCCTAAGCGACGCCACCCAATGGTGATCCGTTGTAGTGCCGAAAACATCCCCCACGCCATCGCGAAGTACAATCTGAGACAAAGCAATGTCACTCGCCACACAAGAAAAACTTACCCGTCCCCTAAAAAAAGCGACAGGATTCTACGTAGCTTCAATATTAAAACCAGAACTGACACTAAGACAGAAAATATTATAACAACGTCGCAGAGCAACAAAAATAATAATTTTGCAACTAAATCCGTGTTCAGTATAATGAAATCTCCAAATATGGCGGCGAGAGAAACACCAGATCGGAAAATACAAAACATTATGTATAAGCCTGTTTTGAATAACAATTTGGACTCAAAGAGAAGTCAGTTGACGCCGAAAGTAAGAAATGTGGTATGTATTATAGAACACTTAAAAATCAACTATTACAACTGTTTTGCCAGATAGTAGTAAATGTTAGACAGTTTGAACCGGAGTCACTAACAAAAAATACTTAAAATTTAAATTAATTTGTTTTTGTCATAAAAACAATTTTTTATCACACTAAACGTAGTTTACGCGGCTTTTTCAAACATGAACAAAGTAGCATTTCTGTGTGCCAAAAAAAAAAAAAACTTATCATTACATCATTTATTACAAAAAAAATACCCAATTTTTCAGGAACGTGCTCCAGTCGGGCCTGCAAAACGTAAAGCCCGCACCTACTCTGAATTATACCCTCTACCATTACAAGAACTACCAATGATCTCTTACGAATACGTTGACAGCATCGTATTACGTGGTGAAGACGGAAAACTTACCAAAATCAACGCGGTAGTCCAAAAACGAGGTGAAAAACCACAAATCGAGGTAACCGTACAAGACATCATAAACTGCAATATAGTGCAGACCTATAAAAACTCTAGAAATGATACAAAGACCTCAACTCATGTTTCATTTAACAAATATAACGGGACAAATACAAATTTAACTAATTCAACGAACAAATTGAGTAAAATCTCAAGGAATAATGTGAATGAAACGAATAGTTTAGTTCCTGCTTCTACCAATCCGGTCCAAGATAACGAATTGAAAAGTGAATACCTGAATCAAAGTGATGAATACGATGATACTAATGTAAACGATTATACACTACATCGTAATAAAAACCAAAATAAAGTGGGGAACCAGGGATGCTCTGATTTTGGTGGCACGAATGAACACGTCATGTTGCCGAGGATCAATGCGGTTTTCAGTAGATTCAATGAGCATAAGGATATCTCACAGCCAATTTATGTACAGATTACCAGTGATTCTGTGAGATGTAAGTTTTTAATTTTTATTATTTTCTTTATATTTCTTTACATACAACATTTATTTACATATTTCTTTATTCTTTGTGGTTCCCGAGACTTAAGATTACTAAAGTCTAAAGTGAAAGGGAACTTGGAGAAAGGCTTATAAACTTGGGATACTTCTTATAGGCGATGGGCTAATAACCGCTGTCACTATTTGAATCTCAATTGTATTGTTGACTGTATGTATGATATAAAACAGCAACCGATTCCTGGTACCGATACAAAAAAAGTATATTACCACTCCATCTCTTTCCCGTGGATTCGTTAAAGGCGACTAAGAGATGGGCTAACAAACTTGGGATTCTTCGTTTTGGCGATAGGATAGCAACCTGTCACTATTTAAATTCCAATTCTATCATTAAGGCCGAACAGCTGAACGTGGCCTATCAGTCTTTTCAAATTGGCTCTGTCTACCCCGCATGGGATATAGACGTGACATATACATACATAAAAATCACGCCTCTTTCCCGGAGGGGTAGGCAAAGAATACCTCTTTCCACTTGCCACGATCTCTGCATACTTCCTTCGCTTCATCCACATTCATAACGTGACATATGGTCACGTTTATATCCCTTGCGGGGTATGTTTGTAAAAAGATGTTTGTAAAACACCTTACTGTATTATGTGTTACTACTGCAAATTATTAAATACTAGAGGCCGCCCGCGACTTCGTCCGCATGGAAACCCTATCAATCCCGCGGGAACTCTGGGATAAAAAGTAGCCTATGTGTTATTCTGGGTCTTCAGCTACCTACATACCAAATTTCATGGTAATCGGTTCAGTAGTTTTTGCGTGAAAGAGTAACAAACATCCATACAAACTTTCGCCTTTATAATAGTAGTAGGATATTTTTTTTTTCAACAAATTTGTCTATATTCGTAGATCTACCGGAGCCTGTCTACATGCCGTCGAGCGGTCTCCTGCGCGCCGCCGCGGGCCCGCTGGAGAGCCTCTACAACCTGCGGCGGCCGCTCGCCCGCAACCCGCCCGCCGCCGACACCCGCTGCGTGTACAGCACCCCGGTCATTGCCACCGCGTGAGTTGTATACACAGACACACATACAGACATACATTACATACATACATTACATACATACATTACATACATACATTACATACATACATTACATACATACATACATTACATACATTACATACATACATTACATACATACATTACATACATACATACATTACATACATTACATACATTACATAACATACATTACATACATACATACATACATATGGTACCGTCTATATCCCTTGCGGGGTGGACAGAGCCAACAGTCTTGAAAAGTACTGATAGAGGCCACGTTCAGATGTTTGGCTCAATGATAGAATTGAGATTCAAATAGCGACGGGTTGCTAGCCCATCGCCTAAAAGAAGAATCCCAAGTTTGTAAGCCTATCCCTTAGTCGCCTTTTACGACATCCATGGGAACGGGATGGAGTGGTCCTGTTCTTTTTTTTAGTGGTGCCGGGAACCACACGGTACATACATACATAACAGTAGAATTGTAGGCGATGCGCTACACAAAGTAACCTGTCACTATTTGAATCTCAATTCCGCCATAACGCCATTAGCTGAACGTGGCCGCCTGTCTAGCAAAGAAAATAGACTTGACTATGTGTATAGAATAGAACGGAATAGATTTATTTCCAAAATTGGATACAAGGTATCACTTATTGACGTCGTCACATCACTTAAATCTAATTATAACTACTACCGCTTCCGAAGCGCACGTGTAGAAGAAGCGGCGGAACAAACTACACTGCAGCGTTTTCATCAGACGTCAATTTACAAATATAGATCTCTCAAATCTAACTCGTATAATCAATAACCCCTCTGTTCCGTTGTTAATACCGGCTATGCCCTTTTTTTTTTCCTAGCATGCCTGCCACTACTATATTTTGGTATTTTCTAGTGCGTCTGTAATATGTGCTTTCATTCATTCTCGTGTTTCATATATTATTTCATACATAATTATAATCACTCTTTTATTCTTTACCGGCAAGAGACTTTAAGGCCACATTCAGCTGTATGGCTTGATGATGGAATTGATATTCAAATGGTGACAGGTTGCTAGCCCGTCCCTTAAAGAAGAATCCCACGTTAATTAGCCTTTCCTTTGATCATCTTTTACAACCTGCATGGGAAGAGAATCAGCTGTTGCGCACTATGTTTTTTTCTTCACGACCAGACGAGCATGGCATGGAACCTTCATATTATTTTAATAAGCTTAAACTGTGAGAGGAAGTAAGAGCAGCCTTCAGTCTTATTTTTTTTCCATCGCATCTTCATTTCTTTTAATGTTTTCTTTATATATAACACGATATTTAAGCGCAAAAAGGTAGAAGTTTAAAAAAAAAATACACTAAAAAATATTCAAATTTGAAATGCGCTTGAATATTCTAAAAATGTATTTTATCTTTCTCCATAGACTTTTATCGAAATAGATAACTTATTTCACGTACTGAAGGTTTTTCCTGGACTGTTATGAATGAACAGTTACAAGGTTGAGACGTTTTCTGGCCGTCAGAAAATCATACAACAAACATACATTAAATCAAATTTTTCCACTTACCACGATCGAGAAACCTAATAGTTATGCAAATTATTTAACTTTACCAAAACTGTGTAACTGCTTTTTTTCTATTTTTTTAATCAAAATCTGTCCTTTTTGCGTGAAAGAGTAAAATCACAAATATATCTATCCTCACAATATTTATAAGTAGGATTATCCTCAAACTTAATATTTAACATACCTACTACCTAAGTAATTGGTATGTACCTAGATAGATTTCATCTTTCCACTTGCCAAATACATACATGTAATCACAACACAAGTCTACAATCCTAGCGGGGTAGACAGAGCCAACAGTCTTCAAAAGACTGAAAGGCGACGTTCAGCTGTTCACTTGCCACATACCCTGCATACTTTTGGCATCATCCGCATTCATAACACTATTCAATCAATTAATTAATAAGTCATCTATTTCGATTTATATCTATGACCGTTGCTTCTGGTTTTGGCACTGATTTTGCACTTTTTTCACAAAATGGTTGACTGTTTGACCGCTTGGCTGCATGTTTATGGCTTGCAGGCTACCACAGCCCACTGCAGTGTCTTCGTTATTCACCGCTAGTTGTGAGTTGCTTTTACTAATATATTATTATCATATATACTTCCATACTAATATTATAAAACGATTTTTTTTTAATTTATTTTACGAAAAATAAATATAGGTCCGATTTTGATGACATTTCGCATGATGCACAGACAACTTTCAGAACATTAGGTTACATTATTCTAAAAATTCCCACGAGTGAAGTCGCGCGATATACTTCTATACAAATATTATGAAATGTTTAAGTCTGACGTTTTAACTTTCAAAGACTACTGGACTGACTATATCCGATTATAACGTTCCATACAGGCAGACAGAAAAAAATTGTTTTACTCTTTCTCTCTTTTTTAGTTTTCCGCTACTCTTCTTTAACCATCCTCTTATCAGTTTTTTGGATTAATATTTAACGTACAGACATTCGATTTTTACTGTCTTATTATATGTATACTATTGATGATTATTAAATGTTATATTGTCATTATTATTGTTTTTTTTTTATAATACAGCGTCCCAGCGGGTTAATAGCTTTGATTCGGAGAATGCTGCGAAAATCCGTGACTTAATGGGAGCTGCTGACTTAACATCTGATGAAGGTATGTGTATTGATACTTGGTTTTTGATATATTGTTAGGTATGCAGATAATATAAATTGTGATACATTTTTTACAAGACTATCATTCTTTACAAGACTGTTGGCTCTGTCTATGTCTGCATGTGATATAGACGTGTATATATGTATGTATTTATATTAATTATGGAATCTTCAAAGACATTTCGCTGCTATTGGTTGAGCGCTTTTTTTTTTTTTTATATGGGACTAATTACACAGATTGAGTTAGCCTCGAAGTAAGCTCGAAACTTGTGTTACGAGATACTAACTCAACGATACTATATTTTATAATAAATACTTATATAGATAAACATCCAAGACCCAGGGCAATCAGAAAAAGTTATTTTCTCATCATGCCCTGGCCGGGATTCGAACCCGGGACCTCCGGTGTCACAGACAGGCGTACTACCGCTGCGCCACAGAGGCCGACAAAAAGGCTTTGTATTCTCACTGTGATTGGCTGATATCGTGTGACGTTAGTGAATGTCGCCATAACGTCAATAAGCGATACTTGGTATCCTTTTTTGAAAATACTTAAATCAATTTCTTTTTCATTCTGCCCAGTTTTTGGTCGGTTAGAGTCGGGTCTTAGCCCTATAACAAGGAGCATTATTTTATGATATCATAATATATTTTCAGAAATGAGTTCAGTTTCGTCGACCGATCTATCCGCCGCCCAAGACCTTAGGGCCACCGTCACTATTCCTGAAATGGTGGAGGATGCATTAGAGCTGATAAGCCAAGATGGGGTGAGTGTGAACCATCCCTCAGCCATCATCGTGAGTCTTTCCCATCCCATACCCTACAAAGGTTGCCGAAGTCTTTTCTTGTAAAAAACTGACTGACCCAATCCAGTATCTTGGTCAAAGGCGCACAAAGTGCTCTTCTCCAGAGATTTGGAGACGCAACTGGAACTAAAAATAATGTTAGTGTGCTAATTAGTACGTTTACAAAGTAACATAATAAGTATGAACAAGTCTCCCTTTTCCCGTAGAAATTTCGGGAAATCCACTATTAACTCATAAAGGAAGTACAGATATTTAATTATTTGTCTGGTTCTTAAATATGGTATAAGTCTTCATTGCTTTCATAACGGATCTGAGACTAAAATGTATCAAAATAATTTCAGGATTACATGGAGCGCATCGGCATGGATGTGAGAGTCACGTGTGTTATCTGTACATACGTGTGTCCGAAGTTTCTGCTGGAATATCACCTAAGAAAGGTACGTACGACTTCAGTTACATTTTTATTAGATGTATTAGTTCTGCCCATTTCTGATTGGCCTGGGTCTTGGATGTGCATCTATATGTATAAGTATTTATTATAAAACTAGCGGCCCGCCCCGGCTTCGCACGGGTGGACATATTTTTGTGTTTTATATTTTGAAATAAACAAAGAGTAAAAACAAATTTATGCTTATGTCACTTTTGAAGGTCTATTCTATATCTGTGCCAAATTTTATCAAAATCGGACCAGTAGTTTTTGAGTTAATTCCACACAAACATACAAAAATACAAATCTTTCTTCTTTATTATTAGTGTGGATATAGTATCGTTGAGTTAGTATATCGTAACACAATTCTCGAACTTAATTCAAGGCTAACTCAATCTGTGTAATTTGTCCCGTATATATTTATTTTATTCAAGTGACATTTTTTAATTCAAATGAGACATTATGTTAACTTACTGCTTTTCGGGTCAATATTTCCTGAGAATCGCCACTATTTTTTCCCGTCAATTCCGTTCGGAAGTAGTTGTCTTGATCACTTCGGGGACGTCCTTTGGGGCTAGTATGGCAAGTGCGATATCGTTTTCATCGCGCGATAAACTATCGCTGTCCCGTTTCGCGTCATAACAGAAAGCGAAACAGCGATAGTGTATCGCACGAAGAAAACGTCGTCGCGCGTGCCATGCTAGTCTCCCTGCTGTAAAGGCAGGTCAAGGTAAATTAAATCGAAGAACTCACAAGAAGAATTAATAAGAGTAGATGAAGCAAATGAGGAATGCAAGGTTCAAGTGGTTCGGCCGTTGCTCTCGCTTAATCCCTTAATCGCTTCTTACGATACCCACGGGAAAATAAGGAGTGATTCTAATCTAAAGCGCCAGAAACCACACGGTGTGTTGTATTTTACTATTTCCCTATCACAGGAGCACGCGAACGAGATCTACCACCAGGAGGCGGACTCGTGGAGCATGAGCTACAGCCTGGGCGGGCTGGTGCGCGCCGCCAGCTGCGCGCGCCTGCTGTCGCACGACGCCGCGCTGCTCGTGCTGCGCGCGCACTGCCGCCATGACTGCTTGCACGTCGTCCTGCACGTGAGTCTTTCTGATCTAATCCGTTGTAATCCTGCCAATCTTGATAGTTTATTGATATTTTTTGAGTAAATTAGGCAAAGAACAGAAGCAGGAGTATGATCAGGGTTTTATTTTTATTCCTGCTCTTGCACGACGCCGCGCTGTTAGTGCTCCTCGTGCATTGCCGCCACGACTGCTTGCACGTCGTCTTGCATGTGAGTCTTTCTGAACTAATCCGTTTTAATCCTGCCGATCTTTATCGTTTATTGATATTTTTGAGTAAATTAGGCAAAGAACAGAAGCAGGAGTATGATCAGGGTTTTATTTTTATTCCTGCTCTTGCACGACGCCGCGCTGTTAGTGCTCCTCGTGCATTGCCGCCACGACTGCTTGCACGTCGTCTTGCATGTGAGTCTTTCTGAACTAATCCGTTTTAATCCTGCCGATCTTTATCGTTTATTGATATTTTTGAGTAAATTAGGCAAAGAACAGAAGCAGGAGTATGATCAGGGTTTTATTTTTATTCCTGCTCTTGCACGACGCCGCGCTGTTAGTGCTCCTCGTGCATTGCCGCCACGACTGCTTGCACGTCGTCTTGCATGTGAGTCTTTCTGAACTAATCCGTTTTAATCCTGCCGATCTTTATCGTTTATTGATATTTTTTGAGTAAATTAGGCAAAGAACAGAAGCAGGAGTATGATCAGGGTTTTATTTTTACTCCTGCTCTTGCATGACGCCGCGCTGCAAGTGCTCGTGCATTGCCGCGACGACTCCTTGCACGACATCTTGCATGTGAGTCTTTCTGAACTAATCCGTTTTAATCCTGCCGATCTTTATCGTTTATTGATATTTTTTGAGTAAATTAGGCAAAGAATAGAAGCAGGAGTATGATCAGGGTTTTATTTTTATTCCTGCTCTTGCATGAAGCCCCGCTGCTCGTGCTCCTCGTTCATTGCCGCGAAGACTGCTTGCACGTCATCTTGCATGTGAGTCTTTCTGAACTAATCCGTTTTAATCCTGCCGATCTTTAAAGTTTATTGATATTTTTTGAGTAAATTAGGCAAAGAACAGAAGCAGGAGTATGATCAGGGTTTTATTTTTATTCCTGCTCTTGCATGACGCCGCGCTGCTCGTGCTTCTCGTGCACTACCGCGAAGACTGCTTGCACGTCGTCTTGCACGTGAGTCAACCTGAACTAATCCGTTTTAATCCTGCCGATCTTGATAGTTTATTGATATTTTTTGAGTAAATTAGGCAAAGAACAGAAGCAGGGGTATGATCAGGGTTTTATTTTTATTCCTGCTCTTACATGACGCCGCGCTGTTAGTGCTCCTCGTTCATTGCCGCGACGACTGCTTGCACGATATCTTGCATGTGAGTCTTTCTGAACTAATCCGTTTTAATCCTGGCGATCTGTATACTTTTTAATTGTTTAACGATTGTATTAAGTGAAGAACGGAAGCAGGTGCATGATCAACGGTTTATTTTTAATCGAATCGTTATAAATTGCGCTCAACCATGGTTGCTTGAGAATCAGCTACAGCCTTGGAAGTGCAATTTCCGTCTCTTGCATGACGCTGCCCTGCTCGTGCTCCTCGTACATTACTGCTTGCATGTCGTGTTGCACGTGAGTCTTTTAATCCGTTTTAATCATGGCGATCTTCATACTTCTTCAGTGGTCTGTAATATGAATATATAAAGAACTTGAGTAGGAATATACTGATGGTTTAGTCTTATATTTACTCTTCCTCTCGCACAACGCTGTCTTCTCATGCGATACCGCCATGATTGTTTGCACGTCGTCTTGCGCGCGTGAGTCTAATTCGAAATCCGTGGTAATCCTGGCGATACATACATACATAAAATCACGCCTCTTTCCCGGAGGGGTAGGCAGAGACTACCTCTTTCCACTTGCCACGATCTCTGCATATTTCCTTCGCTTCATCCACATTCATAACTCTCTTCATGCAAGCTCGGCGGTTTCGGGTACTTTTGACCTGACCCTTTACCAGGACGTCCTTAATTTGGTCAAGATACGTTCGCCTAGGTCTTCCCACTCCGACCTTTCCCTCCACACTCTCCTTGTATATCTGCTTAGTCAACCTGTTTCATTCATCCTCTCCATATGACCGAACCATCTCAACATACCCTTTTCTATTCATGTAACTACATCTTCTTTCACATCACAACATTCCCTAATCACGCTGTTCCTTATCCGGTCACTCAATTTCTAAATCCTGGCGATCTCCATACTTTTTAAAGGTTTTACGATTGTAATGTGTGAATAAATGAACCAGCTATGATCTAGTTTTTATCTTTTATCAAAAAGCTTGCACGCTATGTTGTTGGACATTAAGCTCCACAAATCCCATTTTTCAATAATACAAATTACTCTTGTTACCTTTCAGACTCTACAGGACGACACGAACCTCCCAAAAAGTGCTTCGATCACTATTTACAACAAGGTCACAGGGGAACCGTACTCCTGGGACGGTGAAATCCAACCTCTACCCCACGACTTAACATATAACCAAGAAGCAGACGGACTTAAAATACAAGTGTCAAGGCTAGACTTACTTCCAAATAGTGCTAATTTAAAACTATTAAACGGCGAATTGGTTTTGAAATCTCCAACAAAAGTGGTCGTAGGTCAACCAGAATTAGACGATATACACATCGTTTTACATGTTAAGATATTGAATTAAGTTTTTTGATTACGATCCAATCAGGTAAGGTTCCTGTGATAATAGGGTCACGGAGGTCAGACCGCAGTCGCTTTGTGTAATTACCTGACCTCCCCAAGTTCAGTGTTGCCTCCAATAAATTTAAATACTCTTTCAACCTCTTTTGCTACGATTTTCATTCTACAACATTTATATGAATGTAAAAAAAATATTATAATTTTATAAACAATAGGTTTATAATTATTTTATATATTTTATAAAATAATATTGTCCTTTATGCAATACTACATTGATGACTTTTAGATTATAGCCAGTTATTTAGATCATTTTTGTTTTAAATTGACTGACTTGATAGATATTACTACAGGTACAGTCAATAATAAAATTAATACTTAAAATATCCCTTTTCTAATAATAAGTACTAAATTCCTTAAGTTAACTTTTTCCAGTTATAATTTTAATTGTATTTAATTGAACACTATACTCAGTGATAGTTATGTAGGGAAAACGACGATGTCAAATTATTTTTTAAAATGTTTTTATTTTATTTTTTTGCATAGGATTACGTTTCATTTTTTACTTTTATGTATTAGTATTAGTACAAAAAATACTTTTATAGTTAGCGGTAACCTAACCATAGCCTAATAGTGGGAATTCAATTTTAAGTGTAATTTAGGGTAAAGGAAGGGATTATCTATAACTACTTAACACGTTAAAGATGTTCGCGGGATTTAAAGGTAGGAAGTAATTAAACTACCGGATCAAAATAAAAATGAAGAAAACTCATAAATATTTCTCCATAACCAAAATACGCGTTTAGTGTTTTTAAAAAAATATTTATATAAATTGTTATTAGTTTTTTAAGTAGATTCTTCGCAACTAGTACTTCGAAAACGAATTATATCTGAAGTACGCCCATTCTTTTTTCTTATACGTTATTTTAAAAATGAAACAAGTTTAGTTTGTTTTTAAAAAAAAGCTTTTTCTTTAAAAAACAGGTTTTCAACATAGTTCATAATGTCTTATTAAAATTTTATTGTATTCTGATAGTTGTGAGTTTTTCCTTTCCTACCTTATAATGGAATGGAATAAAAAGCTCATTATATATTAAATGACCATTGTTAATTCAAATATTTAACTTTTGAACATACCTGTTGGGTATTTATTTTATTTTTGTAGAATCAAAAAGAAGAAAGTAATATGTTTTATTATTATTTAAGAAAATCTTGTCAATTTTAGTATAATAAATGTCAGTAAATTTTTTACTCCCCGAAAATTAATAATTTTAATGTTTTCAAAATTTGTATTAATCATGTTTTGTAATATTCTCATGCTTTTGTAAGTACTTATCCAGATCTCTCAAACTGAATCGATCATACTAATTGTTCAAAATACATTTGTCTTTTGCGAAAAAATATATTTTGTTATCGTAAGCCTTTTCTCGTGTGCCATATTTTTCTATTTTTGTAGCAAATCATGCTGTTTTCAGATTTAATTTTTCAATATTATATGGTAAGGCTGATTTGGAGTTATGTTTGATCTCAGTGTCGCTTATAAGGTTCATTAAAGTTTGGTATAAAAAGAGTAGTTTGATTTTTCTTAAAATAATTAACATAACTTTGGTCATGGTTGTTTAGGTATATCTGGGTGTCCTATAACACATACATTTACTTTAGGTTAATTACCCTAAGTATCAATCTGTTTATTTTTTTACACTTTCCTGTCGTGGGCCTGCTGGAAGAAATTTCTCTAGAAATAAGTAGTGCCCTTGTACTGAATTTCTCTTTATTTTAAGTTTTATTCTTATTTTCCTTGATGTCCATATATATTTATATATAAATATACATACATACATACATATCATCACGTCTATATCCCTTACGGGGTAGACAGAGCCAACAGTCCTGAAAAGACCGAAAGGCCACGTTCAGCTACTTGGCTTAATGATAGAATTGAGATTCAAATAGTGACAGGTTGCTAGCCTGTCGCCTAAAAAAGAATCCCAAGTTTGTAAGCCTATCCCTTAGTCGCCTTTTACGACATCCACGGGAAAGAGATGGAGTGGTCCTATTCTTTTTTGTATTGGTGCCGGGAACCACACGGCACTGCCGGGAACCACACGGCACAATTTTCATACATATTCGGCACATATATGCTTGTGTCAGGATAAACGGAGCGCACACTGAGTGGTTTAAGATTGAGAAAGGCTAACGCCTTTCTGCCTAACGGCAAGGATGTGTTGCGTCACCGTGGCTGTTCAACCTATTTATGGATAGTTGTTTGACAGATTTGAAAGAGTCTGAAAGTGGATTAAGGATGAATGAGTTACTCGTCGAATGTCTGCTCTATGCCGACGATCAGGTTATACTGGCGTCATCAGCGGAGGAGTTACAGGAGATGGTAAACTGTATGCATGAAGCTTTAAAAGAGAAAGGAATGAAAGTGAACGTAAGTAAAACTAAAACACTGGTTTTTGAAATGGAGAAAGAAATGACAGCATGTAATATTTTGATTGGAGGAGAAAATGTTGAGCAAGTGAAAGAGTTTGTATATCTAGGATCAAAGTTTACATCAGATGGCAAGTGTGATAGTGATATTGAAAGGAGAGTGAACGCGGGGAACATGGTGAATGGAGCTCTGCATGCCTTTATGAGCAGTCAGAAACTATCCAAAAAGGCTCGACTGGCTGTGCACAGGGGCGTGTTGGTCCCGACATGCCATACCCAACTTTCACTCCCATACATTAGTATGGGAGTGAAAGTTGGGTATGGCAAAAGAAGCACGAAAGCAGAATAAATGCAGTGGAAATGAGAACGTTAAGGAGTATGTTGGGTGTGAAATTGAGTGACCGGATAAGGAACAGCGTGATAAGGGAATGTTGTGATGTGAAAGAAGATGTAGTTACAGGAATAGAAAAGGGTATGTTGAGATGGTTCGGTCATGTGGAGAGGATGAATGAAAACAGGTTGACTAAGAAGATATACATGGAGAGTGTGGAGGGAAAGGTCGGGGTGGGAAGACCTAGACGAACATATCTTGATCAAATTAAGGACGTCCTGGTAAAGGGTCAGGTCAAAAGTGCCCGAAACCGCCGAGCTTGCATGAAGAGAGTTATGAATGTGGATGAAGCAAAGGAAGTGTGCAGGGATCGTGGCAAGTGGAAAGAGGTAGTCTCTGCCTACCCCTCCAGGAAAGAGGCGTGATTTTATGTATGTATGTATGTATATATATATATAAAAAAAAAACAAAAAAAATACACAAGTTAAAATATAACAAAGGTACAGCCTATTAACTCGCTGTAGACTGATGTGTGAAGACAGACAAGACAAACATCTAAGGCCCAGAAACTGAACTTGACGTTACGAGAGATCGAACCCGGGACCTCGTTTTATATAATATGTTATTTAACGAATTCAAGAAAGTAAGTCAATGTTTTGATAGACTTAAACATCACTGTTGCCATGTCAGTTACTTTTCAAACGTAATGTAAAAAGCAATATTATTTACTGGCGAGAAATTTATTTAAAAACATGTAACTAACTCTAAGTGAGAAGTCTTTAGTAGGTACCTTGCAACTTGCTTTCGTTGTATAAAGTATTTTTTTTTTATTTACAAACATCAGCATCATGTTTTTATTTAAAACTTTTAGAAATATGTATGAAAATTAAATTACTTAAATACTTTTTTATTTACAATACTGACAATTAAAAAGTAACTATTTATGAAGGACATCAATCAACTTTCTATTCATTTACATTGTGTTGAAATTTGTTGAAAATTTTATAATAATCGCTACCAGTTGAGAAGTTTATTATAAAATGTTCGAGCCACCTCCGCAGCCTCCTCGTCAGAAGATCCCTAAGGATGGTCTTGGGCCTAGGGGCGTCCCGGATTGTTATTACGTAAGTACTACCTTTCATAAAAAGATATTTTATAAGTAAAATAAAGAAGTATTTATGCGAGTCATGGGAAGTGGAATAATGTAATATCTCACTTCGAGAGTGAGGCGTGATGCATCAATAATTCCTTGCAGACATTTATTATCCTCCCGATTTTTTTTTTATTTTGATTTATGTCGCACGATAAACTGTCGCTGTCCCATTACAAATCATAATTAGCGAAATAGCGATAGTTTGTCGCGCGATAAAAACGGCATCGCGCGTGCCATATTGTTATATTTTTACCGTCGGGAAGACTCACCTTTGTAAAGAGGAAAATAAACGTTTTATTTTATTTATTTAACTATGGACCCCGTTGGCTGGCGTAATATCTAATGATAACAGGATCGTCATTGTCGCAGTCATCTGGTTGAATCTGCTATATCATTAAATGACTACCCCTATTATAAAGCCGCAACGACCTACTGTTAAACAAAAAAATTAAGTGAAATTAGCTGAATATTAACACCAAAATCAAGGTTACTTAAGTAAGGATTTCGGTAAATCAAGTTCAGTCAAGATGTTTCAACATTACCTACATTCGACGACTTGACGACCTATCCTTTAGTCATCGTAGTAGTCATTCAATTGAATAGCTAGTCATTCAATCAAATACCAGATTTAACCAGATGACTGCGACAGATATATATATAACTTAATGGTTACTTAATTAACGAAAACATTTTATTCTCTTGATAAATTTTCGCGATAAACATTGTCTCGTATCATGCTATATCCGCTTTGCTTTTTAAATTTTCAATTGAGCTAACTTATTAGATGAGAAATGGGATCTTAATAACTAAGTACCTACAACTGATGATGTGATTTCCAAATTGTAAAACTCCATCGTTTTTAAACTCAATGTTTAAACTTGTCACATATTTCGTCTTAAGCTTAAGCGTTTCGTTATGTAAGACTCGAAGGCTACGTTTAGCTTAATTAAGTCTTAAGCTAAACGTAGCCTTCGAGTCTTGGTACTATGGCTCTACCTACCCCGCTAGAACTGGGGGAAATCAATAGCAATCCATACTAATATTATGATATGAAAATTTTCTATTTGGGTGAATAAATTTAACATCAAATTTTTCGATGGCACATTCAAGTCAGAACAGGCATTCAACAAAGTATAATCCCAACTAATATTCAAAATACGAAAGTAAATTTATTTGTTTGTCTGTTGTCTCTTCACGCGTTATCTACTGATTTTTTTTTTTAAATTTTGAGTAAGTATGTATAATAACTAGCTGTCCCGACAAACGTGGGTATGAAAAAAATGATGTTGGCTGATTCTCAGACTGAGTATGTCTGAGAATCGCCCACCATCTATTTTATGCTCACAAAATTTCATGAGAATCGTTCAAGCCGTTTCGGAGAAGCACGGGAACGAACATTGTGACACGAGAATTTTATGTATAAGATGAGACTAGAGAAGAACATTGGGTACTTTTTATCCCGATAAAAAAGTACCCGTGTGATTTGCAAGAAACTTTTATCCTTTTGTAGGTGGCGCTAAATTCGCGCGGGCGAAGTCAGGGTTAAAATCTAGTCTCATAATTAACAACTGATTTCAGACATCCAGGGTATTGAACTCTACGTTTCGCTACGTGAAGTTTGTGAAGAAACTGCGCGCGGAAGAAGAAGAACAGAGGAAGGGCGCTGAAAATAAACTTAAAGAGTTGAAGGACCAGCAGTTGAGCGACTTCTTCATCAGCTGTGATAGGAAGTAAGTTGGTGGCATAATAATCAACAGTAGGTAAGTCCCGAAATGGCCCGAGCTTGACATAATGGCCAATGTGAGACAATGTGCATTCTTCCACGATTTAGATTTAAGTGATCTATGTATATTTGTAAATTGACGTCCGATGAAAATGCTGCAGTGTAGTTTGTTCCGCCGCTTCTTCTACACATGCGCTTTGGAAGCGGTAGTAGTTATAATTAGATTTAAGTTATGTGACGTCAATAACTGATACCTTCTATCCAATTTTGAAAATAAATCTATTCTATTCTATACATAAGTATAATCACGTCTATATTTCTTTGCTGGGTAGACAGTGAGTCTTGTAAAGACAGGAGGTCACGTTCAGCAAATGACTTTATGATGGAAATGAGATTCAAATAGTGACAGGTTGGTTTGAATAGCGTATCGCCTACAAGAGAAATTTCTATGTAGTTTAAAAGATATCCTTTAGAATGTTAATCAAGTTATGGGTCAAGTTTCCCTGCAAAGGTTTCGGAGGTCAGACGGGAGTCGCTTCGTGTAAAAATCTCTTCATAACCTAGGTAATCTAATGTGCTTATTCTATTATTCGCGTCTCAAGACAATATCGTTGTATAACGTGAAGTGATTATTTAACAGATGGTTTTATGGTAAGTTAGAAGGTATTTATGTAGGTATAAACCGAAATACGGAATGAACTAGGAAATAAAATTATATATTTATTGTTTTGCATTATGTTTTGTATTCTCATAAATCTGTAATTACTACACAATTAGGCTCCATAAAACCATAGACAGTAAATGGTCACTTATTAGTTAGGTACACTAGTTGTGCCCGCGTGGAATAGTTATTTTGGGCATCATTCAAGGATGAATAATTTTCCCCAATTTTTCCCACATTCTGTATTATTATTTTTTTATTTATTCACTCCTAATAGTTGCAGCGTGATGTTATATAGCTTTCGTCGATAAGCGATCTATTCAACACAAAAAGAATTTTTGAATTCGAACCAGTAGTTCCTGAGATTAGCGCATTATTTCAAACAAACAAACAATCAGCTTTATAATATTAAATATAGATTATAACGCCTACGCTACGCAGGCGTTCTGTTTATTCTAAGAACTAGTTATTTAATCAATACACGATCTATACAAACATTGTGCAGAGTACATTGTCCTGTATTGATATTCATGTGTATGTAGGTATGTATGTATGTACGTGAACATGCAATGCACGCACGACTCACTATTTTTGTACTTGGCTCGCCAGCGCAGACAGAGTCAGGTTAAATTTAGGTCTTATGTTTTATTTTGCAAATTATTCTGTACGTAGGTACTTAATGTGTAGGCAGTTATTTCTTTGCCTTCAAACAAAAAAGATACCTATAGGAACTAATCAATTCAAGTTGAACAAATACTGCGATAAATTGTCTTAAAATTTTTGTGAAAATTATATCTGGGGAAATGGGTATATCTCTTTTTGGTATGACAATTTATGTATTTAATAAATTTTATCAGTAACTTAACTTTCTCCTTAACGCGTAGAGTTCCGCGGAAGAGATCATTCAATCTTTAATCTTTATGCAGCTGAACGTGATTATTTGTGTGTATGTTCCTTAGTGAATCTTTGCGTTCAAGCATTAACCATTCCTTACAATCTAAGTAGGTATTATTTATTTGTTCAATCGACCAATAAATATAAACAATTAAGTAACCGAATGTTGAACAGTCGAAAATTTCAAATGAATTGATAGCAAATTGATATTTTAAACTTGGTCGGGTTGCTCTGGAAATCAAACCCGATACCACTGGATTGTTATGATGACCAAACCACTGACGTGATGCTCAGAATCAAAGAGCGAGGAAATTTCCTCACACATTGAAATAACTTATTAAAGTTACAGTTATCTTACAAACTCAGCTTATTTATTAAGTAATAGTAATTCGATTGTTTATATAATACTAATTACATTAAAGATAGTTTCCCTTCAACTCTGCGCCCGATACGGAGAGTATTAATGTGATCTTTAACCTTTTTATCGGCAGCCGGCCGGCCGGCTTGATACGCTTCATTTATTTTAATTTGTTGCTGCCCCAAGATTGTCAGTCGCGATGGAGTCCCACAGTGAGGAGGCCGTGCCGTTCAAACATAAGTTAGTCAAACACAATGTCATCAAATTCGGTTATATGCACTTAGCAGCTCTGTACGGAGTGTACCTGTGTTTTACTTCAGCTAAATGGCAAACACTATTATGGGCGTTTTTGTTGTTGGAATTCGCGAAGATCGGAATCACTGCTGGGGCGCACCGGCTGTGGTGTCACCGGTCCTACAAGGCTAAATTACCTTTGGAAATCATCTTGCTGATATTCAACAGCATCGCTTACATGAACACGGCCACTTACTGGGTAAGAGATCATCGAGTTCACCACAAGTTTGCTGATACGGACGCCGATCCGCATAATGTTAATCGCGGCTTTTGGTTCTCCCAAATCGGGTGGCTTTTCGTCAGGAAACACCCAGACGTCGTCGAAAAAGGAAAGACAGTTTTCATGGACGACATACATAAGAATCCTTTGTTGAGGTTCCAGAAAAAATACGCTTTCTTCGTCATCGGATTATGGGCGTACGTGATACCAACTGTGGTGCCCATGTACTTTTGGGGTGAATCTTTGAACAACTCGTGGCACATCTGCACCATGCTTCGCCACGTTCTGACAATCAATCAGATTTTCCTCGTGAACAGTATCGGTCACTCCTGGGGGAACAAACCTTATGACAAGAACATTAGGGCGGTGGAAAATATCGCTGTTTCTTTGATGTCGACAGGGGAGTGCTTCCACAATTACCACCACGTGTTCCCGTTTGATTACAAAGCGTCAGAGCTTGGTATGACTAAATTCAATGCAGCTACTATGTTTATCAACTTCTTCGCGTGGCTCGGATGGGCTTATGACTTGAAGACAATACCTGATGAGCTGATCATTGCGAGATCTAAGAGAACTGGCGACGGAAGAAATCTGTGGGGCTGGGGCGATGTAGATCAAACAGAGGAAGAAACTAAAGGTGTTAAGTATTTGTATACGAAAGACGCGAAAAAGATTGACGATTAGGAGTTCGTGTTTTTTTTACAAAATATGTATTGTAATCTTTAATAATGCCTATTGAAACTTATTGTCATAATGTTTTTCGTGCCAATGATTTTCATTTTATTGAATAAAATTAATTAGATGTAAAATAATTGTTTCTTTTTAACCGCTTAACGCGCTTCGTAAAAAAATTCGTCATAAAAAAACAGTCTAGTAGCTTTTCAATAATGAAAGGAAAAGTAAAATTCAATTTATTACTTAGCTCAATAAATAAAATCATAATTTTTTTCTCTTAGTTTTACGATATTTTTTCTTTGTTGTAATGAGTTCACTGTAAAAAGAAACTGATGCATAGATATCACCAATTCATTCACAAAGAAGTAAATAGTCCCAGGCAGAAGCTGCCCAGTCTAGTTTCAAAGTACACATCTCAACGGGGCAAACGACCGTGCGCCTGCCTTAGCCAATTATAGAACAAACTCGTTCCAATGAATGTGGGTACTTACTCGCCATTTACGACGTGATCGAGATGCCTGCGATGAAAAATGTCCATGTCACCTGTTATAGTCAAATACGAGGGCCCGGTTTTTAACACCAACCTAATTTTACAAAATACCTTTTTAACTTTAGTACCCAAGGACATCGGAAACAAAAACTGCTTCCGATAGTATATTAAGTAGTATTTGTTACCTGTCACTATTTGAATCTCAATTCTTTTATTAAGCCTGTCAGCTGAACGTGGCCTATCAGTTTTTCAAGACTGCTGGCTCTATCTACCCCGCAAGGGGTATTTGAATGAAGGCTTGATTATATGAATGAATGAATGAATATTTGTAGTACATGTAATAAAAGAATACTTTCTTTAAAAATTGGCATCATCTGACACGTTGTATGGCATGGTGTAGGAAAACAAAAAAAGAACCTCTTTCAAAGAAACAAACGAAGTATTATTTAAAAGTTGATCAGATCGATGAATTTGCTTAGAAAATTTAGGTTGTAAAGAAAATCGAATACTGCGATTGCGTGATTGAGAATCGGGCTCCATGAAGTATAACTAAATATTTATAGGAAGAAAGTGAATGACTGACTGACATATCGTCTAGGGACTTGAAATTTGTGGCGTGTAGGTTATTTAAGTAGTCAAGGGTGCACTAAGAGATTTTCCAAAATTCCCGCGGGAACGGGAATCATGGTTATTTTTTCGTTTTGCGCGGGCGTCATTTAGTTTATTTACGAAAGAAAAATAATGAAATTATGAGAATACGACCATTCAATTCCTTCCTGTGACTCAAAAATTCAAATTAGATTTTTAACAATAACATAAGACAAAGACTTCATCTTCCTACTTCCCACGATCCCTGCATACTTCTATCACTTCATCCACATTCATCACTCGTGAACCGTAATAGTTAGGTACCTATACAAAAAATGTTTTGGTCGTCTTAAAAATTACTTGTCGTAACCTACTTATTTTACATACAAATTGTATTATAATGTATTTTCGTACATAGTTCTTTCACAAGAATTAATTCGAAGGCTATCAATCTGATTCATTGGAAGATTTACATACAAAAAGGTTTATTTAGGTGACATTAAGACAGTACATTTTTTTACTTACGGATCGCATTGGCGGTCGTGCGTGATGCGCATAAATACCTACACATGTTCACATTAGTTTGAATACCAACCGACATTTTTACATTGAGGGAAAACATCGTGAGGAAACTCTTGTCTTGGGCTACCAGCCTGTCACTATTTGAATCTGCCGCCTTTTACGACATCCATGGATGGAGTGGTTTTGTATTCTATCCTAAAGTGCTGAAAACCACATGACATTATTAAAGCAACCAATAATACTTTTATCCCATGTGATAATATTCATCGTTATAATTAGGTAGGTACTATGGAGTGGAAAGATACCAACAGCTTTCTGATAAAAAAAAATATAATAAATATTAATTGGGATACTTAAACAACTACTTAAATAGCGGGCTACGACATCGTGTGATAATCTTTCAATAAGGTCTTTATTGTATAAAAATTTTTGCACAGCCATATCAGATACCTACTAGTTTCTGCGCGGGAGTTCCCTCATACATACATATGGTCACGTCTATATCCCTTGCGGGCTAAACAAAGCCAACAGTCTTGAAAAGACTGAATGGTCAGCTATTTGGCATAATGATTGAATTGAGATTCAAATAGGTTGCTAGCCTATCGCTTTAAAAAAAAGAATCCCTAGTTTGTAAGCCTATCCCTTAGTCGCCTTTTACGACATCCATGGGAAAGAGATGGAGTGGTCCTATTATTTTTTCATTGGTGCCGGGAACCACACGGCACACAGAGTTCCCTCGCGTGGATATATCCAGTATTATTGAGTTAATTTGGGAATTTATGCACCAAGCGGTTTGTATTTTAATCACCTCCTACGGAGAAAAGAATTGTTATTCTGCCTGAAAATAGGTTACTCTAAATTATCTTATATATAAAATTCTCGTGTTCGTTTTCGTACTCCTCAGAAACGGCTTGACCGATTCTCATGAAATTTTGTGAGCATATTGAGTAGGTCTGAGAATCGGCCAACATCTATTTTTCATACCCCTTAGTGATAAGAGTTGTCCACCTTTAACATTTTTAACTAGAAATTTATATGGCAAAACAACGTTTGCCGGGACAGCTAGTTATTTATATTATTGGGTTAGTCAGGTTTTTATACGTAGCGTCTTCCGTCTGACCTCCTCAACCTTTGCAGGGGAATCTAAACCGAATTGGAGCGTGGTTTCACATCCAGTTGCCTGAATGCACAAGTTGCCTCTCAATTTTTTCCCTCGCCGTAAGAGCATCGGTTAGTTTCTCAAAATGAACAAAGATATTTAGCCCTTATCGACTCGTGCTAAAAACATTGTTTATTGTTAACTTTGCTCTCGCCGCGCACTTTATCAATAATCACGCGACTCAGTATCTAAGTACTTACATTATTATTATACCCACTTGCTAACTTATTCACGCGACTTCATTCGCATGGGGTACCACAAATAGCACATGTAATAAAAACTGAAAAACTGACAGACAAAACTGAAAGACCACGTTCAACTGGTTGGTTCAATACATAAAGTATGAAATCGATGTGTATTAAATAGTTAAGTTTGTTTAAAAAAATAGATAAATTTTAGTTAGGTACTTTCGCATGAGAGTGAATAATGCTAAGATTAATGTAGTCCTGACGATAAGAAGATTTAACAATAACAAAAAATGTACGTGACCGGTACCGGCTTAATTATAATTCATTAATGAATATTTATTTCTGAGAATAATCGCGGCATTTTGAAAGGTGACATTCAATTTAAACATTCGAATATTTCGAATTTAACGTGATTGGGTGATGGGCATATCACTTTGTTTTTTTTTATTATTTAATATTATGCTTTGTCCTCTGAGTCACGGTCACTGGTTTTAACCTCTGTCTTAAAAAATCACAACAAATTTGACAGACATTCTTTATAGCTTAATGATAGGATTGATACATATTCAAACAGTGACAGGGTGCTAGCAAGTTCTTCTTTGTTTTCCTATTTTAATTGTTTAGCGATGGGTTTTATTCGCAATGTTAGTGAATTTTTTCTAGCCTGCTGGTTTCTTTTGCTTTTTATGGGATACAAAATAGACCAGGAGTTTAAGGGTTTCATTTTAAAGTCATAATTACAATTTAATATGTATTTAAATCTACCCTTAAATATTGTTATTATATTATTTTAGATAGGAGAAAATATGTTCCACAAATTTGGTAAATAAGGCTATTGTTTGTGCTTTTGTCATAGCCTTTCCCTTGATTGTCTTTTACAATTTGCACGTTGTAAAGAGAAGCAGCTCCCGCACAATTTGTTTTTCTTCGTTAGAAGATCATCACGTTAACAATGGGTAGCAGCAGTAACAAATAGCATTGGAAATATTGGAATAATAACTAACCTATCTACTTTTTTCTGATGTAAACACCAGCAGAGCGGAAAGAGAAATCATGGAAGTGGCAACATCCGCATTATAAGAGTTTACGTGCAATGGGAATATAATTTTTACAACTAAAAAAAGCTAGCGAAATGCGGACGAAGCGAAAGAATGCAGGGATCGTGACAAGTGGCAAGATGTCTCTGCCTGCCCTTCAGGGAGAGGCGTTATTTTTTGTATACATACATACATACATATGATCACGTCTTTATCCCTTACGGGGTAGACAGAGCCAACAGTCTATATATATGTATATGTAAAAAGCTGGATTCTAGACTTAAATGAGGTAAAGTTCTATAACATAGGTAATACCTATGTAAAAATGAGCGTGGGTGGTCAAGTCGGTAAGGTGCCCGGTTAAAAAGCTCCGAAAAAGCGGTTCGAATCCCACCGCGGCCATGTACCAATGACTAGCTTCTTTTTTAAGTTATGTAAGTATATTAGTTCGAATAGGAACCGATGCTCTTACGGTGAAGGGAAACATCGTGAGGAAACCTGCACATTCAGACAACTGGGTGTGCAACCGTATGATCCAACATGGATTAGGTTCTCCTGCAAAGGTTGCGGAGGTCAGACGGAAGTCGTTTTGTGTAAAACCCTGACTCACCCAATCCAGGATCCATAGTCAAGGGCTTACCCCGGGCTCCTAGCCAGTGTGGTGAGGATGCAACCGGGAATAAAAAACCAGGAAGAAAAAACGTATAACCTATGTAAGTACCTAGGTGGTTTTTATGAAAGTTTATGAGTACATAGTTTTCTACATCTACGCTCAAATCATTCATTTTTCCAACGCCGGAAACCGGTGAACCGGATGAGTTTTACACTACTACTAAAAACTTCTATGCTACCTACTTCTATCATCAAGCCAATAAGCTGAACGTGGCCTATCAGTCTTTTCAAGATTGTTGGCTCTGTCTACCCCGCAAGGGATATAGACGTGACTATAATGTATGTATGTATGTAAAAACTATGTTCTGGAATATTCCTGAAATAGGTACCCTGTACCCTGTGTGTGTGTTAACTTGCAGGTCTCTCATCAACAACGTGGCTCGTCGAGTCGACCTGTGCTTGCAGTCGTACCAAGAAGATCTGAAGCGAAAAAGGATGAGGTATGAATAGATAACATACATACATACATATGGTCACGTCTATATCCCTTGCGGGGTAGACAGAGCCAACAGTCTTGAAAAGACTGAATGGCCACGTTCGGTTATTTGGCTTGACGATAGAATTGAGATTCAACTAGTGACAGGTTGTTAGCCCATCGCCTAAAAAGAATCCCCAAGTTTGTAAGCCTATTCCTTAGTCGCCTTTTACGACATCCATGGGAAAGAGATGGAGTGGTCCTATTCTTTTTTGTATTGGTGTCGGGAACCACACGGCACATGAATAGATAAGTTGATAAAAAGTATATCTTCTTTTTGACCATAGACAAAGATCACACATAAATAAAATAGACAAGAACATTATAAGAACTGAAGTTTGTGACTGCTTGCTGCAGCAAGAAAAAAAGGCTATAATGCTCAGTGATTGAAATGTCAATAAGCTAGCACGCACTTTTTTTTCTTCGCTGGCAGACAAGCATGGAAATTATGTATGGAAAGTATATAATGTTGCTATTGTCATTGTTGTACTAGGCCCGAGTTGTGTTATAATTTATAATTATTTATTATCACAACGAAGCTCCGGTTGAAGGTTGTTTAACTTTCGCTCACACGACCTGATAACAAACACGTGACTGTTTACTCTAAATAAATAAATGAGAACGTTATTTGATATGACGGACACAAGGGTACTATCAAAATCTCTCATTACTATTAATTAACTACGTACCTAATCCCCACTAATAACAAAGGGAAACGATTTGTATTTTTATATGTTTGTAACGAATAAACTCAAAGCTGCTGAACTGATTTTCACGAAATTTGGTACAGATATAGTCCTTAAGTCGTGACATACGCTATTTTTTTTTCTAAAATTTTACACGGTCTTTTTGCGTCCCGTCCCAATTTGTTTGCGATACAAACGTCATTTGTTCCGATTGGTAACTTTTTCTAGTATTTCGCACTATACCCATACCTCCACTACTTATAGCCCCACCACACATAGCTCCACCAATTTTACCTTCGAGCTGAATCTCTGCAGGTTTAAATTGCCCGCCCAGTCCGTCCAACACAACTTATGTTATCTCTTATACAGATTAATGGACCTCCTTCAATTCGAAGAGGAGGAGAACATACGTAAGTTCGTCGAGCAGACACAAGCGGGCGCCGAGGCCGTGTGGCAAGACAAGAAGGACAGGCTGAAGTATTTGCTGGAGAAGAGGAAGAAGGAACACGAGGAGAAGTATAAGGACACACCGCTGTAAGTATTGCTGGCTACTGCTTATACTGCTACAGAAGGTAGATTGTTGTAATCGCAAGAGAAGAAGAGTCTTAAATTTATTGCTGGAAAAGAAACATGATGAGAATTACAAGAATACGCCTCTGTTAGTAATTCTGGCAAAGCTGTACGTTGCCGCTCTTTGCCGTGTAACAATGACTCTTTGCTGTATTACATACATTAGTTTGTTTGCTAACAGATCCTCTAACGGTGAGGGAAAACATTGCGAGGATCTGTACGCACATTCAGGTAAAAGTTGGAAAGCCAAGAATTTCTTAAGTCATGTGGCTTTCTTATTTGACAGCAACAACAATTCAGCTTTTAAGTCATATGTGGATTCTGAGCTCCTCTCGTAAACGGACGTCTAGTCACGTCATCGGACTGACTCTTCTTCTTCCTCGCTTTAGTCCCGGTTACATCCTCACCACTCTGGAGAGGAACCTGGGGTAAGCTCTTGACCATGAATCCTGGATTTAGTGAGTCAGGTTACTACTCGAAGCGACGTAATCGGCACTAACGTCAGAAAAGTGATGACGTTGGAAAAGGGATGACTTTGGGTATAAATAGAATTAACAAATAATATTAAAACAATATAATAATTTTCTTCTATTTTTAAACTTCTAGGTCGAAATGCGTACACGTCCTACCGTGCATATACAAGTTGCGAGCGAAAGAGGCAGAAGAGATACAACTGTACCAGATGAAAGAGAAGCAAGCTATGAAGATGGCAGAGAAGGAGTTCGACAAAATGTGGTACGAAGTCACCATGAAAGAGTCTGAAGCTCTGGTGAGGTCATAAAATAAGCGATTGCTGTATTTTTGTACGTAAGAAGATTTGATCAAAGTACATTCATTTAAGGCACTTAATATGAATGTACCTTGATCAAATCGAGATGCCGTGTGGTCGCTTTAAAAATAGGGCATTATTTTTATCAGCATTATAAAAGTTTTAATAAACTAATGCGTACTCTTCTTAAGCCAAACAGCTGAACGTGACCTATTATTATTTTCAACACTGTTCGTTCCTGTAATACCCTCCTTTTACAGATTCCTGACTACCATTCTCAAACCTACGGTAAGTCCTTTTCCGTGTTGGCTGCTCGCCTTTGGAATAAACTGCCCCTTCTTATAAAATTGTCCCCTTCTTCTAATTCCTTCAAAAATAAACTTAATAAATTCTTTCTCGAGTCTTGAATTGGTTTTGAAGTTAATTTAGAATATTAAATGTTTATATATTTTCTTTATTTATTTATTTGTATTTTACGTATATAATTGTTGTGTCTTAAGGATAATTCTAGTAAAAGAACTGTTGTTCACCCTTGCCTCAATTTTGTTTATGATCCTCTTACTGTCAGGTTGGCTGGAAGAGATCCCACTTAGGGATAAGCCCGCCTTTGTACTGTACTGTTTTTATTTGTAATGTACTCCTTTAGTGAACAATAAAGCATTTACTTACTTACTTACTTACTGTTGGCTCTGTCTACCCCGCAAAGGATATAGACGTTATTATAAGTATGTATGTTTTTTTTTTATTCGAGCTGCTTCGCGGTATCTAATGGTATAATAATCAAAGGCGTTAGCCGCTCGTTATATAGAAAAGCTTTCGAGCGTTTGACACTTGGCTAAGGGGGCAGATCAGGTCAAGAGTACTGTTCTTATTCCAGGCAGCTAGAATGGAACAAGACGCGATAGAACGTCTCCGCAAAGACCAGGAATGTAAAGAGTACGCCGATTACCAGTTGAGACAGAGAGAGATACAGCGCGAGAAAGAGAGGGAGATGCTGAAACAGGAGGCGTTGTGGCTGAGAAGCATTTGGGACCAGGATATTAAGAAGGAAGAGGAAGGTAGACTTTTTAAATAATATCAAAATACAAACACATACATACAGGGTATATGATCACGTCTTTATCCCTTACGGGGTAGACAGAGCCAACAGTTTTGATAAAACTAAAGGCCATGATGAGCTGTATGGCTTTATTATGGAGTTGAGATTCAAATAGTGACAGGTTGCTAGCCCATCGCCTAAATGAAGAATCCCAAGTTTATAAGCCCATCCCTTAGTCTCCTTTTTGGACATCCATAGGAAATAGATGTAGTGGTCCTATTCTTTTTTTATTGGTAAGCTTATTTTTAGTATAAAAAATACCAAAGACCAATAACGCGAATTGAAATAAATCGTCAGCTAGACCCGACAAAGCATTCTAGCCTCAGGATTCAGGAAGTTATTCATAAGCGAAATAGCCCTAAAATACAACTATAATAGTACAATACGATACGCTGTGGCTATTGAGAGGTTCCTTATATAATCGAAATGGTGAATAAAGATAAACGTGACCGGCAGATTTATCAACGCAGGGTCTTCTTGGTACCAATTGCTCTCCCGTGTAAGTTTATTGTAAAAGTCGACTTAGAGAAAAAATACCTAAGGGTCGCAGAGGTCAGATGGGAGTTCAGTATTATCCATTAATGAATCTTAGTCACAGACATATCTAAGGACTAATTAAGGACCGTGGACGAATGATGTAATCAGGCTATATATATATTTTGGGCTAAAAATCTTTACGGAGAAATTTAAAGATCTCGGAATAACTTCGAAAAAAACAAAAAAAAAAACACTGAAAACCTTTTTCGTAAAAATGACTTTCTTTCAGCCGAACGAAAACGTGCCGAAAGCCGTAAAGTGATGGCCGACGAGCGCAAAGCCATGATAGAGGAGCGCCAACAAATCGTGGCTCAAAGGGAGGCTGATGCCAAACTGATTGGAGACACTTGGGACTCTTTAGCGGGACAGGGCCTTGCTGACGAACTGGCTAAGATTGAACTGGCTAGGAGGAAAGAGGTTGGTACACTTTTTTTTTTTTTGTTTTAAATATGTATCGAACTCTTGCATAACTGGCTAGAAAGAAAACGGATGCTATTTTTTTTTCCTGTCGTCTATTTGAACTGATCGAAAAGGTAAGGGATTAGTCCCGTGCTGTTTTTGTTTGTTGTTCGAAATTTGAAATTAAACAATGATAGAGCGTCAACGGGCCGTGGCTCAAAGAGAAACCGATGAAAAATTGATTGGAGACACTTGGGATGGCTACGAGGAAAGAGGTCGTTGTTCTATATTTGCTTGCTGTTCGAATTACAAATAACCCTTTCACTTCACTAACTGCCTCCGATTGCCATTGGCCCGCTTTGTACCCTGTTGATAATGAACTGTCTAGGACATAAGTCTAGGAAGTAGCTAAGAAGTTTGCTCAAAACAATTTAAAATTGAATGTTTCATGTCGCCAATATAACTAATTTCGGTTTATTAACCTTTTTTATTTTTGGCATTTGCATGCCAGCCTAATTCTTTTAAATGCATTAATAAATTAATTCTACTATAATCTTATCTTTTCAGCGCGAACTAGATGAATGCAACCGCAAAATGATCGCGTTGAAGGAAGAGCTAGCTCGCGAGGACGTAAAAGACGATCACATGTACGTGGAAGAAGCCCAAAGGATGCAGGAAGTCGTGGACAAGAAGAGGTGTGAATACCAGCTGTGGTCACAGAAGACCAACAGAGTATGTAACTTAGCTTTAATACATGATAAAGTATTGACGATCAGACAAAACATACTCTGGAAATGTGGCAATCGAATCTGTTCTGATCTAAACTGAACTGACCCAATAAGGGTTGGGCTCGTCCTACAATGGTTGTGGTGATCAAACGGGAGTCCCTTTGTGTCTGTCCTGTCTTAAGCACACACAGCAGGCTTCTCTTCAGATTAATTTTAAAATTAAAAAGCAGTGGACTGTAAAAATAACATAAAAACGTTAGTGTTTTCTTTTTCATTCCCGGTACCTATGTATGTTAGTACATTCTAAGGAGCCTGTGTGCATCAAAACCCTAGTTCAGCTAAAGGCAACAAGTGATGTTTTTTTCTTTTTAATTTGGAATATTTGTCTTTTAATTTATTCCTACAAAGAGGTGGAATTCAGAGTTTAAGTTCTCTATTCCATTGATTACATTATAACTAAACTGTCACTTATCCTAACATTTTATAACCATATAACTACTTAGGTAGGTATATATATAACTTTATGAAACTGATTTTTTTGTAAAAATAGGATGTCCGTAAAGCCATGATAGACCAAATCAAGGATCGCAAACTCGCTCGTGAGAATTTAGCGAAGAAGATGAAGGAAGAAGACGATTACCAAGAGCAGCTGTTTGATCAGCTGAACCGACTCGTCGACCATAAGAAGTTGACAGACGCGCAGACGAGGAAGGAACATCAACGGGCGCTGGTGCAACAAATTGAATATAATAAGCTCTTGAAGGTAGGTTATTGCGTAGTATCCATGTGTAACGTATAAAGTTATGTGTGAGTTTTACTTTCATAAAAAAACGATTTCGATGAAATATAACCTGGAATAATATGTATTTTTTATCTCGAAATTCCCACGGGAAAAAAACGCCGGGGCGCAGCTAGTATTATTTAAGTATTCAAACATCTCAGTTAAGTTTAATGATAGTACCTAACGATTGCTTGGAGATTAATTCCATTAATTTGAATTTTATGGAAATCTCATTATTCTCATCATTACATCTTATGCCACAATATTATTTTATCATAACAATATCCATTTGAAATTGGGAAACCAAGTCCAATTTGAAATAAAAAAATAGTTGTATCGTGATTAATATCACCATGGGGTTTAATAAACTGCTACAAATTTTGATTGCCGGCAACACCTTTAACATTTGACATTGACTTTTGATTTATGTGACATTGACAACATTATTTTCTGTCATTTTTATACAACTTTTGTTGATAAAAATATTTAGAAAATAAATAGCAACAAAGTGAAGAAATTTATATTTATATAGAACATCTTCAATTCTATCTATTTTAAATCAGAAGTAAGTATTCGTAATCGTAAGGTGTACCTATACGTTTACTCAAGTTGTTCGTAGAATATTGTGAAATATTTAAGCTGGCACTCATGTCAGACAAAAAGCTGAAATACCAAAACGAGATAAAACAAAATATTATTCACCTATCTACCTCTATGTATATAATCTAAATTATGAAACTATATCTATATTCCTATTTTTTGTATTAGAATGTAAAGATAATAATTACTTGATACTGTGATATTATATTTTGATAATTTAATACTTTGGTAAGTACCTACAAAGGATAGGAACCTACTTTAATATAAAATTAAGATAAGTACAGTAACTAATACTTAATGAAAACAGTTCACTGTAACTTAGGAAATATTACATTGCAACTTTTGTAAAGTAAATAAGAGAAGCTGTAAAAACTTCTTTAAAGAAAACATTTTTTTTGCAGGTCAATAACCCGGATATAATCAATATGGCCGAGCGAAACGATGATAATTTTAATGATATAATGTTTGAGATAAATGTTCAACAAATACCTAGAGTAGTAAACAACATTGCTGAACCAAATGATGACAATTTTAATGATTTGATGTTTCAAATAAATGATCAGCAAGAACACCGGGAGATCGCATCTTTATCCAATGATTCCAATTTAGGATCATCACTTACAAATTATGGAATAGATCGAAATAATCCAGAGGAAAATCAACAGTATATCAGAGAAAATGAAGATCCACATGCAATTATCCAAGGTATAGGTGTTGATGCTATGTTTATAGATGAAAATGTAAGAGATGATAGTGGTTTAGCCAGTTCAATATCTAAAACAAAAGAGAGTGAATTTGTACCTCAAATAATAGAATTTGAAAAAGAAAAAACTGCAAATACTCAATCTCTGTTGAATGAAAGTGACATTGAAGATGTAGAAAATATCCTAATAGCAGAAGAAGCTACCTATGATGAAATACATAATTTATCTGAAGAATTGCAAGATATGGGATTATCTACATTTGATTTGGCAATAGAAAGGGGGTTTCATGACCAAGCTAAGATTTATTATGATGATGTTATATCAAAAGGTCAAAAATTAAGAACAAAATTTTTGAAATCTGAAGATGAAATAAATAAAGCATCAAGTGAAAAAACTGGTCAGAACAATGTAACTGAAACAGATATTTCAGGTTTAGGAAATGGTTACTACAGCAAACAGTTTGTATATCAACAAATTTACATGTTACAGATGGATTTCAAAGAATACTTGAACTGTATTGAAAGTAATGATTATAAGAAATTATTGAAAAAACTCCAGTATAAAAATAATAGACTTAATGAAGTGGAAAAGAAAATTGAAAGGAATATTAACACAAAGAAAAAACGAAATGATGCAATGCTAAAAGAAGAGACAATAAACATGATAAGGAAATTTATAGAGCATTTGGATAGTTTTGAAAGTCAGTTCAAAGATTTTATCTTAAAACTAGCCAAGGATATGAATAGTATTCCTGAAGAGAGTGGATGTGGATCTGTGAATGAAATACAAAACAATGACAATGATGATAATGCTGAAGGCGCAGTTGGTTATTCATAACGTCTTTAAATTACAAATGAACAGGATACAAGTTATAAAGGAACAATTGCTTTAAAAAGGCAATTATAAATATTACCAAAATTCCAATCTGGTTATAACTTAAAATGTGCCTTTTTTAAAAAGGAATTTCATTGTAATAAATTAAGAGATTCATGTTTTTTTTATACCCATAAATATTATTTATACAGTATACAAACTTTAGACATTATGTCAATACTAGCATATAAAGTTATTGCACATTATACAATTATAAATATTACCAAAATCAACCTGGTTATAACATAAAATGTGCCTTTTTAAAAGGAATTTAATTCTAATAATTTAAGAGACTCATGTTTTTATACCCATATATTATATATACAGTATACAAACTTTAGACATTATGTTAATACTAGCAGATAAGGTTTTTTACACATTACTTATATACATATACCTATACATTTTTTATTATTTACACAAATTGTGGATTTTTACAATTAACAGCTCCCCAAACTACTAACCAACAATGACAGACTGGATACTTTATAATGTATCACTAATCCAAGTGGAACAAGTAATACGATAACTTGCATGAATCAACTACATAAGTGGATAAAATATTTATGAATTAATAACCAGCTATGTATAGAGAAAACAACAATTTTCGTAACTGGTTATGAAACATGGTTACAGAACGACAAGTAAATTCCATTTTCGTAACTATTTATCAAACAAAAAAGAAAAACATTATTTATTTTTTATTTCCTCAAAGCAAACATGTTCGTATCTGGTTATCAAAGATCAGCTACGAAGGTGGTCGGTGTACAAGTCAGTATGAACTTTGACTGTATTATATGTTCTAAAAAGAAAAAAAAATTCCATCCATCAGCTAGATGCAATAATATGAGGAGACTAATTATTTTTGTTAATTTTTCACCTCGCGTCCCGCTTGCATGAAGAGTTATGAATGTAGAAATGTGTAACCTATGTCTGCCTCTTCCAGAATTTGATAGCTATGTGTTTTTCGTAGGCGATTTGTGACAATGCAATATTTTTTCTAGAAACAAGGTTTTGCGTTGAATTAAGTAATTAAAAGTGGATTGTTTATTTTCTAGGAGCGCGCTAGACAAGAGGAGTTGGACCAAATTAAGAAGTGCCAGCAGGCCACCGAGGATTACCAGAACGAAATAAAGAGAATGCTGAACCGGTTAGCGTATTATATTTTTAATGCTCACAATGTATTACTTATTTTTAACTATTGCATTGCATTAATATGTACCTACTTAGGTACTATTTAAAAAAAAATACAGTTATTAAACGGGCACGTACTTATAACGTACCTTTATTTTATCTCTATAATTTCGTATCATGTTACAATAGTCACCGAGCGACTAAAACAGCGGACTACTGCTCCGTCTGTACGGACAGAATTTCTTCTACTAGTTGTTGTTTCATAACGCATTCAGCGATTTATCCGGCAAGGCGGGTTGACCACGCAAGCTCTCTTACTTTAGGTATATCTACCTACCTAATAACTTAGAACTACGATGAATAAATTTTATTTCCAGCCCATTCTTCAGTGATGAAGTGCATCCATTTATGAAGCAAATGGCTAAAGGGTTGACGTTGCCAAAGAAGTGTCCTTGCGGGAAGCCGAATTATTGTAAAGACTGCGATGAGTGATGTGTTTTCTGTATTTTAATCAATTGTTTCTATTGAATTCTTATTATTGTTGCATAAAGTATTTGCTTTGCTGCGATTTTCTCTCTTTCTCTTTTACCACTCCAAGTAACCTTATAGCTAGAAAGAGAAAGAAGATAAGGCTAGGTACAGGTAATACTTTCAAAATATTGCGAATATAGTGGAAGGCATTGGCACCGTTGGGTTTTAGTAGATTCGTATTTACTAGGTTCTTTTCTTCGAAGCAATTCTGCAAATAAAAAGTACCTATCGCTATCATCTACATTCATTCCTCCACGTGCAAGCTCGCCAGGACCAATCCTGACTACTCATCTTCTTCCTCCTGGCCTGAGTCTCGGTTGCATCCGCAATACTTTGGAGAGAAGCTGGGCTATGCGTTTGACCACGGATCCTGAATTGTGTAAGTCACGAAGCGGCCGCCATCTGACCTCTTCAATCTTTACTGGTAAACCTAACCCGTATTGGATCGATCTGGTTACACATTAAGTTGCCTACACAGATACATTAGGTTACACATAGTCATTAAGTAAGAGGTTAGTAAGCAATGGTTAGTACCCATTAAGACTACTGTAAGTACATAACGTTCTGTCTCTCTGCGCATCAAGCATTTTAACCGAGCATAGGCACCGATATGACCATCTACGCTCCTCAACGTCAACTTTTTAAATTAATGTTTTTAAATCTGTGTTTTAGACTTTATAAAAAAAACTGCCATGCGAGATGCATGGTCTTAGTATGAATTGAGCCTTACTCGTAACAATTATTACCTCTAAGTTATTACCCGTTGAACTTGACCCGCTGGACCTAAATAAGAGTGACATTGCAATGAGTACACAAAGCAAGGAAGGTCGCGACGGGTCGGAAGTACTGCGTTTTGTGTGAGTGTTTGCTTATCTGTCTCTCCTAAATTGGTTTTCATGCAGGTAAAGGTAATGTTGTTAATTGAATACCTACTTGTAATCACGTTTATATCACTTGCGGGGTAGACAGATCCAGCAGTCTAATACTGAAAGGCCGCATTCAGCTGTTTGGCATAGTGATAGAATAGTGACAGGATGCTTGCCCATCGTCTAAAAAGAATTATCCCAAGCCTATCCCTTATTCACCATTTATGACATCCGTGGGAAAGATATGGAGGGGTCCTGTTCTTTTTTTCTATTGATGCCGGGAATCACACAGCTTACTGTTGCAAAAAATAAAATATACCTAGGTACACCTACTTACATAAAATTGTACCATTTTTAAAAATAAAATTTAAATTCCAGTGGATAAAAAAAATGCATGGGGTCATCTTTCATTTCACTAGATAATCTCTTCCCACAAGTTCATCTTTCCGAAATCTACCTTTTTTGTCTTTAACTACTTACCCGGCACTACCATCTTTTCTACCTAAGTATATCATTACTATATTCACTAAGTAAATGACGTAAAAAATCATTGACAATGAATTTCAACGGACAAGATGTAGATATGGTCTAATTTTAATGCGCGGCGCGTGCTCGCGATCTCATCGTTGACGGTAATATGTTAAATAGACGTGCGATATCGTTGTACAGACAAACACAAATAGTACAAAGAATTATTAAAAACGATTTTAAAAAAAAGGAAGATGTCTCTTAACTTGAACAGACAAGCACAGAAGTGCGCCAATGAACTCAATACTGGATGCAGTTTAAAATACAAAGGAAATTGCGGTAATACGGACTACAGGCATCGAAGATCATCGACTGATGGCGCAACTGAAGAAATACGCACATAAAAAGGCAAAGACACAAATGTTTCAGAAAACAAGGTTCGTACCTACATACGAACTTAAATAAATAGAACTACTACACATACTTAAATAACTAGGCTACAACAAGAATATGAAGGTTTCTACCAAAAATAGTTTTGTTCAGATACAAAGGATTCAACCCAATTAATAATCTCGAAAATCGCTCTAGGTAGGAATCACTAACTCATAGATGATTAAAATTTGGTGTGGAAAAAAATCCTATAAACACTTTCGCTTCTGACTGTACCACATCAAAGTTTCCCTGTAGGAAGGCTTTGATGTAAACAATAAAAAAATTAAAACCGCACTGACTCATATCATAGTTACAATTTTCCTCAATATCAAGAGCTTTAAATACTACAGCTTTGTGATTTCGCAACATTCAACAGTTGCCATTCAACATGTACATACTACTAGTGTTTCTAGCTTTGACTTCGGTCAGAGCTCACGATATAAACATCGGATCCAGTCCAGGAGGGAAGAAAGTCTTCGATGAGCATTTTCAAGCGAGTCCTGCCGTTTGGAGACAAGCGCAAAACGTTACTATCAATACAACCGATGATGAAATTATTAGCTACATAAAAGTTACAGACTTAAGGGAAGAAAAGGACGGAGACGCGAAAATAGTAGACGGAGGACAGGGACAGAAAAAAGTGACTATAGAATTAAAGAGCCCTACTGTTCTTCGGGGATATGATTTCCATGTGGAAGTGTATGCTGTAGAGAACAAAGAATTTCAGACAAACCCACTGAATAAGAATGGACCAGTACATGCTGATGAGTTTAAAACGAATACTGGCGATTTAAAGTCTCCTAATACTGGAAGCAAAGTTACAACAGCGAATTTAGACATGACAACAAAATTGCCTGCAGCGCCAAAACCTCAAAGTTTACCATCAATTACTGAAGTTAATGCACAAGGCAACACTAGAGCGACTCGTGACGCAGGAATCAAGAAACAAGAAGAAAATAAACCTAAAATAGATGCGCCATCCGTGATTGGACTTCAGAGTAAAGATACAACTACCGTAAAATTAGGTAAGAATAGTAACATACCGGTTACTGTCAGTACTAGGTTATTTACTCAAGATTTTGAAGATGAAGAAAACACGACTAAGTCTGTTTTGAAAACACCAAGTAACAATAGAACAACTCGTGACGCAGAAGTAAAGAAGCAAGAAGAAAACAAACCTAAAATAAATGCACCTTCCGTGATCGGACATCCAACCAAAGATGCAACAACCGCGAAATTAGATAAGTATAGCAACACACCGGTTACTGTTAGTAGCAGCCTATTTACTGAAGATTCGGAAGAGGACGATAAGACAAGGAAAACTCTTTTAAAAACAGACACTCATAATGACGAAACTAGACATGTTCGAGATACCCAAGATATTGGTACAACACCCAAGGATCTACCAAAAAGTGGAAGCTTTGATAGTAAAACAATTACCACAACTTTCAAAACACCAAGTTCCAACTACGCTAATAAGAATAGTCCGACTATTGGTCAACCTGCTTTAATAACTAACGATAGAGATGCAAGAGCGACACCTAAAGAGGATGAAAAATCAAATCCTACTTTGGTACCAAGCCAACATAACCCAACTGTCTACACTCCAAATTTTGAAGGAAATTTCCCAACCCTTCTTAAAGACGCTGAAACTAATAAAAAAGATGAATCCTCAAATAATAAGAATACTAACGATCAAAAGAGAAATGCGCGAGAAACACATGACGAAACCAAAGGAATAGAAACTCCAAAAATGCTAGCTAATGATTTTAAAAACGCTGCAAATGTGACAAAAGATGAGGAAAGGAAGCCTCGTGGTGTTGAAGAACGACCTAAAATTACTCCTAATTTTGAGGATGACAAAGGAGTTTCAACTACTTCTAAATCTTTTGATACTAAAACAGCTGAAAATGATTCAGAAAAGGATAATGATAAACAACACGCTCTTAATCCTTCAGTTTTAACTAAAGGCCAGAATTTCCCTGTTCCGTACCCCTATGAAACTACACCTAAATTGACGACTACCACCAAATCACCACATAAAAGAGATACGGAAACTTCAGAGCAAACAAAATCTGATAAAACAAGTTTTAACCCTAAATCAATTAGTGGTAAGACAACACAAAATGGTCAGAAGTCACCAGTAGTGTCTTTGCAATAAGTACATTGTTATACTATGTAAAAAGTTGTAAACTTATCAATTGTAACATAGATAACGCATCTATTTTTTTAAATAAATGATTTATCAAACAGAAATGTTTTTGTATTGCAAATTTTAAGGTCGAAATCATCGTCATCCTATATAGGTAACTACGGTAGTATGATAAGCATAAAGGTGCACTGACAAGATAATTCTTACAATGACAATTTAAAAAGGTGATTCAAATGAAGTGGTTTTAAACATCATTATTTGGTTTATGTAAAAATTGTCGAGTTTTCTAAACATATAACTTTTAATCCCTCACGGGGTAGAAAAAGTGGCACATGTCTACAACATTCTGCTGGATGGCATATAATGTACTTTGTAGGTTGGCTTAAATTCAAAGATAGTTACAGGTCGCTACTCTAAAATTAGTTTTAATGAGTAAATAATAATTCAGCTTTAAATCTGATATTGCTTACATGTAACATTATCTTTAAGTTAAAATTATGTGCTTACTAAAATTTACTAATAAAAGCCATAGATAATTATACATTTTATTATTCTAAAATATAAACATACAATCTTAACGTATATATAATATAACTTATAGTGGTCCTTTACTCGAAAATTGAGCAATTATTTTATTATGGAATGAATTTATTTTTCTTACACTCCGTATTCAGTTCATAACAAAAACCAATAACAATCAACAAAACATAACAAGTAGGTATTATTTCATCAAAATTTTTTAACACTTTATCGATAAAGTATAAATGTATAAAGAAAACAGTATACTTCACAGTTAATCAAACGTTACTAAGGAATGTACGGGCACATCATTAGGAATGTTTTTGCGACCATTCAGTGAATTCAGTTCCATCACGACAAGACAACCAACCACTTCGGCGCCACAGGACCTGATAACATTCAATATAGTTAGTTTCTTGATGAATTCATGCAATAGAATGGCACGCGCGACGCCGTTTGATTGCGCGAATAATTATCGGTATTTCGCTTTTTATTATGAAATGAAACGGGACTGCGATAGTTTTTCGCATTATAAAAACGGTGTCGCTCGTGTCATGTTACGGTGGCTAAACTTTTCTACAAGGAGATGAGAATATAATCGGCACTAACGTTAAGAAGGTACAGTCACGCCTCTTTCATGAATGGGTAACCCCCAATCCCCACGAACTATGTAGGGATACCTACAAGGATATGGGTAGAAAGAAACCTACATTTTCAATTGCCACAATCCTCAATCTAGGATTAAAGTCACTGGTGGCATCCTTTAGGTGAGGATGCAACCGGGACTAACGCCATGAGGTTGAAGACCCATCATTTGGGTAACTAACACATACTTTAAAACTACTGTGCCATGTGGTTCTGGGCACTTTCAAATAGGACCACTCCATCCCGTCATCTTTCCCATTGATGTCGTAAAAGGCTAATGAACTTGGGATTTTTCTTCTTAACTTCGGGCTAGCAACCTGTCACTATTTGAATTTTCATTTAGCCATACAGTTCATTATGGCCTTTCAGTGTGTTTTCAAGACCGTTTGCGACATGACAGTTAGCTCTGTTAACCCCGCAAGGGATATGGATGTGACTATTATGTTTAAATGTATACACCTACTTTAAAAGATTAGTAGCTGCAGTAATGGAGCCCCCGGTGGCTATAAGATCATCCACAATGAGGCATTTCTGACCGGGACGGATTGCATTCTTCTGTATTTCCAATATGTCCTGGAAATAGGAACAAAAATGATAAAGTTTTTATATAATGTAATTAAGTCTTTCCCACAGATGTCGTAAAAGGCGACTAAAGAAAAGGCTAGTCAATTTTGAATTCTTGTAGGCTATGGGCTAGCAACCTGTCACTATAATGAATCTCAATTCCATATTAAGCCAAACAGCTAAAGAAGGTCTTTCAGTCTTTTTAAGACTGTAGGCACTGTCTACCCTGCAAGGGATATAGACATGATTATATGTATAATGTGTTACTTCATTGTCAAGCCATCCACCTTGAATCAAGAAGTTGAAATTTCTCAGGTAAAAAAAATAGTTTTTGACCATACAAGAACGGGCAAGCTTTTTTCTAATTCAAATTATTCTTTAAATGCTTCCTACTCATTAACATAGAAATTTCATTTCTATGTTAATGAGTCATGAAGTGGCCATTCAGGAAGACATTTCAGTGCCAACTGCAAAAGAGTATATTTAGGTGGTAATTTAGTTTTTAAGTTTAATTGGTACTGACCATACAAAAATTTATAATATGTCTATGCTGTAGGTATGTTAATTTTCATTATAATTATTTAATGTTTAAACAATTGTTGTTGGAAGATAAACTCAAGTTCAAGGTAGTAACAGCCAGTTCGGTCAGATAGACATAACATTCAAGATTACACAAAAGAAAATAAATCTATTGTTTATTTGACACATAGTTTGTTCCTACATTAGATTGATTACTGTAATAATTATTAAGTTAGCAAAATTTGTGATTAATTTTAGGTACATAAGTTAGTAGCTCAACATTACTTTATTATTTACTATTTCAAACAATGTTTATTTCAGCGAGCACAATCCCTCTCATTTTAAAGTGGTTCTTGTTGCACCCTCTATTTTTAAACATTGGGTTCATTAGGTGAATTTAAGAAATTAATGTCATTTCTAAAGTTAGTCACCTAGTTTACATTATGGGTTAAACAAAATTTTATAAATATATTACTGATGAAGCAGACAGCCACAGAAATACCTCACTTCTTTTTCAACAGTTAAGGAAAGCCATACAGATGTTATTATTTAAGATTTCAAATATAATGACAGGTTGCTAGTCCATCAGATGATTACCGTTTATATTTACCATGACTGTTGATGAATGTTGTATGAATAGAGAGGCAGATGGCACACACTTTTTCCACTACCAGATGAGTAAAGGATTGTGGGCCACTGAAGCAAAAAAAAAAAAACTTACCGTTCCATATTCCAAATCATATTTGCATGAAACAACTTCCCCAGGCAGTTTTCCTTTCTTCCTCACAGGCAAGCAACCAACACCAAGATCCATGGCTAGAGAAAATGAGAAGAGGAAACCTCTGCTCTCCAGACCAACTATAGCTTCGGTTTGGGGGAACTTCGCTCGGATTACTTGTAATAATAGACCCTGAAGAAGTTTGCATGTGGAGCCATCAGAAATGGCGGAGAAGATGTCCCTGAAATAAGAAAATACTTACATGTAATTTTATTTTAAATTAAAAATGTACGAAAATATATAGTAAAACCTAAGGACCGAATGAAACGTATTTGATGTGATTTAAATTATGATGTGGCAGACATGGTGGCGATGTAGTGTTAAGTCTTAATTCAATTTTATTTTAAATTAAAGAAAGCGTTTTTTTACCAAAACAATATTCCTTTTTTCGGGAAATCTGGGTAGCTCTTCAATTTACGTTTAAATTCGGCTACTTTCTGGTTATAATCGGCATCTCCTTCCATTTTCAATCAAGACAAACTTATGTATTTATTAGATAGATAAATTAATTTCAATATTTACTAGGGTCTGCAATTCACATTGTCCCAAAAATTATACCAGAAAATCAATCCTACATAAAAAAAAACACCGTTTTCCCACCGCACAAAAAGAAAACATGTGTTTTTCTCGTAGCCGTATCTGTCACTGTCAGTCAGTTCAGTATTAGTCAGAAAATGAGTGACAACCTTTGAATCCTTTGATACCTCGACATTGTCAAAACCATCGTTTTGTTGATGGAGCCATAAACGTTAACATCAACAACCTTTGTTATTAGTTAAAAATGATGTCGTTACGTCACAGTCAATGTCACAAAGTGATGAATCTGTCAAGTCAACCAACAAAGTAAAAAAAAACAAACAAAACGAACAAAACAAAATTTAAAAAATGCAACGGTACGAATCATAATTTAGTTGATTATTTATTTTATGCACTTTTTGTATACTAGTCAAATTTAACCAGTATCACTGTGCTAATTTTAAGCAGTTAATTTGCGCTCTATTTTTGCTATTGTTTAAGAACTGGTAAAATTTTCCCGCGTTATTATCGAAAGTAAACTTTCGCGCATATTACAATGCTGTCGTCGTCTGATATAGAAAGGCTAATTACGGTGAAAAGGTGTGAGATAATACGAGAAAAGTCGGCTCTCGGTTTGGCTCGTTCCACCGCAGTACAAGTAAGTATTCAAAAACTTGTAACCTGTTGATTTCACCACGAAGATTGGTAAGTTCTTACTTATCGATTTTTCGTCACCGCACGCAGTTCCGCTGTAAGTTTTTGATTGAAGTCCGTTGAAGTGTGTTTATATCGATTCAACTACATGTTACCTACCGTAATTGTCCTGGGATAATGTATTTAGGAAGTAAATAATATAGTGGTAGTGCAAGCAGTAATGTGCCGTGACAAATTACTTTACAGGCAGGCGGGGTTATTATGCGGCATTTGTATGTAAATAAGTGAGTGTAGTGCTAAGAACTGTGTGATGAAAGTTTTAATACTTCTAGGTTTCAAGTAAGTTACTTTCTTTTTAGGCACCTTCATATTATAAAGTCACCCCATTTTCTTTATCTATATGTATGTCGGAAATATTTTCTGGGGAAGGTTTATATATCTATAAATGAATAAATGATACCCGTTTGAAGCTGAGACGGGTTGCTAGTTGGTTGTAAAATATAGCAACTTTATAATAATTCTTATGTAATTTAAATGGTGTTTTACCAAAAATAACTGTCAGTTCTTTTGTGTACTAAGGTCAGAGTGTCAGAAAAGGTGCAGACATTTTTGAGAAATTTATTTAAAAAGATAAGAACTAAAAAATATAGCTGAGATTCTATTTGTCTGATGTAGCAAAGGTGATTGTAATCTCCAGAAAATAGACTGATTAAATATTTTAGTTTTTGTATTTGTATATTTCTTGAACATCAAGACAACACTTATGAAGGTGTCAAATAAGATATGAAAATAGCAAATCATTTTTTATATAGGTATAATGTTGTGGGCAAAAGCTATTCTATTAATAAATTTGATTAAAGTTAGATAACTTGGCAACCCAAGCACTAAACTTTAATGCCTAATCAATATGTCTTGGCATTTAGTGAACCCATTCCATGGAAAGACTTATTCTGTTACATAAAGTTCTATCTATCTTAGGGAAGATATATTTTCAAAGTTGATTAAAACTGCAATTTTTTATTCTGACTGATATTGCAGATTTTTGTTATAAATAAAATCATGCCTGTTTCCCAGAGGGGTAGGCAGATACTACATATTTACCACTTCCTGCTTTCTTTGTAGAATTATTAATAAAAAATAACTGAACATGGCCTATCAGTCTTTTCAAGACTGTTGGCTGTCTACCCCACAGGGGATGTGGATGTGATTATATGTATGTATGTATTATTAATAAATCATCAATATTTAAATAAAAATGTGCCTCCTTGTGCTTACTACTTAAGTAAGTTTTATTTCATATAACAAAGAAAAAATGGGGTCATTATCATAGGTACTTGAGTTATTCTCAAAATTTAGTTGGTGTTTATAAACCCATCACCAACAAACCCAATTACGTGAATTATAGTTGTGCAGTATCCTAAGTCTGTATGTAATCATATATCAGTGTGACATAAGCCAAGCATTAACCCAATAGCAAGGTTGTAATTGTCTAAAAATGATCAAAGGGTATTCGTATAATTTGATTAACTATTCACAAGTGTTCCTACGTCAGAATAGGTAAAAGGTTCATTAATATGTAGTTCATTAATACAAGACTGTAGGAAATTACAGTACTTAATAAAAAATAGCCATTTTAAGCTTTACAACTTTGAACCTTACACCTTTTGGACTAGATTTAAAATGAGTTAATTTTTTATTTAATGACTATGATGACCATCTAAGCGTATTGGTCATCTACCCTTACCTTGTAAAAGGCAGTCTTTTTATTTCGTTTAAAAATGTTGAGCCTACAATGCCTAAAGTGTTGTAAAAAAATTGTAAACGTCCATTAACAATAGAATAATTGTTATAAGTAAATCAGCAAAATATGTGGCCTTTCAGTCTTCCCAAGGCGGCGGGTACTGTCTATCCCATGAGAGATAAAGACGTGATTATGTGTATGTATGTAAGATTATTTGGTGTTATTATGAATTAATACAGTTTTTGATACCATGATGTGAGACTGAGTGAGACATAGTTTAAGTAATATTGAGTTGCGTTCTCACTTTTCCAGAGGTTAAGAGGAGTTTTGAAAATGAATAGATTGAATTCAGTTTAAACAGTTCTTCAACAGTCATTTATATAAAAAATTGGTCGTCAGAATTGGCTAGTGCCGTGTGGTTCCCGGCACCAATAAAAAAAAGAACAGGACGATTCCATCACATTCCCATGGATATCGTAAAAGGCGACTAAGGGATAGGCTTATAAACTTGGAATTTTGCTTTTAGGCGATAGGCTAGCAACCTGTCACTATTTGAATCTCAATTCTATCATCAAGCCAAAAAGCTGAACATGGCCTATCAGTCTTTTCAAGACTGTCGGCTTTGTATACCCTACAAGGGATATAGACGTGACTTTATGTATGTATGTATGTAGAATTGGCTACTACTTTCCTTTAAATTAAGCGTTCAAATATAGTTCGTAAGCCAAACGACCATCCATGGAGTCCGGATTCAGAATGTTTTTCAACATCAACTATACATAAATTCTGTAACTTATTACACAGAACACACAAAAATTGTTTCAGATAAAAGATGCAGACGATAACAACGTGCCAAACTTGAGAAGGGTTCAATTCGACAAATTGGCCAGCAATGGCGAGACGGAAGATAAGGAAGAAAGAGAAGACAATACTCGTGAAGAAGACAGGCATAACAGAGAAATAGACGAAAGAATTCCACCGGATTTGGAAAGGTATATCAGGGTAAGTGAATACTTCTGACAATTTTGTATAGAGCATCCGTTGTCCAATAGGTAATGTGCCCGGTTAAAAGCGTGGTGCGCATAAAGGCACAGGTTTAAGTCCCATCTTCTTTCTATTTACTAGTGCACATTAGTTTGAATACCAACCGATGATCTTACGCTGAGGGAAAACATGGTTATTAAATCTGCGCATTCGGAAGGGAGTCGCGTCGTGTTTACACCTGACTCACCCAATCCAGAATTTATCAAGGGCGTACCCCGGGTCTCTTTCCGAAGTGGTGAGGTGAAGGTGTACTTATCTGGTCTTAGTCTTTTTAGTTGGTAATTGAGTGGTAATGTTACTCTATTTAGTTCAGACTTTTTAGATTTTACCTGTTTCTCTTGCGTTTTTTTTTCGTTTGTCTTATTAATCTGATCCATCTGGTTTGGTTCCTAGCAAAACCCCAGGACAATATCTAGTATAGATATAAATTTCTTGCCAGATTTGTTACTAACTGCATCCTACAAGCGTAGGAGCATCATTGTAGTTAGTTGATTTGGCATTGCGTTGAAGTCACGCTCCATCAGTGAGACTGCGGTGTAAACCAACGTGAATATTCTAATAATAATTAAATAATAATTAAATAATTAAATATTCTAATAATAATTAAATATGTCATTTAATTATTATTAGAATATTCACCTACTAGGGATTTTGTTTCGGATACATTTTGAGCGGGATTGTGAGCCTGTAGTTAATACGTCACTATGTATGCATTCTGGTTGAAGTCGTTATTCTTCCTTGCATCAGCGCAGTCGGTTAAAGCACTTTTGTTTCTAGGAAATTGCATGTACCTACCTAATGAAAATGTAGGGCTATCACCATGTAATTTGTCATTGCTTATTGGCAATGTTCCAATAAGACCTTTGCAGTTGTGTTTTATTGTCAACAAAAACTAAACCTTTCGACTCAGTGATAAAGTATATTTTAATTCAAGCCACTAAGCCTTAATATATGAGAATAATGAATTTCCAGACACTCCTTACGGGAAGCCTACAAAACAAAAATTACATGCAAAATGGTTGCGGTAAATATGCGCATATCCGAACGGCACGCATTGTTTTGTAACTGCTATTGCTCACGCAGCTATTTAATATTTGTATTAATTAAAATCGCGGTCAAAAGCTATATTCTTCTACTGGATATTTCAAAGGATATGGTGTCACTTCTAACAATGCACAGTCGGAACTGTGGACTCGCCCCGTTAATACATACATACATACATACATATAATCATGTCTATATCCCTTGCGGGGTAGACAGAGCAAACAGTCTTGTAAAGACTGATAGGCCACGTTCAGCTATTTGGCTTTAAGATAGAATTGAGATTCAAATAGTGACAGGTTTCTAGCCCATCGCCTAAAAGAGGAATCCCAAGTTTATAAGCCTATCCCTTAGTCGCCTTTTACGACATCCGTGGGAAAGAGATGGATTGGTCCTATTCTTTTTTGTAATGGTGCCGGGAACCACACGGCACTGTAAAGTTACATCCGAACTTTGATGAGGCATTGAAAAATTGATTTTTCGCTCTTTATCATTATAAACGTGAAACGGGACTGCGTTTATTATACGCGCGATAAAAATGGCGTCGCGCGTGCCATGCTATGGAGGCATGACGGATGACATATGTCATGTGAAATCATATTAATGTCTGATTTCTAAACGTTGGTCTTACGGTGGGCGGAATCTTCACATTCACGATCACGATCCAATATGAGTTGGTTCCTATGCATAGGTTGCGGAGGCCCACCAGAGACGTTTCGTGTAAAAACCTGTCTTACACAATTTAGCATCGTTGTTATAGAAGACGCACCCTAGGCTCTTCTCTGAAGAGGTGAAGGCGCAGCAGGTACTAGTAACTATGGCCAGGAGGATGATGATGGTTCTCCATCGAAATCATGTCAAACGGAAGAGTAAGAGAGAGAAAAGATTAGAAATATGTCATATCAAAGATTGTGTATAGCCGCTTCTGGATATCCGTCAACCAAGTACCTACTCTTGGAACGAGGTCTGGACTCTTGCGAATCAGAAGCTCTTCTCCAGGTATGACACAAAGGGGGCAAACGCCGGAATAAATGAGAATGAATAAAGCAATAGGCAACATTCAAGAACCAACCGTTGTGTGAAAGTCTATTACTAATAGCTACCGGAAATTTTCAATCAATAAAAATCCACTAAAGATAAGATATGAAGGAAAGATAAAAATGTCTAATTTACTGCCTTCACTAAACGAAAAAGGTTGGCCAAATATAACAAAGCATGTATACTTAGCAACAAAAGTGTCAATTTTGTTACAAGTCTGTCTGGATTTTTGAAGGCGTTCAGGTAGCCACGTTGAAAGCTTCTATTTCTTCTTGACCGTGTTCTTCATTAGGACTGAAGGTCGAGTCCCTCCTGAAACTCTTTGACGGTTTTTGAGGCTATTCGCTTATAAGCTGTTCTGTCTTCGGCTTAGTCGTAACTATATTACTTATTTCTGCGGGAATTTCGGGAATTGTCGCTTAATGCACCACTTAATATACTTAATGAACTTACATGTCAAATATCAAGTTTCTAAACCCAGTATTTGAGCTGTACGTTGTCTGTCTCCGTCAGTTAGTCAATGAAATGCAGAAGAAGTTATGAATCTTATTCTATTGAATCATTTATATAAGAGTAACTTTCCTAAATAGCTGTTATTGTTCAAAATGCTCACTGTCAGTTTTCAAAAGTCCATTATTTATGTAATACATAACGTTGTTTGGGTTTGTAATGCGATTATATGCATTGTTTCGCACAAAAAGTGACGAAGCGTTGCGATGCTTTGTTCGTGCTGTGAATTTAGTGGAAGTACAGTTGGTGACAAAAGTTATTAGTTTAGTGGTATTTTCATCGGTCGTGTTACGTTTGCTTTGAAAAAAAAATCAAAATTTCATAGATCTGCTTCAATTATCATTATCCTACTGGCAATAGTCCTGTTTGCGTCCTCAGCTCTCGAGCCCGGGGTCCGCCTGTGACCATGATACTATATCTACTTTAAGACTTCAATTACCATTTTGTAGTAATTGTGTTCGTTCATTTTTATCTTTCTCACTTTGCGTGTTCCCAATTGCACCCTTCGCCACTATGCTTCGGACTTCTATTTAAAGACCATTGGCATGCATATTATCTTTTGCAACGTCAAGCCTTTTATTATACTGTTATACAAAATTGACATCTATATCATCCTTTTACAACTGAAAATAATATAAAAGGTAACTATCCAAAGTTGAGGGTTTAATCTAGAAATAAATTAGGCCATCTATATCGCTAAGTAAGGTCGCATTGTAATTGAAAAATGAATCAATAATTTCACATAAGTACAAACCAAAAGTAGTTTTCCAGCGACGAAAATAATGGAAATGGTTAAATTAATATTTCTACTTAATTAGCGTTTTCAATTACACACAACCTCAATATCAACGTCCCTTACGACCTCAATAGCGTGACAGGGGGTAACATTGTTTCGCGAGAAATAATTTTAACGATCCAATAATAGCCTAATAAGAACGCGATGTACTTACGCGTATATGTATGTGTGTTCAAACTTTGCTACTAATTTATTCCTCTTGAACTCATGAGTTCGTCATAATCGCTAGAGAAATAATGTTTAACAAAGTGATCAAGTAAGGCAATTTTTTTTAAATGACACGTCATATAAATTTCTATTCCCGCGGGAATTTCGTGCTGTTTTAGTGTACCTCTAAACCACACAAGGAACCTGCGTACCAAATTTCAAATCTCTAAATCTAGACCCCAGTTTGGACTATGCTTTGACTTGTTATGTCAGTAAGTGTCCTCTTTTATTTATTTCGATAGATAATTATTACTACTATCCTTACACTTTTAGCAATCCATAGGAGAGATTTCGTGAATAAGTGACGTAAGTGTTTAATTAATTAAAACAAGGCGTTATTGATTTTCTTGTTATATATATTTTAACATACATACATACATACATATCATCACGTCTATATCCCTTACGGGGTAGACAGAGCCAACAGTCTTGAAAAGACTGAAAGGCCACGTTCAGCTATTTGGCTTAATGATAGAATTGAGATTCAATTAGTGACAGGTTGCTAGCCTGTCGCCTAAAAAAGAATCCTAAGTTTGTAAGCCTATCCCTTAGTCGCCTTTTACGACATCCATGGGAAAGAGATGGAGTGGTCCTATTCTTTTTTGTATTGGTGCCGGGAACCACACGGCACATATATTTTAAAGTGATAAAATAATGTGAAAGACAATGAGCTGTTACTGTAAAATGTTCGTTAATATTTCTAGAGCAAGTTGTCTAATTAATTTAAACGTTCCATTATAAGCTTAGTTCATTTCGTGACGTGACGTATGAATTCCCCGAGGAATCTGCCTAATTGCAAAAACATTAACACATCTGGCGCTGCCTGTACCAGGCTCCCATACCAGCGTAGGAGTATGCGCGAATTTGAATCGTCCTTCAACCAACACCAGATATTATGTGATCGTCGCGACAGTCGCATGTTTTTCATTAAAATATTGCTGACTGTTACCTTCAGGTTACGATAGAGAGTGATAAAAGATGTGAATTTGTGGTTTACTCGTCTGAGTAAGTGTTTCAACTTTTGCTGTATAAGTATGTATTTAGCTTTTTAAGATGTTTTCGTTCTTATAGAGTTTATGTTTTAGATGTAATTCATTGTTGTTAGTCTTGGTTTGACTTAAAGGCAAATAAACAATATCAATGATGAGCGCTAAGCTGGTTTGCAAAGGCAAAACTTGGATTCTTTTAGGCGATTGGCTAGCAACCTGTCGTTATTGCAGATAACCAATTCCATCTCAATGCCGTTAAACTAAATGCGGCCTTCATCACCAGTGGCTCTGTCTATTCCGTGAGGGATAGACGTTGGACGTTGTAGATGGAATGTTAGCGTGTGTGTGGTTTGTAAAGTACTTTTTTTTCTTCTGCAAATTAGGCAATGTTATGCAAATGACAATGGCAATGCAAATGACAAACACCGATAAAAAAATAATTGATGCATTGATGCGAGTTAAAAAAACCTCGTGGGTTTTTTTGTATGATTTGTTCTCGAAATTCCCCGGGTCATTGAGCTTTTACAAGCTTTACCAAGAGCTTGACTTTGGAGTCGATGGTCGAATGGGTAAAGTGCCCAACTAAATAAGCATGATGCACAGGTACTTCTTCTACCGCTGCGACCAATAACTCCTTTCTGAGTTATGCACATTAGTTTGAATGCATACATACATATAACCCGTGTGTTATATACAATAACACCCAACACAAAAAGTGGTTCCCGGCACCAATACGAGAAAGAATAGGACCACTCCATCTCTTTCCCATGGATGTCGTAAAAGGCTACTGAGGGATAGGCTTACAAACGTGGGATTTTTTTAGGCGATGGGCTAGCAACCTGTCACTATTTGAATCTCAATTCTATCATTAAGCCAAATAGCTGAACGTGGCCATTCAATCTTTTCAAGACTGTTGGCTCTGTCTACCCCGCAAGGGATATAGACGTGACCATATGTATGTATGAGTGTACATATAATCACGTCTATATCCCTGAATACTAACCGTTAACGGTGAAGGAAAACATCGTGAGTAAACCTGCGCAATGAACTGCGGCAACTCGACGTCTAGCCATGATCCAATATGGTGCAGGTTTCCCTGGCAAGGTTATGATGGTCAGATGGGAATCGTGACGCGAAAAACCTAACGAATCCAAGGTCATAGTCAAAGGTGCACGCTGGACTCCTCTCTAGGAGAGGTGAGGAAGAATTCTAAGAGTAACATAAAAGAAATATACATTGCTGTGTGGTTCCCGGCCTTGAGAACAGGAACGCTCCATATCTTTTCCATGGATTCGTAAAGGAATACTAAGGGTAAGGCTAATTCACTTGGAATTTTTCTTGAAGGTGATGGGCTAGCAAACTGTCACTATTTGCATCTCAATTTCATCGTTAGGCCATACAACAGAAGGTGACATTTCAGCCTTTTCAAGGCTGTTGGTACTGTCTTTCCCGCAAGGCATGTACATTTTCACCTCACTTTACAAACAAGATCCTAACTGGGTTAGGATTCCCAAGTAAACAAGGTCACAAAAGTCAGACTGGAATGTAGTGTGAGTTTTGTTCTTTGTCGTTACCTATTCCTGGTTTGACTCATTTTTTTTAACTGTTTAATATTCCGACCTAAATGTTTTAATAGCGGCAATAATTTAAGCATGTTACCACACCTTTCAACAAAAAAAACTTCGCGATAGCACGCCAATTTCCGGTTACTGTATTATACTTCCATTATATACCCATTTGGGTAAATAATCGCTAATAGACTTGTATATAAATGTGCTGACTTAAGGTTATATTATACGTACAGGCCAGTGAGACGATGACGCATTTGATTTTTGTGAACACAGAGCAAAGGCCGCAGTAAACCCTAAGGGCGCAGTTTCTTTGCTTAAAAAATGTTTGAAGTTTTTTTAAGTTAGGCTTTTAGTTGTGATACTAGGTTAGGCCCCGGAAATCGACATCAATGAGAAAGCATACTTAAAGAGATTTATGAATGTGAATGAATGAATGATCCAAAGGGTCTTTTGATCTTCATGTGAACACAATGTTCGAGAGGTTGTTACAAGTGAAAGAATTGAATATCTGTAATATTTTAAATGCAAAAGTTTGTAAGAGTGTGTGTATCACATCCACGCAAAAACTGAACGGATTTTGATGAAGTTGAGTAGGTATTCGGATTAATATAACCTGGAGTAATATACAGGGTACATTTTATTCCGTATTTCCCACGGGTGTGAAGCCCCGGGCATCTCGCCTTCTAAAATATAGTGTCATCTAATTGTAGGATGAGAATTAAATAGATATTGTTTCTCTTAAAGAATCTAGATTAAAGTCGTTACTGGATTTGGGGCAAAATAAACTTATTGGACTAAAAGAGTGCTATGGATTCTACATTTCCTTTGTTCCATCAAATAAGATTTATGTGGGCGAGTCACGCGTCGCAAAATATTTTTATCCGCCATCGCAAACAAAGCCGGGTGCGGCCGGGAGCGGCCGGGAGTGGTGGGTGGGAAACATTACACAAATTAAATCTAAGTGACCTATAAAGAGGTAAAAGTAGGTGTTGTAGTTTTACGGAAAAATACTCACAAGTCTAAAGTTTCAGAAAGATGAACGCCCATAGAGTTAAAATGCCAAAATGTAGAATTTCCCAGACTGTTGCGAATTGTCACTATTTGAATCTCAATTCTATCATAACGCCAAATAGCTCAATGTGGCCTATCAGTCTTTTCAAGACTGTTGGCTCTGTCTACTCCGCAAGGGATATAGACGTGATTATATGTATGTATGTAAGTATGTTGTTTTTTAGATTCGTGTCAAAAAACACTTAGAATATTTCAAAATGCAGTCAATAAAGCTATGACGATTGAAGTGAAATATAAAAACAAATATCACAAAATGAAGTTGGCAACCGATAAACGTATATTAGGTACGGTTAGTGGTTGCCAGCAGTAACATTAGTTCTTCAGACAACTCCTTCCTCCGTCCTTCGACTCATCTTTCACCTTCTACTTTAATACCTTCGTGACTTACGATTTGTTTTACCGCGCCATTGTCCTGAAACAATACATCGCTTCCCTCTATTTTATAGCTTGCTTTCAGTTCGCGAAAACCTGCCGAGAAATTAACACGTTCGTTCAGGCGTTAAGAGAATATATTTATTTTACCTTAACCATGTCATACGTAATACTGTAAAGTTATTTTATAGTGAAAATTTTGACGTAACTGTAGTAAGAAAATCTACAGAAGAATCGATTCATTTGTTTAGGCGTTAAGACTCGTATATTATTATTATTTTATATACTTGAACTGTGTCATGATTTAAGTGAAAATTTAGCCTTAATTATGTTTAACTTTTAATGCTTTTAAAAGTTTAAGTGTAGATATTTATCTGTAGGTATAAATGTAGTGTAAAAATGGAATTAACCGATTGTGTATTTGGTTGAAAAGTGGAACATGTTGTGGTTTGTGGAAATGAAACAAAATGGACAGCGCTCAACGACCAAACGTAAGCTGCATGAGTTTGAATATTGTCACGTGTATGTATATCCGTTGCGGGGTAGACAGAGCCAACAGTCTTGAAAAGACTGAAAGGCCACGTCGGCTGCATGGCTTTATGATGGAATTGAGATTCAAATAGTGACAGATTTATCTTATATCTGTATGTCCGACTGTGTATATGTTTCTTCTTCCTCCTGGCTTTAGTCCCGGTTGCATCCTCACCACTCTAAAAAGGAGGCCAGGGTATGCCTTTGACAATGGATCCTGGATTGGGTGCGTCAGGTTTTTACACGAAGCGACTTCCTTCGCAGGTTAACCTAACCCGTATTGGATCGATCATGGTTACACACCCAGTTGCCTGAATGTGCAGGTTTTCTCACGATGTTTATTATCACCGTAAGAGCATCAGTTAGAAATCAAACGAGTGTACCTTCATACATACATACATAAAATCACGCCTCTTTCCTGGGGGGGTAGGCAGAGACTACCTTTTTCCACTTGCCACGATCTCTGCATACCTACTTCTTTCGCTTCATCCACATTCATAACTCTCTTCATGCAAGCTCGGCGGTTTCGGGTACCTTCATAACTTCGAAAAAGTACATGGCCGAAGTGGGATTTGAATCTGTTTCTTTCTGCGCGCATTTTAACCGGACGCCTTACCAATTCGACCATCGACGCTTCAAAATTTATGTGTGTAGGTATGTATAGACATACTAAATACACATACAATACATAGGTATTTAATAGAGATAACTGAATGGTAGGCACTTTTGTATGTTTGTCTGGAAATCGCGTATAGCTCGGAATCATTTGCAAAGAATCAAACTCATGACCTTTCCTGGGTTGAAAAACATATTTCTTTTCATCGTGTTACAAGACAGTTGCGTGCCGAAATAACATAATAAATAAATGATCGTGAACCGAATTGGAACCTACCTTGAAGGACTATGTCATAACTTATGGAACCGCCGACATAAATTGACGAGAAAACAGAAGACAGGTTAAGCTAATTGTTAACAGTGAGGTTGTTTGTGATATTTTTCAAAAACATTTTATTTTTAGACTTTTCCTTGGGCCTTCGTATTCCATGTTACTTCCGAAGATCTTGTTTATTTATGAAAGACATTAATAGGAATAGGCTAAATTACTATTTTTCTACAGCTGTAATAATTTTGTTTCACGTCACTTTTTTAACATGTAGAAGTACCTACCTTCTGAAATGAACTTTTGCTTGCGACTTTGCCGCGTGGTTTCTTTTACTATGAAAAGTAACCTATATTTGTTCTCAGGGTCAACTCTATAACTTTCTCATCTTTTATCAAAATCGGTTCAGTGGTTTATGTGTGAAAGCGTAACAGACAGAGACAAGCAGAGTTACTTTCGCATTTATAATCTTATTAGCTGGCATTGCTCTTAAGGAATTAAGCCAACATAAATAATCTACTGCTTTTAATTTCTGAAATCATTTTTGCACACAGAGGTCCTTTCCTCAACCCAATGGTAGACTGTCAGATAATGCTACTAGCCTTAAGCCCGCCTATTGTACTTTACAATTTGTAAATGTGACACCCGTGTGTGTGATTTTATGGATGGATAGATATCCATCCATAAAATCAGGTCTATATCCCTTGCGGGGTAGGCATAACCAACAGTGTTGAAATGTTAAATGTTACAATAAAGAATTAATAAAATAGAAAAAGAAATTAAGCGTCAATTCTCTCCTCTCGTTAATTTATGTCTTTGGTCTGAAAATAGGGAACACACGCCAAGCTAGAAGCAAAACTTCGTTAGATGGTATTCGATTAGATAAGGCGAAAACTTTTTATTGCCTCGAAAGTTGGTCGCGGTTTAACTGCGATTTGTAAATGATCCTTGAATCGATTTAAATAGGCTGTTGGTGTCAATTTTATTATAGGTAGATTACATACATACATCTAAATATAATACTCGTATACTAGAGGCCGCCCGCGACTTCGTCCGCATGGAAACCCTATCAATCCTGTGGGATAAAAAGTAGCCTATATGTTATTCTGGGTCTTCAGCTACCTATATACCAAATTTCATCGTAATCGGTTCAGTAGTTTTTGCGTGAAAGAGTAACAAACATTCATACTGACATACTCACAAACTTTCACATTTATAATATTAGTAGGATGTTTATATCCCTTGCGAGATAGAGCCATCAGTCTTGATGACTGAAAGGCCACGGTCAGCTGTAGGTATGACTTTTTGACGGAATTGAAATTCAAACAGTGACAGGTTGCTAGCCCATCGTCTACAAGAGAAATCCCGTTTTTAAGTAATCCCTTAGTCGCCTTTTACGACATCTATGGAAATTATATGGTTCTTTTCTTAAGTGTCGGAAACTACACGGCGCCAGAAAATATTCGATTTTATCAAGGTATGTTAATGCCTTTTCCACATAAGTACAACATACAGTTTTGATACAAATGTCACTCGCCGTCTTCAATTAACTTCATAAACATCTCAATTACACATCGACTTGCATTATACGACGCGTGAAAATTGCAAAAAGTGTACAACACATATGTAGTTTGTAGTGCGCACAAGATGTGCATTTAATTGAGCCGTTAATTGTACGTGAATTATTGGGTGTAGACACGCGAGTATGTGACGTTATGTGAAGACTATTGGCGCGGAAAAGTCGAGTGATTGATCGGTTTTTAATTACCAATAAAGTTGGTAATTAAATTGGCCGTGCGGTTCCCGGCACCAATACAAAATGTATAAGACCGCTCAATCTCTCTCCCATGGATGTCGTAAAGGCGACTAAAGGATAGACTAACTAAGATAGGATTCTTTTTTTTGGCGATGGGTTTAGCAACCTGTCAGTATTTGAATCTCAATTCTATCATTAAGCCAAATAGCTGATCGTGGCCTATCAGTCTGTTGGCTCTGTCTACCCCACAAGGGATATAGACATGACCATATGTATGTATGTATGTATGTTGGTAATTAAAATACTAGCTCTCGCCTGCAGCTCCGACCATATGAAAAGTATCCCATGTCATTGTCCGTACTTCATAGTAGCCTATGTTCTCTCACTCTGATCGAGGATAATTAACTATACATACATACATACAAAAAATCATGTAGAATATAAATTCCTTTCTAGGGGTGCTTCGATCAAGTCAGGAAACTTTAGATCAAAAAAACTTCCAAGTTTTTTTTTACTTGATCGAAGTAGGGGTACATACATACATACATAAAATCACGCCTCTTTTTCGGAGGGGTAGGCAAAGACTACCTCTTTCCACTTGCCACGATCTCTGCATACTTCCTTCGCTTCATCCACATTCATAACTCTCCTCATGTAAGCTCTGCGGTTTCGGGCACTTTTGACCTGACCCTTTACAATAATTATAACCATAACGAACCATCTTAACAACATAATTAACTATATTTATAAATAAATATATAATAGCCACATAATCTGAACTTTTCCTTCATTTCCTCGTCTAAATTTTTTACTGGATTCTGTCCCGCGCCACTCATCTCCAGAGATGGCCCGCTGTGAGCGTTAATTCGTCTTTTCACCTACTTTGTATTCATATAAATTGATCAAAACTGAGAGTCTCTCCCTTATCTTTACGCATTCCTGGTTCACAATCCACCATAGAGCTCCCAGGCCTGGGGTCTACTTAACTGATGGGTTATGCCAGTGCCTCTGCTTGAATTAAATGAAAATCCCTTAATTTTTCTGTTCCCTTAGGAATTTTGATGTATTAAAAGGGGAAAAAACATAGCATGTATGAGCATGAGCATAGCTGAACGTGGCCATTCATTCTTTTCAAGACTGTTGGCTCTGTCTACCCCGCAAGGGATATAGACGTGACCATATGTATTTATGAATAAAAACATTATGACGCTATAATTTATACATACATATAGCCTCTACAGATAGTTTTTAACTCTATGAGATTAATGTGATATCGATGAGTTTCTAAGAAACATGCGATTAAGTGTAACTAAATAAGAATTTGTAATTATCGGGTATGCTCTGATTAACTGCTAGTCTGCATCTAAATTACTTTCGCGTAATGACTGTACCCATTTGTAGATTGATTGAAGATTGCACCGCATATATTTATAACTTACTAGCTGTGCCCGCGACTTCGTCTGCGTGGTATAATTATTTTGGACATCATTCAAGCTCTCAAGGTTGAATATTTTTCCCCGTTTTTTTCACATATTCCATTTTTTCTTTGCTCCTTATAGTTGCAGCGTGATAATTTCAATTATATCTATTTAAAAATAATGAGATAAGTTGCTTTTTATAGTGGTTTACGAATCGAAAGATTTTTGAATTTCCAAAGTGAAAGTTTGTGGTTAAGTAAATCCATACGTAAGGGACAGGCTTATAAACTTGAGATTCTTCTTTTAGGCGATGGGCTAGCAACCTGTCACTATTCGAATCTCAATTTAATCGTTAACCCAAACAGCTGCACGTGGCCTATCGGTCTTTTCAAGACTGTTTGCTCTGTCTACTCCGCATGTGATATAGACGTAATTTTATGTATGTATGTTAAATCCATGCCTAGCTGTGTACTTTCTGGCGTTTTATGCGTGTGAACGGTCTGAAAACTGAAGTCGCCGCAGATCGGGGATAGTGGATAAAAATGTATGAGGTGCAACGGGAACTGCGCAAAAGTGAGAGAGAGAGTTCACGGCATTTTCAAATGCTATCATATAAACTATTTCTATTTACATATATTTAACGGCCTCTGTGGCGCAGTGGTAGAACGCTTGTCTGTGACACCGGAGGTCCCGGGTTCGAATCCCGGCCAGGGCATGATGAGAAAAGAACTTTTTCTGTTTGGCCTGGGTCTTGGATGTTTATCTATATAAGTATTTATTATAAAATATAGTATCGTTGAGATAGTATCTCGTAACACAAGTCTCGAACTTACTTCGAGGCTAACTCAATCTGTGTAATTTGTCCCGTATATATTTATTTATTATTTATTTCTACCTATGAAAATATTTTGGTACCGAATGTTTTGATACTTACATATCTAAATAAAAAAGTCTTTTTTTTTAATTTTCAGCGCTACATCGGCCTGCCAGTGATGTTGAAAGCAGGGGAGTACTCACCCAACAACCCACTCATAAGGGCTGAGAGAAGTTCGGGCGATGTGTTATTGGGGCTGGGGGAATATGAACGCAGAAGGAATACGCTGCGAAAACTCAGGCAACAACAGTATCGGGAATATCTGGATCAGGTAAAAATAAATACAATAAAATGTATATGGGTTCAGGTTTGTTACAATTCTAAATCTTTATTGCAGCACAATAAATGACAGCAAATATACAATCATGTATGAAAAACATAGCTGGATACATATCAAGTAACCTGTAAATTGCGTATAAAACTTAATAGGCCATGTTCCGCTGTTAGGCTTAACGATTATTTAAGTAAGAAATGATGAATCATTTCGCCGCTTGCTATCTGAATAAAAAAGAATAAACCTTCGGGACAAATAACACAGGTTGAGCTAGCCTCGAGGTAAGTTCAAAACTTGTGTTACGAGAAACTCAACTCAACGATTGTATATTTAATAATAATGCTTATAAAGATAAACATCCAAGACTCAGGTCAGTCAGAAATAGTTTGTCTCTCAGTCATATAATGCCCTGGCTGAACATTATTTGCTATATATTACAGCAAGCTAAAAAGAAGCAAGAGGAGAAGGAACGCGCAGAACGGGAGAGAAGAGAGCGAGAGGAGAAAGAGAGGGAACGAGAAGAGAGAGATCGCGAGCGGGAAAGAGAGAGGGAACTGTTGGAGCGAGACAGGGAGAGTCCGAGGCGGCGCATGAGCGTCGGCTGCGGCAATAGTCCGTATTACATCAAGTGAGTATTTTTATTCTATTTATTATTGGTTCTTGACACAATAGGACCACTCCATCTTTTTTCCATGGATGTCGTTAAAGACGACTAAGGGATAGGCTAATAAACTTGGGTTTCTCTTTTTAGGCGAGAGCTAAGAACCTGTCAGTATTTGAATCTCAATTCTATCATTAAGCCAAACAGCCGAAGTGTATGTGTGAAAAACAAAAAGTGGCCTATCATTCTTTTCTAGACTGTTGGCTCTGTCTACCCCGCAAGAGATATAGCCGTGACTATATACATGTATGAAAACTTAAATGTACAAGAATTTCCATATAGATTTCCATACAAATTGTGATCTTATAAGACTTTGTTATCTTCATTTCAGCAAAGTAGACACAGGAGTGCAAGTGGATTCGATTCGGTGTCCTCTATCTGTCGCTGTGCAGACCGACGATGCTGATCTTTATCAGGTGAGAAACAGCTGGTTTTTATGAAATAACAGTTTCTCACCATAATTCTCAGTATAATTAATAGATTTGTGTTCAACGATGCTCAGTTGATCTTATTTTGTTTTGCGCAAGAAATAGCTTTTGTATTATTTTAGAATCACATAGAGGAGTTTTATTGGAACTTATTTCTAAAAGAGATGAAGGGTTTGTATGTTACCTCATTCAGAGATGAAAATTTGTATCTTTTTCTACGAAATTATTCTTCCTAGACGCCTAGAGGTGTATTTTTTTAATCCTCGGCGTGTCGACATCCCTGCAACTATGAACATGGCAATACTTGTACATTCAAGTTTTCATACATGTATATAGGTCACGGCTATATCTCTTGCGGGGTAGACAGAGCCAACAGTCTAGAAAAGATTGATGGGCCACGTTCGGCTGTTTGGCTTAATGATAGAATTTTTCCACTATACAATACAATATTTTGCCACTTTGACTCAGCCTCATTTGTGATTGTAATTTTTTGTTTTTGTTTTTCTTTTTAATATCTAGATGCCCACATCGCCAACAAAAACTCAGTTGACGGAGGCGGAGCGCGAGCTGTCTCCGCGGAATGTCGCTCCGGACGAGCGGAGACTCCAGCCGGCGTGGGGGGACAAGTGGAAACACGATTCGGTGGAAAGGAGACGGAGTTATGGAGACTTCGATGGTAAGAAATTACATACATACATACATACATATTGTCACGTCTATATCCCTTGCGGGGTAGACAGAGCCAACAGTCTTGAAAAGACTGAATGGCCACGTTCAGCTATTCGGCTTTATGATAGAATTGAGATTCAAATAGTGACAGGTTGCTAGAACATCGCCTAAAAAAAAAAAAGAATCCCAATTGTGTCAGCCTATCCCTTAGTCGCGTTTTACGACATCCATGGGAAAGAGATGGAGTGGTCCTATTCTTTTTCATTGGTGCCGGGAACCACACGGCCCACACGGTAAGAAATTAAAATAAATAAATATAATTAGGTAAATCTATACTAGTATTATAAAGCTCAAGAGTTTGTTTGTTTGAACGCGCTTATCTCGGGAACTATTGGTTCGAATTGAAAAATTCTTTTTGCGTTGTATAGACCATTTGTTGACATCAACAATATAGAGCCTACATAGGCTTTAGGCTATATAACATCACGCTGCAACTATAAGGAACAAAGAAATAATGGAAAATGTGAATAAAACGGGGAAAATTTCATCATCTTTGAGGGCAATTTATTCAATGATGCCCAAAATAACTTTTCCATGCGGACGATGTTGCGGGCACAGCTAGTATATACATATGGGACAAATTACACTGATTGAGTTAGCCTCTAGACCCAGCGGTTTAGCTGCGAAAGCGGAAGAGACGTGATTTTTTTACAAACTTTAATAACATAACAAATGATCATGACCACTTCCCGTGCGGGGTAGACAGAGCCAACGGTCATTAAAAGACGGAAAGGCCACCTTCAGCTAACTTCATTCGGTGTTCACAAACTTTCACCCCCAATTTCAGTATTTTATGGGTTAATTTTTGAAAAAAAAAAGTATCCAATGTTACAATGTGGATTTTAATAATGTAAATATACGGAACATAAAGACTTTCCCATTTATAATTTATATTAGTAAGGTTTCTCTTTCTCACACCTTCCAGACTACATACATATATTTTTTTGACGGCCTCTGTGGCGCAGCGGTTATACGCTTTTCTGTGACACCAGAGGTCCCGGGTTCGAATCCCGGCCAGGGCACGATGAGAAAAGAACTTTTTCTGATTGGCCTGGGTCTTAGATGTTTATATATATAATTTTTTATTATAAAATATAGTATCGTTGGGTTAGTATCTCGTAACACCAGTCTCGAACTTACTTCGAGGCTAACTCAATCTGTGTAATTTGTCCTGTACATATTTATTATTTATTTATATTTTCGAATACATGATCTTACAAAACATTCAAATAGACGTCATTTTACGTAAACGTCAGTCAGTTTTACGAATTGTACACAATGAGACAATATTAGTAGGTGTAAGTTAGTTAAAAAGAAAAAAAAAATCATATTTATGTATTCTCTTCTACTAGCATTTTAACTATTGTTTCTTCAGAAGGACCTCCTTCGCCTCGCCGCAGTGGTTCCCGGTTCCCGTCAGACCTGAGGCACTCGCACACGCCGTCCATATTCGACGCGGACGCCATTCACATGAGGAACTTGCAAGCGGAAAAGGTGATATATATAAATAAATATAAATATATACAGGACAAATTACACAGATTGAGTTAGCCTCGAAGTAAGTTCGACACTTGTGTTACGAGATACTAACTCAACGATACTATATTTTATAATAAATACTTATATAGATAAACATCCAAGACCCAGGCCAATCAGAGAAAGTTCTTTTCTCATCATGCCCTGGCCGGGATTCGAACCCGGGACCTCCGGTGACACAGACAAACGTACTACCGCTGCGCCACGGAGGCCGAATATAGTTACATATATACAGATATATTCACTTCTATATCCTTTGCGGGTAGATAGAGGAAAAAGTCTCAAATATAATGAAATGCCATGTTCAACTGTATGGATTAAGATTTAAATAGTGACAGGTGGCTAGCGCATCGCCTAAAAGAAGAATCCCAAGTGGATAAGCCTATCCCTTGGTCGCCATTTCCAACATCCGTGGGGAAGAGATGGAGTGGTCCTTTTTCTGTTCTTTTTTTTTCTATTGGTGTCGGGAACCACACGACACTTTACAAAGGTTATATAGTAATCTACCAATCAACTTTCCAACCGTTGGTCTGATTTCGATAAAATTTTATATCTGTATGTCTGTCTGTATGTCAAGAAAATTGTCTTAATTCTGAAAATTAAATAATTTTAAATAAAGCAAAGTATATGATTCAAAAACTTACAAAAGTATGGTTTTTCCCACGATTTTTATACTTTATTATATCGCCTTGAATTGTATTTTATTAGGCGTTAATATATTATTTATAATCAAGTTGATACTCTCAAATTTTTATACACATCCAACGTAAATGCCATTTGATTTTCAGGAGGCCGCAGAGCGTAGGCAGTTCTACCAACAAGAATTGAAGAATCAAATTATGGAGCAGCAGAGAATTAAAGAAGAGAGAAAAACTAGAGAAAAGTACGTATACATTACACATTCATCTATACTAATACTATAAAGCTAAAGAGTTTGTTTGTTTAAACGCGCTAATCTCAGGAACTACTGGTTCGAATTGAAACATTATTTTTGCGTTGAATAGACTATTTATCGAGGAAGGCTTTAGACTATATAACACATCACGCTGCAAATATAAAGAGCAAAGAAATAATGGAATATGTGAAAAAAAAACAGGGAAAATTATTTATTATTGAGGGCTTCAATGATGCCCCAAATAAATATTCAACGCGGACGAAGTCGCGGGCACAGATAGTTAATTATAAAAAAAAACATTTAGTGCAAAATATATAAATAAATGGCCTTGTGGTTTCGAACCACTTCATATCTTATTCCTTTACGGTGTAGATAGAGCTTACAGTCTCATAAGGACTGTAAGGCCACGTTCAGCTGTCTGGTTTGATGATGGAATTGAGATTCAAATAGTGATAGGTTACTAGCCTTATAGCTAGCTATAGCTAGTTCATACTTTAATTCAAAATTTTAATTCATTAGGATACTTTATATCGCTTAATAATTGTCAAAACGTATGGTTTAACATTGGTTGACGTCAAATAAATTACTTATAACTAAGTTTACTGCCGCTTCCAGGGCGTCAGTGCAGAAGAAGCGGTAACAAACTGCACTGCAGCATTTTCTTCAACGACGTCAACTTCACAATTATCCAAACTTAGAATAGAATGTAGATTTATTAGGCCATTCCCTTGTCTAGACTCTCCTTGTTTAGTCCTTGTCTAGTAATTTTAAAGCGATAGTCTTGGGCTCGACCGCCACCAAATGGAAGATCTTCCTGTAGGCCGGAGTGACGCCTGGGGAAAAGCGCGACCGACTATGTTATGTCGGAGATTGTATCTATGCTCCAATTTGTAAAATCTTTGCTTGCGCGATTTAGACTGTTCGCTGTTTTTTTTTACTTATAGCGTCTAGTGATTGGTTGTTGTGACTTGTGACCATTATAATTTATATTATTATTTGAAGTAATAATAAAATATCTTTCAGAATGCTAGAACAAGCTGAAATGCGTCGCCTCGAAGAACAATTGCGGATGTTGAAAATGGCGCAAGAACGCGAAGTCGGGAAACAGAGGGAAATTAACGCCGCGGTAAGATATAAGCTATAGATATGATAGATTACATATATAATCACGTCTATATCTCCTGCGGGGTAGACAGAGCCAACAGTCATCAAAAGACTGAAAAGCTACGCTCAGCTGCCCGGTTTAAGGATAGAGAGATTCAAATAGTGACAGGTTAAGAGAGGAATCCCAAGTATATAAGCGTTTCCCTTAGTCGCCTTATACTACATCTACTCTTTTTCATTGGTAAATGTGATATGATAGATTGGCTACTTCAAAATCACATTGGACTTGCTGACGCCAAATTATAACTTTTTTAGTATTAGAAATGTCATATCGATATATGTAGATGATGATGGAAAGATTCACTCGATCTATAAAAAAAAAAAGAATTTAAAAATCCGTTGTAGTTTTAAAGTTCTAAGTTTACATTGAAGTGGGACAGATGCGGGAAGAAACTTTGTTCAAACTATGTAGTGATAGTGACAAAAAAAATTTATTATGTCTCAACACAACAAACTCAACGAAAACATTCTACACACAGATTTGGAACATTTCTTTAAAACTGTTACAGATAAACGCTGAGAACTTGGAGTACACGAGAAAGCGCAGCGAACTACAAAAGGAGATCGATTCAGAACAAACTTCCCTGTTCCGAGCCGCCACGCACCCCCCGCTACAGCCACTCAGAATGACCACCTCTCACAGTGACTCCTTCAACCCCACGAAATTACCATTTTACTACCCCCGAGTTAAAGATAAACCGTTTTCCATGAATGATAAACCGTTTTCCACGAATGATAAACCGTTTTCCATGAATGATAAACCGTTTTCCACGAATATTCCAGACGATTCCATATTCTCGCCTAACTATGATGTCGATAGTTATCTTAGAAAAAACCTTAATTTTAAGAACGTTAACCGTTTCGATGCAAAGAAGGTTGCTGTTAATGACAAAAATAAATTTGATACTAAACATTACGATGGTACGCATAAAATAACCGAATTACATGATAGGAATAAGTTTAATAGTAATGTAGATGACGTGTTTGGTGCTTTAGAAGAGAAAAGTAGGAATAAAAATTTAGATTTAGACAAAAAAGTGATAGTAGAAAAAGCGTTGGTACACGCGCCTCAAGTTAAACTACCGAAATTATGTTTAGAAGATGACACGCCAATTCCGGTTTTACGACATTCGCCCGTATCGTCAGGCGATAAAGTCGATAATAAGTTGAGCGATGCGATGAAAAAGGTAGAAGACAAATGGAAGGTGCCAGCTGTACAGAAGAATATATTGAGGTCTTTGCCAAACGACGAAGGTAAGAATGTAAGTATTTTGACGCAATTGGGTTCTATAAGAAGGCAATTGCAATTGGAACAGTTGAAATTGGACAGGATGGGGAATGGCGACGCTTGATCTCTAATTTGTAGTTTTAAGATGCAATAGACGCGTACAGTCAACCGCAAATGGAACTATGACGCGGTAATATAGACGAATCTGTGTAAGTGGATGTGATGTTCACTGTACTATACTAGCTTCAGGGAAAAGTGTCCGAAATTAACATATTCGCCCGTTCATTCGTAAATGGATCTTAGTTAGTGGTACTTATACAATAAAGCACACAATCTTCAAATGTTTCTATATTTAAGGATTGTGTGCTTTATCGCAACACTTTAAGATCCATTTTTGACGGTATTAAAGTGAAGATGGTTTGTGTTTGATTTTGTTCTGATATGTAAATATGAACGCTTCCAAGCCTTATTTTTATATATGAATGGCATAACTATTGAATTCGAATTTAACATAAACATACTATAATCCTTTGAACTGTACCTAATGAGAAAAATATCAATAATTTGCGATTCCCATGACATGACACACAAAGTGCATTTTATAATTTACCTTTTTTGATTGTTTCAATTTATTAAACATGCTGTAATGTGATATGTAAATATTTTATTATAAATAGCTCTTGAACCTTGTGACCCGCTTTATAAGTTTAGATCTGGGCCGTTAAGTATTATCCATTAATTTATTTTACTAGCTCTAAGTGATAAATTTAATCTTCCTAAATTACCAAAAACATGTCCATTTGAAATAAAGGCAATTCATAATTTCAGAATTGCGGTATACCTTAAGTTTGAATGTTTTACGCACTTTATACTTATGACGTAAGTTTATCTGTGTCCAAGGTTTTATTAAAATTTATTTCTGATCTAAGTTTCATAAATAGACTGTTTTTTTTTTGTATAGAAAACTTTTATACAAGGGGCTAGATACAAACTGTTTTGTATAAAATCGAAAATTTGATAGTCTACCCCTTGTCCTTCCTATTGTAATTTTATCTTGTTATTGTCGAAATAGGATTAATATAAGCGAGTTGTAAAGCTGTTAATTAACACTCAAAAATTGAGATACAACAGGCTATTTGACAAAGTTCTAACAACTATCTTAGGGTATTTATTTGTTTAAAAGAAGCCCTAAAAAATAATTTTCTTTCTTTATTTTAGCTATTTTATTAAAAAATCCAAAAAGAAAATGCCATATTCAAATATGCCGCCAAAACGCGACTTTTAGCAATATGGCGGCCATGGCATGCTGTGACGTAAATTCCGCATAAAATATCATACAGAGCTTGTTGGTGTTTATAATAGTTTTGATTTTCTCTTGTTTTATTTAACTTGTTTTATGTAACTTTAATTTTGATGTAACTTTTGATGTGACTTTAACTTTAATAATGACGTGGCGTCATATGTGTGAAAATTATTAAAATTAGTTCCTATAAATGTGGTGCAGTGCCTCAATGCACTAATACAACAATAAAAACGCCAACCATTATTGCATCTACTTTTGGTAGCTTTCGACTGTCAGCTTTCTCGAAATTGGTTTCCATTATAAATACATTATATAAATACCTATGTTATCTGAGCAATCCTGAGCGATAAAACACTTATAAAATCTTGAAAAATTATAGCGAACACCAAGGAACGGTACGATACACAGCCTGTTTATGCGTAATCTACGTCACAAGCCAATCACGGTCGTTTTATTTACGTGACAGCTGCATAAAAAATCTAATTTTCGGAGACGGATTTTGTTAAAATAATGCAATATTTTTATCTCGCGTTATTACAAATCGCTCCAAAAAAATAATATTAAGACTGATGACATAAAAGAAATGTATATTTTTATTACAGTCAAATAGCCTATTACAAGCATCAGTTGTGACTTCACATTCGCCAGGACTTAGTTTCTTATGTTATTGTGAAATTTATGATTAGGTACAAAAATGATCACGAAATCGTCAAATTACGCCTTTTTCCCACAGACTTACCATCTTTCTCCTTGCCTCGATACCTGCGTACTACTAAATAATTAATAAATGTTATGTACCTATTACGTATTCTCCTATTATTCTTGTATCGGAATAAAGCAGTAGGTTGAATGATTTTTATCATAAAAGCAGTAGATAGTTGGCTGTTAGCACAAACTTGGTAGTGCCAAAACTATACTTCCTTAGATGCTAGCGGTTTCATCAATTTAATTGCGATTTTATTATTCCATAGTTTTGTTTGAGCTACTTCTGTATCATGTAATAATAATGTACGACAAACCTCATATTCAATAGCTCCGTCGTTTTCAAACAGATTGTAATCTGTAACCATTCCGTAACAAAATATGAAAAACTGATTGTATTCTTGTTGTTTTTTTTTTACACAAATGTAAAGTTTTTGGAAAGACTAATGGATAGAGCTTGGTATAAGGAAAGTGATATTATGAATAAGGTAATGTTATTTTTATATTAGTCAATTATATTTTTACACGACAGCTTTTTATGATAGCGCCAATTTTGTAATTTAAGTGCACTTAAGTATATTTCAAAGGTCACATATGCAGTGATAAGCATAAATGCTTCTAGGTAGTAATATTATATTACATACAGTAATATATTTTTTAACTTTTGCGATTCGATATAACACTCCACCTGATAGCCGTAGTTAATGGCATGCATCGAAACTGACAAACGAAATTTAATTGTAGGTATACAAAGTACTAATTAAAATCTGCTACAATAATTACTGCCTATACAGTTAATTAAATATGATCAACCTTAGTATCTAATTTAAACAAAGAATTTTTGTGGAATACGGAATTTAAAAAGGAATAAAAATTATTTCCCGCTATGTGCAAATTACATGATGAAAAATGGCAGTTATGATCAATTATATTGTAATATTATGCTAAGCGAAACGAAACGTTATTTCTGATTTTTAATAAAGTTCAATTTTATAATTTGAAAAGTTGTTTTATTTTTTTTTGTATGAATTTAGACCAAAGAAATTCTGTACCTGAATATAGGAGTTTTTAGACTATTTTTGTTGGAAGATATTGTATTAAAATAAGAATTGTTTATCTGTACTTACCTGGCACAAAAATCTGTAGTCTCATAAGCTTTATTATTTAGATCTATGTATAGCTTATCAACTAATCATAATGGGCTAATGAAGAAAAAAAATCAATTTTAGACTTTAATGATAAAGACAAAAATATTTAAAGTATAAACCATATACTTAATCTACCAAAGAACATTTTTAATAAAACAACAAATCATTTAAGACATATTCCTAATTTATTAAAAAAAAACTAGATATTAAATTTAAACTTCTATTACATACTTCGACGTTTCGAAAACAAATTTTGAAAAACAACAGTTTTGATAGTGTAATCGAAGATTGCAACAGTATCAAAATATATTTATGCACATATTGTATAATATTCTTAATTACAATGGTTTTGATATACTTACTTATTTGACGGCCTAGCTAGCTAGCTAGTCTGTGACACGGAAGGTCCCGGGTTCGAATCCCGGCCAGGGCTTGATGAGAAACGAACTTTCTCTGATTGTCTAGGGTCTTGGATGTTTAACTATGTAAATATTTATTATAAAAATATAGAATCGTTAAGTCAGTATCTCGTAATACAAGTTTCGAACTTACTTTGAGGCTTAAACAATCTGTGTAATTTGTCCTTTATATTATTATACATATACTATATATATACAATATATTTATATTAACAATATATGACCAAAAGTTCTTAATAATAACTTAAATAATTGAGTTAGGAGAAATATTTTTTGTACTTTTCATTCGAATACCAGATCTATGAAGCACAAGATTTCAGCATATTGTTTATCCAAATATTTGTTTTTAATCATTTACTCTGCAAGATAAATTTAAAAGGGGCCGCCCTATTAAGACAACAATAAAATATCGTTTTGCTATTTTTTCAACTAAAATACTTAGGGACTTTTCACATAATAATATTTAACCGATTTAGAAAAGCTGTAAAATGGTACCTACACATGTACACGCGCAGCTTTCATTTTAATAAAAAAAAAAATCCCAAGCTTGGAAAATAATAAATTATTTTTACTTTCCAAATTTCTTTTTAAATAAGTAATTTCTCTTAAAAGTAATTGTAGTTGCCACGAAATGTAATTAACTCATAATGAATAAATCAGTTTATATGAGTTTTTTGACTATTATTTTGTAGGAAGACATTTAATTGCACAAAGAATACAAATTGGCAATAATTATCTCAAATATCATCAAAATTTTGTTAAGAAAATACTAAACAATCGTGCCGGGTAAAGTCTTCTTCGTTATAATTTAGTTGTTAAATTTGAAATTCTTGATAAATTATAATCATGGAAATAAAACAAAAAAAAAATACTTCTACTCTTTTATAGTTTTCATGTTTTAAACAATTTCTGCGGATCTTATAATTATTTGTACAAACGGAACATAATTCAAAAACTATGTTATTAGAATATTTATAAAATTATAGCCAATTTTAAGAACTTAACTTTTATGTATGGTTTACATTGCATTGTCAGGTAGATAAGAATGATGTTAAGTAGATCTCATAAAATGTATGTTTACAATTAAAACTTAATATTTCTCAATAAAAAAAAGAGAAAGCATGTCTGTCCCGCCCTTCCTTAACGTACGCAAGGAATTTCGGAATTATTCTCATTTATAACGCCCTCAAGGGGGGTCTTACATTGTTTAAGAATATGTAAAATTAAACCTCTTATTAATAACTCGTAATTTTTTGTATTGAACTAAAGAAATCTTCGTTACAAACAAAAATTGGTAACATAAAATTTTAAAAATCTTTGGTTTTCAAAAGGTTTCACAGAAAACTTGTAGGACAATTATCGGAGGTCATATTTGCAGGAGTGGGGTGCCTTAAGAACTCTTCTAACGTCGGCCCGTTTCTGCCCAAAGGGTCTCTCGGGAACATGATCATGTCATTGACCCAGGTAAATGGGAGGAGTCTGTTCTCTATAACGTACTGCCATCTTGGATTCTCACAATGCAAGTCCCTGTAATTGTCTCCGGATACTATAACGCCGTCGAACTCTGCGGCGCATTGTACTATGTACCTTGGGATACCATAAATTACCATTAACTGCAAATTACAAAATAAATACCAAAGAAACCACAATTCAAATCCATAACAATAAAAGAAAATGGTAGCGAATAAAAAAACGTAGTGCGCACGCGCTGCTGCTGTTCCCTTGTAGATTGTAAGAATTGTTATAAGAATTAAGGGAATGGCTCCAGACTATACTACATTAGACTATTGACGCGGCCTTCGAGTTCATTAGATACTTATGACTCTGTCTACCCGCCTCCCATAATCTTTTCGCATTCCCAGTTGCAGCCTCCGCCACTATCTAGACGGCTTTTCGACTCTGTCTACTCCGTGAGGCATGAATACGAATATGTAATTATGTATAAACAATGTGCGTCAAAAAACCAGTACAACATGCAACAACTAGGTTGCGGAGGTCAGACGGGAGTCGCTTCGTGTAAAAACGTGACTTACACAATCCACCGGACAGGCTCGTGGTTGTAGGTACAACCCGACCTCTACAGACTAGAGGACTCAACTGGGACTAACGCCAGGAGAACGATGAATTCAAACTTCAAAAAATATTTTATTATTCATTTAAATATAAGTACCCGGTTGACCGAGCTTTGCTCGGTCTTCCAGAGATGGCGCTGATATTGTTTTTTAAAACGCGGTTTTTAAAATGTTTATATATCTTTCTCCACTTTTATGCCATACAGCTGAACGAGGCCCTTCAGTCTTCGAGACTGCTAGTTTCATCTATCCCGTAATGGGTAAACATATAATTCATGTATGTACAGCTAAGAAACTAATACCTATCATCGTAAGAGCAGACGCGCCGTCCCTTGATGTCTCTCGACGGAGTGTATATAACGAGGCCCTGTCGCTCCAAATCGTCCAAAAGACGTGGGTCTGAACTCATCCCGAACTTACACCTGTTGGGGTTTGTGCGGAGGAGGCACGTGTGAAGACAACAATATTAAAACAATAAGTTAATGTACCAAATATACCCTAGTAGCGAATAGTCCGTTTTGCAAAATGTCGCTAAATATTTCCTTGTAGCAAATTAACCCTTTTGCAAAATGTCGTTATCGCAAAAATTCCTTTCATTAAATTTTTAAATTGAATTCCATCGCAAAATTATCAATTTCGAATTACCAAAGGTCGCTTTATCACGCTTTTCCACCTACTAGGACATTCAATAATATCTTTGAACTATTGTTTTTAAATTTTCCTGGAAAAACTTTAGTTACAGACTTTTTAATTTAGTTTACTTTTGATTTATTTTCGAAAAGACTTGCCTGAACCTTGGCACAAATGCCTTAACGATATGCCCGCGCCTTAAGAAGTAGTCTATGCAGATCTTCAGCGCTTTCACTGAAAACTGCCTACCTTTCGTGTATCTGAAACATAGTGGTAAGAAATTAGACAATTTTATAACATGAAGCATGGACGTAGCCAGGTATGGGCAAGGGGGATAGTAAAATTACGTTATGAATATTGTAAATTAAACAGGTTTTAACGTCGTCAATAGAAGGGTCACCTACCCGTTAAAACTTGTGCAATTTACAATAGATATCTTACAATGTGAATTTAGTTTAATAGAAAAAGAAAATTTGCATCGAGATTTCACAGCGTCTATAATATCTCTCTCTCAGACGCCTTTATTTATTATAAAATGTCATTAAAGTTATATGTTAATAGAAAAACAAAAATGGAACATTGTATGAAGTCGGTTTTGTTTCATCCCCTTGTATGGATTCCTGGCTACGCCCATGGCATAAGTCCGATCGAATAAATTGCATATTAAAAGGTCAAAACGCTGCATTTATATCAGAATAATAACAAATATACCCATAAAATGTTTGCAATTAATTCAATCGGGCCTGATATAGAGTGATTGACCACAAAAAGTTGACACAAAAATGGCGGCAATTTCATGTGTACTTTTTTTAAAATGTTGAAAGATTTTACAGACAATTTTCCCGCGGCTTAAGGGCTCAAAATTTGAACCTGTTCAATAAGTTTGAAGTAGTTACGCAATTCAGCCTTCATAACGTGATAAACAAGTACTTCAGAAGTGACGTATTTCCTATAGAATAGAATAGAATAGATTTATTTTCAAAATTGGATACAAGGTATCACTTATTGACGTCACATCACTTGAATCTAATTATAACTAAGTACTACCGCTTCCAAAGCGCATGTGTAGAAGAAGCGGCGGAACCAACTACACTGCAGCATTTTCATCGGACGTCAATTTACAAATATAGATCTATATATTACGAACATCCAAAAAAAATAAAGACATCACAGAGTCGGCTAAGATAACTTCGATTGCTAATCGGTAAATCTTGAGGAAACCAGCACATTCAGGCTGGATGTGAAACCATGATATGCATGGGTTAGTTTAATGTTACAATATGGCAAAGGTTACTGAGGTCAGACTACAGTAGCTTCGTGTAAAAACCTGACTTACCCAATCCAGAATCGTGGCTATTTACTCTACCTGGGCCCGAGTTTTTTTTTTTTTTTTCATTTTGCTTTTCATAATTACCGCCTGACTTGACTTTTATTAGACGCCACAAATGTGAAAACAAAGTAAAGAAAAAACAGTGACAAGAAATGTGGAATTCATTATAATCAGCCGTAAAAAGTCAGGACAAAGTCTGTCTGTTACAGTTTTATGACTAACCCGCTGCTGGACCGATTTTGATAAAATTTTGCATAACCCTTGGTCAAACATAGGCTACATTTTTCAGAAAATTCCCACGAACGTGATTTACGAGTGACTGCCAACGCACAGCTGAAACTACTAGGCATAGGAAGTTGAAACTTATTATAAAAGTGATTGGTTCAGCAGTTGTGCCGTGTGGTTCCCGGCACCAATACAAAAAAGAATAGGACCACTCCATCTCTTTCCCATGGATGTCGTAAAAGGCGACTAAGGGGTAGGCTTATAAACTTGGGATTCTTCTTTTAGGCGATGGGCTATGAAGTTGTCACTATTTGAATCCTATCTTAAAGCCAAATAGCTAAACGTAGCCTATCAGTCTTTAAAAGACTGTAGGCTCTGTCTACCCCGCAAGGGATATAGACGTGATTATATGTATGCATGTATGTATTGGTTCAGTGTATAGAGGACTTGCATACATATGGTCACGTCTATATCCCTTGCGGGGTAGACAGAGCCAACAGTCTAGAAAAGACTGAATGACCATGTTCAGCTATTTGGCTTAACGATATAATTGAGATTCAAATAGTGACAGGTTGCTAGCCCATCGCCTAAAAAAAAGAATCCCAAGTTTGTAAGCCTATACTTAAGTCGGCTTTTACGAAGAAAAATAAATATAAGTAGGTATAAGTATATAAATAAATATTAGTATATACGGGACAAATTACACTAATTGAGTTAGCCTCGAAGTAAGTTCGAGACTTGTGTTACGAGATAGTACTAACTCAACGATACTATATCTATACATATAATAAATCTGTAGAAAGGTCAATTCTGTACATTGAAAATATTGAAAAAATAAATAGCAGGGGGTGTTACTGGATCGATACCAAACACAAAAATGTGATTAAAAAAATTTTTGTCTGTCTGTCTGTATGTTCAGGCATCACGTGAAAACTAACGGTACGATTTTGATGAAACTTGGTATAATTATACCTTATTATCCTGGGCGTAAAATAGGATACTTTTTATCCCGAAAAAATACGAAGAAAAAAAAAATCTTAATTTTTCAGTTTATCCATAGACGTTGTTCTGTAGAACCGCAAACACACGTTGCGTTACCCGCAGTGGATTTAGCGCCGTAACCTGTAGCGCCTAAAGTCGGCTTTGGCTTGAACCGTTTGCTGCACAAGCGGGCCGCTACTAATTACTATGAAAAAAATACTACATAGCTACATTAATTCCCATCAAGCTGAAAATGAGTATAATTATTTAAAACACAATCAAAAGCATTATTTCAAAATTCCCCACGATTCCGGTTTAAGAAAAAAAATTTACTCACGGTCAAAGGTAAAAAATTAGTGTATCGCAATTTTCTTTAAAACGGTAAGTTTTTCAAATCGGAAAATTACCTCAGACATAAATTGTAGATCATTAAGTTTTCTTTAAAAAAGGTATCAATATTTTTTTTCAACAAAGCTACCGTTTCTGTGATATAACGATGCAAAAAGTTGCAAGCGTCATAATATGCATCCGTTTCCTTGCCACCTCTGAGGTAGTGTACTACTAGCGCATTTTTTTTTAACATTTTTATTATTAAACTTGAAAAAGTCTGAAATAGGTTAGAATAGACACGTGTTTTCACTACGCAGTGGTACTCAAGACTAACTTTCGCATTTATTATTTAAAAAAAAATAGAATAACCCTTAGTGAAGAAAATCATCTTAGGACAATAATAGAGATTACAATTATCAAATTCAATGCAATAATCAAATTAAAACTAAAACTACTTATAAAAAGAAAGAAAAAAGATGACTACAAACTAAAATTTAATTTATAAATTGTACAGTCCTTGCATAGCATCAACATGCGGGAATGTGCCCAGAAGGCTGGCAGCATTGCCAATTCGAATGGCAAAGCTGATTCTCTGAGCCAGATAATTTCCAGCCCTCCGGTCAAGAGATACCTCAATTAGCTTTTACGACAATTGTCGGAAAAGCTGATGGGCAGATAGGCCCCCCGGTCCCAGAGTTTCTACCCCAAAAGGTTCAAAAGTATAGATATTACCGATAACTAAATACATACATACATACATAAAATCACGCCTCTTTCCCGGAGGGGTAGGCAGAGACTACCTCTTTCCACTTGCCACGATCCCTGCATACTTCCTTTGCTTCATCTACATTCATAACTCTCTTCATGCAAGCTCGGCGGTTTCGGGTACTTTTGACTTGACCCTTTACCAGGACGTCCTTAATTTGATCAAGATATGTTCGTCTAGGTCTTCCCACCCCGACCTTTCCCTCCACACTCTCCATGTATATCTGCTTAGTCAACCTGTTTTCATTCATCCTCTCCACAAGACCGAACCATCTCAACATACCCTTTTCTATTCCTGTAACTACATCTTCTTTCACATCACAACATTCCCTTATCACACTGTTCCTTATCCGGTCACTCAATTTCACACCCAACATACTCCTTAACGCTCTCATTTCCACTGCATTTATTCTGCTTTCGTGCTTCTTTTGCCATACCCAACTTTCACTCCCATACATTAATGTCGGGACCAACACGCTCCTGTGCACAGCCAGTCGAGCCTTTTTGGATAGTTTCTGACTGCTCATAAAGGCATGCAAAGCTCCATTCACCATGTTCCCCGCGTTCACTCTCCTTTCAATATCACTATCACACTTGCCATCTGATGTAAACTTTGATCCCGATAACTACATATTTGCGCCTTTTGAGGTTTTTTGCCTCATTTGAAGCAGAACGGCCTTAGATTTAGTAAACTGAAGATGAGACGGCGCAAGTGTGTCGACACAAGTAGCATCCCACACCAAAGGCCGCCCCAATCTCCAGGGTACCAAAGTCATACCATCCGGTCTCTTGGCATCATCCCGAGCCAGACCGTTTGGTTCTAGAACGGCTGGAACATTGATGGTGGCAAGAGCACGGAGGATTATATAATTTAGGGCGGCATGGCGCCCTAAACGGCCGGCACTCCTAGGGCATGAGAGGCCGTGGTGTCCATAGCCGACAACGGTATCCCCGCAAGGATAACTATTATTAAAGACTAACGGTATTTCATGTGTTGAGCATTCTGAGATAAAGCAGCTATACGACCCTAGCCACGTACACAATTAAACAGAGAGACAGATGTTGTCTCAAGGTTTCACTACAGTATATATGAAGGGACTGGGTTTCATTATACTTATGTATATTATATATTTTGAATTCAAGTTAAAATTACCGACAGAACAATATTTTTACTTATATTACTGCTACATAGAGTATATACGAGACGTGCTTATGCATATTATGACGCTTGCAACTTTTTGCATCGTAATGTCTCAGAAACGGTAGCTTTATTGAAAAAAAATATTGATTCCTTTTTATAGATATCTTTATGATCTACAATCTATGTCTGAGATAATTTTCCTATAAAACTTACCGTTTTGAAGAAAATCGTGAAAATCCCATTTTCTTACCTTTGACCTTGGGTAATTTTTTTCCTTAAACCGGAATCATGGGGAATTTTGAAATAATGCTTTTGATTGTGTTTTAAACAATTATACTCATTTTCAGCTTGATGGGAATTAATGTAGCTTCATTCCTATTTTTTGGTCTAAATTGACCGGACTGAAAATAAAATGGAGAAATAAACCATCTATGCGAAGACCGTCATCCGCGCGGACGGAGTCGCGGGGGAAAGCTAGTTTTATAATAAATACTTATATAAATAAACATCCAAGACCCAGGCCAATCAGAAAAAGTTCTTTTCTCATCATGCCCTGGCCGGGATTCGAACCCGGGACCTCTGGTGTCAAAGACAAGCGCACTACCGCTGCGCCACAGAGGCCGTCAAATGGAGATGGAGTGGTCCTATTCTTTTCTGTATTGGTGCCGGGAACCACACGGCAGGATCAGGAGCCATAGAGAGGATTTAATGGGAAGCATTAAGTCTCTTTACACGGCGCAATTGATGCAATGTTTAAAAAAAAATGAGAAGTCTAATTAGCCCTTGTGGACTTTACTATTTTTCCGAAATTTCCACAACATGATTTTTCAGGATTTGCCAAATAATTTCACAACAAATACTATTTACGTGAAAAAGCCCAGATTCGAATCCCATTGCGGTCAATGACACGTTTCTTAATTCGGTTTATAGTTTCCACCAGACTAACCCACTTCTAAATTTAACCAATGCTCTTACGGTGAGAGAAACCTGCACATTCAGGCAACGGAATGTGTAGCCATGATCCAATGCCGGTTAGGTTCCCCTGCAGAGGTTGCGGAGGTCAGGTGGGAGTCGTTCGTGTAAAAACCTGACACACCCATTCCTGAGTGGTGGTCAAAAAGGCGAAGCTATCCCGGGCTCAAATCTCCAAAGAGGTGAGAGTTTAAGGTCAGGAGGAAAAAGTTATTTCTATGGTAAAACTTTGCTAAGCCATCTCAGATGTACTAAAATTAGTAGAACTCTCTCTCTCTCATCTTTGCATGTTTTCGCTTACGGTTTTATGAAATAGAATTAAAAATCTGAGTTATGACTTTTTGGAAAACACCTCCTGGGTTTGGCTAATAAGCTTCGGATACTTCTTATAGGCGATGGGCTAGCAACATGTCACTATTGGATCCTAAATTCGATTTTTAAGCTATAATAATTATAGTGAGTCCCGTCTGGCATCACTTGGATCATCAATTTGCACTAGGTAAAAGTGCTTCCTTTAGTCGTCTTTTATGACATCTAAAAACCAGAGTGATCCTATACTAATCACCTAGTTTAAAGTACTTCCTTTAGTCGTCTTCTATGACATCCAAAAACCAGAGTAATTCTATACTAATCACCTAGTTTAAAGTACTTCCTTTAGTCGTCTTTTATGACATCCAAAAACTAGAGTGATTCTATACTAATCACCTAGTTTAAAGTGCTTCCTTTAGTCGTCTTTTATTACATCCAAAATAGATCTATGAGAGTAGCGAATCACATGAATCAAATTCTTTTCATGGTTCTGATTTCAATAGTAATACTACCGTTTGGAATCTATGGGTGGATACTGAAATAGTATCAAGACAAGTGATTCCAAAAACATCGGTATTGAAATTACTTATTTATGTGCACAACATTTTGAACACATAAGAAAAGAAAAAAAGAAAAATCTTTATTTGGCGCAAAAGATAACATTACATTGTTCATAATCATAGACATAAAAAAAATAAGATGATGCGACCAAAAGGGTTTGCACTCAGCATATGCATGTGTATGATGAAGTTATACAATGCGCTGATCTGGTCTGATCACATCCTGTGCAGTGTTCAAATTGTAGTTCCAATTAGACTGTAGTCTATAGTAGTCTAAATCGAAATCGCTATTGGCGCTAACAGTGAAAAAAAAATGAGCAATCGATCGCTGATCGTTCGCTTGCTCATTGTTGGTTCCACTTTTGAAAAATCAATCCCAAACAAATGTTTCTGTCTTGTTGAATCCCATTTTAGTACGTCGTTAGTTCGGAAGAGGCAGCACTGTCGTCAGCTCTGCTTTTGGTGATACGCCGATAAGAATTTGGCATTTGGAAGCAGATATTGCTGAGTTTCGGGTTCCAATCCCATGTACCAATGACTATTTTCAAAGTTATGTACATTAGTTTGAATACTAACCGGTGTTCTACAGTGAATGAAAACATCGTGAGGAAACCTGCAAATTCAGGCAACTAGATGTGTAACCATGGATCCAATACGGGTTAGGTTTCTATGAAAAGATTGTGGAGGTCAGGTGGGAGTCGCTTCGTGTTGAAATCTGACTCACCCAATTCAGGATCCATGGTCAAAGGTATACCCCGGGTTCCTCTCCAGAAAGGTGAGGATGCAACCGGGACTAAAGCCAGGAGGAAGAAGAAACATACAGAAATTCTAAAAATCACAATCAATTTCGGGTTGTCGCTTCACCTCAGCAAGATGGATGAATGAATAACCCTGCTGATTTGAGTGAATTCCCGATAAAGCCCCTATATCCACTTGAACCCCAAAACAGCTTCATACTTACTCCATAGCCACATTGCTACCGTCTATAACGACCATCCGTAGCCCAGATTTGTTTTTGATTTCTCGTTGCGGGTTGTATATGTTACTCCCTATGCTATTCCTAGATGGCGTTTCACCTAAAATGACTTCCCGAATATATGTATGTTCTTGGGTTTCCGTGCCACGGGTTGTGCGTTCCTGGAATGCGTGAATTATTATTATTGTGGGAAATTAAAATTTGATTTTCCAATCCTAGTTTTTAGTTCGAGTATCTTTATATTAATCAAAGTTAGAGTTTAATTGTTATGTCAAGTGTTCATTCATAATTTATTACAAACATTTAGAATGGTGCCGTGTGGTTCCCGGCACCATTACAAAAAAGAATAGGACCACTCCATCTCTTTCCCACGGATGTCGTAAAAGGCGACTATGGGATAGTCTTATAAACTTGGGATTCCTCTTTTAGGCGATGGGCTAGCAACCTGTCACTATTTGAATCTCAATTCCATCACAAAGCCAGACAGCTAAGCGTGGCCTATCAGTCATTTCAAGACTGTTGGCTCTGTCTACCCCGCTAGGGATATAGACGTGATCATATGTATGCATCATATGCGTATGCATGCATGCAATGCATGCATGTATGCATTTAGAATGTTTTGGGTATAAACATTGTAAAAGTATGTAATAAATTATGATATGTGTTACCAATACAGAGGTCTCAAAGTATTTTTTATTGCGAAAAAATGCATAAAAAAAAAACAATTTTATTTCATTTTCACAACTCATTAACTTACCGCAACGTTATGTGAGCTCTCTACGGTGACAGGTAACTGACACCCACTGAATATATTCTTCGTGATCAGCTCCAACAAGCGTCCTTTCTCCGTAGAATTTAACTTCGCTATCCCGTTTGCAATCTTACGCATATTTTTATTCGTACTCTTCTTTTTCATCATATTGACCACAGTCACATCCGAATCACCACTCGACAAACTTGCATTACTAACTGATACTATACTACAATCTGGAGCATCGGACTTATTAACCAAATCTATAACAGTATTCTGTTTACTAGTCTCGCCCCTCAATTCACTATCAGTAGTCAGATCTATGGTTAAATATGAATCTTCGTTAATCTCTTTAGTTACGTTTACAACACCAAGTCTTGATGTGGAAGGTTTAGCTATGGGAGTGGAGCAATTAATTGGGTTTATACATTTGGCTGGACTATTTGTGTTTTCAGATGTCTTAGTGTCAACATCATCATCATCATTTATAACAATCGTGTTATCATTTCTTGGGCGTTTAGACTCGCTCACAATACATTCGTTTATTTTCCTTTTTTCTCCATGGTTGTCATTGTGATCTAATATTATTACAGTATCATCTTGAGCGACTGTGGTGTTTTCAAAGGAAGATTGTACTGATATTAAGGATGTATCACTCTCACTGCGTAGTTTTTCAAAAAGTTTTTTAATATTCTTATTTGTTTTCCGTCGGTTCACTTTGTACTCGTTCGCAGACTTTTTAGAATTTATTGAATTAATTGGAAAAGAGTGTGTTGAAGCATTCTTACTTTTCTTTCTCTGAAAACCAACACACAATATTTTAATTATTATGCATCCAATTTATATATTATAATTGTTTTTTAGGGTAAGCATACATTAAATATATAAGTACGTATGTTAGTTAGTTCTTGGACAACAAAATAATATATTATTTCTTTTTGCATTTTTCAAAAAGGTTACACTGAACTGGTAGAGAATGATATTAGCATTAAGTTAACCTGTTGCAGCTTTTAAAGGCTAATAAGTTTAAATTAAAAGAAATTATATGTAAACAAAGTTGAATATTCCACAAAGATTTCAACTAATTCGGGTGTAACAATGAAATTTGTAAACATACATATAATCATGTCTTTATCCTATATAGAAAAATACATGATTATAACATGATTTCAAGAAATAGGTAGCTAAGTCTAGAAGAGACGGTAAGTCCAAGTTCAGCTGTATGGCTTAATGAAGAAAAAGAAAAAAATTATTCAGCATTTGTTGAAATTTAATTTAATATGGTTAAATAATTTACATTACAGACATATATTTATCCCTTACTTTACATGGTAGAAGAGATTCTATTAGAAAGTTAATTAGGGAACATGCATTTATAGCAACTATGGTTAAAATAGGGTTAGATTCCTGGCCTGCCGACATGGTCATGGAGTAGAGCCATCATTTTAGGACCTTATTACTTGAAATCCACTCCTAGATTACCATAAACAATTTAATAAAAATTAATTTGTTTGAATCATTAACCCTGAACTAAGTGCCAGCAGATGTTTGACAATCATCATACATACATATAATCACATCTATATCCCTTGCAGGGTAGACAGAGCAAATAGTCTGGAAAAGACTTCAGCTGTTTGCCTAATGATAAAAATGAGATTCGTATAGTGACATGTTGCTAGTCTGTCGCCTAAAAGAAGAATCCCAAGTTTATAGGAGGAGACAATCATTATGTCAGTTAGAACCTACGCAAAATCATAGCTGTGTATTTAGTTGTTAAATACTTACTCTTGGCATGATGGGGAAAAACATTTAAATGCAACACTAAGACTAACTACACTATCACTACAATTGAAAAATAAAATGGATATAAATAACTCTTTATCTGAGACAATAAATCAACTGATAGAATACGGATTTATTGTGGTCTAAAACTGTTGATTTCATACAAAACCACACTTATTTCACATATATTAATACAGTTCACGATTAAATATTGCAATATTTGCAATTTTTTGAATGACCTTTACTTTTTCTGTATGCATACTTAGTAGAATTCGAACTAATATTTTCTGGTATGTAGTCTAGTTGTTGATTTATTGTAGAAAATGAACAAAACACAATAGTTTCAAATGAGAAAACGTTTTATATGAACTAACGGATAGTCGTGTGTTCGACGGCTTTCCCATTATGAATGGTGAATAATTTATACGATTATTAAAACACAATGTTTCTATCACAAATGTACATAAATAAATCACAAAAATATCTCCCAAAACGGCATTTAAAAACACGAGAATACAATTTGACCACAAAAAACAGATGCGATGTGGAAGTTGACAAGAGAAACAAAAAGTAGTTTTCGATCATGTTTATTTGACATTGACAAAATTGAAATTGTCATCTTGGGCGACTAGTGTTGCCCTACCACATATCCTATTTTAGTGTGAACTATGTAGATTTACCTTTTTATTTTTGCCTATGTCGAGTTCAGTCAGTCCTCGTTATAGAATATTTATACAAAAAATGGGCGTATGGGTTCCCGCCAAAAAAACACCCGCAGGACCTACCTTGGGCCACTCAGACTTTTTATATATGAGACTGGCCAGTTAAAAACATCTTTATAAAAATATTTGTTTTCCCTCCATTTTATTTTATAGGTATATATTTTGTTAAAATAAATGGATGAAGGACCATTATGGCAATCGTGTATCTATTTATATGCGAGACCTACCTAGAGGATCATAAAGAGATTTTATGCTACAGTTTCGTTCACAATGATTCTTTTCTAAATAAATAATTAAAGGTAAGATTGAGAATTGGAAATTGATTAGTGTTTTAAAATAAAATCAGATTTGAGTTTTCTTAGATCTATATTTTCTTTTTCTACAAGTTATGGTGTTGATAATCTGACATTGATTTTCTTTATATTAATTGTATTTTTATGTATATATAAAAGTATTAACTAATGTTTACGTACCTACTTAGGTTAAAGTGTATTACAATCACAGATTTGAAAACATTACTTGAAGATTACAATACATAGGTATATTTATTTTCCGTTCGTGAGTATTGCCACAATAATTAATTCAAATATTTCCAATCAAAAGGCTTAATAAGAACTGCTACCGTTTATTAGAGAACTAAGTACATACTTCCAGTTAATATTCTATTGACTATTATTTAATTATACTCAAATACCTAACAAGATTAGCACATCTTGTGGGAAAGAATTAATTTAGTAGAATTTTCTAATCAAGTCAATCCGCCAACACAATATTATTTTTTTAATTCCCCCTTATTTTAATCAATGTCCTTTTTTCTTATCTAACTCAATTGCTTATAATAATATTATTTGCAGCCTCATTTAAATAATATTTATGTACAAAAAATATATATAGGTTGGCAAAGGTACAATATGATTGCTATACCAACCAAGTTAAAAACAAAAGTAAGACCCAAAGGTGAGAGAGAGAGAGGTCAAAGGTCAAAACAGATTCAAAATAGTTCGTGTACCATTTTCCACAAGAAGTAGCTAGGAAAAAGTAAATTTATACTCAAAGCAGAAAACAGAAATATCTATATACATGGTTAAGTTAAACACAATTTATTAACGATTTACGGAGAGATCGCGTTACGAACTCCATTATGAATTGGCGGCAGTCTTCATGTCCGTGACATAGTTATCAGATAAAATGCATGGGAGCCGCCTGCGCTGGTACAGACATGACTTGCGGAAGCCTGCAAACTATCTGGGGAACTGTCTGTGGGGAATAGTCTAAGAATTGAAAACGCGGTAGACTGGAACAAATGGAAAGAAAGAAAGAAAAATAGTTTATTTGGTACATTAACAAAATATAAATTGGAAGAGAAAAGTAAGAAAGCGCACCCAAGGCTCGGAAGCGGAATGGCGGAGTGTGCAACTGGAAACATGCTGTTATGAGAGAGAGAATTTACTAATTTCTAGAGAGACTGTATTTGTAGGTATAAGTCAATAAAATTATATTTAATCAACGACCTATTTATAATCTATTTTATAAGTAGCTACTTATCTATTTTTATAGTAAACTAAATTAGATTGAAAGAGATCATAGTATACAAAAATGCCTCATAAATATGTTGAAATTCACGTTCAGTTCTTGATGAATGTAATAGGGATGTGGACTATTTTTGGGAAAGTGTTTAAAACCATGCATAAGTACCAAATATAACCCAAACTATTTATTATTATTTTTTTATTTCAAGTAATTCCTTTAAAATAATTTATTTAAAATTCCATTTAAAATATCGCGCCAAAACGTGGATACCTGTCAAACGGCCGCTGTGACGTCACGCGTTATAAAATATTGTCGAAGTTGTATGTATGTAATAGTTATTTCGTAGTTGTGTGATAATAATATGAATTCAAAATTTTATTAATATTGTGCAATGTCGCAGTGTAAAAGTACAACTATTAAAACATCTGAAAACTGTTTATTCACGTTCCACGTACAAAAACGATGCGGAAAAAGTGGCTTCAATTAGCCCGTCGGGATCCGGCACTTGTATCTACACAAAGTAAAATGTATTTCTGTGCGGATCATTTGATGTAAGTTTGATAATATTTGTTACATTTACTTGTACATATTAAAATAATTTTTCTCTTCAAGTTTTCAAAGACGAAAACTCGAATTTTTAGGTTAGAAATAATGTAAACAATGTTTCGTTCTTTCATTATAGTTGGCCAATGATATGGCAAAATCATATTATTTCGTTTTTACCTTATAATTTAAAAATACCTACTATTGCTATAATAATGTATCTTGAGTATATTACTTACATGGATGTCTTCACATTTCTAAATTCAGCAGAGCAGAAGTTACTATTTGTTGCGAAGAAATTAGCCACCGTAAAGCAATCAATTCTTGGCAAATTTGAACTATCTGCCTTAATATATCCACTTTCCATTATGGGAAAGCAAAATTTATTCAAAAAGATAATCGGTCGGAAATCACGGTAATAATATGATCCAAATATCAACAAACACCATAATACTTGACAGCGAAAATTCTTGTATTGCAACGCGTGACATCACGCGTTTTAATTGGTGTTCATTGTCACGTGACTTGAGGGTGAAATATTTGATTACATTTTGGAGAGAGAGAGATTCTCCAGGGTTTGTAGTTCAGAATAATACTCCGTTTCAGAAGGTGAGAATGGAATGATTTATTTACAAAATTGAGACATATTTATATAAAACTATTTACAATGGAAAATGCATGGACGAATCATAAATACGGAATTATTACCAATGATGAAGAGAGATTATTTTTAACAAATCAGAAATATCGAATTATAGCCAATAGTGTGAGCGTATTTACAAAAGGAAATCTATCTAAAAGTTTTTGAGGATAATAAAATTGATTTGCATAGATTTCTGAGAATTTTGCATTGCTGTCTCTTGAGTCTGGATAGCTCCATCTCGTTTCCGCTACACGTGTCGAGCTTGAGTTTCTGTGACGCCCGGTGCGGCCGCAGGCGCGCCGAGGGCGCTACGTGCGGTGTGCACGCGATGTTTGTTGGGTGAAACTTGCTTGCGTATAAAACCGTCTTGCTGCTTGCTCCCCGCCTCAGACACACAGGGCGGCTGCGATGTCCTTGATGTGTTGGTCTACAAAGGACTCCCAGCACCGCCACAACAGACGGTGCTCCCCGATCTGCCATCAGACCACCGGCCCGTCCTCGTCCTAGTCGACAGTGCCCCGGTCAGGGTCTCGCTGACCACATGCCGCCGCAAAACAAATTGGGAGGCATTCCAGGACGCCCTCCAAGAAGACTTTCCCACCAGGCCGATTGCAACAGCCGCAGACGTAGAGGAGGCAGCCTCCGATATGACCAGCCGCATCCAGGAAGCCCTTACCTCCAACACCAGAGAACTCGCAGCCGGCGCGAAACCCGATCCGCTGCCGCCGGCTCTCAAAAACCTGGTGGAGGAGAAGCGCGCAGTCCGAAGACAATGGATGCGGACGAGATGCCCCCTCCTAAAATCACGTCTCAATCGCCTGGTGGAAGACGTCAAGGACGCCATGAATGAGCACGCAGCCAAGTCGTGGGAGAATCACCTGCTGACTGTGGGCGATGGCATCCCCTCTGTCCATCGCCTATGCCGTCAGCTCTCGCGAGAGCCCCAACCAACCAGGCCACTGTTGGGCCCTGACGGCCTCCCACGATTTCGTGCGAAAGACCGCGCGGACATCCTTGTGGACCACCTGGAGCGCCAGTTCACGCCGAATCCCGTGACCGACCAGGAGCACAACCGGAGGGTCACCGACCGAGTGCGAGAGCTTCTCACACAGCCGCTCGAGCCGACGGAAGACCCGGTGGTCTTCTCTCCCGGCGAGGTGCAGCGAATGCTGCCGAAATTGAAGCCCAGGAAAGCCCCGGGCGCAGACCGAATCACCAACGAGGCGCTACGTCATCTTCCGCCGCGAGCAATCGCGGCGATCACGCGCCTCTTTAACGGCATACTGCGCTCGGGTCACTTCCCCTCAAACTGGAAGAACGCAAGAACCATTATGCTGCCCAAGCCGGGAAAGGATCACCGAAGACCAAACGGATTCCGGCCGATCGCGCTGCTGAGCAAGTTCTCGCAGCTCTTCGAGCGCCTGTTCCTCCGGCGACTGCTCCCATTCGTCGAGCCACGTCCGGAACAATTCGGGTTTCGGCCCGACCACTCAACGACGCTCCAGGTCGCAAGACTTCTCCACAGGATGTCCGAAAGCCATAATAAAAAGGAATGCGTGGCTGCCGTGTTCCTTGATATGGAAATGGCCTTCGACAGGGTATGGCACGAGGGGCTGCTGTACAAGCTGTCGGAGGCCCAAGTGCCCCCAAGATTGGTCAGGGTCTTGGCCTCCTTCCTCACTGATCGCCGAGTCCACGTCGCAGTGGAAGACGCCGTCTCCTCCGTGCGCCCTGTGCGCGCCGGAGTCCCGCAAGGAAGCTGTCTGTCCCCGGCCTGCTATGCCGCGTTCACCGACGACATCCCTGCCGTCGGCCAGGTGGAGCTAGCGCTGTACGCTGACGATGCGGCGTACTACGCGTCGTCTATTCGCCCGCTGTACGCCGCCAAGAGGCTGCAGCCCACACTCGAGGCTCTGCCGGGCTGGCTCTCCAAATGGAGGCTCTCGGTGAACGTCGGCAAGACACAAGCTATCATGACGGGGACAAGACCCCACCCGCCTCCACTGCGACTGCTCGGCGAATCGGTGCCGTGGCGGCCACATGTCAAATATCTGGGAGTTACCATAGATCGGCGTCTCACGTTCAAGAAGCACGTGGGAGACGTCGTCGCGAAGACCAAGGCAGCCAGGGGGAAGCTCTACGCAGTCCTCTCCTCCAGCCTCCCCCTGAGGACGAAGCTCGGGATCTACCGAACATATGTCAGATCCCGCCTCACGTATGCGGCCCCGGCGTGGTACGCCTACTGCTCTGAGACCAACAGAAGAAGACTCAGAGCCCAGGAGAACCTCAGTCTCAGAGCAGTCGTCGGAGCCCCGCGCTACGTGAGGAACTCGACAATCCTCAGGGACTTGAAGTGGGAGGGCCTAGACGACTTTGTGGCCAGGCTGGCCACGAAGATGTTTGAGAGGGCGGACGCATCATCGCACGCCCACCTGCGCGGCATCGCGCCGCTCCATGCCCGCCCTCCGGACCGTCGCGTGAAGCCCTCACCTCGCTGCCTTGCGGCAGACGTCGTCGCTCAGTGACGACGCCGCCGCCGATGGGAACTCCCAGAAGATAGAAGAAGATGACCCAGGCCGCCACGGCCGCCCCATTGACCTGCCTACAGCTGTAGGCAGCGATGAAACCAGTGAAGAGGGTAAAAAGACCCTGACCACTCGCTCCAACTCCTGCACAAGGAGTTTGGGAAGACCCCTCGTCGTCGTCCCCGCCTCAGTGGTAATTTGAACTCGCGGCGTGAGGTCGCGCTCGTGAAGCTCGCGCGAAGTGCAGTGTGTGCGTCGAACTCTTGAGTTTGTTGTGTTGTTTCGGACGGAGATCCGATGGACAATAATGCAGTGTGGAGAATTGGCGTGTGAAGATGCTGATGCTGCCTGGAAGAACTGCTGATGCACGATGTGTGGCATGTCCATGTGCACGCGCTCACAAACAGTTCTTTTCAGAACTAGCTTCTTCTGGTTTCTGGGCAACGAAGTCGGCATGATATTAAAGTGCTTGATTTGTTTTATTCATCTCTTATATATATATGTATTATATCTATTATATCCTGGTAATGTTTTGGTATTATGATGGTAAATATTATGAAGGTAATGGTTGTGCTCGGTAATGGGTAAGGTAATCTTGTTGGTAAGTATGTTGGTACTTGATGGTAAGTATGCTGGTAGCCACAGTACTCCCCCTCAAGTGAAACGTACCGGCAACCTGACGGCACGGCCGACACGAGTTTTCTTGTCCGTTTGCTGTGGTGTCATGTTGCTCGTATTAACCGGAGCGGGAATTTTCTGTGGTGAGGTACTTTCTTGCGCCTGTGCCTTAGTGATAGCTTGACCTTGACCTAGTGTAGCTTGAGCTTGAACTTGTGTTGACATTGTTGATGAATTTGCGATGTCGTCGTCTTGCAATAGGTAGGCAGGTTTGAGTCGGTCGATTGAAATGTTTGACTCGCGATCCGGTAGTTGAATTGTGTAGTACTTGTCCGTTAGTCTCTTGATAACTCGATAAGGGCCTTCGTATGGTGATTGAAGTGACTTCTTAACGGCGTCGACACGAACAAATACGTGTGTGCAATCTTGTAGGTCTTTATGAATGAAGATGCGTGGATTGCTGTTGTGATGTACTGTTGACTGTTGCGGGCTATGTTCTTTGATAGTAGATCGTAGTTTTTCGACGAAGTTGTAGTCCATTGATGTAGGTATTGATGACGTAGTGAAAAATTCACCCGGTAGACGTAAGTTATAGCCATATGTGAGTTCGGCTGGGCTAACTTCAGCGTCTGTGCGTAGGGTGGCGCGTAATCCGAATAGGACTGTAGGTAACTCGTCGATCCATGACCTTGAACTTGATAGCCGGGTGCGTAGTGCGGTCTTCAGTGTTCTGTGCCAGCGTTCGACAATACCGTTTGCTTGCGGATGGTATGCCGTAGTGCGATTTTTCGTGATTCCCATAAGCTTCATAAGGTTGTTGAAAAGTTGACTTTCGAACTGACGTCCTTGGTCGCTGGTGAGTGTTGTAGGGCATCCGAATCTCGTAATCCAGTGGTTGTAAATTACTTCGGTAACTTTGTCAGCTGTTATTTCTTCGGTAGGTATTGCTTCGGGCCATTTCGTTTCGCGGTCAATCATGGTTACTAGGTAGCGATAACCTTGAGGCGTCGTAGGTAGCGGTCCGACGATGTCCACGTGTACGTGTCGAAAACGTTCAGTTGGCGGGAATTTCGAAACTTCGCTGTAGGTATGGCGTTGAACTTTGTTTTTTTGACAATCGATGCAGCTTTTCGTCCATCTTGAGATGTCGCTATTCATTGACGGCCAAAAATATTTTTGAGATGCCATCTTCCGTGTTGTGCGTGTACCGGGGTGGTTGATGTTGTGTACACTCTTGAATACTTCTTCACGATATTGTTCGGGGATGTATGGTCGTATGTTCGATGTTGATGTTTCGCAGTAGAGTTCGACGTCGGTGTTGGGAATGATGATTTTCTTGAGACAGATGTTGTCTTGTTTTTGTAAGTCGGGTACAGATGTGTCTTCGTGTTGAGCTTTTGCAATTTCCTCGTAATTGATTGTAGACGGGAACGATACTGCTTCTATGCGACTTAGGGCATCGGCTACGATGTTATTTTTTCCGCTCACATGGCGTATGTCGGTTGTGAACTCACTGATGAATAGGAGTTGTCGGGTACGGCGTGGCGTTTCTGTAGTCGACGTTATTTTGTGCATAGCGAACGTAAGAGGTTTGTGATCGGTGAAAATGATCAGTGGACGTCCCTCGAACATTTTTCGGAAGTGTTTTACGGCCATGTAGATTGCTTGTAGTTCTCTGTCGTATGTTGAATATTTTGTTTGTGCGCTGGAAAACTTCTTAGAAAAATAGCCAAGTGGTTGCCATTTTTCGTCGATGTATTGTTGTAGCACGGCGCCAGCTGATTTATCCGAAGCGTCGCAAAATAGGGCGTAAGTAGCATCGTGGGACGGGTGGGCGAGTAAAGCAGCGTTGCATATGCTGTTTTTACATGCTTCGAATGCGTCCGATGACTCTTGTGTCCATTGTATGACGGTTTTGTCACGTTTCTTGACGTTGTGGAGATGTGCATTGAGTGGTGCTTGGATAAATGCGGCGTTAGGTATGTGATTGCGGTAGAAATTCAACATACCGAGAAAACGACGTAGCTCTTCGATAGTGTTGGGCTTGGGGTATTTGGAGATGATGTCTACCTTTTCAGCTGGTGGTTTGATACCATCTTTGGATACGATGTAGCCCAAGAACTTTACTTCGGGTTGGCCAAAGTGACATTTTGCTGGGTTGATGGTAATGCCATGTTCTTCAAGTCGTTCGAGTACTTGCCGTAGGTGTTCACGGTGCTGGGTTTCGTTCTCTGATGCTATGAGTACGTCGTCGATGAATGGAAAGACGAAAGGTTGTCCTTTGAGTACTTGGTGGATGAAACGTTGGAAGGTTTGGCCTGCGTTCTTGAGACCTGGACACATTCGTGGGAATTCGAATAGTCCCATCGGTGTGATGATGGCTGTCTTCTCGATGTCTTCCTCACGAACCATCAGTTGTTGATAAGCTCGATTTAAATCCAAAACTGAGAATATGGTCTTCCCGGCAAGCTGGTAGGTGAAGTCTTTAACCCTTGGAACTGGATAGCGGTCGGGTTTGGTGATCGCGTTTAGACGGCGATAATCACCACAGACTCTGATGTCTCCGTTCTTCTTTGGTACGACGTGAAGTGGTGATGACCATGGGCTCTTGCTGGGTCGACAAAGTCCTTGTTCGATCATGTTTTGGAACTCTTGTTTGACTTTCTCGTAGCGATGAGGTGGTATGGGACGAGCTCGGCAGTGGACAGGTTGACCTTCGGTTTCGATGTAATGTTGAACGTTGATCTTGCTATTGTTTATATTCATTGCGGTGAGACGAGTAATTCCGGGATAATCGGCGAGTATCGCGTGATACGAATTATTCGAGTCAATACTGCGTATTGTAGGTACAGATGTTGCTCGAACAGGGGCGTTGACCTTTAGACTTGTAACGTTGTCGATTAGTCTTTTGTTTTTGAGATCGACGATGAGTTGATGATGTTTGAGAAAATCGGCTCCCAGGATCGGCTTCGATACGTCTGCGACGATGAATTTCCACTTGTATGGACGACGTAGGTTGAGATCGAGTTCGAGTGTTTTTTCGCCGTATGTTGATATGACGGTGTTGTTGGCGGCGTACAGCTTGTAGGGTAGCGGCTTAGTTAGGCTGGTTTTTAGCCTAGGTATAGCTGAAATGTTCGCGCCGGTGTCCACCAGGAAAGATAAACCAGTTTTCTTGTCTGTGACGAATAGGCGGTATGTGCATGGGAGAACGCTGGGTTCCGCCTCGGCCAACGTTCGGTCTAGTTTTCCGGCTTCTCGGTTTTCGTGATGTAGGAACAGGGCGATGTACATTTTCTCGCTTGTGCTCCAAAACGTCGATGGTAGAAACAATACGGCGATGGCGAATTGTCACGTGAGTTGGGACGAGAATAGTTGCGGTTCCGGGACTGGGATCGTTTTCTTCGATAATTGTTGTTGTTGTTGTTGTATGGCGGTCTTGATTTCAGTTCGGCGATTTCGACGGAAAGTTTTCTTAATTCGTTTATGAGAAATTGTGTATCTGACGATTGCGATGATGACTGGGCTTGTGATGATGATGGCGACGATGTAGTACCTATTATTGACGGCGGAAATTTCCCGATGTTGCTCCATCATTTTGTCGGCAAGTAGGGCAAGCTCTTCTAGTGCGGTTGTCGTGCTGAATGATTCGCTTACGGCGAGGACAGAGCGAATATGTGCCGGTAGGTGGTTGGTCCACATGAGTCGTAGTGTGGTGTCGGGAATTCTGTCTCGAGCGAGATCGCGCATCCGTCGTAGCAGGTGGGTCGGCTTCTGGTCGCCTAGTTCCATTTCGGACAGAAGCTTTTGGAATTGCCGGCTGTCCGATTCTTCGTAGGCGGTGATGAGACGCTCCTTGATAGCCTGGTATGGGTTCGTCTCTGGCGGATTGTAGAGGAGGTCGCTGATTTGCTCTATGTCTTGTTTTTCGAGACGAGCGATGACCATCTGCGCCATCTTCTGTTCACCCTTCTTTTGGTCGTGGGTGGCAGCCTCGAAACTGTAGAACCATAGACGTGGTCGGTCGCGCCAGAATGGTGGTATCCGCAGAGCGAGGGATATGTTGGCGATTTCGGGCTGGTTGTGGACGTGGGCTTGATCGGGCTGTGTGGACTGCGATGCGGCGGCGGCGGCGGCATTTGCGGCAGATTTTTCGGCGTCCATGATGATTCCTTCTTTTGTTGCAGTCGGGCAGAGATTCCGCGTTGAAATTTTCTTTTTTCAGGAATTTTTCCGCTGAGCCGACGAGCAGGGATTCTTCTTCTTGATGTTGTTCAGTCGGAGGTCACCAATTTGGAGAGAGAGAGATTCTCCAGGGTTTGTAGTTCAGAATAATACTCCGTTTCAGAAGGTGAGAATGGAATGATTTATTTACAAAATTGAGACATATTTATATAAAACTATTTACAATGGAAAATGCATGGACGAATCATAAATACGGAATTATTACCAATGATGAAGAGAGATTATTTTTAACAAATCAGAAATATCGAATTATAGCCAATAGTGTGAGCGTATTTACAAAAGGAAATCTATCTAAAAGTTTTTGAGGATAATAAAATTGATTTGCATAGATTTCTGAGAATTTTGCATTGCTGTCTCTTGAGTGTGGATAGCTCCATCTCGTTTCCGCTACACGTGTCGAGCTTGAGTTTCTGTGACGCCCGGTGCGGCCGCAGGCGCGCCGAGGGCGCTACGTGCGGTGTGCACGCGATGTTTGTTGGGTGAAACTTGCTTGCGTATAAAACCGTCTTGCTGCTTGCTCCCCGCCTCAGTGGTAATTTGAACTCGCGGCGTGAGGTCGCGCTCGTGAAGCTCGCGCGAAGTGCAGTGTGTGCGTCGAACTCTTGAGTTTGTTGTGTTGTTTCGGACGGAGATCCGATGGACAATAATGCAGTGTGGAGAATTGGCGTGTGAAGATGCTGATGCTGCCTGGAAGAACTGCTGATGCACGATGTGTGGCATGTCCATGTGCACGCGCTCACAAACAGTTCTTTTCAGAACTAGCTTCTTCTGGTTTCTGGGCAACGAAGTCGGCATGATATTAAAGTGCTTGATTTGTTTTATTCATCTCTTATATATATATGTATTATATCTATTATATCCTGGTAATGTTTTGGTATTATGATGGTAAATATTATGAAGGTAATGGTTGTGCTCGGTAATGGGTAAGGTAATCTTGTTGGTAAGTATGTTGGTACTTGATGGTAAGTATGCTGGTAGCCACAACATTTTATTAAATAAAAAAATAATCCCTTGTTTTTTGAGGAAAATATTGTGTTTTTTATTATTTTTACTATAGAAACTACCTTTTCGTGGTAAAATTTTATACTTATTTGAGTACAGTCCACATCCCTATTGTGGATGTGTGTTTTAGGATGTAAGCGGCAGTTCTGGGCCTAGACTCACATCATCCACAACTTATCGTGAAGGTGACTTATAATAGTCTAGACTTTGATTAATATCATCATGATTTTCCGCCAGGCTAGGTGTTACGCTTGGCGAACCGCGGCTCCAACGATGTTGTGTCGGAGTTGTGTTAGACTCTTTGCTGTGTTCGACTGATAGCATCACGTGATTTTGTTTTTGTGACTTGTGGCGTAGAGATGTCGCCACATAATCATTCGATTACATGTAACAAAGAGAGTTCACTTGCAAGTGTGCATCTCCAACGTTTTCACACACGTATTGCATTCCACTCGGCAACACCAGTGGAATTTGCAGCCGCACCGTTCCTTGATGACGATCCTCTTGGTGTTGTACCCTCGACCACAGCAGAGCAATGAACAACCGTCTATACCAGCTGAAGTCCTGTTACATTCGCGGCCCGACGTACCGAGAGAACCCTGGAATTTTAAAGGGAAGAAAATAAAAAATGAACCTCTTGAGAAACCCTCTCACTCTTTTATTTGGAATAAAAACTACATACTAGTAAATAGTTAGGGGAGTCCTCCAGAATCAAGATGAGGTCACGAGGTCCTAGGCTTTTACTTTTGTCGCGGGCACAGCTAGGAAAATTATAAAAATAAATAAAATATGTTAATTGCACATAATGACAAACCAAGGAATCGTTTCTAACGCAGTAGTTAGGCGAGTCCTCCAAATACACGAGGTCCTGGGCTGTGGGCAGGCTGTAGTGAGGGTCGCTGAGGCGGAGCTTGCCACGCCGAGACACCTTCACTTCCGTGGCACCGTCATATTTGTCACGTAAATAGTCCCCTGGAAATGTATGAAAAATCATTCAAACATAAAGTATGCTTATGAACCTTATTCTCATAGACAATGTCATCTCAGTTCCCTAAATAAAGCTTTAAATAAAAAAAAACAAGCAGTATTACGCTAGTAAATTGTTTGATACATAAGGTAATGCAAAAAAATGCATGCAAAATTAATAAATTTTTATAAAGTTCTGCTTATTGAAACATACATTTACATACCATACATTTGTGATTTTTTCTATCGAGGCAAAATGTTGATATCATGTTTTGAGATTTGTAGTTTACTAACATATGTTTTTTTTAAAGAATCAATGCAGTGAATCATCTAGGCACACGACGCATAATTGAGACTTTTATAGTCTTAATTAACTGATATAGTCGTCTTAAAGCATGTTTTGGAAACACTGAAACGAGAACTAAGTTACTTTACGTCTGTAATAATAAGACATTCCTTCGAGATTTATGATTATTGCCTTAGAATCTGATATCTAATACGTAGATAAATTAACCGTTAAAAAAGGAACGTCGGAAAGCGGTCAAGCCCCAAACCATAATGGCGGAGGATGTTACTGAGAACACACAAATATGAGAGAGAGAAAATATGTGATAAAACCCACTTCAATTTAGCTCAATAATTGTATAGCTCACCATAATAATTTAACAACAAAATTTAATTTCGAATTGCAACATTACTTATCCTGTTGAGATAGTATTGGCAGATTGTATCTATGACACAGGTTATAGATATTGATTCTTGTTTAGTCGGAAGAGTGCGCAATGCAAATCAGACATCCATATCCATCTACTCGCAAAACGCGAAAACTATTGGTCCATTTTGAATGTATTTTTTTCACATGAATTAGGCAGACCTGAAATATATTTGAACCCCGCCCCTCAAGGAACAATACAGGGGATCAGCTTTTTCAGGGAACATTTACGGCGACAAAGTCGCGGTGACATGTTAGCTAGTTATTTCATAAACAAATGTCAGTTTTAAAACAGTGAGTAGAAGCAGCCAGTAGTAGTATTAGAACGGTGGAACATTGGTGAGGGTTCACAAGTCAAAAATCAAATATTCAGACTTTTGCCCTGGATGTCGTTTCTATAGGAATTCCCAGACGTAAAGTTAGAGGTTTGGATATTATTCATTAGCGATAGAATACTAATTAGTAACACATGTGTGTAGAACATTATTTAATTAAAATTGACAAGGCATCTTCCCATATCTAAACTTGAGGAACAAGAAAGAAGGTATATAAAGCCTTGTCAATGTTTTGATTGTGACCCTTAGAGCCCAACACGCGCGCTCTAATAGAATATCAATGATCTCTTCCTTCTATGCGTTGCGTGGGAGTTGATTTACTTGCCCACCCACAAGATGGCGTCTAAATATACACGTTTTATTTCTTGTAATTTAAATTGCAGGTATTATCTTAGCTTAGTTCAATTTATGTTTATTACTGTGGATGTAATACGGAACTAATAAATAGTTAAATCCGTCTATTGTAAAGTTTCGAACTTATATCATTTGTTTTTTCTTTTCGTTTTCATGGGAATTTATTTTTGGTGTTCGTAAAACTAATTTTTGCCCGGAACTACATTTGCGTGGTTCCTTTTTTGCAAAAATAACTCTTTGTCCTTCCTCAGAATCAATTCAGTCTTTGTGCCAAATTTTATTAAAATCGGTTCAATGCTGAAAAGAGGTTTCAGGCGTGAAAACATAACAGACAGACAGAGTTACTTGCGAATTTATAGTATAAATATTGAAAATTAGTAGCAAGTATGTTGTTAAAAACACAAAATATTTAACAAGTAATATGTTGTAAAATATTTTGTGTTTATTAAGAAGCTTATTTTTACATTGTATAATATCGAAATTCCTTTAACTGGTAACAAATGCTCACCAAATGGCAACAATTAGATGCAAGCAAAAAGCTAATCTAGCAGTTGCCGAGGCAAATGTCCCAAAAAAGGGAAAATTGATTCGGTGACCAAATTACCTCTATTAGATGCAATGCAACTAATAAGTGACCATTTACCCTCAATAGTTTTATGGAGCCCTGGTATCTGTGTAGTAGGTAATTATAGATTTATGAGAATACATAGCAATATGTATAACTTTATTTCCTAGTTCATTCTGTATTTCGGTTTTTACCTATGAAAACCCTCTATCTACCATAAAACCATCTGTTTATCTATTTATGTAAAGGTGACTGATTGACTGACTGATCTATGAACGCACGGCTTCAACTCATCAAACAACTAGACCGATCGAGCTGAAATTTGGCATGCAGAAAGTTGTTATGATGTGGGTATCTGCTAAGAAAGAATTTTAGAAATTTCAGTGGGAACGTTATTACCCTTTTTCGCAGGCGAAGCCGCAGGCGCTCTCTAGTATAATGTTAGGCACTTCTTCAAATAGTTTACTAGATTATAGATACTTTGATAAAATGTTAATTGTAGTGCATAGTTACTTACATCATGACGTGTTAGTCTAGCATACATACCTCTTAGATTATAAAGAATCTATGAAATAGTTAGAAAGTATAACGATTCACATTGCGTAAATAAAACTTACCTTCCATAATATTCATAACTTAATGAAGATTACTACAGTCTTACTAAATAACTAGCTTTCCGCCCGCGGCTTCGCCCACGTGTAATTCGGTTATATATAGCGTTTTTTAATGATCTCGACAGGGCTTTTTCTTCCACAGGCTGAAATCTTGTAGAAAATAAAATTCGGGTGTTTTATTTATGCATACCGATTACGCCGAGATTTATGGACCGATTTACGTGATTCTTTTTTTGTTCGGTAGAGTATACTTTCAAGTTGGTCCCGTTGTTACCTAGTCAGGATCTGATGATGGTATTCCAGGGAAATCAAGGGCAAACCTCAAATTTACAGGCAATTACGTTTTTGACAATTTCATAGATCTGTTTAAGTATTTGCGTCTGATAGTCATCATCCCATGTGAATGAGCTGATGATGGAAGGTACAACTCCTCAACGGTTAGGAGTTGAAAGAAAATTCTTACGAAGTTATACGTACATGTGAGGCTATTAGGTTGACCTGATAATAAAAAGTAAATCTCATTAACGTTAAGAATTTAGGTGAAAATGGATGCGGACAAATTTCGTAGCTGTTTGTATGGGTAGTGTTAACACAAAATAGGGATTTAAAGGCGTGATGTTATTAATGTTATGCATGTATGTACATAATTATGTATGTTATTATGTATGTTAAAGAGACGACTGAAAGTTGTCATACAAAGTCTCTTTTTTAAGGATGGGAAATCATCAAATGACCTCTCCCGCTCTGGGTGGAACGGAAGGGAGTGTCAGACTTTTACTGACTAAAACCCACCTCGTTCCTTCAGTTGCCCTTTGCGTTCCGGGGCCACGGTATCTCGTTAGAACTTTCCCGCAGCCCCGGCTCAGTTTATCCCGTTTCCCCCCCTTGGGGGTTGACATTTCAAAAATCCATTCTTAGTGCTCACTTATATTACTAAAGGAACCTCTGTTCAAAATCTCAGACTCCTATACCGAGCGGTTTCGGCTGTGCGTTAATAAATCAGTCACCCAATCGCACCCCCTAAATCACGATTGGAGGGTAGTTTGAAAAAACTTATAATGTCAAACATATTTACTTGCCTATGTACGTGTTCATGCCAAGTTTCAAGTTTATAAACCCAAGGAATAAGATTTTTCATAGAAACGTTTTTACCCCTTTTCCCCCCCTTGGGGGTTGAATTTCCAAAAATCCTTTCTTAGTGCTCCCCTACATATCCCAAGGAACCTACATTCCAAATTTCAGCTGTCTACGACCAGTAGTTTCGACTGTGCGTTGTCTGTCAGTCAGTCACTCAGTAACGGAAGAGTTTTATATATATAGATAATAAAGTCGGTTAAAACGCAGTTAAAATTAAAACCATAATAAAATTTAAATTAAGAATCCATTCGCATTCAAATAGCGACGCCAAGCGGCAAGATCGTAAAGTGAACGTAGTCTTTAAAAACGCCATATAGACTACATTAATTTTAAACTTCGAATAGTGGAATATAATTTAAATGTGACAATGAATTACGCTTTAGTTTTACTGCCGTTTAACCATAAAAGCAAAATGTAACTGTTCACATCATAGAGTTAGGAATAATTATAAGACAATAACAGAATGCGGCTTCGCCCGCGTTTATTGAGAAATCCTATCAATTTCCTTACCCGCAGGACCACATAAGAAACTAACATGCCATTTTTAACCATTAGTCAATCAATATTTTTTTTTTAGACGGTAATATATTTTTTTATCCTGAGATATTAATAAGTGATGTTTGAAATGTCCCATAATAATAAACATTTTAAGATTTATTATGGCATTTCTATTGCCTAATACGAGTATTATTCAGATTTCTATTGTTTTTATGCCTTACGAAGTAGAGAGATTGAGTGTGACAGGTGATATTGTTGATGCCGTGTGGTATTCGACACTTTAAAATACGGCCACTTTTACGATTTTCGTGGAAGTAGTAGGAGGCGACTGAGGGAATTAGCACTTGCACCTAGAAAAAGTGCCACTAGGTTCTTTAGTGGCATTTAACGACATCCATGAGAAAAAGATGCAGTGGTTCTTTAAAACGTATGTACATAAAATCACGCCTCTTTCCCAAAAGGGTAGGCAAAGACTACATCTTTTCATCGATCCCTTCTTACTTCTTGCGCCTCATCCACATTCATAACTCAATTACACCTTTTATAAAGTATCGAAAAATACCTCGTGCACGAATTAATAAATATGTTGTTAAATAAATTGCCAGTGACTAAACAAGTAATCCCACTCACCAATTTCTCTCAGTGTTGCCAGTTGTTGCCAGCACGTGATCAAACTGCAGGACCCCGATACGCCGTGGCATTTGCAGTTTACCCGTGACTTCTTTATGACCGCCTGGTGGTATTAAACAAGTTATTATAAATATATAAAAAAAATACATCTAATATGTACATAAAACAAACAAATAAACTTATTTTACTAGCTGTGCCCGCGACTCCGTCCGCGTGGAGTAGTTATTTTGGGCATCATTGAAGCCCTCAATGGTGAATAATTTTCTTTTTCCATTATTTCTTCGCTCCTAATAGTTGCTGCGTGATGTAATATAGCCTTATAAAGGCTTACTAGATAAATGGTCTATTCAACACTAATAAAGGAACTAGATAATTATGTAAAAAAGCGGCATGAAATAATAATATACTGACACTTAATATAATAATGTATACAATTTTTTCATAAATAAACATACATTAATTAAGATAATTAATTTCATACCCGTCTCCCAGCCTCGTTGTTATGCCTGTTCATCAGCTGTCTCCCTTGTTCGCGGCTGCCTCTTTTCACTTTCCTCTCCCGCTCCCTAATGTCGACGAAGCCTTCAGTGAATCTTGAAAAGAATAATGTATTTAAAAAAATATTTTAAATCTATTATTTTCTGTCTAATAGACATTTACAATTTATTTTTCGTATACCATAAGCAACAAAAAAATATAGTCTCTAAAACCAAGAGCCTAGAAACTTGAAATAATTTGCTGTGTTCTAAACACTTCCATAACAAGGAACTTTTCCAACTAATTTATGTAGCCCCTGGTACGAACTGAAAGCTTTTCCGACCGTATGAAAGAGAAATCGCGTGGAAAAGGGACGGTTATTTATCCAAAGACCCGGCTACGCCCCTCTACGAGGGTCTACGCGGTATTGATTCGTAGCAAGCAATACGTTTGTTCAAATATGAACCGTTTTCTTTTCGCATTTAGATTTACATTTGTAAAAATTGTTACATTGGGGTGAGTAACTAGAAATAAACCTCTTGTTTGTTACTCCTAGTAGCTTCGAATTTGGATCAAATATGTATTAAAAGGAAAGAATTTTCATTAGAAAACCAAATATGTTATCAGATAATAGTCGTAAATGATATCGACACTAACGAATTCCCTTTTAATAATTTTAATTTTTGCTTTCTATTACTATGACATAACCCGGATAAATCTGGGTATAGTTTTGTATAAGATAGGATTAAGAACCCTCTTAGGTTTATGGGATCTTAGTCGATGGTAACGGATTTAAGCATTCTTAACGTGCTAAATCCGGGTTATCCGGGTAAAATACCCGCTTTAGCTCGTTGCTTTTTTCTGCAACTTTCTAAAGAATACAGGTACAATGTGGTAAAGATTCAATTAATAATTATTTTTACCTACTTTTCCATACCATCATAACCATTTTTTATAACAATTTTTTGTAATTTTATTTTATTACTAACAATTATTTTATATACTATGTCGACTTAACTCAAGCGTTATAGATTTTTTTGTACTGAGAATTCGAATGACATTTCAAGCATATTTGAAATTTCTTGCGACCCTTTTCGGCTCATGTTCGCCTAGTGAAAAGAATACTCGAATGCGGGAAAATCTCCTTTATGGAGCAAGTTCCATTCCTTTCCCTGGCCATCCCCAAATCTGAAGCGTTCCAAACCTGCATTCCAATCATTCTTTAGCTACTGCTAATCATGTTTTCCCAGTAAAGAAAATTCAAACGGACGCATCAGAAAAGCTTTTTTTAAAGTACCGTATAAAAAACTTAAAAGCTCCCTCGGAAAATTCTCATTTAATTGTGTGCGTGCAGAAGCTCCGCCTATTTGTGTTATCACGGCACACTTAGATTTGATATGGCATTAGCTTTTTTACAGGAAGCATCAGCAATTTTTAACGTGCTGGAATGTTATGAGCTCCTAGTTACTAAGGCATGGATTTTTACAAAGCCTCGTCTTAAACATGGAAGGAGAATTGGATGCGGAGGTAAAAACGTCTTTCCTGAAAAATTTGGCTTTTTTGAAGAAAGTCGTATGGCAAACCAGGCAACGCTGTTTTAGGACATAATAAAATTAATTGTCTCTTTTGGTCATGATTGCTTAGTAATATGGCCAGAAAGTGTGATATTTCGGCAAAGAAAAAAGCGGTTCGTTCAAAAAGCTGCGGGACTGGGCGGGTGTAAAGTAAGCACAGTAAGCAAAGACTCTTCAGAATCCTGTGGTCCCAGTGAAGTCGACTCAAAATATGCAGAAAATTCCGTGTTTTTGTGAAAAATGTGTGTATAAAGGAAAATTATTCTTAATTTGAACGTCAAACTTTTGCAAAGTTCGAAAATATTTTATCAATTTCGCTTTGCATAACACCGTGCGTTTTATATTACCCTAGTACTTTCCTTTATATTGGAATAAAATACAGCAGCGTTATTTTTTTCCAGTTGTTTTTTTTTTGTAGGTATGATTTTTTATTTTATCTTATTGTTTTCTAATTATCGTACCGTTTTCGTAAAAATGCAAAGCCACTTAGAAAACAACCTTCGTATTCTCTAAGCATCGGTGGTCGTTATTAAAATTGCGTGATGTGCTATATTGGCCATGTACCAATGACTATTTTCTGAGATACGGTTCGAAATGTAAATTTGTTTGAGTGCTTACCGACTGCTTGTACGTTTACTGCTGTTTACTTACGGTCCCTCACCGTAAACTAACATCTTGAGAAACTTACACGTCAAGTTAAGTAAAAAATGTGGCACGTCTTTTATTTTTTTCTTATTTTTCTTTCTTTAGACAAATAAAAACAATGGAAAAAAAATTAATTATGCCTGAAGCCCATTGGTATTGTTATAATAATTTATCAAATGTCTACCCTAGTAGAAAAAATCTTTTCATTATTCTTTAGATTTTTTTTCAATACCCCGCATTCAGAAGACGCAATAAAGTCAATCCTTGTTCAGGCCGCGGTATAACCCTTTCAGTACGTGAAAACGTTCTAGGGCTGCATGCCTACGAAGGAGGTCGTCTACGGGCTACGAGGTGTTACGAACTGCTACGAAGCTACGTTTGCTACGTAACTGATAATGCGGTACGAAAATTGGGCAATCTGCTTTCATTCATTATATCGTGCGGCACGAAAATTTCGGTTTCACGGTAAAATTTTAGAAGAATTACGCTGGTAGAGATGGTACTCATCCGAAATGCGAGTCAATGAAATTAAAATTTTAAGACAAAGACCGGACTAAGAAGAGAAAGAAATTTCAAAAAGCGGACTCCTAGCTCGGAAGCATATGGATGAGGGTACAATTAACTCAGAGGGTATACTCAAAAATGAGGGAGAGAGAGTTTTTTAGGGCAGCCTATTTCATTTTACTATTACAATTTGCTTAATTGTATTCATAAGCATAAAGCGTAAAATATTAAATAAGTTTAGACGTTTTTACACTGGGTGTTCATAATCTACATTAAGAAGGTACATACTTATGTAGTGAGTTTGATCCATATTTTTTTTTATTCAGCACAAATTCGACTATACTGCTACGAATGCGACGGTGCTACGGTTGTAGCTTCGTAGACCGGCGTAGCGACATCGTAGGCCCGTATAATGGTTCCACGGATATATTACGTTTCAGAATATTCTCTTCTACATTTATGGCGGCCTGGTACCCGACCTGTCTTTAGCCATGCTTTGACACCCGTGAGGCTCAGTTGACTGACAGCTGAATTTTTCAGAATCATTTTAATGCGATAGGTGGTACATAAGTATTAACTAGAAAATTTTTTTTTTTCCTAAATTCTACACTTTACATTCTTAAACTAACGTTATTGCTAATTTTTCTCTTTCATGATTATATTAATAACAATGTATGTAATTAAATTTTTGATGAAGCAAATTTTACAACATTATTATAACCAGTTAAGTCTTATTGTGCATATTAATTACTAATATTTTTTATGTTTTTAACATTATATTACGTATTATTAATGTTTTTATCCAAAGTTACCTTTCCTTTTACCGGTAAGGATAAGGAAACACCGTAGATAATAAATACATCGAAGAGAGCAGGTAAATTTTTCACCTGTCTTACCTTTCACCTGAATACTAGGGACTAAGAAACGCAGAGGAGGAAAAATGAGTACACCTTTCTCCCGTAACTTCAGGAAAATTCAGGTGCGTCGCACACATTGATGCAAAACGTGTAAAGAGTTCGGGATATCACCAAAGGGAACGTTAGACAGAGACAGAATTTCCTATGTTATATAGGGGAAAGCGGTACACATTGGCATTTTATTCCCAGTGTGTATGCTACGTAAAATCCTCACAACCGTGTAGAATGAAATTGCTTTCAGTTAAGGTAGGAAAAGGTAAGTGTGTGGGCGAGGTGACAGGTAAAGACACCTTCAACCGGTTGTTGCGATCCTAGTACACAGGTACGTTGTGAAGCAGGTGAGTTCTACCTGAAGTTTCACGATTTCAGGTGGGTTTGGTTGTCATTTGTCATTGATAAAAAAGTAATTACAAAAAAATATTCGTTAGTTTGTTGAGGTGTGGTGGTTACACCACACACACGACATAAAAAATCACAATATGGAAAGTAGGGAGTAAGATTATTGAACTGATTTTTTATACACAATCATCACATATTATTTTTCTGTTGAAAAACTATGTAGGTATTTGATTAGAGATAAATTTATCATTCAAAATTTTGGAAGTACCATTTGTTCTTTTGTTTCCGGAGATCGAATTTCTCTTGATTTTTCCGCGGGGAAATTTTCGATAAAGTGGGGGAAAAGTACTAGGCGCTCATATTCTATGAAGAGGTTGGGATAAACCTCATTACTCCCGATCCGCGCCCGCGAGGCGTATTTAAATAAAATAATAATCTAGGGTTAGGGCAACATAACACTTTGGTGGTGTGTTATAGAATTCCTGTTCCTAGTAGTTTTACTACTAAACTATTCAAGAAGAACGGCGATGTTGTAGTAGAACATAGTAGGAGGTATAAGGAGAGCAGAGCTTGTTAGAAATTGTATTTGTATTTTCAACTATGACTAGATTTTCCTTTTGCTATGCCTTACTACAGTTTGTTTTGCATTGTTTTACCAACGGGGTAAGTTTCAATTTACTAAGAAACATACATCGCCGCAATATGACAATATTGTTTGCAAAACATAGAAAATAGCATGAACTTGTTTGCATTTATTCGGTATCCAATTATGATTATAATATAATAGAAAGAATAAACATTCCTTATTAATTAAAAGAATACTGTTTCATGATATCGAATAATAATAATATAAAACATTTAACTACCTACTTATACTTATAGCCTAAAGAATGTGTAAAAACTTAGAAAAAATATTTTACAAGACAAATTTTTATTATATATTTTTGTCCATCGTTTCAGTCATTCTAAATGAGGTTTCCATGACGACAGGACGTCGAAACTCTGTTCCAAACTGAGTCGCTGAAAAAGGTATAACGCCCCGTAAGGTACTAGGATCACATATATTATCAGAAGTTAAGTTGCCCCGCGCACCTGAGTAGGAGAGTATTTTCTTTATACTTAAAATATACTTATTTCCTAACTTGCTTATCCTTTTGATATTAATACGATATATATTTTAAGATATCTTTTGTTCATTACTCATTAATTTCTGTGTAATCTTAAACATAGCATTTATCAAAATTTAATTTATCTTTTGAAAAAATAAAGAACACAATTTTATTTATTCAATCCTTAGTTAGGACTTAATTAAAACTAAGGATGCCGAACCCTGGCTCCAAAGCATAGCGGTTGGAGGGTGTAACGGGAAAATGGACAAAAAAACGCAGGGAACATCAATTAATGTAGTTTCAAAAATAGGAAAATGGAATCCTTATTTCTACAGACTTCCTTTAAAGAAGAGAGAACTTTGCGTGTACATGCAAGAGACTAAGTGTCAGTATCTACCTAGCCTTTTCGTTGAATACTAGGACGTCAGGCTACGTTAGAAAGTCGTTTGATGCCACAGAGAAAAGCAAACGATAGATACCTAGATATTCTGTGAAGATTGATATCATTGATATATTGTACGTACTTACATTATCGTCTATTGAATCTTTTTAGTTCAAATCTGCCAAGGGCCATAGACAAATTCTAGTCATTATTGATGACAGAATCATTTATAAAGACTATAGTATTACCTAATATTTTTTAAAATTGATAAAATCACTTGAAATTTTCTTGTCTCTTGCTGAGACCGTGCACCCTGTAGATAGTATTCGTCGTTGGTCTAAGTAATGTTAAAAAAACATAGCCGAAGTCCATTAGAAACTATTGGTGTAAAAAAAAATTCCCGCCGAAATGTTTGTATTTGGATTTTCGATTTACGCATGCGTACTCTAGTATTATAGCTTTTACCGGCAGTGAATTTAGCGCCATCTGAAATAAAACTACAAATTAAGCGCCAACTGCAAAAAGCAAAAAATTTTGCATCAACTACAAAAAAAAACGAATTTAGCACCAGCTACAAAGAATTTTCGCAAATTCCACAGGGGTTGTAGTTTTACCGGGATAAAAAGTACTCTATTAAAGACAAAACAAACAAATACTTTAACTTACTTTCGCATTTATAATATGAGTATTATTTATTGTTAAACTTACTTATAGCCATACTCCAAGTTGTCACCGCAGCCACCCCAAACCCACTCTTCGTGCAGATTCCTCGGTCTCCTAGCACGGCTGCAACCACAGCTTGACAATCTTCCATCTCTACACGCGCGGGAGACGGAGAGCGAGACGGATGCTGACGTGATAGCGTGCGTGAAGGCCGTTTCTCTTGACGCTGAAAATTTTGATATGGCCTCTTGTGGGTTTTGTAAAATGTTTCAAATGTTTTTTCTGTGTCAAGATAATTTAATATACATACAAGCTTTTATATTTCTGAATAATTAAACATTGCTGAAATGACAAGTCATGGTAAAAGTGGCTCATATACAATCATACATAAGTATATATAATCATGTCTTTATCCCTTAAAATGGGTAAACAGAGAAAGTAGTCTCCCGAAGACTGAAAGGCCTCGTTCAGCTGTATGGCTGAATGATGGAATTAAGATTCAAAATGACAGATCACCTAAAGAACACATACATAAACACCGGAGTGGTAGGCAGAGACTACATCTTTCCATTTTATCTCTACATACTTCTTTCGCTTCATCTACTCTCTTCATGCAAGGTCGCCTTTTTCGGGTACTCTTGACCTGACAATTTGCCAGAACGTCTCTGATTTGATCAATCGTTTGCCTAGGCCTTCCCGCTCCAACAGTTGCATTCACACTCCCTTTGTTTATTTGCTTAGTAAACCTACTTTCATCCATTCTCTCGACATGACCAAACCATCTAAAAAAAGAATCCCAAGTTATTATCAGTTAAGCTACATATATAGTCTATCTCTTAGTCGCTTTTTACGACATCCATTGGAAAAAGATGGAGTTGTCCTATTTTATAGTTCCGAGCACCACACAGAGTTAAAAATAGATCTTTTAATAAAAATAGAGAGTTCTCGAGATAAAATCCACGACTGTTGAATTGTTTTCTAGTGTGAAACGGCTTGTGAAGCTATAAATCTAGGACCGTGGCAGGCAAAGAGATTTAGAGCTGGAACTGTCCTACAAGTGACAACTTGTGTTTCGAACTATTTGCTGCACTGGCTGGAACTTCAGCGTAAATATCTTCAATAGTTATGATTTCCTAGTAGGTAGTCCTATTGGAGCCTTTTGAAAAATCAATAAAACTAAGATTTGTTTGTGATGATTGAGGTCGGGCGATTTAAGGTGTAAAGCGAGGACAGGTCACGTCGGTGAATAAAAGTTTATTTATGTATTTATTTAAAACTTAATTGCACAAAAAAAATGTACAAAAGGCGAACTTAGTGCCGTTTGGCATTCCCTACCATTCTGGCTGACCAAACAGAAAAAGAACTTTAAGTTATTGTTGAAGAGTTTCGTTTTAAGATTTTTCTGTGATCATCATGACCATTACAAATTTTACAGTAACAAGGTATGGAGTGGTAGGAACATATTCCAAAAACGAAAACCATGTTAAGATAACGTGTAAATGTAAATAAGTGCCGTGTGGTTCCCGGCACCATTACAAAAGTGCCGTGTGGTTCCCGGCACCATTACAAAAGTGCCGTGTGGTGCCCGGCACCATTACAAAAAAGAATAGGACCACTCCATCTCTTTCCCATGGATGTCGTAAAAGGCGACTAAGGGATAGGCTTATAAACTTTGGATTCCTCTTTTAGGCGATGGGCTAGCAACCTGTCACTATTTGAATCTCAATTCGATCATTAAGCCAAATAGCTGAACGTTGCCATTCAGTCTTCAAGACTGTTGGCTCTGTCTACCCCGCAAGGGATATAGACGTGACCATATGTATGTATGTATGTATGTTAAGATAACCAGAAGTTGGTGAAAATAGTAACAAACATAAATATAGGTTGATTTTTTAAATTTTTGGTTTTCTATACAGATTTTTCTTAGGACCATTTTGCCTACGCCAACGGAGTTAATAGGTACTTAGGTATATCAAAAACAAGATGTTTCAAGTAGAAAATAATTGGCCTCAGGATTAAGTATCAACATATTTTTTCTTTACGATTTTTTTATTGTGCTCTGCCGACGTTTACCCTAGTCCAGTCCTTCTCAATATGTCGATGTTAATTTGTATAAAGTTAAGTAGCACTTACTCCGTGTAACTATTTTCGGTTGCACATTTAAAAATGACTAGCTGTGCCCGCGACTTCGTCCGCGTGGTATAGTTATTTTGAGCATCATTGAAGCCCTCAAGGATGAATAATTTTCCCCGATGTTTTTCATTTTCTCCATTATTTCTTCGCTCCTAATAGTTGCAGCGTGATAGTATATAGCCTAAATCATTCCTCGATAAATGGTCTATTCAACACAAAAATAATTTTTCAATTCGAACTAGTAGTTTCTGAGATTAGCGCGTTCAACAAACAAACTTTTCAGCTTTATAATATTAGTAAAGACGAGCCCCCGTAGCATGGCACGCGCGACGTCGTTTTTATCGCGCGAATGAATATTAATGCTTTAAATACAAACAGAAAGCGGACGGTAAAATCTTAGAGATACCTTTAAATAATCCAACTCAAATAATATAAACATTGCATTTTTTAAGATTGAGTAAATATTACTCTTGTGGTTTAATTCCTGTATGGTACTACGTACGACGGCTTCTGTGGCTCAGTGGTAGTGCTCTTGTCTGTGAGACAGTAGGCCCCGAGTTCGAATCCCGGCTGGGGCATGAGGACAAACGAACTTTTATTAATTGGTCTGCGTCTTGGATGTTTATCTTTTTTTAATAATAATATATTGTATCATTGAGTTAGTGAAAAAAATTTGTCTCTGCCTACCCCTTCGGGAAAAAGGCGTGATTTTACGTGTGAATGAGTTAGTATATTGTAACAAAAGTCTTGAATTTACTAACTTGTCATTTTTTTTTTTTTATTGATAGTTTTTATTAAGTCGTGACCAAAACAGTTTGGGGATCACTGTCCTAAGTCAGTATATTGTTAGTTTTATCGTGTATTATCTTGACTCATGTCTCCCATATTCTCGGGGCAATATGTCTGATATATTTCAAGGACACAGCTTTTTCTATTTTTTCCAAGATAATGAGACATGTATCCTGGCTTATTAAGGAGATCGATAATACTTTTACATTTTTTTCAAAGAAAATAATATAGTAAAATTGGAACCAATTTATTTTACTGTTTGTTATATATAATACAGACATATTTAATATTAATTAAAAAAAAACAAATAGAAGATACAAATCTTTTACTTAATGTAAAGATAATGGGGACATTCATTAAGGTCACGATACATAGGGAGATATTCTGCCTCTTTTTGATTAGAGTATTTGTTTCTTTAGTCTACCCCGCAAGGGATATAGACGTGACCATATGTATGTATTTGTTTCTTACTAAACCAGCGACCTGCCCCGCTTCGAATGAGTAGCATTATAAATATGAATCTTCCTCAGAAATCCCTCTCTTCCAACATCTCTTTCAACATTTCAAACAGGAACAAAAGCCGTCCCCAACTTTCAGAGAGTGAAAGTCAAGTAACATATTGATTTTCAAATTAACATTTAACTCATTAGCGTTGTTTATAGTACGTTTATGTTAATAGCATGCTACTGCTAGCAGTCTGTTTATGCTTCGCCTTGGTTGTAATTTTACTAGGGCCACGGAGTGGCCAACATAAGTTTGAACCTATTGAAAAAAAAATACGCACCAATCAAAGTAAGTGGTCCAAAGACAGTTTCATCTCCCGACACTGTACAATTCCACCTTCTCCCTCTAAACTGGTATTGGCACTCTTCTATCCCTTTCTTCACCCCTCCACTCACGGCGGGCATGTGGTCTTTATGGCGTTTGCATACACGTCGCTGGCCAGATGTCAAGCCGTGTATGCGCGCGCACAAGCGAGATGTATCCGAAAACAGGTCGGTCCGGTTGGACAATTTCTCTAATTCCAAGCGGGCGATGTTGCTGCAACAATGAATGAATATTTGAATTGTAAGTATTGTTTTACAACACACACACACACACACGTGGTCACGTCTATATCCCTTGCGGGATAGACAGAGCCACCAGTCTCGAAAAGACTGAATGGCCACATTCAGCTATTTGGCTTAATGATAGAATTGAGATTCAAATAGTGATAGGTTGCTAGCCCATCGCCTAAAAAAGAATCCCAAGTTTGTAAGCTTATCCCTTAGTCGCCTTTTACGACATCCATGGGAATGAGATGGAGTAGTCCTACTCTTTTTTGTATTGGTGCCGGGAACCACACGGCTGACGGTGGCGGCTTGTTTTACAACGATCGAATGAATTGAATATAGTTTTCCGCTCCTCGTAATCGTCGAGAATGTGTGTGAAAAGTGGGATGTGTGTGGATGTGACAAGAGGAATCTGTAAAGATTATAGCGACATTGACTTAATTTTATTGAGAGTGGATTTTATTTTGATATATAAGTAAGGGATTCTTCTTTCAGGCGACAGGCTAGCAACGTGTCAATGTTTTAATCTCAATTCTATCATTAAGCCAAACAGCTGAACGTGGCTTATTGGTCTTTTCGAGACTGTTAACTCTGTCTCCCCGCAAGGGATAGACGTGATTATTTGTAATATGCATGTACAAATGATTAGTCATTAGCACTGCATATATAAAACAGTATCATAATAATATTTAATATAGCATCAACTTGTTTCAGATAACTATATGAATATCAGTTTGTCACGATCTTGTTTATATAAGACTTGGTGATAATTATTTATATGTAAATATGACGAAAGTGTACTGTCAATCAGTTTGACATTGTACCAAGATTTATAATGTAACAAAATTTGTGAAAAATAAAGCTAATTAAGTATAACACAGATGTTAATTAGACAGCAATGAAAAACATAGTGTATGCCGCTTCTTCTTTTTCGAGTATCTAAACTTAGTAATATAAAGCTGAAGAGTTTGTACAGTAGTTCCAGAGATTAGCGCGTTCAAACAATTGAACGCGCTAATCTCTGGAACTACTGGTCCGAATTGAAAAACTATTTTTGCGTTGAATAGACCATTTATCGAGGAAGGCTTCAGGCTGTATAACATCACGCTGCAACTATAAGGAGCAAAGAAATAATGGAATATGTGAAAAAAACGGGGAAAATTATTCATCCTTGAGGGCTTCAATGATGCCCAAATGACTATTTCACGCGGACCAAGTTGTGGGCACAGCTAGTATGGTATCAGTCAATCAAGGGAAATGCTTATCAACTTGGAACTTTTCTTTAAGGCGTTGCGATGGCTAGTAATATGTCCCTATCTGAATTCCATCTTAAACCCACATTAATCGGAATAATATAGTACTAATAGCCTTACAGCTGAACGTGGCCTTCTGTTCGAGATTGTGGGCTCTGTCAACCACGTTAGAGATAACAATGATGTATGGTATTTTAATACATATGTAATTTCAATTTTTATGTTACTCTCTTTTAATTTTGATACGATCTTAAAATTGCAAAATTTAGAAAGACTTTAAGACAACTACCTATTTCATACAACGACTAGGTATATCGATATTTATGAGATCTTTATTTTTGATTTAAATTAAAAAAGAAATAGTGAAACCCACTATTAACCTGTGGGCCATTAACTTGTCACCTTATCTAACACTTATTTACCCCTAGATAAAAAACAGGCGGCAGGTTGTAAAAAAATAGATGAGTAATTTATGAGAGTAGTAAAGACAATTTTAATGAGAACAATTGATCACACAGAGGTTCCGTACATCAGATTTTTGAAAATAAATAAATTTACACAGATTGAGCTAGCGCCAAAGACGGTTCGGTACTTGTGTTAAGGGTTATTGTAACCCATCGATCAGATATTTGCTTAAACAAAATATCCAAACCCAGGTTATTCAGAAATTTTATTTTTTATGCCTAAACTAATCGGAGATAGAACCCAGGACCTTTGTGACTTGGAAACAACCATTGTGACAAACGTCAATATGTTTCTTAAATATGACTTTTTATAGTCCGTTTAAATTTGCAATGTATAAGATATTCCTGCAATACAAACAATTTTCTTGAATAACACAAGAAATAACTCTTATTTTTGAGAACAGGGGATTACCTTACTTGTTATCTTTTTGCTGATAACCTCAAACTAGATTAGGTCATACAAACCTTACACAAACATATCTCTATTATAACTGTTTTTATATGTTAATATATAAAGTAATGTATGCCTGGGTTATGGACTGCGTAAATAAATAAGTGCTTTTTATTTCCATTCCCGCGGGAATTATTTACTCTTTCAATCAACCAACAGAATAAAACATTTGCTCATTAGGTAGATACGTTAGTTTCTAAAAAGAATAGTCTATGGTCTATTGATAAAGCTGAGGAAAATTATCGCAGTGAAACCTGTACAAATAAACATTTGGATGTGTAATCGTGAGTGTTTGTTTCTGTAAGTAATTTTTTAGTTTCTTGTCCATATTATACTTTTTCTCTGTCCGTTGTATTTGAAATGAAGACTGTCAAGATTATATTTTGTTATTATACATATATAAGAATTTCTTGCCAAATACTTTTAGAGGTGTACTACTATCGTTGTATTATTGGCGTAAAAAAATAAATAAATGATTCAATATGGCGCACGCCGCTCTCCACAGAGTTGTTGGTTTTTCATTAATAACTAAGTGGATGAATCACATACGAGTATAAGACTGAAAATGGATAAGGTTGCATTGATGAAAATGGATATCATGCACATAAATTATGTGTATTTATTTAATTATAATACAAAAACTGATGTTATAATTACAGTCGGAAATAAATAAATATTATTTTACAATAGGTATGTAATATAAGTTTTGTACATAAATACACATTAGTGTAAAAAAGTAACGTAATTAAATTATTACAAACACAATTTTAGAAAGACACCTTCTAAAATAAACTTTTCACGGAAGCCCGTGGAAACATTAAAATTTGGCACTAAAATACTGATCAATTTCGTTAAAGTACTAGGTCAGCATAACCAATTAGGAGTTCACTCAATACTGTCCGTAAATCGTTATGGTAAAGTTGAAACCGCTGCCTCTTTGGCTTTTCAGCTTAATTTTCACAAACTTCTGCCCCACACCTCCTGCCGAAATTGTAGGATACCCTCCTGAACCGTCGTAGTAATTATCCTTTATATATATCGCTTTAATATACGCCAAGTTATAATGTCCTGGTTCTGGGTACTCGATGATCGAAGTCCTGATGAAGAATGGGAATCCATATTTGCACTCGTTTGTCCTGTATATGATGACGTCACCGTATCCAGGCTTCCCGATGATTAAATCATGACTTTGGCAGAACGCGGCCGCGATTACGCAAAGTAACGTGAGGAATGTTAGAGCGCGCATTTTCGTTCGTTCGTTTAACACTGTTACGCTAATTGCTTGTACATTGTTTTATATAGAGAGTGATGGCGTTATGCGGTAATGAATCAAGTTGAATATTTGTTATGAAGGCATTATAGGTTGGTGGCTACTTTTTAATATTTTTAATTTATAGAAGGAAAGGGGATGATAATAAACTTCATTTTTTCAGATAATATACTTAAAAGTTCATCATAATTGAACTTTAAACTTTTCTGGCATTATTCTTTTTATTATTCGCATCTTGAGGGAATATGTCTCTTCTCTATGCAGCTCAAAACATTTGAAGGTATAATTTAAAAATGAATAGAATAGGACCACTAAATAAATCTCTTTCCCATGAATGTCGTAAAAGTATTCCTTTCATAGGCGATGGGCAAGCAACCTGACACTATTTGAGTCTCAATTCTATCATTGGGCCATACAGCTGAACGTGGCCTTTTAAGTCTTTTCAAGACTATTGACTCTGTCTACCCCGCAAGGGAAATAGACGTGATTATATGTATGTATCTAACTTTAATATAAAAGTTGATTGAAAATTTGAAATCAGTTATTTGTTTTCACAAATGTCATTTCAACACACCAAGCATTTTACAGTGCTAATTTGTAATATTATAATTATGACAAAAAAAATCGCTTATAACCACGATTCATTGGGTAGTTATAAGTTTTTTACAAAAAGTAACTCCCGTCAAATCTTTTCAGCTTTCTCTCTAATATAAGATCTCATATAATATGGAAGTGATATCGGTTTCTGACGATGTTTTCCCTGATCCATTTCTTGGTTCCATTTTACATAACGCCATTCGACCTGACAATGACAGAGAACTGTCATCTATCGATCAAGGAGACGACAAGTCATGAGACATTTGTGTGTTTGTGACGTCACATAAACATGTTTACTAGGTGTTCCCAGATTTCCACATTCATCATGATTGCTAGTGCTAAACATACATACATATATATAATCACGTCTTTATCCCTTATTGGGTAGACAGAGCCAACAGTCACGAAAAGACTGAAAGGACGCATTCAACTTTATGGCTCAATCTCGACCACCACTAATGACTCTTTTCTGATTTATGCACGTTAGTTTCAGTGCTAACCGATTCGTAACGTTAGATACAGTGTGGGAAAATCATCATCAGTCATCGACTCAAAACCCGCCCGTTTTCCCAAGTTCATTAAAAAATCATAGATTTTCTGCGAGTTTATTAAATACTCCGTGGCCTGCTTCCTATACAATTTGATTAAATAATATTTATTGTTTTTTCTAATTTTTCACATCGTAAGTACATGACTTAAAGCTTTAAATAATTTAATAAATATATACGGGACAAATTACACAGAGTAAGCCACGAAGTAGACCTTACTTCGTGGCTTACTCTGTGTGAGACTCTTGTTATCAGATACCAAATCAGCCATACTATATTGTATAATAAAAGCCAATTAGACAAAGTTGGTTTCTCAGCGTACCTCGGCCGGGATTTGAACCCGTGACTTACTGTGTTAAAGACAAGTACACTACCGCAGTGACACGGTGAATTTTACAATTATTGTTAAAGACTTTGAAAGCATTAAATGAAAATCATTTCATTATTAAAAATTATTAATAAATAAAGGCCAATTATAAATATTGAGTACGATTGCAAGAGTGTACCTAAGTGTGCATGAAAAATAAAAATTGTTTTATTTTCTCTCATTTTATAACAAATTAGCTGCTAGCTCGCAGCTTCGCTCATAAAGTGATCAGTAATCGTATGTGTGTTCAATATTCGGCGTTCGTAATAGGTTTGTATTATATACTAGCTATTGCCCGCGACTTCGTCCGCGTAAATTTCGAGTTGAATCTTGATCATACAGTCAGATACAGACAGACAGACAAAAAATGTAAAAAAAAAAAATTGTCTATCCGTTTCTGTCAAAATATTAAATGTACAGACAAAATATTTTTACCGTTTTATTATATATGTAGTATTTCGATTTTCAGTTTTTTAAAATAAAATACCCAAAAAAATCATTATTTTTAATAAAAAAAACTTGTTTATGTTGGGGCTCGAACTTGGACCGCCAACTTCACAGTCTCACGCGCCAACCACTGGCCCATCGAGGCCGTTGCGGTGGTGTCGAAATTAAAGAAGACTACATACATACATATGGTCACGTCTATATCCCTTGCGGAGTAGACAGACCCAACAGGCTTGAAAGGACTGAATGGCCACATTCAGCTATTTGGCTTAGTGATAGAATTGAAATTCAAAAAGTGATAGGCACGGCACACGGCACCTTAAAAACTGGGCTTATAGATTTGCTATCTGGTGAACAAAAACAATCTGGTCCTATTCTTTTTTTGTATTGGTGCCGGGAACCACACGGTACTAAAGTAAACTAACAAACCAAATCTTTTTACGTGAGACTTACGCATGTTATGTGCGGCAAAACCAGAATATTATCAAACTGATTTTCACTTATATTTATAAATGTTATATTATGCTGTCGTACAATGATAAATGACTTTGAATTTTTTATTTCGTAACTTATTTGCAGGCAAACTCATGCCTTGAGTTCATTCAAATGACGATAACTTTTTTTATTGGACCGATTTTGATGAAACAAACTTTAAATCTTTTTCTGAGTTAAGACAAAGCAATTGGTGAAATTTTGAAGTAAATCGGTTCAGTACTTTCGGAGATAATCGTGATCATACAGACAGACAGACAAGAAATTAAAAAAATATATTTTTACGGTTTTATTATATGTATAGATTTATATATTTTTTTCAGTATATTGCTTTGTCGCACACTTATACAAAACAATATACTTACCAAGTATCAAAATATAAGGTCAAAATTAGATAATACCTATATCTAACATTAGCTATTGTCCGCGACTTTGCCCTCCTTTTATTTTATTATTCCAATGTTACTCGAGTTTCATGAAAATTCGTTTAGTAGATTTTGCGCGAACGAGTAACAAACATACATCCACACAAACATTATAATTAACATGGAATATTCAAATGAGGTAAATTAAAACACAATCACAAAATTTAATAAAATTTGTTTACTTCATAAAGTCATCATCATCTTCATTATCCAGTTCCTGTGGATTGTATCTTTCTAAAGGATCATTCGAGAATACTAGAATATAAAATTTATATCCTCTCAGTATAGAAGGACTCTTCAGACGAATCGTAACACTATTGAAACCAATACCTCCAGTCTCTATATACGCCTCTCCATTGCGATCGTCTCTCAAATCAGTCACAAAAATGCCACATGTAACTTCGTTACCGCTAGTGCTCACAGTAACTTGATCTGACCTCTTCCAAAGAGCCGGATTTGCCTTCCTAAATTCATAAAAAATTCTCCTTGAGTGTGGTGTAATCAATCCAAGATGTATATGGTTAGCTGACACTATCACAGTTAGACAAATTAACGCAAAAACACTTAATTTTAACATCTTGGATATTTCTTCGTGCACGATAAAGTTATGAATGTCGAGAGATCACTCGCTACTCACTTATATAGATGATGATTTCATCAATAAAAAAACATTGAAGAGACCTCACAGATTTGTTTTAACCCTATCATGATAACACTATTTATAGTTCATGTTGTGAGTAAAAACTTAATATTTTCCGCCCTATTGTATGGCAGTATCATAATACTTTCCGAAACAAACTTTAAATGGTTTTCTGAGTTAAAACAAAGTAGGTAATTGGTGAAAATTTTAAGTAAATCGGTTCAGTACTTTCGGAGATAAGCGTGATCATACATACAGACAGGCAGACAGACAAACAATTCAAAATAAATATTTTTGCTTTCTATTATTTATTCTAAGTGTCCCTCTATCCATTTCAGTCAAAAATACTAAATATACAGACAAAATATTTTTACTGATTTATTATATGTAAGATGTAGTGTCGTTGAGTTATTATCTCGTAACACAAGTCTCGAACTGGTGAAAGTTTTAAGTGAATCGGTTCAGTACTTTCGGAGATAATCGTGATCATACATACAGACAGACAGACAGACAAAAGATTCAAAATAAATATTTTTGCTTTCTATCATTTATTCTAAGTGTCCCTCTGGTTGGACCGATAAGTCCCTTCTTTTCATTAATATTTTATTTACCCATATGTTTAGGTTCTTCAATTCAAGGCTTGCACCATCTAGGTAGTGGCGAGGTACCTCCTACTAAAACCTAATGTGGAAGGCCTCTTTGGTTAGCGTCTGACTGGCCACATGAGCGATAGTATATTGTTTTTCTTTTTAAAAACGTTATGTCAAAATCCCTTATGTCGGAATCTTCCGAATTTTTCTTCTCTCCGCTCTTTTAATTGATCTTCGACTGGAACTGTTAATTTATGAGTTTTCTTTAGCCGTTAGTCATTATTCTACTTCGATTTGTGAAGTGCACATACATACATTTGGTGTAATCAGTGTTATTCAAGGACTTTACAATAGCCGGCCGGCAGAACTTAGAAGCCTCCCAGAGCCCTTGTCAGCCTCACTGCGAGGATTTCTTCTGCACGGTGGATGTTGGTGAGTACCTTTTAAACTGCCTAGTTATACGGTCGTCTTGACTTACTTGACTTAAGGTCCTATGTCCCCTAGCTGGGGCAGAGGGCATCCACAGTGCGTCGCCATCCCGCTCGGTCTCTAGCCTTGAATAATATCTGGGGGCACGGTAGTGCCCCCGCCAATACGAGCCAAGCGAAGCGCAAGGGCACTACCTACCTTTTCTCGAAGTGGTTCGTCGTATTTTTGAACCTTCATAACTTGAGTTTGGGTTATACCAGATAAACAAAATTTTGCTATTCGTTATATGGGCTTGAGCTTAAAAATTTATTCAATCTTTTGAACTCTTTCCGTGCGGCCAACTCGCCAGTTACGTCCACGGTTTGCACGCCTACGAGATTATAGTGGCAAAACTCTGCTACGCGCTACGAGCTACGCAGTACGAGCTATGGATGTAGTATTTCCCTGTAACTTGAGTGTAAAATTAGGGCTTATCGATTTAGGGCTGGGCATGTGGGGTTAAAAATTTGGCTCTACACGAGATCTGATTACTTTTTGACAGTGCGGGCTATATGGTCTCGTATTGGCAACATGAAATGTTTTTGTGGGATCATATTTTTCCATTTCCTTTTTCTCATACTTTTCTTTTCGGTTACGCTCCCCGCAGGATAGGCCCTATTTACACGGGCCATCCATAACTTGTTACCGTTGAACAATCGAATATATCGTATCCATTTCAGTCAAAAATACAAAATGTAGGTACAGACAAAATATTTTTACTGTTTTATTATATGTATAGATTTATATATTTTTTGCAATATATTACTTTGTCGCACACTTATACAAAACAATGTACTTACCAAGTATCAAAATATAAGGTCAAAATTAGATAATACCGATATCTAACACTGGCTATTGCCCGCGACTTTGTCCTTCTTTTATTTTATTATTCCAATGTCAAAGCTATTTACTGGAGTTTCAAGAAAATACGTTTAGTAGATTTTGCGCGAACTAGTAACAAACATACATCCACACTAACATTTGCATCCTACTATTAAAATTAACATGGAATATCATACTAAGAACTTTTTATCCAGAAATTCCCACGGGCGCTTCATCCTGGAGCGTAGCTAGTTTCTATATAAGTTATAAGTTCTATATAAGTAGGATTCAATCAGGTAAATTAAAACACAATCACAAAATTTAATAAAATTTATTTACTTAATAAAGTAATCTTAATATTTATCATCTTGTTCCTGTTGATTGTAAAATCTTTTGAAAGGATCATACGAGAATACTTGAATATGGAATTTATATCCTCTCAGTATAGAAGGACTCTTCAGACGAATTGTTACACTATTGGAACCAATACCTCCAGTCTCTATATACGTCTCTCCATTGCGATCGTCTCTCAAATCAGTCACAAAAATGGCACTTATAACTTTGTTACCGCTAGTGCTCACAGTAATGTTTTCTGACCTCTTCCAAAGAGCCGGATTTGCCTTCCTAAATTCATCAAAAAATTTCCTTGAGTGTGGTGTAATCAATCCAAGACGTATATCGTTAGCTGACACTATCACAGTTAGACAAATTAACGCAAAAACACTTAATTTTAACATCTTGGATATTTCCTCTTGCACGATAACGTTATGAATGTCGAAAGATCGCTAGCTACTCACTTATATAGATGATGATTTCATCAATAAACAAAAACATTCAAGAGTTCTCACAAATTTGTTTTAACCCTATCATGATAACACTGTTTTATAGTCCATATTGTTAGTAAAATCTTAATTTTTTCTGCCATATTGTATAGCAGCATCGTTATACTGTCCGCCTTTATTAAAATATCTTCCATTTGTATCATTCGCGTACACTTCAATTTCAAATTTGTATCCCCTGAAAATTGTCGGACTTGTAGGCACATATACACAAACTAAATAAATTATACCTAACACATACAACTTATAAACAAGACTTAGATATCTCTAATAATATATTAAAAACAGTTACACAAATAAATACATATTTATATATTTATTACTTAATACGATATCACTCTTACCGTATCGTCATTAAAATAATGCAGTGGAACCATACACGGGGCGTGGCTTTGTATGCCTACTCCGTCAGCGACCGCTGTCGCGCGCTCGCCAGTCGAAATTCATACGAAATAAAAAAGTACGCACGCATGCGCTTCACCGCTGTTCGCCTAAAAATTTTCTCGGTTTACGCGCCACATTTTTTACGTTTGCTTTATAACTGTTTCTTTTCTTTCGCTTTTCCTTGTGTGTTGTGAACTTTCTCTATTCTCCTTCAACCCTATGCTTCAACTATTTGTGCTTGTGCTACCGTATAAATAAACTTCACCGTATAATTAAAAAAATTCAGAAATAAACAAAGTGAACTGCAGTTTGACTATTATTTGCCACTGACTGAAGCCGGGAGCCCTAGGTAGGCATAGCATACCATTACCTATCATCCTAAAGACTCTTCAAACCGATTGTAACACTTCTTGTGCTAATGCCACCACTTTCAATATAGGCTTCACCATCACGACTATCTCTAAGATCCGTGACATATATTGCATTTATAATGTCATTACCACTTGTATTTATTTATGATAACATCGTCTGTTCTAGTCCACAACGCCGAATTTGCTTAATAACGTCACTTCCAACTAACTATTCACCATCAAGCTAAACTTTATTGATATTTGCCTTTGTAATACGATCAGTCGACCACATATTAAGATATTTATTGTTTCCATTTATGGAAGTCACATTTTCACACGTAAATGTTAATTATTACTTAACGATAATTTTCTTGAATCTTCTCATTCCCATAATCAATATCAATAGCTTCTAACTACAGTCTTCTTTCTACAGTCGTTTCTAAAATGGCTTCGATCTCATTTTTGATATTGACAATATTATTTTCAAGTATATACACGCACGATTTATTCCTCTGATATCCTGAATTAAATTCCAATTTGATAAACAGTAAAGTTCATCAAGTGCCGTGTGGTTCCCGGCACCAATACAAAAAAGAATAGGACCACTCCATCTCTTTCCCATGGATGTCGTAAAAGGCGATTAAGGGATAGGCTTACAAACTTGGGATTCTTTTTTAGAGGCTAGCAACCTGTCACTATTTGAATCTCTATTCTATCTTAAAGCCAAATAGCTGAACGTGGCCTATCAGTCTTTACAAGACTGTTGGCTCTGTCTACCCCGTAAGGGATATAGACGTGATGATATGTATGTATGTAAAGTTCCCTGCTATTTGAATAAGTGTAAAAATTGTCTAAAGCTGTATATATTTGCTTGGGTTTGAAAAAAAAAAACTAGACTAACATATACCGCCCACCATAAGGGCTATGAGACCTTTTCTAAACATATAGATAACATCTCTTAAGGTAACAATGCAAAATATGTAATATACAGTTAACAATGTTCATAAGTAAATTTAAGAAAAGATATGTAATAACGCTATTCATTGTTCTGAAATAGGCAAGGGGCATATTTTTGAAACGGATCGCCTGGTTAACTTCCCATTGTAACGTACAGTATGAACTCTCGTTAAGTCATCATGTCCAGGGTGTTTTTCTATTATTCGTGCCAAAGCCCATTTGCTCCGTGGCGTGTTTTCTTCTTTCAACAAAACAATGTCACCAATCTTAAACTCTGGCATTCTTTCCAACCATTTCAGCCTTAGATTCAGACGTGACAAATATTCAGTACGCCAACGTTTCTAGAACAATTGAACACATATTTGAATTTGTTGCCATCTCGTCAATAAATTTCACATAAGCTTGAGAGTAGTCACGGTCTCGAACTGCCACCAAAGCTTCCCCGTAAATGAAATGTGTGAGCGAGGAGTGAGCACCTGGATATCATCTAATACATCCTCATCCGTATTAATAGGCGTCAATGGCCGAGAATTTAAACAGGCTTCGATTTGTGTAAGCACTGTAGCAAACTCTTCAAAAGTCGAATTGGCAGTCAACGTTTTGCGTGGATGCTGTTTAACAGATTTGACTCCAGCTTCCCAGAGACCAGCAAAATTAGGGCTGTGTGGTGGTAAAAAATGCCATTGTATTCACTCTTTAGCTAGTTTATCAGCAACCTGTCCTGGGATCTCAAGTCCAAAGTGAACTTTGAACATGACTGACAATTCCTTATCCGATGCCACAAAATTAGATCCGTCGTCACTCCAAATTTCATGATATCTACCTCTTCTCGAAACAAAACGTTTAGAGGCTGCGATGACTGCGCCTGATGTTAAGTCGCTTACCAACTCCAAATGTATTGCTTTTACCGCCAATAAATATACAAATTTAAGACTTACTAGTCTTTGCCCCTCTTCCCTTGTGATTAAGCACATGAATAGGTCCAGCAAAGTCGACTCCACTTCGAGAGAAGGGGCGTGCAGGTGTAACACGTTTAATCACGTGTAAGTCACCCATCAATTGCTGTGTATTATTTGCTCTCTGGCGCGCACAGATAAGATATTTTTGAATATAATATTTGACCAAACCTTTGCAGCCAATGATCCAGGATTTGCTCATCAGGTAAGTATTCATTAATTTTATACCTCCATGTTTTGTTTTCAGGTGCGCATCCTTTAAAACCAACGGTACCAGTTCATTCCTTTTGCCTAAAATCACAGGATGCTTCAAATCTTCTACGTCTGCGTTTCTCAATCGACCGCCCTGACCCTGAATATATTATTGTTATCAATATACGGATTTAAAGTCTTTAACTTGCTTTCTTTGCTTACTATCTTGTTTACCTTTAACCTTTTAATATCTTTTAAGAACTCTTCTTCTTGGCTTTGCTTTATTCAAATATCTGAAGCGTCCTGTATTTCTTCTGTTGTTATAGCGTGACTTGTCTGGATGTCATCTCCTATTAAGAAATCTCTTACAATGTACTTTCACTCACAATAACTCAGTAAGTGATTCATAATTCTCATATTAATGCATTTCTCCTCCGGTGTTGTAATATACCTAACCCTTACCGCATCGCGGATCATACTTTAATGAACCAAGCCATATTTTGACGATTATCTTCAATTAGAAAATAATATGTTCCATTCCTCTGTCATAATAATATGACCACCGCCATCTATGAGTAACTCTACGAACTCGCTCATCATTCAACATCGACGAACAGGTTGCCACTTGAGCGCGTCGGTTTCTGTTAGTTGAAAAAAATATATAAAACCTGTAGTTACCGCTATTACATAAATATTACAAAGAAGTAAAATACTTATAGATTATTGCAATAGCATGTTTAGTACTTACATAGTAATAAAAGTTTCTTCTTCTTTTTCGCGGCTCTCTACGTTTGTATGTAGTGCTACATGAGGTTGTTTAGACGTCTCAGTATTACCTGATGACCTGAATTCTAATTGCTTTCTCTATTTTCGTGAAGAAGAGAATGATGGCGCCTTTTGCATAATCTACAGCTTAATGATACTCGACGTTGCCTCACAGAGTGTCCTTTTATTATTAATATTTAATATTATTAATTATTTGATTGAATGTATTCGCTTCTCTGAGTAGGTGTGCGTTTTCTAAATTCTTTACAATGACTGAGTGAATGATTCTCGTTGCATAATGGACAAATGTTTGCTTTTCTACACTTGCGGCAATATGAAAAGATTTTTCTTTAATTGGGACTTGGGTTGGTTTTTGTCGGGCTGGTTCAACAAGTTCAAGTTTACGGAAGCGGTTCTCAAGGAATTTGCGACACATTTCAAGTGATGGTAGGTTATCAGGATTTTCACTATTGTTGCTAAAATATTCCTCCCAATCTTTGTGTTTATCTGTATCAAGTTTCTGAACCCTGAGAATTTCGTTTCGAACAGTTTTCCGTATTAAAGGTTAAATTATTCAAATGATGTAAGCACTCAAATGTGGTATTCAATAAATTCTTTTTGTATTAGCAGATACCCTTTTTTGTGAAAACAGCCTTCTCATGATAGAATTAACTGTTTTTTTTTTGTTGAATTATTTTATTGCCATACCTAGACTTTAGTAGCATCCAAGCCTGATCGTAGTTAGATTCAGTCACTTGTATATGTTTGAGTATTGAAGCAGCTTCTCCGCTAAGACTTGTTTTTAAATAGTGCAACTTCTGTACCTTCGTTAATGTTGTATTATTATGTACCAAGGAGTTGAATAAATCGTGGAATGATAACCAGTCTTCATATTGCCCACTAAAAATTGGTATTTGTATTTTAGGTAACACAACTCGAGTAGGTTGTACGTCACTGAGAATTGATGATGGAGCCGCCGCAGATTGTTTTTGTTCACCAGATAGCAAATCTTTAAGCTCAGTTTTTAAGCAAATGTATAATTCCTCGTGCTCATAGAACTCATTGCTTCGTAAATACGGCAACTCAGTTTTCTCCTTGATTGCATGACGTAAATTAAATGACATGACGTTTTGTTCCCAATGATCTTCAACATTTATCCGAGATTTAACATAATTTCGTATCAATCTTGCTTTAGGGATTTTTTTTAAATTCATTTGCGTTTTATGAAGGGTTTGTTTACATTGTGTTCTCTCAGAGATTCTTGCAAAACTTTAGCCATTGTATTGCATAGACATAGTATTGTCTTTTAAACCAAATAATGCAAATGTATTGTCATACAAGGATATACAAGGAGAGTGTGGAGGGAAAGGTCGGAGTGGGAAGGCCTAGACGAAACGACGAACGAACAGACGAACTTGATCAAATTAAGGACGTCCTGGTAAAGGGTCAGGTCAAGAGTACCCGAAACCGCCGAGCTTGGATGAAGAGAGTTATAAATGTGGATGAAGCGAAGGAAGTATGCAGAGATCGTGGTAAGTGGAAAGATGTAGTCTCTGCCTACCCCTCCGGGAAAGAGGCGTGATTTTATGTATGTATTGTCATACGTCGTAATATTGCTATATTGTATTCACAACAAATTCACTCCCATTAAAATTGATATTTAATGGCCGCTTGCGTGTTTTCTTTGTTTTTCGAAATTGTACTCAAGGCGTTGGGCGCCGGGCGGCCGGCTTTCATTGGGTCTTTTGCTGATACCCGGCTCGAAGAACCATGTAAAAATTATTAAAAACTGTATATATTTGCATGGGTTTGAATTTTTTGAATAAAAGACGGTGATTTTTGTACCCGAAACCGCCGAGCTTGCATGAAGAGAGTTATGAATGTGGATGAAGCGGAGGAAATATGCAGAGATCGTGGCAAGTGGCAAAAAAAAAAAAGGTTTTATTGACTCATTTCAGCAACATATTATGTACATACCTACATCGTTCATATAAAAGGTGTTAATACATTTTCTAAGCTGGTCCAACGCTCAGCCATCCACCATCAAACTAAGAATAAACCTGTATCTTGATTGATAGAAGGCATCACGGAAGATCCAGTAGGATGTAATGATGTTTGTTTATTTGAATTGAAGTAAAATGTACACTGATTTAATAATTCCCAAACGAATCTGTATTCTGGGAATTATTAAATTATAATTAAAGAGGTAGTCTCTGCCTACCCCTCCGGGAAAGAGGCGTGATTTTATGTATGTACTACTCTGTCAAGAAAGTAGCAGGAAAAGATCAATAATACACAAACTGTTTGTTATTCATCCAAATTTATTTTATCACCTTCAAAATATGCTCCTTTAGAAACGATACACTTACGCCAACGAATAATCCAATCATCAAAACATTTTTTAAACGCTGTTTCCGGAATTGAGGTCAGTTCTCGCCGCGAATTCTCTTTTATGTCTTCTACCGATTGAAAACGGGTGCCACGAAGTGGTAATTTGAGTTTAGGAAAAAGAAAAAAGTCGGCTGGAGCCATATCTGGTGAATATGGTGGTTGCTCGATGGTATTTGTTGAGTGTTTGGTTAAAAATTCGTTCACAATGATGGCCTTGTGCGAAGGTGCATTATCATGGTGCAAAATCCAAGAATTTTCTTTCCACAAATCTGGCCTTTTTCGTCGGATTTGCTCTCTTAAACGCCGCATAACACTCAAATAATATTCCTTATTTACCGTTTGACCTTCCGGCAAGAATTCCGAGTGCACAACACCGCGATAGTCAAAGAAAACAGTCAACATGACTTTGACTTTTGAACGACTTTGGCGTGGTTTTTTCGGTTTCGGTTCAGTTGGAAGGCGCCACTCCGAAGCTTGTTGACTAGTTTGCATGTCAAACTCGTAAACCCACGTCTCGTCACCAGTAACAATGCGTTTCATGAATGTTGGGTCGGAATTGACTCGTTCTAGCATGTCCTCAGCGACTCTCATGCGATTGAGTTTTTGAAAAAAATTCAGGTCTTTTGGGACTAGCCGAGCGGCAACATGTTTCATACCCAAATTATTAGTTAAAATGGTACGGATCGACTCGTGAGATACAGAAAGTTCGGTGGCTATCTCTCTCAAAGTTGAATGAGGATTTTCAGTCACTATTTCCTTCACTTTTGCGATGTTAACTTCAGTTGCAGACGTTGATGGCCTACCAGAGCGAGGCAAATCTTCCATCACATCTCGACCGCTTTTGAACGCTTTGTACCACTCATAAGCACGAGTTTTTGATAAAGTCGATTCACCGTAAGCCTTCTATAACATTTTCAGTGACTCCGAACACGATATTCCATTGGCAATGCAAAATTTAAGACAAACTCTTTGTTCGATGTTTTTATCCATTATGAAATTAGCAATACACACTAGATATGATATAACTAAAAATAGCACTGTATTTAATGTAAACAACAGATGCAACTCAAACTCCGCGCCAAAATGGAAAACAGTTGTGCCAATCTAACAACAACAAAAACAACAAAAATTTGAATTTGGAACCATAAATAAATAATCCATTCCCGATACTTTTCTGACTGAATGTATATATTTTTGCTCAACAATCTATTGGACACTAGATGTAGGTACAGACATGACATTGTCATAATATGAAAAAGAAATAAAAACTAGACTAACAATAAGATCTGATGTTTTCACCGTGAATTGTTCAAGAAATGTACTATTATTATATTAAAATTGTAGGCAACCCGCTTCATATACGCCATTGCAACGATTGCCATGGTTTTGTTAGTTATAAAAATGTCAGATATACATGCCAACAGTGTTGAAAAGACTGAATGGCCACGTTCAGCTATTTGGCTTAATGATAGAATTGAGATTCAAATAGTGACAGGTTACTAACCCATCGCCTAAAAGAGAAATCCCGAGTTTATAAGCCTATCCCTTAGTCACCTTTTACGACATTCATGGGAAAGAGATGGAGTGGTTCTATTCTTTTTGTAATGGTGCCGGGAACCACACGGCACGGCATTTTTATTTTATGTTCAATAATATAGTAATTTTAAACTGATTATTTCTCTCCTCTTTTCTCCTTCTATCTTCTGTAGGAATAACTAACTTTGCAACTATAATTTCTACAAATAGCAACTAGAAATAACATAATGTGCCGAGTGGTTGCCGGCACCAATAGAAGAAGGAATAGGACCGCTCCATCTCTCTTTTCCATGGATGTCGTAAAGGGCGGCGATGGGCTAGCAACCTGTCACAATTTGAATATAAATCTTAAAGCCAAATGGCTAAACGTGGCCTATCATTCTTTTCAAGACTGTTGGCTCTGTCTACCCCGCAAGGAATATAGACGTGATTATATGTATGTATATGTATGTATGTAATAACATACTAAAAACTTTTTATCGAGAAATTCCCACAGGAGCTACACCCGGAGCGCAGCTAGTTTCAAATATAAGTAGGATTCAGTCAGATAAATTAAAACACAATCACAAAATTAAATTAGTTTTATTTACTTAAAATTTCCTAGAGTACTGTGTATCTTCATATTCATTGTACTGTTCCTGCTGATTGTAAAGTCTTGCGTTAGGATCATTCGAGAATACTTCAATGTGGAATTTATATCCTCTCAGTATAGTAGGACTCTTCAGACCAATCGTTACACTATTGGTGCCAATACCTCCGTTTTCTATATACGCCTCTCCATTGCGATCGTCTCTCAAATCTGTTACATAAACAGCACTTATAACTTCGTTACCGCTAGTGCTTACAGTTATTTGATCTGTCCTCTTCCAAATAGCCGGATTTGCCTCTCTAATTTCATTAAAAATTTTCCTTGAGTGTGGTGTAGCCAATCCAAGACGTAGATCGTTAGCTGACACTATCGCAGTTAAGCAAATTAACGCAAAAACACTTAATTTTAACATCTTGAATATTACTTCTTGCACGATAACGTTATGAATGTCGAGAGATCGCTAGCTACTCACTTATATAGATGATGATTTCATCAATAAACAAAAACATTGAAGAGACCTCACAGATTTGTTTTAACCCTATCATGATAATACTGTTTTATAGTCCATATTGTTGGTAAAATTTTAATATTTTCTGCCATATTGTATAGCAGCATCATAATACTGTCCGCCTTTATTAAAATATCTTCCATTTGGATCATTCGCGTACACTTCAATTTCAAATTTGTATCCCCTCAAAATTGTTGGACTCTTCAAACCGATTGTGACACTTCTTGTGCCAATGCCACCACTTTCAATATAGGCTTCACCATCACGATTATCTCTAAGATCCGTGACATATATTGCATTTATAATGTCATTACCACTTGTATTTATGATAACATCGTCTGTTCTAGTCCACAACGCCGGATTTGCTTCTTTAATTTCACTATAAATCTTTCTAGAATTCGGTGTAGCTATCCCTAGCCTTATATCATTGGCTGATACGACCACAACGAAACAAACTAAAGCGCAATAACTTAGTGTATACATTGTCAGTGTTAATTATTCTGCGACAAAAATACAAATGGCTAACCATGATCAAGAACTTGCTTATATAGACAACGGTTTGGTCAACACAAATTTCTGAGATCATGCACGTTCTAAGGAATCTAATAATGAAACTACTATTTAAAGATGTATTATTGTCCATCTAATTTTACGAGGAAATAACGTCACTTCAAACTAACTATTCACAAGTAAGCTAAAATTTATCGATATTTGCCTTTGTACTACGATCAGTCGACCATATTTTAAGACATTATTTGTTGTTTCCATTCATGGAAGTCACATTTTCACACGTTAATGTTAATAATTACTTCACGATGATTTTCCTGAATCTTCTCATTTCCATAATCAATATCAATAGCTACAGTCGTTTCTAAAATGGCATCGATTTTATTTTTGATATTGACAATATTATTTTCAAGTATATACTCGCACGATTTATTCCTCGGATATCCTGATATAAATTCCAAGTTGATATATAGTAAAGTTCATCAAGAGAATCCTGCTATTTGGATAAGATCTGATGTTTTCACGGTGAATTGTTCCAGAAATGAGGTTATTAATGCTATAAAAATCCTGGATTTGAGACAAGATAAGTGGGGGGAGGCGTATGTGAAGAGTGGGGGTATTGGCGAGAGGTTTGTCACGATAGAGCTGGATAGCCCAAATGTGTTCCGAGGATTCAACTTTTGGGTGGAAGTGTATGCTCTACAAACAAACAATTTCTTTTATAACCATGGCAAATAGTTTTTGATATTTTTTATTTATTAAATATACATTTATTTATTTGTTCAGTTGTGTGTTTTCTTGATAATATACATAGAAAACAATAACTTTGATTTAAACCTTATACATATATATTTACCACATTTATATATATTTTACCACAAATGTTTACAAAAATGTCTGATAAATGTGAGAGGAAACGCTAGTTTTAGTGATATATTGTATTCACTCGTTACAGCTTTAATTATATGCTAGATTGGTTTATTTTTATAAAAAGTTCAGATCTTATATTTTCGTAGTTTGAAATTCTTATTTCTTATTTAGAAAAACTGCTTTAAAATCATAACTTATATTGTTTATAAATTTTCGTAGGATAATTTATTCGTCGCATAACTCTAAACCAAATAATTTTTTTTTTCTCTTATTGGTCATTTCTGTACCACTACCATTTTACGGGTTATGTTAAACAATCACAATCAAGCTGTTTACTATCGCATACCCAGAATTGATTGATAAATGTTACAAGTAGTCTTGAACTATAGACCTCAATATTTGTATCAGTTACTTTGCCGAAAACATTCCAATTTAATTATAGGCGATTGTTTTGGCTAAATTACCTACATTTCTTTAATTGGATCATTTAGGTTACTTTCTTGCCTCAAAATCTAAAATCGCAGATCAAAATTTGGTCAAAATTAAAAAAAAAACGATCCTATGTCCTAAATTTGGGTACCTACTAGTATAGTATCTACTAGTATAACCTAAAATATAACATACGTATCTGAATCACAACTCCATGATAATGCCGTTCAGCTAAATGTGAACTTCGAGACTATTGGCCAAAGTCTACCCAATAAAAGGGATAAATACATGATTTTTGTATATTATTATTACTAGAGAACCATTATATTAATGATTCATATTAGTTAAAAATCAAATACAAATTGCCCATATATCTCTATTCCATTGCTCTATTCCTTTGTAAGTGATATAACATCCAATCATCGTAATGGATGGTTCAATAGCAGATTGTTTGACAATGAAGAGAGTAGTATCTGTCTGTTAATTAACTCCAAATCAAATACCTTTGATCAATCATGGTTCCCTAGTACATGCGAATTGAGGTTACATGTAAATCATAAATGACATACTACAATCACGCCTATTACCCGGAGGGATATACAAATTACCTTCATCTTTCCGCTTCCTTGAAATCCTTTCAAACTTATGTTGTTTCTTTGGCATTCATGATTTTTTTTAATGCAATATGCTTTGATTAAGCTTATGAACATGGATTAAATCAGATACGTTCTGGCAAAAGATAGGCCAGGTCGACGAAGAGCTTGCATGAAAAGAGTTATGAATGTGAATGAAGCGATTAAAGAGTTCGTTGTAAGTCGGAAGAAATGATAATGAAATATGTATATAGGTATTATTGATAATGAGGTTATCTGTATGTAATACAAGTTATACTCGTATATGGACAAAACTAAATTTAATGTATACTAATATTATAAAGCTGAAGAGTTTGTTTGTTTGTTTTTTTGAACGGACTAATCTCAGGAACTACTGGTTGAAGATGAAAAAATATTTTTGCGTTGAATAAACCATTTAACTACATGTAGCAAAGAAATAATGGAATATGTGAAAAATTTTTCATCGTTGAGGGCTTCAATGATGCCCAAAATAACTATTCCACGCGGACAAAGTCGCGGGCACAGCTAGTGTATGAAAAGAAATAAAATGGAAAATGATGTCACATTCGCATCACATGCATGACTAACTACAAGACAATAAAACAAGTCGTAAAATAAAACGAATTAGTTAGTACTATATTGTTATGACTAAATGCGCAAATGGAATACCTATTCATAAATTAAGTTTATGTGTATGGTACCTTTATGTATCTAAACAGGTGCAATTTTAAAAGTTATGGTTGAGTCACCGTTGCCACAAGGCTACTATTGTCCAACTGTTCAGCAAAGTTCTACACATGCGCTTTGGAAGCGGCAGTAGTTATAAAGTGATGTGACGTCAATGAGTGATACCTTACATATCCAATTTTGAAAATCAATCTATTCTATTCTATTCTATTCTAAAAAAAGATAAGTTATGTTTTCAGCGACCATTTAAGTCGAAAATGTTACGACATATTGCCACGTTCCTCCTAACGGAGTCACGTAATCACGTCTTTATCCCTAACGGAATGGACAGAGTTAACAGTCACAGGGCTCGAAGACCAAGTTTCCATAACTGTATGATGAAGAGATCGTGCCACATGGAAAGATGGTTCATGTTAACCTATTCGGGAAAGAGGCGTGATTTTTTTCTTATATGTAGTTGTAGGAAGTATAGTCGCAAAGTTACTTTATTAACTACGGGAGACGGAAGGAGAAAAGAGGAGAGAAATAGGTTATCAAATTTAAAATACTATAGTATCAGAAATAAAATGAAAATATTTTACAATAAAATATAAACTCTGACATTTTTTTCGAACTCAACAAAACCATAGCAATCGTTGCTATGGCGAACACAAAGAAGGTTGCCTACATAAAATTAATGTTTATATTGAAAACTCCTGACCGATTGCAATGGCAAAATTACAAACAAGAGTTTTAACTGCTCATCAGGAGATTAATTCTTGAAACCAAAGAGCTTACTTGAAAAGACTGAGGAATGTGGATGAGGCAAAAAAAGTTAGCAAGAATCTTGGCAAGTGGGAACTTGTAGAGGTACCTACGAGTAGTCTGTGGCTACCTCTCCATGAGAGGTTATATCATTTGTACAGTCACAAATATAAATTTGTTTTGATTGATACAAAAATATATAAATACCACAGCCCTGTACACTGACTATGTGTTGTTTTAAAACTGTACTTAAAATTAAGTCAGGATCTTTTCACATTAACCTAAAGTTAAAAAAACTGATAATAAAATGACAAACTTATCCTTTTTGAGCGGTTTAAACATCTCTACATTAATTCTATCATTTTAATTGACTATCTTTGTCAATTTAGGCGTGAATATAATGGTTTATAATAGTGTTTAAGTAGCCCTAATGATAGGCTTTGTTCAAAAGGGTTCGAAACCCTTTTTTGTACTTGAACCGGTTCGGACATTATTTATTTACTCGTTCCCGCCTGTTTGAAGGGATTTCCTTTTTTTTTTAATTTTAAAGGAGGTTTTAGTTGGAAGGTCAACTTTTTAATTGAGTGGTGCTTAGATATGTAACTTATTATATTATAGTACAAGGTATATTTTCGTTTGAAATTATTTTGCAGTTTCATACACAAGACCAAATTATTCTTTATTCTTCCTCTTCTCGTCATCGTTCTGGTTTGCGCCTTTAATTATTTATTTATTCAAAAAATACATACAGTTTTCCTGACATGTATGTGTTCCGTGTGGTTTCCGGCAGTTTAGAATAGAACCACTCCTAATCTTTCCCACGGATGTCGTAAAAGGCGACTAAATGATAGGCTTATAAACTTGGGATTCCTCTTGTAGGCGATGGGGTAGCAACCTGTCACTATTTGAATCCATCATAAAGTCATACAGCTGAAAGTGGCCTTTCAGTCATTAGAACCAAATTAAAAAAATTACCTTCCCGGTAATTACTAAAAACACGCCACTAGTATAAGATAAGGTTATTGTCATATTTAGTTTGGAAATGGAAATCAAAAGTTAAATTTAATGATATAAGTAGCTATAAATTTTTTATATTAAGAAGATGAGAATTCAGCGCCTTTTTTAGTACAAAGGTACGCTACTTAGGTGACTTGACAACTTAACATATCTTTTTGATTGAAAACTCTAAGTGCATATAGATAATTCCTAATCCATCGTTATTTAATACTTGGGCCATCTAGATATAATGATTTATTATTTTTCCGTAACTACAATATATATACATTAAATCTTGCGATTGACGATATCATTGTTTAATTCTTATATCTGTGATATCATAAACTTATCATATTAATTAGATTAAATATGTCGTAATTGAAAGGCAGGTTGAACCAAGACCAATTTGTTTATTCAATACCCACAAATAAATGACATGCACCAATAATAATCACAACATCTTTCCCTCACAAAAAAAAATTAACAGAAAAAAAAAATTAAAATAATTTGTTATGTTATGAGTCAGCAACTTAAACAATAATATACATAGAGAAAAAAAAAACAAGAAAAATAAACATATAACCGACTTCAATACTACATACCTTAATATATATATATTATATATCTAGATTAATGTATATTTTTACAGTTTTTTATAAAGGCTAATCTTATCATTGTAATTTTTATGGGATCACCGCTGATATATATAAGCCCTTTTAAACAAAAATATATTAATCGAAAATTTGGAAAAAAAAATGACTAAGAAAATTGGTGAACATACATACAAAAATAAAAATACTTACATACATTTAATTTTATGAAGTCGGACAATTAACAATAACAGCTTGGGTGAAGTAACATAGTACAATCTTTTATACCAATTTTATACAATTCTAATTTTAAGCTCAGATTGCATTATGATTTATTTTTCCCTATTTAGTTTGGCAATAATAGTGCGGGCCGCCTCAGCCGCCGGTCTGCGCGCGCGATCTAACCGGCCTTTCAAAATATCACCCCGGGAGTCCTCAGAGAGACGCGACCCATCCCCGCTGGTTAAAACAAACGTAGGATCATCTGCGTTGTCCTCACTTTCGGCCATGGACCAATCCTCTTCCTCGTAATGTTCTTGCTCCTCGGGCGTATATTGGGATGGAGAAGAAAGAGCTGCCTCCACATTAATTAAATGGCGTCTATTTCTTCTGTACCGCTTTCCTGTTGAGTCTATTACGAAGTAGGAGCGTGGTTGTGGCGCCCGCGCCTGGACGCGCGCGTGCTTCCTGTCTCCGGCGTCCACCATCACCACACGTTGCCCAGCCCGCAGCTCCGGCAACGCTCGTGCTCGTTTATCATAGTGCTGTTTGTCGCGGGCTTGCTTGCTTGTGATAGCCTTATAATCGTCACGGTTGTCACGGCTGGGTTGCAGTTTACAGTCGTGAGATGGGAGCCTGGAATTAAGCCTGCGTCCCATAAGTAACTGAGATGGTGAGCTAATTCCATCCCTGGGAGTTGTTCTAAGGTTTAGCAACCCTAAATAGAAATCAGAACCAGATGACAAAGATTTGGTTAACATATTTTTAACTATGTGTACTGCCTTCTCACTTCGTCCATTTGATACCGGATATTTCGGCGAACTCGTAACATGTTTGAACCCCCATTGCTTACTAAATGTAGCAAATTCCTTCGAGGCATACGCTGGCCCATTATCAGTTATCAGTTCCTGTGGGATGCCGTGCCTTGCAAATTGATCCTTCATCGCTGTTATGACTGTCTTGCTAGTAATGTTCAGCAGTGGACAAACTTCGATATAATTCGAAAAATAGTCGACTAAGATTAAAAAATACTTGTTACCGTTCTGAAATATGTCCGAGCCTATTTTAGCCCACGGCAGGCTCGGGATAGGATGTGGCAAGAGCGGTTCCCGCGCGGGCCGCGCCACCCTCTCGGCGCACGTCGCACAGCGGCGTACTGCACTCTCGATGTCTCGAGACATCCCTGGCCAGAACATCACATCCCGCGCATGCCGTTTGCATCTATCTATACCCATATGCCCATCGTGAACTCGCTTTACCATTTCGTACCTTAACTTAAATGGAATATAAACCAAATTATCTTTAAATATTATACCATCGACATATTCAAAACTTTCCTTATACGACCACTGCTCTTTTACTCTTTCATCCACTTCATACTTATAATTTGGCCAGCCATTTTTTATATATCTTATAATTAACTGACATTCTTCATCTTTCATTGTATGCTCCTTTATCATACTCAATTTACTGTCACTAAACCTAACATTTTCTATAAGAAAACATGATTGCTCCGAAATTTCATCACTTACTTTTTGTTGTAACTGTTCAGGTAAAGGTGCCCTCGAAAGGGTGTCTGCAACGAACATATATTTTCCAGGTTTATACGTAACCTTGAAATCGTATCCCTGTATACGTAACATCATGCGCTGCAGTCTGGCTGGAACGGAATCCAACGCCTTATGAAATAGCGTTTCCAATGGCTTGTGATCCGTCTCCACTGTGACATCTTTACGGCCATAAACATATTGGTGAAATCGTTCGAGCGCAAACACGATCGCCAACAGCTCTTTTTCAATTTGAGCATACCTGCATTGCGTGTCGGTGAGTGTGGATGACGCATACTCGACCGGCCGGCCGCCCTGCATGAGCACTGCGCCGAGCGCGCGAGAGCTCGCGTCTACTGATAACAGCACCGGCTCGCGCGCAGAATACAAAGCCAGTACAGGCGCGGCGCACACTGACTCTTTTAAACGCCGCACGGTCGCTTCATGTACTTCGTCCCAATTCCATACAGAGTCTTTTTTCAAAAGGATACGTAGAGGAGCCGCTATCTCTGAATAATGTGGTATAAATTTTGATAAATAATTTACCATGCCCAAAAAACGCTCTAATGAACTCCTGTCTTGCGGATTCGGCATGTCACGAATTGCCTTAAGTTTACTTTCATCTATTTGCATACCTTTGGAGCTAAAGGTATGTCCAAGGTAAGTTACCGTTTGAACACAAAATTCACATTTTTCTTTATTAAATTTAATACCAGCATCACGTGCCCTATTTAATAAAAGCTTAAGCCTCTCGTCATGTTCTGAAATTGAAGACCCCCAAACTATGACATCATCAACAAATGAATCTACGCCCTCTAAGCCCTCTAATATTTGACGTATTTTTTGATGAAAAACTTCAGATGCACAGTTTATACCATAAGGTAAACGTAGATACTGGTATCTGCCATATGGTGTTCCAAACGTACATAAATCAGCGCTATCATCATCTAACTGAACCATCCAAAATCCAGATCGAGCGTCTAATTTACTAAAATACCTAGCTCCTTCTAATTTAGTCGCGATATCAGTGAGCGTCGGCAACGGGTAGTGTGCGCGTCGCACGGCCCTATTAAGCGGCCGCGGGTCGAGGCACACTCGAATGCTGCCATCTTTTTTCGCCGCCACTACGATTGCATTCACCCACGGGGTCGGGTGCGTCACTCTTCTAATAACGCCTAGATTTTCCATTCGATCTAATTCGATTCGTAACTTATCTCGTACGCCCACGGGTATTTTTCTAACGGGACAGACTGACGGCTGCGCGCCCGGAATTGTTACTATTTTGTATTTGCCAGGCAACTTTCCCAAACCTTTGAAAATATCATCATACTGGTTAATATCTATTGAATATAAACGTTTTATTAAGCCTAGTTGTTCACAAGAAAATTTGCCCAGCACATTTTGACAGTCGTGTTCAGAAATTATGAAACGTAATTTATACACTTTATTTTTATAAAACCAATTGATGTAACATGATCCAACAATAGGAATAAAATTGCCACAAAACGATAAAGCTCTCGTATTATCTGATGTTAACTCTGATAAGTTCAAACCCAATTTACAATATGTTTTCAAGGACATTACATTTAAATCCGAACCAGTATCTAGCTTAAATCTTTCTTTTAAATCACTACCATATAAAAATAAAGTCTCATACCATTTGTGGCTGTCCATACCGTCACCGAAATTGTCGACCGTGGAGACGTAGTACAAATCTGAATCGTCAGTTGATAACTCTTCCTCAATTTGGTATACTCTGCTCTTTAACTTAGGACATGCACTTTTAAAATGTCCCCGTTCACTGCACCAAAAACATTGAGCATTTCTAGCCGCACACTTATAGTCTCCGTCACACTGATCCTTCATGCAAGCCCGACACGCACTCCTAGAAGCTGCCCCGCGTCGGCCGCCTGCAGTGGCCGCTCCCCGAGCGCCGGCCGCACGGAGCTGGCCCCGCGGCCGCGGCCGGCCCCAGCCGCCACGCGCCGCTCGCGACGGTCCGCCTGCGCCGCCGTACACCACGTCCACGGCTGCCGACGACGCGCCCCCGTCGGTTACCGCCTTGGTTCCTTCTATCTGCCGTTTTTCCTCTGTAGACATCTCACTAGCTTGACAAATCTTCACAGCTCGTGCGAGGGTCAGATCCTCAGCTCTCAGTAATCGATCACGTATTTTTCCATCGGTGACCCCGCAAACAACACGATCGCGTATCAGACCTTCTTCGAGATGCTCGAATTCACAATGCTGCGAAAGTATTTTCAATGCTGTGACGTACTCATCGACAGATTCACCATTTTCTTGATTTCTTGTAAAAAATTTGAAACGAGCCATGGTAGTATTTTGTTTCGTACCGAAATGCTCATTAAATTTGCTGACCAACTTGTCGAAATTCTCCCGATCAGTCTCCTTTTCGAATTTAAACGTAGTATATACGTCGTAACCTTCTGAGCCTATCAGGTTAATGAGGAGACTGGCTTGTACATCTGTCGGTTCTTTATAGACTCCCGAGGCCTTCAGGAACACCAAAAACTGCTTGTACCATTTTCGCCACGCGTCAGCGCGGTTTGCCGGCCCGCCCTCTAGGCATAATTCCGATGGCGGACGCGCGTGTTCCATAGTAATAATAAAACACTATCACTTTTTCTACGTACGAACACTTAATTTTAGCTTAAAGTCGACTTTTTATACCGAAAATTAATTATTTTAGACGACACCTGACACCATGTCGTAATTGAAAGGCAGGTTGAACCAAGACCAATTTGTTTATTCAATACCCACAAATAAATGACATGCACCAATAATAATCACAACAAAATATTTCCGCTAATATTAATTACTTTTAAACAAAACACATTTGGCATTATCTATATAGGTACTTCGAGCGTGTGTGTGAAATTTAAAAAAAATAGTAAATGTGACTATGAATGGAAACCTTTCTTTAATATTTTTAATCTGTATCAGTTATGGTTCCCGCGCAAACGGGCGGTGGTTAAAACCGCGTTTAGAAAGTGATGAAGTATCTGATGATGTTGATGAGTTTTATGAGGCTATACAACAAGTGAGCTCAACTGTTTCCAAAACGGTGACGAAGTTTTCCTGCATGGCTGACGTTGAAGGTACAATATTTTAACTATCGATTTATTAAGATTGGTGACATTTGTTTTAAAAAAATATTTTTATGTCTACCTATGGCTTTTAACTAATTGTAAACTTTCGCGTTGCGATATTCTATATTTATAAATAGTATTTATGGTTTTTCTTGAATAAACTATAGTAAAAAGTCCATGATTTCCCAATGAGTATATTTACTAAGAGTACCTACCTAAAATTTAAAAGTTTCAAGGCGGACTTCAATTCGTAAGTTTTCAAATCTTTCGATGGTGATATCAATAATGGGAGAGTAAAAGCTACTAAAGATTTACCTCCGTCTTTTTAAAGAGACCAAAAGTTACTTATAACCCTTTTCAACACTCATGCTTATCCAGGAACACTATGATCAAAATCGACAATTATCGAAAAATATTTTACATTTAATACAAACATAGCTTTTGATTTCCCGCCAAAGAACGTCAAATACTTTCCATAATCATTGTGGATAGCATTTAGCGAAAATTAAATTATTACGCGAATTTAAAAGTGACTGTTTTATATTTTGCAGATTAACTGACTTATCTTTAGGCTTTAAACACACAGAGATATAAAATAGATAATCTAGATTATGTTAGCGCCACTTATAATTATTACGTCATGTTGCAACGGCCTTTTTCAAAACTAGCTTTTGCCCCACTTAGCTTCCGTGGGAATTTTCAGAATGTAGCCTGTGTTTTCCTCTAATTGTAAATACAAATATTCAATTATATTAAGTAGTCAGTCTTGTTTATTACTGCTTACTGCTTTTATAACTATACGTCCATACACACATATAACCACGTCTTTATCCCTTACAGAGTAGACAGAGCTCAGTGTCGAAAAGACTGCAAGGCAACGTTCAGTTGTATGGCTTACGGAATTGAGATTCAACTAGTGTCTCTAGTTGCTAGCCTATCGCCTCACAAAAGAATCCCCTGTAGCCTTTATAAACTTAAAAAATTCTACATTTTGGAATTTCAAATGTATGGGAGTTCAACTACCCGATACTAAACATATATACATATAGTCACGTCTTTATCCCTTACGGGGTAAACATTCAACATTCAGCTGCTCGGCTTAATGATGGAATTGAGATCCAAATAGTGATAGGTTGCTAGCCCATCGCCTAAAAAAAGGATCGCAATTTTATAAGCCTTTCCCTTAGTCGCCTTTGACGACATCCATGGGAAAGAGATGGAGTGGTGCTATTCTTTTTTGTATTGGTGCCGGGAACCAACCGATACTAAAGGCTATTTTTAACAATAGTGCAATATTGACAAATCACTTTACTATTAGTCAATTATAAGTCATACATAAATTTTTGGTTTCGCTAAAGCGCCCTCATTTATATATCAACTAAGTTACTTGTCAAACTTTAACTTCTGTCTCTTAACAGAAGCGGAACTCGTAGTGTACGGGACAAAAGCATGGAGGTTCCCTGAGCAAGACATCAACCTCACATTGACCTACCCACCGGAAACTGGTGATAACCACAGACAACCATCTAGGAAAATACCACTCCATGCCTCCTTAGAGCAACAGAATATGCCTGATTTCTATTTCACTGATGAGGTAATTTTGTCACGTCACGTCTATATCGTGCCGTGTGGTTCCCGGCACCAATACAAAAAGAATAGGACCACTCCATCACTTTCCCATGGATGTCGTAAAAGGCGACTAAGGGATAGGCTTACAAAATTGGGATTCTTTTTTTAGGCGATGGGCTAGCAACCTGTCACTATTTGAATCTCAATTCTATCATAAAGCCAAATAGCTGAACGTGGCCATTCAGTCTTTTCAAGACTGTTGGCTCTGTCTACCCCGCAAGGGATATAGACGTGACAATATGTATGTATGTGAATGCACGTCTATATCCCTTGTTTGTCTTGAAAAGACTGAAAGGCCACATACAGCTGTATTGCTTTATGATAGAATTTAGATTCAAATATTGACAGGTTGCTAGCCCATCGCCTAAATAAAGTATCTTAAGTTTACAAGCCTATCCCTGCTCGCTTTAACGAAATCCATGGGAAAGAGATTATTTTTTCAATTTTTGCCGGGAACCCCACGGCATGATAATTTTACATTTATTTATGTACATAAAAAATAACATATGTCAATAATTAAAAAACTTATAGAACAAAGTAGACTCGTGAGAGAAGAAGTGAAAATTGGAAGCAGTTTGTCGTGTGATTAAATATAAGTACCTATAGAAATTATACGCAAAATAAGAATGTTCTACTATAGAACATTATGAGAACTGCTTTTTTTTTCTATTGAATCAAAATAAAACTTCGCATTACAGGCTAGTACCAAAGGTGGAGAGTATATGATTACTGGCTTCACAGTGCTACTATTCGTAAACAGTGTGGAGAGCAAGGGATACATCAACAGTGGTGGTATTTTTGAGGTAAGTTATCCCATTTCCAACATGAGTACTTTTAATGCCGTGTGGTTCCCGGCACCATTACAAAAAAGAATAGGACCACTCCATCTCTTTCCCATGGATGTCGTAAAAGGCGACTAAGGGATAGGCTTATAAACTTGGGATTCCTCTTTTAGGCGATGGGCTAGCAACCTGTCACTATTTGAATCTCAATTCTATCATTAAGCCAAATAGCTGAACGTGGCCATTCAGTCTTTTCAAGACTGTTGGCTCTGTCTACCCCGCAAGGGATATAGACGTGACCATATGTATGTATGTAGTACTTTTAATATACAAGTTATAAATGCCTTTCTATACATATATAAATTCACGCCTCTTTCCCGGAGGGGCAGGCAGCGACTACATCTTTTCACATACCACGATCCCTGCATACTTCTTTTATTTCATTCACACTCAAACCTTTCTATGTTACTTCTAAATGTACACTAAGTCTACCGTATAGTCCATAAAAACCGGCCAAGTACGAGTCGGTTTTGTACCACAGTAAAAAAAAACATAAGTACCTACAGATTTCTAGCTATCACTGTTTATGAGATACATGCTGGTGACAGACAGACAAAAGCTGAGGCTTAGTAATAGGGTCCCGTTTTTACCTTTTAGGTATGGAACCCTTAAAATAGACAAGTATGTTCTACGGAACCCTAAAAATAGACACAAGTATTTTCTCTTCATAATTGTAGTTAGGTAGGGATTATAGTAATGTATAAATATTATGGACTAACTATTCGTTACTTAAGAGATTTATCATGGTTACAAAAATAAAATGTACTCTACATAATGCTTAATAGCTTACAAAAAGTTTGATTCGAATACATTCAGTGTTTCCGGAGATAAGCGTAACAAACAAAACAAAAAGATAATCAGGCAGAGAAAATTATTTAAAATTTTTATCGAACTCAGAATTTTTTTAAATATATTCCTCATAAAATATTTTAATGTTGTTTTTTCTTATACGAGTATTTTAATACAGTGAATCGTCTACACGCATTTAAAAAGTCTCAATTAGCTAATTAGTCGTTTTAATTAGCAATAAGTTGGGATTTACTTTCAAATTTTGTTTCAGGACCACGTGAGTCTCACATTCTTATCTCCCAAAGTGAACATGTTGTTCTACCAGTTTTGGCTGTATGGAGTACCAGACCCGCCTTCTCTTGATAAAACTTCACATGTTGTCTATGATATGTGCTGATATTTTTTGTTTTATTTACATTTTTTTTTAAATTAATCCCGCTCATGCGGAAGAACGTCACGAGAAATCGTGTTATAGTGTTTATTTTAATGTCCTATCCTACTAATATTATAAATGTGAAAGTTTGTGAGTATGTCACGATCTGACATCCTGATGGATGTTTGTTACTCTTTTACACAAAAACTACTGAACCGATTACGATGGTATTTAGGTAGCTGAAGACCCAGAATAATATATAGGCTATTTTTTATCCCGGAGTTCCCGCGGGATTAATTCCACGCGGACGAAATCGCGGGTGGCCTCTAGTAGTATATAATTTGGGCTGTGCAACTAAATGATATTTTACCGGCATATTGGCATTTGACTCGGTGGCGTGTCAACCTGGAGATGAGTACAAGGTTCGCCTGAAGTGGGAAAATATTGAGCCATCCGTAAAAATCAAGACTTGCGTTATTATTTCAGAATAAATTATCAAAACCTAACTGAAGAAATAGTAGAAATTTATCAAAATATCGCTCATTATAGTAGTATTCAAAGAAAACAGAATCACAAAGTATTGCCATAATGTTAACAAAGTTATTACCAAACGCCACCTGAGCCGTCTAGACGTGCAAATCAAAGAGGGTCAGGGGAGTATTGACTGAGGTATTATAATCCTGTACAATATGAAAATTCGTGACAATAGAAATCAAATTCAATTCAATTTTTTTTATTAATTATCATGGGACATCTCGAACATCATTTAATTGTAATTTATTTTGGTATTACAACTTTCATTGAAGTCAAAGCGTTAGTGCAGAAGAGAGAGTAGGACTACTTCATCTTGTTCTCTCTCAATTCCATCATTATACCAAACAGCTGAACGTGGTTTATCAGTATTTTTAAGGCTGTTGGCTGTCTTCCTCATAAGGGATAAATATGTGATTATATATACATATGTATGTACCTCTGTGGCGCAGCGGTAGTACGCTTGTCTGTGTCACCGGAGGTCCCGGGTTCGAATCCCGGTCAGGGCATGATGAGAAAAGAACTTTCTATGATTGGCCTGGGTCTTGGATGTTAATCTATATAAGTATTTATTATAAAATAAAGTATCGTTGAGTTAGTATCTCGTAACACAAGTCTCGAACTTACTTCGAGGCTAACTCAATCTGTGTAATTTGTCCTGTAAAAAAAAAAAATTGTATGTCAAAGACGCGTCCCAGGCTGTCCTTCTGAAAGAAATGAATTTTATCGGGACTAACGCCAGGATGAAGAAGGAAGGTTAAGTATCTAGTTAAAGCGTGACAAACAAACACACTTTCACTTTATGATATTAAGTAATAAAAGTAGGTTACCATAAAAGTGTGCAATAATTATGGCGAAAATGTAAAAATGAAGTAAAATACTTACAACCAACTCCCATTGGTCCAAGGCTCCCTTCTCTTCTTGTTGTCAGCCGTCACGATCCACACCAGCGCCGTCAGAAGGATGAGAAACCTGAATACTGTTCGCGACGCCATTTTGTTTTGCGTCACGACAAGATGGCGGATATCACATTGTAAACTCTAATAAACAATTATTAATATGAAGAAATACTGAATCGATTTGAATAAACGTCTCAAATTGTTGGATGCTTAAAACGTATGTAGTTACGCCTAAACACGGTTACACCTTGCACCAGAAATGTCGGTTTACACCAATGTAGAATGTATGTAGGTATATTATTGTAAAGGTGCTAAGAAAAAACATAGTGCCTGCTAGCTACTTCTGTTCCCATGCAGATTGTATAAGTCAATCAAGGGAGAGGCTAAAAATCTTGTGATTCTTCTGGGCAATGAGTTTAGGCATTCAACATCCTTTTAACCATCCTAGTTTCTTCTTTATTTAAAAGCCCATGGTCTGTGTCTATGCTTTTTCCAACGAAGCATGACACACGCGAAGCCGTTTTTATCGCGAGAAACACTATCGTTGAAACAGTACATGGGACAATGATAGATTTTCGCGCGATAATAAACGGCTCCGCGCGTGACTTGCTACGAGGTCTGGTGTTGATAAGTCAGTTTTTTACGTGAAATGACTCCTGTATGAACTCCGCATCTTTTTAGGAACTTAATCCGTAGGTATCATGGTTTTGCATCTAGTAAGTAGATATAAAGGCATTAAAGTTGCTTAATTAATCTATCCTACTTATATCGGTTTTAATCCTCTTGTAACTAATGGTTTTGTTTGTCTGTATGTTCGTCCTTTATAGGATTCATAAGCAAATGACCGTGTAATCCGATCAACAACTTGTACACACGCTTAAACATAAGTATTTAATAGTATTACATATATAAACAAGTTACGTTTGAAACAAAAAGTGTGAAAACGCGCGAGGTTTTTTCAATTCTCTTTGATTATCTTTGGACGCTTTGGAAGCGGCAGTAAACTTAAAATAACTTAAATGTTATGAAACCAAAAGTTATGCCAATTATTAAGTGATATGAAGTGTCCCATAATAATGGATTTTTTTTAATTTTTTTTTTTTTGGCTTTAGTTCCAGTTGCATCCTTACCTTGAATGAGTCAGATTTTTATGCGAAGCGATAACTGACCTCCGCAACCTTTGCATAGAAAATTAAAAAGGATTTACGTGGATTTTACGATAGGCTACCTGTACTATCCAAGCGTAGGTATAAAAATCATAGTCGATAGATTACATATTTTAGAAAGAAAAGTGTATTATAAAAAAATTACATTTGGGTTCCCGCCAAACTTCTGATGTGCGCCTAGAGTCAGTAACCTTATTTTCTTTTGTTTATATGTATAATCCTTTTAATGACAAGAAATAAGCCAAATAAGATAACTGGTCTAATTCGAATATATTTATCACATAATTGTCAGTAAATATTTTGATGAGATGCCCTTAGAGTGGGGGTAAACATCGTAAATAAAGGTGTATTTACGATATACGATTCACATTTAGGCTACTAGACGTGTAATCATGATCGTATATATGTAGGTTAGGTTCCTCAGCAAAAAATTGCAGCGGTCAGGCGGGAGTCGCTTCATGTAAAAACTGACTTACTCAAAGTTCATGGTCAAAAGTGCCATCCGGGGTCTTCAGAGATGTGAGGATGTGACCGTGACAAACGTTAGGTGGAAGAAGAATAGCGTTAAATGTCTATACCTACATAAAACCTACATGTAGAACCTTTAAAACAATCCGCGGTCCTGACGTCAGGACCGCGGGTGTACCTATTTTATTAAAAATCTTTACATAGAAGGAGGTACACAGATTTTTAGGATAGGTACACTGAGGTACACATCAGGTACGTTTTTAATCCAAAACAGATATTAAAATCCGTGAGGTACACCCGCCATTCTGACACACATAAAACAATAGGGTTGATTTGTAAGCTAATTAACTTAAACTGAAGATACCAGTGCCGTGTGGTTCCCGGCAGCAAAATAAAAAAGAATAGGACCACTCCATCTCTTTCCCTGAATATCGTAAAGGGCGACTAATGATAGGATTATAAGTAAATTTCCAAAAATTTTTGTAGGTGAAAACCTTAAAACCAGGCACTATAAGAATCTCAATTCTATCATTAAAACAAATATAGACATGTTTATATGTAGGTATGTATGTATGTAGGTAAGTTCAGAAAATACTGAAAGGTAAGCATTCATTGGTAGTGTTCACACGACAAACATATCAAAGGTGACATAAAAAATTTATTGTTCGGCCGAATATCTGAGGAACTGTGGGAATGGAAATTTGATGTTTTGGAATATAGGTACAGAAACATGAAGTAGCGTCACATATCAAATGGCGCTGAATACAGTCAACGTGTGAATTTCGCCATAACCTTGGTTATAGTTTACGTCCAATTTGATTTAAGTAGGTATACACAAAATCACGTTATTAACCCTTACGGGGTAGACTGAACTTACCGTCTCAAAAAGACTGAAAGGCCACGTTTAGTTGTATAACATGTAAGTATGTTATACATAAATGCATGTAGTTACGTCTATATTCCTTGAGGGGTAGACAGAGCCAACAGTATTGATAAGACTAACAGGCCACGTTTAGCTGTTTGGCTTAATGATGGAATCGAGATTTCATGAGAGAGAATGGTTTCATGATCGAAAAGTAATTCAATGAGGTCATCGGCACCGGAATCCCAAGTTTATAATCCCTTAGTCGCTTTTTACAATCTCCTCAGGGAGATGTGGATTGGTCATATTCTTAAGTGTCGGGAAACCCACGACATAAAGTATGATAATAGTATGAAGAATTATAATGGTACAATTCGGAATAATTAGATAAGTTAGTACTTACCTACTCATTTAGATGCAACACTAAATTACTTAATATCTCATTATTTATAAAAAAAATAAAGGATTTGTATATGTACTTAGCAATACTAAATATTTATCAAGATAATGTAACCTATTCATAAGTTATATCTTTAGTAATTTGTATAAATGTAAATACAATACGAAATTTTTATTAAATTTTTACGATTATAGCACAAACAAAACAGGAAATTATTCTTAGACTTTATAAAGATCCCAAAGATTTTTCTCATCTATACCTACGTAGACATGCAGATAAATTATGTAAGTAGTAATAAGTACTACAGTTACAAAAAAATATAGACCAAAATCCTTGCAAATACCCGTGCAGTTTATAAGAATTTTAAGCATCCAACCAAAATAAACAAACAGTCGAAACTAACTTTAAACGCTTAGAAATCACTTAAACACAACGTTTATACATGTTCACTAATTTATAATTTCACTATTTACTCATTTACTTTGCGAATTAAATAAGTTTTTGTTGTGTAATTCGTGGTAAGTTACGATTAAGTTGAGGTTAAGTTACATACGCGGCGTCCGTTCTCTGTAGTGGCATGGACAAGACTGGATTTGAAGACTAAACATACTTGATTTAACTTAAGCCTCATTCACATAGGTTAAGTATCATACTCCCAATTCCTGGGAAGTAAATGCTGACTCCTTAAAAACCTTGTGTGAACTTAAAAAATGTACTGTTTAATAAGGAACTGTTTTTTTTTGCGGTAATAAAGCCGTTTGCGTTATTAAAGTGCCGTGTGGTTCCCGGCATCATTAAAAAAAGAATAGGACCACTCCGTCTCATTCCCATTGATGTCGAAAAAGCGACTAAGGGATAGGTTCATAATCTTGGGACTCTTCTTTTAGACGATGGGCTAGCAACCTGTCACTATTTGAATCTCAATTCTATCATTAAGCCAAACACCTGAACGAAGCCTATTAGACTTTTTAAGGCTGTTGGCTCTGTCTACCCCGCAAGGGATAGGTATAGACGTGATGAATGTTTGTATGCGTTATTAAAAAATATTTATGAAATTACGAGAATAACGAATTTAATAGATTTACTGTCGATGTGTTGAATTGAAAGGATAATATACATACCTATTTAGTGAAAATAATATGTGGTGTATGGTTCCCGGCTCCAATAGAAAATACAATGGGACCACTCCATTTCTAACCCATAGATGTCGTAAAAGGCAACAAAGGGATAGGCTTATGAACCAGGGATTCTTCTTTGAGGCTAATAGCTAAAAGGCTAAAAGCATATTATTAATCTTCTTTTTCCTCCTGGCGCTAGAGCCGGCGAAATCTTTACCTCTCTAGAGGGGGGTCCAGATTGCGTCTTTGACCATGACCCTGTGTTGGTCAGATAAGTCAGGTTTTTACGCGAAGCGACTGCCGTCTGACCTCTGCAACCATTGCAAGTTACATACATATAATCACGTCTATATCCCTTGCAGGGTAGACAGAGCCAACAGTCTTAAAAAGACTGATAGGCCACGTTCAGCTGTTTGGCTTCATGTTACAATTGAGATTCAAATAGTGACAGGTTGCTAGCCTGTCGCCTAAAAGAAGAATCCCAAGTTTATAAGCCTTTGCAATTTAAATTTAATATTTGATGGATCATAGTTACCTACATATCAAGATGCCTGAATAATCATTTCCTCACGATGTTTTCCCTCACCGTAAGCGCACCGGTTAGCACGCAAACTAATGCACGTTCCTCAGAAAAGTTTTTTTAGTAAATGGCCGAGGAAGGATTTGAACCTGTGCCGCCATGAACCGACGCTACTAACTAAATCTAACCGACCAACAATCAGGAATTTTGGATGCGCTCATTGTCAGCAGAGATGGACTTGTTCCACACAATCGATTAAAAACTTGTTCAATTATTAAAAACAGCATCACAATGGGTCCCGCCTCTTGGCAGGTATGTTGCGATTAGTTACGGAGCTATTGTGTTGAAGTTAGATAAAGACTGATGAACAGACGAGTTCTCGTTTTTTATAAAATTATAATTTTAAACTCAGAACTTATATTTAGAACAAAACATTGACAGAAAAGAGTTGATATGACACTCTACACTCCTTCGAAAAGAGCTACTAAGTTCAAAATTATACATGTACCCGCAAATTTATATATCACGTCTTTTTTATGGAGTAGACAGAATAGTAACAAGTTTCCCACAATATTAAAATAAGCTGTATTTATGGTTAAATGATGGAATAGAGAAGGTAGTGACAGGACAAGACTAGCCACCTGAAGGAAATTTCAGTGTAAACCTTAGAGTAAGATTCTATAAGAAACATTATGCCTTATCAACGATCGCTTATAGAATGATTTGATGTGACGTCACTAAAACTAACGAAAATCAAAAATTATAATTGTTTTAAAGACGTCAATTGTTCCAAATTTAAAAACATTTTTTAAAATACTAAATCTTTAAATACAAGCTTATTGATACATAATATAAGTATATAATAAGGCAAAGTCGCTTTCCGCGTCTGTCCCTAAGTTTGTATGTATGCTTAAATCTTTAAAACTTCACAACTTCTTTCTGATGCAGTTTTATTAGAAGATAGAGTGAGTTCAAGAGGATGTTTTTAGATATTGATGCTACTCGTGCGAAGCCGGGGTGGGTCGCTAACGAAAAATGAAGATCATCGATACAACAAGTTTTAAGTATTTTATCAATAGGTAAGTACATGGAACATTCGTCAGTCATCAAATGTCGATTGACGATGTTCTATATTTTATTGGAGAAATAGGTACTTTGAATTAATAATCAATTAATATTTAATGGTCACATATATTATAAGCGTGTATCATTAAAATTAGATACGTCTCACTGTCTAAGACAGGAGGCCTCAGGGGAAATTTGACTCTTTCTTGAGGTAACCATGGCAACTTCGAAATTTAAACTCTCGTTCCATATACCTACCTATCAATTATTAACGCAAATTTTTTATTTGGATCTGTGCGACAAGGATAAGTTGTAAAGCACAGCTCGTCTAGATATTTGAAATTAGGCACTGTAAGTATATATAGGTTCCCAGTGAACTAAGGGAGGCTACGTTTTTAGACGTTTATAAATACATTATTATGTTTGTGAGTATTAAAATGTAAAGTTAATTCTTATCTTTCCTTTTATGTTATTTTTTGGTATAACATTTAATATAAGTACGAAATTAAAGTCGAATGCTAGTTCTGTTATTATTTTTATACTAGAGTGTCCAAGGCTTTGTTACCGTGGGAATTTACGGAAATCCTCTCTTAGTGTTGTAATTGATGTTTAAATGTCAGTCGATTAATCAGTCATTGTCCCCCTTTATATAAGTATATTTAGATTAGAAATCACAGCAAACATAAGTAAATCAAAACAGGTCTAACGAGGCTTGATCTTACGACCTCAACACACGCAGCATGCTAATGTCTATCTGTCTATCACGTTAAATTATTGCTAACTCGGAAATTATTCGAGTTTCTTCCTTCAAGAATAGCTTAAATCGATGAGCTTGCCTGAAGTGAGTTAGAAATCTGGATGAAGTGATGAAGTAGGTATGCAGGGATTGTGGCAAGTGGAAAGATCTCTGCCTACCATTTCAGTATAAAGGCGTGATTTTATGTGTAGGTTTAAGATGAAGTTCTTGGATAATGTTTAGCAAATAGAAAATATTAGGTATTTTCTGGGCCTATCACTTTTTATACAGATGTCAGATGAGATTCGCTTCGTGTAAAAATCTGAATTGCATAATCATGGATCATGGTCAAAAGCGCACCTCAGGTTCCTCCGCGAATATGTTATATAATTTTTTTATTTCTATGATTATGAACAATGCAAACTTTTGCGCCAAATAAAGATATGTCTTTCTTTCAATAATATGTTTCCACAACGGCCGCCGTGCGTATCCAATCTCGAGAGAAGGTCGTGGTGAACTTGAGTTTACGATTAATCAAGGTAGCATTTTACCAAGAGGCGTCCCTGTCGAACCCCTGCAACCATGGTGGAAAAAACCATGTGGTTTCGTTAACATAAGTACTTACCTACGCCGAAGTGGCTGCTAGGAATCTATTTAAATAGAAACTTATTTATTATAAGGCAAAATATTAATTGATAATTTATTACTGTATTGTTAAGGGTGTGCTATTAAATTTGAATGGTGAAATAGACACTAGTGACATGAAATACAGTGTCAATAATGAGAACTAGTAATTACACGAACGCCATCTGTTTTTCCATGTTAAAAATTGATCCTTTCTATTCGACGATAGAGGGCAGTAATAGCACTGTTTGACTTTTATTTTTTCTATTCATCACTAGATGGCGATATAAGTATCAAGTTTTAGTATAAGTGCTAAAGAAAATAAATCATTCTAAAAGGAGCAAACTTAAAATTTTATTGCTTACCATTTGCTAACTAAAAAAGGTAAAACTGTTTTCTGGAATACCAAAGAAGTAAAATTAGTTTTGACAACAAAAGCATAAATTTGATATTATTTTATTGTATTTTATTTTAATTTATATAGAAAACAATATCAAATAGGTTACACATAAATTAATATACTTTTCAAATAACTTATACTACCTATGCTTTATAAAGAAAAATAATAACTTATATATTAAAATTAATAGAAAAAGCTTTACTAACTTTCTCTTTAAAACTTTCTCCGTTATGTTTTCTATTAATATTTTTTACAAAATTGACTCCGAAAAAATTTTCCCATCACAAATCAAACAGGATGAGATCCTTCCTTTATCTTGTTTATTTTCAAGCTTCGCCATGTGGCTGCAGGTAGCATGTACGAGTGCAAAATAATGAAACTATAGAAGAAACTGAAAAAAAATACCGTTTGAAAAAAATATTGAAAATATTTTTTTCTACAAAAGCTTATAAAAAAAAAGATGTACTCGGTTTTCCTGGAAAAAATATGAGTCTATGCAATTATTCCTTCTATAATTGCATGTAGGTAAATGAGCCACGCAGGAAAGTATAAATACAAATATGTACCAAGGGCAGTTCACTTAAGAGCACGAAATACCGTTTAGGCAAACGAAATCCTATTACCAAGGTACTTATTAATTTTTTATTCCTCTTTAATAGCTGACATTCAGAGCTTCAGATAAGCTAAGACCTATTAAAGATAGAAAAGTCAAAACAAATTTTAAAAATAAATTAGAAATTATATACATCTAAATTAATGATCCAATAACAAAGATTGACTTAGTCTCGAAACAATTCCGCGCACTATGTACTTTACATTGTTAAACCGTAGTTTGTTTCTGTTGTGTCTTTATTTTGTGCCGCTAAGAACGCGGACAAAAACCCTTGCGTGTTACATTGACTCATTGCAATTTGGTATTTCGACTAGCTCGGCAACATGGCGTCGTCCATATGTCGTATAGTAGACACTTCTCTCCTTTTTCTTTCCATAACTCTTTTAAAAGGGAAACCTTACCCAGCTTGGCTAATATAGTTTTAATAATAGGTATAATTTTTTATTAATTTATCTGGTACCTTAATCTTACAAACTTATATTTTCACTAAATATATCCTTTCGATTCAATACTTCGACGGTAAATCTATTAAATTCGTATTCTCGTAATTTCATAAATCTTTTTTAATAACGAATACATACATACATATAATCACGTCCATATCCCTTGCGGCGCAGACAGAGCCAACAGCCTTAAAAACACTGATAGGCCATGTTCAGCTGTGGCTCAGTGATAAAATAGATATTCAAATAGTGACAGTTTGCTAGCCCATCGCCTAAAAGAAGAATTCAAGTTTATAAGCTTAGTCTAATCCTTAGTCGCTTTTTACGACATTCATGGGAACGAGATGGAATGGTCTATTCTTGTTTTTTATTGGTGCCAGCAACCACGCGGCACTGGCAAATCTTAGTCAGCCAAAATAAAAGCTTTATATAAGTATTTTTAAAAGGTGAAAGATGCTTATTTCCTTAGTAAGTATCTATTCACTTGATTAGACAATAAAGGATAAGGATTATTTTAGTGGATGAGCTTTCAACCTAGGACTATTCCTTAATCTAAACGTGGTCTTTGTGTCTTTAAGGTATTGGCTTAGACAGCAGGTAACTCGACCTCGTAGGTAACTGAAGACGCTGTGTTGTTACGTTGCTAATAATTGTGCATGCTGGAAAGCCTCAGTTTCAAATGTGAATTCAATAAATATTTTTTTCATCTATCAGAAAATATCTATTAAAGTAATTTCTAAACTTGTGTTACGAGATACCAAACTTAACTATACTATATTTTAAAATAAATACTTTTGTTTGTACTGTTGTTTTTTTTTTTGTAATACTTACATATCTTTATTGCATAGAAATTTACAAATTGGTACACTTTTATAGATTAACATCTAAGACCCAGACCAATCAGGGAATGTTTGTTTCTCATCATGCCCTGGCCGGAATTCGAATCTGGGACCTCCGGTGTCACAGACAAGCGTATTACCGTAAATTTAACAATCGCCCCAAAGGCTTTGCTTGAATGATGCTTTGAATAAACCGTACCTAACTTTCTTACAAGCTTTTATTTATTATACTAACATACACTACCAAACAAAGTTATAATAAGTATCTATCTATCTATAGATATAGCCAGACATATAGTAACCCAATCAAAATTTATAAAGCAGTTTGGCCAAATACCGCACACTCCAAAACCCTGTGATTATATGAGGCGAAAATTGTCTCACCTCCCAAAAATTAAAAAAAAAGTTAGAACCGAACCAGTCGAGCGAAACATGGAACCACTACCCGCATGCCTACACACACTCAGCTGATTTACATTAATTACAACATATTAATATCTACTTTATCTACTTTAATCCATTGAGCATAAAGTATATTTTTGATTGATAGGATTGCTCGTTGATACTGGCTGGATAAATTAGGACAAAGAAGAACAAACTTTATGTGGAAGTCTTGATGGTTCACTATGGATTGATCTAGTTTAAATTTCGAATGATGTCACACGAGAATCTACGTGTAAAGGCGTTTACACACAAGACATAATAAATAAAAATAATGTTTAATAAATAAATTAAAATTTAGTTTAAGATGTAAATGCATTAAAAAGAACTGAATATTTTATATTAAATCTGAGCAAGTTCTGAATTAGATGGAATGTGAATCTTATACACCTACGTTTCATTTCTCGTTTTTAATCATCAAAAACGTATTGTACAAGTACCTAACCTAAGTACCTAGATCTTTTCCTCTTTGCTTAAACTTATTTTTTTAATTCACCCTTTTTTTTTAAACGTAGTGTGCCAGACACTTTATTCCGTATGCATAGCATGTTTGTGTACGGTCTACCTACCTGTGGCTTTGCATGTGTGCGTAAAGTGAATGATTCGAATTTTAAAATTATATTTTTGGAGTTCATTACGTCGATATTTTATATTCTGTTTTTAGTCGATTTCAGAAAAGGAAAGTTGTATTGCCAGTCTTGGAGTTGTATTTTAAAGGAGATTAGTTTTGTAAAATTAGTAATGTAAAATGGTTTGAATAATATCATGTAGTACTTAAAACCTGCCTACGAGATTCTTAAATGATTATGAAAAATATCACTGCATATGATTTTTTTTTATGTCAAAAAATATTCCCCCGAGACACTATCGACATATTATTTTGGCCAAAATCGAAACTCATGGAAGTAATACGCGTCAATTCTGCAAAAATAACAAGAGAGAAATTACTTAAGTTTAGTATCTAACTGTCTTTTTCAATAAAATTTTGTATATTCGAATTCCAACAAAATTATTAAATTACAAATATATTATAATTTAAATTGAATCTTTCAAAACACGTAAAATTTCCTATTATTGACGAGGCATTTAACTGAAATCTTCTCTACTTATTCATTTAACGAAGCCTGTAGCTAAAGAACTTCTGCAAAAGTTTGAAGAATCATATTGCTTATAATGATCTTCACTATCATGAAAAAAATATTTTACCTGTAATAGGCTATTTGACTGTATTAAAAATATACATTTCTTTTATGTCATCAGTCTTAATATTATTTTTTTGGAGCGATTTGTAATAACGCGAGATAAAAATATTGCATTATTTAAACAAAATCCGTCTCAGAAAATTAGGTTTTTATATGCAGCTGTCACGTGACTAAAAACGAACGTGATTGGCTATTTCTATTATGACGTCAATTATCCATAAACAGACTGTGGCTCGTACCGTTCCTTAGTGTTCGCTATAATTTTTAAAGATTTTATAAGTGTTTGATCGCTCAGGATTACTCAGATAACATAGGTATTTAATAATGGAAACCAATTCCGCGAAAGCTGACAGTCGAAACCTACCAAAAGTGGACGCAATAATGGTTGGAAGAAGAAATCTGGATTGTCTTTGAAGAAGACAATCCAGATTTCTATGCTGCCGAACTGAGGAATGTGAAAACATCAATGTTAGTATATCTTGGTAACCACTGATCTTAGATCACGATCTGAAACCACTTCTTGCGAATATTCAAATCCATCGGCATAGAAAAAAACAGTTTCGTAGGAGATTTTATTGTTGTATTAGTGCATTGAGGCACTGCACAACATTTATAAGAACTCATTTTAATAATTTTCACACAAATGACGTGGCACAAGTTAAATAAAACAAGAGAAAATCAAAACTTTTCGAAACACCAACACAAGCTTTGTATGATATTTACACGAAATTTACGTCAATGCATGCCATGGCCGCCATATTGCTAAAAGTCGCGTTTTGGCGGCATATTTGAATATTTCATTTTCTTTTTCGATTTTTTAATAAAATAGCTGTAATAAAGGCAGAAAAGTATTTTTGTAGCGCTCCTTATAAACAAATAAATACCCTAAGATAGTTTTTAGAATTTTGTTAAATAGCCTATTTGCAATTCTTGCAAAATAAAAATTCGTGAACCTGTTCCTAAGTCTACCGCCATCTCCGATCCGCATACTGGAACGTTTGAATTCGAATTTCAAATTCATATTTGGTTCGCTTGTGACTGGTCGCCCTTGTAATAGTTGGCCGGTGATATCAACGGCCAGTTTATCGTGACCTCCGTTAAGACATTCTTGGTTCTTCCGCTAGTAAGAGTAGAGGTCGTCGGGCGATGTGACAAGGCCATCTTAAACTGGTCGGCAATCGTCGGCAAGTGCAGCGCGAACGAAAATATACGACGCGCTGAGTTGTTTTGCCGCCTTATCACTTGGATCAAAGAGTATGGAAGTGCCTAGTTTATCTAGGATCTATGCCTACTTCAAAAAATCTTTTTAAATTTGAGTATTAAAATTGATGTCCTTTTTTTGATAAAAGTATTTTGGCACTACAATACTATTTTAAGTAAGTAAATATAAAGATAAAAAAATATAGTAGTTCTGCTGCAAGCATAAAATGGTTTTCCTTAATATAGCACTACAAAAGGTTTGAATAAAAAAGAACCCTTTTTAGTTGTGAAAAATATAATTAGATAATTTGTTTACAATGGCATTGTAGCTGTCCATTGTTGTATGAGTCCATCCATCCCTTTGTTGTAGCGAAGAAATAGTCGCCAGGTACTAATGGTCTATTTTGATGTGTTTTTTACTGTTAAATAAATAGTTACTCTTGAAGTTGTTTTGAGATATTTGATTTATTTGATGATATTTTTCTACAATAAAAAAAGGATAATTGTAAAAATTTGTAAATTTGTCTCTATTTGAATCGCAATTTTATTATTAAGCCAAACCGCTCAACCTGGCGTATTGGTCTTGCTCTGTCTACACCGAAAGTGATATGGACGTGATTATACATATGTATGTGTGTAAATTTTACCGAATTTCAATTTTAATGCGACAGATCTACGTCATCATTTAAATCATACTCGTATTGTGGTATGTATTTGTCGTATCATGTTACTTTTATAATGTTGTTCCCAATTTTACCTGCATATTTGTACCCTCTTCCAATACATACTCTATGAAGCGGGTGTGAAGGGCCGCGCGGGACGAAGGCGGGCTCTCAGTCCGCCAACTTAAAAATGCCGCCGCAGAGCCTCTGAATCGATACGATGCGCGTCACGTGCTGTCGGGCGCGACCAATAGCCGCGCTCGGGGGCCGGGCGGCGGGGGGAAAGCGGCGAGGGGGGCCCGCCGCGCGCCCCAATCGTCAGTGCACGAGAAACAACCGCGCGCGCCGGTCGTGCACCGGTTGTTCCCACTAGAAACACGAGTTTCACCGAAAACCGGTCCGATGGTTCGTGTCATGTTATAGTGCAGTGCCGCCGCAATGAGTGCGTGGACGGAGGACATGTTGTCCTGGCACGACGAGCGTCTCGGCCTCACCGAACTGCCGAGTACCAACAGGAGAAAACAACGCAGCGCGCCGTATAGGCTACATCGGCCGCATTTGCCCGCGCCTCACGTGCCCGAACCGCCGCCGGAGCCTCAGGGAACGCATATATCGAGACTGTATCCGGAGTTGTTGGCTTTAATATTCGAGAGGCTACCTGTGAGAGACCGGGGACGGGCGGCACAAGTGTGTCGCGCGTGGAGGGATGCCGCCGACAGGAGATCCGTTTGGCGAGGTGTAGAAGCTGCTTTACATCTGAGAAGACCAGCACCAGTGCTTTTTGCATCATTAGCTAGACGAGGAGTACGGAAACTACAGGTACTATCACTAAGAAGAGGCTTGAGAGACGCTGTAGCAGCGTTACCTGGTCTAGAATCGTTGTCGCTCAGTGGTTGTTATAGTGTAACGGACACAGCACTAGCCAGTGCATTCGCCGCAGAGCTTCCAGCATTAAGAAGACTGGATTTATCTTTGTGCAAACAAGTAACTGACTCATCACTTGGAAGAATAGCTCAGGCACTAAGTAACTTAGAAGAATTGGAGTTAGGTGGGTGTTGTAATATAACAGATACAGGTCTTCTATTGATAGCGTGGGGATTAAAAAAACTGCGTCGTTTAAATCTACGATCATGTTGGCATGTAAACGATACAGGTATAGCTCATTTATGTGGAGGAGTTGATTCTAGAGGGACGCTAGACTTAGAACATTTGGGATTGCAAGACTGCCAAAGGTTGACAGATGAAGCGCTTAAACATGCAGCAACTGGTCTTCCAAATTTGAAATCTATAAACCTATCTTTCTGCGTAGCCGTCACAGATGCTGGGTTGAGGCACCTAGCACGATTACAGCATTTAGAAGATATAAATTTAAGAGCCTGTGACGGCGTTTCAGATGCAGGAGTAGCCCATTTAGCGGAAAGTGGCAGGTTAAGAGCACTAGATGTATCGTTTTGCGATAAAGTTGGTGACGAGGCACTGTCACATGCGACTCTAGGATTATCAGGATTGCGCTCCTTATCTTTGAGTGCATGTCGACTAACAGACGAGGGGCTAGAACGGGTCGCTAGGTTATCACAACTAGAGACGTTAAATATAGGCCAGTGCACAAAGGTCACGGATAGAGGCCTGAAGGCTTTGGGTGATGGACTACTAAATTTGAAAGCGATAGACTTATACGGCTGTACGTGTATAACGCCACAAGGCTTGGACCATATCGTGAAGTTGCCTCAGCTCAGTGTACTTAACCTCGGCCTGTGGCATGTGCGGTGACCACACACACACTAGTCCGTGTCTGCGTGTTTGTGTGAGTGAGACGGCCATGTTGAAGTGAAGGAGCGTCAAGGTTGTATACTCAGGACAGTGAATAAAGGAATTAACCAATTTAAAGATATTATAACGAATTATTGTTAGGATGTGGGGTTGCTTTCTTTCTAAATGTTCTGTTTTCATCCAGTTAAGTTGTTGTTTACATTTGTTGTATTTGGATTCTGTGATTTGAAATTAATTGTCCTAAGTCGAGTTTCGAAGAAAGTTGCCCCAGCACCTAGTCGCTATATTGAGTCAGATCTTTTTAATTGGCAAGTTGTCCTTATCAATTTAAACAATATGTTTATGTTTTTATATTCTGATGACGTATTAATGATTAAAGCCGTACTTCCTGTATAAAAAAAAGAACGAAACCATTAAAAAGATCTGTCTTTAATATAATTGCTCCATTAGTTAGGTAGATATTTAGCCATTCTTCAAATTGAGTTTTCTGTTCGACTTCATGTGACATTTAATTTTAGGGTTTGTTAATAGTAAGTTTTATATTGTTATGAACACAATGGTCGGGGAAACCCCGTGTATCCTAGTATTGGAACATACGTATTAGGTAAACGTTTATGTTTTATTCAATAATTTTGTTCGTCATGACTTCAAAATATACTCAAAACGAAAAAGTTGAATCATCCTTAGTATTATTTTACGGAAGCGTGTTATAATATCATCGAAATAGACATCCGATCAAAAGTATCATAATGTATATAAAGAATTTTTTTTTCGAAATTTCTTTACGTTTTAATCCCTATCGATATAATTAAACATAAAATGCATTCTTTTTGTATATTTTTTCGCGTAAAAAAAATATTGTGGATACTACTTAAATAAAAAATCTATAATGATAGAGCTTTAATTTTCGAGCAGCTAACCCAATTCCAATTAGTTTTTGAAAAGTATCCTTTTGTAGGTAATTGACGATGGAATAGAACATTCATATAAAAAAAAAAATACCAGCAAAAGATAAACTAGAAACTAGGTACCTATCTATAGACAATATTTCGTCATGGCTAAAGTAAAAACTTTGAATCTAGCGTGATAAAGGAGACGTTGATTTATATCAACCATTTATAATGCTGCCTATTATCACATTTTTTTCATAAAAAATGATCAAACCTTGACATACTTTTTCTTTAAGTTGGGTAATACTGTCATGGGTGAAGATTATGTAGTTCACTACAAGGGCTCTAAAAAGTGAAACGAAAACTTGATTACAAATAAAAATATTAAAATTATAAAATACGTAACCCATCGTTTAAGATTAATTTTTTTTCCAATAAAATTCTTTGTTACTTTTTGCGTTATGAAGACTATATTTTATGGTGAATGATTTTGTTGATTTTCAGATTTGTTTTAGTTAATCTAATGCCAAATTATTCCTTTTATAAAAAAGACGAAAAACAATAAACACCAAAACTCGTTTAGTTATTAAAAAATGCGATAGATCAGTATGTTTTCTGCCAAGTAATTTTGATAGAACATAAGAATACCTGAAATATATCTGTTTGCCATTTTCTCTCCATCTATTCTCAAAAATCCCTAAAAAAATGCTTCAAGAAACTTACTATTCTTTTATGATATGCGACAAAATGTTCATACTTACAATATAAATGAACGTCATTATGATAAATGAAGGACCAAAACAATTTAATAAAAATGTGGGAGATCGATCCGTAATCTGAAATATTGAAAATAATGTTCTTTGGCCACAAATCTCGAAATGGTTTTTTAATCGGTTAAAATATTTTTATCTTCACTCGTGAATTAACTGGCTTCGTATTTTGGATTATCGATAACGCTTATAAATTGGATTTCGACATATAATAAATTCACTTTTACCATATTTTAATTATAATTTAATTTTTAAATATCTGTGGACATGTATATACATGTATCGTGTAATCTTACCGATATTTTTGTGCCAAATTGTAATTATTTATCCTTTAAAAAAATAAAGCTTTGAATTGCACAATAATTGGAATTTGTGTTCCATATCTCCTTATTGCATCTCCAAATTAGCAGAGCTTTAGAAGTAATATTCGTATCAGGAAAAAGTTGCCACAAATATGATAATTTTCAAACTCAACCCATTGTTGTCAAATTAGAATTGCCACAAAGGAGACAGTAATAGCTTAAGAATATCTGGTCAATTCAATTCTTTATGGTATGTCAGGTTTTCTAAAATAAAAAAAAAAACTTTTCGAAATAAAAATACCTACATTGTAAATTAATTATAATCAAACAATGTAATTATGCCATAAATCAACAATAATAGCTAATGTCTTGTTATTGGATATGACAGCTTTATGTTAGTATATATATTTGAGATTAGACAGGATTTTATAAATTCAACCCTTAGAACGATGAAAAAGGGGAACATGTTGGAATATAAAACATTAATTGACATAGAAACTATTTCGGAATAAACGATAGAAACGTTGCTTGCTCCTTTTTAGGAGTTATACACGTATGAACTGAATAGTTCGAGAACGCGTGCAATACAATTTTGTTAAATATTAACCGTTTTGTTTTGGCTATAACTTCATATTTTAACTTCAATTTATGTTATTTCTTTTTGAAAAATTCAACGTTATCAAAAAACACTTTTCTTGTTTTTATTCTGTTAGTAAAATAAAATGAGTTAATTATTTTTTCTTTGCTTATTAATATTGTATTATGTACTAGCGACCCGCTCCAGCTCGCACGGGTAGTATATAAAGTATCGTCTGAAAATTTTATACAGAAATGTAACTTTCCGAGATTAGCGCATACAAACAGATAGAGAACATTGGGGGATTTTACAATATTAGTGAATGGAAATATACAGTTCTGAGGGCAAAATTAGTTTGATGATATTTTGGTAAGTTGAATACGAACTTATCTCAATTTATATAATTGGTTTTCTGACTTTAATAAAGATAAGTTTCAGTTACTATTCTACTTTTAGATATTTTTCAAAATAATAATAGAACTACCTAAATCTGTTGTGAACTCCACTTTCAATAAATTTGTCATCATTTATTTAACCTTTTCCATCTTGGTACTTTGTAATTGTTCTTTTGTGTCATTTAATTTTATTACTTAGGTAATTAAATTTGGTTTATCGTTTCTATAAAAGTGTGCTAAATTCTTATTGTCATGTTTGGGGTATGTAAAACAATTTATAAAGTTCAAATGATACCAATAAATTTTGATAGATATTTGGAAATACTAATTTCTTTAGTTTTCTTCTTTTTGAGATCCAACTAAAATAATATACTCTTACATCATTACGCAGCCTGTTTGAAAAAATAACACAGTCACTCACAAACATACAGTTATTACAAAAAGTTTATAATAACGAGAAATTATTTTGCCTGCCCCATTTCTTGTTCCATTAGAATTTAGATTTAATGATTTATCCCAAATGACGAAGATCTCGTTTATATTATACGTAATTTGATATTATTAAGTGATTATTTTTGTATTTAACTGTCACATGAGGTCGAACTGGATTCAAACGTTGTATACTTCAAAGATACGTTGTTTTTGTACAAAACGAATGTAATATAGGAAAAATGTATTAAAAGTCATCGTTTAAGTTAAAAATGAATTTTATTTACCTCTTACTTTCAACTTTTATGATTTTTTTTATACTATCTTTCATACATAGTACATATATTCTCATTCTCCTGTGAGAATGAGAGTATATGTACTATGTATGAAAGCTAACAGTATTGAAAACACTGAAAGGCCACGTTCAGCTGTATGGCTTAATGATAGAAATGAGATTTAAATAGTGACAGATTGCTTCGCAATACAAGAAGAATCACATGTTTAAAAGCCCATCCCTTAGTCGCCTTTTACGGCATGCATTGGGTAGGGATCAAATGGTTTTTCTTCTTTAACTTTTTTCTCTTAGATTTCACGGGTCTACACCCCGGATCTATACAAGAATTAAAACTAACGAAACAAAAAATTTACAATTGATAAAAAATAAACTAGGTAGGTACCTACTTACATTAAAAAAATTAAGATAAATAAATACAAGACAATATTCATCAACACAAATAATAAAAAAAGAACTTAAGTAATAATATAGTTCTTTAATTTCTTCATAAATTGTGTTCAGAGATACTGTAATTTCTATAAGAGTTAGCAACAATTGGATCGTCTGGTGTTATTTTGATTTCAGACTGGCTTTAAATTGATACTTACTACAAATTGGACTCAAGATTTATAATCTGTGTGCCGTGTGGTTGTCGGCACTTGAGAATAGAACCGTGGAAGTCGTAATAGGCGACTAAGGGATAGGCTCATAAACTTTTAATTTTAACAGATTTTCTTATCTCTAAAAATGACGTCAAATCATAATCTTAAAGTAACGTAGTCGATAATGACCGAAGTCGAGGCACGGGGCATTACATACGATATCTTATCTTTGTAAAATTTTGGTCGTAAATAAAATGTTGATAAACATAAAGATGTCCTTCTCTATCGCACAAAACTTGACATATGTGTAAATAGTACCTGCTGAAATTTTTGATTATGTTCTTTGTCTATGATTTGCCTTTGAATCACATCCGAACAGAGTTTTTGAAAACTAAACTATTACGAATATAATATCACCTCGAAAAGACTGATTTTTAGGCCTTTTGGCTATAGGCCACAACAATCGTTTTGGATAACTTTTAATGGTGCAATTGAGATTCAAATAGTTACACGTTAATAGCCCATTGCCTAAAAGAAGTTAATTTGCCTATCCCTTAGTTGCTTTTGCGACATCTATGGAAAATAAGGGGAGAGTTCATATTCTATTTATTGCCGGCACTAACACAATTTTCGGGACTATTACAATTTATGATACTATTATACCTACAAGTGGAAAGAGGTAGTTTCTGCCTACCCCTCCGGGAAAGAGGCCTGATTTTATGTTGTGTTTGTATTATACCTACAATTTAAAAAGAAACCTTTAACCAAAATGTTGTGTAGGTACAGGATAACCTACCTTTTTCGGTGACGTAATGTGTTGTTGTCGAAATATCAAGAAGATAATAGATAACACTGTCGTCGTTTATCATAACAATCGTTGGGAATGTCATTTGCGCGTGAGTGGATGAATTGTAGGAAATAATTAAAACAAACGTTTATTGAAAAAAAAAAAATACGCTTTTTATTTAAATAAATACCTAACAAATGTGTAATAAATAATATTTTTAAAGAAATACGTAAGTGTCGAGTTAAAGGATTAAAAAAAAAACAAAAAGAAAGTTAATAAGTCTAAAATTTTCGAAAAATTAGAAATTAAGTGTTTCTATCAGCAATGCAAGTCTAACTTGAAAAATATTTTTTACTGTTTACTACCCAACAATGAATTATAAACCTATTATTTTGTATGATCAATTGAAAAGTAGGCCAACATTCTTCATGGCTGAATTGACGCTGTACGTACGCCTCGTCATCTCCAGTCAAGGTTTTGTGAAGGATGATTTCATTACTCAATGGTTTTCTACGAAATACCTATGACTTGTTTAACTAAAATATAAATATATTAGTAATACCTATAGTGCGTTTATGCAGAATTCTTTTTTTGCCATGTGGTTCCCGGCACCAATATAAAAAGAATAGGACCACTCAATTTCTTCTTTCTCCTCTTTCTCGTGGATGTCGTAAAAGGCGACTAAGGGATAGGCTTGTAAGCTTGGGATTCTTCATTTAGACGACGGGCTATCAACCTGTCACTTTATATGAATCTCAATTCTATTAGTAAGCCAAACAGCTGAACGTGGCCGGCCTATCAGTATTTTCAATACTGTTAGCTCTGTCTACCCCGCAAGGGATATAGACATGATTATATGTATGTATGTCTTTTTTTGCCGTCTTGATAATCCTTATCTCTCTGGAGAGTTGCTCGGGATAGGCCTTTTTAAACACGATCCTGGATTGGAAAGCTTAGTTATTTGCACGAAGAACCTAACCCATAATGAATCATTACTTGGACTATCGAATATTTTTATAAGAAAAAGCATTTATAGGCCCAACTTTTTCAAGAAAACGACGAGCCTGCGTGGAAATGTATCACTTACTATGAAAATTTGCAAATAGAAAGTATATTCTGCGCTCTCTATCGCGAAACTGGCTTGATTATTATATAAGTAAGTGTGATATATATATAAGGTATGTGATTTATCTTAAGTATGTTCATGTAGGTTTATATAATATTATTTATAGCATATATAAGTATCTCGGTATATTGAGAAAAGAATTTACTATTAGTTAAGTCAACGCTACCCGCGTATATTGTCTTTGTCAATGTGTGAAGTTATATCCACAATTTAAAGGTTATCTAAAAGAGATCTTTTAAGGGATAAGGTCGCCTTTTTATGCAATGTTTTTAAATGCATGTGAATTTGTTGTAATTTATTGTGGTGCAATATAGTATCGTTTACTCCGGGAATGAATGAAATAATTCAACAATTAAAACAGAACGATGTTTAATGCAAAGGATGCATCCAATTGAAACTATTAGTCACTTAACTCAAGAAAATATTTAATAATGTACACATAACACATAATTAAGAAAAGAGGTAGGTATTAAAGAGAAATTGGGCAGCATTTATCGCAGGTGCAGGATAAACAAATAAATTGAGGGCCACCTACAAATGAATATTAGGTTTTTAGCAAAGCCCAAGGGAACTAAGATTAGTTTTTACCGGGATGAATTTGGTACCCTTTATCCTTCTCTAGTCTCTTAATTATATGTACGAGAAATTTCAAGAATGTTGGTTCAGAAGAAAAGGCGGTTACAAATGAACAAGCTGTTTTTCGCGTTTATAATTAAGGATGGATAAATATCTTAAAAGTGAACTCTGAGACACACACTATAAAAGATGTGATCTCCCCTCCGGGAGAGACACTGAAACAATGTTTAAATATCATGAATTATTTTGTCTGCAGTTTAAAAGATTATTAATTTATAATACGTACTCATACACAAGATTTTATCTCTTTCTGGGAAGACAGAGCCACCAGTGTCGAAAAAATTGAAGGGCCATCAACTGTATGGCTTAGTGATAGAATTGAGATTCAGATAGTGACAGGTTGCTAGCCTATCGACTAAAAGAAGAATCTCAAATTATTGTGCAGTAAACTTCTAAATTCTTCTCTCTTAATATGAATCTTCTAAACAACTTTAGTACAATAAGGTTACTTTGAAACAATACAATGCCCCGACTCTGCCCACTTTTCGCCGCCAACCGCGTTGCGTAGTTTCAGGGACGAGAAACAATAAGTAAGTATGTATAACCGCTCATTCTGATAATATCATAGAAGTAAAGTCACAATTATAATTCTAACTAAGTACTAAATATATCCATTTCTTGTACTAAAATGTTGAAAAATCTTAAGGGAAATTTCTTTACGTTGCAATTACTTATAAGAGTTTTTAACAATTTATAAAATTTTGTCTTTTGTTTACTAAAAAAAAAAAATGGATTACACATTCCTTACTGAGTCAACTTTACTCAGTTAGATCTTTGCAAAGAAATCCAAGCCATTGGTCCACTTCATCAACTGATGCTCCACTGTTATCTATCAAAATTAAAAAAAAAAAACATAACTCCTTAATGTTCTTACTCTGTCTTACTACATCGGTGTCAAAGAGAGATCCTATTTCTAAATAGCCGGGACACAAACGGGGCAGATTATTCTCTATATTTTCTGTAACATTATGGTACCAGATACCTACCTTCAGAAACGTCCCTAACGGTTCAAGCCCTTTGTCGGTATTATGTCTGTGGACGCTTGGAACTTTGAACCGTTTTTTTTTATTCGAAATACTTGAGCGAAGGATATCTGTTTTTTGGCTTCAACTGCCTTCAACGTTGGGCTTTTGTTTGAAAAATAAGTTATTGTTCTACGATTTTGAACAATGTTTCTTAACAGTAAAATTTGTAAGTAATAACTGGTTTCATGTTATACAGTAATAGATAAGTATTTTCTTTAATAACGTAGGAGGTAGCTCTGGGTCTTTATGTGATTTCATTACGAATGCTATCTTTTTACCTAGTTACTGAAGTCTGTAATGAGCGATTTACTAAATGCAAGTAAGTAAGCACTTACCAGGCTGAAGAAAAAAACACTAAAAGAGATATCATGATATGTCTTAAGCACTCATAGCGTAGTGTCACTGTCACCAAAAAATAACAAGAATCGCAAGTATATGAATTTCCTAAGAAGTTCAACTTGTTTGTTTTTATATTTTCTGGTGACATAACCATCAATATGAAGAATAATATGAATAGCACATTGGTCTTAGCAAATCGCAAGAGAAAAAAAAACATATTTACAAAATTTCAACAAAAACATCCTTTTCCCATAGTACAAAATTAGTGACATAAGTTGTAAAAAAAAAACCAGGCTATGTATTCTCCACTTAAATATGTTTCTCCGTGTCGCGAGCGGACATTTAGGGTGTAAGAAAAAGTCGGCATTTTCAAATTAAGAATACAAAACAGTTTGTTTAAAATAAATCCAGGGTAATTATAATTCTATTTATGGTTTTTTTTTGACAATTGGCAATAGTGCGCAATGGTGTTTGTAAAGTTTCACTTTTATGGTTGGCGGATGTATGTCTGTCTTTTCAAGACATTTCAAACAATAAATAGTCATAATAGCTACGTTATTACGCTTTTTAGCGCAATTTAGATACAAATGTTAAAATTAGTATTGTCTTTTTTTCGTCTTTGCGTAAATATTGTTCAACCAAATGATTTATAGTTTACCCTTTGTCCACTTAACCAGTTACAATTACGAGACCTTATTTTCTCTGTTTGGCAATTCTGTAAGAAAAGAATTTATTGTTTTAGTTTCGTTACTTTGTCTATTTCCGATATTAGGTAACACCACCTTTTGCGGAGAAATGGATATATGTATGTAATAAGTCAATATATTATACTTTACATATAATTAAATCTTTTCACAAAAGAAATAACCACCAAAAAAAAGCATGTATTAGGAAGTCTAGAAAATGTTCAGCAATATACAAACAAGCATATATGTATGTACCCGTCTCCTCCGACGTTCGAGGCGTGTTCGAGTTCATCTTGAGGAAGAGGTTCCCGAGGGCCCTAGATGAAGCCTGCTCCTCCTTTTGAAGCAGATACATTGCGACCAAAGAAGAACAAAGAATAAATGAACCAAAATAATATGTTTTGCAAATCCTCCCCATCTTCCCCACGCAAAAAGCACCGTGACAGGTCGACTTAACTTAAGCGAGAACTAGAATTCCAGATTTAACCTTGACCTTTCATGGTCGACTTAACTCTGGAACTCTAGTTGTCGCTGCAAGAAAAATCAAGATGTCCATTTAATTATATGGCATGTATCACTTAAACCTAAAGCGGCTTTGAAGCAATGCGAACCTACAAAACCCCTAAAACGGACCTTTAGCTTTGAAGCACAGCTAAGGATACAACCGTGAATATACAGAAACAATAGAGAGAGACAGAAATAGTATTCTCTTTCTGTTTCTCTTACTTTCACAATTTGTAAACAGCACATTTCAAAGACTTTGACATAAAGACGATTCGACGTAAAAGACAAACCTTTTCATAGATTTGAATACACAATGGGGTAATTGCAAGTCGACCATTATTACAAAAGTGTTTATTAATAAGTATTTACTTTTATGGTTATTATTTTGTAATATTTATGAAACTATTAAAACATATTTATTTAATTGCTTTTAACAAAAAAAAAATCTCATCATTTATTTTTATTATACGTTGCTTTCTGAAGAATAAATATTAAAGATATCTATGAAAAACTATTAATACTTAAATAATAGGTATTCCTAATGAAACCTACTTTTTAATTTTCCTTTTGATTGCCACCCTGGGCGAAAAGAAATTAGTTCGTTTAATTTAAAAGTATATAATTATAGTGCTTTGAAAAGGTAAGGTATGTAGTGAGTTGATAAAAATAAAAGTTAGTAAAGAAATACTGCAATAATGAAAAAAAATAATCAAGTTGTCGTTTCTAAGTATTTTATGATAATCTATTTTATTAAGCCTTTTGGTGTTAGTAAGTAAGTACATGTATCCAATTGATAACGACATAAACCGATGAGCTTGCAACTATGCAAAGGTCGTGGAAAGTGGAAAGATGTACCTAGTCTACGTAACACTTAAAATAGCTAAAACAGTTCGCCGTATTATTTTATCGTTATCCTGGTGTTGAAACAAGGCTTATATGATTATACGTAAAGTTGTTGGAGATGAAACGAGTTATACTTCCGTAATATTGATATTTTCATCAATCCATTGTCTCTCTAAACCTGACATCTGATTGACACGAAGGTCGTTAACTATCAATTAAAAGTACAGGTTCAAAGAGATTAAGAGATTAAACGCGAACATAAAATAGAATCTAAAACCCTTAATGAAACCTCTATGGTCTAATTATTTGTTTTCCTTATCATTTTAACTCTGGCTGGTAAGAGAGGCATACAATTTAATAGTTCTTAATTCAAATTGTTATTTTCAAAAATGGCTAACTCGACCTTTGATAGTACAATGAGGAGAACAAAAGTTGCCTTATTACTGTCTGGAATTAAACTGGAAGATTTCAAATTTGGCTCGATCACGGAGATGTTATTTAAATACTTATTTTACTTTAATTTTATTTGGCTAGGGACAGATGTGGTCGGCGAAGTGTTTGGTTTGATCGAAGGCGTTCAACTGGGGAAGAATTTTATCGAGCTATCTCTGACAATACCGTGCATGGCTATAAGCTTTTTGGGTACAGCCAAAGGCATATTTTTGTTTCAACATCAGAACACTATTTTCAAAATCATTCGCAAATTGAAAGATATACATCCTGACGAGGCTACAGAACTAAATGTAGATGATAATGAAACTGAAGGAAAGATTACTACAGAATCAATAAAGTTTTTAAATCTAGTAAATGTAATGTTTACTATTATATGTTCGGCAGTAGTTGTGGCATTTTGCTTATTACCAGCGGCTGCTATGGCGTATACGTTTTATACTACAGGGAAAATAGTTTATGAATATCCGTATTTAACCAAATACTTCTTCAATCATTACACTTTGGAGAGGTGGCCATTTGTTTATTTTCACCAGGTTTATTCAAGTAAGTATTTAGGTGTTAATAATAATTCTTGATCTCGTTTTCATTACTAGTAGCCTATTAGGATCCTTGATCAAATCTGAGAATTCAGGCGAAAGGTCAAGTCAAGAGTAACTGACACCTGGGAGCTTGCATGAAGAGAGTTATGAATGTATTTAAATCAAGTAAAGAAATATGCTTACCAATAAGTTTAATTTCAGCTGTTATAGTGGCTGCAAATTTAATGGGCGCAGACACTCTTTTCTATTCGCTTTGTTTATACGTAGAAATGCATTTCCAACTGCTTTGCAAACGATTTGAAGTATCCACTGTTGGTAATGAGATAGTCGTTAAGAAATCGTTCAGAAATTGTGTGGAAAGACATCAGGAATTGATTCAGTAAGTATGCAGATGATCTAGAACCTGAAGGTTCTTAGTTATTGTATCTTAGCTAAAAATATTTAGAGTAGGAACTGGTTGACAATAACTCTGACTAACAAGTCTGATTCCGTAATCAGGTGATTCGAAGCCCTAAATTACATGTAGGTATAGCCCCAAAATAAGTTTGAAACTGGTTTTAAAGGATAACAGTCAATGAGACATTTTATAATCAATAAATACCTATATAGATAAACATCCCAAGACCCTTGCCAATCAGAAGACGTATTTTTTTATCATGAACTGGCCGGGGATGGAACCTTGGTTATTGATACTCAGCGGCTACACAGCACACTAGCATAAATAAAATCACGCCTTTTTCCCGGAGGGGTAGGCAGAGACTACATCTTTCCATTTGCCACGATCTCCCTTCATGCAAGCTCGGCAGTTTCGGGTACTCTTGACCTGACCCTACGAGCCTTTTTGCCTTTTTGGACAGTTTCTGACTGCTCATAAAGACATTCAATCATTCATTATGTTCCCCGCGTTCACTCTCCTTTCAATATCACTATCACACTTGCCATCTGATGTAAACTAAACCAGATTAATAAAGTTTATTATTAGTGACTCTGTCAGTTGTAGTTCTTTGAATGAACTCATCATATTCAAATCAGACAGTCATATACATAATTATATACCATAAAGTGACTCCGAATGGATGATTACGGAACATGATTCAGAAAAATCTCTTATTTCTTGACGATAGCATTTCTTAATGTCACATCATATAAATTCTGTTAATTTGCAGACTAGTGGACAATATGGAGGTGTTGTACACAAAATCAACGCTTTTCAATATCCTCATGAGCTCAGTCCTCATTTGTCTTAATGGCTTCATATTAACGGTAGTATTAACTTATTTTTACTTAGGATAATTTTACTGATTTTAAAGTTTCGCGTTGCATTATAAGTACTTATAATAAATAATACAGGTATTAAACGCCGAGTGTCGTAGCTCGGTGACCACGTATTGTAACATGAATCAAAACGTTCGAGATAAAATAAAGGTACGTTACGTGCGCGTTTACCTAATACTTACCTGTATTATTTATAATTAGCTGTGCCCGCGATATTATACATATATTTTTACAGACTAAAAGAAATAACTAGCACAAAGTAATTTCTCGTTTTAATTTTTAGTTTTAAGGACTTGGCTTCCAGCTCAGCCTGGCACATTCTTTCCTCCATTGTTTCCCAATAGAATTTTCATTTACATGAAGGTGATGTCCAAATTTCAAGTTTGTACATTCTATGGCTTAGTCTGGGCGTTGATGAGACAGCCACCCTTGTTCTTTTATACAATGAAAGTAAGTGCAGAAATTTTATAAGGTTCTTATTTTTTAGATGACGAGTGATGTAACCATCATGATTATGTTCATGACATTTTTATCAATGAATTTATCGCAAACATATCTGTTGTGTTATTTCGGAGATTTGCTCATGAAATCGGTAAGATTTTGGTCACATTTATGTTTAAAAATCACATCACGTCTGTAGTTCAAAGGAGTAAGGTTTGATATCTAAAGAGGGCAGTTAATCTGTTCTGACGTTAATTTATTTTTATATCAAGAGAATAACAACATTTTTATGACATTTGTGATTTCTGAACACCAAAACAGAACCGATTTTCTAAATTTCTTCTACATTTCTCGAAGAAAAAAATTTACCAATTATTGATGAAAATTTAACTTGAGAATTTTTGACGCAGTAGTTATTAGTAAGTACGTTTGATCTTAAATAGTTCTACTTATAAAATGCAAAAATTAATTCCAGAAATATCGATTTATTACAGAGTATGGCAGTGAGTTTAGCTATTTACAAATCGCCATGGTACAACACGAACAGCTACATGAGGAAGAATATACTCTTCGTTATAAAAAGGTTACATACATACATACATATAATCACGTCTATATCCCTTTCGGGGTAGACAGAGCCTACAGTCTTGTAAATACTGATAGGCCATGTTCAGCTATTTGGCTTTAAGATAGGATTGATATTCAAATAGTGACAGGTTGCTAGCCCATCGCCTAAAAGAAGAATCCCAAGTTTATAAGCCTACCCCCTTAGTCGGCTTTTACGACATCCATGGGAAAGAGATGGAGTGGTCCTATTCTTTTTTGTATTGGTGCCGGGAACCACAAGGCACCATATAAAGGTTTCCCTTTTTTTTCAATTCTTTCCAAATAACTGACCGTTGATACCGTTGTCTTCATACCCACCTGATCACAATCCTAGGAATATTTTCAGGGTTTGTTATAAGTTTTGTTAACCTCAAAAAGAGAAAAATAAGGCAATAAGGAACACTGTATGTGCATTTTGATCATTTTCCATCCTTCGTAGCTTTCGCGACGCCATTTTTTTCAACAACATGCCAATGTACAAACTATCATTCTATTATATTATATTTCATAATATTCTATTCCCTTTTTATTATGAAATGAACAGAAAAAATTCTCGTAAAATGTCACTGTAAAAACTTTTCAGTATAAAATACGTACCTATCCATTTTTCTGAGCTTTCAAGCACGTGAACGCTCAAGTTTTGAAAGAACTTTGTTTTCCAGAGCGCAGAAGCCGTGTAAGCTCACAGCTTGCAACTTTGCAGATTTGAATCTGAATGCTTTTGCTACGGTGAGCTTTTGTTTTTTTTAAAAAAACTTATTTTTTTAGTAATTTTACATATTAACCTACATACATATATATTTTCACGTCTATATCCCTTGCGGACTAACAGACTTGAAAATATTGAAAGGCCACGCTCAGGTGCATGGCTTTATAATGGAATTGAGGTTCAAATAGTAACAGGTTGCTAGCCCATCCCATATAAGAACTCCAAATGCATTAGCTTTTCCCCTAGTCGCCTTTTACGACTTATATCGGAAATATTCTGGGTTAGTGCCGGACATCACATGGCGAGGTTAATATTTATAAGGATTTATAAGAACGAAATATAATTTTGGCAAATTACATTTTGAAACCTACATCTAAGGTAAGCTTGTATGAAGAGACTTGTAAATTTGGATGAATCGAGAGTATTTCGGGATCGTTGTAAGTGGATAGATGTAGTCTCTGCCTACCCCTCTGCGAAAGAGACGTGATTTGCTTATTTTTGTTACCCATTAATACGAGTAGGTACCCTAACTACGTCATATTATCAACATAATAAATGTTTTAGAACTGTCAAATCTTGTCTTAGGAATTACTTGATTTAAAATAAATAATTAGTAAGTACTAAGTATTCTTCGATTACTTATTAGCGCTGTCTGCCTGGTAAGAGATAGAGATATTATATTTAAACGTTAGTATATTATAAGAACTTATTTGAAAAATCTTGAAGTAAGCATGATTTATTTTTGTTTTACAGATAATAAGCAGATCGTGGTCTTTATTTGCACTGCTTAGAAGCGTGTATGATTAGAAGAAAAAAAAAATAACCCCTTAACTGCTTTCAGATTAAAATTAAAGAACTTAATCTGTTGTAACAACTGAGTATTTATTTTAAAGTATCTAAGCTTTGGTTACCGTAGTGAATTGAAAGATTAATATTGAATTTTCACTAAGTGTATAACGATTTGCCAATTCAATTTTCATGTATTAATTCTTTTTTTTTAATTAATGAAATTGCAGATTTTAAAAAATTGAATTCTAAGATTATTAGAAACAAAAGTATGCAGCAAAATACTTAATAATCATTCAGATTTCTATAGTCCTATATATTATTATGTAGTGTATAGCTATCTATAAGCTAATCTCAATTACTAAGCGAACTCTATTTTCGAGTAGGCAAGTAGCAGTGTTAGTAAAAGCCCATAGCGTTTCAAGGGTTAGAAAACAATTTTCATTATTCATTCCAATGTTCCTTAATGCTAAAACTTATAAGGTTCAAAAACGAGGATTATCTGTTTAATTAAATTTGTTCGTTTCTGCATTCCTACCAAATTATTAATACCACTGTTTTCGTCTTTATTTCTTTGTAGTTTAGGTTGATTTTGTCTTAAATTATTGTAAGAACGAGTGTAGTTCTAAATACGAAGACATAAGAGCGGTTTTCAAATTTCGAAATCGAACAGCCACACACCGTCTACAAAGTTGTAAATGTTGTCATAATAAACCTTATTGCTATCGAAATAAAAGTCGTTTTTGTGCATATTTTAAGTAGCACGTAGGTTGGCAAGACATGACAGCAGGTACCCGTGTGCGACGGCATGCAACGAGAATGCTACACAAGAGGTAAAAACAGAGAGATATGAAAATAAATTGAATCAACGTTTGAATTTTATTTTACGATTTATTTGCTTCAAGTTTTTTTGCACGATAAGCTTCTCATTTCTTCACGTATGAGAAATTTTAGAAACCAATTAATCATGTTAATTTAGGGTGTTTAGGAATGTATTTGCCGAATTTCATCGAAATTTAAAATCTGTAGTTTTCGAGTGTTTTTAATGGTTACAAAATATGAATAATCTAAATTTATTGTCTCTTTTAAAACTACAGAGGATTATTCCCAAAGTGCAATGCTACGTACCTGTAATGCCGTTATAAGTTTAATTACGACTGAATACCTACAATAATACCTGATCTACTTTATCAAAAAAACTTTAGCTCCACAAAAATCCGAGGATAAGACATTCCATTCTACGCAGTGTATATCCTATCCGTCCCTGACTGACACGAAGCAGGCGGTACACTACACACGCTGCATTTTTTCCATTTTTTTTTTTCAAAACTCAGTCTTGGACGTAGACACGTGAATCGCATGGAGTTTTTACTTTATAGATGTTCGTTTCGTAAGCTTCGGGGTGGATTGGGTACGGCTACAGATGAATGATCGAACGCTGTTCGAATATATTCGAATTATGAATTTTTATGACAATAGTTATTCGTACATTTTGCACTTTACCTTTATTAGCCGTGGCCTATTTTTACCCTAGAAAACATTTTGTTGTGGTTGTGTTAACTAACTAAAGCACAGTTATGCATTAAAGCCAAAGAAAAATCTTGAAACCTTTTTCCATGTCTTACTTTCTGTAGCTCAAAATTGACTATATTTGTGGTATGAAGTCTCTGTGATTCTGCACCGTAAAAGCTTTGCCGAATCATTCAATAAGTATTTAAATCATACAAAATATAACTAATATGTTTATTTTCATCTTCTTATTTGCAAAATCTGGGCCTTGAAGACGACAGCAAAGCTGGAAATACGCATACATACCTATATCGGAAACTAGTGCAGTGCACCATAATTCTTTAAGGGTTAGGTCTCGCAGAGGTCGCGGAGGTCAGACGAGTCGCATCGTATAAAATGTGACCTAGCCAATCTAGTTTCATGGTCAAGAGGTGCACGCCAGGGTCCTCTCCACTGTGGTGAGGATGTCATTGTAATTTACGCCTGGTGGAAGACTCTATCGAGCAAAAACTTATTTAAGCAACTGGATGAAAATCGCAATACATAGATCAAGTTCCGCGGCACGCGGAGGATGAACCGCAGTGTTGCCAACTCTTTACTAAGAGATGGCGTTATTTCGTTCCCCTTTAATTAGTATCAAACCATCGGTTTGATTTTCTTCTACCTGAAATCCTTAAAAAATCCATGATAAAGCTTAATTTTCACAAATGTTTAATAGAAATTTATTGACCGAGCGAACGAAACGAGTGAGGTCTACCAATCAAATTGATGCGAAAATATCTACATTTTTAGGCGTGATTATATGCATGTACGTTTGTAACGTGATATCGTGGTCCGATTTTGATGAAATTTAAAATATATATAGGATCTATCAATGGAATTTTTAAGTAGGGTGGAGAATCAAAATCGCTTAAGTAGTTTTTGAGATACGAGATTCACAATTTTATATAGAAACATAAACTCTAAAAACGTTATGTTGGCATCACTGGATCATCGTGTTTGATGATATTATGTATCAACTATGCATTTAACCGTGTCAAACATGATTTATACCAACCTTATTTTTATCAAGTGTAAAATTAAAAATAGTCATACGGCCATAAATTAGAAATAAAGTGCGTAAATGTCACAGAAGTACCCCCGCGGAACAGGTTGTAATTTATGTGTTGTCAATTTTTTTGTATGTCTGTGTGTGTATGTGTGTGTGTGTGTGTGTGTGTGCAGACGCGGCAGGGGGCGCGGTGGCGTGCTAGGGGTGAGTGGTATAGTACAGGGTTGACACATCTTTTTAACATAAAAATTACTTTTTGTGTAAAAAAAATAATATACTGTGAATACCAGCTGCATCTCTTTCTGTGATCAGATTGTAAAAGTCAATCCAGGGAAATGCTAAAAAACTTGGGTTCGTTCTTTATTTGAATCCAATTCCGTCATTTAGCAATACAGCTGAACGTATAAATCCGTGATGTAAGTTTGTATGTACTTTTGTAGATATCATTTAGGCTACAATTTACACGCGAGATAAGAAGTTGGTAGGAGCGAAACGATTATTGTAAATGCCAAACATTAAAGTCTCTCAGAACGATGATAATTATATTTATAACTCTTACCCGCTCAAATTGGTAGATTTGAAAGAAATTTTACAATTAATATTGCGATCTCAATTCTATCATAATGCCAAACAGCTGAACGTACTATCAGTATTTTCAAGACTTTTGGCTCTGTCTACCCCGCAAGGGATATAGACGTGATTATATGGATATATGTATGTAATATTACCACGAAACCAAAGCCAATTCCAAAATTACTATACCTAATAATAAATACATTTAAAATTGTGACAGCCCTACACCTGCCAAGCAACAGCACAGCATGGGGTTGAACCATACGCCGCGCACACACACATACACACATATCGGTAATCTCACAATCGTGTGTGTGTGTGTGTTAAATACCGATAGAGGTACCGGTACCCAGCTGGGAACATGTGGACGCAAGTGGAGCGCGACCCTTGCATTTACATAATGCAAAATTTAATTTTTTTTTGGAAATGTTCGAATTTTAAATTTCAGCACTGAATTTCATCTTTTTTTTATAGATTTTTTTGCGTAATGCATAATAATAGTGCCGTGTGATTAACGGCATCAATAGAAAAAAGAATTGGACTACTACATCTCTTTCTCACGGATGTCGTTAAAAGCGACTGAGGGATTGGCTTATAATCTTGAGATTCTTCTTTTAGGCGATGGGCTAGCAACCTGTCACTATTTGAATCTCAGTTCTATTATTAAGCCAAACAGCTGAACGTGGCCTATCAGTCGTTTCAAGACTGTTCGCTCTGTCTATCTACTGCATACCTACTGTATGTATGTATGCATAATAATAATAAAAATATCAGTATTTTCAAGACTGTTGGCCCTGTCTGCTCCGCGGGTGACATAGACGTCATATGAATGAATGAATGTTTTAAATAAATTAATTAGGATACACTGACAAGCGAGAATATGTTTTAATTTTACTGAAAAATGAATGAGTAATTTTAGCAGGAATTGAAATCTATTTTTTTATGTTTGAAAGCAGTAATTAACATGACTAAAATAATAGCTATTACCAAAGTTTGGTCACAAATTCTTATTAAAATTAAATTATATTCATCAAACAAATTTTAATGAGTTCTATCTATCTACAGTATGATAACATTTTTATTGTAAGCTGAAGCGATGACACGATATGTATAAAATTACTCCTCTTAATCCCTTGCGGGGTAGCCAGAGCCTGCAGACTTGGAACGACTGAAAGGCCAAGTTCAGCTGTATGGTTTAATGTTGGAATTGAGATTCAAATAGTGACAGGTTGCTAGCCCATCGCCTAAAAGAAGAATCCCAAGATTGTAAGCCAATTCCTTAGTCGCCTTTTACGACATCCGTGGGAAAGAGATGTAGTAATCCTATTCTTTTTTCAGCCGGGAACCACACGGCAATATTATTACTATTATTCAAATAGTGACAGGTTGCCAGCCCATCGCCTAAAAGAAGAATCCCAAGTTTGTTAGCCTTTGCAAGTTAAATTTAATATTTAATGGATCATAGTTACCTACACATCCAAATGCCTGAATTTGCCCCTTATACCTTTTATCTTTTGCCAAATATCGCCGTAACTCACTCAACTTACGAAGTATTGTCGGTATTCCGACGAAAGTGAAACAAACAGTGAAACAATGTCAACCTCACATTTCGAGTTTTCGGTGCAGCATTGCACGCGCAACAAGTGGTAGGGGTGCGCGGGACATACAACTGCGGCGTCCGGGTTTTGGTGAAGCCATTGTTTTACTTACTTTTATTAGAAAGAAAAGTGTTTTTTTTTTGTTAAATGTGTAAAGTAAAATCACACCTCTTTTGCATGTAGTAAGTGGGTGCGCGGGACTTTCAACTGCGGCGTCCGGGTTTTGGTGAAGCCTTTGTTTTACTTACTTTTACATAGAAAGAAAAGTGTTTTTTTTTTTGTTAAATATGTAAAGTAAAATTATACCACTTTTGCATGTAGTAAGAGGGTGCGCGGGACATACAACTGCGGCGTCCGGGTTTTGGTGAAGCCTTTGTTTTACTTACTTTTACATAGAAAGAAAAGTGTTTTTTTTTTGTTAAATATGTAAAGTTAAATCACACCTCTTTTGCATGTAGTAAGAGGGTGCGCGGGACTTTCAACTGCGGTGTCCGGGTTTTGGTTAAGCCATTGTTTTACTTACTTTTACATAGAAAGAAAAGTGTTTTTTTTTTTTGTTAAATATGTAAAGTAAAATCACACCTCTTTTGCATGTGGTAAGTGGGTGCGCGGGACTTTCAACTGCGGTGTTCGGGTTTTGGCGAAGATACGACAAAGTTCCTGCATTGGGTTATTAACTTTTAATAGAAGGAAAAGTGATTTGTTTTTTCATACGTAACATACGCCTCTTTTATGGCTAGGCAGAGACTAAATCGTTCCTCTTGCCAAGATCTCCACATTCTTCTTTCGCTTGATCACAATTCGTAATTATCTTCATACAAGCTCGTCAGTGTAGGATACCCTTGATCTTTCGTCAAAACGTCCTCGATTTAGTTAAAGCTCTTCCCAAATTCCCATACGATTCCCATTCCCAATCTTTTACTTAAATATTTCCACTTAAACTAAGAAATTACCACAAACTTGTACATATATGCATTAAACACAATCTTTGTAATTTTCCCTTTGTTACTAACACTATTGTTACCAACAGCATATATGTCTTTGCTACTAATTAATTATGTACCCAAGTACCTACCTAATTAACACATAATTGTTCAAAATTAAGTTTTCGGTTGTTTTAAACTTTCTTAGTTACGTTTTTATTATAGAAATACCTAACTAATTAAGTTTCTAACATACGAGTATAACTTTGCTTTCTGTATTTTACGAAAAAACTACGGTCAAAATGGACGTAAAAGGCAAATTATTTAAAGAATCGTTAGAAAAAATACAGCTATCTTTCAGATTGAGTGGCATACCATTGCATAGTTCTGAAAAATTTACAACTAAACTGCGTATTCTTTTCTTCATACACTTCTTTGCCATTGCCACAGGAGTAGGGGGTGCTTTTCATTTTTTCTGCATCGGTGTAGCCAATGGTGAAGATTTCACAAAACTTACATTTATGGCCCCGTGTATGTGCTATAGCTTACTATCAAACGCTAAAGCATTTACCATGATATTAAATAGAAGAAAGATTGGCGAATTGATCGACAGTTTAACCGAAATGGAGGAAAAGACGAAGAAGTTTATAGACGGAATGTACCTTGACGAAAGAGTTTCTTTGCATAAATTTATTTTTTATTTCAATGGGGTTTACTTAATTTTGCTAGTAACCTTTCTGTTAGCTCCACTAGCTGTGATGACATTGAAATATTTTGACGGAGATTTCGAGTTGATATATCCTTTTAGTATTTCATATCCCTTCGATCCTTTTCGTGTGGTGTTGTATCCAGTGGTCTACCTTCATCAAGTTGAGACTAGTAAGTTTATTAAGCGAGATATTCAAAGAACAGAAAATATGACAGACATCACCGTGCCGTTGCCGTTACAGTCAAAGTTAACTTGTAAAAATAAAGTAGGATTACTTTTTTAATTAGATGTTTAAATAGCAAAATATCCTCGGAGTAGCCTCTCTACTTATTTTCTACTAGAGTGTAAAATCTGTATGAGTGAGTCTGAGTGTATCAGGTTGATATGATGTTATCCTGCCATTCTACCACAAAGAGCAATTTCTTAACCCATCTGTCTTGTCTTCCAGTCATCGTGGTCATAATCTTCACAAGCTCGGCTGACTATTTTTTTTACACTTGCTGTTTATACATCAGCATTCAGTTCAAACTGCTTCAACTACAATTTGAGAAAATCATCCCTAACAGAATCTGTTTCAATAAAACCACATATACTGACATTAAAGACAAGTTTATAGAGCTGATAGGGTGGCATCAGAAATTAATAAGGTATTAACGATTTTTACTTTTTTTTAAAGTAAAAGTGCTGGCGAATGTAAGAGTGAAGTGAATGTAGATAAGGTATGCAGGGATCGTGGTAAGGCCAAAGATGTAGTATCTGCCTATCTGTACGAGAAAGAGACGTAATTTTATGTAAGTTAAATTAGTTGCAGTATTGTGGATGTCTAAGATAAGGTACGTGAAAAAAAATAGTTTTGATCAGTTTTTGGTCTTTTTTTAAGGAATTTCTAAAGTATTTTTAAATTTTCAGTTTGACAACCAAGCTGGAAATTGTGTATGCCAAGTCTACATTGTACAATTTTGTGTCAAGCTCAATTTTGATTTGCCTCACCTTGTTCGATGTAACGGTATGTTATTAGCTATGTTAATTTATCTCAATTTTTTTTTAATAAATACTTACTTTTCAAACAAAAACTTTATTCAGATTTATATGTTTACTATCAGTTCAATTAATTTGCAAAGAAAGTAAGCGTGCCTAAATCAGTTTACTTATTTTTAATCAAAATAATAATTTTGGTCACAAATAAACTTTTTCAATCATCTCGACTTATTCTTATCAATAAATATCAATAATTTTAGTATTAATATTTTAGTGATGTTTTGGCTTTTGGAATACTTTTTTATTTCAACCTTTTGTTTCAGGCAATAAAAGACATAGCATTTGTCATACCATTTCTCTTTTTCTTGGGCATGTGTCTGGTTCAGATATATTTATTGTGCTATTTTGGGGACAAAGTTACACAGGCTGTATGTATTATCCATAATTGCTTCTAATTAAATCTATCTTTTGTTAGATTTAAGCACTAAATTTTTCTTGAATATTTTTTATCCTACTAACAGTCATCGCCATCCTACTGGCGTTCGTTATGGTTTTTCGTTCTTCTTGGGGAACCCCGATATTAACAGAAAGCAAAACATAGTTTTTATTATAGACATCTTTAATGTATATATGTGCTTTTGCGAGGCTTCGCTACCGTAAGATTACCACCAAATTTTGTCTAAATCGATCTAATAGTTTTCCGAGTTGGTTATTAACAAAAATACATTAAATATTTTAGTATGAATAAAGTGAAATTACTCTTTGCAGAGTGCTGAAGTCAGTAGTGCTATTTACAATAGTTTGTGGTATTTGTCAGATGCTACGATTGGTAAACATTTACTTCTAGTACAAATGAGGTAAGAAGTATAAGTAGAACAAATTACACACATAACATTAAGTACGGTGTAAAAAGAGCCGAGAGTCTTGAAAAGACTGAAAGTCGTCGTTCAGCTGATAGAATTAAAATTTAAATAGTGACAAGTTGCAAACCTATTGCCAAAAAGAACCTTACTTTGATTGAGTTTATGATTTAAACTGGAAGAGAAGCAGCTGACGTACACATTTTTTTTCACTACCAGACCAATATAGAATGTAATGATACAAATGTATGTTTCAGAGCACAAAAGCCTTGTAAGTTAACAGCTTTAGGCTTTGCTGACGTCAATCAGAGAGCTTTTATGAGGGTGAGTGGATATTTTCAGGTTTCAATATTAATAATTTCACTTATTCTTCTTTGTCTCGGTCAAATTCTTGGTCTGTGCGAACATGAGCTTTTTTTAAAAGACTCGTAGCATGTAATATAACTTAAAGAAACAAAAAATATTACACTAAGTATTTGTTACTAATTTATTTATGTTGAGGCTGCAATAATACTCACGTAAAAATTACAGATTCCTAAGTTCTACACTAATAAGATTCGGTTATACATTGTTTGTCAGTTAGTCACTCAGTAAGGCAAGAATTTATAGATTAGTTGTAACTTTTTATTTCAGATCTTGAGCAACGCCTGGTCATTCTTTGCTTTATTAAATACAATGTACCGTTAAATTTTTTTAGATTTTTGTCACTTTTCTCTGATCTAATGGATGTTCGACGGATATTCTTAGAAGTAAAAATAGCGGACGAAGCTAAAGAGTGAAGTCATTGAAGAAAGCGAGTTTAAAAATGTACTTACACACAAATAAAATTAAATAATGTTTTAATACTGTTTAGTGTAATAAATGGTCGTCACGTCACCATATATCAGTGAACCGTAACATTTATAATTTAAACGGAAGCGACGCCCTAATTATAGTAAAGTGATTTATTTCGCACGAGTATAAATAAATTTAGCCTAGTTGCTTTTAAAACATGTTAATTTGAATCATATGTGATTAAGCAATGTAAAATATGTTATGACTGTATTTTCTTTAGCAAAAATTGATCACATATTAGTACATTAATAGTTATTTCATTTTATTTGGATGGTCAAAATCAAAAAAAGCACACCTCGAATTAGTTTTAATTTAATGGAAATTTGAATACTTGTACTTTCTTTTATTTATGAATGCACTTCTCTTCCCTCTTCTCGAGAGAAATTACTGACAAAGTTTAGTGAATAAAATTATTAAAAAAAAAATCACAACCATGACAAATTATTTCGAATTTTCACAAAACGCGCAAACCGCAGTTGATCGTCCCTGTCGAAAGACAACAAAACAAAACAGTCTCGTACCGACCAGACGCCGCGTATTCGTACGCGGGAAAATGCCGACAGATTCCGACTATATTTTTTTGCGGTTCATAGACACGGGAGCACCTGTTACTCGACGCGAATGTTACTCTCACTTTCGTGTTATTGAATGCTGGATTTTCCTAAACAAGTTACGTTTTTGGTGGGACGAAATGATGACTTACTTTCTTATCAGTAATAACATAAGACAACCCTTAAATCCTTTATTACTAGACATTTATTACATAACAGTATCAAATTTCTATATTAAATTCCTGCACTTACGAACATAAAGTAAAAAACCCAAACAGAATGAACACTGTTACAATAAGGAAGTAGGTAAGTAGGTACCTAAGAATTTTATTAGACTAAAGTAAGAATCAAACATTAAATAGCTGTTTATGTACAGTTTACGGGAACTTATTTATTATTAAAAACCATTAACAATTAAAATCATAGAGTTATAAATGTGAGCTTACGATTAACCTATTTCGAATTCAAATTTTCAATGTGGTGTTTATTTTTGTTAGCGTCTTACAATTTTATAGGTTCACATGCTTACAAGCAAAAACCTACCAAAAGTAATCTTAATCGCTTTAAGGCTCTATTTCACTTCCTCGTCTCTCTATATTTTTAAACGATGTATCATGAGAAATTATCTTGAATTTGAATTTTAATAGTTTCGCCTTTTTAAGTATGATTAATTGTTTAAATTTTTTTACATTTCATCTGCTTTGAAATAAATATTATTATATTTATTTCAAAGCAGATGAAATGTAAAAAAATTTAAACACGTAAAAAAAAGAAGAAAAATGGTGTGGGTGCTGTAGTTACTCGTAGGTGTATTGGCGCGAGAATGTTGAAAAAGTGAACTACCTACCTATTTGGTTAAATGTGTTTTTATTGAACGTTGGTTAATTTGCAAATAATTATATTTAGGTTCCTAGCTATGGTTAGGGTGACTGTCTATGAATTAAAAGATCGACCAAATTCTTATTATCGACAAAAGTATATATAAAAATCAAAGCATAAATAATAAGACATTGCATTCTAAACCATTTCATGTCTGTGGAATCAAAATTCTACAAATATTGTCAACTGCATAACACAAAACTTCTACAAATTACTGGCTAACGTATTTTGCAAATTGGTAGTTAGAACTAGATATTAGTGTTATTACAGAGTTCAGTTCAGCTTTCGCAGTTTACACAGATAATACGAGTAGTATATCGTCTAATATCAGTCTGGTGCGCCTAACCGGTTTTTACAATAATACAAAAATAAAATAATTATGCCTACCTAGTATGAACTAGAGACTTAAAATTATTTGTTAAATAAAATATAATAATATTTATAAATTTGAACATAATGTCTAAAAAAAATAAAGCTCTATGGATGTCTTTTGATGACTCACTAAAAAACACTTACATTCCATGCCGTTTAATTGGTCTCAACTTTCAAAATAGAGCAAGGAATCAAAACGAAACAATTACATTCTGGATTAATATGATTTGGATGAACCTAGCTTTCATAGGATGTTTTCATTGGATGTATGACGGTACTTCCAAAGGGATATTAAATTTTACTGAAATAACTTATGTGGCACCTGGTACTATGTTAACCATTATTGCTAATTTCAAAGCATTTTTCGCTTATGCCTATGAAAATAAAATCAAAACACTAATAAACAATCTAAGAAAATTAGATCAAGATATCGATGTAAGCAAACTGAATGAAACAGAAATGCTTAAAGTGAAATCAGCTGTGAATTTTTTGAATCGAGTGATTAGAATTTTGAATGTTTTAAATATAATGATGTTGCTAGTTTATGATTTGAGTCCGATAGTGTTGATGATTACGAAATATTATAAAACAAAAGTGTTGGAGTTGATGTTACCGTTTCTGGATATTTATCCTTTTTATTCATTTGATTTGCGATGGTGGCCATTTCTGTATATTCATCAGATTTGGGCGGGTAAGAATTGGTTTGAATACATTTTATTAACTACGTTTGTTTTTTTTTTATTTTTTTCTTAAAATTGTATTTCATTATAAATTATAAGACCTCATATTTTCTTTAGCAAATTCTGTCCTATTTATTTTAATTTTGGACAATATAATTACATCTATAAGATGTTACAAACATAATAATTATAATTATTTATTGATCTAATATTAGATTATTGTAAACAAAAGATTAGATAATCGTGATTCTGATGTATTATGCATTTTTGTGATTTTCATTGTCTGTTATTCAAAGTACCTATAATAAAATATTACGTGTATAGGTTCTTCAATCTTCATATCTTCTTGTTTTCAACTTTTATTTCAGAAGCTATCGTATTACTTCAAATTTGCTCCGTCGACTACCTTTTCTATATTTGCTGTACTTATATTCGTATACACTTCATACTTCTACAGTACCAAATCGAACAAATTGTGCCTCATTATGGGTCTTATGTAGATTATATTGAGTTTGAGGAGAATTTCGTGAGGTTGATCAAATGTCATCAAGATCTTATAAGGTAACTTTATTGTTATTAATTTCTTTTGATTTACCTTTGCAATCACTAAATTTCAAGGTTGTAGTTATATTTTATTTTTTTCTTTCTCTTCTTGAGCTTTACTTAAATACGATAGATGTCCAAAGTTAAAGATGAGTTAAACATATGAATTAATCATTTTTAAAGCGTAGTCATAGTTGATATCATTTATCTACCTGTCAATTTTTATTTTTATTCTTCCAACACGGCATGTTCATCAAAAATTTTCATTTTGACGTACATATGTTCCAGTTGCCTATCTAACAATCATTTGTTATTACTGACCTAATCATCATTTACTTTTAGTACTGCAAACATGCTCGAAGTAATCATATCCGAATCTACTTTGTCCAATTTTGTTATAAGTTCGATCGTGATCTGCCTCACTGGATTCAATGTCATGGTAACTTTCAAAGTTTTTTAATAGATCTGATTCCTTAATTCCTTTTTCAGTAATCATTTTAGTATTTTTTTATTTAAAAAGAAAATTTATGTATTAAATGTTTTTGAAATAAAGCGAAAAGATTAAGCGTATTCTCAGCAGACGTGCTGGCATAAACATTGAAAGCATGAGTGATGTATTTGGATGAAGCGAAAAGTATGCAGGGATCGTGGCAAGTTTAAAGATGTAGTACTTATGTGTTTTTGTAAATAATTAAAGACTTTATAAAATAATCTCTATCAATGATTATATGTTACAATAACGTTATATTATTTCAGACTACTAATGATTTCGCTGCTATCATGACTTTTATCACTTTCTTGTTCATGAGTTTGCTTCAAGTGTTCTTCTTGTGTTTCTTTGGAGATATGCTCATGACGTCGGTAAGTTTTATCATCATCATTTCTTCTCAGTTCGTCTTCCTGGAGTTAAAGGCTTACCACCTTGGGACTAACTCCTGCTCCTGCCTGGGGTTAGCCTTTGACCATGATGCTAGGCAAGTCAGGTTTTTACACGATACGACTCCCGTCTGACCTTTACAGGGGAAACCAACTTTAGTGAATTTTAATTTCGGTTAAATGAATCATGGCTACCAGTTGTTGCCTTAATATGCAGGGGTTTTCAGTATATTTTCGGTTCAAGATTACTAAGAAAGTTATATATCTCAAATATCATTAAAATCGTCAAAAAATTACCGTGTGGTTCCCGGCACCAATACAAAAAAGAATAGGACCACTCCATCCCTTTCCCATGGATGTCGTAAAAGGCGACTAAGGGATAGGCTTACAAACTTGGGATTCTTTTTTAGGCGATAGGCTAGCAACCTGTCACTAGTTGAATCTCATTTCTATCGTTAAGCCAAATAGCTGAACGTGGCCATTCAGTCTTTTCAAGACTGTTGGCTCTGTCTACCCCGCAAGGGATATGGACGTGACCATATGTATGTATCATTAAAATCCTTTCCATTATCAATTTTATTAATTTTCGATTAAATAAAATTTAAAAATTTGCGGCTTTGAACATTTCTATTGTATTCTATGTGAAAAATCCTTGTAATAAATTGCGACGGGGTAATCCTTGTGATAAACAAGCCAAGATTATGGATACAGAACAAAAACTAAGTCAATTACATGACTTTGAAGAATGGGACAATACTTAATGATATAGATTATCTTTTCTAGATCATTACTACAGTTATTACGGTCGATTCTTTTCCGTTTGATACACAGAGCAAGGAAGCACGTTTTGATATAAGTTCTGTGTTGTAGAGTATACTTATTTTTAGTTAAAAACTGTTCATATGTTTTTTTTGGCAATTATGAGAAAGGTTTGAATAGAAACCTCAAATTCTTATGTTGATCGTTGGGGTCGTATCCTGTCTCTATCTGAACTTTGATGAAATCATCATAAATTAATAAATTTTCATACATACATACATATGGTCACGTCTATATCTTTTACGAGGTAGACAGAGCCAACAGTCTTGAAAAGACTGAATGGCCACGTTGAGCTATTTGGCATAATGACAGAATTGAGATTCAAATAGTGACAGGTTGCTAGCCCATCGCCTAGAAAAGAATCCCAAGTTTGTAAGCCTATCCCTTAGTCGCCTTTTACGACATCCATGGGAAAGAGATGGAGTGGTCCTATTCTTTTTTGTATTGGTTCCGGGAACCACACGGCACCAATACCGTGTGATTCCCGGCACCATTGTATGTAACCACACGGCACTTAATATATTAATAAATATATACGGGACAGATAACACAGATTGAGTAAGCCTCGAAGTAAGTTCGAGACTTGTGTTACGTGATGACTACTGGACCAACGATACTATATTTTATAGGTAATCAATCAACCTAACACCTTTCTTTTTCAGAGTAGTGATGTGAGCAATGCTGTGTATTCTTGTAAGTGGTATCTATCTGACGCATCTGCATGCAAAAACATAATCATTGTGCAGATAAGGTAAGTGCTCTTTTTAGGATTCCGTACCTAGAAGGTAAAAACCGGTATTAGTACCGGTACCGGTACCCTATTACAAAGCCTCGGCTATCTGTCCTTCCATCTGTCTATCACCAGGCCGTATTTCTTTCCGGGTAGAAAATAAAAATTTTCACAATTTTTTTATCCACACATGCATACAACCACGTCTGTATCCCTTGCGGGGTAGACAGAGCCAGTCTTGAAAGTCTGACAGGCCACGTTCACCTGTTTGGCCTAATGATAGAATTTAAATTCAAATAGCGACAGGTTACTTTCCCATCGCCTATAAGAAGAATCCCAAGTTTATAAGCCTATCCCTTAGACATAGACATCAATTATAGATCATCACAGGAAGGTATATCTTTTATCTCTATGAAGGAACAAGGGTGACTGACTCAACAGCGCCAGCGCCCAGTCTAAACCATAGAAGCTACAAGCAAACATAGTGCTGAGATAAGGAAGGATTTTTCAAAATTCATACCCTAAAACAATGACAAAATATTGATCGATCGACTTAAAATTTTGCGCAATCGTCAAATCTTTGGCAAAAATAATCAGGCTTTTTTTAAAATGTTATTTCTAAAAGGGCAAAAAGCTATTCAAGTAACTCTCCTCTTAATTATTCAATGGTTGACTGGAAGAGATCCCTAAATGGGATAAGTGTGCCTTTGTATAATTTGTCTTACATATTTACTGTATTTTTGTGTTCTATCGTATATATAATAAAGATATTACCTAAAAACAAACGAAAAAGAGTCCATAAGGAAGTCAACTAGTGTCTCATAGGCAGGACAAAAGAATGATTTATAAACTTGGATTCCTTTTGTCAATAAATGGAGTGGTTCATAAACTCAGGGTTAATATTAATGGCGATGGGTCAGTCAGTCGGTCAACTATGCAATATGTGATTCGAAACTATGACCGTTAGCTCTATCTACCTTGTAAAAGATAATATGTGATCGTAAGTGTGTGTATACAGTCGCCTGCAGATGAACATGACTTCTCTATGGTTTTGATCTTTAAAGCATCAGTTTCTAAGGCTAATAAATAAATGTGGCAAATATTCTTTTAGGCGATGGGCCTGTCAATATCTGAATCTCAATTCCTTCAATACGCCATACAGTTGAACGTGGCATTTTAGTCTTTTCAAGAAATCAAGACGTGATTATTGTAACTATGTTTCTTTGCAGGCGACGGTACTTGTTTTAAGTACAAGTATGGATGTTAAACTTTTTAATTAAGAAAAAGCGTGTGTCTTTTTTTGTCACAGATCACAAAAGCCTTGCAAGGTGACCGCTGCTGGATTTGCTGACGTCAATCTCAGGGCCTACATGAAGGTGAGAAGAATTTACGGGTTCTCATTATTGATAAGTATTATCAAATTTTGTGCATATGCAGTAAGTAATAGTTACACCTGTGAGTACATTAATATTGTTCCAGTTTTTTGAGTATTATTTAATAAAAAAAAAAAACTAACAATTGCGCGGGAGTATTAGAATTACCAAAAAAACTAAAATGTAAATGTCTATTCTATCTGTGTACCAAATTTCATCAAAATCGGTATAGGCATTTTTGAATTAACTCCTTACAAACATACAAAAATAAAATCTTTATTATTAGTATGGATAAACTCAAAAAAATTTATTAATCATTTTTTATACTAGGTTTGGCCGCGGCTTTGCATGTGCACAATAGTATAATTTACCGCAAATCGTAAGGGATAGTAGTATAATAATATTTCACACTAAAAAAACAAAGGTTTGTAGGTATTTTTGTATGTTTGTAACGAATAAACTCAAAAAATAGTGGAGCGATTTTCAAGAAATTCTGCACAGATATACAAAAGTCCTTAGCGAGTCACGAGTGACGTAGATTTTACTTTTTTTTTTTTTGGAATTTTCCATGGTAGCGAAAACCCGCGCAAAAGCAATTAAAGGTACCTACACATTCGTAACTTTAATAGATATGGACGTCATTGTATTTTATAATAATTTTTGTTTGCAGATTTTGAGCACGTCCTGGTCTTATTTTGCTCTACTGCAAACTATGTATGGTTCAGTTCGCACATAGTTTATTACTCATAGCGTATAGTAGAAGGGAAAGTTACCATCCCACTTCTCACTACAGAATACGAGATCCCACATCTGAGCAGACAACAAGGAGTAGAACGCTGAATTAATTATACTTTTTCAAAAATAAATAATTATTGTGTTTTTAATTACTTACCTTATGCCATGTAATGTTCCTTCTATACATATATTCACATCTATATCCCATGCGGGGTAGACAGAGACAACAGTCTCAAAAAGACTGATTGGCCACGTTCAGCTGTTTGGTTTAATGGTAGAATTGAGACTCAAATAGCGACAGGTTGCTAGCCCATCGCCTAAAAGAAAAATCTCAAGTTAATAAGCTAATCCCTTAGTCGCCTTTTACGACATCCATGGGAATGAGAGGGAGTTGTCTTATTCTTTTTTTGTATTGGTGCCGGGAACCACACGGCACATAGTATGATTGTAAGAATCTTCTTCCTCATTGCGTTAACATCTCGGTTACATCCTTACCTCATTGGAGAGAAGCCCGGGGTGCGTTTTTGGAACATGACCCTGACCATGGAATACATACTAGTTACATAGTTTGGATAATTGAGAAGTTGACGTTATTGAAGGAAATGCTGCAGTGCACTTTGTTACCATGCTTATTCTCCACTGACGCTTTGGAAGCGGCAGTAAACTTAGTTTTAAGTAATTTATTTGACGTCAAGCATGTTGAGAAACTAAAAGATACGACAATATTAAGCGATGTTTGAAATGTTCCATATTCAAATTCAAAATTTTAATTCGTTAATTAAAATTTTGAATTTGAATTTGAAATAGGTACCAATTTCAAATCTATTCTATTGACTAAGGCTCATATTTTTTGACCCATTTCTGTTGTACGTTGATCTGTCAGCCAGTCAGTCAATCAATCCTTTTATGTAAAAGAAGGAGATTCTTATTCTGAACTACAGAGTAGACCGCTTCTGTCAAGTAAAAATAAATATGACTCATACCATACCAATTGACATCAATTCAGAATTTAAATCGACCAATCGATTCGAGTAGCAAATCGAGAGCGTAATCGATGTTTATTGTTACGATTCAATACGAGTTATAAAACATTACATATGGCTTCCATTCTGTTGTCTTTTTTATTTTATTTTTAACCGTAGGTAGGAGCGTACCTATATTTAAATAATATTTGTTTGTTAAAATCTACTTACATGAAGAGTATAATCAATTTCTGTAGGAAATTTCTGAAAGATTTAATAATAAAAAAAAAAAACTATGGTTAAAATGGAAACTTAATTTTTATCGGTTAATTCATTTCACTTTTTATTCTCTTAACTATAAAAAAAAAATTGAAAAAAGGAGTGTCTGTGGCCTAGCTAATAAAAATTGTAGGTAAGTTTATATTTAAATAAAACTTTTTTATTAAAACCTGAGTGAAAAGGAAGTTCCTAAAGTTAACTATGCTTTTACTAAACCATGAGTAGGTATAACTAAACTGGAAACTATGCTCGTAAGCAAATTTCAGACGAAGAAAATTATTTAGAAATGTTTACTTATCTGTAAGTAAGTACAAGTTTTTCCGTACTAATCTGTCTATTCACTTCGGTTTCGGACTATGAGAACAGGTTGTCGGAAGGGCCTTCACTATAACAGTTGCACGTTCTTAGGCAAGGGCCTGAGATCCACTAATCTAACAGCCTTTTCGGCAAAAGCGCGTAACTTGGCTCCCGAGAGCAAAGACAAGTTCACGTAGGTCATGACGGGACGGATACACAGCTTGTAAATTGTCAGCTTATTCGTAAGCGACAACTTTTCGTTGCTTATAATGGAGACTCTGTCTCTTGTTACAGTATTACATACATGCATACATACATAATTATCATCACGTCTATTTCCCTTGCGGGGTAGACAGAGTCTTGAAAAGACTACGTTCAGCTGTTTGGTGACAGGTTGCCAGCCCATCGCCTAAAAGAAGAAGTTTATGAGCCAATACCTTAGTCGCCTTTTACGATATTCTTTTTTTCTATTGGTGCCGGAATCCACACGGCACAGAGTACAGTATTACCTTTTTATAAGTTACCTTCACCGATGACTGTGTGGAAGTCTGATTTTGTTAAGGCGCAATTATTATTTGAGTAAAAAAGTAAATTGAACTTTAATGTTGGTAACTATAATAATTATGAGCGAGATTTTACCGAGGAGAGTTATATATGTCATTAAGGAATTAAGAAAATTCCGCCACTTTCAAGTTTTACATTACCTAAGTAAACGAAAGCTAACTATGACACAAATTACGTACACTTAGGTACCAACATTTAAATTACTAACATATTATGCACCATACGACTTGATATAATTATATACCTAAACATAGTTAAACTAATAAATAGGCATTATATTTAATTGTGCGACTAACGTACAATCATTGTAAAATGAGTGTTATTTGAACGCGATTACATGATATACAATTAAACCATGTAGCATTTAACTAGTGTCTATTTTGAAAACAAAAATTAAGAAGTATACTTAAGCACACATTTTTGTTATTAAAAAGAGAGCAAAAAGTCTTAAAATATTAGAACAGACAGAGCAAAGAGTCTAAAAATATTAGACTATTTGCTCTGTCTGCCCTGAATGGCAAATAGTCTCGAAAAAACTCGAAGGCCACGTTTAGCTTAATTATGGATTCAGAAATTAACAGGTCAGGTAATAGCCTGAACGGCTAATCCCAACAATGTTTGTTTTCTTTACTACCAAAAAACCCAACACGGAAGCTTGCACAAAATGTGTATGTCCCTTAGTCGCCTTATCAATCGATGGAACATAATTGGTTCGAAGTTGTCTTCTTCTATTTCTTATAAGTATTCAATTTATCAATGAATTTCTCATTATACGTATGTTAAAGACTTCTTATGCGAAAATAATTACTTTTTACCATCTCAAGTGGAGTTTTAGCGACCACTTAGCTTAGCTTAAGGAAATTTTTGTCATAGATTTTTTTTTCTGAGTCATAGTTATAGGTGTACCTTAGTCTTAGTCAATTACTTTAATAGGAACTACAACTAGTCTTTAGTGGAAACAGATTAGAACCTATTCAAATTATTTCTTATTCTTACTTATAAGCTTTTGCCAAGTTTGTTTGTCCATTCTGTGATTTTAGTTAAAAACCTTTGCTAAGTTTCTGAAATTTGTAACTACTTATTAAATACTATGATCTCTTCATAGAACAAGTCCGCCATTGCAAGTGATTTATTTATTTTTAAGTAAGTACGTAGGTACTATTTCTTATAACTATGAAAATTTCTGTACAATAAAAACTTATATTACAAACAACCCTCACACAAACATTCGGACCTTAAACAGTACTTTTTATATAGATTTATATATGTTTAACTGTATTGCTCCTAAAGACAACCCTTCATTTGACAATACATTTTTAATTAATGATTTGCTAACGTAATTATAATTACTTGAAATTTTTCTGTAGTCACTTTTACTTGAGAATTAAAACGAATAAGACAAACAATAAATTTAAGAATGGCTGAAACAAAGTCCTTATTTGACGGATTGTTGAAAAATATCGAATTTGCTTTCACTTGGACTGGATTATCACTTGAAAGTAGAAAACGTAGTTCCATAGACACTATAAGATGTAGATTCGTTTTTATTTTCAATTTCATTTGGCTCAATAGCGATATTGTAGGCGCTGTTAGTTGGTTCATTGAAGGCATTGAAAATGGGAAGACTATAACTGAACTAACCTATTTGTTTCCATGCACAACTTTAAGTTTTCTTGCCAGCATGAAGTCTGTTTATCATATTAAGAAAGAAGATTTAGTCAATCAGATAGTTGAAGACATGAGAACACTAGAAGAAAAAGGAAGGGATAAAATAAATGACAAAATAGAAGTAATTATAAATAAAGAAGTAAAGTTTCTGAAATTTGTAACAACACTATTAAATACTTTGAATGTTATGATGGTAGCAGTGTTTACATCAAGCCCCTTGATATTGATTACAATAAAATATGTGAAGACTGGCACGTTGGAGTTAATGCTGCCATTTCTGGATGTATACCCATTTGACCCATATGATATGAGATTATATCCGTTTTTGTACATAAAGCAGATATGGTCAGGTCAGTAATTTTTTTTTTTTTGGTGTTCTAAAGATTATCTTATAAGTCACATTTTGAAAATAATTTTAAACCAACCTTTTTATTTTGTAGCCCCGTTAATGTCATTGATTTATTATCTTATCATCTCATCCTAGACAACACAATCATTATTAAAAAATAAATCTTTGGGCGATGAACATTCCCTTTTACTATCCTTTACATGCTTTTTCTTCCATTATTAGGTTCTTCTGCCATTCAGTTCCTCATTCCACGATTATTAGCGATAAGATTTTTCAGAAAACAGTAGAAATAATTTGTTGCCTCTTAATGGGACGGATATTTATGTTCATAGAGTATACTCGAGTCTCCATCCACATGAATAGTAAACTCCCGTTAATACCCTTTCCTGTGGGAATTTCAGAAAATCCTTAGTGCACACCAGATTATGTTTACAATATCCAATATCAGGCCTGAAAACATAATTTGTGAAATGTTCAGGATTTTAACTCTAATAGGTACCTCTTTCAGAATGTGTGGTCCTTCTAGAAATCTGCGCGACGGATTATTTCTTCTACACTTGCTGTACATACATCCGTGTACAATTTCTTCTATTACAACAAGACATCGAAGAATTGATCCCTTGTAAAAGAATTTCTGTTGGCGTGATAAAGTATGATGAAGATGTTAGACGCAAGTTCTTAGATCTTGTAATATGGCACCAACAACTAATAAGGTAACTACATACATTCATACATATGGTCACGTTTATATCCCTTGCGGGGTAGACTGAATGACCACGTTCAGCTATTTGGCTTAATGATAGCATTGATATTCAAATAGTGACAGGTTTCTAGCCCATCGCCTAAAAAAGAATCCCAAGATTGTAAGCCTATCCCTTAAAAATAAGGTATTTTTTTTTTATGAAATTCAATCCACACTAATTATAAAGAGAAAGAATTTGTGTTTTTGTATATTTGTAAAGACTAAATTCAAAAACTACTGGACTTGATTTTCATAAAATTTTTGCACAGTTAATAAAATACTTAGACCTTCGGGAGTGACATAGGCTACTTTTTTTCTGTAATTTCCCCCGGGAGCGAAGTCCCGCGCCAAAGCTGGGGTATCATATTTTTAAAATAGATTTATAACAATATTTTGCTTTTATTTTTCTTCGCAAAAATATGTCGCTTTATTTAAGTATTCTACTTACCCATGGCTCGGTGCTACAAAGGTACAGTTATCGTCATCCCCCTCGTTTTCGTCCCAGATGCGTCGTTGTTTTTTGGAGTACGCCTAGGCCCTTGACCAAGATATTCGATTCAGTAAGTCAAGTTTTTACACGAAAGAACTCCTATTTTATGTCCGCAGGGCATTCTTTGCAGGGGCACTTGCTTCTATGAGAAAGAATGGTGTGGTCTTGTTGGTATATTTTGACAAGGCATACGTCTTATCTTTTTATCCCTGAGATAAGATAAAGAAAGAGTGAAGGATATTCAACGTACTACTTAGGGTGTAAAATGCTTTTGGTCATGTTCATCTACACTTTAGTTTATAAGCACACAATTTAAAAATTTTCTTCAGCTCAGCAGAAATGCTGGAGGTCATTTACGCTAAGTCCACCCTGATGAACTTCCTCATCAGCTCGATTATCATCTGCCTTACAGGATTCAACGTTACGGTATGTCATCTCATTACCTAAATAAAAGAATGGACATAATACCAAGACTTAATATTCGTATTGAAATAAGTAGTTTTATATTAGTTAATTTCTTTTTTTAATGTAGACAATGTGCATTCATTCACGTTTTAGATTTAAGAGATCTATATTTGTAAATTGACGTTCAGTGGAAATGCTGCAATGTCAATAAGTGATACCTTGTATCCAATTTTCATCATTCTATTCTATTATGATTACCTGGGTTATGTTTGTTTGCACATTAAAATTTAATTTGAAAGTGGTTGGTATTAAGCGCCTAGGATTCCTCTCCACCACAGATTATCCCCTGGGTACTCTGTGCTATCTACAGAGATGGGACACAAATGGGACAAACGCAGATAATGATTATGGTTTAGTACCAACCATAACTTGAAATTTCTCCAAATTCTCTGAATTCATAACATAACATAAAACAACATATAATCACGTATCTACCCCTGGCGGGATTGACAGAGTCAACAGTCATTAAAAGACTGAAAGGCCACGTTCAGATGTTTGTTTGTGAATTCATGACTATTAGAAAAACAAATTTTGAAGTTCACCAAAGAAGAAGTTCACACAAGAAGGACGATTTTACACTGCACTAGAATAGTTAGCATTACTATACTCATGCCCTAGGATTCTCGTTCTATCCATTGTTACGCCAGTGACAATTCTAATACAGCCAATTAGTTTGTTACTGTTTTATATTGTCATATGAAATAAACAAGTTAATATTGGAATTAATAACTTTGTCTTCAATTCACAGACTATTACGGACATAGCGTTCATTGTCATATTCATGACTTTTCTCTTCATGGGCCTTCTGCAAGTATTCTTCTTCTGCTATTTTGGCGACCTGTTGATGAGATCAGTAAGTCTATCCAGTAAAAAACAAATATTTTTTTATTTCTTTATCTTCCTCCTGGCGATTAAACTATTTATTTCGACTTTCTAGGTATTCTATGATTGTTTGACTATGTGTTTTTCTATCAGGATAATATAGGATATCTAGTTTGGTCGAGAGAGGCTTACGGTGAGGGAAAACATCGCGAGGAAACCTTCACATTCAGGCAACTGGATGTGTAACCATAGATCCAATACGGGTTTGGTTTACCTGCAAAGGTTGTGGAGGTCAGATGGAAGTCGCTTCATGTAAAAACCAGAACAACAACCAATCCAGGACCCATGATCAAAGGCGTATGCCCGGTGTATACCGGGCTGCTCTTCAGAGTGGTGAGGATGCAACCTGGACTAAAGCCAGGAGAAAGAACCTAGTTTGGCCTAGATTAAACTGTTTTATCATATCTACTACTACAACTTAGATCAAACCAGTTAGGGCTAGACCTAGGCTATACCGTTGTATCCCAAAACATGGAGGAACAACTAGTTTGGTTTAGACAAACGATCGAGGCGATGATCCTGAAATCAGGTTTCATTAACGGGGTAGATATGGGACTATGGGATAACATTCTCGAAGAGATTGAAAGGCCACGTTCAGCTGTATGGCTTAATGGTGGAATTTTAAATTCAGGTAGTGACTGGTTGCTAGAAATATTTCTATATAGATACTTATATTTTTTTTTCTTTTAAATTACAGAGTATGGAACTCAATGACTCCATTTACAATTGTCGATGGTATTTAATGGATTCCTCTTTTGGGAAAGATCTACAGTTTATGCAGAAGAGGTATAATATTATTCAGTAGTATCTATCTGTCTTTTTTGTATAATTCAATTTGTGATTACGATTTTCTTGTGAGGAAGTCACGATAGGAAGCACCTAAATCTTAGTTTAAACTGGATTAGATTCATTGCAAGGTTGAAGAGATCTGAGGCATCATCATCTGTAAAAATCTGACTAACCCAATCCAGGGCCGCGGAAAAAGGCGAACCCCGGGCTCCTGTTTAAAAAATGAGGTTCCTACCGTCAGATGGATGATTTGACTGATGATACCATATCTATCATATGGAGATCGTTAAAAGGCGACTAAGGGAATTCGTCTAGTGATAGCTTAATTCGAAGCTGGACTTGTATCAGGAAGAAAACATAGCGTGTGTCAGCTGTTTCTATTTTCGTACAGATTGTAAAAGTCCACCAAAGGAAGGCTAATAAACTTGGGATTCTTTTTAAGGCGATGGCGAATAACAACTTGTCACTATTTGAATCTTAATTATATCATTAAGCCAAACAGTATAACGTAGCTTTTTAGTAATTTCAGGACTTGAACTGTCTGCCCCGTTATTAATAAATTCGTGATTGTATGTTTATGTATGTATGTTATCTTTCGCAGGTCACAAAAGCCATGCAAACTGACCGCTTGGGGATTCGCGGACGTCAATCTAAGAGCATTCATGAGGGTAAGTATGTAGGTACTTAAGTTTTAACGGCTTTGCCGTGTGGTTCCCGGCACCAATACAAAAAAGAATAGGACCACTCCATCTCTTTCCCATAGATGTCGTAAAAGGCGACTAAGGGATAGACTTATAAACGTGGGATTCTTCTTTTAGGCGATGGGCTAGCAACCTGTCACTATTTGAACCTCAATTCTATCATTAAGCCAAATAGCTGAACGTGGCCATTTAGTTTTCAAGACTGTTGGCTCTGTCTACCCCGCATGGGATATAAACGTGACCATATGTAAGTTTTAACGGCCTCTGTGGCGCAGCGATAGTGCAATTGTCTGTGACATAGCAGGTCAGCTCGAATCCCGGCCAGGGCACGCAGTGAAACGAACTCTTTCTGATTAGTCTGGGTATTGGATGTTTATCTTATTAAAAAAAAGCAAATATTGACTCGCCATACGTCATCATAATTCATCTAGGAGTTACTAATCATCATCATTGTGCGTAGTACATACATGCACATTGCACATTTACATTGTTTATTTCTGTTAATGATGTTTGTGTCAAACAAATGTATTGTGATAGTGAATAAAGCTTTTATCTATCTAATTACACCCCATTTTTAGCCGAAGTCTGAAACTTGCTAAATTTTGTTCTATTTCAGGTACTAAGCAGCTCCTGGTCTTACTTTGCCCTTCTGAAGACCGTCTACAGCGCGCAGCGAAGTTAGGCTTGTTTAGATATACTCATAGAATTCTAAATAAAAAAAATAAATGCAAAACCTATTCGCTCATGTGTAATTCCTATTCTAGTTCCAACAAAGTACTTAGTCTTAAAAAAGGGCTAGAAAGGAAAAGGTATACCCACCCACAAACATGTCATTATTTATTAAACGTGCTGAACATATCCCTTCGGGGTGTAATTTTAGTTTCCGAACATAATATTAAACCAAATTGCGTTTGGAAACACAGGTAGAAGCGAAACTCACATAGACTTGCTTACACAAAAAAGAAGGTTGGTTTTCTAAGAATTCCGCTACGAACCTTAAATAAAGGACCTTTTTTCTACACGCTGTCAAACAACTATTCGCTGCGTTCCAATTTTGAATTTCAAACGAAAAGCAACTCTAATGGCGTTTGCATTAAACTGTATTCTTTTTTTAATTTGTAATTGTACATAATACACTGGCAAAGCCGCCAAAAATTTTAAATTCTATGTCTGTTCTATAGTAAAGCCCTTGGGATATGGTTTCATGTCTATGAGTGATGTAAAAAGTTACATCGGTTTTAAACCGAAACCATATTGTTACGTTTGTATCAAATGATTTCTAAGTAAGACGTATGTTTGAGCATCCTTTTGATGTTTCTGATAAAATCTTTCTGCTTTCACATTTCTTGGTAGTAAAAGACACAGACAGACAATAAATCTTGTAGTAGGTAAGTACCTAAATTCCGAAAATTGAGTTAATATGATAATATTTTTTTTGCAGTTACAAATTTTCAAGCGTTCGGCTATATGGCTCAATAATGGTAAAATGATTCAAATAGCGACAGGTTATTAGCCCATCGCCCAAAAGAAGAATCCTAAGTTTATAAGGCTTGCCCTTAGTCGCCTTTTACAGCATCCATGGAAAAGGAGCAGTCCTATTCTAAAATGCCGGTATTGACACGGCAACTTATTCTTTACTTAATTGAAAATTCCCACAAAGCCCCCGACGAAAGTTTCTGTTCTTTATTTTTCAAGGGTTTAGAAGACCACTCCTAAATGCACTTGGATGTAAATGGCGGCTAACGAAATAAGGACATTTATCCAGAAAAAAATATTGTGGTCAGACGAAAAAAAAAAATTCGATCGAGATCGAGTTAGTTTCCCGTTAGCCATAGACTAATCAAGTAACTTTTTTATGCCAAGCACAGATTTATGCAAATTGAATGGGTATTATTTCAACCTTTTTAGGATTAGAAGTAAGTCTAACATGGGTGATTAGCTGTCGTAAATACTAATACTGATGGGATTTCATTTACATAAACTTCTTGTAAGTTTATGACTAAAAATATCGTAGGCACAAATTACGAGAAAAAAGCGGTAAAAACTGAAGTATAGTGATTCTCTTCCTCCTGGTTTTGTCCCTTTTGCATCCTCACCTCTCTGGAGAGGAGCCCAGGGTATGCCTTTGACCATGAATCCTAGATTAGGTGAGTCAGGTTTTTACACAAAGCCACTCCCATCTGACCTCCGCAACGTTTGCAGGTAAAACTTACCCGTATTGGATCCATGGTTTAACATCCAGTTCTCTGAATGTGCAGGCTTCCTCACGATGTCTCACCTTCCTCTCTAGTAAGAGCGTCGGTTAGTACCTATTCAAATTTATGTACATAACTTTGAAAATAGTCATTGGGTACATGCCGAGATGGGATTTGAACCTGTGCCTTTCTACGCATTACGCATTTGAACCAGGCCCTTTACTTATTCGACCACCGAAGCGAAAAGCTTAGGTGTTGTAGTTTGATAAAGAAAAGTTAGGTAAGGATACGCACGATGTATAAAGAACTAAGGTAGGTTCATTAATTGATGTACATACTTAGATATATTATATATCTATAAGAAGGTAAGTACCTATCGCAAATTGATTATTTAAATACTTACATACTGTTTTAGTGCTGACTGACCCCCGGCCCGCCACGGCTTCGCCCATTGTAGGTATATCATCAGTTCAGTGTTTTTGAACTAACTTTATAATAATAATTAATAATTACTTAAATAATATTTATATACATGTACTTAAGTATGGTGTATAGCACGCGACATATGTACATATAAGTTGGCCATAGAATTTTACACGTCCGGGATGTACAGTAGGCACCTAGCAATCTGTTATATAAAAAATATTTCGCGCATCGTCCATAGAGTCAAATTTTGGTTCAACATGCACACACATCAGTCTAGATTTGTTTGAAAAGAAATGAAAGATCTGTGTAGTAGTAAAGACCTATGTAGGTACCTCGTCTTTTTTCAGACAGATCTTTCACACTTACTACTTAGGTAAAGTAAGTAGGTATTTGTTGGTATGAGATATTTTATGTTCATTGAATGGTAATTTCAAAACAAAAAAGGTACCCCGATGGTCTATTCTATAGCGATGCCAAATTTCGTGAAAATCAGTCCGTTAGTTTATTTCTTACAAATACACAAAGCTTCCTATGTGGAATTACCTACTTAATACATTTTTTTAAATCTTTGTTTGAAATCTTTGAAGCAGTCGCCATCTCTCAGAATTTTTGAATAAAACATCGATAAAACAGTTCAGAAATATACGCGCCTGCGCTATTTTACCGACTAATTTGACAGTAGAGATGTCATGGCGTTTTGAAGTGTGCGTTTTCTGCACGGTCAAACATAAATAATGAGTTTTACACAGTTAATTTTACACAAATACCTTAAAAATTGCCGTGATTATTGTAAAGTATCATGATCATAGTGTGTTAATCGCATTTATACGCGGGTGTGCGTTAAAATGGACAAGAAAAATGCGATACGCCGAGCCAAAAGGCCTTCTAAAGTGCTTGAAGAAAACTATTGGGATTGCAGCGTTTGTACTTACAGGAATAACGCCGAAGCGTTTAAATGCTCAATGTGTGATGTCAGGAAAGGTAAAACATTGATTAGTTATGTTTTAAACACTTTCTATTGTCATTTACTCGAGATGGTAAGACTACCTAGTTTGACATCGATTTTTCGGCATTCTTACCTTTTGGCGCGGTCTTGGCCCATTAATTTAGGCCACGTATGTAGTTCTCGCTGATTCTTTGTAATAAATTTGCATATTATTAGTTAAATCCTCATTTGGTGGTACCTACATAAGGACTAGCAATGTCATTTTCATATAGGTACTTGCGCACCACAAAGGAAGGTAGTATTTCTTAGGTACTAAATAAAATGTTTTAATAGTTGCTTAGTATTAGGTAGGTTAGAGTATAAATTAATATTGTAAGTATGTAGATATTTGTGTTGTTAATAAGAAGATAAGTTGTCTGTTTGATTGATTTCTTCCCAATTTCTATTCTTAGTCCTGTACTTATATTTGGTTCTTCGTACTTATCTACAAACAAAAGAAAATTTGAATGATTAAATTATTCAATTGTTTCAAAATGAATAATAACATTAAATCATAATCACAATGAGAAAAATACCACTTTATTGCATGTGTCTTATATGATCAAAAAATTCTTATAAGCATACATTAAAAATTTCCATCAAATTGGTGTTGCTCATAGAAACTGAAATCATTGCCGATGATCTGATGTCCCTGAACTCCCAAAATAAATAGATAGAAAATAAGTTTGAATAAAAGAATGTGTTTTTTTTAATCATATAATAAAGTACTAAACTATTACTCTGTCTATATGTTTGCGCTAATTAATTGGAAAGTTGTAGACGGAGTTTGTTCCCATTTGAAATGTGGGAAAGAGGGTTTTCTGTGGAAGGTTTATATCTATAAACGCTACCTGTGCGAAGCTAGGACGGGTCACTAGTGACATTCCCTGACTCTGCGAGTCCAGTTCATGATCAATGTGGTGCAGTTCCTAATAGAAAAAAGAGTAGGACCACTCCATCTCTTTCACATGAATGCCGTATAAGTTGAATAAGGGATAGGCTAATAAAATTGCAGGGTTCTTCTTTTAACATGTCAGATGTGAAATATAGATAGGTCATGTCCTACCTAACCTAACTTGGACAAGTTGACAGGGGGAGCTTACAGAAACATGTTAACAGTTAAAAATAACTAAGGGACAAGTCATACAGATTGAGTTAGCCACAGAAGCAAGATCGACAATGTGTTATTTGGTATCAACACAATTATACCAATTGTTATAAATACATACGTATAAGTAAAGATAGTCGAAGACCCAGGTAATTGTTAAAATATTTGTCTTTCATTATGCCCTGACTGAGATTTGAACCCTAGACCTAAGTCTCAAAGGTAGTACAATATTAATCTCTCATTACTATCAAGTATATGGAGATCATTTAATCTTACATGAAAATTGTTTTAAAACTATAGTAGAAATAAAAATTAATGGAAAGTGAGGAAGACCAAAAATAAAATATTTTGATAAAATAAAGCAAAATGTGAACGCTATAAAATACCAACAAATAAAAAATAACACAGAAAATAGATGAATGGAGGACACTTCACTTAACTCCACCAACAAGAGTGAGCTCTTAAAATGAAGTAGAAGACTGTCTATTTACTGTTTACATTATTACATATGCAGCATGCATTTTTAATTTGGGTGTTTACAAACTCAACATTTTAATAATTATATTTTCCAGTCCTATATTTAGCCAAAATCCAGTCTATCCAAATGTCATTTAAATAATTGAGCCATACAGAGAAGACTCTATCTGCACCGTAGGGTATAAAAACGTGATATCTATATGTGTATCGCATTGTGCATTAATATAAAAGTATTAAAATGAGTTATCTCTGCTTTTACTGCATTATAAACAAAACAATTCTTGGCCATATTCATTCTACATTGATCCCTTTACCGTAAGAAATAGGGAATATTCTCCAATGACACACTTTCTGCTAAATACTCGCGGCGGCGCTACCGTCGTCGCGTATAACACGACCGATGCAAAAGTCGGAAAAATATTACTGTTCGTTCGCGATCAATGTCATTTTCATTCGGTCAGGTTGTTACCATTGACCTTTGTGACGTCACATAAGTACTTGATAATACAGTAAAACAATTTACGCCTAATCATACTAGCTGCATCGCTTTTCACTTGCATAGCATTATTATCTTTGAAATTAAACTCGTATTAAATATGCCAAGCTTTATGTTGATAGGTTATTTTTAGATTTTATAATCTTTCGTTATGTCATCCACGAACGCGTCTGAATTGCGACCTTAGTTCGTTGACCTGATTAACCCTTTTATTACTGGTTTTTTTTTTTACAAATATTGGTTTCTTGCAGTGGACCGCTTCTTCGCCCGCGTATTTTTTTTTTGTAGTCATGAACTTTTCGACTAACAAGTATTGCTATGGAAAATAATAGTACCTACTATTTGTGCCTTGGTGGCAGTGTTAAACATTCAACCCAACTAAAAAAAACAACGAATTTAGCGTCACCTATAAAATAATACAGGTTTTTCATAAATCCCATGTAAACTTTAGTTTTTACCGGTATAAAAGGCACCCTACGTCTTTCTCCACTCTTACGTTATTTTAATATAGGTACCTACGTGATGTTTCAAGAAAATTGATCAAGTAGATAACCCGTGAAGAGAACAAATAAATAAACTAACTTTCGCATTTATGATATTATTTGGGATTGGTATATAAAAACAGTGATAGCTTCATGGTAATGAAGTACATTAAGTAAAATTTGATGCCCTGAGACGCCTCTATGTATAGTAATTAGGCATTACCTATGTGCCTTTATTGAATTAGGTTATTTGTCTATTCACTTAACTATCTAAAGAAAAGGACCACTCCATATCTTTCCCATGGATGTCGTAAAAGGTGACTAAGGGATAGGCTAATAAACTTGGGATAATTCTTGAAGGCGATGGCCTAGCAACCTGTCACTATTTGAATCTCAATTCCATTATCAAGCTGAACGAGGCCTTTCGGTCTTTTCAAGTCTGTTGGGACATACTTACATGTATGTATATGTATGTAGCTACCTACAATCTAAATATAAGTAACGAAGGTAGGTATTGGAGTTCATTCCGTACGTAGCTCCTCGTTCTATTTGAAACATCTTATTTCAATCAGGGGAAGGTAGCTATTACATATGGAGGAATTAATAAATCATTGATTGATGAGTGGGTTTAAGCCTGGAAGTACCATTCAGTACTTACATACATACATATATATATATATAGCATAGGTATATATATACCTATGCTATAGACACGTCTATATCCCTTGCGGGGTAGTCGCAGCCAACAGCCTTGTAAAGATTGAAAGTCCGCTATCAGCTGTATGGCTTTATGATTGAATAGGCTATTTTACACCATGTAAAAAAAAATATAAAAATGCACGTATCTTATAGATTTTGTAAAAAATAAAAGAAAAACATCGATCATTATTCATAAAAATGCAATATGGATTTTATAATTCAATTTAAAAAATCCTCTTTTTTAATCTGTTCTTCAAAAGTCGAAAACGCTATCCGCCATGTTGGGTACTGACGTGACGTCATACTTTTAGTAAACAAATATCGAATCGAAAACATATTGATGATGTCAGGCTCTGTTTATTTTGAAATTTTAAAATTTCTATCACGTTTTTGGGTTTTTACTCTTTAATAATTTAATAGAATCATGGAAGACGGTTTTGTGAAAGCAGACAATATAAATCTACTGAGGATTAATACGTTGATGGTGGCGAAATTTTTTGCGTCCAATCCCGATTTCTGTTCTGCTGAGTTAAGAAATGTTAAAACAGCGATGTAAGTATTTATTGTATTAAACATTCTCTTACACCAACAATATGTATTGTAATTCATTATTACAAAAATCTTTTTACTTTAGTCTTACGTAGAGCCGTATTGTTTACTAAAAGTATGACGTCACGAGTCAAAACAGCATGGCGGATGGCGTTTTCGCGCGAAAATACAAAATCATAAATAATAAATCGTTTTTAGAGCACTTTTCGGCTTCAAAAAATTTTAATAAAAATTCTATAGGTATAACACAGTCTCAGGATTGATTTAAAACAGTTTTCAAAAAAGAGTGTAATAGCCTATTGAGATACAAATAGTGACAGGTTGCTAGCCCATCGCTTTCAAGAGTTTATACGCATATTCTTTAGTCGCCTTTAAGACATGAATGGGAACGATATGGAGTGGTTCTATTCTAAAGTTCTTACAGGAAACCACACGACACAGTTCAGTTCTAAGTAAACTTATGTATATTCGTATTGCTATATAAGTTTTACGGACAACTTTCATGGTGCTTATTCTGCTTATTATGTGCTTAAATTTCGCACTGCAAAATTAATAGACAGGTAGTTATTATACATACATACATACATACATAAAATCACGCCTCTTTCCCGGAGGGGTAGGCAGAGACTACCTCTTTCCACTTGCCTCGATCTCTGCATACTTCCTTCGCTTCATCCACATTCATAACTCTCTTCATACAAGCTCGGCGGTATCGGGTACTTTTGACCTGACCCTTTACCAGGACGTCCTTAATTTGATCAAGATACATTCGTCTAGGTCTTCCCTATAGCTAATTATATAATAGTTATTACTGGTATTAACAACACCTTTTTACAAATTTTGTTGGTTGAACGTAAATTCATTAGTTGCTATAAATTAGTTTCCATCAGTCTTACTTCTATTCAATACGTAATACAGTTTCAACCCTTCTCCAATCGGAGACGGTGTTACAAGTACGCTAATGTGTATTCGGTGTCATAGGGTTCTGGAATTGCCACAGAGCGCAGAATGACAGACAAAGCCGGAGGCGTACTTGCCTACTTCTGTTATATATATTTATATAACAATATATATATGTATATATATATGTGTGTAATGACCGTAAATTATTCTTTGGCGTCGACTCGCCATACTAATCTTAAAAATGCAAATGTGTGTAGTAAGTAGCTACATGTATGCTATTAAAATTGTGTGGTGAAAGAATTGTTTTTTTCTTTAGCACAGACTACTTTTCTGTGATTTTAAGGAATTTGATCAAACGGGTTGAGATTAATAGTTAGGTTCTCCTTTGTCGCAAAATTCTTCAGTCTTGCGGAGCAGAGGAAGTAGTGACTTGCTAGTTTGTATTTTTATCAATTAGCGATTACACACATGCAATCATGTGGTTGTCTCTTACGGGCTAGCCAGAGCCAACAGTCTTTAAAACACTGTAAGGCCACGTTCAGCTGTGTGGCTCATATGATGGAATTGAGATCTAGAGAGAACTTCCCGTTAAAATTATGTGTTTTATAACGTAAAAGATGAGGGTAAAAATTATTCGCACTAAATTCTGCTCGGTAATGCATTCCCAATAAAAGTTACCGTTGTTCTGCTTTTAAACTCGTTTAAATCTACTTCTATCAGTGGCTGGATAGTTTCAGCTCTTATACACTTGAAACTAAGTCTAAAATCCTTTGCCAGACACAGTTCAACGGAAAACAGTATTCCTAAATCTACCCCTTTCTACCCCAAGTTGTAAATTTGTTAGTTATAGAACTTTGAGCTTTATTTTCATTGTATTAAGTGCGGTATTTATGCCATTGTGCTATTATGTTTGCTGGTACGGAACTACAGGGACGTATAGACTACGATTTTCAAGGTTCCCCAGGGCTAATATTTTGTGGTTTCGCTCTGGTCGAAAGGAAAATGTATCTAACGGAAAGTTTTCGAAAACAATGTCTTCTGTTTTCTTTGTGAAACATTACCTGAGAGACTACAGGAGACCACATTAGTTCGTAAAGTTTTCGTGAATCTAAGCGTGTACTTATGTCCTGTTTAATATTAAAAGTACCCCAAAGTATTGGTTCTTGTGGACTAAAGGATTCATAACTTATCATAATTATATGTCGTCTCGAATCGGTAGGGTAAAATGTGTCAGGAAGGACTGGCATGTGAAGTTAGGTTGTTGTTTTCTTCGAAAGATCATTGTAGCGATTTGGGTATATATTTTGTGAACCTTTGGCAGTCGCAATAGTCGTAGGTTTCTAATGAGAAAGTTAATAAGAGTTTTTTAAAATACTTACTATACAAAATCGAAAAAATTATAACCTTACTTGCCAAATCATTTAGTCATAGTCGGAAATCGGGTCTTCAAAACGAATGTCAAATATGTGATGTTACCTAAATAGCAAGACCAGCAAAGAATAAGAATATTCACGAACGTTGAACGTCTTTCTATGAATTCGTCAAGGACCAAAGATATAGCATAGGAGAATAAATGAATCAAGGCTCATCAAGATTCGTGAATAAACTCCTTATATACCTTGTTCTGTAACCTATTAACTCTACAGGAACGTCTACGCGCAAACCGCGCATCAACCCTGCGTTGGTCGCAGCCCAGGCGGCTGGCACTGCGCCCACGAGCTCTCAGAAAAGACCGCGGTCTGCAAATTCTCTCAAGAAGAAGCGGAGACACCCACCGAGACTTAGCAATGTTGACAGAAGTTCGGCTCAAACTAGAGAGGTAAGGACGAGAGAATCTTAGTTAGGCGGTAGACATAACTTAGTCGTGAAATACTGTAATTCCACGTTCAGCTGCTTAAGGATGGAATTGTGATTCAAATAGTGACAGATTGCTAATCTGCACGCGAATACTTTGACAAACTTAATATCCTCCGACATTTGAAGAGCCTTCAAAAAGATGGATTCCGTAAGTAAAATTCTACTTACACCTGGCTATAGTTCCAGTTACATTCGCATCACTCTGGAGAGCCTGGTGTAAGTACTTAAGTCCTTGACCGTGGATGCTGAATTGGATGGGTCAGGTTTTAACACGATGCCACTCCCATCTGATCTCCGCAACCTTTGGTATTGGATTGGATTGCAGTTGCCTGAATATGCAGGTTTTTACACGATCTCTCACCATAAGAGATTTTTTCATTGTAATCAATTATTCATCAATAGGTAACCGTGAGCGGTGTGACGGTAGTTATAACAGAGTATAAGCCCAAGAAGTCAGTGTCCAGTTCCTCCAGCGACATGGAGTCTTCAAATGACGCGCGTCCATGATCTCCAGCCGCCCCGAACCTTAATCCGAGGGTTCTGATTGAAGCTATAGCGGAAATTAATAATAATAACCAGATATAAGCAGTTAATTTTGTGACGAGTTGGGAGAATTTTTGATTTTAAACTACAGACTTTGGTCAGTTGAACTTGTGGTGAAATAACCATCTATGTTTTTTAATTGGTTGATATGTTTGTTGTTCTTTTGAAATTGGATTTACGAACGTTTGATGATTTGATATTAAACCATTTAAGGAGCATTGCCATTAAGAAAAGTTGATTTAGTTTTACATATTTTAGGATAAATAATGATAATTATTAAAAAAAAAAGACATTGGTCCCAGCTTTTTATGTATCTATCAAATTTCGTAATAGTATAATATATCTTATATTTGTATGAAATGGTAAGTAAATTTCATAACAATGTCTACTGCAATGCTTAGCTTCAATCAGAAATATCGGAGACGATACAATTGCTGGTAAAAACGTTATTTTTATATATAATTAATGATTAATGATTATTTAATGAAACCTCAAATTTGTTAACGATGCATCATCACCTGCAGATTTATTATTTATTTAGATTAATTATACTTTCCTGGAATCAACAAAATTTAATTTATATTTAATAAAAAATTCAATTCAATAATTTACGACCAACGTTTTGTTGGCTAAATTTATCCATTAAGATTTTTATTCCTCGATTTTTATTTACATGTAACGTTTATAACAGTAATAGTTCGTCTATTTTTAGTGAGTAGGTATTTATGTATTTTTTACATTGGTGGGGGATATAGAAATGGCTGTCTCCATATTTAAAATTTGTTTGGTTCCATTCCAGAGTCCGTTTTAGAGACAATTTAAAAAAAAAAGTGGAAATGTAATATTGGTTGGTTAAAAATTTCTTGTAAAATATTTCAATATGGCCAGTGTATCTATTTTTTTACCCACCACAGTAAAATAAATAATTTTCTAGGAAATGTAACGATTAGTGTAGCACTAATTTATAAAATAAGCTTTAAGATTACTATAAGGTTTTTACATAATTTATTATCTGTTTTATCGCTGTACGAGGGCCGGCCAAATTAAAAACATTAAGACTTCATACAGAATAGCGGTTGTTAAAATCTATGTAAAAATCTTTGACAACATAAATGTTCTTAATTTGTACGGTCTTTATACTATAGGATATAATTAAAACCTGGTTTTCTTCCTTATTATTGTAGTAACTTATTTAAAAATTTAAGGTGTATTTATATACATTTTCATGAATTGGTAAAGATTGAAATGTAAATAGATGAAAGGCCAGCGGTCACTGCCAAAACGATTGTATTGTATATAACGAAGGAGATTGGCGGTACAGAATAAGGATTATAGAGAATTAAAATAATTTAATATTGCAAAAGATTTTAAGGATAATTTAAAATCTATTTATTTAATCAACTGTATTTTTTTAATCCGCAGTTTTTCTTTTAATAAACCTTTTTATTATATTACTTTCTGCACCATTTATTTTGATTAAAAACAACATGTATTGAAATAGTAAAATGCAAAACTTGTTTCTCACTAGCGTTACAGTTTGCACAAACCAAATTTTTGTATACCTAATATATTTATTTTTTGGTTTATTGTTCTTTGTATTTATTAATATACATATGGAATGTATAGAGGAAGAATATAAAGCATGAATTTTGAAAGAGTTAATTAAATTGATTGCAAGGCAGAGACTAATTTTAATCCTGGATAGTAAAGACTGATGAGTCATATTAAAATTTGTACAGTATTTTGAAGTCTCGCATAATGTTCTTCATCACAAACATTTTATCATTTGTTTTTTATTTATTCATATTTTAACTAAAAATAAAATAATGTATCTAATTTCTTTTTTATTCCTTTCAAACATGTAAAAATAATGAAAAAAATAATAAATGTCCATGTAAATTATAATTTGTCAGTGCTGTATTTTAAATGTATAAGGTCGCGCAAATTGGGTAAATACAAACATTTGGAACAGATTACGTCGACATTTATAAAAGTTCTACTTTTCTTCTTTCTTCTCCTTTCTTCTACTTTTTGTCGACTTAACTTTTTTAATCTATACTGAGATATTTGTATTTTATACAATAAGTACTTCCATTCACGATAATGTAAAAATAAAATAATTGTACTAAAATTACTTTCCAATTTATTGATAGTGAAACATAAATTGTAGATAACTCTACCAATTGAGAAATAGATTAATTGTTAATACAAATAAGTGTATAAGAAATTCCATTTCAATGTAAATCGTAATCAAAGGGGGTTTTTTTATAATAATTTAAAAAAAAGCACCTTATATTTATAACCGATTATTTCACGATATTCTGACCAGATTAATTTCGCCTAATTCTAATCAGACAGACAGCAGATACCTGATTAAAAAAAATATTTAGATACAAATTTTATTTTAGGCACCAGCATGAAAATGCATAATGTATTGAAGCCATTATAACTTTGGTCAATTTTAAGCGTGTTTTATTTGTTCTAAGTTACCAAAATAATTGGTGTTTGTAAACTAGTATTGTTGTACATACATATTAAAATAGGTAATGGTTACTTTAATTTTGTAGTAACTTTTAGCTAAGTATTTATTGCTTTTTTTATAAATGGATTGCCATTTTTATTTAATTTAATAATAATAATGTGTATAAAATAGTTTAATTTATAATCATAATATTATTTCTTGAATTACAATGTAACCAGTATGTTAATAATGAATTTTGTAGCAATAGATAGGTTATTCATGTTCAATGCAAAATATTTTTAAAGTTTTGCCAGGATAAAATAACTAGTTCAAAGTATGTAAAAACAAATACTACGCAGATTAAATTTTTCTGGTAAGCCTTTTAAAATATAAATTCATGTCATTTCTGGTATAATAAAACAGGTTTAGCAGTAACATTTAATATTGCTAGATATAAATTTGATAATATATCTTGAAAAGTATTACTAGGAAAGTAAACATTTAATGGCTGAATAGTTAACTATGACTTGCAAGACAAATTTTGTGAAATAACTTTGTCACGTTTATACATTTTTGTAAAGGTTATTTGTAAAAGAATTTTGCAACAATATTTAATGGTAACAGATGGAAGAAGAACGCTTCTTTTCATTTAATTTTTTCCATTCAACAGTTTAAATAGCATTTTAGAAGCATTTTTCTATTTCAATTAATTGAAAAATTCTTATAAATAAAAAGTTAGACCAAACTTTTAATGAAACACACACAGGATGTGTTCGCTACACATTTTTAGGTGGATTTGTCTTGTGTTTGAATCGTCATCTATGCGAGACAGGAGGCACATTAATCATTAAGGGATACTAAACATTTGGTTAACAAAAATGTATAATAAATAACGTGGGGTTAGTAACAGTTTTACCCTATCAAACGGGTCGAGGAAGAAAACGCGAATTTGTATGGAATTGCTTTTGTTTCATTGCGTTGCTTACCGAGATTACACTGATTGTACATATAATCACGACTTTATTGCTTGCGGGGTAGACAGAGCCAACAGCCTCGAAAGCAATACTGCAAGGCCACATTTCGCTGTATGGCTTAATGATGGAATTGTAATGGAAATAGTAACAGTTGGCTAGCCCATCGCCTACAAAAAGAATCCGAAGTTTATAAGCAATTCCGTTAGACGCCTTTTCATACATCGATGGAAAAGATATGGAGTGGTCCTGTTCTGAAGTGCCGGAAACCACACGGCATATCGCTGATTAAGTATGTCTCATGCAAATACGCTTTTACTTCCTGACTTTTCTGATCGAGTAAAACTCTCACTTCTGCCTCAGATATTAAGGATTAAATTAATGCTCAAAAATTTTAGCATAATAGGTTGGACTCCTTCAAATATAACCTTACAATATTTTTGTACGTGAGTAGGCAATGGGTGTTTTATGTGTATTGTAGTAAATGTTAATTATTTTTAGGCCATTTATCGATGGTATTGTATATAAAGTATGTGAAAATGGATTCAGACTTTTATTTCAACACGTCAAATTATAAATTTACATGTGTTTCTCTTAGATATACATGCCTATAATCACGTCTTTATCCGTTACGGGGTCGACAGAATCAAAAGTTTTGAAGAGTCAAAGGCCACGTTCAGCTGTTTGGCTTTATGATAAAATTGAGATTCAAATAGTGACAGGTTGCTAGCCCATCGCCTAAAAGAAGAATTACAAGTTTATAAGCCTATCTCTTAGTCGCCTTATACGACATCCATGGGAAAGTGATGGAGATTACATTAAAAGATAATAAATAATGTGTCTGTTAACGGTAACTGGTAGTTACAAGGATAAAAAAGGAAATTTTCAGTTACCATGTTAAAGTTACCGTGTAACTCTACATTTATTTAGTAACTAGAGGCCGCCCGCGACTTCGTCCGCATGGAAACCCTATCAATCCCGCGGGAACTCTGGGATAAAAAGTAGCCTATGTGTTATTCTGGGTCTTCAGCTACCTACATACCAAATTTCATGGTAATCGGTTCAGTAGTTTTTGCGTGAAAGAGTAACAAACATCCATACAAACTTTCGCCTTTATAATAGTATAGTAGGATTCATGTGTGTCAGAATCGCGGGTGTACCTCACGGATTTAAATATCTGTTTTGGATTAAAAAAAGTACTTGATGTGTACCTCAGTGTACCTATCCTAAAAATCTGTGTGCCTCCTATAAAGATTTTAAATAAAATAGGTACACCCGCCATCCTGACGTCAGGACCGCGGGTGTACTTCTAGTTAGCATATGTAGGTAAGTAAACTGTATATTTACATTTGGTACCTCTTGTGTACCTGCAGAAACAAATATTAAATAATCGAGTACTTACCGATTTTCCGGCGTCGCAGTCTATTCTATATCAAAAGCGGTCTACTAAAGGTCTTGTCGCGCCGCAGTCCTTTGAAGTTTGTTTTTGTTGAGGCCGCCTAAGGAATGATAAGATACATTGTTGACAGAATAAGATTATATACTTTATGCTGTTGGATGGTATTTGAGGCCATTTTGCTGGATTTAAATTACGGATTGAGTTACATGTGCCGTGTGGTTCCCGGCGCCAATAGAAAAAGAATAGGACCACTCCATATCTTTCCAATGGATGCCGTAAAATGCAATTAATAGATAGGCTTATGAACTTGGGATTCTTTTAGGCGATGGGCTAGCAACCTGTCACTATTTGAATCTCAATTCTATCATTATAGGTGAACGTGGCCTATCAGTCTTTTAATTTTTATGCTTAATGATGGAATCCAGATTTAAATATTAACGGATTGCTACCCATTGCGTAAAAGAAGAATCACAAGTTTAGCCTTTTCCTTGATAGACTTTTACAATCTGCACGAGAAGAGAAACACCCCCGCACACAATGTTTGTTCTTCGGTACCAGACCAGTATAGAAGCTTGCACAAGATTAATGTGCGCCTATTCCTTTAGTCGCCTTTTACGACATCCATACAAAACGATGCTGTGGAATATGATAAATCTTTGTATCCCATTATAATCCTCGACTTGCATTCAAGTAGACCACATAATAATTTATATCTGCGATCGTATACATATCACAAACGCATAACTGGCGCCTTATCGGGTAAAGGCTTTTTGCCGCTCCTAGACGTGAGCAGGCATTATAATCAGTCTTGTCTTGATGTTACCACTATTACAAATAGAAATTTGTAGATATCTATCATACACGCCTCACTTAGAGCTGAATTAGGTATTCCAGGAAATGATTTAATAACACAATAATTTATAAACACTTCACAGGTTTGTTTGTTATATGTTTATTGAAAAAAAAAATTATACAGTTACAAGAAATAGACCTACTTACATAGTGATCGGATAGCGGACTGTAGTTTTGATGTTAAAATTGTAAACCACACGAATCTGGACACATTTGTTTATTGTCATAAACAATAACACTAATAGATACAAGGCATAAACAAAAAAAAAGACGCGGGTACGTCAACTCTATATCTCCGCAACAGATAAACAGTCATAGACAATTAATGAAATAGACAGTAATGTTGCCATTAAAAATTTGGGACTGGTGGAGTGGGAAAACCTAGGCGAACGTACCTTGATCAAATCGGAGACGTTTATGGCAAAACGTCAGGTAAGAAGTACCCGAAACCTATGAATTTGCATGAAGAAAGAAATGTGGATGAAGCCAAGTGGAAAGAGAAGATGTAACCCTACCCCTCCAGGAAATAGGCGTGATTTATGTATGTATATTCATATTATAGTCACGTCTATATCCCTTGCGGGATAGACTCAGCCAAAGGTCTTGAAGAGACTCGTAGGCCACGTTCAGCTGTTTAGACTTTATGGTAGAATTGAGAATCAAATAGTGACAGGTTGCTAGCCCATCGCCTAAAACAAGAATCCCAAGTTTATAAGCCCACCCCTTAGTCGCCTCTTACGACATCCATGTGAAATGAAATGGAGTAGTAATATATAGTCCTATTCTTTTTTATGTTGGTGCTGGGAACCACACGGCATGTATATACATAAAGTATTATATTTAAAATAATCACATCCAACAGTATACAGGTAGATGGGCTTGGCCCATCAAAGGAGTCGTTTCGGTTTTATTTTGCGCGCATTAAAACGTGTTTTAACGCATATTTTTATCACGCATAATCCGGGCAAGCATAAAATGTGTTTTCGGTATGGAGTGTCAAATTGCGTGGCAAACGAAGTAGGTAGGTACTTACTGGGCGTTAAGTGGTCACTAAAAATTCCTGAAGCGGTTTTGGTGCCAGTCGATCGTAAAAACAAATTTTATTACTAAGTAGTTTTTCCACAGTCCGCCTGTGGTTATCTAAAATCCCCATTCTTCCAGTTCCCGTGGCAATTTTTGGGTAAAAACCGCCCATCAGATATCAGTTAATTAAGTAGGTATATTCATCAGAATCGTTCCAGCATTTACAGCCGGGTAAAGATAACTGAGAGACCGACTTCGCTTTTGTAGGAATTTTCATAAAAAAGTAGCCTATGATGTTCGGACTCCGGTTTTCCTCACGCAGATATATTTTATCCCTTACGAGGTAGACTGTATCAGTCGCAAAAGACACCTCTTTCAACTGAATGGCTTAATGATGGAATTGAGACTCAGATACCTAGTGATAGATAGAAGTGAGCGTGTGTAAAAACCTGACTTACCTTACATAACCTGACTCATATACAGGATCCATGGTCATACCCCGTGTTCCACTCCAGAGTGGTAAGAATGCAACCGGGCCTAAAAGCCAGGAAGAAGAAGGAGATGGAAGTGATCATGGGGTGGTCCTATTCTAAATTAACTGGAAAACCACAACACCTCCATTTTTGTTGTTGGCTAAAGCACGATTTCGCCACAAATTCGCCGCCCAGTAAGTAGTAAAGGTGGCCGTTAAATTATTTACGGACTTGCCTGCGTTTAACGAGCGACTCCTAAAGTGAAAAGTATTTTTTACGGTCGTTTACGGCAGCAGGTGGAAGCAGCGGTGACGGGAGGGAGGAATAGAGAATTTGGCAGAGATTTTACCGATTCCTGATTTTGTAGGAAGTTAAGTTCACGCGGATGGAGTCGCGGGCTAAGATAGTACTTACTTGTATACTTTTGCAAGTGTACATACATATAATCACGTCTAACCCTTGCGGGGTAGACATAGCCAACTGTCTTGTAAAGACGGATAGGCCACCTTCAGCTGTTTGGATTACTGATAGAATTGAGATTCAAATAGTGATAGGTTGCTAGCCCACCGCCTTAAAAACTAGAATCTCAAGTTTATAAGCCTATCCCTTAGTCGCCTTTTAAGTGGAAGTGTACCGTATTGAGATTCAAATAGTGACAGTTCGCTAGCCCACCGCCAAAAAATCTTAAGTTTATAAGCCTATCCCTTAGTCGCCTTTTAAGTGGAAGTGTACATATAAGTTCTCTTTATGAGGAGCCCAGGGTGCACCGTTTGGTCAACGCTCCTGCTCCCGTACCATGACACGCGCGACGCCGTTATTATAGCGCGAAGAACTATCGCTGTCCCGTTTCACTTCATAATAAAAAGCGCAATAGCGATGGTTTTTCGCGCGATAAAAACGGCGTCGCGCGTTTCTTGCTACTGGGGCTGGATTGGGTAAGTCAGTTTTTTACACGAAGCGACTCCCGTCTGACCATCGCCACTTTTACAGAAAGTCCTTCCTGTAAATAAGTTCATTGACACTCTAGTACCATGGTATAATTCCATGATGTAGCTCTTATTTTGGTTACCCCTAATATCATAAGAGACCTTTTGATAGAACATCTCCGATTTGATCAAAGTAAGTACGTTCGTCTAGGTGTTCCCACTCCAACAGTCTCATTCATACTTTCTTTGTATACATATTTGCTGAGTCAACCTGTTTTCATTCATCCTCTCGACATGACCAAACCATCTGAGCATTCCCTTTTCTATTTCTTTCACTATATCCAAAAGATACCATGTGGTTCCCAGTGCCGTGTGGTTCCCGGCACCAATACAAAAAAGAATAGGACCACTTCATCTCTTTCCCATGGATGTCGTAAAAGGCGACTAAGGGATAGCCTTACAAACTTGGGATTCTTTTTTAGGAGATGGGCTAGCAACCTGTCACTATTTGAATCTCAATTCTATCATTAAGCCAAATAGCTGAACGTGGCCATTCAGTCTTTTCAAGACTGTTGGCTCTGTCTATCCCGCAAGGGATATAGACGTGACCATATGTAAGTATGTATGATAATACCATTATCTTCATGCAAGGCAAGCAAACGGTGGGTATAATTTAGTCCGCACATATCTTATAAGTGTCAGATATATCTAGTTAAGTACCTTCATCTAAAACTATAGGTACGCGTAGGTAATCCAATGAGTTGGCGACATATACACATACAAATATGACCTAATGACAGATATACACATATAAACATCAACCGGTCATTAATTCTCCTATATATTGTATTAAAAATTGTGTTTTACACTGTGATACATTATTTTTTTAAGACTAAAATACCTATAATTTTCGTAATAATCTGGTTATAAATTTAAAGTTTGCCCTTGAAGCGTAGCTTACTCATGAGACGCGAGGTTTCGGTTTGATCTCTAGTCGTAATGGAACTAAAATGCAAAGGTACCTACATATACATATAATCACATCTATCCGTTGCGGGGTAGACAGAGAAAGACAGTCTTGAAAAGACTGATAAGCTTCGAGTTCAGCTGTTTGGCTTAATGAAAGAAATTAAGATTTAAATAGTGACAGGTTGCTAGTCCATCGCCTAAAAGATGAATCCCAAGTTTATAAGCCTATATTTTAGTCGCCTTTTACGACATCCATGGGTAAGAGATGGAGTGGTCCTATTCTTTTTTCTATTAGTTCCGGGAACTACACGGTCGATTCTGTTTTACATAGTCTTGTGTTATTTTACTTACTTTTAAATTCATAACTTCCAAGCCTATAATATTCTCCGGTAATTATCTTACTTACTTACAAAGGTAAGTACTTAGTACATGCTGTAAATAGGTACATACTTACCGATACAAATAGATACCTAATCCATACGTTGTTTCCAAAGAAGAAGGCAGAGATTACATCTTTCCACAATCCCTGCATCTTTTTTGCTTTTCATGAAAGCTCGTGGGTTTCAGGTACCTATTCTTACTATACTAGTAAAGAAAGCCTTTTTATCATTGATGTGTCATTGTCAGCAATTCACTGGGTTTGTTCTCATCAATCGCTGGCTACCACAACAGCAAAAGCCACCAAAGACAATAGTTCCGTACATTGCCGCTAGGATTTAATCAAGTCGCAATGAAAAATGCCTGCGGGACCCCGCCACGGGACTGCTATGTAGGTACCGATAGCAGCAAAATCTGTAACAAAATATTTATATAGTGCCGTGTGTTTCCCATGGATGTCGTAAAAGGCGACTAAGGGATAGGCTTACAAACTTGGGATTCTTTTATTAGGCGATGGGCTCGCAACCTGTCACTGTTTGAATCTCAATTATACTACTCTGTCAAGAAAGTAGCAGGAAAAGATCAATAATACACAAACTGTTTGTTATTCATCCAAATTTATTTTATCACCTTCAAAATATGCTCCTTTAGAAACGATACACTTACGCCAACGAATAATCCAATCATCAAAACATTTTTTAAACGCTGTTTCCGGAATTGAGGTCAGTTCTCGCCGCGAATTCTCTTTTATGTCTTCTACCGATTGAAAACGGGTGCCACGAAGTGGTAATTTGAGTTTAGGAAAAAGAAAAAAGTCGGCTGGAGCCATATCTGGTGAATATGGTGGTTGCTCGATGGTATTTGTTGAGTGTTTGGTTAAAAATTCGTTCACAATGATGGCCTTGTGCGAAGGTGCATTATCATGGTGCAAAATCCAAGAATTTTCTTTCCACAAATCTGGCCTTTTTCGTCGAATTTGCTCTCTTAAACGCCGCATAACACTCAAATAATATTCCTTATTTACCGTTTGACCTTCCGGCAAGAATTCCGAGTGCACAACACCGCGATAGTCAAAGAAAACAGTCAACATGACTTTGACTTTTGAACGACTTTGGCGTGGTTTTTTCGGTTTCGGTTCAGTTGGAAGGCGCCACTCCGAAGCTTGTTGACTAGTTTGCATGTCAAACTCGTAAACCCACGTCTCGTCACCAGTAACAATGCGTTTCATGAATGTTGGGTCGGAATTGACTCGTTCTAGCATGTCCTCAGCGACTCTCATGCGATTGAGTTTTTGAAAAAAATTCAGGTCTTTTGGGACTAGCCGAGCGGCAACATGTTTCATACCCAAATTATTAGTTAAAATGGTACGGATCGACTCGTGAGATACAGAAAGTTCGGTGGCTATCTCTCTCAAAGTTGAATGAGGATTTTCAGTCACTATTTCCTTCACTTTTGCGATGTTAACTTCAGTTGCAGACGTTGATGGCCTACCAGAGCGAGGCAAATCTTCCATCACATCTCGACCGCTTTTGAACGCTTTGTACCACTCATAAGCACGAGTTTTTGATAAAGTCGATTCACCGTAAGCCTTCTGTAACATTTTCAGTGACTCCGAACACGATATTCCATTGGCAATGCAAAATTTAAGACAAACTCTTTGTTCGATGTTTGATGTATCCATTATGAAATTAGCAATACACACTAGATATGATATAACTAAAAATAGCACTGTATTTAATGTAAACAACAGATGCAACTCAAACTCCGCGCCAAAATGGAAAACAGTTGTGCCAATCTAACAACAACAAAAAAAACAAAAATTTGAATTTGGAACCATAAATAAATAATCCATTCCCGATACTTTTCTGACTGAATGTATCATTAAGCCAAATAGCTAAACGTGGCCATTCAGTCTTTTCAAGACTGTTGGCCCTTGGGCCGCAAGGGATATAGACGTGACCATATGTATGTATGTAAAACATTTATTATTTTGTGCAAGTAAAAAAATATATCAAAATATAGTCAGTATAAAATAGGCATGTCCTATCCATCAACTGCCATTTCAACACGCAACACCAATTGTGGCATTAATACTCGTACTAGGTAAGTCTATGGGAAAGCTAAGAGAGAATTGATCAAACAATCCGCGCTTCGGGCCGCAGGCGCAGGTACTCTGGTATATTTACTTAATTTAATATTTTTCGTGAGACTTATAACCAAAAGTTAATATTCAAAATTTTATTTAATACTTCGATTTAACATTAGAATTTGCCAAGGAGAATGTTTTTGCGCTCAGTACATGCAGGGGTGGAATTGCAAAGGGTTGCAAGTAATGAGAAGAATGAAAAATGGCTCCGCAGCAGAATTTATTAAAAACTACTGGCACGGTAGTATCGTAGGCTGCTCTTATATTTATAAGTATGACTAGCTACCGCCCGTGGTTTCGCTTGGTTGTAAATTCTGGCATAAGTAAGCTATAATGTTATGTAATCCGATATTCCACTTTTTTAATTTCCGAATTTATACCAAACTAGCCTATACCGCGAGCTCGTGAATTTTAATGTAAATATATCGCATTCAATTAAACGAAAATCCTATGGGAATACCTAGTATGAGAAATTAAAAAGGTGTATTATACAACCTGCTTTTTTTGCCTTATTTTAGGCTTTCTAGTTCACGCAGGGCCAGGTTCAGGTAATCTCTAATGATTTTTTCTAACACTGAGAAAATGTCTAATGCATCCGTCGCATGTAGTAGCTATGCACGTCACTTCTAGACTTTGTTGACTCTATTGAAAGAAAAGTAAAAAAGAGTTCATTTATGTTTATCAAGGAAAAGAAATTTAACTAGAACTTGGACTAAGAAGAACCTTTGTTACACTGCACGGACACTGTTTATTTCTAAAGAAATAACTTCACGATAGGAAAATGTAAAGAAAGGCATTGGCTCGTGTGCTAACATATTAATAGGTAAGTTACTTATTTTACTTAAACTTACTATAAACCTGAAACGTAACTTTTATTAGGTAACAAATATCGAATAAATTACTTAAAATTTACTTCATTATAAATTGTAAATGCATCATAGATATTATTATTCTTTTTTGTTAATCTACTCCTTCATTGATTGAAAATAAGTAGGTAGATAAGTAACATGTAACTAAGTATTTTCAAAGATTTGACAATGATTACGCGCTGTAAAACTTAAATGTAACTAAAATTCCAAACCCTTTGAATATAATTATCATCCAATTTCACAGTTATCGTTAAAATCGGTTTAATAGTCACCTATCCGTGTTGCAGCCGACAACCAGTTTAATTAGAGCCCTGAATCACCCTACGCTGAAGTTATTTCGTATAGAACGTAAAGAGTCGAGAGACCTAGTTACTTTAGTTCTACGTAGCGTGCTAAGATTGTGTGATAGGGACATATTATAAATTGCCCTGTCCGTCTGTCTGTCTGTCACATAGCACGCGATGCAAAAAAGTTGTTATGCGAAGGAAAAGTTGAGTAATAATATTTTACTTATAAGTTTGGATGTGGCAAAATGTGGCATAAATTAATAACTTACTTTATTGTTTATAGCATTATACTTATATGTTTGATACAATACCTCAAATAGTAAAAAAAAATGATGTAAGTACATACAAATATTTAAAAAAAAAAAAATTATTACGTTTAAGAAATAGTAATCGAGCATGAACTATCCCAAATATGGCAAAGACGTTTCAACAGACGTTGTTCAACCTGATGAGCATTTTCTGGTGGCTCATAAAAATCGAAGATCTGGAACACCTGATGCAGAACCAGTCAGATTTTACACGAAGCGACTCCCATCTGATCACCGCAACCTTTGCAGGAGAATCAGTCCAGTTGCCTGTTGGTTTCATCCAATGCTTTCCCTCACCGTAAGAGCTTAGTTGCCACATCAACCATCGGCTTTTTGGCTCTATGTTGAAAACCGCGTCACGTTTACGACACGGCAATGTAAGCGGTAATTATAATTGTTTTCAAACCTGGGAAATACCTAGTACCTGACACTAGTTAGTACTTAGCCGACTACGCTGAAGCTTCTACGAGATGTATGATTTTAGTCGGCGTATATTTGGTACACTTTATTTTCAAATTAAACGTTAAATTTCGGAAAAAAATGACAAAATTAAATGCCTTAAAATCGGTTTTTGCATTAAATAAAATAACGATAAAATTAAATAACCTTACTGTTACTTAGTAAATATACGTACTTATTTAGATAGAATTAGGTACTCGTAATCGTGAAGAATATGAAAAAAATAAACCGCCCAAAAATTCCATTGCATCACGACTCCGAATGATTGTAGGTCCCTACTTAATTGTAATTTTGCCCCTGCATCCCGTACCTACCCGTACAAAATAAATCTATTGTTTTTCATCTCGACCCCTTTTGTTGGCATAATTAAATGCAGGCATATAGCGTAGCGCGCCAGTGTTTACATACACTGGCGGTACTGACGAGACGAGAAGCGCGATCTACATTTTTAGACTGTGTACAGTACAGGTATGTTGGTATGTGTATGTATATGTGTGGTATGTGGCGTATATATATTTTATGTATGTGTATGTATGTTTATAAACATACATACACATAACATAAAATCACGCCTCTCCCCCGGGTGGGGTCGGCAGTGACATCCTTCCACTTACCATACATACATACATACATAAAATCACGCCTCTTTCCCGGAGGGGTAGGCAGAGACTACCTCTTTCCACTTGCCACGATCTCTGCATATTTCCTTCGCTTCATCCATTCATTTAATCCTCTCGACCTGAACTTTTGTCAGAACGTGCCTGATTTGATCGAGGTACTTACGTTCGTGTAGGCTTATGTAACTCTATGCTCCCATTCACACGTTACCGGCACGCATATAATTCTTCTTAAATAATGCACAAAAATGGCCCTTATTGTATTTATGTAGCTAATTTATCAGGCGACCTAAGTCCCGGTGGGTAGCATGTCGCCTAATAAAAGAATCCCACATTTATAAGCCTATCCTTTCATCGCCTTTTACGACATCATTGGGATCTAATGGAGTGGTCCTATTCTTTTTCTATTGGTGCCGGGAACCACACGGCATAACAGGTGGACACAACACCATAAGGTATTTTCTTCTATAACTCTCGTATAAAATAATGATGAGAGAGACATTTCTATGTCAGATGCTTTTCTTCCTTTCTGCCTAAAATAAAAGCTAATATAATGTTAATCACTTTTATGCTTACCAGTACATGTTCATTACTATAGTAAGTACCTACCTACCTACGTAGGTTGGAGCAAATATGCCGGAGGCTAGCCGGCGGACCGGACTTGCATATAAGTACCTATATGTTTATATACATATATATGTATGTACATATAAGTATATTGTATGTTGCGTCACTAAGTATGTGATGTGATGTGAGCACAAGTTTAGTTAGATACGTTTGGGATTATAGACAAATTTCACAATAGGTTTCTATTTGTAACAGATGGTAAAATAAAACTTCCTAGTGGACTGAAACAACGTGAACTTCAAAAAGTCTAACTGAAAAATTTTTTGCTTGTACTCGTACTCTCGGATCAATTCTTGGTATGGAGTAAGAGATTAAAAAAAATGGCGGAGGTCGATCAGCTGATCACGGTGTTTACGAATCAATGTCAAGTCCTTACTTAAAATAACACACGTAACTTATTACAAGTAAACATGGTAATTGTACTTACATTATTATAGGATACTTCATATCGCTTAATAATTGTCAAAACTTTTGGTTTTACAACATTGGTTGACGTCAACAAACTTTAGATTATTCTTTTAGGCGATGGGCTAGCAACTCTCTATCTGAATTTCAAATCCATAAAAGTATTCCCGCGACGAACGTTAGACATAATATAGGTTAGGTAGGTAAGTACTTACCTTTATGGTACCTATAGATTCCGGAAAACTAAAAATCTTGTCTGTAGTTAGTTAGTCCCTAATTCATTTGTTTGCGATCGTTTAAAGAGCCGTACAAAGTGATTACTAGCACAAACACACGTGCCTTGCCCGGAAATCGAACTCGTATACCATTTATCATCTCTTAGTGGGTTGTTAATACTACCAGGTGATAAGTAGTTGGTTTTAATACCTACATGATGGGCTGGTATTTAATGTTTACAAAGAGGTTTCAATATTGCAATGTCAGAATGGCATTGTCATTACAAAGGTAGTACACATTCTCTTATGTGGCAGACAGAACCAAATATATCTACTGAATTCGTTCATAAAGGTAGTCTGAAGTCTTGAATATCACTCACCAGATTAAGCTTCAGTCAGCCACATACTTATTTTAACATACCTTTACCAATATAAGTACTTACTACGCCTATAACTACATAAATCACGTCTATACCCTTCCGGGGAAGACAGAGCCAACTACTGAAGTAAGTATTTTTAAAGTAAAAAAAAATATAATAACTCAAAATTGGTTAATAGTTATCTTACGCGTGAAAATTATAAAAACTCTTAAAACTTATAAAGTGATAGCTTGGCAATATGTAAGTATGTAGTTATAATTACTAGATTAATTTATCATTTGGGCGAACATCATACGAAATGCTGTCATCTGACTTTTTTAAAGAAAACTCTTAAGTAGTCATAGTGGTTAAATAATTTTTTCTTAAGTTTATGCAAATTAATTAAATATTCATCAAAATTATGTAGGTATTGTACCTATATGGTCTGATTTTTTTTAAATTATTACACGCATCCGTCGTAGGTGGTCGACATCCTATATCTCTATTCAACACAAATATTTGAAATTCGAATAGAATTGGCTGCATTCAGGAATACGTATGGACCACACAACGAAAAGCACTCGGCGTTCCCGCCAAATCAACAATCTGACAGATGACACAAAATGGCGCGTGAAAATATAAAAACAATAAACGGGACTGGCGGGCGATATGCAAAATTTTAAGAAAATAAAAGAGAATAAATAAAATAATAAAAAATATATTATAAATCCAGTCTTTTTGTTTTCCGCTCCGCGGATGGGCTCTCGATGTTAAAAAAAGCACCCGCTTCTAGACAGGCCGTCAGCCCCAAAGAGCAGAAATAGGCAACTACAATTTTATAAATTTTACATTTTATAAAAAAAAAACTTAAGTGTTTCTATGGCTTTCTTTTCTAAACAATAAGAAATATATATTTAATAATAGGGTTAACAGTGTTTTAAACAGCTTTAGTAGTAGCAGTAACATCTAAAACTTCACCCGTAGTAAAAGGTTGTTTATTTAATTTTGTGAACATTGGTATACCTCTGGTTTAAAAATGTTTCGTCATGCTTTTAGTGCCAGATTTTTAACGAAAATATCAAACGAAAATCTATTTTGAACGAGATTTGATGGATTGTGGGAAAATGATTTTAGCACGAAAACAGTGTAACTAACGTTTAAAAAAAACCGTATGAGTATACGAGATATCTATTTGGAGATAAATAACATTTGGTTTTATAATATAAGATAAATAATATTATTGAACATGATCCCATATAAAATGTTCTGATTAGAAGGTACTTACTTTATTTTCTTCCATTTATTATAATATTTAATTCCCATTTCAGTAGTTAACGGAAAATTTTGAAAACTTATGACCACAATGCCTGTAGGAAAGGTCTCAGAATTCTGACCTCGGTATTAACGCAAAAATCTGACCACGTTATTAAGGAACAATGTATTTTTTTTAATCAACACCTACTAGTTGCATTCTTTTCCTCGTCTTGCGTCGTATTTCAAAGTGGGCAAAAGTACGTTCGCGCTATAACTACGTAGGCGCGCGGCGTGCGGGACGGCGCGGGCTTAACGCCTGTGCACACTATGAGACGGCATCTTTGCTATAATATTAAAACTATGTGAAAGTAGCTCTTGGACAATATAATGAAGCTACGCCATCAGAAATATATTATGTCTTCCTAAAAGTTAACGAAAATTTCAGTGATTTTTTCCCCCTTTTTCTTAGCTGTTGGTTTTGTTCTTTACATAGGCTAAATATAAATAAAATAAATAAATAAATAAATAAAAAAATACCTAGGATAACTTCATCTCTTCTTTTCGTTTAGGAGACGGCTTGATAACAAAAGTTAAACAAGTAGAAGTAGAAGTTCCAACTAATTCTAACTATTTCTCTTCTTTTGTTTATTCTAAATAACTTTCACATATTTCTAGTGGGTGATGTCCCGTTAAAACTTAGAATTTTTTTATTATAACATTGAAAACCCACTAGATTTTTAGAATACACAGTGAGACAAGGAAACTAATTTATTAAATTTTATTGTTTTGTACATGTTATTTCGAAACAAATGAATATCTAGGATATAAAATGTCAATAGCTGGAACACTACCCTACAAGTAGAGGAGCACAGCCAACCGTCGTGCAAGACAAGGACGGAGAATAAGACGAAGGGTTGCTCCGAGACCGAGCAAGTATCGAGTTTCCGAACTCCAACTGTCGACGACAGAAATACCATTCTACATGGACGCGCGCGTCCATAAAGTACCACATTTAAAATACACGCCAGAGAGATAAGGAATTTATATAAGAGCCTCTAATTTTCACATTTGCGACATATTTACATCAGCAAATTTTATATACAAAAAATTGTAAATTTTCTCTTGATATTTCTATGTAAAAATATCTTTGAAGTATTATTTCGTTTCGTAGTTATTACGCATGGAATCCGAAACCAGAGATGGAAATATTTCCGATCTCTAATGCAATACTTTATGGGAACTTCGTAACAATAGCAGCAAGGGGGGAGCAGAGCGCACATCAAGTACCGTATAACGTTGTTCGCGAACATTAAGATAATAAATTCGGTACTTTATAGACGCCTTGCCTAGAGAGGATATGCCAAGATAACAGTAACTTTCGTACGGCCCTGTATATGCGTTGTACAGTAGGTATATGTGTTTTTTTTGGACGTCCGCCTTGGGCCTTGGCTCTAGGCGGGCTCGTCTAAGGGAAATTAAAAAAAATCTTGACGTGCGCTCGCATTTCTATTTTGAAAATGGAACACTGTGGTTCTTTTTGGTGCTGTATGGAATCGTTCAAAAATATATTGGAACAAGTTACATTTTCTATTGTTACCTGCCAGTATTATGGGTCAGTCTTTTCCTCATGGCTCCGCTCTCGTGGAAATTATTAAAAAAAGTTTAATAAAAAAAAAACAATCTTAACTTTTTCAATGTAATCAGTATGGAATTAGGTTGCGCTATTTTAATGTCATGTGCCTTTCAATAAGAAAATAGTTATAAGGCTCACCGCTCATTGTATGGATATTTCATGGTACCTATCAGTTAGGTTAGCTGGCATCTTCTGCCTCTATTACTTTTCAATCTACAGTTATAGAACTATCCGATTGACCACTGTGCACAAAAATAGAGAGTACAGAAATATCGCTTGTGGAAAAAGTTTTTTTTAACAGACATTCTCTATTTATATCTAAAAAAGTAAAAAAATATTAAAACATACATACATAGATAAAATCACGCCTCTTTCCCGGAGGGGTAGGCAGAGACTACCTCTTTCCACTTATCACGATCTCTGCATACTTCCTTCGCTTCATCCACATTCATAACTCTCTTCACGCAAGTTCGGCGGTAAAAAATATTAAAAACCCATAAAAATCAGCGGATCGATTTTGATCATCATAATAATTTCAACCATAAGACGTCCACTACTGAACATAGGCTTCACCTAATGACATCCACCTCGCTCTGCCTCACCCAATGACTTCCACTTCGCTCTGAGGTCACCTGCATCCAACGTTTCCCCGTCCTACGCTATACTTTCCGGAACGTTGTCTTCACTCGAGGACATTCTGATCTCATCAGCCATCAGCCCTTCGAGACATGTGGCCTATCCATTGCCACTTCAGGAGCTTCTATGTAGGTTCCTTTTGTTCGTCGACAATTCTCCTATTCCTGATTCAATCTAGCAGAGAAACACCAAGTCTCATTTTCAAGTTGGTTGGAAGAGACCTAGGTACGGTTGTTTTATATTCGTAATGTACTCCTTTAGTGAACAATAAAGCATTAACTTACTTACCAAGCATAGTTCTCCTCATAGCTCGCTGAGTGACCCTAAGTCTTTTTAAGAGGTCAACATTTAGTGACCACGTTTTGACACCGTATTTACTTACTTTGAGGTATTCTTTTACCTCCTGGCGTTAGTCCCAGTTGCACCCTCACCATTCTAAAGAGGAGCCTGAGGTATGCCTTTGACCATGGATCCTAAATTGGGTGAGTATGGTTATACGCGAAGCTACTTCCATCTGACATTCAGCTGTAAAGCTTTATAAAAGAAACTGAGATTCAAATAGGGACAGGTTTCTAGCCCATTTCCTGAAAGAAGAATGCCAAGTTAAATGTATTATTACACCTATTAATTTAAAAAAAATAATTCAACAATTACAGACACCAATTTGATGCGCATTTTACGAACAGCGAATTATTGAAACTCGCTTAAGAAGTGTCACTTCTATAGTTAACATTATTTTGTTCGGCCCTTTGAGCAGGTGACACCTATTTACCATTCACTGGCCGATGTCAGCGTTTTATAAAGCCGAGTTCACAATAAATATCACGTCTTTATCCCTTACGCGGTAGACAGAGCGAAAAGTCTCCAATTAACGAGGTCAGAGTGAGTGACAGGTTGCTAGCCTATTGCCTAACTAACTGAATAGCTATAATAGGTTACGCTACTTTTTTTCACTTTTTAAAGAAGATATTGACTTCTAAATTGCCGTGTGATCTCTGGCAGAATAGAACCACTCGATACCTTTTCCATGGATGTCGTAAGAGGCGATTAAGGGATAGGCTTATTAACTTGGGATTGCTCTTTTAGGCGATGGGCTAGCAACCTGTCGCTATTAGAAACTCAATTTCATCATCAAGCCATATAGCTGAACATGGCATTTCAGTTTTTTCGAGACTCTTGGCTCTGTCTACCCCGCAAGGGTTGCTGACTGATTGACTGACATATCAACGGACAGCTCAAACGGTGGATCTAAAGATTTGAAATTGGGTGTGTAGGTACCTAGGTATTTAAGTATTGTAAATGAGACATCGGGATTTGGATTCGAATAATACTTCTAGATTTTATTTAATAGATATTATTGTCTTCTTTACATCATTGAGAGTGCAGTACCTATGTTACCGCTTCTTCTGCACTGACGCCTTGTTAGTTAATAGTATAATTAGTAAACTTAGTTTTAAGTAATTTATTTGACATCAACCAATGTTGTGAAACCAAAAGATTTGACAATTATTATGAAGCGATATGAAGTATCCTATAATAATGAAAAAAAAATTTGAATTTGAATAATATAGGTACAATGAAAATCTTAAATAACAACTTGGTAATTTTTATGAAAAGAAAACAAAAATATATATCTATGGATTTTAAAACTAGAAACATTGGAGTCCTCGTGTGCACCCAGCATAATCCGTCGAAGCCTCATTTGCATAACGTTTCGGCGGCATTAATAAAACATGACTTTACTAGAATTTTTACCGTTCGCTAAGAAATAAAGGGACTTTAGCACGATTGAAGGTAATATAGGTACGGGTATTTGACACAATTTGACAAAACCCAAAGTACCTACAAGAAAATATTGAAAAGCCGTGTGGTTCCCGGCACCAATACAAAAAAGAATAGGACCACTCCATCTCTTTCCCATAGATGTCGACGACTAAGGGATAGGCTAACAAACTTGGGATTCTTTTTTGGACATGGGCTAGCAACCTGTCACTATTTAAATCTCAATTCTAAAATTGGGCCAAATATCTGAACGTGGCCATTCAGTCTTTTCAAGACTGTTGGCTCTGTCTGCCCCGCAAGGGCTATAGACGTGACCATAAGTATGTATTGAAAAGTAATTGTGTTAAGGATTCAACCGGCCAGCCAGGCAAAGCCGGGAGGAAGAAGATAGTATAGAAAAGGTGTCAAGCCTTGAAAGTCTTTTTAAACAGATGACTTATAATCATCGTGAGAATCATCGATCTAAATAATACCAATTAATTAATATTACAATTGCCGTATGGTTCCCTGCACTAGTAGGAAAAAGAATAGGACCACACTATCTCTTTCCCATGGATGGCGTAAAAGACGAATAAGGGATTGTCTATAAACTTGAGATTCTTCATTTTGGCGATGGGCTAGCAACCTGTTATTATTTCAATCTCAATTTATCATTAAGACCAACTGACAATCTTTCCGAGACATTTTGTAGGTATATTCAATATTGAGAAATAAGAATCTACCTAGACGAACGTATCTTGATCAAATTAAGGACGTGCTGGTAAAGGGTCAGGTCAAAAGTACCCGAAACCGCCGAGCTTGCATGAAGAGAGTTATGAATGTGGATGAAGCGAAGGAAGTATGCAGAGATCGTGGCAAGTGGAAAGAGGTAGTCTCTGCCTACCCCTCCGGGAAAGAGGCTTGATTTTATGTATGTATGTATGTAGGAATAAAACAAAATCTTTAAAAAAACACAATTCAGTTATCTTTCTGCATCAGCAGATAAACAGTACGGTGTTCTTGCAACTATGGATACCGGTTAATGCATTATTTGATGCAGCGGTGCATCAGACTATGTAAAATTGCAGATTATTTTAAAAAAATTTTTTTTTTTACTTTTTTTATGTCAATTTTTTTTTGGGTTCCATGTCTTAAAGGGAAAATATAAATGAAATTTGGTTCAGGAGTAACAAAGGAGCGTTATAGGTATCTAGGTATATTAGATTTCATTAAATTTATGTTGACGTCATCATCACGTCAAAATTAGTTTTAAGGTGTCAACTTATGACACCTTAAAACTAATTTTGAAAATAAATCTGTTCTTTTCATTCCTGTAAAATCCCACCTGTGAGACACATACATACATGTAATCACGTCTATATCCCTTGTGGGGCAGACAGAGCCAACAGTCTGAGCGACACGCCTGCCAAAATTGTACTTAGTCAAAGTTAAATAAATCTCCTTTAATGATAATTTGAGTGCGTTTGACCTCAATCTGCCTGGTGATTTGCACTGTTAGATGAAACCTAAGGCACGCAAGCTAAAAAAATGCCTATTCACTCTTGCCTTGAAAATCCCCTAGTTAAATTAAGAATGTATCGGGGAAGAGAGATGCGTGGAGCGAATTCAACATCACAGCGGTTCGCATGATAAAAGATTTGTGTGAATCTGGTCATATTGAAATTTTATTAAGTCTGGAAGCGAAGTAAAAACATAGTAGACAAGAGTATATCGAGCCAAGGCAGCTTGAATGAAACTCAGACTCCCGGAACGAAGACATTTATTAGAGACGAGGGGTCTTCCCAAACTCCTTGTGCAGGAGTTGGAGCGAGTGGTCAGGGTCTTTTTACCCTCTTCACTGGTTTCATCGCTGCCTACGGCTGTAGGCAGGTCAATGGGGCGGCCGTGGCGGCCTGGGTCATCTTCTTCTATCTTCTGGGAGTTCCCATCGGCGGCGGCGTCGTCACTGAGGGACGACGTCTGCCGCAAGGCAGCGAGGTGAGGGCTTCACGCGACGGTCCGGAGGGCGGGCGTGGAGCGGCGCGATGCCGCGCAGGTGGGCGTGCGATGATGCGTCCGCCCTCTCAAACATCTTCGTGGCCAGCCTGGCCACAAAGTCGTCTAGGCCCTCCCACTTCAAGTCCCTGAGGATTGTCGAGTTCCTCACGTAGCGCGGGGCTCCGACGACTGCTCTGAGACTGAGGTTCTCCTGGGCTCTGAGTCTTCTTCTGTTGGTCTCAGAGCAGTAGGCGTACCACGCCGGGGCCGCATACGTGAGGCGGGATCTGACATATGTTCGGTAGATCCCGAGCTTCGTCCTCAGGGGGAGGCTGGAGAAGAGGACTGCGTAGAGCTTCCCCCTGGCTGCCTTGGTCTTCGCGACGACGTCTCCCACGTGCTTATTGAACGTGAGACGCCGATCTATGGTAACTCCCAGATATTTGACATGTGGCCGCCACGGCACCGATTCGCCGAGCAGTCGCAGTGGAGGCGGGTGGGGTCTTGTCCCCGTCATGATAGCTTGTGTCTTGCCGACGTTCACCGAGAGCCTCCATTTGGAGAGCCAGCCCGGCAGAGCCTCGAGTGTGGGCTGCAGCCTCTTGGCGGCGTACAGCGGGCGGATAGACGACGCGTAGTACGCCGCATCGTCAGCGTACAGCGCTAGCTCCACCTGGCCGACGGCAGGGATGTCGTCGGTGAACGCGGCGTAGCAGGCCGGGGACAGACAGCTTCCTTGCGGGACTCCGGCGCGCACAGGGCGCACGGAGGAGACGGCGTCTTCCACTGCGACGTGGACTCGGCGATCAGTGAGGAAGGAGGCCAAGACCCTGACCAATCTTGGGGGCACTTGGGCCTCCGACAGCTTGTACAGCAGCCCCTCGTGCCATACCCTGTCGAAGGCCATTTCCATGTCAAGGAACACGGCAGCCACGCATTCCTTTTTATTATGGCTTTCGGACATCCTGTGGAGAAGTCTTGCGACCTGGAGCGTCGTTGAGTGGTCGGGCCGAAACCCGAATTGTTCCGGACGTGGCTCGACGAATGGGAGTAGTCGCCGGAGGAACAGGCGCTCGAAGAGCTGCGAGAACTTGCTCAGCAGCGCGATCGGTCGGAATCCGTTTGGTCTTCGGTGATCCTTTCCCGGCTTGGGCAGCATAATGGTTCTTGCGTTCTTCCAGTTTGAGGGGTGCGCAGTATGCCGTTAAAGAGGCGCGAGATCGCCGCGATTGCTCGCGGCGGAAGATGACGTAGCGCCTCGTTGGTGATTCGGTCTGCGCCCGGGGCTTTCCTGGGCTTCAATTTCGGCAGCATTCGCTGCACCTCGCCGGGAGAGAAGACCACCGGGTCTTCCGTCGGCTCGAGCGGCTGTGTGAGAAGCTCTCGCACTCGGTCGGTGACCCTCCGGTTGTGCTCCTGGTCGGTCACGGGGTTCGGCGTGAACTGGCGCTCCAGGTGGTCCACAAGGATGTCCGCGCGGTCTTTCGCACGAAATCGTGGGAGGCCGTCAGGGCTCTCGCGAGAGCTGACGGCATAGGCGATGGACAGAGGGGATGCCATCGCCCACAGTAAGACATTTATTCAAATATCACCTTTCTATTTATGTTTGTATCAAAACAAAACCATATCGCGTTTCAAAACGGGATAACGCCATCTATTATTATAAAATTTAACTAAACTTATACATATATTAAAACCAAATTAAACACATAGTATGTGCTACATACTTGATTTCTTCCCATGCAGGTTGTGAAAGTCAATCTTGGTAAAGGCTATAAACTTGAGATTCTATTTTAAGGCGATGGGCTAGCAATCTGTCACTACTTTAATCTACATTGTTGAGACAAACTGCTCGTGGCCTTTCAGTCTTTTCGAGATCGTTAGCTCTGTCTACCCCGTAGGGTATAAAAACGTGATAAAAAATTCTAGTGTCAGATCAAGACAAAATTTAGAATACTTTACAAAGGCATCCCAACTCATCCAAGTAGCCCACAGCAATCCCACTATAATTTAACGCACGTATGCTCTGTGGTTATCCTAATTGTTGTAATGGCCCCGTGCCGATCAAGGTTCGAATCCCGCCCCGGGCTAGGTGAATCAGGGACATCATCGGTGTTTACGTTATGGTTGGCGCATTTGATATATTTTGACGATATCCTTGTTTTCGCTTCTTGCTTTGGAGGCAAGTGGTTTGATAATCGTCGCAAATATTAGTGCAATTTTCTTAAAAATACATATTTTAACCCATGTAACCTACGTTAGAATACAATACAATTCATTATAAAATATGATGGTACCTATGTAGGCAAGTAGGTAAGTCACTTAGACAAATATGATGGATATCGAAATATTCTGATTTCTACTTGTACACATGGAATTGTATTAGTATTATTTATTATATAGGTAGGTAGGTACTATTATAATCTTAGTATTACTTTCACATGAAGATATACTTAAATAGAACCAACCGGTTCGGACGAATATCTAATTCAAATGAATAACATTACATGATATTCTGCTTTTTTTAATTAAATTATTTGAGGGTCTAAGGCACCATCCACTAGTAGAGTGTGCACTCGGCGCGCGAGTGGATCACAAGTCGATTATAGTAATTTTTTGTTTAAACAATTTAAACAATTGTAAATTCGACTAAATTGCATAATTGTTAGTTTAGATATTTTCTATTTATCAGATTGTGATTAGGTAAGAAACTTAGGATTCTTCTTTTAGGCGATCGGTTAAATTTGTCACTATTTGAATGTTTCCATTATCAAGCCATTCAGTTTATCGTGGCCTATGCCTAAGTGCTGTTGAGACTGTTGGTTATGTCTACCCTGCAAGGAATAGAGAAGAAGTTTTATAGAAGAAATTTGGCAGATGTAAAAAGTAGATTTTAACTTAGGAAGAAGTACAAATAATGCAGAGATTATTAAACTATTTCTTGCCAAATACGTCTCAATAATAATTAAGTAATAATTCTCGTGTCATATTGAGTATGTCTGAGAATCGTTCAACATCTATTTTTCATACCCCTTAGTGATAAGGGTCCAACCTATAATTTTTTTTAACTAAAATTTACTTCAAAAATGTTAATATGGAAAAACAACGTTTGCCGGGACAGCTAGTTTTTATATAAAAGAGTGTGTTCTACCGTCCGATTCAATTGTCACGGTTCATACCTTACCTGGTAACTGTATGTAGCAGGTACTAGTATAGGTACTACTTAGTACACAGAGTGTTTTTTATTTCATTTTATTGAAGACCTAATTCGGCTCCTCTCCAGAGAGGTGAGTACGGATTACACTTATACGGAGCCGGATTTACGCTAGGAGAAAGATAAGAATTATTAACCAAATTTTTTATTAATCCTCTTTATTTTTTAAGTACACTGTTTAAATTTTAACATGATCTGATTCTACGCATTATTTAAAAAAAAAAAGAGAGACACATACATGAACATTATTAAGCCACTCATTTGAAGTCAGCCTTTGAGGCTCACCACTGCTGCCTCTGTCTACCCGTAAGAGTATTATTAAAGAGCATCCTGTATACATACCATAGAGTACGGTCGTCCGCCAACCGGATCTGAACCCACACCTGTTTCCGCCGCCACTTCCGCTGCACTGACCTTTTAGATCGGGGGTCATATGTTGTGATTATAAGTTGCTCTTGCCCGCGAATACTCTATCGTGGAACGTTTAATTCGAAAGGAATTTAGGGAAATCTCTTACATGTGCTCTTTTGGGTTCTTTAATAAAAAATATTTTTTTACGTGTAGTAAAATTAATGAGTAATAGTTTTATAAGCGCAATTTTATTAAATTTAGCAGGTAAAGCAATGTTTAGAACGTAATTTTAACAAAAGTTATTATAATAATTAACTTTGTAAAACTTTTTTCAGTACCGCCATCTGTGAGTGAGTAGCAGTATCAAAAACTTAAAGCACACGCATTAGTGTGCTAGTAGAGTAAATGTTTTGAAAGACGCTAGATTTCACCTCTCGACACGAGATGGCAAGACGGACGTAGAGCCTTGTAAAGTTATATATCGTAAAAAATTTCGCTAAAATATTATTACGATTATTTTGCAGTCATATAAAAAGGGTTTGTTATTTCTTTTTAAATACATATAATCAAGTGTCATCACATACGGGGTAAATTCTTTATTTATAAAAAGATTAGTTATAGTTCATTCAAACTTCCACACCTCCTTACAAACTTTCGCATTCATAATTATGTATTAGTGGGATTAGGTAGTAGGATGATAATGTATGCTTGTTTCCAAGAGGGATAGGCAGGCCCTACGTGTTCCCTTTTCCGTCAGCCACGATCCCTGCATACCTACTTCATTTTGTTCGTTTAGATTCAATTTATAAACCGATTTCAAAAATGTGGAGATTCTCAACTTTTTCTTATTTTTTAAACATGCTCGTCGGTTTATGGTACCTTACCACATTTTACCAAAACGTCCCGATTTGATTAAACCAAGTTTATCTTTATTCTCCATTTAAGCTACAAAAATGGGGCTCCATGATCGAATACCTTTAGTAAACGTTTCTTTAGAAACAATAAAACACACACTACAGTTCCGTATATGAAGATATTATATATTTCAAAGAACATGTATTTTATATTCTCAGCATAATTTCGGTTAACGTGACAAACAATACCCACTTATACCGTTTACATTATAACAAGTAACTAATATTACTTCAATACCATATATAATTATTGTGACGTGTCGCCAACGCTACTAGCCGATAAAAATACAATACGAAAACTTGCCGCTGCGACGCGATATCACAAAAAATACAGATTAAAAATTAAAAAAAAAAATAACGAGAGCATTATCTGTACCATTTGAAAATTTTGACGTCGCGTCGCAGTTTTCTATACAGATACAACCCAGTCTACATACAATATGCACTACACTCAGCGATTGTGTTTATAAAGCCATTATTTGCCAACACTCTATTTATCTGTGAATTTAAAAAAGGTTAGTTTTCATAGACAAAGGAAGTAAGGACAACGGTCGAATTTGAGGCCCATAGACAACTTTTAGGATCGACGAGGGTAATAAAAAATAAAAAGAAAATACATACCCACACTTATATTTTTATTTATTCTTAATCTCGGTAAAGCCAAAACAAATAGAAGGTTAGAATGTTTTTTTAATAATATTTTACGCGTAATGTCAATAAAGATAATTTAAAAATTATGTAGGACGATAACATGGTAAATTAGTTTTTACTGCATTATAATTGGCTTGTCAGTAGTTAAAAAGTTAAAAAGGATCACATATTTACTAAATCATTAAATCTTGCGTCTACTCTCATTTTCCTTTCATTCTTCCTCCTAATTCTCTGTTTCATCAAAATTTATTTGGCTTAAGTAATTACAAATTTTAAGTTACGTTATTAGTATAAATCAAGAAGTTTTTTTTATCAACCCTTAAAGAATAGGTATTATTTGTCTATTTTTAAGCTGGGTAAAGGGGTTTTTAACGACCATTGTCCTTCAAAAGACAGGTATTCGATGTTTTTCCCGGGCGAAAATCCAATTCATGAAATTGGGCTTAAAAGAATTGCTTAAAACAGCAATAAGCTTGGTACAAATATGGCTTAAATAATATCAGTACTTAACTATATATAAATTACTTTATAATAACGTGGGAAGTTAAAAATATATTACTTTTTCAGAAATTGGATCTCGTACTGTTCACTATTTTTATCACAAAATACAATACTGTTGTAAAGATATTATAAAAAGCTCACAATAAGTAACTTTAAAATGCTTATGAGGGTAGTTTAAAAATAGCTGCCGTAACGGAAGTAGAAATTGATACAATCGTTTCACTCTATCGTCAGCAGTCGTCGGGAGTGGACGTGCGTCCTTGCACTCTAATCTCGCTCAAAATAATTGCTCATTTAAATTACTTAGAATGTAAGGCAGTGCTTTGACATTGTACAAGCGTATTAAGACATCGTCCAAACACACAATCAGACAGTTGGAAGCTATGATATGCCGGCCGTCCGTTGTGGGTTTATTTAAATTTTTTGCATGATATGTTTTGAAAAATATTCGAATTTCTGATAGCTTTATAGGCAAATAATTTTACTATATTCAACTAAACGCAGAAGTGCGTGTATAATTAACTAGCTATTGATTTAATGCATCTAACATGTATAAATAAATGTCAACATTTTCGTTCTAACGTAAAACAAATTCTAAACGAGATTGCTATGTGTTACATAGCGGAAAGGTAGAACTATTCTATACATATCGACGGTGTAATTACAATATTAGGATAAACAATAACCCATAAACAATCTCAATATATTTTTTAAATAGATTTGACTAGAGATAAAAATAGACATCGAGCATGGTTTATCTAGAGTAGGTATTGGTAAGATTAAAATTATTGCTCTAATAGGTATACATTTTTGTTTAACAAGTGCAATAATTAGTTTAGACATAATAATAAATAATTGGTTCCATAGATTCAGATAAAAAAATATCATTCACCTAGATTCATTTTAGAGACCGTTATTAAAAAAAAAGAGGTACAATAACGACATTAAGATTTAAAAAAGAAAACGAAAAATAAAAAGAAACAAATTTATTTACACATAAAATAAAAAAAAAAAACATATTTGGTCTTAGGACACAATTCTTAATTTAAATGTGAAGAGACACGATTCGAATTCGGAAATTGCAAGCGGGCGAATTTTTAAAAAATACTTGTTTGATTGAAATGCTGGAGTGAAAAGCGATGAATTTGGTAAGGTAGCGGGTGAGATGGTGACAAGTGCGGTAATGAGGCTAAGGCCACAAACACATTTAGGTTTTGACTTAGCTTTTTGGCGTCAGAGCACTGTTGCGGGGATGTCCTCCTCCTGCAATTTATGATAAGTCAATAAAAATTGTCCTAAATTTATAATGTTTCAGTTTTTTAAAGTCATTTATAATTAAGAATGATGATGAAGTGATTTTAGTGGTAATAATGAAATATTTTTAACTGTGATTGTCATGAAAAATAAGTAATCATGGTATTAAGTTCAATCCACATAAAACTGTTTTTAATAATTAAGTAGGGACAATGAAAATTTAAATTCAATCCACTCTTTGTAATTAGCAAAAGTCACTTCACACATAAATCCAAAAGCAACTGGCTGGTTAGAGGAAAGTGTTTAATCTGTGCCTGTCATTGTTTCAAGTGTTCCAAATTTCAAATCGTCACCCACATTCTCAATAGTCGTGTTGTTTATACCCAGACAATTACATTATCGTCGCAGACTGCTATGAGGTCGTCAGCTAGTGTGAGGACAGGCGTGGTTCGCTCTTCATGCGTTATGGGCTCCTGGTACACCTCTCTCTGGAGTTCCACTAGCCGCTCGTTCTAAAAATAGTGATACAGTGAAATTATTCAACCACGTTGTTAAAAGCATGCTTGATTCAGTAGTAGGTAGGTTACAAAACTATACAAATTGTCTTTATTTCCCATAAAAATATACAGATGTAGTAGAAACATACATTATGAATATGTTGAGCAAAAAACATTTATAGGTTCCCTTGTAAAGGGCGCGGCGGTCAGATAGGAGTGTAAAACCTGGTTTACCCGATCCAGGATTATTTGTTAAAGGCGCAACTCCGATTCCTCTCCAGAGATGTGTGGATGTCACCGGGAGTAACACCAGGGCGAAATTGAAAGCATGCATACAGCCAGGTCTAAAAAGTTACTTGGCTTATCCAAATCAAAATTTGTTGCACAAAATACGGAACGATTTTTAAACACCGTATTTATATTTTAAGATTAGCAAATTACTCAAACATTGACCACAACGAGAAAGATGAAAATCAAATTTTATGGCAGAAAAAAATTGTTTACGAATGAAAACTTACTCTGAATCACGCAATAGTAATGTTATGAATCAAAATTCACTATAAATAAACTTACATAAGTACTATAGACCTGCATCTGATCAAATAAAACAATAGCAAAATCTTACCTCTATTTTAAGCCTATTGAGCAGTCTGTCTCTTTCCTCTTTCAGCGCATCGCATCTAGTCGTCTCGCTCTCATCCAATACACCTTTCATCTCTAACTCTGCTATCTGTGAGTCTTTTTCGCTGATGGAAGATTCCAAAATGTCTTGCCTGAAATAATGAATACACAATGGGGTTGTAAAATTGAAGAAATAAAAATAATTTAGTTTCAAAATAGGATGCAAGGTGGAACCACCTAAATGACGTCAATATAACATAGATCTGCTACCGCTTCAAAGCGCAAATATGGAATTATAGAAGCGGCAGGCCAAACTAAACTGCAGCATTTTTAACCAAGGACGTCTATTTACAGATCTTAATTAGTGAGCAAGTAATGACTGAACACCCAGACAAAAGAATTATATTTCTAGAAATTGTCATTATTTTTAAGTCTCAAATATGTTACGTATTTAGCTTAATCAGCTGATCGTGCTGGTTTACCAACCAAATGACGTATCTGTTTTTTTCTACTTAAATTCCATCAAAAATAACTAACTAACTAATATTATAATGTTAAAGTAAGTTTATGTTCTATTCAGACGTTTATCTTCTAGACTAATCTTCTTGAAATTTTGCGTAAGCGTCTGGAGAAGAGCATTCTTTACATCGCGGTAAAAACTATAGTTCCCGTAAAATTTGCGAATAACCGTTATTCTTTTGTTAGCGGCGCTGAATTCACGTGTGTTGGTGGCGTTAAATTAAAAAAGAAAGAAATTCCGTGCGATTCCCAGCACCAATAAAAAAAAGAATAGGACCACTCCGTCTCATTCCTATGAATGTCTTAAAAGGCCACTAAGGGATAGGATTATAAACTTAAGATTCTTCTTTTAGGCGATAGGCAAGCATCCTGTCACTATTTTAATCCCAATTCTATCATTAAGCCAAACAGCTGAACGTGGCCTATCAGTCTTTTCAAGACTGTTGGCTCTGTCTACCCGGAAAGGGATATAGACATGATTATATGTGCGATAACTAAGATACTGACACGGCATACGATAATTGTCGCAGTACGCTGTCCCTTTTCACCTGGCAGTCCTGCAGTGAATCTTCCAGCAGCTTGAAGCGCTTCAACACGGACGAACATGTTTCGCAACTCAGCGCCGAAGCGTTTTGCAGCGACCGGATCCGTTGCTCCATTTTGCTCATCTGTAATTTTTAACGTGAACTTTTACACAACTATGATGACGCCTCTTTCTCAGACATTACATATTTCCATTTGCCATTTCTGTACTTCTATTGTGTTTCATCTACATTCACCATATTTTTCTAAGCTCGTCGGTTTTAAAGAACGTTTTCGATTTGATTTAGGTTCATTCATCATTCATCTATTCATTTTCCCAATGTGTCTACTAATAAAGCGTCGAAATCAAAATCAATCACTTATTCGACTTTAACAATGTTCACGAGTACATATGGCACGTTATTTTTAACTAACGCATAAATATTTACCTCCAAAACTATTAGGAACTTTACCAAATATAAGACATAATGTATTTAAAAAAAAGTCTTCTTACCTTTTTCAATGTTTCGATTCTCCTCTGTTCTTCTTCATAAAAAACCTTCTCTCTTTCAGCAGCAATTAGAATAGACTCCTTGAGTGCCCCTTCCAATTCCTGTATTCTTTTATCTTTAAACTCAACCGGCGTGGACATTTTCTTATTAACTATCTGTTCCAATTCACAAATTCTTTCATCTTTACTTCTCACCACTGCCAAAAGTTGTTCAAATTCGGCTATATTGTTATTTTCTCTTAACGCATCTTCTAATATCGATATACATCTTTGCTGTTCAATTATTTTTGAGTTCTTTATTTCCATTTCTTTTGACATGTCTGAAATCTTTCTTGATAGTTTCCTGAATGTTGGAGGCTCTATTTTTTCTTCCATTAGGTCCAAATCATTGTAGCTCCTACTGAATCTGCATTTATCAAGCCTATCCACTACCTTACCACTCTTCTGTAATTCAAAAAAGCTTTTACTCCTCTGTATGTGTGCCATCTCATGACCGTTTGATATCTTGAGCACTTCAGATAGTATCAGCGACGATTCGTTCAACTCTATCTCTAAATCTATTACTTTCATTTTGCTTTCCTCCAGTTTGGATTTTAAATCATTAACTTCTGTCTGGGCCTTTCTGTTTCTATCTACAGCTGCTATTTCCTTCTCTTTCGCTCGGCTCAGTTCCTACGCGACAGGGGATTGAAAAATGGAAACAAAAAGAAATTAAAAAAATGAAACTGTATTCCGTTTTACTTCAACAACAAAATGAATCAACAATATAAACTCAAAAATAACTCGAGAAAGATCAACATAGATTTTAATTAATAGTTTGATATATCGCATAACAAGATAAGCTGTTTAACATCGAGCTATGTGGACTTACTCTTTCTAACTAGATACAATATTCACTTAACAGTTTTACACAATTTTTTTTATTACTTAAAAAATAATACCGGCTGAACACGATTACTTATTTTCCCCCATTAGAGACATCACTTAAAAATATCGCTAAACTAATTATTTTAGTTGTGTGTTGGTTACAATGAACAAAATCGGTCGTTTATGTACCAGGATATCATGTATCAACAAGAGATGAGTGTATTATTATCTGAACACTTTCATTAATATATTCAATATAAATATCAGTAACATTACTTAGTAAGAAGTTGCGTAAAGCTTAATTGTGATATTTCGATCGAAAGACGTGGAGTCTGAGTTGTCGCTAACGGAATTTTATATTTTCAATAAAGATTCGACGTTTAAAGAAAATGATTGTAAATAAAAAAGAGCAAAGGAATAAATGACAGTCTTGATGTGAAGAACTAACTTAGAAAAAGCTTTTGAGGAAGCCAGCGGGTCCGGCCTGCGTGGAACAAAACGTTAGTGGGTTAGTCACAATAGCTAAGAAAATATTGTCACAAGAAAATAATACAAAACCAATTTCACCATTTAATCATGAAAAATCTGACAAATCATCCAGTATTGATGAAATTTAATAAATGTAACAAGATGGAACTTATTTAAATGTCAGTATTAAAAACAATTCATATGAATACTAAAACTTTCGCAAATGATGAAAGTGGTTCATGAAATTATTATGATATAATAAAAAATATTCAAAGGCATCATCAAATGAACAGAAATTATTAAATTATCATATTATTGAAAGACAGTAGTTAAATTTCTTAAACATGAATCTTTTGTAAAATTAGTGTCATCGTTAATTGTAAAGGAATAAAAATATCTTTTGTTAATGGTTTATGAACAAATAAAAAAAATTTACCTCTTCTCTTTGTGCTTGTGCTTGTTGCTGACTTTTCAGTTTGGCTTGAAGGTTTCTCACAGACCTGAAATTTATGAAAGAAAATATGTATGACAAGAGGTTTTTTAAACTGGGCGTCCGTAATATAAATCTAAGACCCGTGGATGTCGTAAAAGGTTACTGGGCTTAACTTAGAATTCTTCTTTTAGGAGATAGGCTAGCAACCAAACAACTGAATGTGGCCTTTCAGTCTTTTCGAGAGTGTTGTCACCCCACAAAGGAAAAAGATGTGATTAAATGTATGTATGTTAAACTGTCAATAATCAATTACCAAGAAGCTACATCACTTTTATATCATCGTTGTGATTTATCATTGATTTGTCCTAAAAGTTTTATCTCATTCTTTTAAATTCAGTTACGGATCTGTCTATCACTTCCGTAAATGATAGACAGATCCGTATCTGTTTTTATCATCTAACCCCAACTCTCCTGAGAATATTCCTGATTTATGTTTTACGTATTTATATTAAGTTCTGGAAATATGGGTGTTATCCATGGAAATTAAATTTATTACCAATAACTACTAAGCCTCTTTTGTTAAGTTCATTTTCATCAATCTATGAGAACTAAGTGTTCTTTTAAAATCTAATCGCCTATTGACTATAGATTCAGGGTAAAGGAAAGGCACAGGCACAAGTTCAAATCACGCCTCGGCCATTTGTCTATACCTATATTAGTTTGAAAAGTCATACGGTGAGGAAAAACATTGTGAAGATTGGATGTGTAACTACGATTCAATATGGGTTAGTTCCCTGCACAGATTGCGGAGATCAGACGAGAATTGCTTCATGCAAAAACCCGACAACTAATCTACGATAGTAGTAAAAGGCGTAACTTGGGCCCTTTTCAGAGAGAAGAAGAAAAATGGGTGGATTATGATGATGGATCCGCCTCTAAATGTTCATATGCTCAACTTACTGTTGCAAATCCATAATCTGTTTCTCCTTTTGCGCTTGTTCTTCTTGCGACATCTGCACCAACTGTAGCAACCTCTCCGTCTCTGCTGTGAGCCGCTTCGCTTCCTCTTTGCTCTGTTCCATCTGTTGCTTCAGCTGTTCTGCTTCCTTCTGTGATTCTGTCAGCTTGCGGTTCATGTCTGCAGCCGCGGCTGTGCTTCCGCCGGCCTGGAATTTACGAAATTGTTCTTATATAAATTTGTCGTCTTCTTTTATCGTTTCAATTGCTTTAATCTATTCTTAGCTGAAAAGAAAATGATGCATTTGCCTTTACTGCAAGTCTTTACTTTGCATATAGTTTAGCTAAGAATATTGTTTCCATTTTTGATATCTTTAATAATTTATTTTACAAATTTTTTGCTGTTTAATCCATTATACTGCATTTGACTGACTATTAAAACATGCATATTTTGAATCAAAAGTTAAATATACATTAGTACATTTAGTTAAAGAGTTAAAGATACAGTCAAAAAGTTAAAGATACAGTAGTAGTAGTTAATACATTTAAGTAAGGCGTTTACCTTCCTCAATGAAGCTTCCATTTGGTCCATTTGCTCTTTTCTCTTCTTCAACTGTCGATCTAATTCCGTCAGCGACTTCTCCTTCTCCTCCACGTCTTTCCTCTTGTTCTCGAACGTTCTTCTCTGCTCCTCGAAATGTTTCCTCGCATCTTCCAACTTCTTAAATTCTTCTTGCAACTGTCGTTTAGCTTGGGCTGTGTCTTCCCCAGCTCTTGCGTTCTGAGCGCCAGCCGATTGAAGTTTCTTGTTCGCTTCGTGGAGATCGAGCTGGTAGCAGAAATTAAAAAGAAATTAAAATTATTAAGAAATGATGTAACATTGGAATTTCTTTGAGGATTAAAACGCGTCACTTAAAAATCAAATAGCTGCTGTTTATACTTTTTATGACGAATAAATAAATTTCTTTATATTGCTTGATTTTCTGGATTCGTTATTATCTTTTCCCATCAGAGTAAAGTAATTTAATAATTATTTGATGAGACGTATTTATAAAGCATAATATCACGTAACTTAGATGAAATCTAAGTGACTCATTTCAATAATGAGATAAAGAAATACGATACGACAAATTGCTGAAATAGATTAGCAAAATTTATTTACACAATACAGAAGCTCGATGAAGCTAATCGAAAAATCTGAAATTTTCATACTTTCTTACGAAGCATAATTTTTTACAGATAAAAACGCAACAGATTCAATTCTCAGGCATAAGAATACAACGACGAACATTTTAAAAATACATTTGGTTTGAATGACGATGAAAATGACGCAAATATACACAATACAGTAGCGGATGCTGCTGAAAAAGAGAAATATTAACCTACAACTTTTATATCCAAAGCCAATAGCAAATTTGCACCTAACATTGTTATCACAGTAATTATGATGATTAAAGTTTAATCGCTTTCATTCGTAATGCGTCTTCTCCTACCTATGATCTTGTGACCGAAACTTATAAGTTATTTATGGATTAAACTGAGATACAACATATCAGCCATGGATGTATGAGTGAGAATATACCACCTTAGATCTCATCTTTGCTTTCCATGCAGTAAATAATTTCCTTCATTAATCTACTTGTTATTAATGTACGTGTTGTCCTTGTTTTATATAATCCATTGACCGATAGTCAAGCCCGAGGCTTAAATTTCTACATTCACGCATATTGTATTAAAATAAGAATACTGCTAGTTGAAATGAAGAATCATTAATTCAGATTGCATTCTAAGATTTATCTGTGCGAGTGGTTCGAATGATAGGTGCAAGAATTTGCTTCTTAACAACATTCACGATATTTCCGACAAAAACACTGCAATGATGAAACTAAATAAAATAAATACGAATTGTAAAGTGGGGTTGGAGGATGGCCTGTAGGCTGTGGGAGGCATGCTACTATACAACAACAATGTACATGACCGGCGAGATGATCCCAACCAAAAATATGTAAGAACATTTAAATCAAAACATCTACTCGGTAACACCGGTGCAACGACGTAAGCAGACAATGTACGCGACTTTTCAGCAGTTCAATCGAGTTTCCTTTTTATACTGAAGCTGTTATTATTGGATTTAGTCTATGGGTACGTCGATACTTATAATACTTATAAAATTATAATAAAATGGTTGAAGGTTGTCATTCAAAACTCGATTCAACCACACATTGCCGTCCCGACAGCCGCTCGTCGGCGGGCGATCCTCCAACTGACCTGGCTCTTCTCCAATTCCTGAACCAGCATCTCGAGCTGTGCCTGGCAACGCTCTCGCTCCGTAGCAAGTGACCTCGCCTCCGCGTGAGCCGCTTCAAGCTGCTTTTGAACTTCGCGAACGTCTGACGGCCCCCGTGCTTGAAGTTGCTGCAATTGCTGTTGTTGAGCCTGGAACTGTTTCTCCAAACTCTGTAAACGCTGCTGGCATTCAGATAACGCCCTTTCTGCTGCAATCGCTTTGGATTTCTCAGCTTCAACGGCAGCTCGCCACTTCTCAATCTCACCAACTTTCTTTGCTTCTTGCTCTGCCTTTTCTGCTCGCTGTCTATTAGTATCTCTTTCCTTTGTAACCACTTGCACTTGTTGCTGTAATTTTGCGATTTCCCTGTCACGAGTTTCAAGGACGGTTTTGGTGCCACGTTCGGAATCCTGAGCCATCTTTCTTTGCTCTTCCTTCAACCGGCGTACCTCTTCGCGTTGTTTTTGCAATTCTGCCTCTGACGCGTTCAGTTCTCTCTGGAAGTTAACTAACATATCCTGTGACTTTTCTAATTGAGCTACTAATTGATCTCGTTCGATAGTCAGCTGTTTCGTGTCCGCTTCTAATTTGACTATCTGCTTTTCTATAGCATCTGCTTGTTTGTCTCTCTGTTCTAATATTGATGCCATCTTTTCTCTATCTCGCACCGATTGAGCAAGTTCCTGTTGTAACTTAAGTAGCGTTTCTTGCGTTCGGTGATCTAGAGTCCTTTGTTGCTGTTCAATATTACGTCTCGTGTTCTGAATTTCTGCTCTCAATGCATCTCTCTCTTGCTCAATTTGTCTCATTTCCAGTATAGTACGTTCAAGGCGCTCATGCATTCTTCCTAATTCATTAGTCATGCGCTCATATTCTACCCGGGTAGTCTCATTGGTTTCTTGATACTTAGCGAGATGTATTTGTGACTTCTCAAGCTCTTTCGCCAAGCGACCTGCTTCCATTTCTGTCGAGTCTCTAGCTTGTATTGCCTTTTCCAATTTGTCTCGAAGACGTTCAATTTCCAATCTGTCTTCAGTCCTAGCTTTATCGCCAGCAACTGCTTGCAACTTCATCCTTTCGATCTGCTGCAATTCGCCCTTAAGTCTCTCATTATCTTTATCCAACTGTTCTGAACGCAATTTAAGTTTTTCACATCGATCCCTGAACTTCTCGCACTCAATATGAGCACGTTCAAGATCAGTTCTTTGTTTCTCCAACGCAGTACTTAATTTAGTCACTTCGCTCTTTGACAGTTCTAGCTGTATATTCAGTTCATGTAGTTTCGTTTCTGCTTGATCCTTCTCAGACTGCAGGCGTTGAATGTCTGCCTGTGCTACTTCGTAACGCTCGCGTTGCTTGTCTAACTCTGCCTGCATTCGATTTAGCTCATTGGTCCATTTATCCTGTTCGAATTGGTATTTACCTCGAAGGCCTTCGACGCGTTCTAGCTCGGACCGTAGACGAACCACTTCTTCCTCAGCTTTCCGTGCTCGCTCCAACTCAAGCGTAGTCTTCTCTAAGCGTGCGCGTAGTCGTTCCACTTCCAATTTTGTTCTCTCATGCTCTTCTTTAGTATCGTGGTACTTTCCGTAACGTGCTGCATACCTCTCCGCTTCTTCTCTCGCACCACTAGCATCTTGTTTAACTTTATCCAATTCAGCTTGTACCCTTCTAAGCTCTGACGATACTTTATCATGTTTATCATACATTTTTTCCAGTTCAATTTGAACTCTAGCCATTTCCTCCTGAGTTTTTTCGTTCGAAGCTTGTGCTTTGCCACATTGTGTCATAGCCCGATCGTACTCAAACTGTAATCTTTCATTATCAGCAACCAACTTTTCTTTCTCAGCTTGCAACCGTCGCAGTTCTATCTGGCTCTTTTCGTATCGATCCCTAACCATTTCAATATCAACACTTAATCTATCCATGTCTTCTTTAGCCTTTTCTTCCTGTTCTTTAGTCCTGCCTAATTGCATAGAAGCCCTGTCGTACATTTCTTGCAGCCGTGACAATTCATCTTGTAATTTCCTTTGATCTTCTCTAGATTTCGTTGCTAAGTGTGACTGTTTCTCCAATTCAAGTTCAAGGCGATCTTTATCTGCTTCTAAGATATCTATCTTATTTTGCAATCGGTATATTTCATTCTGTGATCTGAAAAAGAAAACAAACGCCATGTATGTTTTTTTTTTAATAACAATAATTTGCGTTTGGCTAACACTCACAAAACACATCGCCACCAACACAAGACGACATTTAGAACAAAGTGTACCTATCATACTTTTCGAGCATTTTCTCGTATTCTTTGTGCGCCGTCTCTTTCTCTTCGATGGACTTTTGTGTGGAGTAGAGAGCCTTGTCGAGTTTCTCCTTCAAGATTTCCAGTTCAGTTAGGGCATCATCTCTTTCCATCTGTAAAAATATTTTAATTAAGTACATAATTATAATATTTTATGTCGTCGTAATAATTAGCTATTTTTTATCGCTTTGGATTAAGTAATAATAAAATAACATTAATTTTAGGTAGGTGGGACATACTACTTTAAATATCAAGATATTGCTCGTATTAAAAACATTATTAATTATTAATTTTTCTCTTTTATTTTTTTGTCATTTGCTATAATAATCATTGTACCTTCTCCGTACAATAAAAAAATTAACAAAATCACCTAAATGTGTCAGAGATAGCATTCTAACCGGTGTTGCTTGTGAGCCCGGGGTTGAATCCTAAATAAATCTTAGAAATTAGACGCAATATGAGATTGATATATACTCGTATTGTGACAATCATCATTTGCGACGTCAGAACCAGTAGTTACTTCAATAAAACACTATCTCTTAATATCTATCTAAAACTCACCGTCAACTTCTGATGTTGTTGATGCGCCTTCTCCCACCGTTCCCTCAAGACGTCCAGCTCGGTGGCAGCACTGTCGCGATCCCTGGCAGCTCGATTTGCAGCCGCTGCAGCTGCTTCAGCCCTTTCGCGACAGCTAGCAGCTTCAGCTAGAGCTGCGTCTCGCTCTTTCTGTATACGGGCAACCAGGGCCTGAAAAGAGACAGATATATTTATATGAACGAGAGTAATGCACTTTATAGTAGAGCTATGGATTGGTTATTGGGAAGATTACTTCAGTGATGTAGTCTGATGAGTATGAAAGTTTTATTGATAGTGAGGGACGGATTTACTCATTAGAAATAAAAAAAAATCGGCCTTGTAAGTATGTAAGATTGTGATGTTCTTAGAATCAATTACTTTGGCAAGTAAACAAGTATAAAATGAAAAGGCAAAATTCTATTAAAAATGGTTTTTGGTTAGAAAATTCAGCTATAGTAGATAAAAAGTCTCAGAGAAGTACTTAATAAATTTTAAAAAGCTATCTGTAACTACGATAGCAAAGAACTAACATGAAGAACAAAGAACATGAGTTCAAAATGTTACATAACTTCTCTAAACAATTGATTTGCCAACGGTACAAATAACTGAATTTGCTATTTATACTGGCTGTACAGTTGCATAAATATTTGATGCGGTTAGTGTCGTCTCGAGGTATTTCAGTTTATACCGGTTTATACTAGTTTTATCTGGAGATAAACACGCTTTAGTTTTAACATTTAAACTAAAAGCTATTGAAGCCTAGTACATTTTGCCGGATTTTATAGGTTTTACTGAATTGACCAGAAGAAGAGGTGTAATTCAAGCATCAACTTTGTCTTGGCTAAGACTTCGGATACATTCTCGGGTCGGTGGTTCGATAATCGGGCCTTACGAACAATTTTATTTACATCTTTGTGTTCAACGCCAATATCGTAAACAGCTGAAAGGTAGAAATCCCTGAAATCTATCGACTGGAGTGAAGCCCCGAGCAACACCAGTCAAATCTTCACACATACATATCCTAATCCCGTCTTTATCCCTTTCGGGGTAGACAGATCCAAGGCTTAAAAAAGACTGACAGGCCACGTTCAGCCGTATGTCGTTATAAAAGTCGAATCTCTTTTCAGATGTTACTTATTGCTTAACGCTTTGATTCAATTCTATTATTAGGACACTTAACCTAAAACATTTCATAATACGCATTAGATTTTTAAAAATACTAAAATAGATTCGTTTCAATTTCTTCAATCAAAGACGGTTTTAATTGCGTCCTAAATTCTAGAACTGTTGGCTTCAAAGATGGCCGGATGATGGAGGCTGGTACAAGACTCACACTATCATATGACATCATTATGACGTCATTATTTTAAAAAAATTACGGCTATTTAACCCTTCCCTTGCATGCAGAATGTTTTCTTAACTGTACCATTTTTATCGAAATCTAATGTACTCTTTAGAAATGAACGGTAAATTAAAAAAAAAAATGTAGTTTACGTTGGATCAAAATTCAACTTTTCTGGCTTGATTGTTAGGAATTCATGGTTATTATATATCTATTCTAACATTCTCATATTTTCTTTCTCAAAAACTTTCTAACCTTTCTAAATAAATATCGAAAAACTTTTGTACCTAAATATAATTTAGAGATCTACTGATCTTTCATAGGCTTCTGAAACTTGGCAAGGGTGTAGTGGAGAGTGAATAAATCGTGTAAATAGGCCGGTTTGGGCGCCGCTACGTCTAGCCCACATTTATCTTTTTTACCCCCCAATGGTAAAAGGAGAATGCCTACAAAACTGATTTAATATCAGAAAAGCTTATTAGCCGGGGTTTTGTTTAAAATTTTCCAGAAAAAAGGATGGAGTTTGTTTTTCCTTCAAAAAATTAAATATTTATTTTGAAACATTATATTTTTCATTTTTGTGAAAGCGTAACAGACCTACAAATAGATCTTGGATTTTATAATCATTAGTGTGGTATAACGATGGAATATATAAAAAAAAATGCCCGCACAAGAAATTTAAATGCTGTAGTCGGTTATGCCACAGAATTATGAGAAATGGGTAATAAATTATCACTGTGGTATATTTCTCCAGTATACATATATGGAAATATGAATTTCCTCTTCACTGTTCAGTATTGCTCCCACAAAAGTTACTTCATATCGATCCCATCAAAATGTGCTTACGTGTACAGACTTTTAAACCGGTTTCATTCCACTCTTTTAATATTTAAGTAGGCTCCTAACGGCCCCTGTTTATTAATTCAAAAACAAACAGCCCACTGTTATTTATACTCGGAATTAACTTCTTAACTTGAAACGCCAGATCTTTGAATTAAATATTAACTCGTAGGATAAAAAGGGAAAGACTTTACAAGGCCCACGCACAAAGCGGTTGGTTTCGTTGACCCTTTGATGTAATTATTATGTACTTACGTGAGCAGCTGATTCTGTCAATTATTATTACAAAATATTTTTACATCATCAGCATCTTCCGCATAAACATCACGTTTGCGGATTGGATTTTTGTCACACGGTCCAGGGTTAGGTCAAGAGTACCCTAAACTGACGAGCTTGCATAAAGAGCGTTATGAATGTAGCAAATTGAAGCGAAAGAAGTATGTAGGGATTGTGTCAAGTGGAAAGACATAGTCTCTGCCTATCTCTCCACTAAAAAGGAGTAATTTTAAGTATGTTCGTTTTATTCTAAGCAGGAAGAAAGTTTATCGCCCAAATAAATCAAGATTTAGTTTCTAACCTACATTCCCAAATGTCTGGGATGAAAACCACGTGTAGCAAATGGCTAGACTGGGTGGCGCCGTGTCGCCCTATTTACAATTTAACAACCATGGCGATGCCAAAGCTGAGGGTTATTGGGATGTAAAAGCAACTATTATTATCCTACAAAGTATTGTTACTTGCTGTCTATGTTTTTGGGAATATATGGTTTATGTGGATGACTTTGTGGTGTATGACACGTTAATATATGTGTATTGTCTATTTATATACTTCTTGTTGTGAGATATTTTAAACTAAAGGAACAAACCTTATTGAGATTTACTCTCTGTCTCATACCTTTTCAAATTTTTCATCTCTTTCAGGTTTTTGTAGCCGAGTCAGGAATGAAAAACTGACGATGATAGTTAGGGGGAATCTTCACCGTAGGTAGTAAGTAGATTGGGCATCTAACTTTTGTCTACATTTCGGTCCCATTTTAACGGCTGATGTCACGATATGAGTCATGTTAGATACGGCGTCTAAAAAAAATAATTTATACGACATTTTGACAGTAGTTTCACAATTAAGATGATAAATACCTGGGCTTTGTCATGCTTGTCTCTGTAACGGTCCATATCCAACTGTGCGGTGTCCCTCTCTTTCTGGAGTCGAGCTGCCTGGCCCAACGCCTTGTCCAGTTGCGACTGGAGAGATTCGAAGTCATAGGCCTGTTTCTCACGGTCCACTTGGAGCTACGAAAGAAATTTAAATTTTATTCGTCGGCCTCTTGTTATTAAAAGAGATAAATTTATTTATTTGTAAAGATAAGTATAAACGTAAGTCACAAGATTTAGAGCTCTCCGGTCAAGTCAAGTTAAAATACGTTTCTGCTGCACTGAGCGTTTGTAGTTTTTGATATTTATAACACTCCCTGTGTTTCTTGTTTTTTGATATTTTTGAAAAAATATATTCTTAATGGTCTTTGAATTGATAAGGGTTCAAGAACCTATCTTGTCTAACATTTCAACTACTACTTGTGTTGATCAAATATTAAGTCAGAAATAAAATCCAAAGCGCATATTTGCGAATTCAGTTTTCAATGGCAAAAAATAGCACTTTACATATGCGAGTAGTTTTAAAATAAAGCAAAGAAAAAGCGCTGGCACGATGCATTAAAAGATTAGGTAAAACTCCTACAGGTGTATTTTATGCTAACTCCGGCAAATATAGCATCAGAAATCCATTTCTAGTTCCGTTTGCAAAGAAATGGCAATTTCCATGAAATGTCCCTAGCAAGGAAAGCAATTCAATGAATGTTTTATTCTCGTGATTTTTCTAAGAAATGTCGACGCCGCACTTGTTTTTAAAAATTTGTGTAAATTTGTTCAAGGAACAGCTTACGTTGTAACTTTATTTTGAAGTACTTCGAACATAAAAACGTTTTTATTTTCGAAGTGCTAAAATTAGAGTTATTATTCAGAAATCATTCATCCTCATCTCCTTGTGTTGATTTAAAATATGACTAGTGAATAAATTCAACTTAGGATATCAACAATCTGACATATTTTTCACGCTTTTAGCCAGAAAACAGAGCGCTAAGTATGTAGTCTAACACCAATTAGCATTTAAAAAGTATTGCGATGAAAATAGAGTATTAATCCAACATTTGAATGTTCATTTGTAGTGCCTAGTACCAACTTCACAAATGTACTTCCTTCCTTTAGGTCTACGTATTATTTAAGCTTACCTTTCTATTCTCAGCAGCAGCCTTATCCAGCTTCTCTTGCAGCTTGTCTATCTCCGAATGAGCTGCATCAAGCGACGCTTGCAGCTTATCCTGCTGGAGTTGTGCCTTGCCGAGTGTAGCTTGAGTTCTTTCCAGCTCTTCTCTAGCTTTGTCTAGCTCTGCTACAGCTTTGTCGCGTTCTGAATGGAGACGGCTAATCGATGATTGTATCCTGGACAAGTAAAATTTGAGTATAACACAAGTAAAAAGAAAATTACTTAAAGAATCATTTTTAGACCATTGATTTTTAGGAGATTTTATTTTAATGCTCACGCCGACTATGGTACTCCGGAGTTAATCGCTCTCTAATCATGTAATTTTTCAATTTATTCAGTTTCATTCATATAACTTTATTTTTTTTACAAATAGGTATGATTCTATGTTTTTAAACGTCATCATTGTATACGATATTACGTAAACGTTGTATTAACCAATCATTATTTATAGCTGGGCCAAAAGTCAGAGGAGCTTTGTAAAAAAAAATAATGCTACATACCTATCATACTCTTCCTTTAGGCTGTCCTGTTCAGTTTGTGCATTTTCAAGCTTGGCTTTCAGTCGATAGACCTCTCCCTGTGACTTTTCAAGTTTGTCTTGAAGGGCGCTGTTCTCTGCATGAGCCCTTTCTGCATCAGCCTGGGTAACCCTTAACTCTGCCTGAGCTCTTCTCAATTCAGCAGCTGACTTATCTGCCTTTTCCTGAACTCGGTCTAACTCTTGAGACGTAGTCAAAGTACTCCTACCGAACGTAGTCTGGGATCTTTCTAGTTCATGTTTCAACCTTTCATTTTCTAGCTCAAGTCTAGCTAAACGTTGTTTCGCTGCCTCCCAATCGGCACCAGATCGTCCCACCTCACTTGCTGCTTTGTCTAACTCTGCTTTAGACTTTCCTAGCTCTGACTGTGAGCTTTCTAATTTAGCTTCGAGTCTGTCTTTCTCAGCTTGTGCTCTTTCAAGTCTAGCGCCCAGTTTTTCCACTTCACTCTCAAGTGCGTGTAATTTCATTTTGTATTCAGCTATTTCTCTTTCATGAAGCTCTCTCTCTTCGTTCTTCTCATGTTCAGCTCTGTCTCTTTGCTCTCTCAACTGTTGGATTTGCTTTTCCTTATCACCGATTACTTCTTCTAGAGAGGAAAGTGCGCCTTCAGAGGAACAATGATGGGCCTGCATTGCATTTAATCTTGCTCTGGCCATATCAACTTGATTATCTTTTTCTTTCAACAGGTCTTCGAGATTTTCGATCTGTAATCGACGAATAATTTCAGCATCTCTTATTAACTACATTTTCAAGAAAATAATATATCAAATAAAATTATCAATAAAATAATAATATAACAAATGATATAAAGTAAAAAAGTAATCAACAGTAAAATAAATGAACATACCTTGAAATAAAAGACAGAAACAAGCACAAAACTCGACGAACAAAGGATAATATAAATGAATCTGGCTTAGCGAACTACAGCGGCAATGACTGGCCAAACTAATTAGTTACGGGTACACTATAAGGAAACTTAGTTCGTTATCGTGACTTCGCTGGTCTAATTAATCAGCGAAACATTTCGACCTTTATCGGGAATATTGTAACGTGGATTCAACGAATTATTAACTCTCGAAACTGAAAATTTTACAAAATATATATTAATAGATCCTTATATGATATTTTAATAATTAAATACGAGTAGATTTAACTTTTTAACTTTCACGCGCTTGCCAATTTTATTTTCTAGTTCTTAGTCTTACTATTATTTAAACTTCTTTACATTTGATAGCAACAACGGAACACTTATTGCTTATCTGTTAGTCAACTTTTCAAACAGAAAATCGTTTATTAGGTTAATTAAATCGTTAATTAAATCCTACGTTAATTAAATCGTTTTTCAAATTTGAAAACTACTACAAGATTATTCTCACAATTTTATCTCAGTTACTCTGACCCTTAAAAATATAGCTTTAGTTTGGACAAGACTTATACATATACATCTAATGTATTATGCTCTGTGTTCGTTTGATGTTCAATGCCTGGACATCATGACACAGTTTCCATTCCCCATTGATATACGATTGAGTGGTCAATTATTACTAGTCAGTGATCCCGCGATTTGTATTAATTTTAATCGGCCATAAGCTAATTTAACTTCAGGAAATTTTAATGGGTGTATAGCTCTTTATAAGCTAGAAATGAAATGGAACTGTTATTTTAATTTTTTGATTTCAGTTTGGGTATTTTTTTGCAAATATTAATTTGTGTCTTTTTCTTTTCTTGATAAAGTTTTTTTGTTTAAAGCCAGTAATAAATATAAAAACAAAACAAACAAACAAACAAAAATAATAATCCCAAACAATAAAAAATAAATAACTACATTTATTTATATTTACAAATGTAAAGTAAATATGACATTACAAAAGAAAACACATTGTATAATAAAGGAAAGATAAAAATAAATCTTACAAGAAAATTATTCAGTACTTCATAAAGCTAGTCACGAATAATTATCACAGTCATAGGGTAATCAACTGACCCACTCTTAATTAATTTAACAAAGTCAATGACCTCACTGTTGGGCAAAGTAAGACTCATTGCGTATTTTTTACAATACATACATAGCTTTACACTTTTAGATATTATAAATGTTAATTAAATTACAAAAATGTCATCTTTAATTGGCTACCGCTATTTCTCATTTTCATTTTTATTTTAATCTGTCTTTAATGGATAGAGTAAACATTAATCGTAGCGACATCTTTTACTTATTACTATGAACTGTTTTACCGACTAATTTATCAATGGCGCTAGTCTTCTTAGTAAGTAATAATACACTGGTCTTCTTTCCCCATAGACCCTCTTACCTAACCTAACCTTATATAAAAATTGACTTTTCGACATTCTCTTTGCTACTGAAATTTTTTAGCGGTTATAATTGACCTTTTTTCTTTTTGTCATTCAGCAACTTACCTATGTTTTTATCTGTAAGTTTTTAAGTAGTTTAATTAAATTTTTTGAAATCTTCAAAAAAGGAAAAGAAATACTTTCTTTAATATATTCTTCCTTATAAAATATATTTCGTCTTGCATATAGATTTTTACGTTATTTATTTCAGAACGGGCTCTCAGCTAGCCCGTTCTATTTTTTATTTATTTTCTAGTATTAAAGATCCATCATAGGCTAGGACAAGATCAACTGTACTGCTCTTTACCTCTCTTAAACTTATTTTCTATTCTCTTTACTAAGTTCTATTAATTTTTTTTCTTCATCGCCACACACACATCACACTTAAATATAATTATACTTATCTCAATAATAATTTATCATGGAATGATATCTTTGTTCAGCTAGCCTATGGTATAAAGCAAGCACTACCATTTTCTTTCCTTCTCCCTTTATTATTCTCTTTGCCACTATTTATTTTTTTACACCACTACAATATCTTACTTACCTTTCTTTGTAGTACATTGATTTTCCTGTCCTTAGTCTTAAAATGGTTTTTAGCTCAGCTAGCATATAGTCTAGAGCAAGTCTCTAAATTTTTACTACCCTTATTTCTTTTTATTTACACCACCACAATATCTTATATCTTACCTTTCTTTGTAGTACATTGATTTTTCTATCCTTGATTTCGGAATGGTCTCTCAACTCAGCCAACTCGTGCGCAGCTGCCAAGGCGGCCGCGGTCTTCTTCTCTACAAGCCTACTTTTCTCATCTAAACGGGCTTTTAGTTCCTCAACCTGGTGAACAAACTGAAGTTAGTTTTCGTTATTATTTGCTTTTTTAATTTTACTACTGTCTAGGGTTGGTGTCATGTTTTCATTTAGAATTTTAATGTGTACTTCAAAAATAAGAATATTTTTCAAGGTTATGATTGGGAAGCTCATTTATATGTAATCATTATGATTTTGTATTACGATCAAGTTATGTATTATCAGAAAAAAATAAATGGAATTAAGTCCAACTGTTATACATTTTACGTGCAAAAAATAATATATACCTAATGCAAACAATTTAAAATAATTTTAACAATTTCAAATATTTTCTTTAGTATTTTTCTTCTAAATTTCACATTGAAAACATGAAACTGAAGCAATATAAATCCACATTATTTAACATTCAATTCAGCCTTGCATTTGTACAACTATTGACACAAAAAATTAGTAAAAGCAAAGAATTATTTCAAACTAATAATGTGAATCTATCTACAGGCATTATATAATATTAAATCTAGATTTTATTAAATCATTAATTTGTCTGGTTTAGTATTTTACCAGAACATTGAGCCTAGAAATTGAACTCAAGTGGGGAAAATTAAGAGACTTCAAACAGAAGCGTCTATATTCCTAAACAATCATTCCTCTAACAATCTAATTCAACCTCCGAAGGTTGCGGTGGCAGCTTACCAAGTGAGCTGAATGTTTAGATGTCAACTAGAAAATAAAACCAATCATTCAGTTTCAATTAATTTTGTGGCTAGAAAACTAAGAAATTTGTTTGGTTAATCCTAATACAATAATATTTAAAGATCTTTCTTTTGTATCCAAATTTTAATTGCTTTTTTGCTTATTTCAAAAGATAATAATTCAAGTATGTATAGTTGATGTTTCAGCTATATGTCGATATATTATGTACTAAAAAAAAACTACTAAATAACGACCTATCAAGCGTAAAATTTCGAGTTGTGATTCATCTTAGCTTAACTATATTAAATAGTGGGGATAAATCTAACATCGATTTTGTGTACTGTGTTGTCTTAAGCTATAACTTTTATAATAAAATGTAACTCACATCTGTCTGCAGCATGCTGTAGTGTTCCTCCTTCGCGCAGAGTGACTCCTTCAGGACAGCTATGTGCCTCTGGTAGTCTTGATGCTGCTCCTCCAGGGCTTTCATCTTCGCAGCCATCGCCAGGATCTCCTGGTCCCGACGCTGAATCTCCAACCGGAACTCGTCCAACTGAACATGATTCCACCATCCATCCCAAAGTCGGTATAGAATTAGATCAATCCAAACATTACAACAGTACTCCCAACAGTATAGAAACTATCTACTTAGGCAAAAGTGATGGCGAAAATGATATAGATGTTAAAAATTTAATCTACATTAGTAATGATCTTCAGAGTGATGTTAGTACCGATATGAAAGCGCATAACTTACGTATGTATAAAATGGTTTACATAAGAAATGTCCCAGCACCTTCGTCAGTTGCAGTGCCATGGAAGACATTTCGATATTTTCCTCACGCTCATTTATTCCGCATGCATTACAATTTATACGAGATTCGTTTACGTCTTAAATGTTAATAGTACCGAATGAACCAATTCGACAATAACAATGGACACTTATTGCTGGAAAACTTTCTATACTAATACTAAATATATGGTAAGACTGAGGTCATGAGCGACGGTAGAAAGTTTTCCAGACTCGATATCTAAGAATACCAAAAGTTGGACAGAAACATCATCGATGCACGGGCGCCTATGTTGTGATACATTTACTATCGTTACTGTGAGAAGACGGATGAGACATGAGTCTACATGAATTGGGTCGTGATGAGCTAACTATATGACGGGTGGCGGACCAAGCTCAACGGAATGACTTGAACACACCGAAAGCACAACATGATCAAAATCATAAAACTTGAAGGATTCAAGAAACGTACTCGAAGGTTTCATTCGATGCATACGACCTCAACAGTCTTTTTTTCTTAAACAGTCTATCAATAATTTATCAATTTTGGTGTCAACGTAATCAATCTCACATGTTTCATCTAACCATAAAATTACATCTAACTTCTAAGGCCCTATTTAACAAAAATATTTCAATCGACATCTTTCAAGAATATAATTCCTCTTATTGTAATAAAAATAGCTTTAACAACGAACATCATTACATAAAAATATTACGAGTCAACATTCGGCGACGACTTCGGCTAAGGTCGGACTTAAAGCGAGAAATTGACACGGTAACTCGTAGACGGAGTCACAGAGTGGTGGCACTATAGTAGGGCGAGAGCCTCGGGTAGGAGGCGCGCAGCGCGGGGCGGGCGGCGCGCGCGGGCGGCGCGCTCGTGCGCCCGTCCTTCATCACGCGCACGTCGTTCAGCAGAAAACTTACTTGTCTCTTGAAGGGAGGTTCGGCTTTATCGAAAAGCGAGGTGTGGGAGGGCGCGAGCGAGGGCGGCGGCGGCGACACGAGCGCAGCCAGCTCGCCTTCGAGCAACGCGACCTGCCGCTCCAGCGTGGCGATGCGCGCTTCCTTAGTCTCCAGCACGGCCGTGAGCGTGGCGCCCGCGCTGCCCCCGGGCAGCCCGGCCGCGGCCAGCGCGCGCTCCAGCTGCGTCTGCAGCGCCCGCAGCGTGTCCGCCGTCGCCTTGAGCTCCTGCCAGTCACGAAGACGGTCAGCCGCCGCCGCCGCCCGCCGCCGCCGACGGCGGCACGCAACATACAACCTACCTACAACAGGCGACGCGTCTCGTCCGCGCCTCGCCGGGGCTGCTTCTGGAGACCGCCTCCCGCCAATTTACCCGCTGCTCGTTGAGGTTACGAGCGGTTCGGCCATCGAGACTTCAGGGTTAAATAATTTAAACGCCATCTCTTGAAAAGACTGCTTTGTTAGCTTATAAATAATGAATATGATCGAGTGGATTCAGTTTTAATACTGATCAGCCACTGAGGCTATTGAACTTATATTTCTCGTTGACAAATCAACGCTTTAGTTAAATTAGCTTCATAATTGATTTGGAATCGAGACATGAATGAATTTATTACACACCCTGAGTCGATCTCGAGTAACGAGATCGATTTGGCCACGCTGTGGTAACTCCGCGGTAAATTGTTGGGACGCGGGCTCCAGATGTACGCGTCCTATCAGCGATTTTTGAAAATATGACATTGAAAGTGACGAGAGATCGTCGTGACGACGCAGCCCCAGTTGAAGGCGGTAAAAAGAAAAATTTTGCATCTAAAATGATTGCTCAACTTAATGTCCAATAACAAAATTACGAGACGGTCTTCTCTAAGGTTGTGACGGGGCATGATGAGCGACTAAACATGCAATGTCGTGATCTTTGTGTCGTGTCGTCAAATTTTGGTGTCTGGCCGAATCTGATACGATTATTAAATTTTGAGTCGAATTTCGTTTGTCTCGTTTTATAAGTAAAGGGAAATAAGAAAATAGAGAAGTGCTTTGGGGAGACAAGCTTGACAGTGTAAAAGAGGCTTTAGACCGTGAAGTGAAAGCAAGATTTGGAACAGTTGTGAAGGCAACGAGTGTTGATCAACACGTAAGGCATCGCGACACTCACATTCGGCTTAATTCAAATGAATGAAATGAAAATATCAAGATCAGCTCTAACAGAAACAGTGACGATGATGAAGGTATCACAAAATAAAACGCCCATGTGTTTTATAGCTAGTAATATAAGGAAGCAAAGTGACGTGCATCTACCACGACTACATGTGAAGGAGACTTAACAGACTATACATATAACAAAGATTCCAATTTTGTAAAATTAAATGTAACAAAGTAGAGTTCATGAAGGAAGTTAGCTTTTAGAGATGTGTTTGTTATATTTGTAAGGTGGTTGGCAGTTTGATTGAAATCTTTGTGTGTAAACACAAACATGCGAGATCACTTTATTATTTCATCGTACAATTATTTCGATAATTACCTGTTTTTGTGCCATCGCCTGCATTTGTTGGAACATTTGCCTTTCTTCTTCTTTGCCTGAAAATTTATCTAGATTTAACATCTGATTTTAAATGATTCTTTAATTTTAAGTCTAGATTTTTAAAATGTAGTGTTTCACGTAAACCTGTAGTGTCTTGTCTGTATCTTGTGTGTTCTATCTGTATATCTCTGCCTTACCCTCCAGGAAAGAGTCGTGAATTTATGTATGTACATGTCATATTACTATTGTTTATCAAAAACATACCCATTCCCTTATTTTGCAGCATTTCCAGTAACTTTTTGATGCTTTCGTCCCTCGCTTGTAACGTCTGCTTTTGCGTCTCTATTCGCAGTTCTAGTTCCTGATAAAAGAGAAACGATGCATTTACAAAGTAATCCTTCGATCATTTTGTCAAAATATGTTTTTTAATGTTTAATAGAATCATCATCATCATCTAGTATGCTCCCGGTATTAACATTGGCGGTATTGTCTTCAGAGATCCGGGATCCATTATAACCTACCTAAGTTATTTCACGATGTTACTGGGTTCTACCTAGACCGACTGTCGTCTGACCTTCGCAACCTAAAGGTTAAACCATAACTGACGTAGAATACTAAATGTTTAATAATAATATACAATGGTTAGTTACTTGCCAACAAGGCTCTGGCGAGTCTGAAACTGTTCTTTGGCGGTCATTTTGCTTACAACCAGTTAGATGGCATATTTTTGTAGGAAGGCAGGACTTCGAACCATTCACGGACACAATTAACTTCTATTTCTCCGTCAACAAATCATTCAGAGATGAAAATTTATGTCGCTCAATTTCTTGATGAAATAAAAATTATATTCTTGAAGCTTTCAAGGCAACCGCCGGAGAGGGTTTTGCAGATTCATCAATAGTCATCATTTCGTGTTTCTCGCTCACCTTTATGGTATCCCTCAATATCGCTATCTCCCTCTGCAGGTGTTCGTTTTCAGCAAACAGCTGTTCCATTTGCTGCTGGAGCTCTGGCGCTGGTTGTCGTAAGCGCAGTCTTAGTTCCTCTTCCAGCTGTCGGACGAGCATTGCTTGTTTCTGTGGGCAAATATTTCATCGTTACTTTATTGTATTTATATAGTATTAATATACGAAAAACATCACAACTTTTTTTTTAATTTTTTTTTCTGTATCTAGAACATCATCTTCATTATTGTGTGAATATCCATGTAATAAATTGTTTTCTGAAATAGAGTTTTTTGAATAGTGTAAGAGCGTCGGTGGTGGAATCGGTAAGGTTTAAATGCCTGATGCGCAGAAAGGCACAGGTTCGAATCCCACCTCGGTAATGTTCCAATAGCTCTTACGGTGAGGGAAAAGAATACCTTTCCATTGCAATTATTCAAGCTTTCTGATGAAATTATACTATTTTAAACAAACTCTTATCTATCCGAGAAATTGTTGATGAAATGCTATTGAAAAGGTAGCCAGTTTGTTTTAGCTGAATTTGGTAACGTAACATAATTATTAATTATTTTTTTCATTTTGGGGTCAACTAAAAATTTCACACTATCATGCTTACAGCATACAATACTGAAGTACATACAAAATTAACACCGTTAACCACAGTTTGTTGAGATCGTACACCATCACGTTACATTTTAATTTTGGTTAAATTAGAATTCAAAAATATTTTATTTAACTCCACAAGTTACACAATAGATAACACATTAATTGTAAAAAAGAGAAAACAATTACAAAAACTTGTTGAAGTCCTGGAGACTCAAACTAGGTCTTAGAAGGGAGGGATACAGACGTTATGAATGAATGAACTAGATACGTTACGTGCCTGAAATGCGTTGGCCCTTAGTGCCCTCAGGCCAAAGGTTTCCTATGAAGTAGAGTGAAGTTTATTTGATTATGAATTTGACTACCGCTCAGGGCGATACTAAGTTCAAAGGGTACTCGTACTCGTATATTTCTATTCAAGAGGCCAAAGCTGTACTTTTTGAGTTGGGTACAATTTCAGATGTCATTTTTGATTAGAGCTAATATAATTGTATTCAGCAGTGAGCGAGAAAAACTGTGTATCATAGCTTTAGTTAAACAACATGTTGGTCTATTAGCGAAGAGAAAGAATAGTAAAGAAAGAAAGAAAGAATGTATATTTGATACATAATAATATGTGGCGACATCTCTACGCCACTCGTCAACAACATCGTTGGAGCCGCGGTTCCCCAGGCATAACACCTAGCCTGGCGGAAGATCTTCCCTTTGGTGGCGGTCGAGCCGAATCATCGCTCCCGCTACATTGGTGACCCCGACGTGATTGGAAGCAACCTTCTCCATCATCTTCCACTCCAATCCTCAGCATCACTCCTCACTCTGCAAGCAGTCTCACAGCAAGCCAGCAACTGGGTATCGCAGCAGGTCCATCGCAGCCGACTCACCGAGCTTCCTGGTCCTGTCTCCACCCGCACTCACTCTCATCGACTTCAGCGACCGACGCATCTACCGCAGCCCACGCCTGGATCTCTTCGACGGCCGCTCTTCTCTCCAGCGTGGCAGCTCTTCACGATATCTACCGGCGCCAACAATTCGACTTCGCTCTCTACTGTCTCGACTCACCGCAGACTACGAGCAACGCAACGGCTCACTCCTGACTCACTAGGACTTCGAGCAACTTCCGACTCACTGGAAGACAACTGGCACTTGCAAGCTACTGAAGCACAGATTGCACAGCAAGATCAAGACTTCAGACCTCCGGTCTTGGGGGGGAGTACTGTGGCGACATCTCTACGCCACTCGCCACAAACATCAAATCAAACAACTACTGTCAATCATCGCGAAGAAAATGACGCGCTCAACCAATAGCAGCGAAGAATCTAAGACGCGATTTCAGAGATTTCACGGATTGGAGCTATATATACAACCTCCGACTCAATATCGTTGGAGCCGCGGTTCCCCAGGCATAACACCTAGCCTGGCGGAAGATCTTCCCTTTGGTGGCGGTCGAGCCGAATCATCGCTCCCGCTACAAATATATCAAGAATAGTAACAATTATGGTACCAAAATGCCAATTGTAAAGACGCAATATGCGTAAAACGTCATAGCCTCTGCCTATCCCAACAAGAGAGAAGCGTGATGGTTTGCATGTAAAATAAAACATTAAAAAAATCTCAATCGTGCGAAGTTGAGCCCAATTTTATGTTCCTCGTAAAACGTGGTCATTCGGGAATCGACAGGAGCCGTAAAAAGTGTTTTATATGTTACAACAAACTCGTTACTAAGGTTTTGTCTGCGTATTTTGCACTCATAAACCTTTGTATATCTATACCAATATTATCTATACTTCTATACTTATATTATAAAGCTGAAGAGTTTGTATGTTTAAACGCGCTAATCTCAGGAACTACTGGTTCGAATTGAAAAAATATTTTTGTGTTGAATAGACCATTTGTCGAGGAAGGCTTTAGGCTATATAACATCATGCTGCAACTATTAGGAGTGAAGAAATATTGGAAAATGTGAGAAAAACGGGAATTATTCATCCTTGAGGGCTTCAATGATGCCCAAAATAACTACTCCACGCGGACGAAGTCGCGGGCACAGCTAGTAACTACATAAAAATAGACTAAATCCTTTTTATTACTATCCAATAATAGGATGGAAATTATTAATAATTTAAAATTAAGCCACGTTATAAGTTAATGAGCGGATAATTTTAAAATTAACCTAGTTTCATAACATTGATTATTTAATTCTTTTTTCATCGACTTATTCTTCAATATTTTTCTATTTCATGTTATTTTCAAGACTGTTGGCTCTGCTTACCTTATAGTAGTAATATCTCATAGTAATTAAATTAGATCTAGTATATTAACTACCATTAACATTTCTCTCCTTTGATATGTCATCAAAACGTAAAAACTTCGAATCTCCTCGTAAAGAACCATATAAACGTCGAAGTCTTAATCCCGCGTAACATAACAGAATTATTAAGTGTAAGTACATAAATATGCATACACATAATAAAAGAGGCTAATGTATTATAAACGACGTAACTGCTTAGTAAGGGTATCTCGCACAAGTAATATTCGATGTACCGTGACGGTGCCGTGTGGTTCCCGGCACCATTAGAAAAAGAATAGGACCACTCCATCTCTTTCCCACGGATGTCGTAAAAGGCGACTAAGGGATAGGCTTATAAACTTGGGATTCTTCTTTTAGGCGATGGGCTAGTAACCTGTCACTATTTGAATCTCAATTCTATCACTAAGCCAAACAGCTGAGCGTGGCCTATCAGTCTTTTCAAGACTGGTGGCTCTGTCTTCCCCGCTAGGGATATAGACGTGATCATATGTATGTATGTATGTTATATTCGACGTCGCGTTACTTTGTCAGAAATTTATGACAATATTTTGTTATGCTTGCTTTCAGCTTTTAACTAATTAAGTTAGCGATAAAATTGTTAAGCTAAACTAAATCCTTATAATATTCCATACATATATTAAACAGTTCCGTGTGGTTAGCGGCAGCATTAAAAAATAAAGAATAGGACCACTCCATCTCGTTCCCATGGATGTCGTAAAAGGCGAATTAGGGATAGGCTTTTATTTATTTACTAATTTATGTACACAGAAAATATCGAGACTGATAAACAAAAGAAACAAAATTACAAAGGTTCTGCTTAGTTCAAAAGAAATCTCTTGCAGCAGACCCGAGATAGGCAAACATATATGCATATGTATGTATGTCATAGCAACGGTTGTCATGATTGGTTTGGTTAGCAAAAAACATCGAAATGTTTATTGTAAAATATTTTTATTTGATTTCCTAAAACATAGTGCTTTTCATTTCATTATTGATCTCCTATTCAGTTTTCCTTCTTTCTTACATACATACGGTCACGTCTATATCCCTTGCGGGGTAGATATACTCCTTCTTTCTTCTTCGGTGTAAATAGTATATTCCTGAACTATCGTCTATAGGTACTTCCTGCATACCCTCTCATTGTTTATGCAACATCTCTCGGTGTAAATCTGTGCATTCAGTATTAGATTACTATGACATCATGTTCCCGATAGTCTGAGTAGTCTGGTTTGGCCTCAATTTTGCTCACCCACTCACATTCAGAAGCTGGGAATTTGCTGATGGTATATATTTAGAAGAATTCCGCGCCATAGACTAAATATGTACCTACTTTAAGATGCAGTCTTCAATGTTACCAAATTATTATTTTTTTTTTAATTTTGTTCAATGATGACATTGACATAAGTTTTTTTTAAAGTTATTTTGCCCACCGGAGAAGAGACATCGTAAATGTAGGTATGCAATAACATTATCTATATACAACACATACAATTACATATATCATCGTCTTTTTTTCTTATGGGTTAGTCAGAGTCTACAGACTTAACAACACTGAAAGGCCACGTTCAGCTGTAGGTAAATGTTGTTCAAAGGGCCAGGAAGTACACGACACCTTAGAATAGAATAAGATTAAATTAAAAACATAATTTTTGTGCCGTGAATTCAACTATTTGCTAATTTTATTGTCAATCTTAACTTATATTGTCTTATTTTACCTGTGCCGGCTATAATGATAACTCATTCTTGTCATAATTCCAAGTTAAATCAGAACCTTGTGTTTAGAGACACAATGGCAAAATATTTGTTTGCCGGAATGCGGCGCTGACATAGAGTTAGGGTGAGGACATATTATAAAACCATTCAATGATTAAATAATACAAGTGTTTTAAATTTATGTTGTAAAGTGGAAGTATTTGTTTGTATCATTTACTGATAACCATATTAATTAAAAATCTATGATATAATATGGGTTAGGTTCCCCTACAAAGCTCGCGAACGTTAAAGGGGGACGTGATTTACCAAATCTAGGATTATAGGCATTGGCGTTCCCCGGGCAACACTTCAGAACGGTTAAAATGTAATTAAGACTAACGCCAGGTTAAAGTTATGTCATAAAAAATTAAAGAGGTCATTTACTGATCTTAACTTAATATGATCGAAAATTGAAAAAAAAAACAAACAATTGTAGCTATTATTTTCAGCCGTACGTTTTAACCACTTAGTCAAGAATTAGAGAATTATTTTTAAAAATAAATAAGGTTAATAATTTTGTTTCGTAATTGATCTATAAATTCAAGTCACGTTTCTCGTCCAACTTTTTCTTCTTCGGCCTGCAGTAGCGGTCTAAGATTTATTTCTAAGCCGAATAAGAAACCAATTTAATCCAAGTTTCCTAAACACACTGTTCTGTTTGTCTTACTTACAACTAACTCTGAACTAATTACTGGACCCAATAGAGAAGTGAAATTAATTTAATTTCACTCTGATTTCTTTAAAAATATAATTTGGCGCAATTTACATTTAGAGCAATTCTGTAATATACCTCATTATCCCTTAAGGGTTCAAAGCACAGAATACTGAGAATGTGTTTCTTTTTTATGTGATTGGCCTCATTTAGCTACATGTAAAGTGTGAGATAAATAACAATTCTGTAAGCTTAAACATATATTCTCAAGTCAAACTTTAACTAAAAATAGGTAAATTAAATTAGTTAGCAATCGTTTGCTACTAACTTAACTTACTAATAAAAAAAAATCTACGGTTATTTTAATTTTGACTGTTATAAAAATAGTTACAAATTTTTGTTGCATGCCGCTTTCCGCCTCTCCGCTACTCTCCGTCCACAAGTTTATCGACCCTTTCCCTGCCCTATTTTCTTCCTTAATTTGGAATCGATAATTTCAAGGCCCACACCTTGCGTATACGGTTAGAGTTAGGTAGAGGAATGATTTTATCGTTTCGGATTAAGTAGTGAAATATTTATTACTATAATTATTTTGTGCTGATATGGTTGCTAAGTGTAAATTTAAACATTAAATAAAAAAATATGTGATTTGTTTTTGCATGTGAAATTTTAGGACAAACAATTTTTGGGTAGTCGAAAGCAAAATTTTATTTGTCAGTCACATTATGTTCGTTTAGGCATCACGCACGAACTACTCAATAAGTTTGTATGTGAGTTCTTTAAATTATTCATAAGTAAGTGTTTTTGAAAAACTAGTTTGATAGACTTAAAAAAAATTGAGTTGCGGTCATTCTAAATTGCCAGGATCGTATGTATTGATACAACAAATATCGGAAACAAACGATAATTACATCAATTTGACTGACTAATATATATAATGACTGACTGCCGGATGGCGTGCTAGATACAAGATACTCGCTTTGATAAGGTTGTTAATTGAAAAGTTAATGTTGGCGCGACAGACCTTTAAAAAACCGACTTTTCAATCTGTTTTGAGTTTTTATTTTAACTTTAAAGGTGAGCTTTAGAAATTACTTAAAGTGTTCCTCGGTTTCTGTAGCTTCATCATACTTGGGTTTATTATATTGAAACATGATGTTTTCTCATAAACCATTTGGAGTAAGTCTTATTTGTTTAAAACGATATTCAACAAAAAGTAGAATCGGAGAAATTGTTATTTTGCCGAATAATCGCACAACATATAAAAAGGCATAACCCTTCTTTTTCAGTCGGATAGAAAATACCTTTTTTTGAGTCGATTGAAAATAGCAACTCTTGCTAGAAACAAAATCCTACTACTATTATAAAGGCGAAAGTTTGTATGGATGTATGGATGTTTGTTACTCTTTCACGCAAAAACTACTGAACCGATTACCATGAAATTTGGTATGTAGGTAGCTGAAGACCCAGAATAACACATAGGCTACTTTTTATCCCAGAGTTCCCGCGGGATTGATAGAGTTTCCATGCGGACGAAGTCGCGGGCGGCCTCTAGTATTTTATATAAACTAGGAAGGTATGTCACACGTTCAAGATTCGCAAAACACACTGGCCACATTTAAAAGAAAATTATAGCAAAAAGTTTTTTCCTTTTTTCCTCAAACTCCAAAGTTAAAAGTGCCTTATTTCAGTAAGGAAGTACCAACATAACACAAAACTCATTTTCAGGATTTGTATCCACTTTAACCACTTTGTAAAGTGGGCGAATGTAAGGAGAGTGCGCGAAAAATGAGCAAAAAGGTATCTCTCGGTTTTTATTTTCGTCCTGAAAATATGAAAAGGTTCACTCAATTTAGGTGTAAGATAAATTTTCAGGAAAAAAATGTTTGTGGTGTGTCCAATTGTGAATTAGATCTTTGTACGATAATGACTTACAGATATAATGACTTTTATAGAATTATTTATTCACTACTTAGACGCTTCCTTCTTACATGCTTGGTTTATTTATTTATTTTTGTACATCAAGTATGTATCTATATCATTATTGTTTATAAGAATAGAACTGAAACTGAAAAGATATGTTAGTGTTGTTAGGTTTTTTTATTCGTAAAATTCATAACAACACTTCGAGATTCTAAACTATTATATTTGATGAATTATTTAATTGCAATGTTTTTATATAGCAATTTATTAAACTTTTTACCCTAATTCATTAGGAATTTTTCCAAAAACATTTTTCACAAGTTTCTTAACGATATTTTAATACAGAGATCCTAAGTTCGCGGAAAAACATAGTTCTCATAAAACTGCGATTTTTTATCACTAGTAGCTAGGATAGTGGTCGCGTACGTTTTCCCTACAAATGGGCACTTTTCCTGTGAAGTGCACTTTACATCCTGCACTTAAAGGCACATTAACCTTTCGCATGCGTGTTACATAAAATCCGTAGAAATTTAAAATAAAATGATTTTACATGTGTAATGTAAAGTTTAGTTTAATCTTGTGTTACAATTTAAAAGTCGTGCAGTTTTTGAGAGGTGCTCTGTAAATTTTCTAAAATAATAATGCAAGAAGAGTACACCTATATTATAAGTTTTATAAATTTTAACCTTATTTAATAAACTTTGCTCTTAAGTAAGTCTGTGCTCCTCTTTTACGTGGTGGTCTCACAGAATACAGATATTTCCTACTTATATGTGGGCTAGCAACCTGTCTTCTTGTGACAATTTTCCTTTATCTGCCCCGTAAAATGCAAAAATGAGCTATATAAGTAACATTTTTTCATTTCTTGACGTGATCTTATTAATAAAAAAGTTATTATTCCTAAGCGTATTTAAAAATAGAACTCCATTTAAAAATTTTAAGATTATTTTTTTTCTTCCATAGATCAAAGAAAATCATACCTAAACAGGTAAATATAAAGGTGAAATTGGAATGATACGTCTATACTCGGAGACGTGAATGGCCTACTGAAGTAACCGGCAGGCTAGAAAATATGGCGGCGGCTCGTATAATAATTTTTCCCTGAAAATGGGCGCGTAATTTTTCGTTTCTGTGATGGCGTGCATGAAAATCATCGTAGTTAGTCACTACTAAAAGTAGTAGACAAAGTCTATACCACTGTATAGACTAGTGGTTTTGATAATTGGAAGCTATGCTTAAAGAATAAAAATTTTGTTTGTATTATAAAAAGAATTGGACCACTCAATCTATTTTCCACGGATATCGTAAAATGCGACTAATGGATTGTCTTATAAACTTAGAATTCTTCTTTTAGGCTATAGGCTAGCAACCTGTTATTTGAATCTCAATTCTATCTTTCAAGACTGCTCTGTCTACACCGTAAGGGATATAGACGAATATTAATGATGATTAATATGTACTTATACGTATTATTAAGTTCATCGATATGTTGTGATGTGATGAAACACGACTTACATATCGACCCACAACCCAAACAGATGGGTGAAAGTATTTAACAAGGCTGGTCTAAAGCTAGGGTCTTGTGATATGAATTATACCATGAAGGTTCCTCATGTGGTCTAAGGATACAATACATATTATCACATCTATAACCCTGCCGGGGTAAACAGGGCCAACAGTCTTGAAAAACTAAAAGGCCACGTGCATCTGTTTGGTTCAATGATGAAATTGAGATTCATATAGTGACAGGTTAACCAGCGCATCGCCTAATTGAAGAATCCCAAGTTAAACCTGTATAAACCTATTCTTTAGTCGCTAAGGGATAGCAATTCAAAATAAAAGCGGATTTCCCGAAATTACCGGTATTCGGAGCTGCGGGCGTACTCAAATCTTATTTTTATCAAAGATTATCCTAGTTAAGATGTACCTAGGTAATAATAAATAAAGACGATAGAGAATTCTGTATTCCTGAAAACATACTTTCCATTCATTAGAGTGAAAACTCTCGATGGAAAACTCATTCTTAGATCATTTGACAAAGATACCACATGCCACATAATGGACTTAATTGGTAAATTTCTTTAAATAAATACAAATAATTATGTCTGTCTGTCTGTACTTAACAATTAAGTGAGCATTTTAATTAACGCGAGGCGTGACATATCAGGAGTACTAGGGCAGCATGAACCCCCAAGAGGTTACGGGAGGTCGGCATTCGGTAGATGGCGCGCGACTCCGCTTCATTGATCGCAGCTCCGCTAACCGAAAATAGTACGTTATGTAACGGAGGCCATTGAGAATTATATTTTTTTTTCCTTTTTCGAATTTCAAATTTATTTCGATTGAACTTGACTTGGATAATTGATATTGTACCTAAGAGTTTGTAAGTGCCTGAATAAAATAATAAGAAAAAATTGTCATGTTGTATTTGAGTGAAAAGGTCATTGAACTATTCCCACTGAAAAAAATAAATAAAAAGCTTTGGAAAATAAAATCGTGATGAACAAAGTAGGTTTGTAAAAAACTCAATTATCGGCCTAAATTTACATAATATTGCACAATTTATTAGCTTTTCTTGAAATGAACAAAATCCATATCCATGGTTACGAACTAAAATTTTCAATGTGAAAAGGTGTTTGTCCGTCTTTCACGTCAAAACTACTCAACCACCTACATACTTTTAAAGCAGGCGGAGCCGCGGGTAAAAGCTATTATTTTTATAATCCTGAACTGCTTTAAAATAATCCCAATGGAATGTTGGACGGAAGTATGTCACATATTTCGGGAGTAGATAAATTTATTTTAAGCGCGTGCATCCACATCTACCAGATCTATCAATTTGATTAAATTTAATTGAATCTGTGGAGTTTTTTTATATCTTTATATAACACATTTTAACCACCAAACATACCTTCATACATAAAATCACCATTTTTCCCGGAAGGGTAGGCAGAAATTAGGTAGTGTCCGCCTGCTACGATCCGTATTAACTTCTTTTAGGAGCGAAGACCCGAGACTTAGGTACATAATATAATAAACCTATAAAAATTAATATTGTTAGCAATAAGAAATCAGAAAATTAATAGATAGAGAAGTCTTTCCTTTTTCCCTTGGATGTATTAGAAGGCGATCATTTATTGCAGATTTTAGGGTTGAAACATTAAACATTGTCCAGACAGGTCCCTGGAATGTTTTCAGACGTCAGATGGAAATCGATTCGCATAAAAACTTGACTTATACAATAGAGGATCAGGTCCAAAGGCGGATCAGGCTCTCTCCAAAGAGGTGAGGATGTAACCGGGAGTAATAACGCCCTGGAGTAAGTGAAAAGATCTGTAATTACGACAGATAAAAGCGCATTTATGAATTCATAGCGTCATAACACTTTATTCATAAATGTGTCGATTGGCGTTATAAGATGTCAATGGATTAATAAATAATAGTTTTATTCCCGACTTTTTGATTTGGGGATTTTCAATGCAAGAGTGAGTAATTTTTTGTTTAAAAGAGTAATAATTGGGAGAAAATTAGTACAAAACTTTTAAGAGTTAGAGAAAGAAACTTCGTAGAAAGATAATTATACAAATAGATGGTATTATACCGATTCCACGAGGCTGGACATAAGAGTCGTTACATGGAGTGTTTTTCCAGTCAAGTGGTCAGACGTGCCAACAACCGTTACTTCAATGAACAGACATAAATTCCCTTTTAATATACTGTTTTTTTTTTAATGCCGAAAAAGTGTCAAGTACTTTTTGAGACCACTTTTTGCTTTTTTTTTCGCCTATGCTTTAGTCGCCTTTTACAACATCCATGAGAAAGGGATGGAGTGTTCCTATTCATTTTTTTTCTATTGGTGCCGGGAATTACCGATTACACTCGGCGCAATTACCGTTTAGTGGTGTCAGTGGGTGGATTGGTAAAGTCAAATCTTTTTGCCTCTTGTAAATACTACTCACATTATATCCTGTCCGATGATAGGAAATGATCGAAAAACTTGAATGCCAAACAGCTTCATAAATAAAATCTCATATTCTTATACAATTTTAATTTGGCTCCAGAATAGGACTTTTATTTAAAAACGAGCTACAAACTCATTAGCGATGCAAACTTCCAGTCAACAGGTGCTAGAACCAACGGTCGCCATTATGACATTGGCTTGGCGCCAAAATTGACAAAATGGCCGACCATGGATTTATTGTTTACAATTTACTTTTAACATATTGCAAAGTAGGTATCCGTTGTGAGTCATCATTGTTATGCGTCGTATGGTGTTTGTTTTCTTTACGCGGATTTTGAATTGAATATGTATATTATTTCTTTCAGTTCTTCATCAATTTTTCATCATGCCAACTGGTTATTTCATTTGTGATGTCCATATACTTAAATATGAGCATATCAACGATCGCATCATGAAATGTTCAGAGCAATAGCGGCATATGGCAAATTAGTATCAGAAAGCCGACCGAATGAACCACGAAAAGATAAAGGTATGGCGACTTCACTAATATCACAAGCCATCAGCCAATCACTGTGAGAATACGATACGCTTATCCAATAGCAGCATAGAGTCTATGGCGACATATCAAACGTCATACGCCACCAAGCCTATCACAGCGCGTACGTTAAATCGCGCAAGCAAAGATTTCACGGATTGGAGCATAAATACAACCCTCGACTCAACATCGTCCGAGCCGCGGTTCCTCATGCATAAAACCTAGCCTAATTTACAATAAGAACTCATAAACCAAAATAAGTATAAAACACCTAGTCCAATTTCCAAAAAGAACTCATAAACCAATAAGCAGATATAAAATTTCACTTCAAAAGTTTGAAAAACTACCGCAAGGCCTTGAGAGAAGCTGGTATAAATGACAACAAATTGAGAAAAAATGCATAATAAAAAAACAACTCTGAAATAAACGTCCTTGTGGGATGCAACATGCCCCGGGCGGCGCCGTAATGGCCTATTTCCGGACCAGTCTAGGCGCAAAATAGACAGTAGGCGGTATTATACAATCGTAGCTCGTAGATAGTAGTATAATTTATATTGTCTAATTTTTATCATAATAAAAATAAAAGACAACACTGACTGATTGACTGACATATCAACTAAGAGCCGAAATCGCTGAGACTACATACATATAATCACGTCTATATCCCTTGCGGGGTATACAGAGCCAACAGTCTTGAAAAGACTGATAGGCCACGTTCAGCTTTGGCTTTAAGAAAGAATTGAGATTCAAATAGTGACAGGTTGCTAGCTCATCGCCTAAAAGAAGAATCCCAAGTTTATAAGCCTACCACTTAGACGCCTTTTACAACATCCATGGGAAAGAGATGGAGTGGTCCTATTCTTTTTTTCTATTGGTGCCGAGAACCACACGGCTCTGTGTCTAAGAAATGTAATTTGGCATGTAGAATTTAAAGTTACGGGATGCACTAAGTATAATTTTACAAAATTCCCACGGAAATTAACAGGATTTTTCGTTTTACGCAGAAAAAGCCGCTGGCGCACCGTTATTCTATGCGATTGTGCCGTGTGATTATATGAGTCCCGTTCCTTTAATGCAAAAGATACAATAGGTAATGAGCCGATACCAATGACTCTTTCACAGTTTTATTTAGGTACTTACTAAGTTTGAGTGAGAGAAAACATCGTGTAGCACCTGCACATTCAGGTAACTGAATGTGTATAACCATGACCCATTGTGTTAGGTTCCCCTGCAAAAGTTGCGGAGGTCAGAGTGTAATAAGCCGACTTGTTATTGGGTCAAAAGGCGCCTGGGCTCCTCACTACAGAGTTAAGGATATAAATATTCGGAATTTATGACAGGAGAAAGATATAATATATAGTAAATTAAACCACCCTTTTTATTAAATAGGTACAAATATTTTGTCCTTTGTACTATTATTCCTTGTGTTTATGATTCCTATATGTTGTTTGTGTACATGAATTGGTATATATAAAGATACTATGTAGATATGTGCAACTATATAGTGTTTACCCGTGTAAAAATAAATAATTAATAAATCAATAAATATAAACGAGATAAATTACACAGATTGAGTTAGCCTCGAAGTAAGTTCGAGACTTGTGTTACGAGATACTATAATAACTCAACGATACTATATTTTATAATAAATACTTAAAATAAACATCCAAGATCCAGGTCAATCAGAAAAAGTTCATTTCTCATCATGCCCTGACCGGGATTCGAACTCGAGACCTCCGGTGTCACAGACAAGCGTACTACCGCTGCGTCACAGAGGCCGTCTTACATAATACTTTTCAGCATTCAGCCAAGGTTGGCCCTTTCATAAATAATAAGCTGACACTCGTGAAAATGTCTCAGCTACTCAAACCCTTGTCAAATTGCGCTCAAATTATATTAATAATCTCATCCAAGGGTTAAAACAAAAACATATTTTCCTTCTTTTTTGTATATACTTATCTAAATGTAATAAGTTCATACGAGTACAACCATTGAGTGGAAATATTTCCAATACCTACTTCACACCGATTTTGATACAATTTTGCACTGAGATAGACCAGATTCAATGGCGCACAGCCTAAACCACTGTTTGTTACGAGTATATTAATTGCTTTTCTCACAAGTGTTCGTTGATTATTTTTAATTATATTTTGATACATACCTACTAAGGTTTCTACAAAGAGTTACGTGTTTTTGTTTAAAGAATAAACGCAAAAGGCTACTTAAACGAATATGGTAAAATCGTACAGACATACTAAATTTCATCAAAATCGGTAAAGCGACATCGAAGACTTGCATTTATAGGTATGATTCATAGAATGGATTTACTGATAAATCTATAGATACTAATGACATAGTAACTGACCGATATCGATATTGGCAAAAAATCGATATGGGGATGGATCTACATAAGACCAGCTAAAAATGAGATTTTTAGAATTTCTGTCTGAATGTTTGTTTTCGCAAAACTCAACAACTTTTGCTGTGAATTCGGTGCTCTAAGGGGCAAGCTAGTTTTCTCAGTGATTTTTTATGGCAAACAGAGTCGCGGGTAATAGCTAATTATACCATATAGGAAGTCAGCTATTTAATCATAAAGTCTCATAAGGGCTTAATGTGCCATGAAATGATGAGAAATCCCTATGAAGCTGTCACCCTCTTGGTTTTGGTATGTATGTAAAATTCCATTAGATTGTGAAGGCCGGACGAAGAGTGATGTCAGAAGTTCAGAACATACTTCGTAGAATATACATAAATAATTACGTCTATATCCCTTGCGGGGTGAACAGAATCAACGTTCACAACACTTAATATCTTCCGTGTAAAACGTTTTACAAACCCCATCATTTTCAAAATGTCTTCTTGAAGCTTATATTTTTGAAACCGGCCTTAGTATTTATATCTAGTGATTTAGAAAATTTTTCATTCAACATACATACAAATAATCACGTCTATATATCCCTTATAGATAGAGCTAACAGTCTTGAAAAGACTGATAGGCCACGTTCAGCTTTTTTGCTTAACAATAGAATTGAAATTCAAATGGCTTGAAATCCACCTGCCACGTGGCAGGTTGCTAGCTTATCGCCCAAAAGAATAAATCCCAAGTTTATAAACCTCTCCCTTAGTTAACTTTTACGATATCCATGGAAAAGAGATGGAGTGGTGCTATTCTTTTTTCTTTAGGTGTCGGGAACCAAGTACCAAGAAGAGTAATTAACAGTTACACGTTATGACCTGCTAAAAAATGACGGTAAGAAAATATTTTTATATGATTGAAAAACTTTTCAGATGTCACTGAAAAAATTGAAAAGGTCGTATTTAAATGAAGTTTTAAATGTAAAACGTACGTATATATATATATGTACGTAGGTTAGGAAAACTAAACTCAGCCAATTTTTATTCTATGTATCTTTCTTTCCATTTGATAATTACAGTGGCCTGTTCCATCGTATATTACGATACAAATTCCACGGCTACTACAGACTCAATAAACAGACGTGACTCATACGAGCTCCTAAATTGATTTGATAGCTTCAACTCAGCCATCTGGTGGACGTGTTGAAGGGTAAAATATGTTGGATACGTTACAATGTTTAAACAACGCATAATCTTACTAATATATGTAATTAATGCCGTGCCGTGTGGTTTAGAATCATCCACTCCATATCTTTGCCGTGGATGTCGTAAAAGGCGACTAAGGCTTAAAAATTAGGGATTGCTCTTGTCTTGGCGATGGGCTAGTAACCTGTCACTATTTGGATCTCTTTCTAAAGCAATAGATGGAGTGGTTCTTTTCTAAAATGCCAGTTACCACACGGCACATTATAATTTAAATTAGTTTCATTCTGTTAATTTAATTTCCTCAGAATAAACGCTGATAATCCAAAGTTATATTCCAAGTTTTGAAAGTCTGAGGATGCTTACTTTGAAATTTTGCACCGCCGAGTCTAACTTGGCTACTGAATTTTAAACTTCGGCTATTTTAATCGTACAGAAATGGCAATTGATATAAAATTACATTAGCTACTAATATAATCTACGTATTTTATGTTTTACTCGCGATTTTGTTCATGCAGCATATTATAAGAAGGCAGTGTTCATTATATTCACTATAACAGATATTGATGTTATTAAAATAAGTTTTCTTACAATTTATTTAAGAACGCAGTGTTATACAATTCAATCCATAAATCTCTACCTATATAAATATATCTTAGACTTAGTTATAAATCGGCGACGTTCTGGTGAAAGGTTTATTAGTACCTTTAACCGACAAGCTAGCATGAAAAGATTGATCAATGTGGATGAAGTAAAAGTAGTAGGTATGCAATAAACGTGGCAAGTGACAACGATATCTCCTCTGTCTACTTTTGACAAATGATAAATAATATTTGTAAAAATTCTCGTGGTTAAAGTTTTTTTGTTCTCAAAAAAATGCAATTATACACACTTATATGCATCTTAATCCCAGACGGGATAGACAGAACCAAAACTCATACGAAAGTTATTGATAAAAATGAGATTCAAAGATAGAGTGACAAAGTTAAAAAAATGGTTATTGTACTTACTTAATATTAACGATCATTGATCATTTTATTCAATCGTGATGCAATATGGTTTAAGGTTCCTTCGTAAACGTTGCGGAGGTCAGAGAGGAGTCGATTCGGGTAAAAACCTGACTCACCCGATCTTGGACAAAGGACAAAGGTCAAATCTTTGACCATTATCCAAGATTGGGTAAGTCAGATTTTGCAGAGGAACCTTACACATAATTATTTCATTATGTACATAAATACATATGCTCACGTCTATATCCCTTGCGGGGTAGACAGACCCAACAGTCTTGAAAAGACTGAATGGCCACATTCAGCTATTTGGCTTAATTATAGAATTGATATTCAAATAGTGGCAGTATTTCATTATGATTAATCTTAAATGGATCTGGATCAAAAATCGTTCACCCCGGAGATAAGGATCTAACCAGTACTAACACTAGAAGAAAGAAGAATAATAACGATCTCTTGCATAGTATTAATACGCGACGCTCACTCTGCAAAACGAAGTATAGATATCTCAATCCAATATCGATACAGCTTTATCTCAAATTGAACTCCAAGTTGAGAACTTTCAATTCTTATCTCTGTATTGCATTACGTTTGAGAAAATAACCTTTTGAAGGAAATATGGGATTTCGTTATACAATATAAGTATTCTATAGAAGTAAAAATTTTATAAATGATTTTTTTTTAAATTTTTACTTGACGATAGTTTGTTTTTTTTTATGGTAAGTTCTTGACAAAACCTTCGACAGATTAATAGATTGCGTTTAACTAAATATGACAAATCTTCAGATTTTTTCAACAGAAAAATACTTAATTTAGACCTTCGCTTTCAAAAAAATTAATGGAAGAAATGTATGTTAAATAAAAATATTATTAAAACAAGAACAAGCTTCCCACGGGAGTTAACCCACGACCTACTGGTAATTAAGCAGATAAAACAATTAGAAATAAAACAAGTCAAATAAAATAATCTTGGGGTGTTTGGTTCAATCATATAGATAGCTTTTTTATCTCATCCCTCTCAAACTCGCAAAATCTGGTTCGAAGGACCAAGATCTACGTTAGGGTGTGTCCATTGTGCGTGGACATCACTAACTTAAAATAAATTTTGTATAAAACTAATGAATGATAAACAAATGAAATAATGTTGTTGGGCAATATGTATATTTTTAATTTAAGAGACGCTTAGGTAAAATTTAGAGTGACGCGTGCGCAAGCATTTTGTACTTAGGCAGAATATGGAATCCACAATTATTATTCATTCATATAATCACGTCTATGGCCCTTGCGGGGTAGACAGAGACAGTTAGACCAGCCTACCAGTCTTGAAATACTGATAGGCCACGTTCAGCTGCTAGGCTTAGTGAGGTTCATATAAAGTGACAGGTTGCTAGCCCGTCGCCTAAAAGAAGAATCCCAAGCCTATCACTTAGTCGCCTTTTACGACATACATGGGAAAGAGATGATGTGGTCCTATTCTTTTTAATATTGGTGCCGGGAATCACACGGCACTATAAACATATGTTTACCTATAATATTATAGGTAAGTACATACATACAGGTAAGTACCTATATTTTATAGGTTAGCATACTTTTAAAATGAAAAGCAATAAACCTAAGACTTTACAGAAGAAAAAATAAATTAACAGTGTACTACAGAACATACACTTCATTAGAATAAGTTGCTTTTTGCCATTACACACTGTCGATAGCCTTTTTCGCCCCAACCGTATTTCATACGAAGGAAAGAGACCTCAACAATTTCAGACTTCTGCACAGAATCGAGCCATTGTCAAACATTTCACGGAAATGAAACCCTTTGGCCGCCATTCGTTCCTTTATGGCACCCTTACAATAACACGCATTGTAATTACAATCTATTCAAGATTGTAATAAATTCTAAATTTGAATTTTCCGATTTTCGATAAAATGCATTTTCTTAAATTCGTTATAGTAAGTATATAAAAAAATCACTTACCTGGTTTTCCTGATTGAGCAGCTTCAGTTGGTCATTAATAAGGCTATACTTCGCACACTCCTCCTTTCTCATCGCGCGCTCCTTCTTCAGCTCTGGGCTCCAAAAGGTCTTTATGCTGTGCATGCTAGAGCCCAGTTTCTGATTGGTCAATTCCAGTTCCTTTTTAAGGTTCCCCAACTCCCTTTGGAGCTCGGTATTTTGTGATTGCAGTTCGCCAAGGAATAGTGGGGCCGGTTCTCGTCGTCTGTCATAATAGTCGTCTTCGGGTGGTGGAGGGGGGGCGTAAGATCGGTCATAGTCTCTCTCCAAGGACTGGTATCGTAGTGGTCGAGTAGGGCGAGGGGCGCCGCGGTGGTGTGCGCCCGCGGACGCCGAGCGGCCCCTTTCGTCAGGGGCTGGGGACTGCTCGTCATCTCGGTTGAGGTAGGGGCTGCGCCGGGACGGACTGCGGTCGACTTGGGGCAGCCGTCCGCGAGGGCCCCCTGACCAGTCCTGGGGGCGGCGCCACTCCTCCCGGCACGAGGGCCCCTCGTCCCCGGCGTACTCTCGCAGATACAGCTTGGCTCCTTTGATGCGTCAGTGTGAACGCATGGTGCACTTCTCGAGCGGTGCACAGACACTGATCACTAGGCGGCGCGACATCGATCGTAGTGGAGTACGCATGCGCGGCTCTCTTTCAGCCGCTGAAGCGCTGAAGCCGATATTTTTGGGTTTAATTCGCCGAAGCGCTTATAGGGTTATTGTTTTAGGGTTTGATTGTTGACGTGATCCTTGCTTGGGTTTGGGCCTCATTAGGTTGATTAGTTTTGATTGAAATCATTGTTTTATTTAGGTGTTCATAATCTATTTAAATAAGAGAAAGATACATAAATCTTTTTCATCATGTATTTAAAAAAAAACTAATCTTTGTTAGTTTAATTAGGGGTCTATATTGATAGTAAGTGAATCTCTTTTATATCCTTGCACACCCCCAGTTAAACCCGTTACACCTTCAAGTTTAGTTTTTATGGATGTATCTAAATATATAGACTTAAACAATTGGTCTTCAATTCATGATCTTGCAAGACCTTGGTTTCGCTTGTTAAGTGCTTTCTTAGGCATTTATCTAAAAAAATCTGACAATAATATTGTAAAACCATATCAATATAACGTCTTCTTCAATAAAATAACTAGAAGTAAAGAACAATGAAAAAAATGGACTTAAAACTAAAAACACTTCAAACCGAACAAAGAGGGAAGAGAGAGGCCAGAAAGAGGTCCGAACGAAAGACTGAGAGTAGAAGAGAGAGAAGAAAAAAGTCACGAGAGAGGGAGAAAAAAGAAATAAAAAGTTTAGATTCACATGCTTGAATGAGACTAGATATTATTGAGGAGGAATTAAGTTCTGAGTTAATTGAAAAACATCATGTCTAAAGGAAGAAGAGGTGCGAACCCAAGTAATCTACGCACACGTTCTTAAGACATAGCCAATGGTCACAACACTCAATGGTCCCGTTCATCAGGGACGGTCAATCCGAACACAAAAACATGGGGAAGGTTATCTAGAAAAATATCGAAAAAAGGTTTTATTCGGTATATAGGTTTATTTCAAATGAAATGGGTTTAAATTGAAATATGGTATATAGGTTTATTTCAAATGAAATGGGTTTAAATTTTGAAAAAAAATAACTTTAATAAACATAGGTGATTAAATTCACGCAGAGCTTAAATTCTCTAATTTCACTCATTAAATTGTACTTTTACTAGAGTAGTTAAGGCATCATTAATTATACCGAGTACCGACCTCAAAAGCTCTAAAGGTCTATTTTTAGAAAATTTCAGCCCCTATTTTTCAGCAACACTATATTTCAGCGATGCAGCGCTTTTTTACAGCGGTCCCTCCAAGACGGTTCTTATCCCGTGACCCACATACGTCATCTATCCTTTTTTTGTTCACTACTTTTTGTATATTCCTGTCTCTGTCGGGAGTAAGGTCGGCGTTATATCGGTCAGATTCTGCTAGTGATCGGGAGGAGTATAGTGATGGGAGTTTTATCGATATCTTCGTTTTCGATTATTACCTATCTACTTATACAACTTGAGTGATGTTGAGACATTGGAATAAGATTTTTGTTTTAGTGGTGGTGTTTATTGTATTTATTAAATTTTAAAACAAGAATAAAAATGTTTATAGGAACCTATGAGTAATGCTAGCCTAAGCTAACCCCAAGTAATTTATTTCGTTAATCGATTTCTAATTGTACAAATTTCACGGTTTTAGCTATTCCCAAGTTTTTATTCTTAGTCCAATTTATGACAACCACTGGAAAGAGATGGGGGTGTATACTTATCCTAAAGTGCTATTAGCCAAGTGTTCCGTATCATACCATCGATAGTGTACACCTTCACTTCTATAAATTGATATTAAGTTTTCGAAATGACAACTCAAAATATACGTAAGTCACCTTTTACACATTACAATATACGTTTTACATTACGTAGACTTTGCCAAATGGTTTCTTTGTTTTCTTAAACATCGATAATGATAAGCGCCCGCACTATTATGTTCGGACGATGAATGAAAGCGGGGATCTCTACTCTCGTAAAAATTACGCCGTTTGCCGGCGGCGCCACTGTGCGAATTAGATCACTCTCATCATTTCATGGGCGCCTGGTACATAAAATAAATTGTCTCAAAAACAATGGCTATTTGTGGCTTTTTTTTATGATTGTGAAAAATGTAATTGGTACTTTTTATTCTCAAAATAATGCTTTGTAATTATTGCTGATAAAAGTTTTATCTTTGTAGCTATAAAAAAAATTGGTTTTACGTTTACGAAAATTAGGTTTTTGTTAATTCAAAACCATTAATGCTTGTATTTCCGGACCAATCATCACGCACGGCAGGTGGCTAATAAATTTTCTTCATTATGAAGAAAAGCAAAGATAGCACACATTATGAATAAACGCACAGATAAATTACAATTTGTGCTGAAATTTATCATAATGGTAATAAAAAGAAATTACTAATAGATATGTCAGGATCTGACCGGGACTAATTTGAGTTCTGTAGCGTTAGTTGTAGTAAAACTGAAGCTTAGCTCGTAGCAACGCCGTAGCGTAACTCGTAGCTTAGCTTGTAGTACCGCCGTAGCTGAGCTCGGAGCAACGCCGTAGCGTAACTCGTAGCTTAGCTTGTAGTACCGCCGTAGCTGAGCTCGGAGCAACGCCGTAGCGTAACTCGTAGCTAAGCTTGTAATACCGCCGTAGCTGAGCTCGGAGCAACGCCGTAGCGTAACTCGTAGCTAAGCTTGTAGTACCGCCGTAGCTGAGCTCGGAGCAACGCCGTAGCGTAACTCGTAGCTAAGCTTGTAGTACCGCCGTAGCTGAGCTCGGAGCAACGCCGTAGCGTAACTCCTAGCTTAGCTTGTAGTACCACCGTAGCTGAGCTCGGAGCAACGCCGTAGCGTAACTCGTAGCTAAGCTTGTAGTACCGCCGTAGCTGAGCTCGGAGCAACGCCGTAGCGTAACTCGTAGCTAAGCTTGTAGTACCGCCGTAGCTGAGCTCGGAGCAACGCCGTAGCGTAACTCGTAGCTTAGCTTGTAGTACCGCCGTAGCTGAGCTCGGAGCAACACCGTAGCTCGTAGCAACGCCATAGCTGAGATTTGCACTTTATTATTATAATCTTATAAATACGTACTTAATCATAAATAACAAACTTGAATTGGTAAATAAAATAATTAAAATCCTTAAATAAATCAAATCCTTATTATACATATTAAAAATGCTACATTTCTGGAAATCGATTGTGTTGTGATGGAACAGACAGATAAACGAACCATTTTCATTTATTAATCGTTTGCTATTGGAGTTGAAATCCCAAAAAGGAGTACCTACAATTTTTACAGGCATAATTTAGACGGTCACTCACGCATGAGCCAGTAATGAATGTTTACGAAAAACACAATAACTCCTCAGAGCAGTGGGATAGTTTATGCAGTATGGTCAAAGATCTTTGCCTGACGATAATGTGTTATACATTTGACAAGCGAAGCTCTCAATGTCAAGTATAATATTGTCAAGATATTACTTTTTCATAGTTTTAGAGGTTATAAAAAATAACAATCTTAATTTTTGAAAAGTGAAAAGAATCCGTAAAATAAATAAAGTAAAAACTAATAAAATGTCACTTCCTCCTGCCAGTGGCACAGGGCGGTATTTTGCCAAAGCGGCCAAATCTATCCGCCTTATTCGTCACGGATGCACCAACAGACCATTCTTCCACATATCTGTAACTCATGTAAGTGCCATTAAATGTGGCCGTCCAAGCGAAAAGGGCCCACTGAGCACTTTCTAGTTTCCGAGATATTTGAGATTTTGTGAAAAAAGGTGGAAAATTGGCATTATGCGATTTTAATGGATTTTAATGCAACATGCAATGGGCTACATTTTCGTATAATAATCGTCTGTAAATAACGAACACAACGTGAGAAAATTGCAATTATATGTTTAGTGAAAAGGGACCAGTTATCAACACTCTTTAAATTGAATGATTGAAATTGAATTCTATAATGATAATGAGTTAAATAACAACTAATGTCGATGTTTAACCAACCACAAAGACATCTACTGTCAACAGCGATATTTTATAATAGAGATTTTTTGACTAACTGTTATAATTTACAAACCAGAGCTGATGCAGTTAATTATATAAAACAGTACTCCAATGATAATAAATTTGCGCAGTTTGTCAAAAAAATATACTCTTTTGATTTTGCTCAGCAAGTTCATTTACCACATAGCTCTCAACAGATAGGGCCATTATATTTTTTGCCAACTTGTTCATACTGCAAGGAAGTCGGTCATAGGAATCAAGTAAGAAACGGGTCATATTTTTGTCCAAAGCGCAGGTCAGAAAATATTTGAGATTTAATTCTGACTTTTGAAACCTGTAATAGGTTAATTCTTCTTTTTTGTAATGTGTCGTATTAATGACTTTTAATTCATTAATTTTTATTCTTTTGACGTAAATTTAATCTGTTTTTGTATAATGTCCTACGAGTAGTATATTCTTAATAAATGTGTGTTAAAATGTACGCGAAATATAACTTAATTTCGGTCAACTCGACCCATTTCCTAAACTTAACATAACTACCAATTAGTTTTAAGTTTTTATTCGATAGTGTTGCCATAATAAAAACTAGTCGATTTTATACTTAATATATTTCTCTATTATTATAAATAAGAATCTATGTAACTGACATCTTGATCTCTAGCTATTACAATTTAAAATTTTATTGTATTCAACTGGGCCCTTTTACTAAACTTATTATAAAGTTAGTTTTAAGCTTCTATTTTTTTATTCGATGGTGTTGCCATAATAATAACTAGTCGATTTTATACTTAACATATTGTTCTATTGTAATAAATAAGAATCTATGTAACTGACAACTAGATCTTTAGCTATTACAGTTTAAAATTTTATTGTATTCAACTGGGCCCTTTTACTAAACTTATTATAAAGTTAGTTTTAAGCTTCTATTTTTTTATTCGATAATGTTTCCATAACATTAACTAATTGATTTTATACTTAACATATTGCTCTATAATAATAAATAATAATCTATGTAACTGACAACTAGATCTTTAGATAATACAGCTTAAACTTTCAATGCCTGTTTCCCAACAATTTGATTTTTGTAAGTGTGAACTTTGAAAATTTTTTATTCCAATAAATGTTATTATGATTAATTTTTTTTTTATTCCATATGATCAACCAACTATTTAACTATCCAAATATGGCCTTAACTCAATACCACCCAAGTGGTACCTTTATGCTTGGACTGCCACAAATTAACAATAGTATTTTTGAGTTGTTGGCATATACTTCTCTGAATCTAATAACCTACTCAACTAACCTATGTACCAACCCAACTATGTAACATTTACTTTTTTTTACAGCGCAAGCGTATCAACACTCAACCAGTCATTGAACAGTTAGGATCGTATGATCCCGTTCCAAATGTAAACAATGAGAAGTTAGTGGCTTTAAATTTGGAAAGAATAAAATACTGGCTTGGCAAAGGGGCCCATGTTACAACGCCTGTTGCAGAACTTCTAGGTAAATTACAGTGCAATAAGGGTTTAAATTCATGAGAGAACTTTTGGAAAAATGGTCTACACCTATGGCTGTACTCTTCTTGACTGAACAGCTCTCCACAATGAACAGCTACAAACAAAATTCCAATTTGTTTTATTTCATTCTCTAAATGAAGTAATAAGTAGTAATTATTCCATCTTCTTAATGTTCACCTTTTGTATAAAAAATCTTAAATTGCAGGTTTGTCCGGCTTTTTCCCCATCCATCCAAGGTCTTACATGACAGCGTGGAGAAACCGAAGAACTGAACAAGAGAGATTGGCAAAATTGGCGGAAGCTGAGAAATCTGAACAGGCGTCTTAAGATATAGATGTAATTAGTTATTTATTAGTTTTAGTACATATTTGTTTTAAAAATTTGGTTTTATTTCTGTACCTAAGTTTAAAGACAAACAAACCAACAATTTTTTTCTATATGAACCGATACTCTTACAGTGAGGGAAAACATCGCAACAACAGGCAACTGGATGTAAACTGTAAACATGGATCCAATACGGGTGAGGTTCATCTGCATGGTTGCGGAGGTCAGATTGGAGTTGCTTTATGTAAAAACCTGACTCACCCAATCTAGGATCCATGGTCAAAGGCATACCCTGGACTCTTCTCCAGAAAGGTGAGGATGTAACCTTAAGCCAAGAGGAAGAACCCAACTATTCATTCTAAATTGCACCCTCAACCAGTATTCTTAACCCAAACAATCATAATTATTCTATCACTTTCCCATGGATGTCATAAATGACGTTTGAGGTAATAGGTATAAAATCCTTAAAAAGGTTTGTTTCTGAGATTAGATTAGTGTCCAAAACAAATAGGTTTTTTTTTATCATTATGTTGTTTATTGTTTTAGCATCAGCAGTTTCAGGAAATATTATTTAATGTCTGACACTATTATATCTAAATGCCAATTCTATTATATACTCTGCCATCCAGCTGAGCGTGGCCTGTCAGCCTTCGAGACTGTTGGCTTTGTCCCTGTTCCTCGCCTCCAGACTTCCTTCGACAAGGTCGGAGAGGAAACCAATGAGAGTTAGAACATAGCCATCAGAATGCTTAAGCATTTAAAAAAAAACTAATGAGAGTTGCGAGAGCTTGAAGGTTCTAAAGTGCCTCCTTGTTAAAATCAAACAACGCAATATTACAATGAATTCCTTTTATTACGTGAAAAAAATACAAGATTAACATTTCCTTGTGTAAATACAATTACAATGTACGCAGCCCAATCCACAGAAGGCACATTAAAATATGCATAACATAGATTTTACTTGCAAGCAAATGTGAACTACTAAATATTACAAAATGGCAACATTATGGGGTTTTTTCACTTCCACTCATTGAAACTTGAAATCGCGCCAAATTTAACTTTTTCACAGTTGGTAATAACTGAGAAAAATGTCAAGTTTGATGCTTTTTCGAGTCACTAGGGAGTATACAAAAACAGTATAAAATTCGTGAACTACTATTGGTATAGCTGCAATTTATTACATGGCAACATATTTTCTCCAAATCACATTAAAAACTATTGATTCAACCTTAAAAAATAAACAACAGATAAACTAACATTCCTTGAGCAAATCTAGAATAAAAGAAATATCTTTTTATAGAAAGACATTGAAATAAGAATTCATTGCTTCACGAAGAGATCTTAAAGTATAGAAAAAACTTAAGGGTTTACTTAGCTTCTAAGCCCTAAAAGAGGCCCGAGTAATATTCAACTATCAATTTAATTCTAAAAGAAAACTGTAAAAAACTTGTGTCACGATTTTAGAAAACAATAAATACGGTTACTGTGCCTTGATCACAAAGCGCATTGTGAAAATGTGTAAAAAATGTGAAGGACAATATTTAAACTTAATTTAATATCGATGCATTGGCAAGATTTTTTATGCACCTGATATAATTTTGTGTAAAATATTATCTTCGAAGCGTTGCCTTGATACAGCCTTTATAAGTAAGACCATAATGAAAAGGCAAGATTTTTATAACACACGAATGTGTAAGTCAAAACGGTTCGATGATTTAAAAGTTGTAAGTATACAATAGATAGTAATTTAATTTTAAAATTCAGTCAACATGTTGCAAGCTGGTGACAAAAGCGTGTGCAAAAATTTGTACTTTCCGCTTCTGTGTAATATTTGACAGTTAGTTGTTCTTCCTAACCGCATCTGCTACCAAGCGGTGGGCTGTAAAAAAGTAAATAAATTCATTATAAAATACAATAATTATCGAAATCATAGGGTTTTCCTATAGGAACCTCTAGTATATCAAGGTCATACAACAACAATTTACTTTAATAATATTTATACTTGCAACTTCATTCAAACTTGTCAATTGATAAAACATAAATGCGTTTTTTTTGTAACTTTTTTATTCACACACACACACACACACACATACTATACTCAGCTTAAATTAATTTAAAATGTCAGTTCCTACGTGCAACCAAAAAGCAAAGTAAATTTGTGCAAGGAGAAACTTTCTTTTAACTAAGAAGTTTTGCTAGATATCGTCCGATAAGATCTCATTTCCGTTTAAGATCCTGTACATTCGCCCAATAAGGAATTTTAAAAATCTATATCAAAGTATTACCTAACCGTTTTTACTAAAATATTCTAAACTACACTTTTTTTTAAAATAATCATTTCGCATAAACATTACAGCCAAATAGTAAGATATCTGGCAGAAAATATGGCAACTAATCGCCCATGCAGAAAAAAAAACAAATTAAAAGCAGTATTAGTCCACATAGTTAGCAGAATCATGATTTTAATTAAGCTTAAAAATAAATAAATTATTCACACTTAAAGCAGTTGAGCGAAATAACAACGAAAACTGAAAGAAATCACGATGCATTTTGTATATAAATAAATATTGTATGGATATAGTTTTTAAAATAGGTGGTAACATCATGAGAAAGCAGCATAAAATACTAATATTATTACAACAATGATTAGGTTTAACATTTTTACACAAAATTTATGAAAAAAGGAGCGGTAAGTATTTTCCTTGCTACTGAGGTGTGATGAAGATGATGATTGTGTGTTTATGTTTCAATTAATGCAGAATGATACATTATGAAAAATACATAATTATATGTTATTTCAGGCGATGCTGGTGAAATCTAATAAAAATATAACTTTTTCCGTCTTACAGGTGCATAATTAATATTCATAAAATACAAATTCAAAACGATGGTATAATTATGAATATTAATAATTTTGTGCATAATTAATATTCATAATTATACCATCGTCATTAAAAATTAAATTATCTAATTTATTAACTTAATCCATTTAACATAACATTTCTAATCACTTATAAATCATACTGATTAAGAAAATAAGATAGTGAATGTTTCCAATAATATGAGAAAGCATCCGGTATAACTAATGAAAGTAAAAAAAATATATATTTTCTACATATGTGTTATTTTAGATATTTCCTGCCAGATATAATAATAGATGCACATAATTTCAGTCATGCGTTAGTAATATCAAGCGGTTTTATATCGACTTACCACAACGAGTTTGTACGTTTTTGCACTAATCAGCTTTACCTTTACCTATAATAATGAGATAATACTTAATAATGCATAGTGTGAACAAGTATTTGATAAGAACGATAGGAATAGAGTATTGATGTAGACAGAATGATTTTTCGTCATTTAAGTTTTAACGGAATTTTATTTTTGTATATCTATTAGAAAAAAGAAATAATTAAAGTAATTATTCTATTTTCTTTTTGAAGCTTAAGTATTTATTCCATTTGAAGAAAATGCTGCTGTGCAGTTTCTTACTGCTTCTTCTACACTGACGCTTTGGAAGTGGCAGTATACTAAGTTTAAAGCAATTTATTTGACGTCCACCAATGTTGTGAAACCGAAAGATATGACAATTATTAAGTGACATTAAAGTGTCCCATTATAATGAATAAAAGTTTTGAATTGGATTCTTCATAACTTTTTGTTAAACTCAAGTGACGAAATATACGAATAAAATAAAATAACAAAACAAATGAATATACACAAAATATATTTTTTTAACTAAGCGAATGACCCAATATCTAAGCACCTTGTTCTCTATTAATAAGGAACTACAAGAAGTGTGAATAAAATTTACTTAGAAAAACAGAAGTTTACTCAAAATCACGTCTCATCGGGCTAGTGAGAGTGAGGTGTGGGAGATTCTGATAGCTTTTTCATAGAAGCGTTGATCTTCCGATTTGCCCCTTCCACTAACTTGTGGACATCCACTACTATTGTTTAAAAAAAAACTGAATTAAAAAAAGAATTATACTGATAAGTTCTTATTTGAAAATAAGTGTATAAACTGATAACTAAAAAAAAAATTATAAATATATATTTTTTTCTTAGCCTAAATAACAACAAAATGATGCCTTCGGTTCCAGGCCAGCATTTAAGCATAAGCGTAACTAATAAAATATACCAAAATAACCTTCAGTCATCGGTTATATTTTATGATGATAAGATAAAAGATTCACTTTACTGTTTGTTCATCAATATGAATGTACTATTTGTACATTTATTTTTTGCTGTTACAAATATTTATACTTTGGTTGAAATTTAACAAGGGATGGTTGCCAAACAAAACGATTTTTTTAAACAAATTACACATAGCTACCACCCCCCACCATCAGACATCACGAAACAAACTGACTAGGGGAGACCGGGGTTGGAAGTCACATTTTTAAAAATATTCATTTTACTACAAAAGTTTACCATTTGCAAATGACGATTGTTGACCAATTAATAAAGTAACTATAGTAATGTATAAAAAAGTAAAGTCTCTTTGTATATTATTATCTGTTAAGCAAAAAAACAACATTTTTCTAAAAGAGAGAAGTGTGACTTTTAACCCCGAGTCTGGGATGGTTGTCACAGTATATGGGGTAAGAAGTCACAAATAAAATTACATAGAGTTTATGAGAAAAAAGACACTTATTTGAATCAAAAAAGTATTTATTTTAATAACAAATACAGGCAGTAATCTTTAACATACGTATAATTGCACTCAACAGGTTTTTTTTCTTTGAAATTAAAAGCTTAACATAAAAACAATCATTATTGTAAGTTTTAACCTAGTCACTTTGGCCTCAGGTCATTATTATTTGTACGTTTTATTATCATAATCAGTCATTTATCTCTTATGTAGCTACTAATCAGTCATTAGACCAAACTGTTATTCTGCATATTACTCTGAATAGGTATTCAGAGTCATAATTTACCAAACAAGAGGAACTTAAACTTGCTTTAAGCAAATATAATATTTTTAAATATACTTAACACTTATTGTTATTAGACTTCTCTAAGAAAACAAAATATAAAATAATAGTATAGTTACCTATTTATAAGCAAATATTTGGGACGTTTTTTTAATCAGTCAGTGACTTACAAAATATGTTTTTATCAAATATCCTTAACCTAATGAAGTTATGATCAGTATTCATATCAGTCTGAATATTCAGAGTCACAATTTTGACAAATGTAATTTGGTAGTCCAGGCGTGCATTCTTCATGGGCCCAAAGCTTGCAATCCTGACATTGGACCCATACTTCTCTAGACCTGCTAGCTGAGTATGGCGACAGACACACTAAACAGAAATATTCATTCTCAATTTCACTCTCTTGACTGTCAACAGATTTCCTCCTTTTCTTATTCCCTTTAGTAACTCTTTTCTTTTCATTTTTCTCACTCAAAACTCTTTTCGATACTTTTTTTTCTTCGCATCTTGTTCCTTTTTTTTCTCTTCTAAATATGTCTTTTCCGGTGTATCTGTTAGGATTGCTGATTTACATTTTCTTTTATCAGCTCGTTGCAATTTGCGTGGAGGTGCTTTTGGTAGTGGTTTCAAAATTTGGGGTGATACAGTCAGAAAAGTTCTTACACCACTTGGACCAGGTATCGCCATGGACTCCTCTAAAACTTGACTCTGACGTGTTGCTTCTGGCGTCATTGCACGATCAACAAAGTCATTATTATCTTCTGGCAATGCAGGGTTATCAAGAATAGATGGACTTGCAACAGGTTCGTTAGGGCTAGTGTTGTTGTCTTCAGTAGGACAATTATGTGATGAATTGTCGATGACATTGGGAACAATCTCATTATCTTGAACCGTAATTAATGGTCTATCCGTGACAGAAGATGGCATATAATCATGCTCTTGAAATATGTCTCTATTGAATGGACAAATCCCGCAGGTTTTATATCCTGTGACAAAGTTAGTTAGTTGAATTATATAGCAATGTTCTAAAACACACAGCCAGCATGTATACTTTGGGGCAGGTTGTCACATGTGACAACCTGCCCGCAAGAACGTGAGACAACCTGCCCCAAAACACGGTTTAGAAAAATAACCAACAAAAAAAAGTCAAATGAAGGGATATCAAAAAACTACAGAGCCCTATCATTAAACAAATATTTACCATCATAAATGTATGGAAAGCTTGTTAGTATGTTAATTTTTCTTGTACTTACGAGGTTCGATGCAGTGGCACAAAAATTTACTTTCACTGTGCGAAAAAAACAAACGTACGTGTTGTCGTCACGGCATTTCGGAGGCCACTGACTTGAGGTGGGGAGCGAGGTATTGCTGTTGCGCTCTTGTGACGTCATTCAATAGACTCATTCGTTCGTTCGTTTTTGTGTTATGGCCGCTGTGACAACCAACCCGTGAGACAACCATACCCGGTCTCCCCTACCTACTTATACGCCCAGTTAGTACTATTCTTCCAGTATTTTATATTTTTTAGTTAATTAAATTTAGAAGAAATTTCGCTTGTAAAATAAATAGGATTGCTTTAAGATTAGGTTTTAATACTTAACATACAATGGGTTATAAAAATAGAACTTAGCCTTTTTAAAATAAAATGATAATTACGAGTAGTGATAAAAATTTGGAACAACATAGCTAAACGTGTAAGAAGACTTCCCATCTATAATTTTGATAATAAACTGATACCAAAGCAGTATAGTGAGTAAGTGCAATATATATTCAAACATATATTAGCACATATAGTAATTATAAGCTCATGTCATGCACATAGATGTATTGTATGTTTGTACATACTGTACTTAATCTTTGTGCAACTCCTTCATAGTATCGGCGAAAGACTTCATTGTCTTATCTATATTCTTGTTGGCCATATTTATAATGTCTTTCAGCTCTAAAATAGAACAAGTGTTTCATTTTTTACATGTAAAAAAACAAGACAAAAAAAAAATAAACTGAATAAATAATATGAAATTTACAACCTACGTTTTCCTGCCACTTAATTGGGTTAGATTTAACTGTGCAAAGAAATAACCATACACAATTTTTATTTCCTATAAATATTGAGAAAATATTATTTTGTATACTAACCACATTTTAATCCTACTCTTATTACTTACTCTTAAATAATTTAAGTGTGCAAAAATTACTTATACCATTTTTTTTCTTTTTACAAAATCCTACACAAATATTTTTTTGGATTAATGACTTTTAAAATTACTTACCAGAGGAAGCGATTTGGTCGATGCGGTCGTGGTGTTTCAAGTAGTAGGGACGGATGATGCGGTGGTAAATGATGAGGGAGCCGTTGAAATCAGTCGGCAGGAAACACCATATGACGAAGATGCACTGGAAGTTAATATTATAATTTATTAATATTCAAAATTATATATTAATGTAAGAATATTTTTAAAAGGGAAGGTGTTCATTACTAAAATGTAAATTCAGTAATTGATTTAGAAAATACTACAAAATTTAATAGACATTTTGGATTTTATTTTAATGCAATGGTGACGATTTTGTCAGTATTCTATCATCAACAGGTAGCTATTTCCCTAAGTAACCGTAAGAATAACTAAACTTCCGAATTTTCCCAGCGTACGGGAACCAACATTTCGTCATCTAAAACTTTGTTCAAGATAACTTATGACCAGTTTATGACATGCAAAAATTGTGCAATCCTACACAAACGATACGTATTAAAAAGGACTGACGTCATGCAGACAGACGTTAAAACAAGTAATCATTTGAGTTCAAGATCACGACGATACGTGATGAAGAATAGCGATTAGATAACAAAAAGTACTGATTAAAAACAGACATTAAATACAAAGATATAATATAAAGCTATTTAGGTATCTTTCACGGCATATTTGGGGCTATGGTAGTGTGAATAAACCACGAAGCGAGTTTGATCGCCGATCAGGTCATGACAACATTTTTTTCTAATTGGCCTGGATCTTGATGTTTATCTTTCTAAGTATGTATTTATTTAAAAAAATTACATTGTCGAGTAAGTATTCCATATAATACAAATCTTGAAATGACTCTCTAAATAATTTGTGGTCGAATAGCGTACTTAAGAGCAATCGCATAACAATAGGAACTTTGCACTGAATTTGCTAGAATCGCTTCAAACCCAGGTATATTTTGGAAACATAAAAGACTAAAATATATACCTCTTCAATATATTTTAACAAAAAACCATCACCAAATTATCACCTAGTGCGCCACTGAGCTCATTATTGTGTTGCTAATCACCTACATGACGAGAAGACCTTGTACCCTAAACACGGATACAAAGCTAAACAAGGTACAGTACTGTAGGTACCAAACCAAGTAATACCAATACATACATACGTATAATCACGTCTATATCCCTCGCGGGGTAGACAGAGCCATGGGCTACATTCAGCTATTTGGCTTTAAGATAGAATTGAGATACTAAAAGAAGAATCCCAAGTTTATAAGCCTACCCCTTAGTCGCCTTTTACGACATCGATGGGAAAGAGATGGAGTGGTCCTATTAGTTTTTCTGCCGTGTGGTTCCCGGCACCAATGTTTCAATTTATTATTATTATTTATCGATGATCATTTTTACGGCGTATTTGGCATAGTGGGTAACCTGCCGCTGTCTCACTTTATCGGGTTCGATCTGCCAACCCGCTTATTTACAATCGTTAACAAGCAATATGTGAGATACATTGATATAAACACAAAAGCAGTCCTTTCACAATTTCATATGAAAGTTACGTGACTATGTCGTCGATAACTGCTTATTCTTTAAGTCATAAAATAAGTGAGACTTTTTGACTTCCCTCATAGTAACAATTTTTTTTTGCCTGCCTAATTTTTGTTATCATTTGAAATCTTTTTGTTTAAATGCTCACGGTGTGTGCTTTTAGTACACCTACTTATATAAATACTTTTATAAATATTGTTCTCATGTAAGAAGATTTATTTGTAACCATTTATGAGAATAAATTCTTTAAACTTTATTCCTTTACTGTGCGACTGTACACGCAATATAATCGTCATGGAATTGATCTAGGTAACTTCCGGTGCTTTGTGTGAATCATGCGGATACAAAAAGAAGTTAAATATAGCTAAATTATACTTTACTGTTGTTTAATAAAAATGGAACCTACATGAATTTTACTATAAATAAATTTTCTGAAACATTCATTCTATACTTTTCGATACTACCTAATATTATAAATAGGATAGTGTGTATGTTTGTCCATGTCCTTAACGCTTTATTTTGGCGCACACATAATCACTTAGGTCATATAGTTTAAATCATACCCAAAAAGTAATGTTCCAGGATGATGTAGTATGACAGTATGTGAGCAGACCTGCAGGCAAATACTAGTATACCATGTATTTTTATGGACTTTTCAAAGAATGGATTTATTGAGAAGACTTTTACAAACCAACACTTTCAATGACATGATAATTCCATCAAAAAATTCTGCTAACACAGATTTTAACTGAAGTGAAACAGTGCGTGAAAAAAATATATAAAGAACAAAAGTTATGAAATTTTAATTTTGTTAGCTAACAATTGTTATCAAATTACTATTTGATTACACAATATTTGGAAAGTACCATGTGGCCATTTTGTACTTAACTACATCGTTGAACACTGGTAATGAGAATGTTGTGGATTCCAAGTCAACTTGTAATTAAAAACTAATTTTGATAACACATATCAGTTGAAACCTAAGATGAAATATACAATGAAACTACTATCTTTCTTTTTCCCTTCTCAGAATTATCTCCCAAATATCAATTAATCAGTCAATAAAATTATATTAAATGGTTTACAGAGCAACTAACTGACAAGGCAACATAATTATGTATCACCAAAAGAATTGAGAATTCCCTAGGCCAATTTTGTATGTATTTTCCTATATGAGTGGAAGGGGAATAAGAAAGTATACCCCAAATCTTACAAGGACAAACAATTATTTGTCTGATTTTTACAAAATTGAGGTACAATATGGTAACAGCATAAAGAAAGAAAGAATGAAAAAAAAAAAATGTCATGGGTTTTATCATATTGTTCCCATAACAATTAACACAATGCATAATAGATTTTTTTCTATTTTACAAACATTAGTTCTTATTCAAACAAAGTAAGTAGTTTTCTTGAGGATTGTCTTTTCAAATAAGCATACACTAATCTTGTAAGTTATTTAAATAAGCATTTTGATCTTGTTCTTGTAATAAAATGACTTCTGAATGCTTTAAAAAATGGCAATACATTATGCAAAGATGGCATATAAGATTATTTGAACTATCACACTGTGCTTTGTTAACTAATAGGAATACAAAATTATTTTTTGGTCTATAAACAGACAACAATATTTATTCATACAGATATTACCTGTACAGATTTTTTTGGATCTTATTTAAACAAACCCATAAATTAATAAGTACACAGACTTTGATAAAATTTATCACTGAGATAGTGTAGACATTAAGTAACATCATTATCCTACTATAATTTCTGTAAAACCCTACAGGATTGAGCCTCAGGTAAAACCTACCTTGGAATATTCTGGTACATTTTCTAGAGTATTTGTTAATTACACAGTTAAAACATATGGCAGCAACTCACCTTCATGAGCCAGTACAGAGGGAACCAGCCGACGATGAAGTCGGCGAAGTACTCCACGAGGTTGAAGCACGAGAACACCACCCAATAAGTCAGCCATTTGGTGTCGTCATCCTTTTGTGGCGATTCCAATGCCCTCATCGACATGTACGCAGGATAAAGAAATCCAATTGAGTTGCATATCAACTCCGCGCCGAAACCAAATACTAAATATAAACCGGTGAACGCCACAAGACCTGCACAAGAAGTTAATAAACGTCAAAGAGCGCTACGGATATAAATAAACGCTAAAAAAATGTGCACGTACCAACGAAAAGGTAAACTCTGTTCACGCCGGATTTCTGTTCGGCCAAGTCCAAATACTTAACCCATGGCTTGCTTTTGTCATTGAGAGTGCGCTCCAATGTGTCCTTGTACTCTTGAATTTTGGAACCCATTTTTTTGAGGTGGATGAGAGGAGTTTTTCGGAATTGTAATTGGCACTTGAACAGTCACTCCTCGGCCACGACTCGTTGACAAAGACACTGACAGTCAATATGGCTGCCGCGCCGCCAACATTTAGTGTTGCCAGGAACCAAGGTAATTAATAATCATAGACAATCAATTCTTTGAATTCATAAAAGTTTCTTTTTGTATTTATCTTCGATCAAGTATAAAAAACGTATATAAAAAGGAAAAATCAATATGTATATATTAAAAATATGATAGAGTACTTATGACAATTTTATTATAAGTACGATTGGTTCGTTAAATAAAATTTTCTTATTTTCAAATTTTATATAAGTTACTGAAATAGCTGAACACTATTTTCTTCCATGTATACGAAGTCATCAAAGTGTTAAATCAAAAGCCATTTTGCCATTGCACTCCCCCTTCAGCGTTATTTTTTTACTTATCCATACGTACTTACATAAGTAGGTAATACCAAATTGTCCTTACTGCGGAGGAACCCGGTTACTATGCAAGCCAAGCGATTCCCGTCTGACTTTCGTGACATTATTATGAATAAAGCAGCTGAGTCGTGCCCTAGCAAGGCCGGAATCTTCATCATGTCATTATTCTCGGGTTACCGGTCCAGTCCTCACTATCTATCAATATCTCTCTCTCTCTCTCTCAATATCTATATCACGGTTCTCTAAAGAAATCCGGGGTGTACCTACCTTTGACCACGATCCTTGATGTAAGGCAGGTTTTTACAAAAAGTGACTCCCATCTGAACTCTGCAACCATGGCAGAGGAACTACGCTGATTGAACATGCATATTAAATATCCAGTTGTCGGAATGTGCAGGATTTTCAAAAAATTAAACTGCAATATTTGTTTTAATAAATTTCTTTGTAAAATAATTATGCTTTAAATATCACAATATTTTATGCTTTTACATTAAATATAGAAACTTTTGTTTGATAAGTGCAATTGTGCAAAATGTTTTAGTAAATAGTGCCGTAAGCTGTGCTTTTGACAACATAATAGTACACTGGTAACTTAATTATAAATCTTAGTTTTACTTAAGAAGCGCGCTCTCGATCAGTTAAAATCGTTAAAATATTCATTCTTCTTCACTATTTTTTTTTGTTTTCATAAAGATATAAAAAATAATTGTGAAACATGCTTGTGAAAACAAAAAAAGGAATTTCTTTTTTATATTTTTTATGTTGTTTTTATGTTTTTTAGTTTAATAAATAGGTACTCATGTAGGTATTTTATTCTGATCGGGACCGGCTTCTTTATTTCAGGAACTTATTCATTGAAGAAGCAATTGACTAGAACAGATTAACAATTTGAAAATAAAATTTCTTGGTAGTAACAAAACTTTTTTAAATAAATTTAAACTCTCAAACCTTTAAAGATTTTTTATTTACTTAATTAATTGAAGTTAATAAGAATATTTTCTTTTGTAGTACTACTTCTGCCATGTTATTTTTATGATAAACTAATTGAATGAAATTTTAACGTATTTTTAAAATAATTTTAAAGTTTTATGATAGCGTAATAAAAAATAAAAAAATTCTAGCCTTGTTCAATTTTATACCACAGTATAGGGAGTAGTTCATCTCATAAATAATTTCTATCAGAGTAATACTTTTTGCAATTATTTCTAAAGCAGTACGAATTGCGTTATTTAACCACAAAGCCGAAAACATTCACATCTACATGGAATTTGTGCTAAGTTGTAAGATTGATCAATTTTCATTAATTTCTAAATATAAAAATTGGAATGAGAAAAAGTATTTAGATGAAAAACAGATTTGGTAGATTTTTAATAACTAGATTGATAATTTTAAAATTATAGACAACCCCTACCTATATTTTAAAATTTATTTATGAGATTGGTCTCAGTCTTATTCTATTTGTGTACATTTCATTGAACCGTGGAGGAATGATGTAAATAGGTTCTAACTTTTTGTAATATTTTTACTTAAACGAACATCAAAAAATTTTTCAACGTTAAACTCAACAAATTTAACATCTGATACCAAAATGTATTAAAAATCCTATCTAAGTACCTACCTATAAATAACAATATATTTTTTATACAATTTGGGACTATAATGCTCTAAAATATAACATATTATTGCTGCATACCTCCGAATAATATGCATACCTTTTATTTCAATCAACTTGCAAGCTATTCTGATTTGATTAATAATAAGTCTGCCTAGACAAATTTTACTAACATGGGTGGACTTTGATTATTATTATAATTACTAAAGCAAGTATAAAAATATGAAATAAAAACGTTAATATTAAATCTATTTCATAAAATAAAAAGCAAGGAAGACTTTACAAAAGTAATATTTTTATATACAAAAATAATAATAACTAGATATATTTCATAAGTCCTTAAATAATTCGAATTTATAGTTCAAGATGATAGTTTTAAAAAGTCTACATGATTTACAAAAAAAGTTTTAGAGAGGTATGAGAATATTTACATCTTATTTGAATTGAACTGTCGTAATTAATATTTCGTTTAGAACATGTTGTAATTTTATACGAAAACCAAGATAAACTTTGTAACAGTTCAGTTGTTGTATAAAGACTTATTTAAATGCATTATATGCCTTTTCACCTTAAAAACAAAATTATTTTGTTTCATTTGGCTTTTATTTATATCTATTCGTGTTTACTCGCACAAATATACAACATTCGTTTAATTTTTAAATGGATATAAAATTTATTTAGACGACATTGCAGTTTGTGGGTGGTTTAAAATTATTCATTTAATTTTACTGGATGAAATTTTCGAAGCACAATATTTGATCCTTCGTTGGATCCAGTTCTTAGTCTGTTACGAAGCCTTATGTTTCTTTCTTACATCTCTTCTATGTTCGCTTGGTGGATGTGGCTTCAGTTCTCGACAGTCCAACTGAAATTATAAAAAAAATGCTTAAAATTGGTTAATATCTGGGCGATCTTCCTAAATTTTCTTAACAATTACCGCTTGCTTTTTAATTCGCCGCTAAAGTTGGAAGCTATGGCTGACTTAAACTACACATCTAATGATATAATTAAAAATAACGTACACAGACATCTGTAAAAATATCTGAAAAACTACTTACTAAAATTTCGTCGTCCGGCACCCTCGATAGTAAATCTATTACTTCGTTATTCGGTATAGTGTGTGGTCTCAAGATCTTTCTCGTAAATTTATTAATACCTAGAAAACATAATCATTGTCTTCTCACACAAATAATAGAACCTATATTATAAAATTTAAGTGTGAACATCATTTAGATAAAATACATATGAGTCACAAATATTACAAATAGAAGGAAGAAATGATATCTTACCCCATGCCATTAATAAATATCTTAAGGGTATCATGTATAAAACTAACATCGCCCCGAAACACATTATAATCGCCAAGTAGCTTAAATATGGCACTGTAAAGTTCATGAGGCTGAAAAATAATAAATTAAATTAGATTCACATCAGTACAAACATTCGTACTTATATACGTATTGCTAATAACATACAAATAAAATGCACCAAATTATCAGGATGGCTATGCAGCCGACATTAAAGTGTTTGTCAATGTTTTTTAGAGTAAACATAAAACTTAACATACCTACTAGTTGTCACTTTCATGCCGTGTTTAGAAAAATGTTGATAAAACTTATATGTCATCCTTCCTTACTCTCTAACTCTTAGGTTAACCAAAAAGAGAGACAAGATAAGACATATTGAACCCACTGATTCTTGAATCAAATATACCAACTACTTATAAATGCAACTTTTATTAATTATTTGTTTTAAATAAATTAACAATCCCAAAATAATTATGTCAGTACCATAAAAAACATGAACAATATTTTTCTTAGTACATTTTTAGTCTTACTTTTTTACAGCTTCACCAAAGGACGCTACATAGCCTATAGCATTTTGGACAGTTTGTGTGACCTCTTGTATGGCTTGTAGTCGCTCTTTTAATGATTTCTTTTCCTCCTGTTAACATGAATCATTAATTTAGGTAATAACTACCTCGTTACCTACTCATATGATAATTTTTTGTATAGGTAATGTGTTATAATAATGTTTTAACTACTCAAGGTAAAAAGCTTGTTATCCTTAAAGTTTTTATTAAAATAGGAATAGATTTATTTTCAAAATATGGTTTCGCTTATTGACGTCAACATAACTTAAGTTAGGCAACAACAGCAGTAATAAGAGTTTCTATAGTTGATTTTTTAAAGTATTCAAAAAATCGTTTATTAAGCAATTTAGAGTTAATAAAAATTGATAACTACAATCTTAGAGCGAATTATTATCAGTTCCGAAAAATCATATGAGTATTGATTGATGATAAGTTGAAGAATTACCTTATCCGCTTCATCTTCATCGTCCTCTTCTGCTAGAAGATCATCATCATCCACCGGTAGTAACAAAGGATTGCCTCCTGCAATCCAATGAATGCGAATATATTAAATAAGAAATTCTACGCCTTTTTTTACAAAGTATGTTTATTTTTTTTACACTTTTTTATGTTTTCAATCAACTAGATGAGTGCAAATCAAACAAAAATCGTTCTTACTCTATAGATATCTAAAATTCAAAAATACATCTTAACATATTGTAAGAAATCACGAAATTCTAAAAAAATTTAACTTTGCCTATAGTGAATGAGCAATGTTTAAAATTTGAGGAGCAAAAGCTTTATTGTAATATATTTAAAAACGGATGAACATATTTGTTTCGGACACTTTTTCATAGGGATTGTTTTTATACATAGTACGCCTGTCAGGTAATATGTTAGAGAAACGTAAATTCTATCACATGTGTAGAAAATTATTAATATTTCAAAATTCTATTTAAATATATTTAAATTATTATGTACAAAATCTGTAATCGATATTATTTGTTATTATCATGCAAGTTATTATTTTACATCTCATGCTGGATCAAAAAAAAAAATTGTAAATAGTTTTACAACATTCAACTTACTACCGAATATTTTCTTTATGTATTCCAATGGATTACTTTTATAATTCTTGTAGGAACGTTTTAATTGAACTAAAAAAATAAAAACAACGAAAACAATAAACCTTTATGGAATAAGATAATAATAAAGATACGGAAATAAATACAGATACGGAAAATAATACATAAAAAAGGGTACTTATTTTATAAAATTTTCATGTAGGTAATTTTTTAATGCAGTCGGAATGGTACTATAACAATTACTTTTAACTACTTTAATATATTTTTTTAACCCAACGTAAACCTTAAAATTAATGCAAAACGTAGGTATATTGTTTAAGAAGTGACCACTTTTTTCAATTAAATTTTGCTATAATTCTAGCAGACAGCTTGTCTTTACAATGTTCTTTCAATATCTTTTTACCAGCCGATTCATACATTTTCCCATAACATTGAACTTACCAGTAAGCCTGTAAATGAGCCAGTTCCTAGTAAAGAAGACGAGAAGTAGAAATGGCAACATCCACATCTCATAGTAATAGCAGAAAGCGAGCCACGCCAACAAACCGATGAACGACAGCAACTTGGATTCCCATTCGAAACAGTCTCTGAAAATAGCAAAACGTGAAATTAACTAATGTGGTGTCTCACGACGAATAAACTTATAATTTTCCGTCAATATAAAAAAAGAAAGCTATGTCACTGAATTGAGCAAATTGCTTGCGATAATGTGGATGAAGCAAAAGAACTAATGCATTCATCATGGCAAGATCGTGAAACCTTGTACTTAGATTTTTTTAATTATAATAAACACTCCTCTCATCAATTTTAACCATCAACATTTTTATAACAATATTAAAAACTATAATTAATTTCCTCTTCAGAATTTTAGTACCTATATAACTTAGTAAGACTAGCTGGGTATTTAGGTAAACTATGTCCTTCAGGACATTGTAATGTTTAGAGGATTAATGTTTATATGATCACGGAATTCGTAAAAAACTATCAAGTTAATTTATATACAAGAATAAAGAAACACTTACTGTAAAATTTTCCCTACTTCTATAAACCACATTATGATTGCCTTTAACCTCATCACATTTCTTATGAACAACTGCCTCTTGAATTTAGCCTCCTGATGCATGTATTTGGGTTCCTTGGGATTCACAGCCCGTATAGCCGCTTTTAGCTGGAAGTAAATAACATAAAATTATATTCCGAATTCTGCAAGTCAAGTACCTATTGGATTCACTAAACTATCCACACACAAATATGATGTGTATAGTCGAATGAAAATTTGAAAGTTTTTTATTTCTCTTTTTCTGTCTGAGTCTGCTTTCTAACAATTTTTTTCCACGTTGTCCAGTCTGCAACGTCCTCAGTTGTAAGACCAATTTTCAGACAATATCTGAGCTATCAATCCATCTGAGCTCAATTTAGCAGGACGGCAGTCTATGATATTTTTTGTTTTAAGAAGATCTTTCAACTGTTTGCTTTTTAAAGTTTCAGTAACTAATACTCTATTACCTACTTTTTAAAATAGTTATGTCTAGAATTTTCATTTCTACTCACAGGATTCCAAATTACATTCATCTCTAACAATATCTGGGGGTAGTTCCCTTTCGCCCTCGCTCTCATCTTCTTGTCCTTTAGAGCGTACCATCTCTTCTCTCCGTTTCTTATTGTCAATAATGGTACGATCAGCTTCCCTAAGAACTCCACTTTGTGGTCGTGGTCTTCGTCGTATACGGTAATCTCAAGATATGAACAGATGTCTTTGACTGTGCTGAAAAAATAAAATATAAACTTTATGGTTTGACTTAAAAAAAATATAGATAAAAATCGTTAAGCCTGGTTCCGTCCTCACTTTTCTGAAGAGGAGCTCCAGGGGCGCTCCTCTTCTTCCTTTGAGCCATGATCATGGATTGGGTTAGTCTGGTTTTACACAAAGCGACTCCAGTCTTTTATCTATACATATAATAAATCTGTAGAAAGGTCAATTCTGTACATTGAAAATATTGAAAAAATAAATAGCAGGGGGTGTTACTGGATCGATACCAAACACAAAAATGTGATTAAAAAAATTTTTGTCTGTCTGTCTGTATGTTCAGGCATCACGTGAAAACTAACGGTTCGATTTTGATGAAACTTGGTATAATTATACCTTATTATCCTGGGCGTAAAATAGAATACTTTTTATCCCGAAAAAATACGAAGAAAAAAAAATCTTAATTTTTCAGTTTATCCATAGACGTTGTTCTGTAGAACCGCGAACACACGTTGCGTTACCCGCAGTGGATTTAGCGCCGTAACCTGTAGCGCCTAAAGTCGGCTTTGGCTTGAACCGTTTGCTGCACAAGCAGGCCGCTACTAATTACTATGAAAAAAATACTACATAGCTACATTAATTCCCATCAAGCTGAAAATGAGTATAATTATTTAAAACACAATCAAAAGCATTATTTCGAAATTCCCCATGATTCCGGTTTAAGGAAAAAAATTTACTCACGGTCAAAGGTAAAAAATGGGTGTATAGCAATTTTCTTTAAAACGGTAAGTTTTTCAAATCGGAAAATTACCTCAGACATAAATTGTAGATCATAAAGTTATCTATAAAAAAGGTATCAAAATTTTTTTTCAACAAAGCTACCGTTTCTGTGATATAACGGTGCAAAAAGTTGCAAGCGTCATAATATGCATCCGTTTCCTTGCCACCTCTGAGGTAGTGTACTATTAGCGCGTTTTTTTTTAACATTTTTATTATTAAACTTGAAAAAGTCTGAAATAGGTTAGAATAAACACGTGTTTTCACTACGCAGTGGCACTCAAGACTAACTTTCGCATTTATTATTTAAAAAAATAGAATAACCCTAAGTGAAGAAAATCATCTTAGGACAATAATAGAGATTACAATTATCAAATTCAATGCAATAATCAAATTAAAACTAAAACTACTTATAAAAAGAAAGAAAAAAGATGACTACAAACTAAAATTTAATTTATAAATTGTACAGTCCTTGCATAGCATCAACATGCGGGAATGTGCCCAGAAGGCTGGCAGCATTGCCAATTCGAATGGCAAAGCTGATTCTCTGAGCCAGATAATTTCCAGCCCTCCGGTCAAGAGATACCTCAATTAGCTTTTTCGACAATTGTCGGAAAAGCTGATGGGCAGATAGGCCCCCCGGTCCCAGAGTTTCTACCCCAAAAGGTTCAAAAGTATAGATATTACCGATAACTACATACAAACATACATACATAAAATCACGCCTCTTTCCCAGAAGGGTAGGCAAAGACTACCTCTTTCCACTTGCCACGATCCCTGCATACTTCCTTTGCTTCATCTACATTCATAACTCTCTTCATGCAAGCTCGGCGGTTTCGGGTACTTTTGACCTGACCCTTTACCAGGACGTCCTTAATTTGATCAAGATATGTTCGTCTAGGTCTTCCCACCCCGACCTTTCCCTCCACACTCTCCATGTATATCTGCTTAGTCAACCTGTTTTCATTCATCCCCTCCACATGACCGAACCATCTCAACATACCCTTTTCTATTCCTGTAACTACATCTTCTTTTACATCACTACATTCCCTTATCACGCTGTTCCTTATCCGGTCACTCAATTTCACACCCAACATACTCCTTAACGCTCTCATTTCCACTGCATTTATTCTGCTTTCGTGCTTCTTTTGCCATACCCAACTTTCACTCCCATACATTAATGTCGGGACCAACACCCTGTGCACACAAAGACTGCTCATAAAGGCATGCAAAGCTCCATTCACCATGTTCCCCGCGTTCACTCTCCTTTCAATATCACTATCACACACTTGCCATCTGATGTAAACTTTGATCCCGATAACTACATATTTGCGCCTTTTGAGGTTTTTTGCCTTATTTGAAGCAGAACGGCCTTAGATTTAGTAACCTAAAGATGAGACGGCGCAAGTGTGTCGACACAAGTAGCATCCCACACCAAAGGCCGCCCCAATCTCCAGGGTACCAAAGTCATACCATCCGGTCTCTTGGCATCATCCCGAGCCAGACCGTTTGGTTCTAAAACGGCTGGAACATGGATGGTGGCAAGAGCACGGAGGATTATATCATTTAGGGCGGCATGGCGCCCTAAACGGCCGGCACTCCTAGGGCATAAGAGGCCGTGGTGTCCATAGCCGACAACGGTATCCCCGCAAGGACAACTATTATTAAAGACTAACGGTATTTTGAATTCAAGTTAAAATTACCGACAGAACAATATTTTTACTTATATTACTGCTACATAGAGTATATACGAGACGTGCTTATGCATAATATGACGCTTGCAACTTTTTGCATCGTAATATCTCAGAAACGGTAGCTTTATTGAAAAAAAATATTGATTCCTTTTTATAGATATCTTTATGATCTACAATCTATGTCTGAGGTAATTTTCCTATAAAACTTACCGTTTTGAAGAAAATCGTGAAAATCCCATTTTCTTACCTTTGACCTTGGGTAATTTTTTTCCTTAAACCGGAATCATGGGGAATTTTGAAATAATGCTTTTGATTGTGTTTTAAACAATTATACTCATTTTCAGCTTGATGGGAATTAATGTAGCTTCATTCCTATTTTTTGGTCTAAATTGACCGGACTGAAAATAAAATGGAGAAATAAACCATCTACGCGAAGACCGACATCCGCGCGGACGGAGTCGCGGGGGAAAGCTAGTCCGTAATAATTATCAATGTTATTAATTGTTACCTCCTTCCTGCTCATCATTCACTGGTAATATTTATCAACTTAATTTCCTCATACCAGTCTATTTACTCTATCTTTCCCTATTTTCTCAAGTGTTGATTGTCAAGATAATATTATAATACTTGTCCTTATTCAAAAGTTCCCTTCACGGTAGAATCAAGTACTTACAAAGTGAATATTTTCATCCAATTCGGCGATAGCGTTTTATACTCCGTATGGGTCTGGAGCCTCGCGTTCCCCAGCTCCAGAACGCAGAACGGATCTGATTTTCCACCCAAGTCTGCTGCGGCCAGACCTTTAGCTCCATACACTTTCACACAAAGCCATCCCACACCGCTTGACTGCTCGTTTAGGTGGTACCAGGTCTATAATTTCACGAAGAAAAATATTAGAAAGATTTAGATATTTATAATATAGCTGACAACTCTGGTAGCAAATGGAGTGATCACAAAATATAATAACCTAGTGTAGAGGTGTTAAATATCACTAAAATCTTAAAATTGGTGTCAAAAACTCATCCGAATTTTGTTGAATACTAAAAGAGGAGACTGACATAATTCAATGCACATCCCGAACCACTGAGTCCATAGATTTGAAATTTGTCATATAGGTTCATGTTGTGGTCTAAGGGTGCAATAAGAGGAGATTACCTGATACTCTTACGGAAACGGAATTGAGCGGGATTTCTCGCATTACGCGTGCATACGCCGCTCACTTAGCTTTTTTCCACATGACAATACTTACATATCTACATACATACATACATATGGTCACGTCTATATCCCTTGCGGGGTTGACAGAGCCAACAGTCTTGAAAAGACTAATAGGCCACTTTCAGCTGTTTGGCTTTATGATGGAATTGAGATTCAAATAGTGACAGGTTGCTAGCCCGTCGCCTAAAAGAAGAATCCCAAGTTTATAAACCTATCCCTTAGTCGCCTTTTACGACATCCATGGGAAAGAGATGGAGTAGTCCTATTATTTTTTGTATTGGTGACGGGAACCACACGGCACTACTTACATATCTCCTTTCAATAATTTCAAGATCCCTAGGGTTTTCTCTATAGCTAGTCAGATCTGTTATAGTTTCAGATTGCGTCGTTCCACTTATTGTTAGAAGAAGGAAGATCTGTCCATTGCCATCTTCTAGCTCTTGCCAGATGCTGTGTGTCTTCTCTCTCTCCAACTTTGAAAGGTCTATTGCACACCTAAAATATGAATAATTGGCGATTGGCTTGTATTCTATCACTATCTAAATCTTAAATACAACCTCTGCGGTGCACTGGTCTCTGTGACACCGGAGGTCCCAGGTTCGAATCCCGGCCAGGGAATGATGAGAAACGAACTTTTTCTAATTATCCTGGGTCTTGGATGTTTATCAATGTATGTATTTATTATAAAAATATAGTATCGTTGAGTTAGTATCTCGTTACACAAGTTTCGAACTTACTTCGAGGCTAACAAAATCTGTGTAATTGGTCCAGTATATATTTATATTTATTTATTTAATTCCGTCAGCTCAATGTACATAGTTTCTGAGTATTTTCATTTCATGTCTGGTAGCTATAATGTAGGTAAATTAAGTATGTTTGAATCTTATTTTTGGCATTTAATACTGATTCATATTCGCCATCTTTGACCTTTTAAAATTGTATCTTAACCTTTTCGCGACCTTTAATCTCGTGGATATAATTATTACCTAAAATCATTCCTTACATCAATATAAATTTGAATCACTTTAAAAGTAAGGTCAAATTTGAGCGAAATTAAATTCAATAGATTCACGAAACCTTGTGACGAAATGTTGTGTTACTTTCTTTATTCAAGTAGAATTGCTTGCTTATTTATTTTGATTCCTTCTTAAATAGTAGGCTTACAGCTAAATAACAAAAAAGAAACGCAGAAATAGAAAGCCAATTAAACATCTATCAGAAAATAAAGAAAAACAAAAATAACGTATCCTAAACTTATGCTAAGGTGATGTACAAAAGGCAGCCTTATAGCATTAGGATGCATTTTTTCTAAGCAACCACAAGGACATCAATAGTATTAGACAAATGTGATAAATTTACCTCCCCAAAAAGTCGTCCTTAGTCTGCTTATCCTTATCCCACACAGTGACTTCCAGGATCTGCTCCTGATCATCATACAGATGAAGATCGAACTGCTCCAGCCACGACGGATGCAAAGATTTCCAAACAACCTTGCTCTTGTATTTCTCATTGCCTAACCTGAAAGGAATTTTTTAAAGTTTTCGAACACGTATTTTGTTTCGGGAGTAGAATAATAAGAACCATTTTATTTGTCACTGTAAATGTCTTATAAGACGTTTCATTTTAAAGATAGAAGTTTTGTATATTTTTTGTAATGTATAAACTTCGGATGTAACATTGGCTAGGTTCATTTCTTTCTAAAGAATTTAACAGGAATAACGCCCCGGCTAAATATTTGCCTTTAACCATGATCATGATATTATAAATGTGTATGTGTATGATACCCAATACTGGGCTTTGGATGCATATGGTTCTAAATTTTCCTAACCCTATTGTTTGCGACATTTTTGCACGCCAAACTACAATTAGAAAAGATATTATCTTTGACATGAATTAACTTCTGCTGTAATAAAAGGCTGCGTTAATTACCCTTGTTGTAATTTCTACAATGTAGATTAATATGACTAAAATTATAACGATATAGAATAATTAGTTGTAAACTAGTTACAGCACTTATGCAGTCATTAATATGTAAGAATATCAAAAAGAAAATCCTAACGACAAAGTAACTTACCTAAACTTACAATAAGGATCGCTAGACCTTGTATCTAAATCCATGGCTGGCAGATTCTTCGCTTCAACCAACACGATGGTGACCACTGAACTCCAGATTTGGGCCTTCAACCTCTTGTTCACATCACTCAGACGGGTGTTTTTCAGCAAATACTGAAAAAGGAAATTGGTATAAAGTTAATTATATAGTAAAAACAGACAAGTAAATTCGATCGCAGATAAAGGTAAAATAAGATTTAAACTAAATTTTTTTATCTACATAGGTTCTGTATTTTTTAAGGTTTAAATGCCTGTATTTAAAAAGAAAATTGTATGCGGTACAATCTAAAAATAAGAACAAAACATCGAAATAGTCACTGGAGACCAGGATGGCTTAGTCGGATTGAAATACATAACGCGATATCAATCAACTGCAAAGGTTCGAATCCTACCGCAGCCATGTACCAATGAATCTTTGAGTACCTAGTAATGAAATGGCCTTACCATTGCATTAGATATAAAGCGATCCTCTCACGGTAAGAGAAACCATCAGGAGAAAACTTGCACATTTGAACTGATCACATGCAAACGGGATCAACACCCCGGGAGGATGATGTTGAACTGAACTAAAAATAACTTCACAAATCATGATTTATCTAAATGCTAGATTCAAATCCACGGCCAAAACTAACAAATATCACAATGAGCAAACATAGATAGCTGAAACTACTATTCGCCTTACTAACATTTGTAGGTCTCTAGCTCCAAGGCCATCAAAACGTAACACCATGTTAGATAGTAAACCAAATAGCATCGTTCCCGTTAATTGCGGTTGTGAGGTTATAAATGATGAAAGTGTTAGAAGGGTCTTGTGGCGAATTAAAAAGAATTGTTAATTACTTTTAGTAAATATAAACATAGGTACCTACATCTAATTATATAAAAGGGGAAGTGAAAGACTGACTGGCATATTAGCCCAAACCGCTGGGTCAAAAGATTTGAAATTTGGCTCTGGCATATAAGAGTAGGTTCTTAATGTGGTCTAGACGTGCGCTAAGAGGGGATTTTTTGTCTTACGCGTGAGTCTACTAGTACCTACATAAGTCTTATATGATTTACTTTCCAGGAAGGAATAAGTTTCGTTACGTAGGCCTTATCCTTGGATAAATTTTTATTATTTGTTTTAGTTGTAAAAAAAAGAATTGTTATCAAAGTAACCATATTTTATGTTTCATATGAAACAGCGAAAACTATTAGAATAAAAAAATTACCGCGATAAACGTTCTACAATAAGCCGGATCGACAAATTATGAGGTTGTTTATAGAATGTTCATCTTGAGATAAAAATAAAGTCAATGTAAATAATTAATTACATAAACGCATAGATATTTATTGAAATGTTAATAACAGACATCCAAGTAAGTCTATCACAATAAAGCCACAACACCACCACCAAATGAAACACTTCTACCCTATGAATCTTATCTCCTCCACTTTTGAAAGTTGGGAAGCGGTTTCCAAATTTCTCTATCAATTCTGTGCAAGTATTGATCGCTGTTGGTATATCCAAATTGACACGACCATCTGGAGGGAGACTGCCTGCTCGAGGTCTTATTTCTGATGTAGTTCTGTCATGAAAAATAAAAGAAAACACAAATAAATAAAGTAGATACTAAAATAAGAAATTGAAGTTATAATTAGGACATCTATAAATGTAAGCGCATGTGCTGTAATATTTAAGTAAATAAGGTTAAAGAATAATAATGACAAAACTGTAATTAAACACAAAACTAAATAAATATCATCTAACTTTATATGATCTCAACAATTATTGTAATTTTTTTGTTTAATAAAGAAACGAATAATATTGTCATCGAGCCAGATCTATAGTCTATATAGTTAAGCTGTGATCATAATAGTAGGTAGCTTATGAAACTTATGATTAACATTGACTTTGGAGATATCTACATAAGCTGTGCTTTTAGTGCGGTAGGTGCAGTAACACGAACAGTTACATCTTACTTCGATGGAGTTAATATTGACACTGCCACTTCTGCTACCGCACTGAGAAATAAATGAACAAACTTTAACAACTGAAATAGAAAATCATTACTAGTGATGATTATCAAATAAGAAGTACCTTTCATCACTAGAAGTAACGCCTGACAGGCAAGATTCACTGGAACTTCGGACAGTGTCTTCTGTGTAGCTCAAATTAAAAGCAGAGAGACATTTCCTTATAGGACTTCCGTCATTTCTTTCAATAGACAGAAAATTCTCACAAACATCTTTTGGATCACTATGAGGATCCACATTTAGTACAAGAGAAGGTATAGCATTCAGTAGTTCAGAGTTAATTGAACAAACACCTATACTTTTACCATCTTCAGCACTATCAACAGAACTCTTGTCTTCAGACAAATGCGAAATGAATCTGGTTATCTTTGATTTCTCCATTTTATTGTGCACTTGGTCTTGAAAATCTTCTACGGTGTCTTGGATTTTCTCTTGCAGTTTCATGAATCGATTCTTCAGTTTGTCCATCTTCTTTTCTGATTTTATATCTTTTTCCATTTTTGTTAATCACTTTCGTATTCATCAACGCTTTTGTTATGTAACCTAAATTTATTTAATTCTTAGAGTTACTTCTGAGAAATTATCGTTTATGTTAGTCGTGTATTCACGGTAAAATATTTCACGGAAAAGTGTATTTTTGTAGGTGAATTATTCATGGAATGACGAAGAAATAAAAGTTTCCGACTAGAAATTACCTCTAGAGAAGTTAAATTACTTTTAGGCTTCTTAGTTTAAGCAAAATGCAAAAAATTGTTAATTTCTGGAAGGTTTTTAATATTGTCCAAAAAATGAGAAATGGAAAATGATATTTAAAAATAAATATGACGTAACTACGAAGATGGAAAAATTTTTTAGAAGTGCTCTTGGGGATTTGTCTCTTATTAATTAGTAATTTCATTGTCCAAGATGGGGGATGGTGGTAAAAGGCAAAGCAAAGTCTCTAGCTACTTAAAAAATGTATAAATTTATTTGAAGCTTCACACTTTAATATTATGGCTCCGTCGTTCAACAAAACGATGATGTTGCCATTTCATTTTGTTGAAAAATATTTTTACGGTTGTTGTATTTAAGTAATTACCTACTGAGTACCTGTATTTTTTTACTTCTATGGATCGCTATACAATTTGCCATCATGATAAAACCGCAATCGAAAAGATATCAATTAATTATTCCTGCCAGTTAACATACACATACCCTCTAATTTTAACTCCTCCCAAGAAATTACTAATTCAATGAACGTAACGCATAATAAATTATCTCAGTGTTTTATCAAGAACCAATTTTCATTATTTCAAATTTGTTTGAAATGGCCCGTAGACCAAAGTTAAACGGAACGAGCCAAGGTTACTCGTATTTGAGGTGAGAACAATATGAAACATGCCGACTATAAAGGTAGTATAATCATAGACAAAAGTTTTACAACTGAATGAATAATAATTAGCTTTAAGCCCACGGCTCCGTTAGCGTCATAAGTAAGTACTCTATATCCTTCTCCGATCTCCACACTACAACTAAACTCCACGCAAAACTAAAATGAATAGATTTTAACTATCTTCAATAATTATTTTTTTTTATCAAGATCGAAATTCATCACCTACATCAATTTTGTAAACATTTTTGTTTTGTTTTTTATTGTAAGTATTACGAGTATGTATATCAAGCCCTATCAAGATCGATCAGCTATTCAACCAATTTGTAGTAAAAAATATTGCACGTTAAAATTTTCGTAACGAATTAAAATACACACTAAGTCCTTACATGTAAATATCACTTTGCAATATATCGCTCGAATTGCTGATGCCCCAAGTGAATAATGTAGCATTGATGACGATGAGTTAAATATAGCACGGATGATAATAGATATCTCAATTTGTAATAGGATGTTTAACAATATCCAATATGGGTTAAGCGGAGGTCAGCCGGAAGTCGATTCGTGTGAAAGCCTGACTTAAGTACTCAACCAATCATGATTTTTTTTGTTGCATTTTAAAAAACGATTTCGATAATTTGGGTCTCTGTCTTTATGCGTATGTAGGCTATCTTTAAACCTACACAATGGATTCTGTTGCAGTTTTTTAATAGATAGAATGATATAATAAGAAGATTTAAAAGTATAAACGCTACCCGCTAAGTAGTTTAAAAAAGATTCACACGAGACCAAAAATCTATCTAGCTGGATCCCACCCACGTAACAATATTTTCAGCGCCGCCTGCGCATAACTGTTGGCCCCGTTGGTCTAGTGGTCACCATGTTTGACTATCACGTTAACTTTTTAGGTTCAACTCTGAACCTACTACATTTTTTTAATAGAAAAATAATACTTTTTTGTGCAGGTACATAGACTAGGAAAACAAGAAACTTTTTTGTGGATTTTCGAATGTTATTTGAAATAAAAAAAAATCTCTGTCGCCCAGGTATAATTTTAACGTTCAGTGAACTCAAATTTTATCGAACGGTGAAGATAGGGGCTGAACCTTGGTCGGGAGGCGAAATGATGCATTATTCAACAAATGAGGTTGCTCAATGTGCGAAAGTTTAAGCCCGAATTTACATAAAGTGTATAGTATACTTAGTATACTTACCAGACTTGACTTTGCTATCTTTTACCCGTGGTTTCATGCGCTTAAACCATGTTATCATCGTGGGAATTTCAGAAAATCTACTTTATCTATTGTTAACTTTTCAATATGTGAAGAATACAATAAAATATTTCTTTGGATTCTTTAGGACACAGGCAGCATTGTCAACATTTTTTATCAATATTTCAATCAATATAGTTTTATTTCTGAAAACAGGTTACACTGGTTTTACAATTTGCGCAGTTCTGTGCTTCCCGGCTTTAGGCGTACAATCGTCTAATTCCATTAACCAAGGCTAATTATACAATTTATCATTTACAAAGTCAAATTGGTATCAGATAAATGCACTGTCGTAGTGCATTTCAAACCGTAAAGGCTATGTAAAAAAGTATAAACAAATGTCTCAATGCCTATTTAGAATGTTGGCTTTGTCTACCCCGTAAAGGATAAAGATGTGATTATAATTAATGTATGTAAAAACAGTAGGCACCACAAATATATTTCTATATCTATTTGAGTAACACTGCCACATCCTTAATTACCAATTAAATTGTTTTCAAATTGAAAACAACATTGAATCAATACTATCCATTACGTTAACAAATGGACAATCTTGGCATTCGTCTTTTATTTAAAATTAATTGGATACTCTAAGTTTAACCCTGACCTGAGAGCTATTGACAAAATTAAATGTCTTCAGCAATATTTTCTATATCCGAAGGTATCTACTAATGGATATGATAATATTTTTTTTTATTTTTATATTTATGTACATCAAGGAAAACAAAATTAGAACTTAAACAAAAGAGAAATTCAGTACAAGTGTTTTTGTTCGTCTTTCACTCTTAGTGAAATTAGACGTTAGAGAGAGGAAATAAGGGAAATTCTCTCTTGAGTGCAGTGCTAGTCGACTTAGGCAACCTGTGTGTCAAATATCAAATTTCTAGACTTAGCAGTTTGGGCTGTGTGTGCGTTCTCTGTCATTCAGTCACACAGTAACGGAATAGTTCAATAAACTATACATACATATAATCACGTCTATATCCCTTGCGAGGAAGACAGAGCCAACAGTCTTGAAAATACTGATAGGACACGTTCATCTGTTTAGCTTAATGATACTTGTAGAATTGAGATTAGAATAGTGTCGGGTTGCTAGCCCATCGCTTAAAAGAAGAATCCCAAGTTCAATATACTATATATATGTATATATACCTATAAATACTATTCTTCGTGAAAAAACTCCTGCCTGTGACACCGGAGATTTATATATATATTATATATAAGTATATAAATTTATTACAAGTCAAGTAACTATGTGACTTACGTGCTTATAATGATAGTCAGTTTCTTCGCTAATTGTAATGTCCTTGCGATGTATACTGTGCGATAATGCACCAACTAATGATAGCCATAAGCTATTTTGAAAAGGTATAACAAACGCATATAAATATACAGCCACAACAAACAATATTGGTTCTGCTTACCCCGTAAGGGAAAGAAACGTATGTTATATGTGTGCGATAATGTTTTCTCCAAAAATATCACAAATTTTACATTCTTTTACAAACATACAAATAATCACGTCTTCCATTACGGGTAAGACAAAGTCATTAGTCTCGAAAAGAGTGAAAGGCCATGTTTAACTGTATGACTTAAAGTAGAATTCTAAGATTACTAGCTTTTCCCTTAGTCTCAGTATACTACATCCATGGGAAAGAGAAGTGGTTCTATTTAAAGTGACGGCAACTAAACGGCACTAAAACACTCTTTCACAGGCAGATATAAAGGTATCAATCGTGTTAAAGCAAATTAGTTTCACATTGTATTTGTCTTAATTGCCTCGGTCCGCGATTAACAGTTTGTTTTAATTTCTTCTAGGCGATATGAAAAAAGTTTTTCTTGCCCGTAGCTCTCGTTTTTATGATTACTGTTATCAGGATCAAACAAAGTTTTACGGCCCAATAAAATGATCCAGGAAAATAGGCCACAATATAACAAACAATATCAATCTGTATAATGTGCTAACTTAGGTTTTGTTATATTTTTTTCTTTTGTCGTTTAGTCTATGGTTGAACCTTGAACCCAGCCGGCTAAGGGGTTATGCTCAATTCAACAAATTTGGGGATTCGTTTTTTATTTTTTATAAGTAAGTACTTATTCCAAAAACAGACTCATTTTTATGAAATTCAGGACAGCGACAGCAATATTATAAAAAACCTTTACCTTTACCCACACTTATTGGAAATTGTTTCGGGACCGGAGTTTCGGATTACGATAATAATAGGTATTATATTATTAAAATCATAATTCAACAGATCATTAGCGCCATTTTCATTTTAAAGAATATAGGTACAGTAACCGGCATGAAAGTAGAATTCTTCTAGTTAGCGGGGACGCCGCGCTGAATTTTTTTTATGCATTATTGCCACTGCGTATTTTGTAAATGTCTAATTCTAAGGTTTGCTTATTTCCCGGGTATTATATCTGTTGCCGACACAAAGGTGGCGAAGAAACCTGAAAAGCAGTACGTTAAATAACTGCTGTATGTACAAACAAACACAATCGCGACTAAAAATATCTAGGTAATATACTTGCCAATATTAACATACATACATATGGTCACGTCTATATCCCTTGCGGGGTAGACACAGCCAACAGTCTCAAATAGACTGAATGGCCACGTTCAGCTATTTGGCTTAATGATAAAATTGAGATTCAAATAGTGACAGGTTGCTAGCCCATCGCCTAAAAAAGAATCCCAAGTTTATAAGCCTATCCCTTATTAACCTGATGGATTACGTGCCAGGATACATTTATCTAGTCTCTTATATTTTTATTAGGAGAATTAATAGTAATTGTACTTCACTATACATTATCTAAGTACACAAATACCTATTCTGATAAGTACCTAAACTAACTTCTCCGTAAGAATTTTGCCACTTATGTTTTACGTAGGCTACCTATATACCTGAGAATTTCGAGTAGGATACGTAATAATTGAATAATAACAAGGTCGATAATTTAATTTGGGAATGATAATTTCATTAGGTGTTGTCTACCTAATCGTTTTGTTTACAAAACGGTCAAGTTTTGTGACTCCATCTTTTGCTTTATTCACATTTATCGCTCTTTATATGAACAAGAGTGCGATTTAGGTAGGTATAGAAATAAGAATAATACATACATTTAATCACGTATATTTAGACTTTAATTCAGATTTTTAGTTTCCTCCTACCCTAAGGTCGACTGGAAGAGATTGCTTTAGCGATAAGTCCGCCTTTGCACCTTATTACCTGTGGTTTTTTTTTCTGTTTTTCTTTTTCTTATGGTGCAATAAAGAGTCTATACATCTACATATATCCCCTGCGGGGACACATTTAGCTGTATGGCTTAATGATAGATGTAAGATTCGAATAGCGTAAGCTAATATTTTAAATACATTATACAGTATTTGATAAAAAAAAAACTCAAATTTTTGCTAGTGACTGTACTTTAACTAGAACGGTTTTTGTGGTAAACCACTATAACGGCTATGAAGACCTTATAAGTCTATCGTATGACATTCAAAGATAAAGGTACTAATAGAGTAGGTATATAGACACTTAACTAACACCAAACGGTTTATGTTGACTTATGCTGAGGCAGAGCCTTTCGGGAACTCCGTTTATTTTGTACTTTTATGTCTTTTTTTTGTATGGTGTTTGTCGAATTATTTTACTTAAAGCCACAGTATGAGGTACAGCCCCCTCAGAGTAATTTGACTCTCCATTTGGTTTTAATTTGTATGAAGTGAGGTCATGAGTCTCTGCAGACGACTGTACGTGCCTATATTAAATTTTTACATACTTATTAAAGTGAAAAAATATGAATGACAGAAAGAAGAATAGTCTGCTCTTAAATGTAAGAAGAAGGTTAAAGTGAGGAATGTGATGATATAGTTAGGTACTATTTGAATCTCTATTTATTAATTAAGCCATAATAGCTTTTTTTAAATTGTATACATATCTAGCGAAAAAATAGCGTAGTATTGGTTACATATCTACATAGGTTGAGTTTAATTTTGTTTGGGATGAAAGTTGGTTTTGCGAGTTCAATGTTAAATCCAATAACTAGTACCTAAACTTGCTGACGTTAATGCGTATCATTTTAAGAGTGACCTCTTCTAAGTAAGATTATCATTATCAAAATGACATCATTATAAAATGCATTGATTTAATCCGAGATTAAGCCATCTAATATTTCACTAGCTAGGTAGGTACCTATATTTTTTTTTCATCACTGTTTGGCAAAGGACTCCACCCTTATTATTCTAACTAAAATACAATGTTTTTATTTTATAATATTGTTTATTCATGTATCATTTATTCTATAAAAAGAAAAAAGAGCATTGAATATTATGTTCCTAGTTTTTTTCCTCTAAGGTTTAGTTAAAGTTAAGTGTACAAGAAGTTGACCTAACCTAAAAACCTTGCCGGTTAACTGATTTCGAGAAATAACTCAATTTTGTGCGTAAAAAAGAACTCAGTCATCTCATCAACCAATACAGACACATAAAAACAATTTAACCACTCGAGGTATATAAGTATAAGAAATTTCAAAATAATAAACAAAACACTGTGAATACACGAAGGTAAAAACGAAAAAAAAAACAAACGCATAAATCCTGGCCGAATGATCGGACGCGTTCGACAATGGCATAAATTTAACTTTTTTAAACACCCAATACCGGCCAGTACGCGCACCACTTGTTTTGTATATCTCTCATAGAGATTTATTTATTTTTCTTTTTAATCTGTGAATTCTGTTTTCGCGCGAACTGAGATGAAAGAATACGCGTGCGGCCGCGACCAGCGCGGTTTAAAACTAAAATCGTGTTTTCCTTCGATGCTGTGAATTATTGCGAATCTCTATTTAGGTATTGTAGTAGGTACGTATGAGTCAGCCTGTAGCTAGACTCTTGGGTATAAGAGGTAAAATTTTGCTGTGCGAAATTCTTCCATTGCAAAGGTTAATAGGTATATAATTGTCAAAGGTCGATGAACTCATGAACTTTTATTTCCCTCTACCATGCCTAATATCTCGATGCCAAATGGTACAAAGGCATTTCTAAAACCATAATTTACCTTATTTAAATTGCTTACTTAGTTTAAACAGAAACAAAGATAACTATAAAACGGAAATTCAAACAAACTGTGAATACCTAGGTAGGTATAGGTAGGTACCTACATATAATTCCCAAAATTAATAAATTCATGACACTAAGTATAAAATCCTTACATAAAACCTAATAGGTACCTACTTCTTGTTTAAAATCTATTATCAAATAAATACAAAACTTTATGTAAGTAGATAGATATAGTTATACTGATATCCACAGCTAATATCCATTCAGACTAACATAACTATAGAAAAACTAATGCTGATCCAATAACAAAAAACAAACAAAAATAAAAATCAAAACATCATCAATCAATTGTCAAACTCTAATGAATCGATTATGGCTACCACTCGATTACAAAGAAAACATTCAATTACCAACTTTTCGCTTATAAAAATAACGTCTATTTTTGCTTAGACGCACGCTTAAGTAATAGTTGCTACATACTCTTGCATTGTTCACAGTTGAGGGAATACGGTCTGCAACGAGTAGTTTATGATTCAATGTGCATTTTGGTACCTACATAGTTACCTATTACAAAAGGGATAGTTACACCATTTTGTTCCATCTAGATATTCGAATAAAAATAACGTTTTCAGTCCTTATCGTGTAAGTATGTGGGTTTTTAATCATATATACAGAGGAAACATTGTCAAAACTGGCTTTAATAGGTGCCACAAAATTAATAGGATAATATCTATGGTGACTATGTGCGTGGCGTGAATGTGCAAGTGAATCATGTTTTCCTTCGCCGTAAGAGCAAACAAAAAAATTTAAGTAAACCAAAAAAAAAAAATTATCTTTGGTACATGGCCTTCTTAGATTTCACTTGAGTACATATTCTACATCAAATTAGGGCAAAAATACCTACATTTTTTGTATGTATGTTTGTAACGATAACTTTTGAACCGTTGGTCTGAAATGTCTGTCATGAGAAATAAAAAAATTGTAAATAGAATTTTTATATTCGTAGGGCATTTAAATTGGTCAAGTACTTTTTACAATTTTGTACAAGACAATTTGACATAATAATTCGATTTAATTTATATAATTCTTATTTTTGATGTGTGTACTGACATTTTCAATTTTATTTAAATTTTTATGTTGACTTTATTTTATATAAATGTATGTAATTAATTATTGTACGTCTGTAAAGACAGGACTCAGTGGTACTCTATACAATTATATTATCTTTTTACCTGTGCTCCACAATAAATAGATTTGATTTGATTTGATTTGATTTGTCAAAACTTAAAGCGTTCCCGAGTTCTAAGTTTGCTGCGAACTTAGTATCTACTTTTTGTATTAAATACCGCAACTGAAACTCAATAGAAGAGAATATGGAGCTAAAATTTATCTCACCTGTTCTTTATCTTCCTGTGACCTCGGCATCAACGTAACATTCAGGACAATCTCCCCCATATCCTGGTGAGGCTTGTTGTGGTCTCGCAGACATAGCACCAGGTCCTGGGTACGGCCTAACTCAAGAGCCGTGAGGTCCAAGTGACAGGAACCCATGAAGTCATCTTGGAGACCCCAATCGTAGTCGAAAACCTAAGTGAAATTGTATTTATTAATTAAAAAGATATCAGAGAAAAGACTGAGTTGGGATACGCACTTTTTAATAGGACCACTTTTTAAAATATATATTTCTTAGTTGGGGAAGACATAAGTATAGTTTAAGACGTAGGTACAAATATGAAATTGAGTGTCAGGATAAGGAACAGCGAGATAAGGGAATGTTGTGATGTGAAAGAAGATGTAGTTACAGGAATAGAAAAGGGTATGTTAAGATGGTTCGGTCATGTGGAGAGGATGAATGATAGCAGGTTGACTAAGCAGATATACAAGGAGAGTGGGAAGACCTAGACGAACGTATCTTGATCAAATTAAGGACGTCCTGGTAAAGGGTCAGGTCAAAAGTACCCGAAACCGCCGAGCTTGTATGAAGAGAGTTATGAATGTGGATGAAGCGAAGGAAGTATGCAGAGATCGTGGCAAGTGGAAAGATGTAGTCTCTGCCTACCCCTCCGGGAAAGAGGCATGATTTTATGTATGTATGTGTATGTACAAATATTTCATCCCAAAAAGATACAAAATACCAAGTTATTAAGCTTCCACGTTGGTCTGCTATAGATAATGAAGTGAAAAAGAAACATACGCGAGTTCCACGCCAACGAAAGGAAATGCTCGTAAACTTTAGATTCCTCTTTTAAGCGATGGGCTAGTAACCATATTATATTCTTATTTTATTTGAGTTATTTTACATTATTGTATTTAATGCACGAAGAATAATGTAACTATCATATACCTAATCACATTTACGATTAAAACTCTTTACTTTAAACTAAGTAGTTTTCGTCCACAGCTCTGTCCGCGTGTGTCTAAATGTTATTTAAACTTTGTAAATTTGTAAGAAGTGTCAAAATATGTTATCCTACTGCAAAGAGGTTATAAAAAAACAACCTTAATTTTTAATATTTTTTGTTACATCTGAAAGTAACCGACTCGTTCGCTGTTCAAGTCTATTGACCTTGTCTACCCAGTTACGGAAAAGACGTGGTACTCATTTGTATCCTTTTGCACAAAACCTACAATATTTCGGGATGCGATAGGCACGTGACTAGATTCTTAACTACCAAAACATAATGAAGGGTTCAAATTCTTCTCGCGTACATTTGGGTCAATTAAGAAATATTTTCAGGAGATTTACTACGGCAGCCCAAAAATCTGGTTAGGTTTCCAAAAAAAAAGGTTATTTTGATAAAATTTTATATTTATAGTACGTAGAATTATTAAAAAAGGACCCTGAAAGCTGCTGCAAAAATTACATACTATCTGTTTCTAAATAATGAAATTAATTAAATACGTTTCTCGTTTTTAAATTTATTTAAGAAATTATTATGTTATATATAAACTCTCAATGTTTATTCCATCTTATTGTTAATTCCAATTTAATGTAGTTCCATTTACTAATCGAGCTCTCCATACCGTTGACTCATGTGGATTAGGTATATCTGTGTATTTTTTTATTTAATCATAAATAATAGAAAACAATTTTTACGATAATAATCAATTCAGTTTTTGTTCTGAACCAACATACCACCTTATTAATCTGCAAGATCGTCTGATCTGTTATCCACTTGATAAAATGAGCTCGTCTGAAATTCTATAACTTTGAGTGGCTGAGAGACACTTTAACATAAGAGGTAAAACGAGAGAGCTAGACTTGCCTTCAAAGACAATATGGCTGACGATACGGTACTTATAATCTTGGGGGAGTCTACTGTTTGTCAAAGGAAATCTTCCGTCTTTGAGCTCAAGTAAGTGGAAAATGAAATCATAGTACTTATAAGATGAATGGCTTTTTTCGCCATGATGGTTAGTTTGTACTCCTTGAAATATAATAAATACATACATACATACATGTATTCACTTCTTAAAATACTGATAGGCCACGGTCAGCTGTTTGGTTTAATGGTAGAATTGAGATTCAAATATTGACAGGTTGCTAGCCCATTGAAATCGAAAAGAAAAATCCCAAGTCTATAAGCCTATCCCTTAGTCGACTTTTACGAAATCCATAGGAAAGAGACGAAGTGGTCCTATTCTTTTTTCTATTAGTGCCGGGAACCAATAGAAAAACATAGGACCACTTCGGCAAACACAAATATGATCAAGAACAAAATGATCTTTCGAAGGAATTTTAGGGGATTTTGGAATGAGTAGGCAAGAATTTTGTAAATGATGGCCAGAGTTATTCTAAGGAGGCGTAAAATGTATCGATGGAAAATTGGGAAACTTTTACCAGCATACCTGAAATATGTCTACAAATCAAAGAAAAATTTAAATATTCCAACAATATTTTTTTTTGTTAAAGGCGACTTAAAAAAGAACAAAAATAATTGAATACTACCTAGGCGATTAGTGGGTTAGAACATAATCTACCTACATCAATTCCTAGAGCCTCCTCCCTTTTTTTGAAATCGGTTAAAAAGCAGTAGGTACCCACACTACCCACCTTAATTTGCACTGGCTGGAATGGATCTTCAATAGGCACCGTGAACGCCTCGTCCCACACTGGATTAAGGTCCCTGTACACGATTTTGGATTTATGAAGCAATCGCCCACCAGCCTTGAACTTCACGTAGGGATCACTCGTTCCTGATAACAAACCTGGCATTCGAACCCACAAAACTATGTTAGAAGAGGAAGAAGCAGAAAATAAAGAAAATTAAAATTAAAAAGGTTTATCTAAAAAGGATCTTAAGAAAATTTATTTATATAGCTTTTATTGATTGATAATACAAAAACCTATATTAAAAATTACAAATTGTAAAACGCAGTCACACAATAGTGGAGATTAAAATGTTTCAGAAGTTAAAACATAGTCACAAGGTATTGAGAGTTATTGAGATATTTTTGAATTACTTAAGGACGTCAAAAATTCTCGAAAAATTTCTAAATAATCATCTTATGTATAATTTTTTAAAAAGTAAGTAAACTATGTGGAATTTTAAAAACTAGTTAGGTTACGTGTACATTTATCATGATATTCCTTAAATTATAAGAATATATTAATAATCTCGATTGAAAAGTGATAATAAAATTCCAAATTTATGGCAAAAGCAATAAATATTATGAAAGGTGAACATAAAAAACATGCAAATAAAATTAAAAGATAAACATAATATTTCATATACAATAATTGTTTGTGTCTGTGTTTGAAGTATATTACATAGGTATTTCAAAAGATAAAAATTTGCAAGTTTTATATAAATTAAAGGATGCTCGGAATATTTGCAAGTAATAACATACCATAAATTCATTTTAATTAATAATACAAATAGATAAGATATTCTATTTACCTACATACGATTTTAATTTAGTGTTAATAAGTGCTGCAAAGGCTTATTCAGTGTCGTGTAGGTGTGAGTTAAAAAAATTAAGTGCATTTGTAAGAGTTGCTCTTTACATGCTTAGCATTTATATTTTAATTTTTTTTTATCAATATGTTTCATTATAATTTTCTGCTTGTTTGCTAAATAAGTTCTTATCGCGGTTTACGTTGAATCGCTATTATTTTTATATCTTCATATTTAGGTGAAAAAGTTGGCAATGAAGAAGTACAAAAAAAAAACTTATTTTTAAAAACTTTCGTGTTCGTTTTATAAACTTATTTTCTGACATACAGAAAAATCTGTTTTTAAAAATAAAATAAAAAAAAAAGTTTTATATGTCTGAAAACATTTAATCACAACAAAAATACAATTCATAACTAAAAAACTCTTGTTCAATTTTGATGTGTACCATTAGAAATTAATGATTTCACATTCTGTCGTAATGTATTTTTACTGAAACCTTACAAATGCACTCCCAAACGTATTAGCTCTTTGCATCTTGACGAGAACTCACCGTTTTTGTCCATAGCTACTAGGTTTTGGCCTCTCTTTAAATGTATCCTAAGTTGGAAGAACGAATGTTGCCTTAGCTGTTGCTCTCTTAGCCTTTGTCCTTCGTCTGGTTCCTTTAAAAAAAAATGAAGATTAATTGATACAAAATTAATTTTTGATTGCCTTAAAAATCAAATTAGAGACTTGTTTTTTTTTTAAATGTTTAATACCCCAAATTTTGGGAGTCGACGCCGGACACGTAACATACAAAAATCTATACTAATATTATAAAGCTGAAGAGTTTGTTTTGTTTGTTTGTTTGTTTAAGCGCGCTAATCTCAGAAACTACTGAACCGATTTGAATAATTCTTTCACTGTTAGATAGTCTATTTATCGAGGAAGGCTATAGGCTACATTTTATCCCGGATTTCCTACGGGAAACGTCAACAATGCAGGTGAAAGTTGAATGAGTCGGCCATCTGCGAGCTTTCCACGCGAACGCTGCGCAAACCAACAAAGATATAGTAAAACAATGTACTAAAGATGTGAAGTACTCATTTTTTGCCACAAAAAAGTCCGCGAGAGCATATATCTATCTCTTAAGGTTTACTTACAATAACCACTTTTATGTTCATTTTTAAACGGTTTTTTTAAGATTATTTTTTCATTATAGGTAAACATAAGTTATTTTGAAACCAATTTTCTTTAATTCAGTATTAATCCTTATCCAAATAAATATGTTTATTACTTTCGGCTTTTCATGTAGACTAAAATTATATAAATCAGACGAATAGGTTTTGAGATATAGTCGTTATAAGCAATTTGCAGCGAAACATTTAATACGGCGAACCAGAGCGTTCCTTTCTAATACGCGTGACCGCGTGACCCTATAATTGATAAAGCCGAGGATATTTGCAAAAATAAATATGATGCTCAAAATAACTATTCCACGCGGACGAAGTCGCGGGCACAGCTAGTGAGATCATATAACTAGAGTATATTTGATCTTTCTTTTTTACTGCCAGTACATACCTACCTACTTATTCGTAACTAGTGATTGAAGTCAAGTAAAACTCCCCTACTAGATGTAAATATACCTATACATATACCTAATCACGTCTTTATCCCTTACGTGGTAAACAGAGCCATAACGGTCTTGAAAATACTAAAAGGCCCATTCATCTATATTTAATGGTGTTATTGAGATTCTAAAAGTGACAGGTTCCTAATTCATCGTTTTAAAGAAAAATTTCAAGTAAATAGCCTTTCCCTCGATTGACTTTTACAATTTACACGGGAAGAGACGCAGCTAAATACAATAACCTTTAAAAAAAGGACTATTATTAATAAGGTATTGTAATGTCGGTTTGGAATGGTATTTTAATTCCTTCATATTATTAAGAGCAATATCGCCAGAGCTACATTTGTTAGGTAGATTTTGACAGGAAAAAATACTTATATGTGCCGTGTGGTTCCCGGCACCAACAGAAAAAGAATAGGACCACTCCATCTCTTTCCCATGGATATCGTAAAAGGCGACTAAAGGATAGGCTTATAAACTTGGGATTCTTCTTTTAGGTGACGGGCTGACGACCTGTCACTTTATATGAATCTCAATTCTATCCAGCTATAAAGCAGCTGAATTTGGCCTATCAGTGTTTTCAAGACTGTTGGCTCTGTCTACCCCGCAAGGGATATAGACGTGATTATATGTACATATATGGATGTAGGTTATAATAACTTTTCAATGACATAATGAATGAATCAGTTATTTCGCTACCTTTTATACCTTGAAAGAACACATAGAACGAAAGAACACAATACATGTATCGCATTGGTAAGTATTTTACCCATGTCAATACGTAGTCACAGCCATCCTTCCTAACCTTAATAATTTAATGGTTGAATTAATAAATGAAATGAGTCTCATAAACTTAGTATCATTATACTTATACTTGCTTGTACCTTGTGACCTTTATGTTAAGGTTCATAAAACGGAGAGATCGTGTAGGCGAATTAGCTTTGAAAATAACTTGAGTATCTTTAGTTACGAGTTTCTGTATTAAAAAAAATATTGTGCTATTTTTGGGAATTACTTTGTCCAACAGTGTTCTTTATTCTGTCGAGGGGTATATATTCAATTTGGTGACTTTCTTGGGAAAGATCAGGTCAAGCGTACCCTTTATGGACCCTTGCATCACTGATGAATGTGGATGAAGCGAAAGAAGTATGCAAGGATCGTGGCAAGTAAAAAGGTCCTATAGTCTCTGCCATCACTTTCGGCAAAGAGGTTTTCATTTTAATATACATACATACATAATCATGCCTCTTTCCCGGAGGGGTAGGCAGAGACTAAATCTTTTCACTTGCCACGATCCCTGCACAATTCTTTCGCTTTATTCACATTAATAACTCTTTCCATTAAAACTCATTGGTTTAGGATACTATTGGCTTGATTATTCGTCAGGACATCCCCAATTTGATCAACGTGTTAGTTAAAAAAATACATACATACATATAATCACGTATATATCCCTTGCGGGGTAAACAGAGCCAACAGTCTTGAAAATACTGATAGGCCGTGTTCAGCTGTTTGGCTTAATGATAGAATTGAGATTCTAGTAGTGACAGGTTGCTAGCCCATCATCTAAAAGAAGAATCCCAAGTTTATAAGCCTATCGTAAAAAAATATTTCTGTAAATTTCCACTCAGTCCAATATGTAATATAATAATGTATATGTAATACGAATCAAGCATTGGTAAATATATAAGCTCTTTATCATCCGGATATCACATATCACTGTCGGATTCAACAATGTCGGTTGAAGGTTCGAGTGGGAAGCTTATCCAGTGATAGGCTAAATTTATTCGAAGCTAAAACAAGGTCTTTATTAAACACAGCTTTTTTTCATAGTTTTATTTGTGCTGTGTGGTTTTAACACTTATTATACACTCACACACACGGGAAAAAAAGTAATAGGGCTACTCACATCTCTTTCCCATGGATGTCGTAAAAGGCGACTAAGGGATAAGCTTATACACTTAGGATTCTGTTTGTAGGCGATATAGGCTTGTCTGCGCCTCAGTGGAGCGGCAGCTTAAGCCTGCTCAATATTGGTGTACTATAAAATTTGTGTTATCTTATCGTGAAACTTTATCTATGTTTTTAAAAAATCAATCTTTTTCAAGGCCCATGTAGTTAGCTGCCTACATCAGTATAAGAACAGAACCTAATTCAAATTTGTACTGAACTCGTTATCTTAATATCAATGAAAATGAAAAAATTAAAATGAAAATATTTTATTAGTTTAACAAAGTGGTACAGTATAAACAAGTATTTGTGACCTTCTATTAAGTGAGAAACACCTGTATCAGAAAGCCACGCTCTTCCTTAACAATGGTATTACAGTACCCAAAAACTTAATTCTAGTTTCAAATGTGTAATGTGGATTAATGTGTTCTTCTTATTTTTTTTTTATAAGATCTTGTCTTATACTTGTTATAACTTCACTGGAGGCACGTGGAGCGTCCTCCATTTTATGTATAACCCATTCTGTCCATATTCTTACTTGAAATCCGAGCGCGATTTTTTTAACGTTATCATTGGCATGATATGGATAAAAGTATGCAGGGATCGTGGTAACTGGAAAGATTTAGTCTCTGCCTGCCCCTGGAACGAGGCATTTATTTATGTACATATGTACTAGCTTTTGTCCGTGACTTTTGTGACTTTTGACGTGAAAAAGTAGTCTGTGTTCTTTCTCAGGGACAACTTTATCTCTGTACCAAATTTAATTAAAACCGCTTCAGCCGTTTAGGCGTGAAAGCGTAACAGACAGATAGACAAAGTTACTTTCGCATTTATAATATAAGCAGGAATGTATGTACAATAATATATTACCAGTTGCAGTAACTCGGCAGGAGGTGGTCTCGGATGGTGCGCGGGAGTGCTGGACGTGGACGGCGCAGGGTCGGTTGACTGTCTCGTCATCGATGCATCTGTCAACAAGAGGTTTAGTTTATTAGCCTGTAGAACTACTGTTTCAATTTCTAGTAAGCCTGCCCCGGAGCATGGCATGCACGACGCCGTTTTTATAGCGCGAAAGATTATCGCTGCCATTTTTCACGCCATAATAAAAAGTTCCGTGTGGCTCTAAGCAGTGCAGTGTGGTTCCCGGCATCAATAGAAGAAAGCATAGGACCACTCCATATCTTTCCAATGGATGTCGTAAAAGGCGACTAAGAGCTTTTATACTTGGGGTTCTTCTTTTAGGCGATAGGATAGAAACCTGTCACTATTTGAATCTCAATTCTATCAATATTAGTATTTAAATTACAGTTTTTCTTACGATGTCACCCGTAATTATACACACTAATATTATGAAGTGGTGAAGCGGTGTGCTTATCCATATTTCAAGTTTAAACTACTGAACTGATCTTCATGAAATATTGTATAGGTAAGTTCATTTGGAGTATGGCATAGAGATGGACAACGAGTACTTTTTACAAAGGCGGAACCGCGGAATAAAACTAGTATATCATAAAGATTTATGTCTCCAAGTATGTAATAGTGTATCTATCTTATTGTTATTTAATTCAACCCCAATTGTAGCGGGAGCGATGATTCGGTTCGACCACCACCTAAGGGAAGATCTTCCGCCAGGCTAAGTTTTATGCCTGGGGAACCGCGGCTCTCACAATGTTGTGTCGGAGGTTGTATATATGCTCCATTCCGTGAAATCTTTGCTTGCGCGATTTAGGTTTTTCGCTGTTTTTAACTGACAGCGTCGCGTGATTTTATTTTTGTGACTTGTGGCGCATAGAACACACCATTAAAAAACCGACCGGCACATACATACAAATACATACATTGTTCAGGTTATTCTGCTGTTGACTGTACACACATCAACGTGCAAGAGACAAGCAATCGAGTAAATGCGATTGCAATCACTATCGAATGGAATTTCAATACAAAACGATAATATCGGAAAGCTATTAGGTAAATATCTCATGCTTTATGTATGAAATTGGTTCATCATTTTATGAGATACTAACTTTTGCGCGGGGCTTCGCTTTTTTGCAGTAATTTTGTTTATTTGTTGTCTTTTCACGCGTTATCTTCTCAACCAATGTTTATGTAATTAACAGTCTAGGAAAGGACACAGTATACCTATTGTTCCGGTAAAAACTATTGATCCCGTGGGATTTGCGAGAAAGCTTAATTCGTGCTTCGTACATGACGGAGATTCCTTACCATCTCTTTTCCGAAATAGGCGCATCCTCCGCCACTTCTTCACGGCAGCTTTAAGTTTCTTCATCAGCACACAGTTTAAGAATGCACTTGCGATTCTTTGCCGCCATATTGAACACATTTATCTATGGAAGTCTATATTGGCTGTCTATATTGCTATCTTTGGCTGCAGCCATTACTGCGGATTGTTTTTAGTTTAGAGGTTTAAGCTGAAAGCTGTTTAACACAAATTTGCGTTTTAACAAGCGATGAATATAGGAACGGTTGGCAGATTAATAAATACATTCACGATCCATCCAGTGCCGTGCGGTTCCCGGCACCAATACAAAAAAAAAAGAATAGAACCAC